>NC_058103.1:131222500-132447500 GCF_020171115.1 Neogale vison | reverse complement strand
AATCCATGGTATAGGTGTTCCTCCTGTTGTCAAAATATATGAATGTATTACAGTGGTTTAGGATAAAGGCTTAACTAGGGGTTGGATGTCCAATGTTTTTAAAAGGACAAGATGAGAGAAAAGAGTTTAAATGTGGTCTTTCCACCAAAAGCCTGAAGACCAAAAGTACACAACCAAGTTGAGAGAAAGAAGAACATGATGGGGGGGGGGGTAACACACACACACACACACACACACATTTTTATATGTGTATGAAATCTAATTTAATCTAACCTAATATGAAATCCAAGATGTATGCCTAGAAAAAAAGTAAAGGTGTGGCTATAGGCATGATTCAAAGCAAAACTAAATTTAAAAAATATCCCTAACAGTAAAAAATAAAACAAATGAGGGGCGCCTGGGTGGCTCAGTCAGTTAAGCAGCTGCCTTCAGCTCAGGTCATCATCCCAACGTCCTGGGATTGAGCCCCACATTGGGCTCCCTGCTCGGCAGAGAACCTGCTTCTTCTTCTCCCTCTGCCTGCTGCTCTGCCTACTTGTGTTCTATCTCTCTGTCAAATAAAAAAAAAAAAATTTAAAAAATAAATTACATAAATAAATAAAATGAATCTGGGTTCACAGGAAGTACAATAACCACACATAAAGAAAGGTTGGTCACTCTAAAACACAGTAATTTGACCACTTTTTCTTGGTAGAATGTACTCGAAGGATAGAAAGAAATGTAAAAGTCTTTACCTGTTTTCAAGGATCGTGTTTTTGGTGCTAATATTAGTATTGTCGTTTTGAGACTGTTGTGTGGGTATCATGAGGTTAAATCAAATGGATAATTGCAATGAGAAATAAGGTTTCTGGCATGGTTGGAAGGAAAGGTTGATGTAATTAAGTAAAAAACCCTGTAGTTTTGAATTTGAATCAGAGACATCAGTATGTTATGATATATTGTATCTAACAACTGAAAATAATTGAAAACAGTGACCAAGTAGCAAGGGCACCTTTGGCCTGAAAAGTATGGTATTTAAATACCATTTTCATTGAAAGGAACCAGGCGGTACTGGAGAAATGGCTGGTTCCAGGGCTGGGCTAGGGGATGTGTGTGATGATCTTGGAAAATCTTGTCATATTAGAAAGGAAGAAAGCTTTCAAATCTACTAGAGTTGGGTCAACTTGAATTTATGCTCTCTCGCTAATGACTCTGGTGATTGAAACATAGGAAATTTGTTTAAGTTTGTGGCTCATAATGAATCAAACACACACACACACACACACACCGCAAACCGTACTTTTGGAGGATACTAGGGACCCAACTAATTTTTTTTTAATAAACATGTGTTAAGGATTATATTTTACTCGTTTAATGAGGGAACCAGTAAAATGCTACAACCAGTTCAAAGGAGAATTCAAGCAATGTACACACACAGGCCATCCAAAATGCTGAAATTAACTTACAAATAAATTTAAAAAATGGTTAGCACCCATGGAAGGCAGTCACTGCCTTCCACCAGACAAAATTCATTTCCATTTCCATTATCAAAAATAATTTACGGGGGTGCCTGGGTGACTTAGTTGGTGAGGCATCTGTCTTCGGCTCAGACTGTGATCCCAGGGTCCTGGGATTGATCCTGCATTGGGCTTCTTGCTCAGCGGGAATTCTCTTCTTTCTCCTTCTGCCTCTGCCTTCTGTTCCTCCTACTTGTGCTCTCTCTCTCTCACCAAAATAAATTTTAAAAATCTTAAAAAATAATTTACATTACTAGGATTATTTTACACTGTACAGAGTTGTCAAATAGCTTAAAGACAATGAAAGGCACTAAGAACTCAAAAGGGTACACTAGGCAGGATATCCAGTATTTTTTTTTCCTATTTGAAAGTTTTTAACAAGTTTTTGTGATACTCTCTCCCCTCTTGATGATATTATCTTAAAGATTATTCTTGATCACAAGAAAAGTTTTGTTTCGAGGTGCCTTGGTGGCTCAGATGGTTAAGCATTTGCCATTGGCTCAGGTCCTGATCTCCAGGTTCTGGGATTGAGCTCCATGTCCAGCTCCCAGCTCAGTGGGGAGTCTGCTTCTCCCTCTTCCTCTGCCTTTCCCCCTGCTTGTGTTCTCTCTGTCTCTCTACCTATCTCTTAAGTGAATAAATAAAATCTTTTTTTAAAAAGACCTCAACGTGAGACAGGAATCCATCAGAATCCTAGAGGAGAACATAGGCAGTAATCTCTTCAATATCAGCCACAGCAACTTCTTTCAAGATATGTCTCCAAGGCAAAGGAAACAAAAGCGAAAATAAACTTTTGGGACTTCATCAAAATCAAAAGCTTCTGCACAGCAAAGGAAATAGTCAAAAAAACAAAGAGGCAACCCACGGAATGGGAGAAGATATTTGCAAATGACAGTACAGACAAAAGGTTGATATCCAGGATCTATAATGAACTCCTCAAACTCAACCCACACGAAACAGGAAAACATATCAAAAAATGGGCAGAAGATATGAACAGACACTTCTCCAATCAAGACATACAAATGGCTATCAGACACATGAAAAAAAAATTTTTTTTAAAGAAAAGTTTTGTTTCATTAGATTTAGCCTGATTATTTATAAAGGTACAGCAAGAGTATTAACTAACTATAATAGGCCTGAGTTTATTTGGTAAATCTAGCACCGTATCAACTAATTATTTTGAATCTGGAAAGTAAGTGAAGAATCAAACATATATTCTGATTTTCCTATATGAACTGTACCGTAGGGTAAAAAAACAGTTGATGAAGACAGAGGAGCATGGAGGAAGAGAGAGAGTTAAAATGAAACAAGACAAAACCAGAGAGGGAGACAAACCATAAGAGACTCTTAACCTTAGGAAACAAACTGAGGGTTGTGGAGGGAAAGGGGGTGGGGGGTTAGGGCAACAGGGTGATGGACATTGGGGAGGGTATGTGTTGTAATGAACACTGGGTATTATATAAGACTGATGAATCACAGACCTGTACCCCTGAAACAAATAATGCATTTTATGCTAATTAATTGAATTTAAATTTTTTAAAAAGTTGATGAGGAACAGTGTTCTATATACTGATCCCTGGGAATAAAGAACTATGAAATGATGGTGTTATACTAGCACTGTTTAGGAAACCCTAACAAATTAATGGTCTAAGCAATCATTAAGAATGGCTGCCAACATCATAGACATTATTTGCCTTCTATTAGTCTCAATTTGATCAAACTTCTATGTCTAACCACCAAATTACAAGAAATCCAGAGAATGGGGAAATGTTAACTAATAGGAGGAGACAGCAAAGTAAAGAACAAAGTAACAGGTCTCTTCAATAAATTTCATAGAAGAAAAAATACAATGGGTGGGAAAACCCATCAACTAAAAAATATTGCAAAGACGCAAAACAATTAGTTATCTATATGGAACGAATTCCTTCATATCCCGTGTAAACTGATTTTTAAAAAAGTTTTTGAGCTAGTTAAGGAAATGTGAACTCTGAACATTTGATATTAGTGAATGGTTACGCTAGAGATGATGACATTATGTTGGTTGTGTTTTCAAAAACAGTCTTATTTTAGAAACATACACTGAAAGGATGAAATTATATCATGTCTGATATTTACTGCAAAGCGTTCTAGAGTGGAGAAGGTATAAATGAAACACAACAGACCATGAATTAGTTAGTTATTGAGTCTGGGTGATAGGTATGTGGGGTGGAGGCTTCATTAAACTCTCTTCTCTGGTTTTGCCTAGGTAGGAAATTTTCCATAAAAATTTAAATAAATATAAAGGCTTTCTAATAAATAAACTACTTTCTGTTGGTTTTCTTTAGTCATTTCCAATGTATTATTTTTGAGACAATATAAAACTATCCTGAGCCTATATAATGTATAGTGTTTTCAAGTTGAGCCTCTAAAATATTTCACTATGTAATTCAAATTTTGAGAAATGATACCGTCTTTTAAAAAAGAAATACAACAGTTACTCTTATAATTATTTGATAAACTGAAGGCTTTTTTAAAAGCCAAATCACTTTTCCTTCGAACTTCTCCAAGTGAATAATCCATTTTTTGTTTGGTTTGTTTCCAGATAACCTTTTTCATGCTGCTCTCTGCAGTGTGCGTAATGCTGAATTTGGCTGGTTCAATTCTCTCCTGTCAGAATGCTCAGCTAGTGAACTCCCTAGAAGGCTGTCAGTTGGTGAGTAATGAAATACAAACCTTTTGAAAAAGGTCACAGGCTTTGATTTTGCCTGAAAGTAATTTAAAAAAAATAAATTTTATTATATCCTTGGATTTAGTCTGATGTTTTATAATTGTATAGGGAATTTGAGTTAAGTTGGTTCATTTCTAAACATTATCTCAAATTAAAACTCAGCCTACTTGTAAGTCAGTTACTAAAAGCATATTTCTCAGGATCACGGCGTAGTGCTTTTAGAGCAAATGTCTTTAGCAAAGATTATATTTTGGCATTTGTGGCATTGATTTTTGTCCCCACTGAATTTTTAGAAATCAATTGTGTAAGTTGATTGTAAGTGCCGTGATACATATGAGCTTGATAATGGGTGCATCAAAACAATTTAGTTCACTTTTTTTTTTTTTTCAATTCAAAAAGTGGATTATCTTTTAGGTCTAGGAGAATGGTAGACAGTGTTTTGTGTACTTTGTAAGGGATCAATAAATGCTTTGTGGGATAGAAGCTTCATTCCATATCATGACTTGGCTCCTGGGACCGAGATATGTGCTTCCAGGTGGGGCAATCCCATTTGTTAAGGGGCATGGGGGTTATATAGTTTGACTCCCAATAGGATCATGGCAGCTAGATGCGAGACACTGGTATTTGTTGATTAATCTTGGAGACTACGCAGTTACCTTTTAGAGCCATTCTCTTCCACAGCTGCCTGTGCACTTGCTGGGCCTGGGGTTGTTACTTCTGAGAGGTCAGGGGCTATCCTGAATTACCTGAAGCTTCTCCATAGCAGAGCCATGCTTTTTTTTCTAGTGGCCATGCCATTTGGGTTCAGAGGAGCAGCTGTTGGGAAGCCTACTGCTCTCTCCAGTTTTTATCTACTCAGGCTAGAAGGACTAGGGTCCCTTGGTACAGTTTCAATGCAGAGGCACCTACTGAGTTCCAAAAACTAACTGTGAGAACTTCAGCTTGCAACTTTCTGTTCAGCTGGCCTAGACCACACTGATCAGATTTCATCCAATTAGGATGTACAGAGTATCCTTGATGTACTGCAGTATTGCTCATGAAGGCTGAGAATTGATACAACCAGGAGCCCTACCACCCTCAGGAAGGATGACTTGCCACCTTCTATCCCTAACTGAGCCAGCCTCCTTGTTCCTAAATACTAGGTGCTGTGGATATCTGGCAACTAGCAAGGGACTGGCCATTCTGCCCCCACCCCCGACCCCAAGGCTCATACTTGGCCAGTAATTTCCGAGCAAGATCAGTGTGGTCACTTGCTGAGGTGTAGCATGAATAGTAGAAAGAGTAGGGGATTTGGACTCAGTGAATCAGGATCAAAGTCATGGCTTTATAACCCCATAGTTAATGACTTAGAACAAATCACCTTCCCTGTCTCAGCTTTACTTCTGTTTCCTATTAAGAGTGGATATTGCCTGCCCTGAGCTTTTCCTGAGATAAGATAGGATTCATAAAATGCACAAAAGTATACTCCTTTCCTGTTACAACAAAATATGTAATTACTACAGAAAATTCAAAAAGCAAAATGCACTTTATTACTATGTTTATTATGTCCTTCCTGTATTTTCTGTGCATAATATGTGTGTATGTGTATGTATGTGCATGTATGCATAACATGTGTGTATTTAACATACATTTAAATGTGCTGTACTCTCCATGCAGTTTTGCGATTTGATTTTTTATTGTTTGTGAACATTATGTATAATTTAGTATATTACATATATTATGTTATATATATTATAATATAATAATTCTTTAAATTCTTTTCTACAACTTTAAGTGTAGTGGCTGCTCTGTATGGATGAATATAGCATTATTTATTTAACCAATGTCTGCTTTTTGCATGGATGAAGTTTGCCACGGTCCCTACACAAAATATTTTTACAGCTCCTAAAAATGGACTTGCTTGATCATGAGGAATCCACATCTTTAAAGCAACTGATACATATTGACATACTGCCTTCTAAAAGAGTTTACCAATTTATAATCCCAATAGATGAGAATGGTGTTCTTGCTACACCCTTTGCCAGCACTGCAGATTCTTACTTTTTAAAGATTATGCTAATTTAAAAGGTATAAAATGACATCATTGCTTTAATTTGAACTTCCTTGAATATTACCAATTACTTATAATTGCATTACATAAGTTTATATATGTACCTGCATGTATACATATATAGGTAATAATATATGGATATGAGTGTATGTACCATTTATATTTCTCCTTCAGTGAGTTGATTATAACCTTTACCCATTTTTAGGGGTATTTATCTTAATGATTTGTAAGAACTCTTTATAAATGCAATTATGTAATTCATTTATATAATAATTATACATACATAAATTTATATGTGTATATGCATATATGCAACATATATGTATGTATATATGTGTGTGAGTATATATATATGTGTGTGTGTATATATATATATAAAACATAGAAGAAATATAACTATAAAACATAGAGGAAATATAACTATATTTCCTCTATGAACTGATTGGGGCTTTTACCCATTTTTAGATTTTTTTAAAGATTTAGCTATCTTGCTGACTTTTAGGAGATTTTTACATTTTACGGTTTTGAGTCCTACAGCTTGTATTCGTCAAGTATACTTCCTGGATTATTATTTGCCTTTCAGTTTTAGTGCATTTAAATCTATGAATGTTTTCCTTTGTGGTCTTATCTTGGAACCAGTAAAAAGACATTCTTTCCAAGATCAAGTTACTTCCCCCCTTTTAAAAAATATAGTTAACTCTTTCATATTCTGGAATTTATTTAAAGAATTTAACTCTTCCCCAAAATGAGTACTAGCTTTCCTGAAACAATTCCCCTGAGTAACCCAATATTTCCCTGATGATTTGACATGCCACCTGAATCCTAAGAGTCCTTTGATGGCAAAGCTACAGAAACTGACAAAGCCATAGCCATTTATTGCAAAGATGGTAGGTTCTGTAGAAAAACCAAGAGGGCTACAGCTTAGACTTGGAAACTGGCTGGTTCTAAAGAGGTCTCTGTGGATGCAGAAGTGGGGGCCAGAGTAGGAGGCCTGCTGCAGGAACCCTCAACTCCCCAGGGTATTGTTCTGCAGAAGTAAACAATTCCAGTGTTTTTTTAAATAATTAATTTATTCATTTATTTGACAGACAGATATCACAAGTAGGCAGAGGGGCAGGCAGAGAGAGAGAGAGGAGGAGGAGGAAGCAGGCTCCCTGCTAAGCAGAGTGCCCGATGCGGGGCTCGATCCCGGGACCCTGGGACCATGACCTGAGCCGAAGGCAGAGGATTTAACCCACTGAGCCACCCAGGGGCCTCTCCAGTGGTTTTTAATCTCAGCTCATTTGCTCTAGAGTCAGAACCCAGAGAGAGAGCATTTAATTGGTCGGGGCAAGACAGATAGCTACTTAACTGTCCTGCCAAGGCGATTCAAGAGATAATCCTCAAAAACAAAGTTAGGTATTACTAGGAAGGGTAGAAGTAGGAGGAGGCAAAAATGTTTGGTGATTGAAAAACAACCAATATCTACTCTAGCTGTACATCTAGACTGATGTACACATGCAGACTGATGCTTACTTATGTCTATTTGCCTATGACTGAACTTTTCATTCTCCCCCCCTTCTAGGTTTGTTTTTTTATATTCCAGAGCAGTATTACTTTAATTACTTTAACTGTGTGTGTGTGTGTGTGTGTGTGTGTGTGTGTGTGTGTGTATGGAGAGGGAAATGTTTTATATATATATATATATATATATATATATATATAGAGAGAGAGAGAGAGAGAGAGAGAGTCTATATGTATTTTTATGTATTTTATATTACATATATATGTATTTTACAACTGGTAGGACAAGCCTTATCCACACCCCCATTCCAGATTTTTTTTTAAGATTTTATTTATTTGAGTGAGAGAGAGAGTGAGTTGGAGGGAGAGAGAATCTGAAGCAGACTCCACTCTGAGCACAGAGCCCCACATGGGGCTTGATCCCACAACCATAAGATCATGACCTGAGCTGAAACTAGGAATAAGAAGTTTCACCATCTGAGCCATGCAGGCAGTCCCCATTCCAAAATTTAATCTACTTTTAAAAAATATAGAAGCTTAGTTTTCCAGAATAGTTTAAAATTTGGTGGTGGGGGGGGTTTGTCAAGACTCAAAAGGAATAGATTTGAGAGTTGAACTGGAATCACATTAAAATTACAGATTGCCTTGGGAGAGAGTTGATGGGTTAACAATAGCATGTTTTCCCATTCAGGAGCATTGTTTGTGTTTTAGTTTCTCCAAATTGTTCTTGTAAATCCTTCAGTGTGGTTTTTGTTATCCTTTATGTTATCTAGTACATTTCCATATCTGTATGTGTGTTTCTCTTTTTCCTATGCATAATTAAAAATTAACTCATATTCTCTCATATATATATTTTTTTCTATTCCAAACTCCCACCCCCTTCCAGGAATTTTTTGGAAGCCAGACATTTTGTACATTTATTTTGCATATTATCATTTTTACATACATGGGGAGTCTATGCCATACATCATTATCTAGGTGGCTTTTGTCAGCCAGCCCTGTGGCTTGGCAACATTTATGTAACAGCACTTGGAGATCTGCCCAGCTGTTAAATAAAGAGCAGCAGAGAATTCCACTGGATGGATGGATGCAGGATAATTTATTTAACCACCACTTAATGAAGGACAGGTTAGGGATGTTTCTAGTGTTCTGCTAAAACAAACATGGCAGAGAAGATTACCCTCAGTGCACATTAATTACTCAACCAATAGAACAGCTAGGGCTACTGCTGTGGGAACTGACCTGGGTGTAAAGGGAACAGTGGCCAACCAGAGAAGAAGGTACATGTAGACCTAGAGAAGAAATTACTAAGAGTGTCCTTTCAGTCAAAATCAGAGTGCACTTTAAATTTAGAATGTTATTCCTAAATTAACTTCCAAAGATAGGACGCCAGACTCTCACCAACAGGACTCAATTATCCAGACCCATGCAAACTTCTGTGTGTCATCAGAATTATATGTGGTCTTTGCCAATCCGCTAAAAGTATAAGATCTTAATAGTAACTTGCATTTCTTTAGTTAAAAGTGAAGTTAAGCATCTTCTACGTTTGTTTGGAAGGGATTTCTTTATTTGCTAATTGCCAGTTCATTTTTGTTGTCTATTTCTCTTTGAGGTTGTTGCTCTTCATAATTGATTTATAAATGCACTTCCTCTATTAAGGAATCTGCTCATGGTCATATGTGTAACAGATACATATTTTTCATAGTTTGTCATTCATTTTTTTTTTTAAGATTATTTATTTATTTATTTATTTGTCAGAGAGAGAGAGGGAGAGAGAGCGAGCACAGGCAGACAGAGAGGCAGGCAGAGGCAGAGGGAGAAGCAAGCTCCCTGCCGAGCAAGGAGCCCGATGTGGGACTCGATCCCAGGACCCTGGGATCATGACCTGAGCCGAAGGCAGCTGCTTAACCAACTGAGCCACCCAGGCGTCCTGTCATTCATTTTTTGACTTTTTTTCTGCATTCTTTCTTGTGTGGAAATTTCATAAACTCAAATTGCTTTACTCATGTATATATAAATCATATTTATATGATTTCTGGCTTATATGTTTTACCTAGAAAAGCATTTTCCCCTCCAAAATTATACAAAGTTTTCCCATTTTACTCCCAGAATTTTAGGGCTTCATTTTTTAATATTTATGTATTTCATAGATCTTGCATTTATTTTGCTATAAATACCATTATGTTTTTACAGTTTTAAAAAATACACATGCAGACCATACATATTTCTTTTAAAGTTTAGTGCTAGATATTTTAAATAACTTGTTGCTCTGGTGGATGCATTTTTTAAAATTATTATTTTATATTGCAAGAGGCCCCTAGTGATATGTAAGACTTTCAGTGATTTTTTATTATTTATATTTAATAGTATATGCCATTGAATGTACAATTAAGTCTTTTATTTATAGTCTGTCAGGAAAAGTAATTATAATATTGTCTCTGCTTTCCAGTGTTTGTACTTGTTATCCCAACTCATTATTTTGTCTAAAATTATCAAAATAACATTAGATATTAATGGTACTTTTTGTTGCTGAATATAATTATTTACTTCAAATATGATGGTAAGAGATGGTTTCAAATAGCCATTTTGTAATGTTAAGGTGATGATGTTCTATTCATATTTTACTAAGAGCCCTTTAAAAATAAAATTGAAGTTAAGTTTTATCAAGTTTTTTTGGACATCTGTTAAGATTATATATTTTTATTTTGATGCATTGGTATGATAAATTATATTAATAGATTCTCAAGATTAAGGAACATGGAACATAATTAGAATGAAATCCCCATAATCTTTGAAAATAACTACTAGATTCTATCTGCTGATATTTATGATTTTTCATATTCATAAATGCAATTAATGTATAGTTTTCATTTTTCTCCTACCCTTCCATACTTTGTTTCCAGAGTATAGCAATTTCATAATTTAATTTTTCAATTTCAGATTTTCATAATTTCACTTACGAAGTTCAACCATTCCATTTAGTTGAATAAATGAAATCTAAGGAATTTTCCATTACTTGATGGATATTGACACCTAAATGTGTAATTCCCTAGTCCAGCACTATTTTATAAAATAGTTATTTGACATAGTTTTCTTTTCCAGCTTTTTTCTATTTCTTTCTAAGCTTTTGACAATTCTGTATTATTAACATTTTTTTCATTATATTGGCCTTTCCATATTTATTAATATGAAGTAATGCATTGAATTGTCTTAAAAATACCTATGCTAACATTATGTTATTTATTTTATTTGCATTCATACTGCTTTATATTGTCTATTTCACTTCCTTTCTTTTGTATATTTCCAGAAATGCAACTATTTTATTTATTTGATGCTTCAAACTATCAAAGAAATAGGTCCATTGAAAAATTTCAAAACTACAGAAGTATAAAAAGTCCTCTTTAATACCTTAGGTCAGCATGTACCGTTATGGAAATTTCTGTTTGTAAAATTGAGAAATAGCTTCATATCTAGTCTGTCTTTTGGATTCCTGCATTAGAATCTATGGATGCAATTTGTATACATTATTTAACAGGCCCCCAACTGCAAGGCATTTACATGGTCTCTAACTTCTAATGTCATAAATAATGCTGGAACTCATTGTCTTACAAATAAATCTGGGGACAAGTCTATGTGTATTTATGTAGGACATTTTCTCAGGTTTGGACTGATGGCCCAAAGGGTGAATGCATTACAATTTTTTATAGATACTGCCTTCCAGAAAAGGTTATATTAAAAAATGAGCATGTCCCACTCCCAGGCCAGCATTAGATGTTACCAATGTTGAAAATGTTTGCCAGTCGGAAGGACGAAGAATGAAATCTCATTATTTTAATTTGTATACCCTGGTTATCAGGGAGATTGAGCTTTTTTTCATAGAAGAAGAATTGAACATATAGGTAGGTATCTTTGGAAAGAATTGAGATCTGTGTAAAGATCAAGTCTTCTTATCCAGAAAGGGATTCTTTCACTCCTGTTTTCAGGTCTTTCATGTCTTGAAGGAAGTCTTACAACTTCCTTCATAAAGGGCTTAAACATTTTATATTAACTTTTTTTCTAGTTTTTTTTCAGTTTTTGATGCTAATGTTAGGGCATTTTTTATTATTTTTTATAATTGCTTATTGCTATAATATAGGAAAACTATTGATTTTTTTTAAATTAAACTTTTCATTTTGAGATAATCATGGGTTTGGAAACAGTTGCAAGAAATTATACGGAGAGATCTGTGTAGCTTTTCCCAGTTTCCCCCATTGCTAGCATGTTACTGGGTTACTTTACACTGTTAACAGTCAAGATGCAGAATGTTCCTACCACCATAAATGTCCCTCAGGTTGTTTTCATGACCATACTTCCCTTCCACCCCAACTCCCTTCTTAACCACAGGCAACCACTAGTCCCTTAGAATACTCCGTTTCTATTACTTTTTTTTTTTTTTTTTTAGTTTTCAAAATGTTACATAAGTGGAATCGTACAATATGTAACCTTTTGGAATTGGCTCTTTTCACTCAGCATAATCCTCTGGAGATTCATTCAGGTTGCTGCTGCATACCAGGAGTTTCTTCTTATTTCCTCCGTGGAGCAGGATTCCACTGTAGGGATATACTACAGTTGGCTTAACCATTTTTAACCATTTACCTGTGGGAGGACATCTGTACTAATTCCATTTTCTGACTATCACAAATAAAGCTGCTGTGAACATTGACATAAAGGTTTTGTGTGGACATAATTTATTTCTTTGAGATAAGTGCCCAGGAGTACAATTGCTGGGTTATATGACAGACACCTGTTTAATTTTTTTGGGACCTGCCATGCTGTTTTCTAGGTTGTCAATATCATTTTACTTTCCCGCCAGTAGTGTACGAGAGCTCCAGTTTCTCTGCATCCTCACCAGCACTGGAGGTTGTCACCCATTTTCACTTGAGCCATTCTCATGCTTTGGAGTGATGTCTTGTGGTTTTAATTTGTGCTTCCCTGATGAATAACAGTGGCAAACAGCTTTTCCTTTGTTTCATTGCCGTCTGTATATCCTCTTCGGTGTAGTGTCTGGTCACATATCTTTTACCCATTTTTTATACTGTTGAGTTTTGGGATTTCTTTACATTCTAGATACTAGTCCTTCATTGAAGATGGACTTTGCAAATGTTATCCCAGTCTACAGTTTGCCTTTTCATCCTCTTAATGGGGTCTTTGGCAGAGCAAAAGTTTTTAATTTTGATGAAGTCTAATTTATCAATTTTTGCTTTTATGGATCATGCTTTGGGTGTTAAGTGTAAGAATTCTTTACCTACCCCTAGATCCTATTAATGGTTTTCCCCTGGATGGGGACAAGAGTTGGCATTTCCCCAGCCTCCATGGGCCTCCACTGGTACCTGCCTGGCTGGGAAAGGTGGGAATGCCTCATCACTGATCCCCAGGTGGCTTATATTGACATGGGGTGGGGAGGTGGCCTCATGATTGCTATGTGGTGTCCACTTAACCTGAGAAAGGAGAGATGGCACCTCCTGTTGCCCGATGAGGTGGAAGCCCAAGCTCTCCATGTGGTCTCCCTCAACATCGTGGGAGTTAGGGGATGGCTGGGGGTGGGTGCTCTCTGTCTTCATCTCCAGCTACAGGATCCATGAGGCAAAAAGAAAACCCAGGAAACTCATTGCTTTTCCCTTCTCTGGGTCCTGAGGTTCCTAACCAGTCCGTCTTTATACTTTCTAGTATAAATACATTGATATAAATACAAATGATATACATTTGATACATAACATCCAGGGTTTTTCTAGTTGTACTTAGAGGAATAGAAAAAGGTTCACCTCTCTTTCCAGAAGGAAAAATGCTATTAATTTTTGTTTGTTTTCTAGAACTTTTTTATTCACTCTAAAAGTTTTTCCAGGGTATCTTTTTTTGTCCATATGGACTACCCTGTAGCTGTGAAAGTAAGAGTGTTGTCCCTTTGTGATGTATATTTACAGCTTGTGTATTTTTTCTTGGCTTTTTACACTGATGCAGTTTTCAGTTGGCATTCAGTAGGCTGCAATGAAGTAGGCTTGTAATCTGACCATTGAGCTTCATAGAAAGACACAGGGGAGGAGACAGGGCAGAGGGAAGGGAGAGAATCTTCCCATCATCAGGAGGCTCAGCAGCTTCCTTTGCCCATCATCTTCCAAGCTGTGTACTGCTATCCCAGAAGTTCAGGTTCTACTCTGACTCTAAGAAGCCTTTTAAAATAATATAATGATATAATATTATATAATAATAAAATATATAATATAATGTAATATAATATAATAATATATAATAATAAAAATATAATTTTTATAACATGTTTGTAGCCAGAAGCCAAGTCCTGCCTACCAATGCAGAGCTTTCCTGATCAGGTGGACTCCTGCAAGGGCGAATGAGGCAGACAGAGCATTTCCACCTTGATCTGTAGTGTCCAAGAAAGCAGGGACTAAATAAGTTAGAATGTACAGGTCACTGTCCCAGGGAAATCTGGATCAGACCAAACGCTGTGTCATCTGTTAATTCCCAATCCCAATGAGGATTTATGAGGGGAAAAGTTTGACTAATAAAAGAGACCTTTTTAATACCACATTTTTTGGCTGACTTTCAAGCTGGTTCAAAGTGAATGGGGTTGACCCAAGGAGTCACCATTTAGCCTAATGTTTGCTGTCAGCTTACGAGAAAGGTGCCCTTAATAACTCACGGCACTTCCATCTTGCCTGGCTCTCTAAGATTTTTATTTTAATCAAGAATGCATGTAAATTTTATCATCGTCTTTCAACATCTGTGAAGCTGATCATACAGCTTTCCCCTTTTAGTTTATTAATGTCGTGATTTGCATTAATAGATTTCCTAATGCTGAACCAGCTTTGCATTATGGAAATAGGCCCTCCTCGGTCCGGGGCACTTCTGAGGCATACATATTATGTGGCTTTCAAATTGCTAATATTTTATTGAAGTGTTGTATGCCTAAATTCATACTTGAGATTGACCCAAAGTTTACCTTTAGCCACAGCCTTGTCCAGTTTTTGAATTGGAATCATGTGGCCTGCCTGGAATGAACTTGGAAGCATGTGGTTTGATCTGTGTCCTGAAACCATTGGAATAACCTAGGAATTATGCCAGTTTGTTACATTTTGGGGAGTGGATCTGGCTTCTTTTAAATATTTGTATAGGCTCATTGTGTTATTTATGTTGTTTGGGGTAATTTTTGTTAATACGTATCTTTCTAAAATTGTGTATTTCATCTGTTATATTGTGAGAAATCTAAAGGTCATGTTCTTTTCTAAATAAAGCTAAATTTTTAGCAAATCTGTAGACATAGCAAGTAGATTCATAGTTGCCTAGGGCTGGAAGGCATGAAGGAAAATGGGGACATTGGGCAGAATTTAAGGTTTATTTTTGGAGTGATAAAAATGTCCTAAAATTGACTGTGGCTCTACAGCTCTGTCAAGATACTAAACACTAATGAATTGTCAGCTTTACATAAGTAAGTGAGTAGTATGTGGTTTATACCTCAGCAAGGCTGTTATCATTTTAAAAACCTTTTGGTTGATGTCTTCTCTGATTTCTTTTTTTTTTAAAGATTTTATTTATTTATTTGACAGAGATCACAAGTAGGCAGAGAGGCAGGCAGAGAGAGAGAGAGGAAGCAGGCTCCCTGCTGAGCAGAGAGCCCGATGTGGGGCTCAATCCCAGGACCCTGAGATCATGACCTGAGCCAAAGGCAGAGGCTTAACCCACTGAGCCACCCAGGCACCCCTCTTCTCTGATTTCTAAAGCTAAACTGTTTCCTCTCCCTTGATTCAAAGTTTATCTTTTTTTAAAATTGTTTTCCCTCAAAGAACCAGCTGCTAGTGTTCTTAAGATTACTCTTTTGAGTTGTTTTGTTGACCGTGCTTTATTTTATTAACCTCTTCTATTTTCCCAAGGAATAATTTGTTCATTTGCTCCCTTTCATAGTTGAGACACAAAGGTACACAGTGGGGTCATTGAGTCTCACTGAATAACAATGAAATTAGAACTTTAATTTTGCGTTGCTGTTTAAGCATTCATTAAATTTATGTTCCTAACTTTCTAGGTACATAGACTTTTTTTTCCCCTCTGTTATCCTTTTACTGTTAACTTCTAATACTATAGCATGAGAGTATGTGTCTTCTAAATATATATGTATGTGTGTGTGTGTGTGTGTGTGTGTGTGTGTGTGTGTGTTTTCCCGGTGTGTTGGATTCAAATCCATTCATAAATTTTTGTATGAAGAGCTTCTTAAAGTATAAATTCAATCATATGCTTTCCATTGAACGTAAAATGCTGCGCAGAAAGCCCTCCTTGTGGCCTGTGAGTTCTTTGATCTGGCCCCTCCTGCTTCCTATTCCTTTGGAGCCCTTCTGCCCTGCTCCTCCTCCATGCAGCCTCTTGTGATGTCCTGCCCCAGCTTCCCATTCTTTCTCTAAGCGCCCCCGTTCTCTATCCTGCTACAGCTTCTTGTGGTGGTCCTTAAATCCCCCCACCCTCCCTTAGAGCTTACCCTGGTATGACTCCCTTCCCCACTGCTTCTTAATATGTTGGACCCCCCAAGTTCCCACGCTGTCCCTGGGCTTTCCCTCTCCTCCCCCCATCTTTCCTGGGATGCTCCCCACACTGCTCTGTCCCAGCCAGGGGAGATCCAGGCTCTTTATCCCTTGGGGCTGCTCCTGTGGGCTGTGTCCTCTGCACAGGGGGTTCCTCCTCATCCTCTAGATTCCAGAGTAGGTGGCATAACCACAGAGAGGTCTTCCTGGATCACCCTATCTGAGAGGCCCCCCACCTGTGTTCTTCTTTCCTTAGGGCATTCTCTTTTCTTCCAGAGACTGGCCTCTCTCCCCATCATTTCCTAGTTGGCAAGGCAGCAGACGGGAAAACCCACATCTGGGTTCGGTTTGTCATAGGTCCAGGGCCTGATGCCATTCCTGGCCCAGAGCGCGTGTGAGTGAGTGAGTGAGTGAGTGAGTCATCAAGCAGTGAATGACTCCCGGTTGCTCTTTTCCTAAGAGCCCCCAAGGAAGGTAAAAAAATCATTTTGGGATTTTAAGTCAACACGCCCTTTTAGGTTAATTACAAGGAAAAGCATTGTTGGTTTTCGAAAGCCTTTTAAAATGCCTCATCACGTTTTGTTTCATTTGACACTGCTTGTACAATAAATGATGACAGCAGCAGACTTTCATTTAAAAATCTTTGGGCCCTTCTTTTTTCGGTTCATCCTGCAGAGGTTCTGGATTTCATTTCACACTTTTCTTGCTTTTTTAAGGAATGTATTTTTGTATGGAACGGCACTTGCTGCACAGTGTTACATTGGTTTCAAGTGTACAACACAGTGATTGACAACTCTGTATGTTGTTTCTTACATCGCTTTTCAATGAAAGCATAAGAGAATGCTCTTCAAATGCAGATCATCATAGTGTGATGCATTATGTGTGTTGATAAGCGTTTTGTCTTAAATGAAAAGATGCTGTTTTCCTTTTTTAATGTGAAATAAAATATTAATAGTTCTTATTATAGAAGATGCAAGCAATACATAAATTAGGATAAAAATGAAAGTTCTTTTCTCACTCTCTGCCTCCCACTCCCTGCCACCCTGCATGATTACTTTATGACCCATCAAATCTCTTTGTGTGCATATATATCAATGAGCTGTCTATGTGTACACGTGTATGCACAGAGAGGTTTTTTATTATAGGTTTTTAAAAAGGTTTTTTATTTATTAGAGAAAGCGAGCAGGAGCGGGGAGGCAGGCACAGAGGAAGAGGGAGAAGCAGAGTCCCCACTGAGCGAGGAGCCTGATGCAGGGGCTCCATCCCAGGACCCTGGGATCATGACCGGAACCAAAGGCAGATGCTTAATCGATTGAGCTACCAGGCGCCCCTCATATAGTTTTTTTTAAATAAACTTACATACTTTTGTCTCATTTCCCTACTCAATGATATTATTTCACACATTACTGTGGAAATACACAATTGACCCTTGAACAGCATACGTTTGTTTATACATGGATTTTATTTGATAGATTCAGTACTGTAAATGTACTTTCTCTTCCTTGTGATTTTCTTAATAACATCTTTTCTCTAGCTTATTTTATTATAAGAATACAATATATCATTCATAGAACATACAAAATATGTGTTAATCAACTTTTCCTATTATTGGTGGGAATTCTGGTCAACAGTAGTAGTAAAGTTTTGGGGAAGTCAAAAGTTCCACATTTGGGGGATTCGGGGCTTTGTGGGGGGTATTGGCACCCCTAACACCCATATTGGTCAACTATATCAAGGGGGTCCCTCATTCTTTAAGGCAGCTTTGTGCATTGCCCCGTAGTGTGCCATGTTCATCTGTGCTCAGAGGCAGCAAGTTCATGTCCATTGTTTTGCTATTACAGATGTGACCAGAATGTACTGTATTTTTTTCTTTGTTTTTGGTAAATTTAAACATAGTCAGGTACACATTTTTTTAAGAAGAAGACAAACAGGGGGAGGAGTCAAGATGGCGGAGAAGTAGCAGGCTGAGACTACCTCAGCTAGCAGGAGATCAGCTAGAGAGCTTATCTAAAGATTGCAAACACCTGCAAATCCATCAGCAGATCGAAGAGAAGAAGAACAGCAATTCTAGAAACAGAAAAACAACCACTTTCTGAAAGGTAGGACTGGCGGAGAAGTGAATCCAAAGCGACGGGAAGATAGACCCCGGGGGGAGGGGCCGGCTCCCGGCAAGCGGCGGAGCAACGGAGCACAAAATCGGGACTTTTAAAAGTCTGTTCCGCTGAGGGACATCGCTCCGGAGGCTAAACCGGGGCGAAGCCCACACGGGGTCGGCGTGACCTCAGGTCCCGCGGGGTCACAGAAGGATCGGGGGTGTCTGAGTGTCGCAGAGCTTGTGGATATTGGAACGGGAAAGCCGGCTGCAGAGACAGAGCCGACAGTAAGCTCGCAGCTCGGAGTTGCCTTGAACCGGTCGCAGGCTCGGTGAGCTCGGAGCGCGGCCGGAGGTTAGGCAGACGCGAGTTACTAGGAGCTGTTCACTGAGGGCGCACAGGGGAGCGGGGCCCCGGGCTCTCGGCTCCTCCGGGCCGGAGACCAGGAGGCCGCCATTTGTGTTCCCGTCCTCCGGAACTCTACGGAAAGCGCTCAGGGAACAAAAGCTCCTGAAAGCAAAGCCGAGCAGATCACTCAGCCCCGGCCCCTGGTAAGGGCGGTGTAATTCCGCCTGGGGCAAAGACACTTGAGAATCACTACACCAGGCCCCTCCCCCAGAAGATCAACAAGAAATCCAGGCAAGACCAAGTTCACCTACCAAGGAGTGCAGTTTCAATACCAAGGAGAGAGCAGCAGAATTCCAGAGGAGGAGAAAACAAACCACGGAACTCATGGCTTTCTGCCGGTGATTTTTTAGTCTTGCAGTTAATTTATTTTTTTTTTCTTTTTCATTTTTTTTCTCTTCTTCTGCTAAAATTTTTAATAATTTTACCCTTTTCTTTTTTAACGTTTTTTAACTAGATTATCTAATATATATATATTTTGCTTTTTTATACTTTTCTTTATTCATTTTCTTTTTTTTTAATTCTTTTTTTTTCTTTCTTTCTTTTTGAACCTCTTTTTATCCCCAAATCAGAAGAGATCCTAATCTCTTCAATCTTTTTTTTCTTAATTCTTTTTTAAATTCTTGATTGAATTTTTAATTCAATCTCTTTTTTTTAATTCTTTTTTTCTTTTTTTCTTTCTTTCTTTTTGAACCTCTTTTTATCCCCAAATCAGAAGAGATCCCAATCAGAAGAGATTGGGAGATCCCAATCAGAAGAGATTGGGAGATCCCAATCAAAGGAGATCCCAATCAGAGGAGATCCCTCACCCAATCGTGAGGGGGGAGAAATCCCCCCGCATGATTTGGGATCTCTTCTGATTTGGTTAAAGCATATTTTCCTGGGATTGTTGCCACCCTTTTAGTATTTTACTTGCTCCTTCATATACTCTTAGCTGGACAAAATGACAAGGCGGAAAAACTCACAACAAAAAAAAGAACAAGAGGCAGTACCGAAGGCTAGGGACCTAATCAATACAGACATTGGTAATATGTCAGATCTAGAGTTCAAAATGACAATTCTCAAGGTTATAGCCGGGCTTGAAAAAGGCATGGAAGATATTAGAGAAACCCTCTCCAGAGATATAAAAGCCCTTTCTGGAGAAATAAAAGAACTAAAATCTAACCAAGTTGAAATCAAAAAGGCTATTAATGAAGTTCAATCAAAAATGGAGGCTCTCACTGCTAGGATAAATGAGGCAGAAGAAAGAATTAGCGATATAGAAGACCAAATGACAGAGAATAAAGAAGCTGAGCAAAAGAGGGACAAACAGCTACTGGACCATGAGGGGAGAATTCGAGAGATAAGTGACACCATAAGACGAAACAACATTAGAATAATTGGGATTCCAGAAGAAGAAGAAAGAGAGATGGGAGCAGAAGGTATACTGGAGAGAATTATTGGGGAGAATTTCCCCAATATGGCAAAGGGAACGAGCATCAAAATTCAGGAGGTTCAGAGAACGCCCCTCAAAATCAATAAGAATAGGCCCACACCCCGTCACCTAATAGTAAAATTTACAAGCCTTAGTGACAAAGAGAAAATCTTGAAAGCAGCCCAGGAAAAGAAGTCTGTAACATACAATGGTAAAAGTATTAGATTGTCAGCTGACTTATCCACAGAGACCTGGCAGGCCAGAAAGAGCTGGCATGACATTTTCAGAGCACTAAACGAGAAAAACATGCAGCCAAGAATACTATATCCAGCTAGGCTATCATTGAAAATAGAAGGAGAGATTAAAAGCTTCCAGGACAAACAAAAACTGAAAGAATTTGCAAACACCAAACCAGCTCTACAGGAAATACTGAAAGGGGTCCTCTAAGCAAAGAGAGAGCCTACAAGTGGTAGATCAGAAAGGAACAGAGACAATATACAGTAACAGTCACCTTACAGGCAATACAATGGCACTAAAATCATATCTCTCAATAGTTACCCTGAATGTTAATGGGCTAAATGCCCCAATCAAAAGACACAGGGTATCAGAATGGATAAAAAAACAAAACCCATCTATATGTTGCCTCCAAGAAACTCATTTTAAACCCGAAGACACCTCCAGACTTAAAGTGAGGGGGTGGAAAAGAATTTACCATGCTAATGGACATCAGAAAAAAGCAGGAGTGGCAATCCTTATATCAGATCAATTAGATTTTAAGCCAAAGACTATAATAAGAGATGAGGAAGGACACTATATCATACTCAAAGGGTCTGTCCAACAAGAAGATCTAACAATTTTAAATATCTATGCCCCCAACGTGGGCGCAGCCAACTATATAAACCAATTAATAACAAAATCAAAGAAACACATCAACAATAATACAATAATAGTAGGGGACTTTAACACTCCCCTCACTGAAATGGACAGATCATCCAAGCAAAAGATCAACAGGGAAATAAAGGCCTTAAATGATCCACTGGATGAGATGGACATCACAGATATATTCAGAACATTTCATCCCAAAGCAACAGAATACACATTCTTCTCTAGTGCACATGGAACATTCTCCAGAATAGATCACATCCTCGGTCCTAAATCAGGACTCAACCGGTATCAAAAGATTGGGATCATTCCCTGCATATTTTCAGACCACAATGCTCTGAAGCTAGAACTCAACCACAAGAGGAAGTTTGGAAAGAACACAAATACATGGAGACTAAACAGCATCCTTCTAAAGAATGAATGGGTCAACCGGGAAATTAAAGAAGCATTGAAAAAAATCATGGAAACAAATGATAATGAAAATACAACGGTTCAAAATCTGTGGGACACAACAAAGGCAGTCCTGAGAGGAAAATATATAGCGGTACAAGCTTTTCTCAAGAAACAAGAAAGGTCTCAGGTACACAACCTAACCCTACACCTAAAGGAGCTGGAGAAAGAACAAGAAAGAAACCCTAAGCCCAGCAGGAGAAGAGAAATCATAAAGATCAGAGCAGAAATCAATGAAATAGAAACAAAAAAAAACAATAGAACAAATCAACCAAACTAGGAGCTGGTTCTTTGAAAGAATTAATAAAATTGATAAACCCTTGGCCAGACTTATCAAAAAGAAAAGAGAAAGGACCCAAATAAATAAAATCATGAATGAAAGAGGAGAGATCACAACTAACACCAAAGAAATACAAACTATTATAAGAACATACTATGAGCAACTCTACGCCAACAAATTTGACAATCTGGAAGAAATGGATGCATTCCTAGAAACATATAAACTACCAAAATTGAACCAGGAAGAAATAGAAAGCCTGAACAGACCCATAACCAGTAAGGAGATTGAAACAGTCATTAAAAATCTCCAAACAAACAAAAGCCCAGGGCCAGATGGCTTCCCGGGGGAATTCTACCAAACATTTAAAGAAGAACTAATTCCTATTCTCCTGAAACTGTTCCAAAAAATAGAAATGGAAGGAAAACTCCCAAACTCATTTTATGAGGCCAGCATCACCTTGATCCCAAAACCAGACAAGGATCCCATCAAAAAAGAGAGCTATAGACCAATATCCTTGATGAACACAGATGCAAAAATTCTCACCAAAGTACTAGCCAATAGGATTCAACAGTACATTAAAAGGATTATTCACCACGACCAAGTGGGATTTATCCCAGGGCTGCAAGGTTGGTTTAACATCCGCAAATCAGTCAATGTGATACAACACATCAATAAAAGAAAGAACAAGAACCATATGATACTCTCAATAGATGCTGAAAAAGCATTTGACAAAGTACAGCATCCCTTCCTGATCAAAACCCTTCAAAGTGTAGGGATAGAGGGCACATACCTCAATATCATCAAAGCCATCTATGAAAAACCCACTGCAAATATCATTCTCAATGGAGAAAAACTGAAAGCTTTTCCACTAAGGTCAGGAACACGGCAGGGATGTCCATTATCACCACTGCTATTCAACATAGTACTAGAAGTCCTAGCCTCAGCAATCAGACAACAAAAGGAAATTAAAGGCATCCAAATCGGCAAAGAAGAAGTCAAATTATCACTCTTCGCAGATGATATGATACTCTATGTGGAAAACCCAAAAGACTCCACTCCAAAACTGCTAGAACTTATACAGGAATTCAGTAAAGTGTCAGGATATAAGATCAATGCACAGAAATCAGTTGCATTTCTCTACACCAACAACAAGACAGAAGAAAGAGAAATTAAGGAGTCAATCCCATTTACAATTGCACCCCAAACCATAAGATACCTAGGAATAAACCTAACCAAAGAGGCTAAGAATCTATACTCAGAAAACTATAAAGTACTCATGAAAGAAATTGAGGAAGACACAAAGAAATGGAAAAATGTTCCATGCTCCTGGATTGGAAGAATAAATATTGTGAAAATGTCTATGCTACCTAAAGCAATCTACACATTTAATGCAATTCCTATCAAAGTACCATCCATCTTTTTCAAAGAAATGGAACAAATAATTTTAAAATTTATATGGAACCAGAAAAGACCTCGAATAGCCAAAGGGATATTGAAAAAGAAAGCCAAAGTTGGTGGCATCACAATTCCCAACTTCAAGCTTTATTACAAAGCTGTCATCATCAAGACAGCATGGTACTGGCACAAAAACAGACACATAGACCAATGGAACAGAATAGAGAGCCCAGAAATAGACCCTCAACTCTATGGTCAACTAATCTTCGACAAAGCAGGAAAGAATGTCCAATGGAAAAAAGACAGCCTCTTCAATAAATGGTGTTGGGAAAATTGGACAGCCACGTGCAGAAAAATGAAATTGGACCATTTCCTTACACCACACACAAAAATAGATTCAAAATGGATTAAGGACCTCAATGTGAGAAAGGAATCCATCAAAATCCTTGAGGAGAACACAGGCAGCAACCTCTTCGACCTCAGCCGCAGCAACATCTTCCTAGGAACATCGCCAAAGGCAAGGGAAGCAAGGGCAAAAATGAACTTTTGGGATTTCATCAAAATCAAAAGCTTTTGCACAGCAAAGGAAACAGTTAACAAAACCAAAAGACAACTGACAGAATGGGAGAAGATATTTGCAAACGACATATCAGATAAAGGACTAGTGTCCAAAATCTATAAAGAACTTAACAAACTCAACACCCAAAGAACAAATAATCCAATCAAGAAATGGGCAGAGGACATGAACAGACGTTTCTGCAAAGAAGACATCCAGATGGCCAATAGACACATGAAAAAGTGCTCCATATCACTCGGCATCAGGGAAATACAAATCAAAACCACAATGAGATATCACCTCACACCAGTCAGAATGGCTAAAATCAACAAGTCAGGAAATGACAGATGCTGGCGAGGATGCGGAGAAAGGGAAACCTCCTACACTGTTGGTGGGAATGCAAGCTGGTGCAACCACTCTAGAAAACAGCATGGAGGTTCCTCAAAATGTTGAAAATAGAACTGCCCTATGACCCAGCAATTGCACTACTGGGAATTCACCCTAAAGATACAAACGTAGTGATCCAAAGGGGCACGTGCACCCGAATGTTTATAGCAGCAATGTCCACAATAGCCAAACTATGGAAAGAGCCTAGATGTCCATCAACAGATGAATGGATCAAGAAGATGTGGTATATATACAAATGGAATACTACGCAGCCATCAAAAGAAACGAAATCTTGCCATTTGCGACAACATGGATGGAACTAGAGCGTATCATGCTTAGCGAAATAAGTCAAGCGGAGAAAGACAACTATCATATGATCTCCCTAATATGAGGGAGTGGTGATGCAACATGGGGGCTTAAGTGGGTAGGAGAAGAATCCATGAAACAAGATGGGATAGGGAGGGAGACAAACCATAAGGGACTCTTAATCTCACGAAACAAACTGTGGGTTGCTGGGGGGAGGGGGTTTGGGAGAAGGGGGGTAGGGTTATGGACATTGGGGAGGGTATGTGCTTTTGGGTAAATTGGAAGGGGAGATGAACCATGAGAGACTATGGACTCTGAAAAACAATCTGAGGGGTTTGAAGTGGTGGGGGGGTGGGAGGTTGGGGTACCAGGTGGTGGGTATTATAGAGGGCACAGCTTGCATGGAGCACTGGGTGTGGTGAAAAAATAATGAATACTGTTTTTGAAAATAAATAAATTGGAAAAAAAAATAATAAAAAAAAACAAAAAAAAGAAGAAGACAAACAATCTCTGTTACTGTAGCACGGTGTATATTAAAATATTTTTCCTATTCAGTATTGCCACAGAATCTAGAAATTTAAGTGGAAGAGTTCATAAAAAGTATATTTTTACTCATTTTAATATGTATTTAGGTATAAGCTTGAAATGTGCTCTTTGATATTTTTATGCAAAGCTAGTACTAATTGTTATGCGACGATTGCTTTCTTGAGCACTTGCTATGTTGAAGGCACTGCTCTGAGCACATTATATATGTTCATTCATTTTCTCCTGACAGCTGTGAAGAGGGGACAGGTGCTATTTTATCTCCACTTTACAGGTAAGGAAATTGAGACCTTGGGAGTTAAGTCATAGAGCTAGCAGGCGCTAGTATCAGTCATCCTGTGCTCGTAACCATGGGCAAATCATGAAAACAGTTCTTTTTTTTACATAGCATTTTACCTTTAGAATAGTACTTATAGTTAAAAATAAAAAAGGATAAGAAACAACAGACAGTGGAGGTAAAGAATATGCCTCCTTTAATTTTGGTCATAGTCAGTCATTGAAAACATGGGAAATCCTTTCCTGTATAGAGAAGAATTTCAAGGAACCTAAACCATGACTTATATGTCAGGGCAAAGAAAAGTGAAGGCAGTGTGTAGTTTCGTAAGAAATGGGAGCTCTTCTCCAGCCACATCAAGCATGTAACTGGGAGAAGTATCGTTCCCTGTAAGTAAACAGTAACATGAGTATGTTGTGTTCACCCAGGACTACACCATTGTTTTTCTGACCCTAAGTCCTTTTTAATTAGATTCATCACACTGCAGAGACAGTGCGATCTATCCTTGTCAGCTGGAGAGCCTGGCTATCCCTGATCCTGCTGTGCCTGTTATCTGCACATTAATTGGACATCTCTAGTGTCTGCCCAGGTTTTGTGTTATGTACCTATAACCCCAAGAACAAAGTAAAATGTTGGCCTCAGGAGATATGACACCTGGGCAATTGTTTTGATGGGAAGCAGATCACTACCTTCTTTCTTGTATGTTTGTATTTCTCTTTGGAGAGCTTGATTTCAGGCTCTCCCTCATGTGTGCATCCCAGGTATGATGCATGATTTCTGGTGGGTGAAGCCAGAGGACAGCCTCTTTTTCTTATAGTAATGAGCAAAGAATATTTCACAGAACCCAGGAGAACAGGGGATGAAAGAAAAGCATTTGGTAGCAAAGGAAGAAGGCATGATGTATTTGAGAATTATAATTTCCACCTTGTCCTACTTCTAAGTCCACCTAGGAGATACAGAAGGGATGATGATTTTCCTAGGAACTGATTCCTTCATTTGAGTGCAGAAGCAGCTCCTGAAGGAAGGGTATGCTGGATGTTACTAAAACACATGAAGCAAAAACTGATATAATGAAACAGTTGATTCAACAATAATAGTTGGAAGCTTCAACACCACCTTTTAAATGATGGATAGGAAAACTAAACAAAAGATCAGCAGGGAAGAAGAAAATTTGAACAGCACTCTAGCCATTTGGGAAAATGGCTTATTAAATGATCAAATTTTGTGATCTGGCTATAGCTAATATTAAAAATTAACTGATATAAATTACAATTAAATACATTCTACTAAAAACAAGATAACATATTCAAAATTCACCACTTTTTAAAAATAAATACATTTATTTACATAGCATTTTAACTTTAGAATACTACTTATAGTTTAAAAAAAAAAGGAAAAGAAACAACAGACAGTGAAGGTAAAGAATATGTCTCCTTTAATTTTGGTCATAGTCAGTCATTGAAAACATGGGAAATCCTTTCCTGTATAGAGAAGAATTTCAAGGAACCTAAACCATGACTTATATGTCAGGGCAAAGAAAAGTGAAAGCAGTGTGTAGTTTCGTAAGAAATGGGAGCTCTTCTCCAGCCACATCAAGCATGTGGTCTTGAGGTTTTTTGCATCTTTGCATGGTCTTGAGGTTTTTTATATTCATTACATCCTTTATGGTAGAAATACTGTATTGTGTGTTATATTAGTGGGTTTCTCCAGAGAAGCACAACCAGTGGGAGGTAAGCATCAACCCTCAGACAACACAGGTTTGAACTGCATGGGTCCACTTATACATGGATTTTTTTTTCATACAGTACAGTACTGTAAATGTATTCTCTCTACCTTAAAATTTTCGTGATAATATTTTCTTTTCTCTGTCTGTCTTTATTGCAAGAATAGTCTGTAATATATATGACATACAAAATATGTGTTAATCGACGGTTCATGTTATTGGTAAGTCTTTCAGTCCAACAGTAAGCTATTAACAGTTAAGTTTGGGGGGAGTCAGAAGTTACATGCAGATTTCCAACTGTTCAGGGTGTCAGCGCCTATAACCCCTGCAGTATTGAAGGTCAACACATATATACATGCATACCTGTGCAGAAAGAAAGATTAATTTATTATGTATGTGAAATTTATTGTATATGAAGAGACTTGTTATGAGGAATTGGCTCACCTGATTGTGGAGGCTGGGAAGTCCCATGATCTACTGGGAGGCTGGGAAGTCCCAGACCACAGACCCAGGGAAAGCCAGTAGTATAATTCAGTCTGAGTCTGAAGACCTGAGAAGCAGGGGAGCCTACAGTGTAAACCCCAGTCCAAGGACCAGAGAAGGTGAAGTAGGATGTCCCAGCTCAACAACGAGGCAAAAAAAAAGGGGCCAATCCCTCCTTCTTCCACGTTATGTTCTATTCCAGCCATCAGTGGATTGGATGATGTCCACACACATTGGGAAGGACGGTCTACTGAGTCCCTAATTCAAATGCTAATCCTACCCATAAATAGCCTCACAGACCCAGAAATAGTGTTTAATCTGGGCACCTCGAGTTGATGTGTAAAATTAACCATCCTGTGTGTGCTTCTGTGCTTCTCCTCATAGCTCTGCTTCCCCTGATGTCTTGTTGGTAGCTGGAAATTGGCCATGGCGGGAGTAAGGTGTTTTTTTTTTTTTTTTTAAATCATGTTGCTTTTACTAAAACATTGAATTCTCTTTCTTGGAACGCTTATTTAGAATGTTAAACATCCATGTGTTTGAACTTTTACCGTTTTAAAGTCATAATTCTAGTTTATCAGACACAGAAAGATGATCAGTCTGTCTCAGTTCTTGCTGATTTTATTTAGCACTTCAGTGTTAATTTGAGTAAGGTATCTTAGAAATCAGCAAAGACTAAAAATCAGGGCTTTATTTGTTAGCTTGCTGATTCATGTATAGGCTGTTTTGTTTTGTTTTGTTTTGGGTGGAGGATAAATAGTAAATATTTCAGGCTTTGTAGGACAGATGATGTCTGTTGCAACTATTCCACTCTGCCACTGTAGCCCAAAAATCAGTCATAGACTATAAGTCAATGAATGGGTATGGCTGTGTTGTGATAAAACTTTATTAAACCAGGCCATGGGCTGGATTTGCCTCATGCACGATAGTACTCCAACTCTGGGTAGGAGTTAGAAAGAATAGAATTAAGGAAGTAGTGGAAAAAACATTAGTAGTGCAGATTAAACATGAAAGTGTGTTGTGTCTATAGCCATTACATTGAATATAACACAAAAAGATGAGGACATATACACTATGGAGTATTATGCCTCCATCAGAAAGGATGAATACCCAACTTTTGTAGCAACATGGACGGGACTGGAAGAGATTATGCTGAGTGAAATAAGTCAAGCAGAGAGAGTCAGTTATCATATGGTTTCACTTATTTGTGGAGCATAACAAAAAGCATGGAGTGCATGGGGAGTTAGAGAGAAGGGGATTGGGGTAAATTGGAAGGGGAGGTGAATCATGAGAGACTATGGACTCTGAAAAACAATCTGAGGGGTTTGAAGTGGCGGGGGGGGTGGGAGGTTGGGGTACCAGGTAGTGGGTATTATAGAGGGCACGGATTGCATGGAGCACTGGGTGTGGAGAAAAAATAATGATACTGTTATGCTGAAAATAAATAAATGAAAAAAAAAAGATGAGGACATATTCTTCTACTATCCAAAAGTAATTATATGATTTAGCAAAGAAGTTGCTCATGTCAGGTAAAGCTCCAAAGGTCTTTGTTATTTCGCTTTCATCGAATTGAGTAACTTATACAAAAGTGACAATCAGGCATTTATTCGTAAGCTGATTTATTTGAATAATAAAAATGGATAATGAATTTTGCAAGAAATAGGAAGTCAAAATTGCTACAGATAAGAGGGATAATTTATAATGATTAAAATATCTACACAACAGTAAGATATGATAGTTTTAAACATGTATGTGCCAAATGACAAAACACTAAAACATATGAAGCAAAAAAACTGACATAATGAAACAGATGATTCAACAATAATAGTTGGAAGCTTCAACACCAGGCTTTCAATGATGGATAGGACAAGTAAACTAAAGAGCAACAGGAAAGAAGAAAATTTGGACAACACTCTAGACCTTACAGATATTTATAACACACAGTGCCTGACAGCAATGGACTCTATATTCTTCTCAATTGCATATGGAACATTCTCCAGGATAGAACATGTGCTAGACCATAAGCTTAATAAATTCAAATGGACAGAATAATACAAAGCATGTTCTCTGACTATAGTGGAGTGAAATTAGAAACCAATAGTCCAAAAAAGAAAAAAAAAAAAAGATGTGGAAATTAAATAACACTCCTTATAATTGGGTAAAAAAAAAAAGACATCAACAGGGAGATCAGAAAAACCTTAAGGCTGAATGAAAGTGAATAAATAACATACCAAAACTTAGGAGATGTAGCTAAAGCAGTGCTTAGAGGGGAATTTATAGTTGTAAATGCTTAGAAGAAAGATACCAAATCAGTATCTAATTTTACATATTAAAACACTGGAAAAAGAGGGAGAAACCAAATCTAAAGCAAGTGGAAGTAAGGAAATAATAAAGATTAGAACAGAAATTCATAACGGGGAACAAAGGAAATCAGTAGAGAAAATCAACAAAACCAAATGTTTGTTCTCTGAAAAGATGAACAAAATTGTCACACCTTTACATAACTTGATGGGGGTAAAAATTTTAAAAAAGACTTAAATTAATAAAATCAGAAATGAAAGAGAGGAAGAACTACCAAGCTTGTCACACAATAAGGATTATAAAGGAATACTATGAGCAATTATATACCAACCAATCAGATAACTTAGATGAAACGGACAAATTTTAGAAACACACAAACTACCTAAATTGACTCAGACCTAAAGAAGAGTATAGAGTATAAAGAGTGAAGAGTATAAACTACCCACCAAGAGTAATGCAGGCACAGTTGTTTCTCTGCCTATTTCTACCAAACATTTGCAAAGTTAATAGCTGTTCTTTGCAATGTCTTCCAAAAAATAGAAAAGGAGAAGCGCTTCTGAACTCTTTGGAAATTGGAACGATTCTGCATTGCTGGTGAGAATGATGTTGGTAGGTAGCTGCTTTGGAAAAGAGTCTGATTAAACATAGAGTTACTATATGACCTACATTAACATAAAGTTACTATATGATCTAGCAATTTCCTTCCTAGATACATACCTAAGAGAGATGAAAACATATGTCCACACAAAGATTTGTACATGAATGTTTATAGCAGCATTCTTCCATAATAGCTTAAAGGTGAAAACAACCACAGTGTTCATCAATAGACAGAAGGGTAAATGAAAAGTAGTATATCCATGCCATGGAATATTATGCAGTCATAAAAAAGGAATGAACTACTGACACATATTACAGCATGTATGGACCTTGAAAACATTATGTTAAGTAAAAGAACTGCATATTTTATGATTCCTTTCTATGAAAATTAGAATAGAAAACTCTATAGAGGGACACCTGGGTAGCTCAACTGGTTAAGCATCCAACTTTTGATTTTGGCTCAGGTCATGATCTTGGTTCATGAGAGCAAGCCCCCACACTGAACTCCATGCTCAGTATGGAGCCTGCTGAAGATTCTCTTTCCTTCTTCCTCTGCCCTTCCCCCCTCCCCCAGGTTAATAAATAAATCTTTAAAAAAGAGAGAAAGAAAATGCTATAGAGATACACAGTATATTATTGATTGCCTTGGGCTGGAGAAAGGCGGGAAGAAGGTTGATAGTTAAAGGGTATAAGGTTTCCTTTTGAGGTCATTGAAAACTATCTAAAATTGACAGTGATGATAGTTGCACATAACTGTAAATAAACTAAAACCATTGAATCATACACTTTGCATAGGTAAGTTGGACTTACATCTCAAGATAGCTATTTTTAAAAAAGAAATAGCAAGTCAAACTGAAGTTATAGATGTAGAATTCATAGTTATCAAGTATGGAGAGTATACTTAAATGAGTTTTTTTGTATCTTTATTGTAAATTGCTTGTTACAAATCTTTGTTTTATTAAAATGTGTAGTTAGTTTATACATGTATGTAGTTCTGAAGAGTCTGTTGTTAAACATTTACTAGCATACCTCTACTGGAAGTTCCCATATTTGATTCATTTTCTCTTGCTCCACTCATTAACATACAATTTCTTCTTTACCTGAATACCTGTTTTTGCTTGTTTCCCCCATCCTCCTACCCTGCGTACTACATCCCACTCTAGCCTGGCTATTTTATTTATCCTTTGTTCATGTTCCTTTGTCCTAAATTCTGGCACCAAAAAGAGAAAGAAAGAAAAGAGGGGGGAAGGAAGGTAGGAAAGACAGAAGGGAGGAAGAGAGGAAAGGAGGGAGGCAAAAAAAAAAAAAAAAGACAAACAAACAAACAAACAAAAAAACCCCCCCAAAACAGTTAATGGATTAATAATGAAAACAAGGCAGATGTTTTCTTCCATAAATAAATAACCAAAGTGTACTGCACCTTACCCAAGCATTGTCTCTGGAGTCAGGACAAAGTATCAGCGAGTGTTTAATCATCCTAGGGGATGTTGTATCATAGACTTGTTTTGTGTTTGATGCTACTGGACAATGAGTATTATCAGAGTGGTTATGCCTTTCTTTGTATATGCATCTGCCTCTGTGTTGTTCTTTCTCATGAATTTTAAGGCACTTGAAAAACTATCTAGACCTTTATTTAAACTGTTTACATTTAGTCTCTCAGTTCTTGATTTTTTCTGGCTAACTTGAGGAAGCAGGGATGTAGTTAATTCAATACAATAGGTCAGCCTCAAATTTACTTAATTTGGGTACCAAATCATATTTAAGGCTTCTTTGTCTTAAGATTTTGTTTATTTGAGAGAAAGAGTGAGCTTGATTGGATTGGGGTGCGGCAGAGGAGAGGGAAAAGCAGATGCAGACTCCCCACGGATCAGGGAGCCCAAATCAGGGCTCAAGCCCAGAACCCTGGGATTATGACTGGAGCAGAAGGCAGACACTTAATGCACTGAGCCACCTGAGTGCCCCTTTTTACAATTTATAATTGTGTCTGCCATCCACTGTTTTTGTAGGCATTTGTAATTCAAAAAGGGTTATACAGTTATCCACATTTTCATTCCATCCCTGACCCAGTCATCTCCTAAATTGTTGCGAAGCAGTTTTTTGGGGATAGGAAAAGAAATGAAATGTTTTGGTTCAAAGTGTGGCTAAACCTGGGCGCCTGGACAGATCAGTCAGTTAAGCCTCTGCCTTTGGCTTGGGTCATGATCCCGGGGTCCTGGGATCGAACTCCGTGTCGGGCTCCCTGCTCCTCAGAGAGCCTGCTTCTTTCTCTCCCACTGTCTGCTGGTGCTCTCTTTCTCTGTCAAATAAATAGACAAAATCTTTAAAAAAAAAAATGTGGCTAAACCTGATTGTTAAGGATTTAAAAATGCATTCAGACTTAAAGCACAAGAATACATGCTAGTGTGGAGAAAGGAACAAATACAAATTAAGTCCCTCTTATTTCTTTTTCTACATTAATACTTTTTGTGTAAACACGTGAATTGGAAATTGGAGTTGTTGAATGAACACATAGAATTATATAGCAAGAATGAACTTTAGACATTATCTAAGGTTAATCTGCTCATTTTAGAAATGGACAAGGAGAATAGGTCTATCTGTATTGATCAGATAACTTCTATAAAACAGAGTAACCACAAATCCTTTGTTGTTACCCCCTATAAATAGTGGATTTGAAAAATCTCAAGAGCCCTGTGAAAATGGGTCCAAAGACTTGTTTGGTATTTGGTGCTACTCCACAATGAACATCTATAGGAATGTCACCTACAAATGCTCTGTTTCTAGAATGGAAATAGAGGAGGGTTGGGATTGTTAATACAGAACTTAAAATTTTTTGAACCAAACTTTTTACTAAGGAATTTGTAGATTCACATGAAGTTGTTAGAAATAGCAGACATTGTCTATGCACTTTTTCCGGTTTCCCCCAATGGCAACAATATCACAACAGCAATACTAACATTGATAGAATCAGTTCCATCTTATTCAGATTTCCCTGTTTTGACTTATCGTCATTTTTCTGTCTGTAAAGGTGTTGGAGTATGTGTGTTCAGTTCCATGCTGTTTCGTCACCTGTGTGCATTTGTATATCCACGTCTTGGTCAAGATGCTGAGCCACATATTTCAACACCGCAGGGATTCCTCTACTAGTCTTCATAACCATACCTACTTCCTTTCCAACCCATCCTGGCAGCCACTCATCTGTCCACTATTTCTAAAAATGTTGTCAATTCCAAAATGTTATATAAATGGAATGATAGTATATAACTCTGTGAAATTAGGTTTTTTTTTTCCATTCAGCATAATTCCATGGAGATTCATCCAAGTTATTGTGTGGATCAGTCGTTTGTTCCTTTTCATTGTTGGGTAGTATTCCATAGTACATATGTATTACTGTTGAACCATTGTCTGTTGAAGACATCTGGGCTAATTCCAGATTTTGGCTGTGATGAGTAAGGCTACAGTGAACCTTCACATACTAGTTTTTGTGCTATCATCAGTTTCATTTCTCTGGGATGAATATCTAAAATGCAATGGTTGTATCATGTGATAATTAAATTTTTAGTTTTATAAGAAACTACCAAACTGTTTTCCACTGTGGCTGTATCATTTTACATTCGCATCAGAAATGTATGAGTGATGGAAGGTCTCCACATCGTCTTCAGCTTTTAGTGTTGTCAACACTATCTTAGCTTTTAGTCATTTTTGTAAGTAGGTAGTGATATGTTCTTGTCTTATTTTTCATTTCCTTGATGGCTAATGATGCTGAACATCTTTTCAATTGCTTCACTGACATCTCTATATGTGGTTTAGTGAAATACATATTCATGTGCTTTGTCCATTTTCTAATTGGCTTATTTGCATTTCACTATTGAATTTTGAAACTTCCTCATATACTCTAGATATTAGTCCTTTGCCAAATATGTGGCTTGCAAATTTTTTCTCCCAGTCTATAACTTGGCTCTTCGACCTCTTCAGAGAACAAAAGTTTAAATATTTATAAGGTCCAGTTTGTTCATTTTTTTCCTTTCATAGATGATAATTTTGGTGTCAAGACTAAGAACTATAATCTGAACACTTTTCTCTGATGTCTTTCCTAAAAGCTTTATAGGTGTACACTTTAAATTTAAAAATTGTCCCATTTGAGTCAATTTTTATATAAGGCATGAAGTGTTAAGGTCAAGGTTCATTATTTTGCCTGTGATTGATTGCTCCAGACTGTATTGAAAAGACTCTTCTTCCTCCACCAAATTGCTTTTGCATCTATGTAAAAAAAAAAAAAATCAATTGAGAATATTTGCATGGGTTTACTTCTTTGTGTTCTGTTCTGGCTCACTGATCTATGTGTCACTGGACACAGTGTCTACCAATACCACACTGTCTTGGTTACTGTAGCTATAATAGCTTTAACATTGAGTAGAGTGATTCTTCTCACTTTATTCTTTTTTGTTAAGACTGTTTCAGCTATTCCGTAGGCTGTGATTTACATATATATTTTAGAATGTGCTGTCTCTGTCTCCAAAATATATTGATGAAATTTTAATAGGAATTATATAAATTCTATATAGCAGTTTAGAGAGAACTAACATCCTTCTGTGTTGAGTCTTTCAATCCATGAACATGGTATATCTCTACATTTATGTACACCTTTAAAAAATTTTTCCAACAGCATTTCATAATTTTCAGCATATAGGTCTCCTGCGTATTTGTTAAATGTATATTTAGATATTTTGTTAGAAAATGACATATGTTTTTAATTTAAGTTCTGCACATTTATTGTTACTATGTGGAAATGTGATTGATTTTTGTGTGTTGATTTTGTATTCTGTGACCTTGCTGAATTCATTTTTTAGTTCTAGGAGGTTTTTTTTTTGATAGATTTTCTGGGATTTGCTTCCAATTTGTTTGCATTTTCTCTTTCTTGCCTGTTTGCACTGGCTAGAATTTCTAGTATCACGTGGGATAAATGTGAAAGTGGACACATTCACTTTGCTCATAGTCTTAGAGGGGGAAAGCATTCAGCCTTCCACTGTTAATGTGATGTTAGTTATGGGGTTTTTGTATACACTTTTTTTCGTGTGTGTGTGTGTGTGTGTGTGTGTGTGTTTTAGAATGAGTTTCACTTCCTTCTATTCCTAACTTGATGAAAGATTTTTAAATGACTAGGTGTTGGATTTTGTCAGATTTTTTTTTGTTATCAATTAATATCACATGATTTTTCTCATTTAGTTTATCAGTATGGTGGATTATGTTGCTTTTCTTCTTTTTTAAAGAGATTTTATTTATTTACTTGAGAGAGAGTGAGTGAGAGCAAGAGAGAGCATGAGTAGGGAGAGAGGCAGGGGGGAGGGAGAAACAGACTTCCTGCTGAGCAGGAAGCACAATGCAGGGTTCCCAGGACTCTGGGATAATGACCTGAGCTCAAGGCAAATGCTTAACTGACTGAGCCACCCAGGCGCCCCCACTGATTGATTTTCTAATGCTAACCAGTTTTATATACATTGAATAAATATATCTTAGGCATGTTATATAACCAGTCTCATACTTTTTTTTTCTTTTGGATTTAGTCTGCTAGTGTTTTGTTGAGGCTATTTTGCATCTAAGTTCATGAGAAATATTTGTCTTTTTGTTTGTTTTGTTGTTTTGTATCAGAGTAATAATGACCCCATTATGAATGAATTGCAAAGTTTTCCCTTCTCTTATCTGGAAGAGAGTGTGTAGAATTGGTGTTGATTTTTCCTAAAGTGTTTGATAGAATTTTTCAGTGGGTCCATCTAGGCCTAAGGCTTCTTTTTGGGAAGTTTTAAAATTATTGATTTAATCCCCTTCATAGAAATAAAGCTGCTGAAGTTATCTATTTCATATTGGCTGAGTTGTGGTAGTTTGTGCTTTTAAAGGAGTTGATTCTTTTCTTTTGAACTGTGAAGTTTATAGATGTAGAGTTCATATTATTCCCTAATCATTATTTTAATGTCTGCAGGGCCTGTAGTGATATCTCCATTTTCACTTCTGATAATGTCAATATGTAGCTTTTATCTTTTTTCTTGTTAGAGATTTGCCAGTTTTGTTGCTTTGTCAAAAAATCATTTCCTCCAACTGTCTGAGAGTGGTGGTACTTAAAGTTGTTTGTCAATTTTTGTATTTTTTCATATTTGTGATCTCTTTGGGCTTTCAATCATTTTTTAAGTCATGAATATAAACAGTTCATAATCTTTCATAAATATTTTATAGTATTTTGTGTATTTTTATATCTTATATTCCTCTGTATGCAAGGTTTTACCTATATCATTGCTAATTTATGCATCTTGCCTTTCTTCTTCATTGCACTTATGAGTTAATCACTAAATGGCAATTAATCTGCTTATAAAAGTGAGAGTCGTCTTTCTCCTTTTTTTTCCTATCGTGGTAAAATACACATAACATAAAATTTACCATTTTAATTACTTTTAGATGTATAACTCAGGGGCATTAAGTATATTCATACGGCTGTGCAACCATCACTACCGTCCATCTCCAGAACTTTCTCATCCTTCTCAACAGAAAATCTGTGTCCATTAAACACTAATCCCCTGTTCCATCTTTGTGCAGTGTCTGGCCACCAATTTATTCCCCTTTATCTCTCTGCAGTTTTGTATACTCTGGGCACCTTTTATTAAATCATACAATATATGTCTTTTTGGTTCTGGGTTATTTCATTTAGCGTAATATATTCAAGTCTTTTTTTTTTTCTCCTTTAACTGCAAGTTTAGCCTATTTATGTTTATGAGAGAGGTTTGGTCTCATTCCTATTGACTTGTATTATATGTGGTGTGTTTAAATGTTTACATTATGCCTCAGAACTGCAAAAGGCTTTCCTCATTTTCTGTAATCCGTCTCAGCTTGGTGTGTGTCTACTGATTTGGGAAAAAGAAATTTGACTCTTATCACCGCAAAGTGATTTCCTCTCTATCAGTTTAAAACAATCTCTCCAATTAACTCGCTTTCCAGAAGGTATTCAGCACTTCTTCCCTCTTCATCCCCTCCTTTTTTGCCCCTGGCACTATCTAGGTGTGGGGGGAATAGATTTAGCATCACAGGAGTGGGGATGGGTAGAGTGGCGCCTGTTCTTTGTGCCCTCCAAGTCCTTTCTGGTGCACGGATGATGACCCATGGCCCTTCCATCTGAGGGTCTGTGCTAGCCTCTGCTAGGGATATCTGAGGTACTTACCAGGGTCTCAGCTCAAGACCTACCTGCTTGGGATTTCCCCATCTCTTCTCAGGGCCACCTGGGGCACAAAGGAATTCTGGGACCCTTCATGTCACACATGTCCCTTATGAGTGTAGGTGTGAGGGGCAACATCTCAGACCCTAAATATGCCGTCCCTTTACTTCCACTGCTTTGCAGCTGCCCAAGGTTGGCTTTAGCTTAGAGACCAAGTTCCAAACCAAAAAAACCACTGATCCCCAGATGCCCACAAACACATTTAGGATTTCTGTAGGCCAGTAACCCTTCTCCCTTATTCTCAGGCTGATGTCAGAGGTACAAGGGTGATGGGCCACTGAGAAGGGATCCCAGGTGAATTCTGACCTTCTAATGCTTTCCTTGGCTGGCCAAGTCATTATTGTCTTTTTTTTTTAACTCTACCCTTAGGCCACATTCCTAGGTCACCTTCCCTCTAGTCCGTCCTCCACTCTGCTGCTCCCCAAAACTTGCCCTTCTCTTGGGGTCCAGCACAGGGCTCAGGAAACATTCACTGAATGCTGGTCTGAGCAGGATGTTCACAGCAAACTTCACATCCTGTGTATAACAGCCCGATTTACTTAGCCAAAGTAATCGAATTAATAGTTTCCTGACTCTGTTACTGTTTTTTAAAAAAGTCATCGATCATTTTTATGGGCCAGTTATTTTATATTTTATCACTGAGTTTCTCAGGACCACAGGTGGAGACCTCAGTGGTGCATTTTGGACCAGGACCTTAATTCTGTGACTATCTCGTGCTTTCCAGAGTTCGAGTTTTTTTCTTGAGGCTCGTAGGTGCATTTATTACCACCACTCAAGTCTCAAAATTGAAAGCATCCAGTAACCAAGCCAACACCAATTATGTACCCACAGCCCTCAGAAGAGCCCCACAGTAACCAGGGCAACCCTGATTTAGCTTCATCGTGATGAATAATAAATTATGACAGAACAGGGCTTGAGGTAGGGGCTATTGGAGATGCCTGGCTTTAAAGATGAAGGGAAACTTGCTCAAACTACACAGCCCCTCTGGAGGTCTTGTCGCCCTGGGGTCTTTCATAGTTTCCTCTGTTGCCAAAAGGTGCAGCTTTTGTTCTACTAATCAGGGGTCGAGAAAAGTCGTGGCCTCTCTCAGCCTCACAAGAAATTTAGCATGTGATGGCTCTTTGCAGTGTGTGTCGTGATCACACAGAATCTTTCCCTGGTGGCCACATAATTCTGCTCTAACTTGTCTTTGTGTGAATTTGCCCCTATCCAGGCTAAAGCAGCCGTTTGAAAGTTAATTCCGAATCCCACAGCTTTCTAGCAAAGAAAATGTTCTCAGCAAAATAAAGATTAACTGATCTAACGTGGGCCAGCAGCAGTTCCATACAAATCGGTCCTGTGTCCATTCATCGACTCTTTCATCCACTGGATCACTACATTTTTACAGAGGTCGGGTGCTGGGGACAGATCAGTGACGAGACAGGCAAGTCCCGGCTCTATAGAGGACAGGGGGATGACACATCAAACAGAGGGCTCTGAGGGGCAGTTGGGGGTTGGGAGGGAGACAGCTCTGAGCTTCTCTGAGCATGTGACACATGAGCTAGGGCCTGAGGATGCCAGGGAGTGTGGAACAGCGGGAGGAGGGTTTCAGAAGAGGGAGCCTGAGGAAGGAGGCCCTGAGGGTACCTGGAGGAGTTTGAGGAACAGGAAGGAGGCCATGCAGCTGGAGCCTTGTGCATGGAGAGAGGCACAGGGACTGAGGCTCCCCAAACGCACACCTCAGCCCTTACTGTATGTCCCATGCACCTTGTAAAGCTCAGGCCCTGAGTCTTCTTTCCACCGGACTTGATCCCTACCTCGAAGTAAGATCACTGTACTTTCCTCTGGGGGTTTTGCTTCTGTGCCTTGTGTGACTTGTGACCTTATTACCAGTCTTCTGCCACCTTCTAGGTGATGTTTCCTCATCCCTGTACCTAGATACAGTAAGCTCTGGGTGGGATTGACTCACTGCCCTGTCTCCACAGTTCATGGAAACATAACAAGAGCTTGAAGGTCAACCATGGTCTAGCCCAATGGTGTGGACTCTTGACAGAACATCTAGCATTCCTTAGGAGACCCCAAAATGTCAACGTGTGTGGATGTTTTCTCTCGGGCTTGGGCCCTTCTAGTTCTCTGATTGAACAGGTGGGGCTGTCTGTGTTTGAGGACAGAAGACAGAGTTGGCAGCTTCAGACTTTACTTAATCCTCTTTGGGACTTCTTCACCCTCCCGGTCCTCTGTCAGCTGTGCCTTCCATGGAGAAGGGTCTTCATTCTGCTGAGATCACTGTCCATTGGTGGGTGACTAATCCACAGCCCTACCCACATCCTTCCTCCCTTGGTTCTTGTCCAGTACCACCCCCCCCTTATTGGATAGACTCACACCACCGGAATTGGCGAACAGATCATAATTTGTTAAGGGCCAACCAGAGGACTAGTGCTGTAGTGGTATTTTCAGTTTTACCTAGAAGCGCACCACACGCTGTGAGCAATGTATTTTCACGTCTGGCTTGATTCTGAAAGTCAGGAGAATATCACATCCCATTAGGGTAGAGACCAGAAAAAACTGAAAACTAATGAAAATGTTCTTCCTTATTGGCTGCTACTTACATTATCCTCTAGTAATGAACAAAGGCTAGGTGATAGGCATTTGTGTCTGTAAATGGTGATTCCAAACGGGAGGAACAGGAAGGAACCCCATGGCCCTGCACTTGGCACCCCTAAAGCAGGGGTATGGGGGGAAACAGCCCCCCCCCAGCTACTCCTCAGCATGAGTTGCAGAGATGTGAATGGATGGGGGGGTCAGGGGAGAAGGAGGAGGGAAGGGATGTGGTCAATTCTGTGCAGTTCCCTGCTTGGAAACACAGAGCACTGCACATCCTAGATCATTAAAGCTCTGGGAAGCCATGCAGAAAGAGATTCCCATTTAATTCTTTAAAACACTATTGCCTGAGTTAATTTGACCACAGAGCCTCATTGAGCTTCTTTCCAATTTTTCTGTTATTCTAAACACCGCCACTGCAAACATTCTTGTCTGGGTCTCTCTGGAAGAAAAGCACTAAACGCTCCTCATTTTCCTGTTAACCAGCCCAATTGTTCCAGCCCTTTCTCCATGTCTGCCAGCCACGTGGAACTCTGCTTTGATTACAGTGCTAACGAATGAAATTTCCGAGCCTGGACTGAAAACACAAGTCTATGTAATGAACCAGAGATGCCCAGAGGAGGAATCTCTGTGTCCGACTAGTTCCACACTTCTCATGTGATAGGAACATCTCAGGAAGAGCAGTCTCATTTTCCTGTTCCCAGGGAGGACGGTGTGAGACGTTCATAGCTTTCTACCAGAGGCCATCCTTGAAAATGTCATTTGAGCAAAAAGGTCTTGTAAAAATCCCCAAGACTGTAGAAATTGTTGCTGTGTCCTGTGAAGATGACTTTTGAAGAGTACTGTGAGCTTGGCGTGGTGTACACATTTGACAATTATTAGTTGGCAGGGAAGTTGCAATGGGCACCTTCCAATTCTCACACTCCTGGATTCTGTCTCTCATCAGGATGCACACATGTGATGAAAATTTGAGTAGATAGAATATAACAACACAAAGACTGGAATAAGGGTAACATAGCTGATGATATAAACAACAAGGAGGCCCCCCCCAAAAAAAGGTCAGGGAATGTTATAAGGCTTAATTTTATGATTTATACTATTAAAAAACAAAACCCAACTGCGTCCATTTGAAGATCTAATTGGTTTTACTACGTGATTCTTTTTTTAAAATATATATTTTTATATTTTTTGTCCATTTTACTTTATTTTATTTCTTTTCAGTGTTCCAGTATTCATTGTTTATGCACCACACCCAGTGCTACATGCAATACATGCCCTCCATAATACCCACCACCAGGCTCCCCCAACCTCCCACCCACCGCTCCTTCAAAACCCTCAAATTGTTTTTCAGAGTCCACAGTCTCTCATGGTTTGTCTCCCCCTCCAGTTTCCCCCAACTCACTTCTCTTCCCCATCTCCCAGTGTCCTCCGTGTTATTCCTTATGCTCCACAAGTAAGTGAAACCATATGATAATTGACTCTCTCTGCTTGACTTATTTCACTCCGCATAATCTCCTCCTGTCCTGTCCCTGTTGATACATCCATCCCTGGGTATTCATCCTTTCTGATGGAGGCATAATACTCCATAGTATATATGGACCACATCTTCTTTATCCATTTGTCCATTGAAGGACATCTTTGTTCTTTCCACAGTTTGGTGACTGTGGCCATTGCTGCTATGGACATTGGGGTACAGATGGCCCTTCTTTTCACTACATCAGTATCTTTGGGGTAAATACCCAGTAGTGTAATTGCAGGGTCATAGGGAAGCTCTATTTTTAATTTCTTAAGGAATCTCCACACTATTTTCCAAAGTGGCTGCACCAACTTGCATTCCCAACAACAGTGTAAGAGGGTCTCTCTTTCCCCACATCCTCTCCAACACATGTTGTATACTGTCTTGTTTATTTTGGCCATTCTACCTGGTGTAAGGTGGTATCTCAGTGTGGTTTTGATTTGAATCTCCCTGATGGCTAGTGATGATGAACATTTTTTCATGTGTCTGTTAGCCATTTGTATGTCTTCTTTGGAGAAGTGTCTGTTCATGTCCTCTGCCCATTTTTTGATGTGATTATCTGTTTTGCATATGTTGAGTTTGAGGAGTTCTTTATAGATCTTGGATATCAGCCCTTTGACTGTAGTATAATTTGTGAATATCTTCTCCCATTCCATGGGTTGCCTCTTTGTTTTGTTGACTGTTTCCTTTGCTGTGTAGAAGCTTTGGATCTTGAAGAAGTCCCAAAAGTTCATTTTCACTTTTATTTTCTTTGCCTTTAGGGATATGTCTTGAAAGAAGTTGCTGTGGCCAATGTCAAAGTGGTACTGCCTATGTTCTCCTCTAGAATTTTGATAGATTCCTGTGTCACTTTGAGGTCTTTTATCCATTTTGAGTTTATCTTTGTGTATGGTGTAAGAGAATGGTTGAGTTTCATTCTTCTACGTGTAGCTGTCCAATTTTGCCAGCACCATTTATTGAAGAGACTGTCTTTTTTCCACTTTATTGAAGATTATTTGACCACAGAGTTGAAGGTCCATATCTGGGCTCTCTACTCTGTTCCACTGGTCTATGTGTCTGTTTTTGTGCCAGTACTATGTGATTCTTGACTTGAATTATTGGGGCAGCATACCGTCTGGCAAGTAGAGGGAAAGATTTGGGAGGAGTGGTAAAAAGGGAAGGTTTTTATAGGAAGGAGGGTGGGGCAAGGAGTTAATAACAAAAGAAAAGGCAGGATTGCTTAGTCCTTAAGCATCTGCCTTCTGCTCAGGTGAGGATCCTGGGGTCCTGGGATCTAACAAAGGGTTCCCTGCTGGGCGGGAGGCCTGCTTCTCCCTCTTTCATTCCCCCTACTTGTGTTCCCTCTATATCACTGTCTCTCTCTCTGTTGAATAAATAAATAAAATCTTAAAAAAAAGAAAGGATTGTTTCGGGTGTGGTCACTTTCTCTTTCTTAGTTGGGGGAAGAGCTTGGGGGCTTAACTATGCAGATTATCTCCTCTTCCTTTGGGGGTGAGAGACATGGATGGAGAGGGCCCTGTGACATTTACCTTATTGGTACTCAACACAACATTCCCAGACTGACTGGGTAGTAAGACTCCCTTTCTGGTGGAGGTTGAAACCACCGTTAGGTTAGATAAGAAGCCCTGGTTTACTGACTTGGGGCTTTTAACCTAAATAATGCCATTTGGGGTCTCTGGTTTTCTTTCTAACAATATAATGCAAGCTACAATAAAAATACTATCTTCTGGAATTAGATAACTTTTACCTTAAATGTTTTATAAAGACATACACACGTGCACACATGCATCTACAAAAAAACAAACAAACAAACAAAAAAAAAACCCTAGATTCTCATCAGCTTTGAGGTTTGAAAAGAATATTTTTAAATATTGTCTCATTGTGCCTTTGATGCTTGTTCCAAAACACAATTAAAAACAATGAACAAGGTGGTGGATATTAGGGAGGGCACATATTGCGTGGAGCATTGGGTGTGGTGCAAAAACAATGAATACTGTTACGCTGAAAAGAAATTTTTAAAAAAATGCTAAACTGAAAAAACAAAACAAAACAAAACAAAAAACAATGAACGTGGCAGCTCCGTGCCTTCATCAGCAGCCTGAGTGCACTTTCTCTACCACGTGTCCGAGTTCTAATGTCCTTGAATTATATGAAAAGTGGAATTTGGAAACATTGATCCGTCTGCAACTGCCAAGCTTCGTTGATGGTGTGAAATGTCATAATGAAGCAGTGTAGGGACCTAAAATCCTCTGTCTGTGTAAAGGTGGAAATTTACATTCTAATGAGCTTGGAGAGACCCCCAGCAAGCCAAATGGGAACCTTCACGGTGCTAGATGATCAAGCCTCGGCCTTGGGGCCTTGGGACATTGGGACCTTGGGGTGGTCCCCAGGGGTGATTTAGGGCAGGAGGGATGCGGACCTGGAGCTTGAACTGGAGATGCAGGGCGGTTGAGGGTGTAGGCTCCCGAGTGGCAGCTTTGCATATAAAAGGCAGATTCACAAGCAAGCTGTTTACTCTTCGGGGATCAGCTGGCCCTGGGACCTGCTGTCTCTCCAAGATCAACAAGATCTGGAGACAGTCAGAGTCTCAGAAAATGCAAAATATAACAAACATAATTAATAGAAAACCTCTTTGAAGCCTCTAGAATCTGACCGAATGAACCTAAAGGACACTTTGCATCTATCTACCTTGCTTGTGCACTAACTCTTCAGCCGTGCACCAAAGTCAGCTGTGCGGGGCCCGGTGCAGCTCCGGGGAAGGCAGTGCTGGTCCTGAGGATGTTTTCACTCTGTATGGCGTGTCAGTGGGTAGTGTGTACCCCGTGCCCTGAGAGATGCTCGCACGTTGTTGGAGTGGGGGCAGGGAATTTAAGCCTAGGGTACTCCGTCCCACTGGGGAGAGCAGAAGCAGAGAAGCTTCTCAGCGTACAGTACAGGATGTTTTGGCCAAGACTTGGAAAACATGATCCTTTCTTTGCATTCTTCACATTGAGTACAACGGCAATAGTGTAAGTCACGGATATTCACAGTAGGAGAAACAGTGTCAACGCGCAACATTCTGGCTTCCCTCCGTCCCCTGCAGCTGTCCTCCTGACATACTGGAAGTGTGCAGCTAAGTGACTTTTCGCAAACGTGGGGAACCAGCACCAGATGCAGAGAGGAAAGGGCCAGCATCCCCAGGAGTCCCCATTTTTCCTTCTCCCTGGGGCTCACCCTCCTCAAGAGCAACCACTGACTTAACCTCCATCAGCTTTCCTGGCTTTCAACATCTGATAATAGAATCGTGCCTGAGAACAGTGTTTTTTCCATCCTCCCTGTAAGTCGGAGTCGGTCACTACAAGTAGTTCTGGCTTCTCGCTGTGGGGACACGCCACCGTTTATTTTCCCCTTCTTCTCTTGAGGGATCTTGGGTTCTTCCCAGAGAGGCTAGTGAGGACGGTGAGGCTATGGATGTCGCAGTGAGCATCTTCTGATGAACGTCCCTATGCCTTTCTGTTGGTCAAGCGGAGTGTCTGGATCCTAGGGTGTACATGTGCTTGGCTTTGGTGGATGCTGACAGTTTTCCAAGTGGTCTGGACTGATCTTCACTTCCACCAGGAGTGTATGTGTGTCCCATTTGCTTAGGGGTCAGACCTCTGTTGTGTGCTGGTGCCTCCCCCAAACCTGGACTGTAGCTTGGGGTAGAGGGGAGAATGGCTTCTCCCAGCTGCTGGGCAGAGGCAAGGAGAGCACTTAGAAGCCTGCTTATAGGCCAACATTTCTTAATCATTTCAAAGGGAAATAAGAAATAAGCTAATTGTCCCTGAGTTAGGCATCAGCATTTTAGAATATCCTTATGTACATTCAGTTGGAAGCATGTGTTTCTTGTTGTTGTTATTGCTGTTTTATTTTTTTGTGGGTTGTTTTGTTGTTGTTGTTGTTGTTTGGTAGTCATATCTGTCATGCAAAGTAGGTTCTACCTTGGGTGCCAATTTCCATCATCTGGAAGTAGCTGCTGGGAGCAAGCAGTGTGTTAAGTAGGACTCTGAGGCTGTGTCTGCACTCCACGGGGGAGAAGTACAAAAACTGTGTTTACCACGAGCAAAAGAGGGGGAACTGAGGGGATGTGTGTCTTGTGTTTGTCATCCCTTCTATGCGGGACACAAAAGTAAGTCCCAGTTCTCAAGAATTCCACAACAGCTTTTTAGGAAGAAAAAAAAAAAGATAGAGTTAAAATATCATCATAAAGCAAAATAAACTGAGTGCTATCGTTAAGAAATGGGAGAAGAGAGGACAAAAGTTTTAAATGTGAGATCAGGAAAGTTTACACACAGGAGGGCATTGAGCTGGGCCTTGAGGAACGTGGTTCCTGGACGGGGTGGTTTGAGGGGGACAGTCCAGGGAAGGAACTATTAATAACGGCGAGAGTGGAAAGGTCTCAGCTTGTCCCAGGAATGTAAACAATTTGGCATGTCCGAAACACAGGTGAAGTGAAGAAAAGGTGGTACAAACTTCTGAATACAAGTTCTGGATTCAGTCCTGGCTCCAGACAAGCTCTGGGACCTCGGGCAAGTCACTTAACCTCTCTGAACCTCGGTTTCCTATTTTTAAAGGTAATAGAGAAGGAAAGTGCTGAGCCCAGTTCTGGCTCACAGACTTGGATAACTGTCACGTCCTAGTAGCTGCCCCAATTATTCATCACAAAGCAGTGATTTTATGTCCACTTAGAGTTAAATGTAAATATACATGTGTATGTATCGGCAGATATGGCCAATAGAAAATTTCACCTAAGAATAATGTTTATTTTAGTGAAGAACCAAAGTAATTTTTTTCCCCTTTCCTTTCTGGTCTGTATTTTCCCTTTTTAAAGCCTGCAGGGATCACAAATAATTTCACTTTATATTTTTTAAGAATCTAGGAATGTCTAACCTTTTCATATATTTAGATGATTTGAAAAACGTACTCGAAAACTTTTTCAAAGGATCAATCCATCTTTATAGTGTATCACGGTATCTTGGTTTAAGAGTTAACTTCTCTAATGAAAAAGGTGTTTCCCATTTCAAAGTCTTAAGATGGGGTAGAGTTAATTCATCTATATGTCTCTCTGCCTATTTGACTTTTTTTTTTTTTGCATATTTCCTTCAGAATGAATCAGACTATGAAATTTTTAAAATCCCAAACATTGGGGTGCCTGGGTAGCTCAGTGGGTTAAAGCGTCTGCCTTCAGCTCAGGTCATGATCCCAGGGTCCTGGGACTGAGTTCCGCATCGGGCTCTCTGCTCAGCAGGGAGCCTGCTTCTCCGTCTCTCTTTGCTTACTTGTGATCTCTGTCTGTCAAATAAATAAATAAAATCTTAAAAAAATAAAATAAAATCCCAGACATCTCCCAAGAAATAAAAAGTGGTAGGATAATCTATAACTAATTATCAGTCATTACTGACATATTGCTGTCTTGGCAAAGCATTCTAAAACAAGTTAAAGGACATGCATACTTTTTAAAAGGATCATTTTCTCTTGAAAGAAAAAATACTAACCAAGAACCCCCTACATGACATCTAAATCATAGAAAAACTGAAGCCGTCCACATCTGGAATATAGGCGGGGGGCTGTGGAGGGGGACACGGTTCTGTGTGTCCTGGCATCTCCTCTAGGACATTAGTTGTTTACTTGGCTCATGTTTTCAGAGATTTTGTTATTTTTTTGCCTGGGTCCTTTAAGTTGATGACCGTGGAAGAAACTTGCTTTTTAAATTCCCAGACAAGCCATGTACCCAGGTCTGTGGGTTGGACCTGGGGTCCTTCCTGGCTTCTCCGCATGGAACAGCATCTGGTAACTTTGTCTCATGAGGCTGTTGTCCACGTTTCCTGCTTGGCTGGCAAGAATGTTCTGCAGAATCTCTTATTTCCCTCTTCCCCAGGGTGGGTGACCCTCTGAGGCAGAGTCTTAGATATACCCAAACTACTGTTGTGAGGTTGTATACCTTACATTTACACAATGTTCCATGTCAAATGTATTTTCATTTTAAGAAATACAGCAAAGACTTAGCTACTTCTGTATTTTCAAAGTCAGAGTCACAGGTCAGGCCATGATTGCCAGGACAGGCTTCCCCAACCCCTCTCACCCCCATCCCTGCTGAGCAACAAGTTGCCTGGAATCTTCCTTCTGGAGATGTAGGCCCTTGGAGAACGAGGCCAGGAGAGGCTAGCAAGTGGGGTTGTGTCTCTGGCTTGGCAGGGAATCTGGGGTGTCCTGTCCTCCTAGTGACTGGCTGGCTGCATCCCCAAGCCTGGTGGGAACCCACTGCCTTTCTGGCAGGAGCAGGTGCCCCAGTCCCTAATGCCTCCAGAGCAAGGAAGAGCCCGAGGCCAGGTTGCAAGGGCTGCTGTGGCAAGAAAGGAAGGGGGTACTTGGGAAGGAAGAGGTGGCCTTCTCTCCACAGTCCGGAGAGTCTGGCTAAGACTGATCTCTTAGCTGCATCACATTGGGGAGATGGTGATAGAGAAGGTAGAGTTCATTGGTTTTAAACTTTCTATGTTCTTGGCATACTTGTGAATATTAAACATACTGGCAGAACATTAAAGCTAAGACAGTGATGATAATTGTTTCTATTTTTTTAAACCCCTTTATTGGGCTATAATTCACACACCATATTATTTACTCATTTAAAGTGTACAGTTCAGTAGTTTCTAGTATATCCACCAATATGCATAACGATTACCATAGTCAATTCTATTTTTTAAAAAGATTTTGTTTATTTATTTGTGGGTGGGGAGAGGGACGGGCAGAGGCAGGGAGGGAGAGAGAGAATCTCAAGCAGGCTCCACATTGAGCGTAGAGCCTGACGGGGGCCTGATCTCATGACACTGAGATCAGCACCTGATCTGAAACCAAGAGCCGGACATTCAACCAACTGAGCCATCCAGGGGCCCCACCACAGGCAATTTTGGAACATGTTTATCGCCTCCCCCCAAAAAAGAAACAAACCAAAAACAAACAAACAAACCTATACCCTTTAGGTATCACCCTCCCCCACACCCTATTCCCACCTCCACCCCCAACCCCAAGCAGCCACTATTATTTCCCTCTCTAGGTTTTCCTGGGCTGAACATTTCATATGGACATCCCATTTCATGGACTCCTGTGTTGTGTGGCCTTCACTCAGCCTAAGGTTTTCAGCTTTGTCATGCAATTACAGGCACTTCTGGGGTCTGCCCCGTGTCATTCAGGGTCCCGAGTGTCCCACCAGCGTGTAAGTTCTCTAGTCTCACATCAGCAGAGCCTGCGTTTTAGGAACCCGCCACTGCCAGCCGCAGGGATACGGCAGGACAGAGGGGTCACTCGAATTAGCAGGGCGGGGCCGGAATGAGCCAAGTTAGTGATTTTAGCAGATGTCAACAGATTAATGAGAATGTCTGTGAAAACGGTAGAATGCTAGAAGTATTCAGAACGAGGGCCGAGTTTTTGCAAACCTATTCTCCAATTAAAGTAACACAGTGAGACACACCACCAACCAGCAGTATTTGCACTTCGCACTTGTACCCCAGGAACAGGAAGCTCAGAGAGGTTCTGTGACTTGTCCTGGGTCACTCCTTAGCAGAAAGCACCCCAGGTGGGTCTGACTCTGACTCCACACTTTGCTTTCTCCAGGTCTCAGCAGGCTCATCACCCTCAGGGATGGTCTGCCCACTGAGCATCCCCGGGGGACCATGGGCTGCCCCCTAGGGTCAGCCTCCCCTGCTGCGTTCCTTGTGAAAGTGTCTGAAGGTCACATAGCTGTCTCATTTGTGCTTCTTAAAAGAATCGCGGGGCATCCCTCTCTGCTGTCTAAGTCCTTTCTACTCCCAGACAGGCTGATGGACCATAAATAAGGGGGTCGGCTAGCTGGTGAATGCTCCAAAGAGATTCATGAAAAATTACTGCAGCTTCATTTGCAAAGTCTCTGCTGTGTCGTTCCCAGTGACCCGAACACGGAGGGGCAATCCCGAAATAAATCTGTCAGCCTTCCGCACACCCAAGATGCTGAGGTCAGAGAACTAATCAGGAGGTTTCCAGAATTTTTCTTGGAATTAATCACAAACTCAGTGAAACAACTGATGGAAAAGATTTATTTTGATGTCTATTCCCTGGGGTCACGGAAAGGTTATTTAACGTGATAAACTCTGCTTCCCAGCCAAGCCTAGTCTTTCCCTTCCTATCTTCCCCTGAGGAAACAGCCTTGCTGTTTACACTAGCTCCTTCTGTCTTCATGCCAAGGTAATGGCATGATCGTGCATGATTGTGTGAAATAATTCCTTGTGGGGTTTGAGATGTGGGACAGCAGACCAGATCAGAACTCAGGACACTTTGTCCAGTTGAACAGAACGACACACCAAAGCCAAAGGCAATGCTCCCAGATCCAGAGCTGGTGAATTGCCAGGGATGCCCGCCTGCTTGTGGTCATGGCATGACGAGAACTTGCCAGAGCGTAATTTGACCTTGTGTATTAATATGATTCCGTGGGAAGAAGAAAAGGAAAACAACCATTTGGTGAATTTCTTATGGCTTCTTTTTGTGAGTTAATTAGTCTCTAAACCAGATGAGATTTTCTGGACGGCCACTTGGCCTGCTTTCTTCTGGGCAGCCCATCTCCCCATTATGTGCATTCTTGGTGCCCAGCACTCCCTGAGCCACGAGGCAGGCCGGTGAACCAAGCTGTTCCAACCGGAATTCTTCTCCAGGACTTGGAATCTTTGGTGGAGTCATTGACAGGTGAGGGAACTGAGGGACTTCATCCCTGCCGAGCCTCTAAAGAACGTGGCACGTATTTTAGGCCACCTAGATGTCCTCAGGTGCCGCCTTGTAAGATTCCTTCTATGGTTCGTAGTCGGTCCATGTTTTTGTAAACCTGGCTGTTCCATTTTGTTTTGCTTTTCAGATTGCCAATTTTATTAATTGACATTTTCATAGAAAATGGTCTGTTTTTTCTAGATTTTCAAATTTGCTGGCACAAAGTTATTCCTCACATTTTCTTCCCATTTTTAGTCCCCAAGCATTTGTATTTATGCTCCCTAAAGTTGTTAGGGATATTAACTCTTTACCTATCTCCTGAAAACATATCTGGGATCTCCAGACCCATAACCTGGTGGGTTAGCAGCCTTGGTGGAAAATGTATGTGTAGTGATGGCTCTACTCTGGACCTCGCTGGCCAGAGACTTTGTCCTGGTCTGTCTTTTGTCTTGAGAATTTTATAACATTTCTTGGTTTGCTTTTCAAAGGACTCTACACTCCATCTTTATGCAATGATTCTTTTACATTTTTTTCTGGGTTTTTACTGTTTTAATTTAGAAGCTTAGTCAAATATATTTTGTTTTTATTTGTTTTGAGAAAATCAGAGATAAATAGCTTATGATGCCGGTACCTATTATTAAGCAAACTATCTTTTTCCTACTGAATTGAGATGCCATGTTTTCCACATACTGAGTTCCTATAAATTATCATTCTGATTTCTGAAACTGTTCTATCTGGTTGAACTCTGCCTGTTTTAAGGCTTGACTTCAGTGTGTTAATTGTAACACAAATATCTATTATGACATTCGCTCTTCCCATTATCACTTTTTTTTTTTTCAAAATTTCTGGATAATTCTTACACATTTGTTACTCTACAAATCTTTAAAATGATTTTGTCCAGTTCCAGTCACTCCCTTGGGATTCTGATTGGAATGCCAGCACATGTGTTGAGCATTTCTTGGGAAGGAATTGGCAATTTTTCGGATATTATACGTTTCCCTTCAGGAGCAGACTGTGTGCCTCTGCTGACTCAGGCTGTGGTGTCAGTCTGGGTTTTAAGCTGTGAAGAAACCAGCTCAAGCTACTTTTCACCCAGAAGGAACCAAAAGAACTCAGAGTCTCCAGGATGGCCAGAAACCAAGTTTGGAAGCTATAAGGCTAGGAAAGGAATGATGCTTCAAATTATACTAAGGAATGGTTTGAGGAAAACCTCATCATCACTGGACTGTGACCCCACAAGTAGCCTGTTACTCACCCTGCTGACCCCTGGCTTTGGATATTGTCTCTAGAGCCTGAGTTCCTGCCTCCTCTGGAAACTGTGTGTGTCTGCTGCCCCCCATTTCAAAATGGAGTTCAGTACATACCTCTGTGTCCTAAGCTCCCACCTAAAGTCTGGTGTGGGGTGTCTCATGGGTGGAGCCCTCCCTCAAGGTCTCCATCTCAACAAGACAGGCCTAGAAAGCATTTCTGGAGAAGGTGGAAGACTCATAAGGTGAGGATTCCCCAAACCGAGGAGGAAGACTTAATGGCAGTGGGTAGCCAGATAGAATGACCCAGATCTACTATACCTGAGTTTTTGCTATTGAATAACAATGGGTGGCTTTGTTTTTATTTGTGATGCATAGCTTCACATTGTTCATTTAATTTTCATGTTTAATTTATTTCATGTTTAATGCATTTCTAGGTATTCTGTATTATTATTAACTTTGAGTTCAATATGTTTTCCATTTTTATTTTTTTAAGATTTATTTAATTATTTTTTTAGTAATCTCTATACCCCAGAATAAGAGTGGCATGCTCCTCTGATCAAGCCAGCCAGGTGCCCCGCCATTTTTATTTTTATTTTGTTGTTTTTGTTGTTACTAATATCCTATTTATTATACTCAATATAGCAAATATTCTTAATTCCAGTTGTTTTTAAGTATATTCTCTTAGGTTTTTAAGATATTCAGTCATATCATTTGGAAAGAAAGACAATGCTGTCTTTCCAATATTTACAGTGTATAATATTTTCTTATCTTATTACACTAGCTAAAATGTAGGAGTTATCTTTTCATAAAACATTGTAATGAACGGAGCCTGAAGTACCATTTTGGAATTTTCATTATCTCTTATGGTGATGGGACTTTGAGTTTACTGCATCTCTTGGACTTAGTGCAGTGGTTTATATTTTGCTAGGAAATTATCCATGTTTTCTAGATTTTTGGATTTATAGCTAGAAAGCGCCTCATATTCTTGAAATCTCTAACATGTGTATAGTTAAAGCTCCTTTCTCCTCTCCAGTGTAGTTGCTTAGGCATTTGTTTGTTTTTAATCCTACCAGGCATTTGTCTGGGTTTTTTGTTTGTTTTGGGGGGAGGGATTGTTTCTTGGGGTTTTTTGTTTTGTTTTGTTTTGTTTTTGGTCACAAGTCATCTTTAGGCTTTATTATGCTATTATCTTTATTCCTATTTCATTTGTTTCATTTTGTATGTGTGTCAAATTATTTTTCCCTATTTTCTGTTAATTTGGTTTTTGTTCTTTTACTAATTTAAGTTTTGCATTTTATTTGTTTTCAGGTAAGCCATTTGTTTTCAACCTTTCTCATTGAAAATGTAAAACATATTTCAGAAAGTGCACAAAACAAAAATATAAGGCTCAGCCATTTATCATCAGGCAACTATCCACATGACCTTCAGTAAAATCTAGAAAAAGAGCTTCCCCAGTAACCCAAGGCTCTCCCTAGGTACTCCTATTTTGCTGCCTTTACATTCCCACTGAGAATGATCACCATCTCAATTTTTAGGATATTCCCATCTTTTATTTTCTATAGAGTTGTACCAACTGTGCATGTACCTCTGAACACCACAGTATAATTCTGCGAATTTCTTGGGACTTCATCTAAACAAAAACACACTTCATATGTCTTTTGTGTCTGGCTTCTTGCATTCACCTTTATGTTGTGTAATTTATTCATGTGGTATATAGCCATAGTTCACTCATGTTCACTGCTTTGTAGCAGTGCATACTGGGAGTATAATATTGTTCATTCGTCCATTCACTGTGAATGGACCTCAAACATTTTTTCTGTGTGAGGCTATTTTGCATAATGTTGCTCTGAACTTTCTAGCTCATGATTTTTGTTACCATTGCATGCATTTTGGGGATATGTTCCTAGAATTAGAATATCTTTTGGATGTTACATGAGATTGGGTAGTAATCTTTAATGTAAGTATATAACAAGAAGCTGTTTTCCAAAGTTGTTGTACCATTTCATACCCCCATCAGCAGTGTGTAAGAGTTCCTATTGTTTCACATCCTCATTATAACTTGGTATTGTCTGTTATAATTATTTTTCCATTTTAGCCATTCTAGTGAGGGTGTAACAGACATCTCATTGTAATTTTGATTTATGATTCTCAGATTAAGGTTGTGGTGGGGTTTCTTATCACATGCTTCACACTGGGTTGTTTGTCTTTTTCTTAATGTTTAGAGAGGGTTTTCTGTTTGTTTTTTTGTTTTGTTTTGTTTTGTTTGATATAAATCCTCTGTACTTACCTGTGATGCAAAATCTCCTGCTTTTACTCTAATGTGGGTATTGTTTGATGAAAAGAAATTCTTCATTTTAAATAGTCAGATACATCAGTCATCTGTTTATGATTAGCACATTTTAGTCATGTTTAAGAAGTGTTTTCCTACTCCAAGGACATGAAGTTATTCTCCTATCTTACCTTCTCACAGTTTTATTATTTTGACTTTCATATGTTCATGTGTAGTCTATGATAAAAATGCCTCTATCAGGAATTATGAACATTTCCTGAAATTAAAAAAATAAATAAAAGCCTCAGCAAAGAAGTAGAAGAAATATACAAGAACCACAGAGAAGTTTTAGAACTCAAAATGAATGAAATAAAAAAGCTCAGTGGCTGGGTTTAAAGGGAAAGAGAAAAGAATCAGTGAACAGGAGGATGGAACAATAGGAATTACCCAAATTGAACACCAGAGAAGAAATTGACTGGAAACAAAAATGTGCAGAGCCTCAGCGGCTTATGGACTAACATTCATGTCATTAAGAGTTACAGAAAGAGAGGATTAAAAAAGCAAGGCTGAAAAACGCTTGAAGAAATAATGGCTGACAACTCCCTAAATTTGGTAAAAAGATGTTAGCCTAAAAATTCAGGAAGTGGAGCAAATCCAAACAGACTATTCCCAAAGAAATCTGCACCAAGACACATCATCGTCAAACTTAAGAAAAATAAAGACAAAGAAAAAATCTTGAAGCAGCCATAGAAAAATGATGATTTACCTATGGGGAGAAAAAAGAACAGTTAGGAAGAAAAGATTTTCTGTTTTCTAAAACCAGTGTAATAGCGAGGTGTCCTGTTTATAGGCTGTGAGTCTGTATTTCCTCATTACCTTCCCCTTTTCCTGCTGTAGGATATTTGTGTGGTTGCCAAATGTTGTCTTTCCATCTTACTCGTCTTTAACATGGAAGTTCTGGCCATATTGTAAGTTTTCATGACTGTTAGGAGGAATATTTCTAAATATGTGGAAATTAAACAACACATTTCTAAAGAATCCATGGATCAAAGAAAAAGTCGCAGAGGGAATTCAAATATATTTAGGAAGGATGGCGTATCAAAATATGGGAAATGCTGCTAAAGTAATACTGAGTGGAAATTTGTTGTACTAGGTGCTTACATAAGGAACTAAAGTCTCAAATCAGTAACCTCACTTCCTACCTTAAGAAACTAGAAAAGGAAGACAAAATCAACCCAAAGCAAGTAGGAAATAAAAAAGCCAACTCAGTGGAAATTGGAAACAGGAAAACAGTTGAGAACATCAATGAAAAAAGGAGCTGATACTTTGATAAGACCAATAAAATTGACAAATCTACGATAAGAAAAAAATAGAAGACACAGATTACTAATGTTTGAAATGAAGTGGGGATGTCATTTCAGACTCTACAGACATCAAAAAGATAATAAAAGTGGGGTACCTGTGTGGCTCAGTCAGTTAAGCATCTGACTCTTGATTTTAGCTCAGGTCCTGATATTAGGGTTGTGAGATTGAACCCCTGCTCAGGCTCCACACTGAATGTGAAGTCAGCTTGGGATTCTCTCTCTCTGCATCTCCCTCTACTCCTCCTCTCTCTTTCTCAAATAAGTAAAACTGTCTTTAAAAAAATGCATAGGTGGGAGCACCTGGGTGGCTCAGTGGGTTAAGCCTCCGCCTTCGGCTCAGGTCATGATCTCAGGGTCCTGGAATTGAGCCCTGCATTGGGCTCTCTGCTCAGCGGGGAGCCTGCTTCCCCCTCTCTTTCTCTGCCTGCCTCTCTGCCTACTTGTGATCTCTGTCTGTCAAATAAATACATAAAATCTTTTTTTAAAAAAGAAAAAATATAAATATAAAAAATGCACAGGTGTAAATATAGCAAAATATATACAAGACTTATACATTGAAAACTGCATAATGATGATGAAATAAATCAGTGAATTCTAAATAAATGGAGAGACATACTGCATTCGTGAAATGGAAGATACAACAAAGTAAAGATATCAATTCTCCCTAAATAGATATGCAGGCTTAATGCAATTCCTGTCAAAACCCCAACAAGTTTTTTTATAGATGTTGTAGACAATTTTATACTAAAATGTATATGGAAAGGGAAAGAAACAATTTTTTTTTTAAGAGAGAGAGAGAAAAGAGAGAACATGGGTGGTGGAGGAGGGGCAGGTGAAAGAAAGAGAAAGTCTTCTTAAATTTTTTAATTAAAAATTAATTAATGGGAAAAAAAATAAAAAAATAAAAAGGATAATCTTTAAAAAAAAATTAATTAAGTACAGGTCTATGAATCGCCAGGTTTACACACTTCACAGCACTCACCGTAGCACAAAGCACATACCCTCCCCAATGTCCATAACCCCACTACCTTCTCCCTACCCCCCCACCCCCGGCCTTCCTCAGTTTGTTTTGTGACATTAAGAGTCTCTTATGGTTTGTCTCCCTCCTGATCCCATCTTGTTTCATTTATTCTTTTCTACCCTCAAACCCCCCACGTTGCATCTCCACTTCCTCATATCAGGGAGATCATATGATAGTTGTCTTTCTCCAATTGATTATTTCCCTAAGCATAATACCCTCTAGTTCCATCCACATCATTGTAAATGGCAAGATTTCATTTCTTTTCTTTCTTTTTTTTGGTAAAGATTTTATTTATTTATTTGACAGAGAGAGAAATCACAAGTAGGCAGAGAGGCAGGCTGAGGGGAGGGGGAAGCAGGCCCCCTGCTGAGCAGAGAGCCCAATTCGGGGCTCAATCCCAGGATCCTGAGATTATGACCCTGAGCTGAAGGTAGAGGCTTAAACCACTGAGACACCCAGGCGCCCCAAGATTTCATTTCTTTTGATGGCTGCAATATATATATATATATATATATATATATATATATACCACTCCTTCTTTATCCATCCATCTGTTGATGGACATCTAGGTTCTTTCCATAGTTTGGCTATTGTGGACATTGCTGCTATAAACATTTGGGTGCACGTGCCCCTTCAGATCACTATGTTTCTATCTTTAGGGTATATACCCAGTAGTGCAATTGCTGGGTCATAGGGTAGCTCTATTTTCAACTTTTTGAGGAACCTCCATGCTGTTTTCCAGAGTGGTTGCACCAGCTTGCATTCACACCAACAGTGTAGGAGGTTGCCCCAGAAAGAGAGAGTCTTAAGCAGGCTCCACGCCCAGCACAGAGCCTGAGGTGGAGCTCTGTCCCATGACCTTGAGATCATGACCTGAGCCAAAATCAAGAGTCCAACCTTAACCAACTGAGCCACCCAGCTGCTCAGACAAAGAAACTATTTTTAAAAAGAAGAATGAAGGGCAGGAATCAGCTTATTTGATTTAAAGACTTATAGCCACATTAACCAAAACAGAGAGAGAGAGAGAAATAGACAAAAGGAACAAAATTAGAGAACCCAGAAATATACTCAACCAATTTTTGACAAAGGTCAAAAACAATGGAGAAATGATAGCCTTTTTCAACAAATGGTACTGGAGCAGTTAGATATCTATGGGTAGAAATATCAAGCTCATCCTAAGTTTCATACTACAGTGTAGATAATGTCTCACCATTCTCCAAAGGGGTTGTGTCAATTTATGCACCTACTAGACTTGTATGAAGATCTCCAGTGCTCCCCATCCTGGCTTATGTGGGATTTGCAGTCTTAAATTTTAGCCAGAAAAGTCCTGAAGGAGCTTACTTCCCCACAGTGAGACTGTAAGCCAAGAAACAGGAGAAGAGGGTATCTAACTCAGGAAAGAGAGAGACTTTTTTTTTTTTTTAAGATTTTATTTAATTATTTGTCAGGGAGAGAGAGAGCACAAGCAAGGGGAGCAACAGGCAGAGGGAGAACAGAATCCCCACTGAGCAAGGAGACTGATGTGGGACTCGATCCCAAGATCCTGGGATGATGACCCAAGCCAAAGGCAGACACTTAAGGACTGAGCCACCCAGGTGCCCCGAGGGACGGAGGCAGAAGTATTTCCCAACATGTACATGACCAGCGTGTATGGACTGCCTATGGATTAACTAGTCCAGATTAAAGCAGAAGATAGGGTCTCAGTGCAGCGGTCTCCAAGAAGAAAATACCAAGCCGACAGAACCTTGGATGTGTAAGATCATACTCAGGATATTTTCAGTTCTTCTGGCGAGATCGAGGGTGAATTAGAGATGGGCAGAGAGGACACTCAGCAAGCAATAAAACAAAACAGTTAAAACTTTAGAATAAAAGACAGAAATCATATATGGTCTATGGTTTTGTTGAAATATGTAGTTCGGAAATATTTTCTCATAGCCTATAGTATTTCTTTCATCCTCGTAACTGGTCATTTATAGCATAAAATTCCATTTTTGCTCTTATACTTTTGGTGTCGCTCCAAGAACTCTTTGCCTAGCCTTAGATCCTAAAGATCTTCTCCAGTGTTTTTTTTCTAAAGGTTGTGTAGGAATTTTTTTTTTACATTCAAATTAAATTACATTAAAATTAAATCAAATCCCAGCCACACCATGACCAAGCCACACTTGGTCTCAGTAAATCGGTGGGCTGTGCATTTACTCATGTGGGTGATGGTTGGTCTTGAGCATTCCCTGAGGTACTACTAGGTACTTCCGGTATTTTAAATAGATTTTCCCTTATTATAGAATCTTAATTTTCAGTTGAAAAAATGTGCACTCTGTAGAAAGTGTTGGGCTGTGGCTTTGAATTCAGAGCAGGAATACTTAGATAGATACCTAACAAGGGACACCATTTCAAGTTTATGCAGACATAGCCATGGGCACCATGAGAATCTTGTTTTAGGCCTTTTTGCTCCATTGAAGACTTAGCTAGTCTTGCCTGCTCCCCCAAAATTGTCTTCTCCTTCCTCTTCTAGCATTAGGCTATTTTATGCCCACAGTTAAGAGTATGACACAATAAGCTAATTAGGCCAATGAGGCTAGTGGACAGCGTAATGTGTTGCCCCTTTCAGGGGAAATATGGGAACTAGGATCCTTTCATATTGTTCCAGCGCGGGTAGCAGGCAGGTTGTGGAGAGATCGAGAGAGAAAGCCATCCCCAGTCAGAGCTGTTGTAGGTTCTCCCGTGCATCTGCGAATAACACAGATCCAAATCTTAGCTTTACACTCGTTTTGGGTTGTTTTTTTCTTTTAAGATTTTATTTTTTTATTTGACACAGAGAGAGAGAGACAGCGAGATAGAGGGAACACCAGCAGGGGGAGTGGGAGAGGGAGAAGCAGGCTTCCTGCTGAGCAAGGAGCCCAATGCCAGACTTGATCCCAGGACCCCCGGAATCATGACCTGAGCTGAAGGCCGACACCTAAATGACTGAGCCACATAGGCGCCCCCTTATATTCTTGATGCATGGAACAGAAAATGAACAGAATGAACCAGTCCTAGGGCATGTGTGGAGGTGGTAAATGCCGTGGTCAGAGGAGAAAGCAGAAGAGTGAGGGGGACCAGGAGTGGCCCCGAGAGAGGGAGAGAAAAGAGGAAGGCGGAAGGCATTAAGGAAGGTGTTGGGAGGCCTCCCTGAGCAGTTGAGCTCCCCTAGAAAATGTGGGGGACACCAGAGGAAGGAGAATGGGCTCCGGGGAAAGAGTCTCTATAGTGTATGTGCCTGACATTAAGCTTTTGATTATCAAGGCATTCATTTCAAAGCCATCCATCCTAAATAAACACACTGCCCACAGTTACAAGCTACATGATGAGATAAGGAGCCAGGCACCCCAGCCCTGAAGATTCCCTCTTAGAAAGCGCTGGGTGACCCAAAGAGCTGACCTCTTGAGTGACCCTGCTTTTCCCTTCCGGTGCCCTAATACTTGCTCTTATGTTTTAAGAGTGAACCTATGAAATCCTGGGCACCTACCCCACCCTGAATCACAGCAAAGACAAAGCCACAGGTGGCCTCTCCCCTGATTCCCCACCCCATTGTGGCATCCCTAAGCAGCCCTGGGTATATGGGGTACCCTCCGGGAACTTTGACTAATAGGCTTTATTCTATCAAAATTCCCTGATGAGTATTGCTGAGGACCATCTTATAGTTGTTTTAAGAACCATAAGGGCTGGTCTAGCCACATCATTAGCTCCAGTCAGGGTCATGTCTCTGGGGACTCATCACAGGTAACAGGGGCGCAGGTGAATGCCCCCAGCCTCTCCTAGCCAGTAACATCACTCTCAATAGGCTGAGACCAACACAAAACACTTTCCCAGGCAAGAGGAATGACTGTTGTACTTTCCAAATATACTTCTTCATTCCTTTTTTATTATTATTTGATTTATTATTTATTTTGAGAGAGAGAGAGAGAGAGAGACCACACAAGATGGGGAAAGGTCAGAGGGAGAAACAGCTTCCCCATTGAGCAGGGAGCCTGATGCGGGGCTCAATCCCGGGACTCCGGGATCATGACCTCAGAGGAAGGCAGATGCTTACCAGACTGAGCCACCAGGCACCCCTTCTTCATTTTGTGGCATCTCTAGTTGGAGAAGAACCTGCAGACCGAGGGGTGTGTTATGGGACAGTGTCCCTGCAGCCACCTCACAGCCCTGACCAGCTGGCGGGAGCACACATCTGGGTGTGCGGGAGCCCTGACCAGCCTTGCCCGGAGCACACATCTGGGTGTGCAGGATTCAGGGGTCCAGACCCAGCTGTCCCCACTTGGCGCCCAGAGTTCTGTGTGTTCTGTGCCTCGGCAGGACAGGCTGCCTTGCGCAAAGGAGGGGAGTCGTGGGAGGGCTTGTACCCAGCAGCCTGGCCCTGCAGACACCCAGAGTAGGTGCCGGCTGTACCTTCTCTGAGAGGTGTTTGTTGTTACGGGTGTGTTGTTAGGGCTTGCGGGCTGCACTCCGTGCTCAGTGTGGACTCCAGCTCTGGAGTCTGGAGACATCAGTAAAAGCATGAGAGGCAAAGGTGACTTTCATAGGCCCCCTGCCGTCGGATGGGTAGTTTACGCAGGTACGGCTCTTCTGCTGCTGACCTCCAGACCTCCGTCCTCTTCTACCAGCCCGTCACTCATTACGTTAGAAGATCAAATTAAAAGAGCAAAAATTGAAGCATCAAGTAAGGGACAAACTATCCAGAGGCTGAAAATAGATGAAAATTTGGCTGTGGACAATACCCTTGACCTGTGGCTGTTCCTTTTCCTTTCTGGACGTCTGTGTTTGTGAGCAGTTGGGTGTGCATGCGGTAACAATTAGGTGCAGGGGAGGGCTCGACTAGGAGTGGGAAGGAGGAAGTGAGGGGTGGCGGGCGTGCAGGACCCAGTGAACGGAAGAATGCAGTATTGCTCATCTCTGCAGCCTGGGCTGAGCAGTCCCACATCAGGCTGCCGGGGGAAGACGGCCCGTGTACTCTGAGGGTCTCCTGCTGAGCTCCAGGCTTTTTAAAACCCTCAAATTGCCTTTTTTTTTCTTCCCATGGTTTGCAATTTTCCAAGACATTTTTATTTATTCTACATTTATTGAAATGCCACACCTCATTGCATTATGAACGCTATGATGGTGACGTGTGGTGACTGTCCTCAGGGGGCACGCAGGACACAGAAACTGCAGCTGGACAACACAAGTGTCCAGTAGGGACGCCTGGGTGGCTCAGTCAGTGAAGCATCTGCCTTCGGCTCAGGTCACGATCCCAGCGTTCTTGGTTCGAGTCCCTCATCAGGCTTCTTGCTCAGTGGGGAGTCTGTTTCTCTATTTGCCGGCTGCTCTGTCTGCTTGTGCTCTCTTTCTCTCTCTGTGACAAATAAATAAAATCTTTAAAAAACATAAAAATTTAAAAAAAAAATTCTCCAGCAGACCTGGGGTGGGAGTGTGCTGCCTAGGGGAGAGGCAAGCAGCTCCAGAGAGGGAAAACCAGACAAGGTCTCAAGGATGACGCTGGAGTTGGGTCTTAACGGATGAGTAGGAGTTTGGTAGGCCAAGAAGTGAGTCAGGAAGGGAGCAGCACTGGTAAACCAAGGCACAGAGCCATGAGAACACATCTCCATGCATACCATAGCATGAGCAGTTTTCCGTTCCTTTACTTTAATCTCCTTCTGCAGCTCACCCAAAATTGTAACTTCATAACTTCGATCACTCCACATGTATTCCTTTTAATTTATCACTTTTGAAATTGGAACGTGAAGTTATTCCTACCGGGGTGTGGGGGAGGGGGGGTTGGTGGGGTTTTTTTTGTTGTTGTTGTTTCATTTTTTTGTCCATAAAAAAATCATTTTGGCTTTATTACTTAAGGAAAATGGAAGTGGGGTGCGTTTTCACACGATCTGAATTGTGTAGCTCAAGTGTACCCCCGCCCAGGGCAGAATGCCGTTTTAATTGTGAGATCTGTCTGTGTTCCTCTGTCTAGATTAAGTTTGACAGTGTCGAGGTGTGTGTCTGCTGCGAAAGGCAGCACCAGTCGTCGGGCTGCAGCAACCTTGGGGAGACGCTGAAGCTGAACCCGCTGCAGGAGGACTGCAACGCTGTGAGGCTCACGTTGAAGGTGACGGCCAAGGGCACTCCTGATTCATGCATTCCATCCCATGCATTTACAGACATTTTCGGGAGACTTTATTCATGTATATAGTCCCGGTCCTTAATTCACTTCAGGTTAGGCTCAATGCAAGAGGGACTGTCTTTCCGGAGCATGTTTTATAGGATTATAGATTCTCACTATAAAGGTGTTGCTTCCTGGACCTCCTTTTCCATTTTTACCATCCCACTTTCCCACCTCTGACATATGTGAAGGAGGATATGCATGGTTGAAAGAGGTCTTTACAAATGTGGCTGTGATGCGTTCTACTGCTTTTCTAACATTTTTGCTGTTCTGCCATCGGGGAACAGATGGGTATTTATTTTGCCTTTTTAAAGATATTTGGAGAAAGACATTTTCCAATTTCCCACAGTAGTCTATTCTCGTGTACAGCATCTGATTTCTTTTAAAGTGACATAGAAAGTTGTTTATATTGTTACTTGCTTTTTCTTCCAACAAGTGTTTTTTTTCTTCCAAAACCCAAATTGGCTGCTTAAAAATGCATATGAACAATGAACCTGGTTTCTCTCTTTTCCCTGGACAAAGGTGTGCGAAAACCTTTCCAAAAGGATGCGAGCAAGGTGAAAGGGATCCTTCGTGGGTGGTGAAATTGTATTTGTACTGTGTAGGGAGCTCTAGAGAATGTGCATCAGGAGCACAGTATGTGGGGATCTGGAGACTAGAGGACCCTGGCGTCTGCGAAGAAGGGGAAAAACATTGCCCTCTGGAATTGGGCTCCTGGGATTAGTCCTCCCTGAGAGTCCTTTCGAAGGCTGACCAGCATGACGGCTTCGTCGGGGTGAGCTCCTTGCTGGTGGTCCAGGGCACTGTGAAACCAGGTGGCAAATGGGAAATGACGTACAGAGATAAAAAAAAAAATACACCTAAAGTACAAGGTTGGACTGGGCCCGGCACCCTAGAACCTGCCTCGTTTTGCAGGGAGGAATGGGCCAAGTTCAGCGGTCCAGCAGCCCTCCAGAGTGATAGATCCAGCAGGCTCTGGGTAATACAGATTGTAGCACTCATGGGACCTATCCTACCTGCAAGGTATGTCTTGCTGCCTCATGGTGCATACAACCATGATTTCTCTCTTCCGGTGTCACAGGGCATGTGCAGGGTCAGCCGTGGCCTTGTATAGTCTTCCTGGGATGGGGGCAGGGGCAGCCAGCACTAACTCTGAGATCTCATTGTGACAGCTCCTAAGTCACTGTCTCAATCTGGGCCCCTTTTCTTTCCATATTTAAAAACACCTAACAAGACAATAGGTAATCATAATTAAATCACAGTGGAACCACTACCCCTGGGGGAGCAGACAAATCCCCAGGGAATCTTGTAGTTCTGGAGGCTCAATGAGTACACGGAGGCAGTCAAACATCTAAGTTTTTTCTCACTCAGTTGATGGGTTGGTGGTATTTGACCTGCTGTCCCAAGGCGTTGGGGTCCTTTTTGACACCTGCACTCTGTGGAAGCCTCTCAGGACCTGTTTCTTTGTCCGCAGAGGAGGTGGCTATGGCTGGGAAGACAGTGTTGGAACAACAGTGCTCCATCTAAGAAGGCCTAGATTGAGCTAGTGAGCTTGTGGTCCCTCCTGACCCACTGCTCTAGTGTCCTGATGAGGAAGCCACTTGGGAGGGGCTAACTAAAATGGAAGGAGGTGAAGGATACTTAAAGAGTTCAAGTCAATGCTGGGGAGTCTCCTTGAATGGCTCATCCCCGTGGGTGTTCAGAGTGCCCAATATGGTTGTAAGAGATGAAGGCAGAAGACTACACCAAACTTCTGAATAAGTTTGTTTTAAAAACTTGAGTAGGGGTCACGACAAACAGAGCTGGTGGCATGAGGGTCGGATGAGAGAGGATTCATGATTGAGGTAGGAGGCCAATGGTCTGGAAGTGGCAAGACGTGAGCAGCCTGGCCCTCTGCTGAGGGCCTGTAGGGAGAACAATGGCCTTAAATATAGGGGGTGGGGAGCTGAATTTCATGTGGGGTCAGGAGGATGAGAGAACATTTGAAATGAGAGTCTGTTTACTGCCAGCCCTCAACTTTGTTCTTTTCCCAGATTGCTTTGGCTAGCCTAGTTCCTCTGCATTCACAAGGATTTTGGAATCTGCTGATCAGTTTCTCCAGAAATCCTGCTGGGATTTTGACTGGGATTGCACTGACTCTATATTTCAATTTGGAGAGAATTGGCATATTCATGATATAGACCTCCATTTTCTTGGGCCTTTTTACATTCTGTTAGTGTTGTACTGTGTTTGGTATATAGGTCTTAACATATTTTATAATATGTATGCTTATACTATTTCATGTTTGTTGGTGCTATTTTTTTTAATTTCTTTTCAGCGTAACAGAATTCATTGTTTATGCACCACACCCAGTGCTCCGTGCAATACGTGCCCTCCCCAATACCCAACACCTGGCTCACCCAACCTCCCACCCCCCGCCCCTTCAAAACCCCCAGATTGTTTTTCACAGTCCATAGTCTCTCATGGTGCATCTCTCCTTCCACTTTCCCTTCTCCTCTCCATCTCCCTATGTCCTCCATGTTATTAGTTATGCTCCACAAATAAGTGAAACCATATGATAATTGACTCTCTCTGCTTGACTTATTTCACTCAGCCTAATCTCTTCCAGTCCCGTCCATGTTGCTACAAAAGTTGGGTATTCGTCCTTTCTGATGGAGGCATAATACTCCATAGTGTATATGGACCTTATCCATCCTTCCATTGAAAGGCATCTTGGTTCTTTCCACAGTTTGGCGACTGTGGCCATTGCTGCTATAAACAGTGGGGTACAGATGGCCCTTCTTTTCACTCCATCTGTATCTTTGGGGTAAATACCCAGAAATGCAATTGCAGGGTCATAGAGAATCTCTATTTTTAATTTCGGTGCTATTTTAATGGTACTTCAAAGTTTTACTTGTCTCTTGTTCATTGCTAGTATATAGAAATTTGGTTTTTGTTACTGACCATGTATCCTGTGCTCTTATTAAACTCAACAGTTCTGGAGCTCTTTTGTAGATTCTTTGGGGTTTTCTATGTAGGCAGTCATGAGAATTGCAAAGAGAGAAGGTTACGTAACTTCCTTTCTAGTCTGGGAGCCTCTTAATTCTTTTTTCCTCTCCCTCTTCCTTCTCTCCCTCTCACCCTTCTTCCCTTCCTCCCTCTTTTTCTCTATCTTTCTGCCTTATTGCTTTGACTAGAGCCTCCAGTATAATGTTGGATAGATGTGCTGAGAGCATACATCCTTGCCTTGTTTCTGATTTTCGGGACTAAATATAATGTTAGCTCTAAGTTTTCCATAGATGCTCATTATCAGGTTACAGAAGTTCCCTCCTTTTCCTTGTTTTATGAATTTTTATTTTGTTTTGTTTTTAAATCATGGATGGACGTTGAATTTGTCTTTTTCTGCATTGACTTAGATGTTCATCTACCTTTTCTTCTTTAGTTTGCTAATGTGGTGAAAAACAATGGTTGACTTTTGAATGGTGGGCCAGCCTTGCATTTTCAATATAAATGACACTTGATCAGCTCTCTCTCAGTTCTGCTGAGCCTGCTGATGTTCCAATCAAAGACATCCTTCATTTCTGTGACTGTGCCTAGCCATCTGACTCTCCATATAGCCTCCTCCCTCTCTCTGCTGAATTACCTACGTGACCCTGCACACTGTTCACCTTTTTTTCCACTAAAACATCTGCCCAGGTGAATAGGTGCTCATGCTTCTCAAAATGGAAATTCTCATGTCCTTTGAATTTCGGTGGGTTGGTTGCCTTGGGACCTCAGCTGTCTGATGGGTTCAAATTAAGTTGTGAATTTGCAATGTTCAGTGTTTTGGTTGTTGAAAGGGTAGGAGCAGGGCTCTTTTTAGCTTTCTGCCTCAATATTATATTGCTATACAGAAAGACCCAAAGTCAGCCTAATGCTTTCTCCCTTTTTGATATGTGGTGGTCATTAGTGCTGTTTAAAAATATTTCTAGCTCCCCAACTTCCCTTTATGTGGTAAGTTTGTACTTTCCAGAGTCTCCTTGTGGTTGTGTAGGGCCGTGTGAGCAAAACTTACATGTATCACTTCCAAGCCTGAGTTGTTCTTGTAGTGAGACATTGTGCAGAGCACTCGTTCCTTCTGGCACGGTAACTGGCAAGTTGTAGATGGAGACTGCACCATCAATCTAGGTGACTGTAACGGGTAGAGCCCCATAACTCACCAACATTGGACAGTGTAGCATGGGTGAGAAATAAAGTTCTATTGTTTTAACCCACTGAGATCTGGGGATACTTGTTACCACCATAACCTAGCCCATTCTATCTGATGCAAGGTAATGGGTTCTTTTGGTTCAGGTGCCAATAATATTTTTAAAATCATCAAGTCTATTTGCTTCACTGCAATACGTCTTGATGTTAATCGACCTTTTGACCTTTCTCAAGCTTTCTGTGGTAAATTTTTGCATAGTGAGTTTGCATCTTGCTTTATTTCAGCAAAGTTTCCTTGAACTGGAAATCTGATTTTTCCCCCATTCTCTTATTTTTAGGATAACTGCATTTCTTGGACCACTTTTTAAAATTTAAACTCAATTAACAAACACGGAGTGTATTATTAGTTTCAGAGGTGGAGTCCAATGATGCATTAATTTTCTTGGCCCAGCTTTACCCATCTTTTGTAACTACCATTTTCTTCCCTCTCATTGTTTAAACTCTTCCTTTTCCATCTTATTTTGCTCCAAAGTTTCTCTTAAGGCTCTCTCCTACCTTGTTTTCTGCAGTGAGCGGTATCTTTCTTCTGCTTTCGACGTGATCTTGAGCTTTGGTAGGTCACTTTGCAAGTCTCTGCTTCTCTATCACTTATTCCGTGAGCCCTTGTGTCTCTGCGCTTAGCCCTTGGATTACAAGAACCTTCTCTATTTGCTCCCAGTTGTCCCCACAGATGTCTCTAGCCGGTTAATTACAGTGGCGTTTTCAGTGTAGATCTTTTCTGATGCATATGGATACTTCAAACCACAAAAGCCAGTTCCTAACCTGTATTAAATGCTGTGCTCTATCTAAATAGGCTTTAGCATAATTAAGAATGTATACTTCCTTCTCATAAATATAGGCATTGCTTCCTCTGAGATTCATATAGGTCTAAGTGCCACATTCTCTAATTTTCTTATAATTAGTGGTGCAGTCATTTTTAATGTGCTCCTTACTCTTAAAGTCATTCAAGCCACGCTGTGCCTGGTGACATTTCTGCAGTCAAAGCCTCTGCAGCAGGGACCTGGTGTTTCTTGGCGTTAAAACTCTCAGAACAGGGTCAGCTGGGTGGCTCAGTCGGTTCGCTTCAGGTCATGATCCCAGGGTCCTGGGATCGTGTTCTGCATTGGGCTCCCTGCTTATCGGGAAGCCTGCTTCTCCCTCTCCCTCTGCCTGCCGCTCCCCCTGCTCCTGCTCTCTCTCACACCCTCTCTGTATCTCAAATAAATAAAATCTTTAAAAAAAAAAAAAGCTCTCAGAAAACACATGGGAGGTGTTCTTATAAAATGGAGCATATTTCCATGGGAGCCCCTTCCTATAGCTTACAGATGTTCTCAACCCTTAGCCAAAGGAGGTGCAAAGGGGAATATTGTTTTCATTCATTTCCCTTGCCTGTTCTTTTTTGGTCAGCAATTAGAGCAGGTTCCCTGGATCTCTTAATAGTCTGATCTGAGGCTCTACTTATCTGATTAGTAATACTCCATGCCTAAATTTCCATATTAAGTTATGGATTATCCATACTTTGTATCTAATGAACTTAGTTTGTGCTGGGAAAATCTCATGCAATTTGTTTAGGAATCAACACTTCTTTCATTTCGGTTGTGTTTGAGTTAACTGATAGTGACTTAATGAGATTGGTCTAACTACTCATTTACCAATGGGCCACCCTCCTCCCCCCATCCCGCTACCCACCTAATCCCAGAAGGCGGTACACACACAGTCTGTCATCAGAGGAAACAAGCAGAACCCAAAACGTTTCCCGGCTAATGAAGAATATATTTGGAATCCAAAAGATGATGCAGCCCTAAGATTATTTTCCATGGCCTGGAGGCCTGGGAAGCCCCCTCTCCCTTGGTCTCTTTCCTGTCCTTCCCAACCACCCCCACTCCTGGATTCTCCTATTCTTCAGCCAGAGAACCCCTGGCGACACACAAGCTTCTCTCTTAAGGATATTGATTGCCACTTCAACATAATGCCTCACGCCCTGCTAAAGTTTGCTACTGTCCCCTCAAGGGGTGAGGGCAGGGCAGAGGGGATAGCGGGGATCTCGAACTCCATCGGGCCATGGTGGGATCCCAGGATGGCAGAACCAGAGGGATGGAGCACCCTGTTGTCCCACAGCTTATTGTGTAGGTAGAGTGAGGTCAGACGGTTCCTTGCTGGTCCCTGAGCAAGTCCAGTGATGGGCAGGGCTCCTCAGAGGGTCTGATTCTCCAAGATTCCCATTTCTGCTCCCTGATGATGGGACCTGGCTATGGGCATCCCATTATGAATGATCCATAAAGAGGGCCTAAAACTCAGGACCTTCAGATTATGAGACTGACGCGCTGCCTACTGCTCTAAGGAGATGGGATAGGGAGGGAGACAAACCATAAGTGACTCTTAATCTCACGAAACAAACTGTGGGTTGCTGGGGGGAGGGGGGTTGGGAGAAGGGGGGTAGGGTTATGGACATTGGGGAGGGTATGTGCTTTTGGGTAAATTGGAAGGCGAGATGAACCATGAGAGACTATGGACTCTGAAAAACAATCTGAGGGGTTTGAAGTGGCGGGGCGGGGGTGGGAGGTTGGGGTACCAGGTGGTGGGTATTATAGAGGGCATGGCTTGCATGGAGCACTGGGTGTGGTGAAAAAATAATGAATACTGTTTTTCTGAAAATAAATAAATTGGAAAAAAAAAAAAAGAGGGCCTAAAACTCAATGATTTCAGTCTCTGCTCTAACAAAGCGATAGACAATGGTGGGCAATTTTTCCCAAAGGAGCAAGTCTACAGATCCCTTCTCCTGATAAAATAATGTCTAGGCTTTTGAAAGACAAAACGATCAAATAAATGATAAAAGATGTTTGGGTAGTTGAACGGTCGCCTGTGCCAAGTCAAACCCAGCACAAGATTGTGACATATTTTCCAATCCGTATTAACAGAATTTTTAAAAGGTTACAAAACTCAGAATGATTAACTGGGGAAGGAATATGCTTCATCATATGCTGATATGATATCCATCCCAGCTTTAATTCTTTGCTAGATCCCAGAATGTCCTGATGGTTTTATTATAATGATGCAATTCTAATTCAGAACAGAGTTAAAAATCTATTTCTTGCTTCATCTATCTGGATTTAATTTATTGAGCCATAGGAAACCAAATTACCCAAAGAAACATTATCAATGGACAAGGAGATAAAAGTTTCCCAAGAAATCAGTTATCGAGTTTATGTGGTTTCTTGTCTTATCTTACAGATGTTTTATCTTTGTCTCTTAAAAAAAAAAAAAAAAGCAAGATCATTTCCTAAAACCGAGGGACTTGGGAGATGAACTCATCCTTTAACCTTTGTTCTTCCACACGTTCTTCACCATGCTAAAGAAATAAAAATTACTCTGAGCATAAAAAATAAAAATAGTCAACATTTTGTGACAAAACTCCCAGCCTGGACTGGCAGTGTGCAGCATCATACACACACACACACACACACATGCACACACACACACCTGCTAGACATGACCGTGACATTTTCAGAAGTGGGCAGCTACCCCGAGTAAGACAGATGTCTCTATCTCTTTACAGCTTTCTTCTCACCCCTGGATTCTTAAGAGAAACTAATGGTCCCTCTGGCCAGGTGGGATCCTCTGTGCTTTCCCACTTATACTAGCAACCATGGGACCCATGTAAAGGAATAAATAGAAATAGTGAGCTCTCTTGGCCACTGAACACAACTTATGTCTGTCAGGACTCATTGTGGAGAAGGGGATGCCCACCGTGGCTTGAGTGGCATGTCTGTCCCTGGTTTCCAATACCCTTGAAACCCTGCCTTGCCATCCTCTGATTCTAGAGGTCTCTTGTGATCCTGGGTTTGGTGGCGCGTCTACACAAACCCATGTAGCCTTAGTTCAACTAAACAGCCTCTGAAATAATCCTCCAGATCAGAGGTTCTACGCAAGGGGGTAGTAACTCCTCCCCTGCTGCTGAGTTGGAACAGGGTCCAAGATATTGAGGTGCAAGTATTTTCAGTGATCTGTTCATAGCAGTCCCATCCCATGGACATGGCCTCACTGGACTGGTTCCCTCTCAGGGTCTCTCGGGACTGGCAGCTGCGGAGTAGCACCCACACCCCCCTGGGCAGTCAGTCCAGTGATAGGCCAAGCATGGAAAAGGCAGGCGCAGGAAGGTTTTGCTCGCTGCTGGGGGTCAGGGCACGTTCCGTGGTGCCAGTCCCTAGCCTTTGTCCCTCAGTCGCCTTCTCTTTCTGGTCTCCCCAGAAACATGGAATTCCAGGGAGATGTCTCATGGAAACCTCTGGCATCTCTGGCTCTGAACACCCCTTCTCCAAACCCACCTTCTCCACACAGCCCAGTGGCCCCCTCTGAGGTCACCACATGATCCGGGCTTTTCCCTGAGCCCTGCCACCTGCAGGGTGGCTTGATAGGGCTCCCCAGTTTCTCTGGCCCAGGTCTTGTTGCCTTCAGTTTGTCCATCTCTCACCCCCACCGGGCCTGCTGTTCAGTCTCAGCTAGACTGTACGTGTGATTCCATCCTTCTCCCTGTCCTTGAGCTGTATCCACTGCGTCACGGACGCAGGGACCGGGGCCCCAGAGCTCCTACCCTCTCTGTCTTTTCCTAGCACCTTTCCGGCCAGCACAGCCGGCTCACACTCGCACCCTGACCAACAAGACCAGCAGACCTTGCCACGAGGCCTTATGCTCGGGTCACCAGCCTCACCTGGCGGTCTGTGCTGCCTAGCACTCCTCTAGCCATCTCATTCCTCAACTCTGAAATCTCCCCAGTATTTGTCAGGTTGCGCCCAAGAAACAGACCTCACAAGATGTGTGTAGCAATGGACACGCGCGCACACACACACACACACACACACATATACTAATTATATATACATACCACATAAACAGAGAGGGAGAGAGATCTTAAGGAATTGGCTCACTTGATTGTAAAGGCTGACAAGTCCAAATCTGCAGGGGGAACCAAAAGGCTGGAGACCCTGGGAGGGCCACTGTTATAGTCCAAGACTGAAGGCCATCAACTGGAAGAATTTCTTCTTGCTCTGGGCGGGCCAGTTTTTTTGTCTAGTTGGTTTTACCTGATTAGATGAGGCCCATCAACATTTTGGAAGGCAATCTGCTATGCTCTGAGTTCACTGACTTAAATGTTAGTCTCATGCAAGAACACCCTCATAGAAACATCCAGAATGTTTGACCCCACACGCAAGTACCATGTCAGCCAAGTTGACACACAAAATTAACTATCACATTCTCCTCCCCCCTGGTCCCAGTGCATTTTCTATCCCCTGCATCACACCATCCCATACTGATGTTAAAATTGCACAACCGATTGGGTCACCGCTTGCTTTTAGGGTGGAGACCTAAGTCTTGAGCCTGTCTTATAGAGTCCTTATCTCTTCTTTGGCCTCAGCTTGTGACATTCTTGCTTCTCCCCTTCCCGCAGTCACACTGGCCTCTGGTAGCCTCCGGGATACCCCAGAAAGGTCTCTGTACCATAATCTTGGTTCATGATGTTCTTTGTGTCCAGAACATTCCTCCTCCCCATTTCAATGAACTTATTCCTCCCCACCCTGCAGCGTTCCCCTTTCCTCTCAGACTAGACCAGGTCACCCTTGCATTAAATTCTTATAGTGCCTTGTACTTTATCTTCATGTGACAGTTATCACATATTGTGAATGTGCCTTTTTGTGATGTATTTATTAATTCCTACCCACTCCCCACCCCCCGGACAGTAAGCTCAGTGAGGGCAGAATGGTATCTTTGGCTTGCTGTGGCTTCCAAGGAAGGGCACAACATGATCAATACTCTTAAATGTTTCTGAAATCGGTGAGTTTTTAATTTATTCATTCAGGAAGTTTTTTGAGCACTTTTTTTTTTCATGCCTGAGTTGGGCCCTGGATGTACAAAAATAAAAGACAGACTCTTCCCACAGGTCTGGTGGGGAAAAATCCCAAGCAGAACAGCAATTTCAGTGCACTGTCTTATTTCCACTGTGAGAGGAAATAAAAATATTAAATTATAAAAGAATTTTCAATCCTCCACTCTGTCCTAAGGGAGGGCGTAATGGATTTGTTGAGTGGCATAATGGATAAAATTTTAGGTACACGGAGATCTTGGGGTGGGTTAGCTCTCAGGACAGAATTGGTGACATCTAAGAAACTGGGGGAGTGCAGAGAGAGAACAAATATTTTTGTTTCTTTTGCTGAGTGATCCCAAACACACACCCCACAGCTGCTTGGCCACACACATACCCTACCTACTCCTGACAGAAATGACTGAAGACCTATAATCATGATTGAACTAGTTCTCCAGAGACACAGAACCAGTAGGGTAGAGACATACAGAGGTATGGAGGTATATTATCCCACAGTCTGTCATCCGCCAGCCAGAGAGCCTGGAAAGCCCACGGTACAATTCAGTCCAAGTCCAAAGGCCTGAGACTCGGTGGGGGTTGGCTTGGCGATGCTGTGAGCTCTGGTCTGAGTTTGAAAGCTCAAGAGGCAGGCAGGGGCAGGAGGCGCGGACATCCCAGTGGAAGCAGAGAGAGCGAATTCGTCCTTCCTCCGCCATTGTGTTCTACTCAGGCTCTCAGTGAATTGGGTGATGCCCGCCCACACTGGGGAAGATGATCGTCTTTTCTTAGGCCACGAATTAAAATTCTAATCTCTTCTGGAGACGCTCTCCCAGACACACCCAGAAATATTGTTTTATCAGCCTTCAGGGCATCCCTGAGCCCAGTCGAGTTGGCACATAAAATTAACCATCATAGTAGGGGAAAGCCTGCATCACATGGGCTGTGAAGGAAGGGTATCAACCCAACCTGTCTAGAAGGTTTCAGAATTTTTTTTTGGTGTGAGTCCCAGAAAAGATGGATAGAGGGGCGCTTACTCAGCTTACAACTGAGTTTGTAGCTCATCTCCATGTGGTCTTCTGAGAAGTCACTGGAAGCCGTCCTCCACCTTAGGAATGTGTCCTAATTTTGAAAAGCAAGGACTGATAGCTGAGGGTGTGGTGGGGCAGATTTGGAATCAGTTGTGATGCCAAAGGGTGTTTTCAACTCCCATCATTTCCATGGGCTGCACTCCCATTCTTTGAAATGGACAGCAGACATTTTAAAGGTCTGATGCAATGTGCTTTTGTAAATACAGCATCAGGATCCACTCCATAGCCCCACCCTGGTGCCACCTAGCTTGCTGCCATGAGCCTCCTAGACAGTCTAGAACCATCACTAAGGGATATGCTGCCTTTGGGGTCTTTTGGTGGCTGTGATGTAAGCAGGATTACAGGCAGCTTCTCAGGGAGACTCTAGGACCTGGATGCCTCTGCACCTCACCCCCACACTGGGACCCAGGGCACATTCAGCTAAGGCATCGCAAAGACCTATTGGCCCATTTCGTTCCTCCCTCAGGCTGCAGGATATCTGCAAAGGTCGCACAGCCTGGACTTCTAGATTTAGCGGGGGAGCGTTCTGACTAGGACTAGCAACACGCTGGTTTGTCTGGGACCATCGCAGTGTAAGTAATAATAGACAGAATTTTCACTCTTGAGAGCGTCCTGCTCTGGTGTCCAAATAAAATCAGGGACTCCGGGAGGAGTGCCGTTGCCTTGTCTGGAGACAAACAGAGTGGTGGAAACACTCAGGATTTACACAAGGGAGCTGGAGGAGACCGCACTGGTGATGAGAGGTTATCTCTAAAGCCTTCAGTTATTTTCAGGACTCTCAATTAATACAGGGATGCTGGGAGGAGGTGAGTATGAACAGGGAAATATGCAGTATGGGAAATGTTTCAGTTTAACCCAATGATGAGACCATTAGAACGAATGTGAAGGAATGACAGAAGAGAACATGAAAGCACAGAAGTACTTACCACGAAGGAGCCAGAGGCAGCTTTTGAGGTCAGGAGATAAATTCATTGTCTTGATCATTGTTCTGGCTCCACGGGTGTGTATGTGTATCAGAACTCAGCAAATTGTATGTTTAAAATATGTGTGCTGTGTTGTACATCAGTTGCCCCTCAATACAACTGTTAAATGTCTTTAGGACAAAAGAAAGGGATTAAAAACCAAGAAACAAGAGATGGGATGATGAAGGAACTCGAAGCTGGGTTTAGGGCATTTGATTTGATCCAGAGATCAATAGACAACTGGGTGCAGAAACTTGGAATAGTGTGATCATGGCAGGGCTGAGTGAAATTGTTTGGAGCCATAGTGGAGATGGGCAAGATGAGAGGGGTCCCAGGACAGAGAGCCTTTGGCTCAGGAGCAGAACATATGGAGAAGGAAACCGCCCAGCAGAGGAATATTGCATGATCATGTTCCTTTACATTTGGTCCTTGTTGGGCTCTTTGGCAAAGAGCCTCTTTAGGTCAGCCATGTTGTTTTCTCCACCCTTCTTCCAGGCACAGTGAGGTCTGAGAGGCTGACTTGATTATGGACATGTCAGAGACGAGAAAATGGCTCCAGCATGTGCAGGGACCGAGCTGCGTTCTCTTACCCAGTGGTGGATCCAGGTTTTGTCTTTAATGCCAGATCTGGGGCTTCCTCCACCACCACTACGGTCCACCTGGGAGGAGGTGGAGACAGAGCAGTGACTGGCATGGGGTCATTTCTGTCCAAACAACAATGTCCTAGATACGCCCTTGTCCTCTTCATCTGATGGTCATGTGGGAGTGGCCCCTCCACCCTGCAAAGTTAGTCCAGTTCAAGGTACCAAAAAGCCTGAGACTAATGTAGCAAATACCACCCAGACTGGCCCAATCTTCCTAGATTTATAATATTTGCTTCCAATATTTTTAGTAAGAAATATGTTATTATATATTATTATAAACTCAGCTGAACTCCCAGCCGTGGTCTCCCCCTCTGTCTGTCTGAAACAAGAAAGTGCCCAGGGGCAGCTATTATCCTGAGATTAGTGAATTTTGCTGGTCCCATATATGTTCTCATACGGGGCTAAAGTTTTCCTTAGAATTTGACAGAAGCAGTACCATAAGCCATCTTCTGTCTTCACCCACCATCGTGATGTTTATCCATGTGGATCGTGGATATGGGTAGCCCTAATTCTGTCTTTTAAACTTCTGCACCTCGCTTATCTGTCTCATGTTCATGGACATTAGTGTGTTTTCAGTTTGGTGCTGAAGGGATAGCTGTGCACTCATTGGCGTGCATGCAGACTCCAAGGGTGTAAGGGGGGGTGTGTCTGCACTTTTAGAGGACATCTCCTATTTCTCTACAAAGAAATTGCACCTGCCCGCTCTTACTGCCGACGGGAGGGGTGCCCTTGCTCCATTCGCGTGGGTGCCAAAAATCCTTGAGGTTCAGACTTTTCATATGATGATTGCCTTTTTGGGTTTCTCACCAGCAAACTGCCTGTTTTGTGTGTTCGCCTGTTGGGCAATTTGTTCTTTGTTCTAAATGACCCCTTTAGCCATAAACCTCTTGCGTGCAGTCTGTGACTGGTCGTTTTGTTATGTTTTGGGTAGCATTTGTCAGAGAGAAGTTTGCAGTTTTAATGCAGTTCAAATTCTTTCCCAAAATGATGTGTCCTTTTTTGTGTTGCATTTAAGCACTGTTTTCCTCTCTGGAGGTCATATAAATACCCTGTATTTTTTTTTTCCCTGTAAGTTTGAAGTCTTTGGCTTTTCACATTTAGTTCATGAATCCACATGGGGTTTAATTATGCACTTGGTATGTGATATAGATCCAATTTTATTTTATTTTTTACATATAAACATCGGTTAGAACAGAACCGGTCTGGGGCCATTTATTTGTATGGTCGTGTATCAAGTTTCTGTATTTGAAGACATCTATTCCTGAGGTTTCTTTTCGTTTTCATTGGCATATGGCTTGATGTTTTGTCTATACCACATTGTATTAAATGCTATTTCTTTATTAGTCTTGTATTTGGTAGGATAAGCTCCCAACTTTGTTCTTCAAAGTTGTCTTGGCTCTTTTTGGTCCTTGGCCTCCTCCCTTTCCCCTTCCCTCCTCACTCACCACCTGCACAAAAAAACATTGTTCATAACTGCACTGCATTTTTAGGTTAATTTGGTGAGAATGGTCATTTTAAATATATATCTTCATTTATTTATCCTTATGCTGTGTATTTCATTCTTTTTGATGACTTAGCAGTATTCTGTTGTATATAAAACCACATCTTCTATATCCATTCATCATCTGAGGGACACTTGGCTGCTTTATCTTGGCTATTGTAAGAAATGCTGCTATAAATATAAGGGCACATGTATCCCTTTGAATTAATGCTTTTGTATTCTTTGGGTAAATACCCAGTAGTGTGATTTTGATCAGGGGGTCGTTCTGTTTTTAACTTTTCCAGAAAACTCCATACTGTTTTTCAGAGTGGCTGTACCAGTTTGTATTCCCACCAACAGTGTAAGAGGGTTCTCTTTTCTCCACGTCCTGGCCAACACCTGTTGTTTCTTGTGTTTTTTATTTTAGTCATTCTGACAGGTGTGAGGTAATATCTCATTGTAGTTTTGATTTGCATTTCCGAGTGACGGTAAGCATCTTTTCACATGTCTCTTGGCCAACTGGATGTCTTCCTTGGAAAAATGTCTATTCATGTCTTCCTTCCATTTTTTATTTGGATTATTTGTTTATTGGGCATTGAGTTTTATAAGTTCTTTATATATTTTGGATACTAACCCTTTATCAGATATGTCATTTGCAAATGTCTTCTCCCATTCAGTCAGTTTTATTTTAACTTTGTTGACTGTTTCCTTTGCTGTGCAGAAGATTTTTATTTTGATGTAGCCCAAATAGTTCATTTTTGCTTTTGTTTCCCTTGCCTCAGAAGGTGACATATCTAGAAAAACATTGCTACGGCTGATGTCAGAAACATCACTGCCTGTGTTCTCTTCTAGGATGTTTTATGGTTTCACGTCTCACATTTAGATCTTTAGTGTAAGGAAGTGGTCTGGTTTCATTCTTCTGCATGTTGCTGTCCAGTTTTCCCAACACCATTTGTTGGAGAGATTTTTTTTTTACAATTTTTTTTCCAATTTATTTATTTTCAGAAAAACATTATTCATTATTTTTTCACCACACCCAGTGCTCCATGCAAGCTGTGCCCTCTATAATACCCACCACCTGGACCCCAACCTCCCACCCCCCCACCACTTCAAACCCCTCAGATTGTTTTTCAGAGTCCGTAGTCTCTCATGGTTCACCTCCCCTTCCAATTTACCCAAATTCCCTTCTCCTCTCTAACGCCCCTTGTCCTCCATGCTATTTTTTTCCCCATTGGATATTCTTTCCTGCTTTGCTGAAGATTAATTGACCATATAATTGTCAGTTTATTTCTATTTATTTCTATTTATATATATTTATATTTATTTGTATTTATTTTCTATTCTGTTCTATTCATCTATGTGTCTATTTTTATGCCAGTACAATACTGTTTTTATCACTACAGCTTTGTAATATAACTTGAAGTCTGGAATTGTGATGCCTCCAGCTTTGCTTTTCCTTTTTCAAGGGGGTCTTTTGACTACTTGGGGGTCTTTTGTTCTTCCATGCAAATTTTGGAATTTTTTCCCTACTTCTATGATTTCCTAGTTCTGTGACAATGCTGTTGGTATTTTGATAGGGATTGCATGAAATGTGTAGATTGCTTTGGATAGTATAGACATTTTAACAATATTTGTCCTTCTAATACATGAACATGGAGTACCTTTCCATTTCTTTGTGTCACCTTCAATTTCTTTCATCAGTGTTTTCATAGTTTCCAGAGTACAAATCTTTCACCTCTTCGGTTAGGTTTATTCCTAGGTATCTTATTATCTTTAGTGCAATTTTAAATGGGGTTGTTTTCCTAACTTCTCTTTCTGCTGTTTTATTACTGATGTATAGAAATGAACAGATTTCTGTACATTGATTTTGGATCCTGTGACTTGACTGAATTTTTATCAGTTCTAGCAGTTTTTTGGTGGAGGATTTTGGGTTTTCTTTTTTCTTTAATATTTTATTTATTTATTTGAGAGAGAGAGAGAGTGAGCACATGAACAGGAGGGAGGGACAGAGAGAGAGACAGACTCTCCACTGAGCAGAGAACCCAACAGGGGATTCAGTCCCAAGATCCTGAAATCATGAGCTGAGCTGAAGCCAGACACTTAACTGACCGAGTCACTCAGGCAGCCCTGGGTTTTCTATATAGAGTATCACGTCCAAACAGTGAAAGTTCTACTTTCTTCCTTACTGATTTGGATGCCTTTTATTTCTTTTTCTTGTCTAATTACAGCAGCTAGGACTTGCAGTACTATGTTGAATAAAAGTGACCGTGGATATCCTTATCTTGTTCCTGACCTTAGGGGAAAAGCTCTCAGTTTCTCCCTACTGAGGATAATATTACCTGTGGGTTTTTCATATACGGCTTTTGTTATGTTAAGGTATATTCTCTGTATATCTACTGTTGAGGGCTTTTATCATGAATACATATTGTACTTTGTCAAATGCTTTTTCTGCATGTATTGAAATTATCTTGTGATTCTCATCCTTTCTCTTACTGCTGTGATGGTTCTAGTACATTATTGAGAGGAGATTAAAGCAGTAGGCATCCTTGTCTCTTCCTGATTTTAGAGGAAATATATTCAATAATTAAGCATAATATATTTAGTAATGTTTGTTGAAATTTTCTGGTATTAAATAGTGTTTGCCAGTTAAAGTTATTACCAGTTTGCTAAGAGTTTACCACTAAGGAGTTTTAAAATTTATCAAGTGCTACATCTCTAGAGATAAATATGTATGTGTGTGTTTTTATATACACACACACACACTTGAATATACAAACACATACATGCATATTTATCTCAGTACGATATAATGCTCGGACACAAGACTTAAGACTCTTAAGACTAAGACTTAAAACTCTTTAATATATTTAATGTATTCGATAGACATATATGTGAATATATATGTAGTCACATATATAACTTCATTCTGTTGATATAGTGAATTACATTAGTGAATTCTTATATTTCTGGGATAAAACCCAATCACAATCTCTTATGTGATTATGCAAACCCACTTAGCTTATATTTTATTAAGCATTTGTCATTATTACTCATATCATCTTCCTCCTGTTTCCTGAGATGGTCTGTATATTTTATTTTTCTGAAAGAATTGTCCATTCTGTTCACATTTTCAAGTCATTGACATGTGTGTACTGTGCCCATAATTATGTCTTTGGTGTTTGTAATTTGTTCCTTGTCTTTCTTTTGTTATTCAGCCTTGTCAGAGATTTGCCCATTTTATTTTTTATTTTTCAAAGAACAAGCTTTAGTTTTATTGATCCTATTGTTGTTTTTTCGCATCTCCATCATTTCTGCTCTCCTCATTGATTCTTTCCTTCCAAATTCCTTTCCCTTTTGTTCCCGTCCCAGGTTGTGTGCTTTGTTAGTAAATTTCAGTCTTCTTTTCTCCTATAAGGATGTAAGGTTTCGATGTCTCTACCTGCACACTCCAAATTCTAATGTTTCGGCCTTTTTTTTTTTTTCCCCGTTCCCAGGGTGCTCTGATTTCATTATGATTTCTTTTTCAATCCCTGCGTTACTTAGCAGTGTATTCTGAATTGTGCAGACATACGGAGGGTTTTCTTGCTTCTCTTCTGAAATCAATAGCAAATGTAACAATAGCAAATGTAACAATAGCAATGTACACTGGCACTGTAGTCAGGTAGCCAATGAGCCTGTGCCTTTGGTGCTCGTTTGTGGTGAGTCTTTGTAAAAGTCCCACCTATCATGTTGGGAACAAGGTTCTAGCAGGTGTATTAGATCTGGCCTGTTTGGCTCTTCTCTGTCCTCCCTCACTAACTAATTGCCTGCTGGAGATGCCAAGACAGGTGTGTTAAAACCTCCATGGCACGTGGCTTTGTCCACCTATACTCCCAGCTGCTCTTGGTGCCCTGGCCATTCCCATCTTGATGGAGTCCTCTTCCTCCTCCAGAATTAGGATGTGATTCTGGGTTCTAATTCAAACATGCTTCTGGGATTTAAGGAAAAGTATCTAGTCTGGCCAGATAGGGAAAGTGGCATGCCTACACCTTTAAAGAAATGTCAGAATATCAGGTAAGTACAGATCAGAAAAGTTACTTCTGATTATAAATAGCTCCAAGTACACAAGAGGCAAAGGCTAATGAGATCATTTAAATTACTTCTGCGTGTTATTCAGTATTTCCCACGAGTCTCTCCATTCCTTTTAACTTCATCTTGATCTGCCTGGGCTCTAATCAAACGGCTTTCTTTCACACTTAACCTCGAGGCTGAGGGCTGGGGAGGCGGGGTGGCAAAGCAGCCGCCATGGGATGGAACTTTCAGGACACAGAAAAATAGCAGAACAATAAAAAGTGGACTTTTCTTTCCCATCGATTGAACAAAAAGAGCTACAGTATAGGATCGGTTTAGAATGCAGAAGTATCTTCTTGGGTGGCCATCTAATAATTTTTGGTACTACTTTTCTAAAGTGTTCATGGACAAGGCTGTAAAGTCCTTTGGTGAATTTATCCTCTGGTGCTTGTGTATTGTTTTTTGTTTGTTTGTTTGTTTTAAGTTTTATTTATTTATTTGACAGAGAGAGTCACAGCGAGAGAGGGAATACAAGCAGGGGGAGTGAGAGAGGGAGAAGCAGGCGTCCCGCTTCTCCCATGTCAGGCTCTCCTTCTCAAGCAGGGAGCCTGACATGGGGCTCGATCCCATGATAGTGGGATCATGACCTGAGCCGAAGGCAGAGGCTTAACCCACTGAGCCACCCAGGCGCCCTTGGTGCTTGTGTTTTTAATCAAATGGAGGCACTCAGGTGACCAGTCACATGTGAAAATCATAGCCAGTGTTGACTGAACCTTGCTGTGTGCCAGGCATTGTTCTCAGTACTGGGCATTTATGAACTCACTTAACCTTCACGACAGCCCTGTGAGGTGTGAGTATCATTTTTCCTATTTTACAGATGAGCACATTGAGGCACAGTGACATGAAACAACCTCCCAAGGTCATGCAGATCCTAAAGGATCCCTGCTGGTCAGGCAGTTAGCTCCAGACACCTGGCTCTCACTGCCATCTTCAGGGGACAAGTAGACCTGCTACCCAGGACCATGGCTTAGCCACAGGACAGTGAACACGCATGCTCAGAACAAGCTTCAACAAGAAACCAATTGCTTTTTTTTTTTTAAGATGTATTTATTTATTTGAGGAGGGAAGAGCAGAGGAAGGGAGAGAATCTCAAGCAGGCTCCGTGCCCAGCACAAAGCCTGACGTGGGGCTTGATCTCACGACGTCAAGATCATGACCTGAGCCAAAGTCAAGAGTGGGACACTTGACCCCTGAGCCATCCAGGCACCCCACAAACCAGTACTTTCTAAATTACCAAGAACTAAGTGATGCACATTCTAATTTATGTTGAGTGCCTTTAAAAAAATTCTGTGAAAATTGATAAACCACAAATTCATGGTTCACACATGAAATAATACCCTCTGAACAGAATATTTTGTGTTGCATGAGTTCCCTTTACCAAGCGGCCCAGGTGAAAGGCTTTAGTGTGTTGTGTGTTCTCCTTCTGAACTAGTCTGTGAAGAGAAGTTCTCGATTTACAAACAAAGCTTTAGGGCTCTGGGTGTGAGGTGATTCTGGTTTTGATAGACCCCTGGGGAAGGCAGTTTGTCCCTTCCTTACCAGCTGAATAAAATGTCAGTGATGTTACCTTGCAGCTCCATTCTCCTGTCATGCAAGGAGTAAATTGTCATTTTGATACATTGGAGGAAAATGATGTGTCATCCTCATGAAATCAAGACTGACACATGTGAGTGACTCGTGGGATTCTTCTAGTGAGTGAGGTCACATCCCAAAACTCAGGGGCAGTGCTAATAACCAAGTCATATCTGTAGATGTCTTTATTCAGGAAATTACAATCTTAACAAGCCTTCATTTACAAATCTTTGAGGGTTATGATTATCCTATTTTTCTTTTAAAATAATGCCTGAAATAAAGTCTGCTATATTTTCTGAATCCTAAATATTTCTCCATTCACCTAAATGAATGAAACTAACTTCCTCCCTTCCTCCCTTCTTCCCTCCCTGCTTCCCTCTTTCTTCCTTCCTTCCCTCCTTACCTCCTTCCTTCCTTTTTTCTTTTCTTTTCTTTTCTTTCTTTCTTTCTTTCTTTTTCAGCTATGAAGAGATTAATTTTAACTATAGAGATTTCACTTATGAATAGTTAAAATCAATTGCTAAATAAGAGATTCTAAAACATTTTATTTTATTTTTTTTAAAGATTTTTTATTTATTTATTTGAGAGAGAGAGACAGTGAGAGAGAGCACGAGCGAGGAGAAGGTCAGAGAGCGAAGCAGACTCCCCATGGAGCTGGGAGCCTGATGTGGGACTCGATCCCGGGACTCCAGGATCACGCCCTGAGCCGAAGGCAGTCGTCCAACCAACTGAGCCACCCAGGCGTCCCAACATTTTAAAGCAACTATATGGGCACCTGCGTGGCTCAGGTGTTGAGTGTCTGCCTTCGGCTTGGGTCATGATCCCGCAGTCCTGGGATTGAGCCCCACATCTGGCTTTCTGTTGCGGGAAGCCTGCTTCTACCTCTCCCACTCTCCCTGCTTGTATTCCCTCTCTTGCTCTCACTCTCTCTCTCTGTCAAATAAAGAAAGTCTTTAAAAAAATAAAGCAACTAAAAATTTAATTAACATTAGAAAGTAGCATAAACACAGGTGATTACTCTAAGTGTTCAATCCTGGGAATGCTTCGTAATGTTAACAGATACTAACTTACTTATTTTGGTCATGGCTACCTAGGAACTGGCCGGTGGAGATCTCGTGAGGTGGAGAGCTCACTCATGGTGGTGAAGCAGAAAGGGGGATGGAGAGAGGGACAGACCACAGGCACAGATTTTGTCCAGCTGCTGCAAGCATCCTTCATAGATTTTTAAGCTGGAAGGGACCAGAAGCAGGTACCCTGGAAACTCTTGGAGGGGGCACTGCAGTTAGCAGGAATAGATCCTGGGGAATGAGAAGACCCCCACCCCCACCACAAACCAGTCTTAGGATGAAGGGTCTTCTGGAAGACAAGCAGAGAACAGATTTCTGGGGACCTCGGTGGCTATACTGACAGCTACCATGGCAGGTTTGGACATGAGGTATTCGGGACAAGTGGCATCAAGGATGCCACTAGGATTTGGGCTTCACCAACCACACAGATGGCATTTTGATTAAGCAAGAATAAAGGCCATTGTAGAAAGGCAAGAGGGCCTCTGTTCCTATGATCCTCTCCACACTCTCTTTTCTTCTCCCCCAACAGACTCTGCTTGTCCATGCCTTGGTAATGGGGCTCCTACTTCTTTTCTCTCTCCTTCCCCATGGGCCTGTACCAGTTGTGACCTCACTGCCCTTCCTCAAGGGTGTGGATGTCTGAACAAGTGCTGTAGTCTGGGTCCTTATGTGACCAAATCTCCCCACTTGATGACCTCCCCCTTCAGCTAAACCCACACCCTCCAGGTGGCTGTGGAGCCACTGTCCATGGAATTTAACAAGAGAGATACCAAGAGGATACTACATTAGTCTGGCGCTTGCCCAGAGAAGTAGCTCAATCAGTTACTGTCCTTCATAATCAAAACTAAATCAATAAATAATGATGGAGTCACAATTTGCCATTTTGATCTAATTCCTAAAGTCCACATTGGTCCCTGCCCTTGTGACTGTGTGGATGCATAGGGCCAACTAATTGATTCCTAAAAGATTTTCTTTTAAGCAGGCTCTAATCTAATTGGTGTTCAGTTCCGAAGCAAAAGAGGTCCATTAAGGGTAATTTCATGAGCAAAAACCCTCCACTGCTCTTTGTCTCCTTGGAGAATTATTTTGCCGTAGGAGATAAGACACAGTAATTGAAGTCAATCAAGGTTAAGCAACATGTGCCCGGCAGTTCCGTGCCAGGGGCCTTTCTTACACTGGGTCAGTATTGGCTTCCAGACCTTCACAGTCAGGCTCATAATTGACAAGAGTGGTTTCACACAGAAGAAGACTCTAAATGGCTTTCCAATGAGTACACCATGTAATGTCGGAAGCCGCAGTGATGTTGGTCTTTTTCTTTTCTGAGATTTCCCTTGCAAACCATTTTACATGAAAACAAAGAAAACACCTCATGGTGCACTGTCATTTTACTTGAGGCATTCTGTCTCACCCCCTCTGAGCCGCCTCTTATGCCACCTTCAAGGGCGTTGGGTCCCATGCCTTCCAGAGCTCCCCCATGTGACTTGAGAGCTCGGGGGTCGGCAGCCATCACTGTGTCCAGCCTCGTGGACGCTCCTTTCTGAAATGACGTGCTTGGACAGTTTCTTGCACCTCTGTTGACCTTCAGCTCTTGACATTGTATTTGGTCTCCTTCAGAGCTTCATTCCACGTGCAGGTCAGGTGCCCCCTTCACTGTGGTGGTCCCTCTCTACTCTCTCTATGCTCACAGGTATAGGTGAGGCCTGGGGCAACTCCATCCTGTCCTCCTTGGGGTCCTAGTCCCTCCAGGGCATTGGCAGGTGTCTTGTGTAGCAAATACAGTTGATTCTCATTATTCGAAGTACTGATATTCTGTAAAGTCATTGCAGAATGACTTTACAGAATTGCAGAATGAGCGAATACTGAACCATTGCTCCTAGAGGAAATACAGGGTTAGGTTCCTGTGAGTCTCTGGTCACAAAATTTTCATCAACGCATCAACACAGAACCTTGCTGTATGTGTCTTTCTATTTAATATAATATTATGGATTCTATTTAATATTTATTGGATTCACGGACCTTGAACTCAAAGCTAACAGCACCAGAAGTCAAGTCTTATTGAAGCTCATCTAGCATTCATATCTTCTGCATGAGGCACAGCACAGCCTCCCTGAACTTTAAGAAACAGCAGACAGGACTCTAGCACCAGACTTGGGAGCCATTCTAAATAGCAAAATTGCCCACAAAAAGCACGAACAAAAAATGTGGCACTAAGTAGGCCATGAAAAGGATACTTGTTTACAGTTTTGAGAGCTGAAACAAGAAGGCAGAACATGTCCTTGTTCAACTTCAGCTGGGAAACATGCACATCAGGCATCTTGAATTTTTTTTGCCGCTATATGCATGTCCTCAAATGACCAGAAAAGTACAGTGGGTGATTTGGGGGGGGGGTCATAAATAAATTTTAGCAAGTGCATGAATTTGTAGATGTGGTACTTATAAATAATGAGGATTGACTATACTTACCTTCCCCAAAGTTATAAAGATATAGTCTCTTCCATTTTCTTCTAGTAGTTCTAGAGTTCTGTTTTTTAGATTTAGATTTTTAAAATTCCCATTGGTGAATGGTTGTATAATAAATCATCATTCTTTATGGATAAACAATTTTCCTAGTACCATTTATCATGCTTTTATCCTTTTTCCTACTGATTTGTCATATGTCAATTTTCCATATATGTGGTTCTTTTTGTGAACTCTTCTGCTCCCTTAGTCTGTTTTTCTGCATTTTATCACTCCACCTTTAAGATAGATCTTGATATCTTGTGGGGGAAGATTCTTCCACCTTGCTTTCTTTAATATCCCTCTAGTATCTTTTAATGCAATAATGGATACAATAGGGGTGCCTGGGTGGCTCAGTCAGTTAAGCATCTGCCTTTGGCTCAAGTCATGCTCTCAGTATCCTGGGATCGAGCCTGGCTTTGGGTCCCTGCTCAGCAGGAAGTCTGCTTCTCCCCCTGCATCTTCCACCCACTCATATGCTCTTGCTCATGCTTTCTCTCTCTCAAATAAAAAAAATAAATATTTAGAAAAATAATAGATACTACAATAGAGTATTCTTTAGATTATAATGCATAATAATAAAATGAACACTTGGAACTCTAGAATATCACCAGTCTTTGGCATCTGTGTGCTTCTCCAGCAAAGGGAACTACCATTTTGAATTTTACACTTTTTGTTCCTTTGTTGTTGTTTTTTTATAGTTTAATCACATAGGCACATATGCCTATATACAATATTGTTTAGTTTTGTGCTTTGTCTTTAGCTTTATAGGTGGCATGTTGCATAATCATTTACTACATTTTTTCCTAAAATTAATCCATGTTGTTGTGTATTGTTGTAATCCATTCATTCTCATGGCTGTGGAACAGTCTATCTGGGAACATAATGCATTCATCACTTCCCCTGTGGAAGGACACTGAGTGGGTCCCAGTTGTTTGCTATTAGTAGAATGGACACATGTGCATATGTCCCATGGTATACATGGTAAGAGCTTCTTACAATAGTTGCTGGAATAGGATTGTTGCAAATATTCAGTTTTAGGAGATGGTGCCACGTTATCTGCCAAAGTGATTGTATCAGTTTCTACTCCCATCAGAAATTTGTTAGAATCCTCATTGATCCACATCACCAGCATTTGGCATTTTTCAATATATTTTGCCAATCTAACAGACATACAAAGGTATTTTATGATCTCAGTTTGATTTCTCAGCTATTGCTGAAGTAGATCATATTTTTAGATAGTTGTCATTTATGTTTCCTTTTTTGAGAATTATCTTTCATGTTTATTGCCTATTTTTCTAATGATTGTCTTTTTAATTGATTTGTATGAGATTTGTTTTTTGTCTCGTTTTAGAAATCCATCCCTATTTTGAAGACATAAAGCTGTTCTCATATATTTATTTCACTTAATTTTTCCTTTCATATTTATGTCTTTCTTCATCCATTTAGAATTGATTTTTGAGTAATATGTATGAATAGCCAATTATTTTAACATTGGTTATTGAATAGTTCATTCTTTCCACAAAAATCTTCTTTGTCCCATCTGTCATGCATCAAGTTCTAATACTTACTTGCATCTTCTTCCAGGCTCACTATTTTGTTTATATGAATGAATCGTTTTCTTTTCTTCCTCCATTCATAACACACTGTCTCAATGACTGTAGTTTCATCATAAGTCTTGATAGCTGGTAGGAATTTAAATTTATAAATGTATCCCAAAGTAAAGCTATTGTTCCCTTCCATGAGTGCTAATATGTAGTCTTTACATTTGATATCCACCACTCCTTCTGCCCTGAGCCTTTCTCTGGATCCCAGGACCCTCCAGGATCCAGCCTCGAGGGCATTCTGGCTGGTACCTTGCCCATGCTGGGCTCCATCTGATTGGCTGTGCTCAAGTTGTACCAGCTGTTAAATCTTTGAAATCTCACATCTGCCTTAACCTATCAAAACTAGGCAAATCTGTTGAACCTTTTAAATAATTTTTAGGTTTACCTATTCATTTTTTTGTCTTTGCATATTAATGCAGTTTTACTGTGTGAATTTCACAAGCCAATAGCAAACTTGGATAATGACTCTTAAAAAACTAATAAGGAACCAGTGTCCTCCAAATCAATCATTGAGTATTTATGCTATTTTTCCATACAAGGGGAGATAAAAGAAGTGAAGTCCAAATTTGTACCTTTATAAGAGTTGACCCTTAGGTGAGATGGTTTAGGCAACCAAAAGCTGCAAAAAAGAAATGTTTAAAAAAAATCTGTTAGTTCAGTCAACTCTATTCATCATTCATAATTGTGCTTCCATTTTTTAATATTTCCTTAAATATAAACATAGCTGTTCTGTACTCCATGTTTCTAAGAAGTCTAGTATTTGAACTCCTTTAGAATCTAAATCTGAAGTTTATTCTTTCTGATGCCTCCCACTGGTGGGTGGTTCATGTCCTCATATATAGGATGATTTCTGATTGAGAACTCCTATCTGCTTGATCTTAATGAATCGGAATTCTGTGGACCTAAACTGAGGACTGTTTCCTCCAAAAACAATTCATCTTTGCTTGTTCTAGAAGCCTGGAACTGCTGCACATTTTAGTTTCTTTCAAGGTCTGAGTTTAATTCTGGAGTTTCTATTCAATTGACCCTTTTTACTGCTAACCCAAAGAACCAGATCTGAGTGCTGGTGTTAGCACTTACCTTCAGCACAGTCTTGCTCTCTGCTCACATTTTCCAGCTCCAGTTTTGGTTCATAGGTTGGTCCTTAAATTTGGAAAGAGGAGTGGAAATGAAGTCTTTGGAGATCTCCTCTATTTTCTGCAAGGTCAGCAATGCATCAAGAACAATACATTGTTTGGAATCTGTTCTGAAGCAGGAGGGCCCCATCCCAGGAAATCTGCTAACCATACTACCTGAAGTGGAAGTCTGCCATAGCTATTCTTGGTCTTGTGCTCTGCTGTCTGGACTTTAGAGTCATCCTGTCAGTCTGTGCACACATACACAGAACCTTGTAACAGTATTTATTGGGATTCCATCAGGTTTCTAAATTAATTTGTAGAGAATTAACATGTTAATGAGTCTTCCTATGACACCATTTGTTACTTCTCAATATATTATCATTTCATCCATTTTTCTATATTCTTGAGTATTTTTTGTTGCTACTATAAAAATCATACTTTTTAACAAAGATTTATTTATTTGGTGTTCTTAGAGAGCAAGAGAGAGAACACAGGAGCAGGGGGTGGGGAAGAGGGAGAGGGAGAGAGAATCTCAAGCAGGCTTCCCACTAAGCACAGAGCCCAACTTAGGGCTCAGTCTCATGACCCTGAGACTATGACCTGAGCTAAAAATCAAAGAGTCAGATGCTCAACTGACTGGGCCACCCAGGTGCCCTTAAATCACATCTTGTAAAAAAGTTATTTTTCCTTTTTGTTGCTGGTATATGAGAATATAATTATAATTGTGTGTGTTGATCTTATACCCAGCAACATTGCTCAATGATCCTACTTAATTTAAACATTTGAAAATGTTGGGTTTTATATGTAAATAATCATATCATATGGAAATAGTGGCAGTTTTTCTTCTTTTGTAACTCTGTACAATTTGCTTCTTTTTAGTGTCTTATTCTAATGGTTGAGATCTGCTAAATGGTGTTGAACAGAAGTGATAATGGTAGCCATCCTTATCTCCTTCCTGATATTTGCTATAGGGCTTCTTAAATTAAGGGAGCATTCATCTATTTCTAGTTATTGGGAGCTTTTAAAGTAGTGTTGAAATAGCAACTGATGTTTTGCACTATTGAGATTAAATATGGTTTTTCTCATTCAATGTGGTGAATTACATTAATAGATTATCTTATGTTAAAACACCCTTAGAAGAATAAAACAAACTTGTCATAATGTTTGTTTTTTTTTTTTTTAAGTAGGCTTCATGCCCAGTGTGGAGCCCAATGCAGAACTTGATCTCACAATTCTGAGACCAAGACCTGCTCTGAGATCAGAAGTCAGATATTCAACTGACTGAGCCACCCAGGTGCCCCTCATAATGCATTTTTTAATATGTTATTGGATTTAGTTTTTCAGTAATTTGCTTAGCATTTTTATCTTTAGGTTCACAAGGAAGAAGTTTCCTCTTGTTCTTTTCGTATCCAGATTTGTTTTCTTCGTTTTTTTTTTTTAACAGCCAATTATCTCAACACAAGTTATGTAATGTACCATCATTATAATAAGAATCTGTATCTAGGCTCTCCTGTTTCCTTATCAGTGCAACACTATTCTGTGATTGCAAATGTATGGTATGTTTTAAGATATGCAAAGCCCCTCTCCTTTTCCAAAGATTTCTTGACAACACCTGTTTATTTTTTCTTTCATATAAATATACAGTTATGTTTTGTTTGACATTGTTTTAAAGCTAAAGGTTAATTAGCTTTAAATCACAGTTAAGTTTTAGAAATTCAGAATTTATAGGAAAAATACATGTTATAAAGGAATATATAGGAAAGATGTATTTTATAAAACATATACATACCGTCAGAACTACATTTTATGTAAGCCTCTTGGTAACCACAAAGAAAATACCTATAGAAGTTAAAAGAAAAAGAGAGAGGAATCAAGACCTATCACTACAAAAATCAGAAGACTGGAATACAAAAGAAGACCGTGTGAGAGAGAGAAAAGAACAAAGGCCTGTAAGACAAACAGAACACAGTTAACAAAATGGCATTAGTAAGTCTTTCCCTATCAATAATTACTTTAAATCTAAATGGACTAAATCCCCAATAAAAAGATAGAGAGTGACTGAAGGGATAAAAAAATGAATATTCATCTCTGTGCTAGGCAAGAAACCCACTTTAGATTCAAGGACACACATAGGTTCAAAGCAAAGGGATGAAAAGGAATATTCCATGAAAATGACAACCAAAGAAAGCAGGGGTGGCTATACTTATATCAGACAAGGTAGACTTTAAGTCAGAAACCGTTTATAGACAAGGGTCATTGATAAAAGTCAATTCAACAGGAAGATATATCGGTTGTAAATATATATGCACTCAACATCACAGCATCTATGTATATAAATTAATATTGACATATTTGAAAGGAGAAATCAGCAAAACAATAATGGTAGACTTCAATATGTCACTTTCAATAATGAAAGAACATCCAGACAGAAAATCAATAAAGAAGCAGTGGATTTGAATAAAATAGACCTAACAGACACATACAGAGCTTTTCATTCATCAGTACAAGAACACACGGAACATTCTCCAGGAGATTACATGTTAGGGCACAAAACAAGTCTTAACAAACTTAGGAAGATTGAAATCCTTCCAAGCATCTTTTCTGACCATGATAAAATGAAACTAGAAATCAGTAATGGCAGGGAAACAGGAAAATTCACAAATATGTGGAAACTAACATGCTCTTAAACAAACACTGGGTGAAGGAGAAAAATCCTAAAAGGAAATTTTGAAAAAAATTAATACAATATACAAAGATACATGTATGTGCTTATGTACATACACGCACACACATAGGTAGAGAAACCTATTTTTTACCTGATTACCCTTTCTTGAATTTCAGGAACATTAAAGATTATTTTCTTGATCTTAAAATTTGATAGAATTGTAAGAAAATAATTAGTCTGCGAATTATAGTTATTTATATAGTTATCTAAGCAATTTATATCCACCAACTAGAAACTAAAAGCAGTTGCTTCAGAGGGCAGAGGAGCAGTTTTGAATTACCAAATAAGGCGCAGTTCTGTACCATTGTGGAGAGTGTAAATCTCTTCATAAGTCCTTGCTCAAAGTTAAAAGTGCCATTGAACAAACAGCACATATTGTATGAGAAGCAAACCTGTCTTCTTCTAGTAGCATTTGTGTTATTGATGGTGCCTGAGAGACCAGAGCAAGGCCAAAATTCACTTAAATTTGTAGGGATCCTAAGTAGAATGTTTGCATCTTGAAATAATAACTTTCACAGATTCCTCCATGAATCACTTACCTTCTCCATATGACAGCCTAATTTTCACTGTATTCAGTATATCACAGATATCAGTATATCACAGACCACAGTATTGAATACTGTGATCAGTATTCAAGCCAGCCACGAAGACCTCTGTCTGCAAGAACTACTTTCTATGGAGACAAATTAAATGGCCTGGGATATGTTCCAGGATGTGCTCATCACTTGAGAAATTTTATGGAAAATAGAAGTCACAAATTTTAAACACACATACACACACACACACACACACACACACAGACCATACTACCATCAAGAGTTCTTGTACAGAATCTTGCTTATCCTTTAATTTATATGGGTGATGGTGAATTTTTCTCTGTGTGTGGTTGGAAATTTGGAAAGTCAACATATCATTTCCTTCCAGTCTGAATTTAAAATTCAGAAGAGAACAATGAAATATCCCCTACATTTTCAAACAAATATTTACTAGTTGCTTATTTCGAATGAGGTATTCTACTATAGAAATAACAGAAGACCGGTTCTCTACTCTTGCTGTCCTCTCAAAATGATATTGGCAATACATTGTCAGGAGCTGTGCAGGGTCTGAGATTTTTACCTGCTTTCAAGCTAACAAAGTGGCCTGTTAGAGTTTACTGTTACTTCTGTGGTAGAAGACACAAGACGCCCTGGTTCAGAGGCAAAGGATAGTATTACTTATGGCAAAAGTATTGCCAGAGATTTATGTTGGTTTTTGTCAGTTCCCTCTGCTCCCCAAGTCTCTTGGAACAATGCTAATTGTCCATCACAGATGCCTACACAATCAGTGGACCACATTATGGGAGAGAAACATTGAGCCTGGAGAATTTACTGCATCTGTAATAAGCCCATGTTTTGTCTAGGAGCAATGCTACCTCTTTCCTCAAGGTTGCTTGTTGTAAACAAAAGACTGAGCAGTGGGAGGGGTAAAGAGGAGTCAAGGTTTATCTTCTTAACCTGCCCAGCAGGAACTTACAGGCATGCTCAGGGCCTATGGCAGATTGCCTCTCCCAATATAGATCTGCATTAAGTGCCAGGTAATAGTCCATGACCAGGGTCTAACATCACAGTGCAATAAAGAATATATGGTGCAGGCCACCCTGTGGGTTCAAAGGAGGAAATATTCCTTGAGATATCAGCTGTTGGAGAAGACACTGAAGGAAATGAGATTCAACATGAACCTTGAAAGTGGAGTCACATCTGGATCCAAAAGGCAAAGAAGCATAAGAAAGAATTATAATTAGAGGAGACTTTTAAATACTCCACTAGGTAGGGTCCATCAGAGAATGAGTGGTTGGGAAGCTGGGGTAAGTTACCCAGGAACGTGTGTGTTAATGAAGGCCTGAGTTGGACAGGCACTGGATTTGGGAGGGGAGGGACATGGAAAAGCCCTACAGAGGATGCTTCAGTTCAAGCTGGTGACATGAGAACAACCCGTCCAGAATTTTGAAGTCTTCATATAATTGCTTCATGTTCAAAGCAGAACAATCTAATTGGGAGTGTATCTTGTGTTTTAATGCGGGAGGTTCTAAGCTCTGGAAGTCACCAATCTTGGACCTACCCACCTGGAACACAGAGCAGGATGTCCACAAGCATAGTTTCTTTTGTTATGCTCCCCACTGCTTTCACCTGCCTTTTCTAACATCCTGCTTTTCTTTTTTTTTCCTTTTTTTTTTTTAAAGATTTTATTTATTTATTTGACAGAGAGAGACCACAAGTAGACAGAGAGGCAGGCAGAGAGAGAGAGAGGGAAGCAGACTCTCTGCTGAGCAGAGAGCCCGATGCTGGCCTCGATCCCAGGACCCTGAGATCATGACCTGAGCCGAAGGCAGTGGCTTAACCCACTGAGCCACCCAGGAGCCCTAACATCCTGTTTTTCTACATTGGAGTCCCATTCCTGCCATGAAAGACTCATTAAGACAGACATCCTTGCATTGAGTAATTGATAAGTTTCAATAGGATAATTCTGATAAAGCCCTACGACCATCCCTTAATTACAACACACAAAATTACTGTTGGCTATGGTCTCATCCCTTAGTTTTTATGCTAAGAGCCTTTCCTCACCTTCCATCATTACACTTTGACTGATAATGGTCTCCTATGGGATCTCTTTCTTTATGCAAAGAAAGAAAAAAACACGTAGGGGGAAAAAAAAACTGGAATGAATGTAACTGAAATGAATGTAAGACAGTTCGTCCTCTGGACAACAGTAAATTTTATTAGCGTAAGTATCCCTGATGGCTGGCAGCAAAACTTAGCATCCACAGTGAAGACCTGCCTTGTTTTCACACTTGCCATTTTGAATGACCTTATAAAAATATTTTATAGAACATGGATTTCAGTACTTGCAGAAGATTCTCTGATAAAGCTGTCAAAGGGCAGAAGTAAAGGCATTATTTAAGCCAGAAAGAGAATTCCAAAGGAACACATAAGCATAATTTCAGGTGGTGTGCCATTATCTAGGAAAAAAAAAAAGAAAAAGGAAGAAAGAAAAGCCAAGCATTTTAACAGCTGGAAGAAGGGGGAAAAGAGTCTTTGGTGTATATTTCAAATGAATACACTCCATGAAACATAAAGCAGCACTTGCCTCATGAGGCATATTCAAAAAAAGTTGTGATCTGTGTTGTGTTTTTTTTTTTTTCTGTGAGTAGTTTTATTTGGTTGCAAATGAAAGCATATACAAAATTAATGTTCTTTTCGGAAAGGCGTTTGTTTTAATGACAGTGGAATATATGGTCAATAAAGTTGAAATTTTTAGATTGAGGACAAAATCAAGGGTATTGATTATATTTTTGATTATGGTCCATTAAGAGATGTCACTATATTGGTTCTAGTTTTGAATTGCCCCCTGAGAGATATCACATATATATATATATGTGATATATATATATATATATATATATATATATATATATATATACACACACACACACACATACATATATATCTATATATATAGTTTCTATGTACTATCTCGGGTTATTCTCTGATGTATCTTTAAGGTGAGAATTGTAATTTCATCCAAGAATGCCCTCTTCTCTAGGAAGTCTAGAGCAGCACCCTAATACTCTGCAGTCTGGTGGGGGAGAAGAAAATGAGTAAACCCAGGCCATCAGGTGTATCAGGGGCACCCACAGGGGAAGGAACATCTTGATTCTGTAGGGATGACACCTAGTCTGCATCTCCCATCCTGATCTCCATCATGAGCCCTAGACCCACCTTTCCAACTGGTCATGAACATCTCTGTGGGCAGGTCCCTGGCAACCAGCTTTACATGTCACAGACCACATTGGTTATTGGCCTGTGAAGACTGCCCCTTTCCCTCAGGCCCCTGGCACACTGCTGGCATCATGCTCCCACTTACAACTTATGCCTCAGGGTCATTTCCTTTCTTCTCCCTTATCCCCGTCTGTGCCCAACCAATGACCATGCTCTGCTGGTTTCAGCTTTCAAGTCATTCTCAGACTCCCCGTCTCCATGCTTCCTTCATGTGCTCTGGCTTCAACCCTCTGTAGCAGGGGTGAGATGATCACCCCCATGCTGCCAGTCTCTCATTTCAACACATATTTACTGAGCACCTGTTAAATCCTGGCCTCTGTGCTTGGCCCTACCAAAAGGTGTCTCTCTCAATCATTTGTGACAATAGGCCGCATTCTCTTTCCCAACATCAACACATCTTCAGAGGTATCTCATCACTTAGAAAATAAAACCCAAGCTCCTTAGACTCTTGCCAGCCATATCTGTGCATGTGCTTTAACACCGCTGAGCTCCCATCCTGCTCCATCCTTAGTGGCTACAGGAGCAGGGAAGACACTTGAGATGGCCACAGTAATATTGCACAGATTACTTAAGCAGTTGTCTAAGCCCTGCTACAACCACTTAGGAAATGGAAACCAGAAAGTTACCAAGACCTTTTGGCCAAGATGGAAGTATAGGAACTAGATTTAGATTCCCACTTGAAACAACTCCCCACTTTCCCAGCCAAAAGAAACCAAAATAGACAGAATATGAAGACATATCGGGCAACTAGGGACCATGATCCTGAGATATGGTCAACAAATGAGTTGAGCCCTATGGCAGCCCCAACTTATAGCTTCAAAAGCCTCCAGGTCACAGCACAGGGATGGAGAGCTCAGGAGGATCCCTACAGACTCCCAGAGTTGGGAACACAGATCTAAGAGTCCTAGGGAGACGAAAACCTGGAGACTAGAGTTCCTAGGCCTGAGTAATAGAAGGGAGAGAACTCTGGGATCTTCAGAGGATCCCCCTGAAGTATTCAGCTAGATAGTGATTAGCGCATGCATGGGAAGAAACTGTCTTAGAAAAGAACCACAGAAAAAGGTTTAGAAACAGTGTGTGATGCAGGTCTGAGAGAAGCCCATGTGCCCATATTGTTCAGAGTGCCCAGAACACTCTTACTTCAGGAGTGGGGAATAATTAGCCATATACTGAACCCTGCCCAGTTCTGCCTAACAAATCTTATAAACAAGACTCTTCTGTGTCTTCACATTGTCATTGGATGATTTAACCTTGGGGATATATTTAAACACGCTATGTTAACTTTGTCCCCTATAATATTATCATAATCATCTTCCTCTTGGCTATTAGACAAGGAAACTTTGAGAACAAATGAACAGGGAAAGGGCTTGCAGAGACTTTGTGATCACAATAATTTACAGGAGATTGGGGAACCATTTTAAAGAATGGTATAGATTAGAATATATGGGTTCCTGTATCTATGAGTAAATAGATCCTGGGATCTCCAAGACAAGAAAGTCATTTGGACACATACCTAATGCATCTATGAAGCATTCAGTGAGGAAATACAGTGATATTTCCCATCTCGTCTTGAGGATTTGTCAACCCCTTAGTTAGATTATTAAAACTAGCCTATTAAATACCACTGTCTTCAGGTGAAAGATCCATTTTTCCTGATAGCTTTTTGAGTATGTACAATATTTTGTATATTTTTGCCTGAATAAGTTTGTATGACTAAGATTGAATTAGAGAACATATCATTACAGGCATAACTTCTTTTATTATGCTTCATTTTATTGCACTTCTCAGATACTGTGTTTTTTATACATTGAAGGTTTGTGGCAACCCTGCATCAAGCAAGTCTATTGGCATCATTTTCCCAGCAGCATTCACTCATTTCATGTCTCTGTTACATTTTGGCAATTCTCACAACACTTCAAACTTTCATTATTATTATATTTGCTATGGTGACCTATGAGCAGTTATCTCTGATGTTACTATTATGATAGTTTCTGGGCATCACAAACCATGCCCGTACATAAATGGTGAACTTAGTTGATAAATATATATGTATTCTGACTGCTCCACTGACCAGCCATTTCCCGGCTCATTTTGACTAGAGCTGATTAAGCTTAGTGAAAAGCTCGTGTTGAAAGTTGAGATAGGCCAGAAACTAGGCCTCTTGCACCAGTTATCCAGTTTGTGAATACAAAGGAGAAGTTCCTGAAGGAAATTAAAAGTGCTACTCCAGTGAACACATGAATGATCAGAAAGCAAAACTTCCTTATTGCTGATATGGTGAATGTTCCAGAGGTCTGGATAGAGCAGATCAGCCACAACATTCCTTTAAGCAAAAAGCCTAATCCAGAGCCAGGCCCTAAATCTTTTCAGTTCTGCAAAGGTTGAGAGAGATGAGGAAGCTTCAGAAGGAAAGTTTGAAGCTAGCAGCAGTTGCTTCATGAGGTTTAAGGAAAGAGGCTCTCTTCATAACATCAAAGTACAAGATGAAGCAGCAGGTGCTGATGGAGAAGCTACAGCCAGTCATCCAGGAGATCTAACTCAGATAATTAATTAATGTGGTGACGCTCAACAGTAGACTTTCAATATAGGCAAAACAACCTCCTACTGGAAGGAGATGCCATCTGGGACTTCTATAGCTAGAGAAAAAAAGTTGATGCCTGGCTTCAAAGATTCAGAAGACAGACTGACTCTGATACAGATGTACAATGAAATTAATGTTTTCTTGACTGTTAACATCCATTCTGTAGCCTACAGGCCAAGGAGTAATTTTGCCTTTCGAGTCTTGTTTTTTAAGAAATACATTTCCTGCAAATCAAAACCACAGTGAGGTACCACCCCACACCTGTCAGAATGGCTGAGATCAGAAATACAAGAAACAATAAGTGTTGGTGAGGATGTGGAGAAAAAGGAACCCTCTGGCACTTTTGGTAGGAATGGAAACAGGTGCAGCCACTCTGAAAAACAAAACAATATGGAGGTTCCTCATAAAGTTAAAAATAGAACTACCCTATGACCCAGTAATCACACTACTGGGAATTTAACCAAATAATACAAAAACACTAATTCAAAGGGGTACACAATTCATTAGTGTAGCCCTATGTTTATAGAAACATTATTTACAGTAGCCAAATTATGGAGGCAGCCCAAGTGCCCATTGATAGATGAATAGATAAAGAACATATGGTGTGTGTATATGCAATGGAATATTACTCAGCCATTAAAAATGAGATCTTGCCATTTGGAGTGACATGGATGGAGCTGAAGAGTGTAATGTTAAGCTAAAGAGTCAGTCAGAGAAAGGCAAATACCATATAATTTCACTCATATGTGGTATTTAAGAAACAAAGCAAATGACCAAAGAAAAAAGAGAAAGACAAACCAAACCAAGAAACAGACTCTTAATTATAGAGAACAAACTGATGGTTACCATAGGGGAGGTGGGTGGGAGGATGGGTGGAAGAGGTGATGGGGATTAAGGTGGACACTTGTCATGATAAGCACTGGGTGGTGTATCAAATTTTTAATCACTATATTGTACATCTAAAACTAATATCACTGTATGTGAACAATACTAGAATTACAATAAAAAATAAAGTATTTTTCAGAACAATAAAAAAAAGAAATTTCATAAGCTTCTATATAGCATCTATAGACTATGATTCCTCTAATGGATCTGTGCAAAGTCAACTGAAAACCTTCTGTAAAGAATCACCATTCTAGATACCATTAAGAACATCCATAATTCACAAGAAGAGGTCAAAATATCAATACATACATCTGTTTGGAAGAAACTGATTTAGCCCTCCTGGATGACTTTGACAGGTTCAGATCTTCAGTGGAGGGAATAATTGCAGTTGTGGTAGAAACAGCCACAGAACTAAAATTGGAGGTGGAGCCTGAAGATGGGACTGGATTGCTGCCCTCTAATGAAAAAAAACTTGAGTGAAGGAGGAGTTTATTTTTATGAATGAACAAAGAAAGGATTTCTTGAGATGGAATCTACTCCTGGAGAAGATGCTGTGAAGATTGGTGAAATGTTAACAAAGGATTTAGAATAGTACATCAACTTAGCTGATGAAGCAGAGATGGAGTTTGAGAGAACTGATTGACTCCAATTTTGAAAAAATTTCTTTGGATAAAATGCTATCAAACAGCATTACATGCTATGGAGAAATATTTCATGAAAGGAAGAATTAATCAATGCAGCAAACTGGTTGTCTTACTTTAAGAAATTGCTTCAGCCACCTCAGCTTTCAGCAACTGTTACCCTAATTAGTCAGCAGACATCAACGGGGAGGAAAAACCCTCTACCAGTAAGATGATTACTACTTGCTGAAACCCCAGGCAATGTTTAGCACTTTTTAGCAATACAGTATTTTAAAATTAAGGTATGCACATTTTTTAGATATAATGCTATTGCACACTTAATAGACAGCAGTATAGCATAAACATAACTTCTATATACACCAGGAAACCAAAAAATGCATTTGATTCACTTTACTGCAATATTTGTTTTATTGCAATGATCTGGAACACAACCTCAAATATCTACAAGGTATTCCTGTATCATTTTTGTGACTCATGCTTATTTTTAGAGAATAAATTTCCTAAAGAGCAATGAATTGTACTTGGAGAGTTAAAACTCCACAAAATTCAACAAGACAAAGATAGCTGTTCTCACCATCTCATTCATCTTCTTATTCATAAACTTGAAATTCTAGCTAGTGCTATAAGGCAAGAAAAAATTAAAAAGCATACAAATTGGAAAAAAGGAAATAGATACTTGCATATGACCTCATTGTCTACATAAATCCCAAGGTCACAAGATACCAGATAAATATACAAATATAAACCACATTTCTATATCTAGCAATGAACATGTCAAGATTAAAAGTAGAAACACAAAAATAAACCTCAACCTAACCCATACTTTATTCAAAAATTACCTCAGAGTGAATCACACACTTAAATGTTAAAATGTGAAAAGACGAGCTGTGGGGATCTGGCGTTGTGGCTCCTGCATGAAAACCGTCGCTGGTGGCGCCTGGACCTACAACACCACTTCTGCTGTCACAGTAAAGTCTGCCATCAGAAGACTGAAGGAGTTGAAAGACCAGTAGAAGCGCCGCCATTTGAAACATTGCTAGCCTATAATAAATGGGTCAATTTATGTAACAACATTTAAAAAAAAAACTTTCGAAAAAGGTATAGGAGAAAATCTTGACACCAAAAGCATGAGCCATAAAAACAAAAATTGGTAAGCTGGACCTTATGTATATGAAACTTTTGTTTTGTGAAAACTTATGCGAAGAGGATGAAAAGCTACAGACTGGGAAAAATATTTGCAAACAACATACCTGACAAAAGACCAAGACCTAAGACACATAAAGGACTCTCAAAATTCATAAAAAAGCAAATGGTTCTATTGGAAAATGGGCAAATGATACAAATAGGCACTTCACCAAAGAGGATATACAGATCAAATGAGCACACAAAAAGATATTCAGTATCACTAGCCATTAAGAAACTTCAAATTAAAACCAGTATCATTAAAAAATGATATTGGTATATCATTACACACCTATCAGAATGGCTAAAATAAAAATAGTGATATCAAACATGGGCAAGAGAGCAGAAAAGCTGGATCATGCATACATTTCTGGTAGGAACATAAAATGGTTCAGTCACTCTGGAAAACAATGTGGCAGTTTCTTATAAAACCAAGCATTTAGTTACCCTATGACCTAGCAATTGTATTCTTGGACATTTTCCCCAGGGAAATAAAAACTTACATGAACACAAAGACCTGTACACGAATATTCATGGCAGCTTTATTTGTAATAGCCCCAAACTGAAAGCCACACAGATATTTCTCATCTGGTGCCTGATTAAGCAAACTCTGGTACATTCACCATGAAATACTGCTCAGTATTAAAAAGGAATGATCTGCTGACACGTGAAACAATGTGGATGAATCTTGATGGAATCACTATGAGTGAAAAAAGCCAATTTTGAAAGGTTACATGCTATATGATTCCACTTGTGTACCATTCTTGAAAGGACAAAATTATAAAAATGGAGGCCAGACTAATGGTTGATAGGGGTTGGTAATGGGATGGAGCTGGAGCAAGGGAGAGAAGTACGTGTGTCTCTAAAAGGTCAACATGGGGCGGGGATCCTCATGGTGACCGAAATGTTCTGTGTCTTGACTGCATCACCGTCAATCCTGGTTGTGATATTTCACTATGGTTTTTACAAGATGCTACCGTGGAGGAAACTGGGCATAGGGTCTGGAGGGCTTCTCTGTATTATTTCTTACACCTGCTTGTGAATCTGCCATTACCTGAAGGCAAAAAGTTTAATTTAAAAACTTGGCAGGGTGCCTGGGTGGCTCAATGGGTTGGGGCCTTTGCCTTTGGCTCAGGTCATGCTCTCAGGGTCCTGGGATCGAGCCCCACATCAGGCTCTCTGCTTGGCAGGGAGCATGCTTCCTCCTCTCTCTCTGCCTGCTTCTCTGCCTACTTGTGATCTCTCTCTCTCTCTCTGTCAAATAAATAAATAAAAATTTAAAAAAAATTTTTAACTTGGCATTTTACTAAAGTCTTCAAGATTTTAAGTTACATTGTATAATTGATAACGATTGCCCCTACTTAAATGTTGGTGAGTTCAAGATTTTCTTAGACAGTGAGTGTCTAATAATGACCAAAAGTGTGAAATACATCATTCAGTATCTAAGAATAATTCAATCAGCATTGTAGAAGGGTAAACAAATGTGTCTATATTAAAGGCCAGTTTTGATTATTGAAACAAACAAACTCCAAAAGAAAACCCCTGGGAAGTGGAGGGCAACTGGTCACAGTCGTTCTGGACCTTGATGGAAATGCTAAGGATCTGCCATCTGGGTTGTTGAGAGGAGGCTGACATTCTGCTGCATTTTTCTCTCCCAGGATCTCCTCTTCAGCGTGTGTGCCCTCAATGTCCTCTCCACCATCGTGTGTGCGTTGGCCACGGCCATGTGCTGCATGCAGATGGTCTCTTCCGATGTCCTCCAGATGGTGAGTGGGCCCCTTCCTTCCCAAGCACACTCAAAATAGTGAGACTGACCCCCTTTTCCTCCAGCCTTTTTGAAACTAAAGGAGAGTGGACTCTTCTGGCTTCCAACCAGAAGCCCCAGGGATGACAGGCTCTGAGAGTCCGTGGAGCTTGGTGGTCACCTCATGCTGTCCTCTGGAAGACCGAGGACCTGTACATTTGGTGCCATGAATGTATTTATTTTAGGCATTGTTGGAACTGTGTGTTAACCGAGTCCAGCCACCGTCATACCTGTCTAGATGACCCCCGGTGTGTGCTCTTGAGTAATTTCAGAGACAGTCCTAGACAGCCCTAGACATCCTCCGGGTCCAGGACCTCCAGAGCGAGGTGCCTTCCTCCAGCTTTGGAATTCTCTTTTAATAAAAGGAAGTTGCTTTTAGAAAATGAGTCCTTTTCAAGTAAAAAAAAAAAAGAAAGAAAGAAAGAAAGAAAGGAAAAAAAAAACCCTGCTCATCTGCGCTTTTTAGATTTGCTCATTAACCCTGAGCTCATAATCTAGTGGCAGAGTGACTGGCTGGCCATCATTTGCTCCCCTCCCCCGACCCAGCCAAAGTCTTACAGCTGAAGAACTGCCGCTCCCAAGGGAGAGAAATGAGACCAGGAGCAAGGGTCACACACTTATTAATACACGTCTATAAGTACATGCTTGATTAATAATGAAGGCTCTTCATTTATTCAACGTGAATGAAACACAGCCCACAGTTCTCAGTATGTTACCACTAAAGTCAGCACGATAAAGAAAAACTGATGGGAAGACATGGTTGTCTAAGGCTAAGGGTAGAAATCGAGTGTGTGTGCGTGTGTGTGTGTGTGTGTGTGTGTATCTGTCTCTCTCTCTTTGCTTCTTCAAGACCTGCCCTGCCTCCCCCTCAATGTTTTATGTGTCGCATGAATGAAAAAGCAAGCTGTTCTTGCAGTGGACTGTTTGATTTACTTTTTCTCATCTACCCCATGGCAATACATCAGTTCCTCAAGTTACAGGGCCAGAAAGCATCATTACCAAGACGTTAAAAATTCATTGGTTCTAATCACATGCAACGCCCGTCCCTTTGTCTCAGTGTATATCTACACAGCTGTCACAGCCGGGCCTGACCTTTCAGAGGGGTGGCGGTTTTCTGAAAGGGATTTAATTAAGCAGTTATTCAGCGGCAATGAACTTTTGGCCTCGCTCACCGAGGCCTCATGTTGGTGATTTTCTCCGGCGTGTTGTATAAAGAAAAGGTTAAGTACCATGGGGTTCTACTCACCTCTGCAGATTTTACCGTTGATCTGTAAACATCATACCAATTTGACCAACCTAACAGAACCAAAGGGCTGTAAATATAAAAGGTTGCCTTCCCCGGTGTGAAGCATTAGAATGAAAATTACCAACTAAATCCGAAGGAGGCGTGCGGTAGCCGTGATGGTGTATACAGTTATGATCACATTGATGTAGGCTCACGCTATCATCCTGCCATGTGGCTCGCCCGCGGGCCTGCCATCCTGCGCCTGGCATCAGCCGTGTCTGCATCTGAGTCCCACCTATTCTGTGTATGAAGAAAGTGACTCTGGACATGTCACCGAACCCGCCTGAGCCTCGGTTTCCTCACCTCTGAGATGGACCGAATGGCATACCCGGTGAACATTCAAGAAGTGTGACCTACTTGACGCTTAAATGCAGGGGGAATATTGGTTTGTTATTAGGAATGTCCTGGAGCCATGACTGTGAATGCCACAGTCATTGATGTACTCTGTACCCTCTGTACCACAGGGAGGTAAGGTGTGGTCACCATGACAACAGAGCCCTCAGAGCCCATGGTTGTTCCATGGCTGAGTATCTGTGGGTAACTTCGCTTCTAACCCCTGACATAGAAGTAGAAATCAGTTAAGTTCCTGCTGGCGAGTCTTTTTCCCTTTGTGACTGTGGGCTGTGGGACCAGACAAGGCTCTACTCTTCTTGCAAGTCTCTGGCAGTGCTGCTGACCTGCAGTGTCTCGGGGGCTGAGGTGGCGGCGCAAAAGGGAACTGGGGGCATATGACCGTGGTGCTTTGTGTGACCCGTGCATGACCTTGGGCATACCGCTGCCTCTTCGTCCCAGTTTCCTCTGCTCTATGCAAGACTCTTCATGCTCTGCTGTCCTCAGTGGCCGCTGAGAGAGGAATCAGATAATCCATGTGCGTGGGCTTTGAAAAACCCTGGTGGCCCACCTGGAGGAGGTCGGCTTTTACCACAGGGGTCAGAGGCTGGGCAAGGCTGGCTACACAGGCTGCACCCTGGAAGAAGGAGAAGTGAGGAGGCACAAGAACTCATGGTTCGCCCTGAGGGATGGAACCTGGAATCGAGTTATTTATGAGCATGCTTCAGAAGCTCTTTTTAACTTTTTAGAAAAGTCTTCTCCTTTTTTTTCAGCTTTATTAAGGTGTAATTGACTTTAATTTCCTTACTTTATTTCATTAGACTGTTGAATTAAAGAAGTAATATATGATCACTGAAACAAGTAAAATACAGAGATATATAAAGACAAAGTTAATAAGTTACGTTCTTCCTCCTCATTCTCCTGAGGAAACTTTGCAGCGAATCCTTCCATTTCTTTCTTGATTTCTTAGTGTTTATATTAACATATACAAATAGTCTATTTTCCTTCCTTCTTTCTCTCCATTCTTCCTTCTCTTTTTCCTTCTGCTATGTCTTCCTTTTTTTGTTTTTTAAAAAAATTTTATTTATCAGAGAGAGAGAAAGAGAGAGGGAGAAGCAGACTTCCTGCTGAGCAGGGAGCCCAATGCAGGGCTCGATCCCACGACCCTGAGATCAGGACCTGAGCTGAAAGCAAATGCTTAACCAACTGAACCAGCCAGGCACCCCATGTTATGCCTTCCTTTTAACCAAAGGGGATCATACCATTCATATCGTGCTGCAACTTGATTTTGTAACCTGAAACGATCAAGGACATCCCTCTAGGTCAATATACACAAAAATGTCTTCATGTCTATATTGATCGATACTGTGCATGCAACGTTAATGAGCCATTTCTCTGTGTGTGGATGCTTGTGTTGTTTCTTGGTTTTGATTTTGGTTTTGAGAGTCCCATGCAGTAAGCTTCTTCCGTAAGCTTCTTCTGCATACAGTTACAGCTCCCTTAGTCCACCGGTGCTGAACCCACTGGCCGGACAGCCACGGTTCTCCATCCCACATGTAAGATGTGCTGCCTGCTCCCCACAGCATAACTGCTCACCGGCAGCCTCTCTGGTTCACCCACATGCCATCTCTGCTCCCAGCAGTTGGGTCACAAGCTTTCAAAGTGTCAGTTGTAGCTGTCCCCAAAACAGTCTAAGCCAGTGGTATTTGGCTTATAAGTGCATATTGTACTATTATAGAAGCCAATGAAATATAAGTGTCAAAAAGGATCATTGTCTCTCTTATTTAAAAAATGAGTGCACTGGGTGTGGTGCATAAACAATGAATTCTGTTACACTGAAAAGAAATAAATTTTAAAAAAATGAGTGCTTTGGAAAGATTCAATGAAAGAGGGTCCTAGATCAATTGCTCTCTATTTCAGTGTGGGTGGGACAGTCATGAGGGATTGAGATACAAAGTTTTAAAGATCTTGGAGGTGTCTGCACACACATTGTTTCACTAGTACTTTTAAGTTCCAGCTCTGCTCCCAAAACACAGAAACGGGAAGCAAGATAATTCATTTATGCACCAAAGACCATGGGGCACCCCAGACCGCAGAGTGACTCAGAGCAAGGACTTTAGCCTGGCATGGAGGGAACCCCTAATTCCTTCCTTGCTTCTGAGGGTCTGTGCGTTGGGATAATTAACCATTTTTGGAACTCATCATGAATGCATGTATACACGAGATGAAAAGCTTTATGCCTAGCATCAGAATTTATAAAGCTAAAGCACTCTAATACGTTTTGGAAATAGTGATAAAAGGCAAACTGATGATAAAATTCAGTTTATTGATACAGTTTAGCGGAGAAAGCTTTTACCTCCAAAGTATCTCTGATCTCACATTTTTAGTTTTATTTCTTGAGTGTAATCTCATTTTCTCCATTTCTCCATTCAGCTCTTTTCCTCCCCATGAACTTTATTACCAGCCACTTTACCCTAAGGGACATCATATGCTATTACATGCATCTCCATTAGGCACTTGCTTGTGAACTTTATCTTTTATTATTGTCATTTATGTTTTCAACACGAGTCGTGTGCCCTGTCAAGCAGAAGGCCTCCAGAAAGTGCAGACAGAGAGCCAAGACTTTCACAGGTGTGCTAACTGGGGGCTTGCCCATGGAGCTAGCAAAGGGTGCTGCGGTCAGGGACACCCCCAAGCCTGGAACTCCCAGAATCACTCAAGTTCACCAGCATCTTCACCTCTCCAGCTCACCCCAGTTCATTAGCGCCTCATGGAGGCTGGCCCTTCTTGGACCCATAGTGACCTTCCTTGAGGTCTGGGTTTACCAGAAACATCTCCATGTCTTCCTTTTTCTTTTTTTTTATTTTTTTAAATTTTATTTATTTATTTGACAGAGAGAGATCACAAGTAGGCAGAGAGGCAGGCAGAGAGAGAGGAGGAAGCAGGCTCCCCGCTGAGCAGAGAGCCTGATGTGGGACTCGATCCCAGGATCCTGAGATCATGACCCGAGCCGAAGGCAGCGGCTTAACCCACTGAGCCACCCAGGCGCCCCTGTATTGTTTTGTTTTTAAAGATTTTATTTATCTGGTAGATGCTACTTATCTATCAGACTAGGACCAAAGGATGTCTGATTAATGAATCTTTCTTTCTTCCTTCTCTCCGTCCCCCTCCCTCCTTCTGTCCCTCCCTTTCCTCTTTCTTTCTCTCTTTCTCTCTCTCTGTCCTTTCTTTCTTTCTTCTTGATTTTATTTATTTATTTTTGGGGGAGGGGGGGAGAAAATCTTATCCAGACCTGTGCTGAGTGTGGAGCCTGATGCAGGACTGGATCTCATAATCCTGAGATCTTGACCTGAGCCCATCAAGAATGGATGTTTAACTGACTGAGCCACCCAGGCATTCCCTGATTTGTCTTAAAAAGCTAGTTACAACAGACAATCCTAACAGTGAAACGTGTATATGCTGCAAACGTTGTGACTTTAAATATGCAGATGAACATTTGTCTACCAGGGTTTTGATCTGGGGCCAAGACCTTCTGTTTGATTGGGGATCTGGGTATTAGTGTACCAAGTTATATTTCCTGTATAAACTTATGGAAAACAGCACCATCTGTAATTTCCAGATTCCGTTCCTTTAAATTGGAGTGACACCTGCAAAGTGAGCAGAACGCAGAGTTCCCCCGGATGTTTTGACTCCTCTCCGCTCCCTTATGCCTGCCTTGCCAGGACCCGGTTTGGCAGCACTTTCTACTCAGCTGTGCTCCTTTGTCAAGTCTCCCCAAAGCATTCAACTTGGTTCTCATAGCACAAGCAAGTTTTTCTGCCTGCATTCATAGTTCGTTATAGATTACGGTCGTAACTAACCTAGTCATTAGCTGCTGGGAAAGGCACCCCGTGCCCTGGCTTGGCAGGGAACGTCCCTGGGGTGGTAGGAGGACCAGAGAGCAGCAATGTGTTTCTGGTGGGCATGATTCTGGCATTTGGAGTGTGGAGACAGAGCCCAGCTCATCTAGTCGGTCGGCGACACGAGGTCAATTAAGGAATATTAGCATATTTCTCTAAAGTGTCAGGAAGGATAGAGGAAGAGAGCTATGGCCCTGTATTTCTTTTATTTATTTATTTATTTATTTATTTATTTATTTATTTATTTATGTATTTGACAGAGAGAGAGATCACAAGTAGGCAGAGAGGCAGGCAGAGAGAGAGAGGAGGAAGCAGGCTCCCTGCTGACCAGAGAGCCAGACGTGGGACTCGATCCCAGGACCCTGAGATCATGACCTGAGCCAAAGGCAGCGGCTTAACCCACTGAGCCACCCAGGTGCCCTGGCCCTGTATTTCTTAGTCCTTATGGGAAATCTCAGAGATGTGCGTGATCCATTCAGGAGCCATTCAGGAGTGTGATGGGGAAGCCAGGAGAGTGTCCTCTGCTCCCCAGTGAACCAGAGAGGCCGCTTCTGCTCAGGAGTCTGGGGAGGGGTGTGAAGAGAGGCTGGCAGACCCGTCCTGGAGCCTGGAAGAGAAGAAGCTGCTCAGAACTCAGAGGACTGCCTGGAAATACCAGCCCCTTGTCCTGCCCTTCATTCCTCACTCCTCCCCCTTCCTGCATGGCAGGAGAGGGAGGTGTAGGGACTGCAGAGTGAATATCAGTGATACGGTCCTTTGTTTAAGCCACACAACACTGCCATCTGGGTCTGTAACAGAAATGGTGTTTCCCAGTGTGACCCTGTCAGGCCGGGTGAGGTCAAAGTAGGGGTTCGAGACTCGAAGAGGTCAGTAATGTGCTCATAGTCTCATGGGCCCTCAGTGGTCAGGCAGGGCCACCCAAGGCCCACTGACCCCTTCACATCCCCTCTGAGACCCCAGAGTATGGACTGTTCTTATAGAACCAAATTTTAGGGTCTTCCTAAGTGGGCCTTGGGAAGCTGCTGTAGGCCCGTGTACCCCCAGCCCTCTTCCCTGGTTCCAATGCACCTGGAAGGACAGTACCCCATAAGTTGGGACTCCCTCTCCAGAGCAGACAGATGAGGAGGGGCTTGTCTCCAGCAGGGTCTAAAATGCACACTCCCGGGGCGCCTGGGTAGCTCAGTGGGTTAAGCCTCTGCCTTCAGCTCAGGTCATGGTCTCAGGGTCCTGCGATCAAGCCCCGTGTCAGGCTCTCTGCTCAGCGGGGAGCCTGCTTCCCCCCAACCCCCACCTGCCTCTCCGCCTACCCGCAATCTCTCTCTCTAATAAAAAAAAAAAAAAAAAATCTTTAAAAAAAATGCACACTCCTCTTTTGTGGATGACAAGTGCTGGGCAATAATAATGCTCACATCAGGTGTGGGAACACTTCAGCCGGGTACCAACACCACTCCACCATACATGGAACAAACAAAACATTTGCAGATGGCCCAGAACAGGGAGGACCACCTGGGGAAGAAGTGGTGATTCAGAGCCGGTTTTCCACCCACCACAGCCCAGTGCAGGCTCAGTCTTTGAGCCTGGCCGCTGATCTGTGGGCATGAGAGCACGCAGCACGGTGAGGTGTGGGCTGGGCAAGAGGCATTCCTGTGCGTCCTGAAGAATGACTAGGAGGTTGCCAGGTGAAAGGGAAGTGGGGATCCGGGAAGAGAGAACAGACACAGAAATGAGCAGCCACGGAGGCAGCTTCCATGGAACACAAGGGTAGGAGTGGGGAAAGAGCAGACCAGTAGCTCTCTTCTTCCAACTGACAAGGGGGTCTGGGAAATGTGGTTTGCAGACTTCTAGCTTTAACATCTCAGAGCAGAGTTCCAAGCAGGTAACCTTGGGCTTGAAGACAGACCCCACCTTGTTGTGGAGGAGGGTGTATGTCAAGGGTTACTTGCGGACTTCCTCCTGGGAAGGTTGAGGAACCTAGGTGAAAGCTCAGTTCGCAATAAGCTGAGTCTGAGTCGCTTCCCTGAAAATGGAACCAACACACCACTGGAAAGGTGATCTGACGTTTAGAGCAGAAGTGGTTAAAGCTGTCATTTAGCTTTTAAAACACCTCTGGTGTATGGCAGCATCTACGCATTTAAACTGGCTAATAGAATCATCTGAAGTGTCTTGCCTTTCTCGTTGAAAATGCTTGTTGTTCCCGCTCCTGGTGGGATTGTACCTTTAGTAAGAAAGCATGTTGACTTTTGCATTTCATGCTTGAGTATGTTATTGATTTTTCTAATTTCTGATAGAGACTCATTCAAAATATGTCCCTATTAGACTTCAAGGACATTTGGCCTTGTCCTAACTGCTCAGCTTTGTTCAATGCACATCGGGGCTGACAGCTTTCCAAGGCACAGGATGACAGACACACATTCGACCAGCTCCTAGCCACTGACTCACCTCTATTTCAGACAATTAAACAAAGCCACAACTCAGACCTGCTGGAAAGGCAAGGAATGTGCTCTGTGTGTTAAGAAAAGCCACATGAGGGGTGCCTGGGTGGCTCAGTGGGTTAAAGCCTCTGCCTGCAGCTCGGGTTGTGATCCCAGGGTCCTGGGATCGAGCCCCATATCTGGCTGTCTGCTCAGCAGGGAGCCTGCTTCCTCCTCTCTCTCTCTTTCTCTGCCTGCCTCTCTGCCTACTTGTGATCTCTGTCTGCCAAATAAACAAAATCTTAAAAAAAAAAAAAAGCCACATGAGATGATTTCAGTCTGATGCATTACATGTGTGGACACGGTCACTTTTCTTTCTCTGTAAGTCTGGAGCATGCCGATTTCATGGTATTTGACCATATTCAGAATCATGACCTCACCCTTGCTCATGCAAAAATATCCTACCATCCCAGCCTCCTAAGAAGTCCAGACTACCCTAAGCACAGCTGCCAGAAGGTTCTTCCTACCACACAACTTTAATAGCACTGCTTCCCAGCTCTAGCACCCTCCCTAGCCCCTCCGAGTGCCTCCAGTATTAACGTCTATGGTCTTATGTAAATTTGCTTTTCTTAAACATCTTTCACTAGGTCACCTATTCTTCTTGAGCCTAGAGCACCTTCTTGTAAGCCTACCTCCCAATCTTCAGACCTGTTCAAATGTCATCTTCATTAACCCTTTGTAGACTCCAGGCCCCCCCCACAGTGCTTGGAGAGCTTGTTTACTAGCAGAACTGTTCTTGCTTGGCCATATACAGTTGATTGTCTCACTCTCCATGTGGTGGATAGCCCAGAGTGTAGCATTTGAGTAGCATAGATCTCCTTGTACCTGCAGGCACTCACAGTGAAGTGTTGATTGGAACTGGAGCAATGGCTCAGACATCTCCATGCTATAGGTAACCGCTAGCAGCAGTGACCAGAAATGGGAAGTTATTGGCCAGTGCTTCCTATGGCAGAAATGGAAAGCTAGGCAGAGGCAGGATTCTTTTTGTTTAAGCAATTTTATCTCAGTTTGCTCAAGCAGTGTCTTGGTTTTAAGGTCGCCCCATAGAATGTTTTGGAGCTCATGATTCTTTTCCTTCAGAGCAGTATTTTACAGAGTTTGTGAATTTCTAGGACTAAGAAGTGTTCATAGATACCATGTGTCCAAAAGGACCCATAATGAAATATTTGAGAAATATTCCTTTAATGGATTAAACAGATTTTATTTTATGTATTTATTTATGTATTTTTTTATTTATTGGTGCAGACCTTCTCAGGAGCTTTAACACACAAACATGCACTACAAGGCACCAAAAAGGGAGTACAACACTATGTAGCATTTCCCAAATTTATTTCACTGTAGAAATTTGGGAGGGGCTGTAGAGGAACATCTTGAGGGTCTGGTGTTTCCTCATGAATGCACTTCAGGGTGTGCTATCTTAAATCATGGACATTAGGCACCATTTTAACCCACAGGCTTTGAGTAGTATAATCTAAAGAGAAAGATTTAGGGGTGGGGGTGGAATTAAAGACTTCCCAGACTGCATTTCTCCTTAGAATGGAGGCATTCTGTGTAGCATTGTGAGAAACAAAGCCTAACGAAGAAGCTGTGGGGGCGAGGCATTCCTCACGGAGCCATCATCTTTAAGTGTGTGTTTCAGCGTCACAGTCCGATAGTTTAAATTACTTAAGTTCCAAACGAATCATTAAAGCTTATGTATAATTAGCTTAATTAGATACAAGCCACACAAGATGCCCCAAATAACTCTGAATCTCTCTGTTTTCCAGTTCCTTCCACAAAGGGTGCATTCTGCCAGCCCGGCCTGTGTGACCCCCCATGGCACCGTGCTCCACCAGACCCTGGATTTTGATGAGTTCATACCCCCACTCCCACCTCCACCTTATTACCCGCCAGAGTACACCTGCACGCCCACAGCCGAAGCCCACAGGTTGGTCTTTCTGGTGATGGTTGCAGTGACCTATGTGGACACCAGGAAGATAGGAGCAGTAGGGGAGGTGGAACTTGCAACAGCCACGCTCGTTTTCAGTGGGGCAGCTGAGCAGAGGAGAGTGAACATAAGAGAGCATATTTGATTAAAGACCAGAGCGTGAACAGTGAAAAGAGAGAACGTTGGCTTTAAGAGAGAACGTTTCTCTTGGTTTTGCCGCCGTGCAACAACAAAAGCAAACCTAGTCCCACAAGAGCGGCTCCGTTACGTTCTCATGAAACACAAAACTGCCGCTGAGTTATGCTCATTAAGAGGACCTGTAAAATTTAATTAAAGATTTAATCGGTTCTATGATTATTTTAATTTCAGTGAACAGGGCCTGTTGACATCTCTCCAGGAAAAAAAAAAAAAAAGGTAAAACTGCTTAGGGAATGAGACTTTTATTTCCAAACACAATGAGTATTCGACCAAGGGAAACCCTGACAAAAGACATTCTGATTGCCTTTAAGAGAAAGGTCAGCAGTTCAGGATCCCCTCCCCCATCCCAGGAGTGACAATGGGATGGTTCTGCCTTTTCAGGGGCCTCCACTTGGACTTTGCTCCCTCTCCATTCAGCACTTTGTATGATGTTGCCATCAACAGTCCCGGCCTGCTCTACCCCACCGAGCTTCCCCCGCCCTACGAGGCCGTGGTGGGCCCGACCACCACCAGCCAGGTGAGACCTCCCCACCCCAGACAAGCCAGTTCACTGTACTAAGACACAGTCCTTGCATTTGTATTTCTCTCTGTGATCTTGTGGAGAGAAGGCAGCAGGCTCAGAGAGTAGAACCTACAGAGACCCCACCCCAGGTCCAAGGATGCCAGTCCCAGTGTTTGAGCTTCTCTCCCTTGGCTCCTCTCAGATGCACCTGAGCTGAAGTCTGGCTGGTGTGTCTGGGGACACGGTGCAGAAAGAGCTGATACAGGTTCAAAGCCATGAGCAGAGACCCCCCCAGGGATAGAGCTCAGGCTATGAACTGAGTACTCAGGGGAGTCTGGCCTGTGTCAGTGACATACCTCTGTCATTGTCTACTGGGGAGTTGAGAGAGCCATGCCAGATCCCTGGTCCTGCATGAGGCCTGGCGGCCATAGGCCAGGAAAGTGCTTAAGCCACCAGGCAAGGTGTAGCAGGCTTCCTCTGAGCCTGGTGAGTGAGACACTCCCATTGCCTTGGGGTCCCTGACCCACAATGGACACGCACTGGGGGGATACGCACTGGGGGGATACGTTGGTGGATTCTCGGTTTCCTTACCTATAAAATGGGGATAATAGTATCAGGCACATAGGATGGAATGGAATGTGTGGAATGGACCCAGCACAGCACCTGACATACAGCAGGTTCTGATTCAGCAAACATCAGTTGCCCCTTTTTATGATATTGTCATCATCATTGTCGTCATCACAATTGTCACTCCTGAATATTGAAGGCCACAAGCCAGAGCAGAGAGATGTGAACTCTCAAAATTCACACAGCACCTGAGTGCAGGTCAGGGTTTGGGGAAGGCCCAGAACTGGGGGCCCATAGGTGAGGACAGCAGTCAAGCCGAGAAGGGGCACATTCAGGGGAACTGAGAAATCCTGCCAAGAACGGGGACTGCATCCAGTTCTGGGCCCTGAGCCCTGGGCAGAAGAGGGTATGCAAACAAGAACCAGGAGCATCTGAAGGGTACCACTGAGCTCTCCCTAACCCATCTGGACCCACATACCTATGGGCTTCTCAGCAGCACAGAACCTTCAGACAGGATCCCAAGTCACCTACCAGGATGGAGTACGGATCTCACATCTAGCCCAGACCTTCTGATGTCTGCCCTGTCCCTTTGAGGTCTCAAGGCCATGTGGTGAGAAGACCAGGAGGCAGTGCTTGTCCTTTCCTCAGCCCCCCACTGAGGAGCTCCTGGCCCTAAGGGACTTCTGTGGGTGGAGAATGGTTTTACACAATGGCTTTTCAGACTCAGCTTCCACAAGCCTCTAGAAACAATCACATTCACAGGGGAGATCACATTCTGCAGGCCTGACAGTTGTGGGACAGGAAGAAAAGGCAAGAAGTGCTTACCTCTGTGCCCAACAGGACGTTGGCTACACATTTTTTGCAAGAAAGATATTCCTTGAGGGTCACCTGGGAGGGACTCCTCAGGCTGCCCCAGCCCACCCTGGTGCAGGCGATGGTGCTGACCACCTGAGCCCCTAGGCCTTCCTTCTCCACCACCTCTTGCCCTGAAATGTCCTGGACCAGCTCATCAAACTGCAGATGGCAGACAGGGAGTGACCAAGGACTCTTGACCTTTTTCCTGTCCACAATAGAAGCAGGTGTGTAGGAGCTGCCTGGGGTTGGAGTGGGGGCGGGATTCATTAGTGGAGATGCAAAGTGTGACTGTGAAATCTTATTTCTAAACATAAAATAATTGAACTTCTCTTGAATTCTGTAAAAAGCTGAGTGGAAAATTCTGCCTTTCTGAAGTGATTTATTTTCCTCTTTATGATAAAAATAATTCAGATCAGTGTTATCAAGGGGAACTGTCTCCTGTGAAGGAAGTTATAAGTATTCTGAGGGGAGCCCCAAGCCCTGCTGGAGGACACTGGGCATGGACATCCATCTCTACTTGGGGAATTCCAGGAAGTCTATGGGAGTTGAGGGCTCAGGCTAAGTGGGTGGCAGGTCGCAAGACTCAGAAGGAGGGACAGTGCAGCATGCATATCCTCAAATAGAAAGCCGCTCAGGATGAGTCTGCAAGGAGGATGACATGGGTAGAGGGTGACCTACCCAGGCAGCCCAGTGGGTTCTGAGATCATCAGAACATCCACGCAGGTGTCCACCAGGTGACAGGATCTATAGCTTGGGGCCTTGGAGAGATCCATGTTAGCCACCGAGATGGTCACCAATTCTGGGGAACTGGGAGGTTCTGCAGGGAGAGCCCTACAGAATGGCAATACTTTGAGAAGCTACAAGGACAGAGGAGGGGATGGGACATGAGGGCTTGTAGGAGGGATGTGAGCCAGTAGTTTTTGGACTCCGGTGGGCATCCCAGGCTTAGCCCACCCCGGGAGTTTCTGAGTCAGTAGCTGGGAAGGGGATCCTGCTGAGAATTTGTGTTCCTACCTAAGCTCTAGCTCCTGCTCCTGCAGGGCTGCTTTTCCAGGGACACCCTGGGAACTGGAGTAGCTCACTCTTGTGAGACGCTTGGCCAAGAGGAGAGAAGGTAGGAGATAGTTAGGAGGATTGTTGGCCTGGGGTGTGGGCTTACCAAGGGGCTTTTGAAGGGCCTGGGGTTGGGAGCATCTGAGCCAAGGCTGGGGAGGGAAGTCCACAGAGGGGCAAGGAGAGGGAGGCTGACCCAGCCTCAGATGGTCAGCTCTGCCCTGTAACCAGCAGGGACACCAGGCAGGGCCATCCATGGACCTGGAGACCCCAACAAGCCCAGAGGTGTGTGATTCTCCACAGCTGCCCTGGGCAGAAGAAGGAGCTCTGTGTCACCCTTCCACCTGCTGCTAATTGCCATCACGGAAATTTAGCTCTGTTCTGGGGACCAGCTGTGGCCCACCTCTCTGTCCTCCCTTTTGTGAGGTGTCATTCCCATTTCCAGAACACAGAATGCCATGGAAGGATGAGTGATTTGGGCCCACTTCCCTGTGGGGAGCAGCCGGACTTCTCAGAGCCCTTTGCTTCCCAGTCCTGATGGTGAGAACCCCCCAACAGTTGTCCTTATCATGGAAATGGGAAACACCCCCTCCAGCCCATCAAGGACCCTAGATGGTGGAAAGGGGCCTCTGGATTTGCGTGTGACATTGGATCTACCCTACACTTGCACACCCCAAGGATACTGATGAGTGTTTTATCTCTGGTTTACTCTTTTCTTCTGGAACATGGAATACAGATCTTCCTTGACTTATGATAGGGTTACAACCAGAGATACAACCCCCTTGTAATTTGAAAATACCCTTAATACCTGTAACCTACCAACCATCATAGCTCAGCCCCAGCCCACCTGAAATGCACTGATAAGGCCTGTCTCACATTGTGTTGGCTCAGAAACCACCCGCTTACACGGCCCTCCACAAATGTGATCTGCGGAAGAAGTGCGGGTCTACATGGCCTTTCTCTGGGCCGGCCCCTCTGGGTCAGGAGCTGGTGATTGAAGGGCTACCTCCATTCTCCTCTCACTGGGCCTGTCCTCTTTGACCCCATGGTCTGGCAGCAATTTTCAATTCCACAGACACCTCTGGGAGTCTGGAAGCCAATAAAATCCCATTCCCCTCCACAGAGGGACGGCTGCATGGCCAGCTGCCCCTTCCTCCAGGGCAGCCCTCCCACCTGCACACAGCAAGGAACCACTCCCCCTTTCCAGCACCATCCTTTCTCCCAGGGGGAGGGAGAGGTTAATTATTTCCCCTTGTGGACAAATGGCATGTAAATTGCCTATCAGGACTCATCTGGGTAGAGAGGGGAAGACAGAAGATGGAAAAGCAGGACATGTGTTATGGGAGGTCTGTACAGGGGCAGGAGGCCACTCATTTGGGGGAGATTTTTAATACAGGAAGAAAAAACACCCCTTGACCAAGCACACTCACTTTGACCCATTCACTCTCCCAGACTGGAGACTTCGTTTGTGATGACCTTCTCTTTCTCTTGGCTCAAGACCATAACTGTAGGGCAGGATCAAAAGGGGTACATTCTTTTCTATAACAAGAAAATTCCCGAGAATTTGCCAGTTTGATCTTCCTATAGGGATGACAGGCTTACATTCCAGGGACCACAGAAGACTGTGCCGTGTTCTGTGGGATACGGAACTGCGAACAGAGCAGAGTCCCTTCCTCGCGGAACTAGCAGTCTGGTGTAGTGACAGGATGGACTCCAAGAAACCTCTCTGGAGCTTCCGGGGAGGAACCAACCTTGACAGTTTGAGTGGGATTGAGCATGTGAACAACGGGGAAACTCATCAAGAGACAGCCTGGGCAGAGACCGTGGTGGGACAGCGTGGAGCCTGGCTGGGGAGCTTGAGATAATTAAGGAGGTTCACAGAAATAATTTGGGTATAGATTTTATGACCTTGGATGTTGGACTACAGCAGTGCCTTTGAAGAGTTCGGCGTTTGAATTAAAATTCAAGAATTTTAATTTGGTGGCCATCTGGCAGGCAGGAGGGAAACCTGAGGTAGGAGACTAGAAATTGTGAGAAAGGCAGTGGACACGGCCAAGGTGCAGCCAACCACAAGTCCTAAAGGTTAGAATTTATAATTTCAAATGAAATCACCTTTACATTTAAAAATCTGGATAGCACAGCTGCTTCAAAGATTGCCTTGGGACCCTAGCCTAAGATCTTAATTCACATTTTCACATTGCAGACAATTGCCTCCGAAGAAAATCTGATAATATCAGATTATTTGCTGGTTGACCCACCCCAGGGGTAGGAAATTTACTGCAGAAATAGGGCAGAATTTCCATGTGGGGGTCTGAGCCACCGAGCTTCCTAAAAGAAACAAAGATTTGGCTTATTTGTTCAATGCCAATGGACTTTTTTTATTTTTATTTTTATTTTTGGGGGGAGAGAGCACATGCATGGGTGCGTGAGAGCAGGGGAGTGGGAGAGAGGAAGAGAGAGAATCTCAAGCAGACACCCTGCCCAGTGTGGAGCCCAGAGTGGGGCTCGATCTCACAACCCTGAGAATCTGACCTGAGCCGAAATCAAGAGGAACCACTTGATTTCAAGAGGAACCGACTGAGCCACCCAGGCGCCTCCCAACAGACTTTTTAATGAAAACAACTGGTCAGTATAGCGTGTCTGGGTACAAGCAAAGGCAGCCTCTGGGTGCCCCACACGAGGCCATAGGCACAGCCTCACCTCTCAGCAGCCCTCTCCTACAAGAGCTATTAGAAGCCTTTATTGCTAAACTCAGATTTCAACTTAAATTATGCCTTCTCCTGCCTTCTCTGCTGCCTTTATATTTAATAGAAAATGCCGTGCAGACCTCACAGCTATTCTGTCCCCAGCTTTTGGGAGGAAAGGTGGCCTTGGCCGTCAGGGAGGGCCAAATTCAAATTAAACCCTTGACACCCCGCTTATGAGATGTGATAGATACGCTGCCAGGAGCTGTCTCTTCTCAAAACCAGATTTGACCGGGAGCCAGAGGGAAGCCAGCACTGCGGCTGCGAAATATGAAATGAATCCAATTTCCTCCTGACCTTGTCCCACTGTGCCTTTTATTTCTCTTGTTTTATTTATATTTCTTTATTACTAGAAGCTCTTCTTCAGGCCTTGAGCGTCCGAGTGGCCACCCATGCCTGCAAAAAAAAAAAAAAAAAAGTGTTTGAAGAGTCAGGAAGAGTATTGGAAGGGAATGAACCTTGAGGCCGTTGTTCTTTTTCGTGTGATTTAGCAGAATATTTTGGACAGATTTCCAACATCAGTTTGTAGGCAGATAATAGCGATTTCAGTGAATAAGCAGGTGAGCGTTGGTGGCCATGGGACTCTTCCCTCCCCCGGTTCCTTCCCCCGCGGGACGGGTGCGCTGAGGAGGGAACACAGTGTGTGCGGTATTACACGGAAGCGGGATCAAAGGGAACGGTTAGGCGGCCCTGGGTCTTCACCGCAGGTGCCGTTCTTGCCCCCCAAACCCTGTCGCGGGCCCCCGGCATGGGCATGCCTCCCCTGCTTTGTGTTGGTGGGAGGGCTGCCGCCCAGCACCTGCCACAGCTCCAGCCTGGTGGAAAGACTAGATGAAGACGAGCAGCTGTCTGATTGTAGTGGCGGGAGACAAGGGAGGCAGGGATGTAATTACCTGAGCTGGAATGGGACCAAGCCGCAGGGGCCCACCTCACCTTCCTGGGCCTCCCCCAGAGCTCATTATTTGCAAGCGGGTCCCCAGAGCCATACTGAAATAACACAAGGATGCAGAAATTGCTTTTGGAGATCGCACACAGGCACACGCGTGCGGTGTTCATGACATTCAGGCACGTGGCCTGTGTGGGGCCCTTGTCCTGTAAAAGCAGTGGAACAGATGTGGTCACCCGGGGTGGGAACCGAGTGTGCGAGCAGAGGATGGGCAGGTGACATCAGGGCCGCAGAGCAGAGGTGACCCATCCCCCACCGGCAGAGGAGGTCTGGTCTTCCCAGAACACCACCCCCCACCCAGTACTCCCCAAGGCCTTTCTGGGCAGAATGATCCGTTCAAGAAGAAATCTGCAGGAGCATGACGTCTTCCAAACATGATGCAGTCTTCACGGCCACTCCCTCCACCAGGACTGGACAGTGTGCCCGGAGCCATGGGGCCCACGTTCAACCAAGCACACGGCCTAAGTGGACCGGGGCTCTGAGCTAGAGCTCAGGGAGGGTGGGCAGCCGTGGGAGCAACCTCTGGCTTCCATCTGCAGAAGCCTAAAGGGAAGGGAGCTGATGCAAACTCTGGGGGAGTCTAGGGGCTCACAGAGGTCAGGATTGTTCCTTAAAAGTCCACTCTGCATGCAAGCTGTGCATGACGGGTCTCACGATGTCTGTCCCCCAGGGCTTCATTCTTCCTGCTGGGGAAGCAAGGAGGAGAGCAGTTGGGAGGGAGCAGTTAGAAGCGAGGCCAGGGGCCGTCCTACCTCCTACAGTGACTCTGGAGGACCCTGTGTGGCCTTGATCATTTCCCAACAGGGCCCCCGGAAGTGGAAGGTGAGTGGGTTCAGGGTGGCTGGTGCCTGCTCCCGGTTGGGCTCTCGGGAAGAGCTGGGCACTTGGCTTTCAGAAGGTCAGAGAGACGGGCTCTGGCCTTGGCATCCTCACAGCCTGAGTCCATAAATTTAGAGGAGAAAAGCAGAAATGCACGTCCATGTCTTCTAGAAGATGAGCTCTGAAGTCCACCTCGGTTTCTGGGGCCTGTTGCAATGTCCCATCTGATGCCTCATTTCTTGCCGTAGCTTACAAGTGTGGATCAGCAGGTGACCGAGTCCAGCCCCGGGGACCCAGATGCCACCGCTGGCTTCAGCACACAAGGTAATTTTAACCTTTTTCAGCATTTAAAGTAAGTGTATATTTTTCAAAGCATGTCCCCTTTCGTCAACCTCCTATTTCTGTCTCCTTCCTGCTCCTGCCCTCCCTCCAATGCTTACTTTTTAAGGGATTGGAATTTGCTACAGGCTTTGCTGTTCAGGACCATGTATGTTCTCCAAAGCTCACCGCCCCCCCCCCCACTTAGCCACATGCAGTAATAAGTAAGTCAGTATACCTGGGGGCCTCATGCTCTCTCTGGGGGGACTTGCCCCTCCCCCAGCACTTTCTCCTCCACTTGAGGGATATGGGTTTGAAGAGCAGCTTGACTTGATCTGGGACAGACCCTTTCTGGGGCTAAAACCATAGCAGGCTCTTGTCTACAGGGATCCTCCATCAGGAGATGCCCGGGGCCCACTGGCTTTGGTGGGAGAGGCTGGGGGAAGGATGCTGGAAGTGGTATCCTAGCGGACATTGAAGGAAAAATGCGGAAGGTCATCTCTCAGATGTGAGGTGGGAGCCGCTGTCTGGAACCAGAGGCAGGGAGGTCGTCTGAAGTATCAGGAAAGCAGACAACCCCGGGTTGCACAGGGAGCAAATGGGCAGGGGCTGGGCCCTTGGGTGGGCTCAGATGGATGGGTTTATTCAGAGATGGAAGTCTATCTCCCCATTCCAACCACTCCCCAAAATGCAAATTCTGGAGGAAAGCATGGTAGGGAAGGCCAAGCAGCCTAGTGGTTCCCAGAGCCCAGAGCAGGTGGAGATGGACAGAAGAGTCAGGAACTTATCCGGGAGGGGCCTTCCTCGACGCCCAGGAGCTGAGCAGTTAACTGGGCTCCACTGGGAAGCTCAGGGCTGCCTCCAATACTGACTCCCGGCCCAAGGGCCAGGCCTGGAAGTGGGCAGGATTATATGGAGAAGAATGGACAGACATACCCATGGGACAGCAGGCCAAGCTGGTTTCACTTTAGAAAAGATGCCTCCCGCCAAGTAGTTTCTGGGTGGGGTGAGGTTGCGGTCCATGTCATTTTTTTGGCCTATGTATATCCAGCTGCTCCAGATCATTTGTTGCCTGGGTGCCTTTGTCAAAAGTCAGCCCGGCAGAATGGCGTGGGGCTATTTCCGGGCCCTGATCTCTGTTCTCTTCATCTGTGCATCAGTCCTTCTGCTCTGATGACTGGGCGCTCTGCGGGAAGCGTTCCCATCGGGAGCCACACCTCCACTCTGCTCCGCTTCGTCAGGATTGTTCCAGGTCCTAGTCTAGGGCCTGTGTGTTTCCATATCCCTTTTATAACCCACTTGTCTGTGTCCACAAAAAATGCGACCTGGAATTGAGCAGGAATGGCATTAAGCCCACAGAGCAACTGGGGTAGAAATGCTATGTTTGCAAATCTGAGCCTTCTACCCTGTCTGTCTCCCCATGGATTTGGGTCTTCTTTGACTTGGGTTTCTGCACACTCGTTGTTAGTACACGTGACCAATGGCAGTACAGACACCATTCATTCTTGTGTGTTCATCTGGTCTCCTGCAACCTTGCCGGACTCACGTAAGAGCTCTAGAATTTTGGGGGTGCAGGTGCCTGGAAGGGGGTAGATGCTGGAATTGTTTTTCACTTACTGAAATAAAATAATAATGAGGACATGGAGGCTGGCAAGGCTAGAGGGAAGCTGTTTCATCCAACCCTGATGGGCAGCTTGCAAATCAACCCACTCCTTTTGGCAAAGCATCTTGATAAAGAGCCATAAAAATGTTTATGCCATTAGATGTGGTGATCACACTTCTGGAACGGCCCTAGGGGAATAATGCAAAAAAAGAAAAAAAGAAAGAAAGAAAAGAGAACCGTACCCATAGAAATCACTTGCATTTTTCATAAGAGTAAAAACTTATAGGGATAATGATGTCCATTGATAAGAGTCAAGGGAAATATGATACATACACTAAATATATCATTTTACATTAATTAGGAAAAATGCTTGCGATCCGTTAGGTGAAAAGCTGGAAGCTGGGACGAGTGGTACTCTGTAAACAGGCTAACAACAAAGCTGGTGAGCGGGGACAAGAATGTCTTGACCTATGAGCTTTCCTGGTCATGTTACCCTAATTCTGTGTTTCTGTTAAGGCCAACTGTTTGGAACTAAGTCACATTTCCCTCTCTGACTCTGTTTCCCTAAAGAACTCAGCCATTGGATTCTCACTGACATTAAGAAAATAGGGATCCTAAAAAAAAAAAAATAAAAGGCACAGGTGAAATTAAAAAAAAAAAAAGAAAATAGGGATCCTGTCTTGTTAATTTTGGCCATTCTAACTGGTGTAAGGTGATATCTCAATGTGGTTTTAATTTGAATCTCCCTGAGGGCTAATGATGATGAGCATTTTTTCATGTGTCTGATAGCCATTTGTATGTCTTGATTGGAGAAGTGTCTGTTCATATCTTCTGCCCATTTTTTGATGTGTTTGCCTGTTTCGTGTGGGTTGAGTTTGAGGAGTTCATTATAGATCCTGGATATCAACCTTTTGTCTGTACTGTCATTTGCAAATATCTTCTCCCATTCCGTGGGTTGCCTCTTTGTTTTTTTGACTGTTTCCTTTGCTGTGCAGAAGCTTTTGATTTTGATGAAGTCCCAGAAGTTTATTTTCGCTTTTGTTACATGTGTTGGAGAGGATGTGGAGAAAGGGGAACCCTCTTACACTGTTGGTGGGAATGCAAGTTGGTGCAGCCTCTTTGGAGAACAGTGTGGAGATTCCTCAAGAAATTAAAAATAGAGCTTCCCTATGACCCTGCAATTGCACTCCTGGGTATTTACCCCAAAGATACAGATGTAGTGAAAAGAAGGGCCATCTGTACCCCAATGTTTATAGCAGCAATGGCCACAGTCGCCAAACTATGGAAAGAACCAAGATGCCCTTCAATGGATGACTGGATAAGGAAGATGTGGTCCATATACACTATGGAGTATTATGCCTCCATCAGAAAGGATGAATACCCAACTTTTGTAGCAACATGGACAGGACTGGAAGAGATTATGCTGAGTGAAATAAGTCAAGCAGAGAGAGTCAATTAGCATATGGTTTCACTTATTTGTAGAGCGTAACAAATAGCATGGAGGACAAGGGGCGTTAGAGAGGAGTAGGGAATTTGGGTAAATTGGAAGGGGAGGTGAACCATGAGAGACTATGGACTCTGAAAAACAATCTGAGGGGTTTGAAGTGGCGGGGGAGGTGGGAGGTTGGGGTACCAGGTGGTGGTTATTATAGAGGGCACGGCTTGCATGGAGCACTGGGTGTGGTGAAAAAATAATGAATAATGTTTTAATGAAAATAAATAAATTGAAAAAAAAAAGAAAAAAATCTTTTTGAGGCAATTACAATTGAATAACTTTTTGAAGCAAAAAGTTATTGTTACTACAGGAAGACCAGGAATAGACTGAAGTTTGTGATAATGAAGGGAACATTCATTTTTGGCAGAATGACTGTGACATTGTATTTAACTGCAAAACAAGGAACAGCCTATCTCATTTATATCTTCCTGCTCATGTTTGTAAAATAGTGATATAAAATAAAAATCGGTGTCTCAGTAAATCTAAAGAAAAAAAAAAGGAAATAGGGATCAAGGATATGCTTATGTCCAATCTCATCAAATATTACATATTAAAATTGCACGGGGTTTTGTTTATCAGTTATACTAAAATAAAGCTGTTAAAAAGAGAGAAAACGGAGATCAAGAGGAATCAGCAGGGATGCACACGATTCAGAATATTTCTAGTAAGCCGCTTTGTGATTTAATACAGTTAATAATGCCGCTTGCTGGCTTGAGGTCTTCCAAAGATACAGAGAAGTGGATACATTCATGGATACATTCAGCTTTGAGTGGTTGTCCAACCAGTCCCTTAGAATCAGTTCCTATGAGTGAACTTGCGGGGTCCAAGGAAATAGGTATTTTAGGTTTTGGTGTGTTGGCCACATGACGTTCTGGAAGGGTTTTACTGCTAGTGTCCCTACCCACAAAAGCTGTTTATGACACCCCAAGACGTCATCGTTCCTGACGATCCTTATCACCCCTGGAGGTGACCAATACACACACAAGACGGGGTGTGAGCACCTTCGTACATGTTTGTTACCTACTTATAGGTCAGTTTGGGGTCCACTTTTTTGTAGTGTTTTATGGGTTATTTTTTTAAATAAATTTGTCAGAAAAATATTTGTTAAATAGAGACATTTTCTCCCTTTTGCTATTCATTGCAGGGACACCTTACCAGTTTGTGCTTGGCTTCCTCCCTGTTAATGATGCCTTTGGCCATACAATTTTTACAGTTTTTTTGAACGATTTTTCTTATTGTCAGATTTATCAAGCTTTTCCTTTCTGGTATCTATCATGTTTACAAAAGTCTTTCTTCACTCTGAAAGACTTCACACACAAAGTCTTTCATTCACTTCATTTCTTCACTTCTTCACTCAGGTTTTAGATTTATTCTCCTGTATTTTCTACTACTATTCTTCTAGTATCTTAAAAAAGAAAACGATTGGGAAAAAAGAAAAAGAAAAAGATTCGGGCTCCTGGTTGGCTTAGTCGGTTGGATGTTGGGCTCTTGATTTCAGCTCAGGTCATGATCTCAGGGTCGGGAGATCGAGCCCTGAACTGGGCTGTGCCCTGGGCATGGAACCTGCGTAAGATTCTCTCTCTCCCTCTCCCTCTGCCCCTCCCCATGCCTCCTCTGTCTCTAGAAAAAATACAAAATAGAAAGATTAATCGTCCTGAAGATTTTTTTTTTTTTGCTAGGATTTGAGAGTTTCAGTTCGTCCTTCTGTTTTTCCAGATGGACTACTGATTGTCTCAAAGCATCTATGGAGAGGGCAAGGGTAGACAGCAGAGGGCTGGTGAAGCCGGAGTGCTCTAGAGCGGGCCTACTTCCAAGCAGCTCCACCACCCCGTGGCCTCGTGACCCTCTCCCTCCGAGGCCTCTCAGCCGTGTGTCCTGAGTGGTAGCCTGGGAGAGCCGTGAGGATTAAGTGGGAGGTCACCGGGAAACCCAAGCTTGCAGATAGGAGGGCCCTGGAAACAAAGAGGCCTCCCATAAGACCCACGGAAAGGAATGGAAGGGTCAGACCCCAAAGCTTCCCTCCCCCAACTCCGGAGTTGTTCAGGCTGCTCTGACTCTTACAAAGGGTCCCCCAAGTGAGCCGTTCGCCTCAAAAGTCTGCGGAGCCTGATGGGTGAGGAGCCTCACGGAAGGCAGCTCTGACGTTGTCTGCTAATGGGATAGAAGAGCGGAGGGAGCACTGCTTCTCGAGCCTTAATAATGTGCACACAGGCCCACTGGGATCTTGTTAAGACAGGTTCTGATGCAGTCCCAGCAAGTGGACGGTCTTGGAGTGGTGAGGGGCTGAGCCCCACCTGACCAGCATCACGGGAATAGAGAGTGGGTTGCACACGTGGTTTGGGGGGGGGGAGGCATCAGAATCCCCTGGGGGCTTGTTCAAACCCCAATGGCTGGGCCCATCCCTGAGTTTCTGATGCAGTGGGTCTGAACGTGGGCACGTTCCCAGGCAGTGCTGCCGCTGCTGGCCTGGTCCACGCTTTGAGAACCAGGCAGGTCTCCCCAGGCAGCTTCCTGCCTCTGCGTGACCAGGGCCAGGCTTGCACTCCGGGCCCTGGGCCGTACCCTCGATGGGCAGCAGGCATGTTCTCAGGCCCAGGAGGACCCGCCTAGGATGCTGTGCCTCCCCTCCGAGGCCAGCCTCTTTCTGCATGGGCTGTGTGCTTCGAGCATCCTGTGACCTCCCCCTTCCGGAACTTCAGACCACCCCCCACGAAGCCATGCCCTGGATGGGAGACGGGGCTGGTTTCTGACTTTTAGTCTCTTGTGGAGTGTCAAGAGTGGAAATGTCCTGCACCCCACACCCCTTCTGGGATCATTTTTGGGAGATCGTCTGGTGCCCCCCCCCAAACTTTCCTGCACCATAAAGCACTTGTAAACCTGCTCCGTGTTTCCACGCCCTTGAGATTACAGGTTTGTCTAGACTGGGCAGCGAAGGGCAGATGGCGCTGGCCTCCTGGGAGGGCTGCAGGAGGCTGAGACCTTTGCTCTCCAACAGGAGTGTGGGCGGACACAGGGTCCGTCCTGGGTGGCGCAGTGGTGGCTCAGCACCGGCACTAACACTGTCCCTTGCCTTGCAGAGCCTGCAGATAGTTCGAGCCTCCTGGCATCCGAGAGTGCCACGGCACCGGGCCTGAGCCCCGAAGGCCCTGTGGATGCCTCACAGCCCCTGCCACCTGGCCTCGAGTCCCCAGAGGGCCCTGACCAGGGCACAAGGGCGGCGCCAGGTCCTGGGCGTGTGGCCCGCTCTACCAGCGACCCCACTTCGTGCTCATCTGTTGTGACAGGTATGGCTAGTCCAGTCCCCTGCGTCCCCAGCATGTGCCCTGCTCTGCCCTGGACACTGCAGACCTCAGTGAGCTGAGAGTCAAGGCCAGGCCTTGGGACCTGTGCTCAGGGGCCACTTTGGGAAAGTGGCCTTAATGCCCGAGAGCCCTAGGGAGGGGCAGACAGTCAGGGGGCCTTGCTGAGCACCCAGAAGGCTTTCTACTTTCTGGCTAGGGAGTAAGGGGAGGAGGGAGGGAAGGTGTGGGGTGATCAGAGCCCCTCCTGGGGTCAGCTAGCCCCTGACATTAGCTTGGCAGTTACACACCAGCTCTGGGGCCCAGGTGGGGACTCAGGTCGGGCAGGTGACCACAGGCTGTATCCACCCATCGGCCTTGGTGGCTCTCTACCCAGGACTAGTGTGGGCTCCAACTTGTGGGAAGTGCCAGTGCCTGCTCGTTGCCTGGTGGGACCCAGGGGCAGGGCTGTTTACCAAGGGTAAGGCAAGGCTCTGCCCCTGAGGCAGTGGGTTGGTGGGGCCTCCTAGCCGGAGCCGCCCCAGGCAGACACAGGGTGTTTCCAATAGCACGTCATAGGCTCCCTTGGCAGCACTCCCTGTGTGGCCTGGAGCTTGGGTCCAAACTGCCCCCACGTGACCTTGAAGAGGCGACGCCCTCCCTGCGCTCTCTGACCTGGCATCAGAGTTCATGGCCCCGCAGCCCAGCATTTGCATTTCACACCAACCTCCCAGGGGCCCTAAGTAAACCCTGAAGCTGGAGAACCCACACTTCCTCCCATGGTGCCGCAGTGCTTGCCTTGAGCGGGAGTGGCGGGGAGGGGGTGAGGTCGGCGGCAGTGTCGTTGCAGGTAAAGTGTGACTTAGGGCTACAGGGCCCGCTGGGTGTCTGGACTCAGTGGTCTTGTCTGGCTGAACCTCAAATAGACAGGATCTGTGCCGCAGGAGAACTGTATCCCCAGAAGGAACCATAAACCCGCCAAGGTCATTGCCTACAAGGGGCCTCCTGGTGGAAATGCCAGATTTGCCCCTGCAGGCTCCTTGGCCCACATCCCTCTGTCTCGCTGCCCTCCCCTCCCACATCCGGCTGCCAGCTCACTAGGCAGGACTCCATCAGACCCCCACCTCCCCCATGCATATGCCAGGCTCAGCCCTTCTCTCCTCCCCGTGAGGGCTGTTACCCATTCACATCGGGGGCACGATCCCATGCACGTGGGGCCCCTGATGGCTTCCTCTGGCCTATCCCGCGCTGCAGGGAAATCTGGGCTCTGCAAACCGTGACATTTGGGGGGTGGGGATGAGGAGAAGTGGTGGTTTGATTACAAGTTGTCGCGGGGCCTTCTCCGGGTCCCCACACCAGCCCCTTAGCGCAGCCTCTCCTCAGCCGGCAAAGCAGTTACTGTCCCGCAGGTGAAAAGCACGTGCGTCCGTGAGTCCTGCATCAAAAAGATAGTTCTCGGCCACAGGGGAGGGAGGTTCCCATCCTCAGGAGCTCTCCTTCTCCCCTGCCACCTGTTAACTGAATTCTCTCTCTGATCAAGGCACTGCCTCTTCACACACCCCGTCCTGCAGCCAGGACCTGGAAGCAGGACTGTCCAGGGCTGCTCCGGGGACCGGTGAGACACTCCTTTTCTGAAGCACTTTGACACCTGCTGCGAGATGGGGGGAGAGGGGGCGGGGCGGGACTCCCGGTGCTTGGCTGCCTTTGTCCAAGACCTGGCCTCACAGTGTCGGCCAGAAGCACAGGCTCTTGGGTGCTGAGGGCTTTGAAAGAACGGCCTTGCCTCCCCTGCTATCTCCGGAGATGTGTTAGAAGCTACAGCTGCTGTACCAGGCCCGTGGCTGCTGGCTTCACCGCATTTGTGAGATGCTCTTTGGAGGGGGGATGCGCCTCATGTGTGAGGTCTTTACAGTCCCTCATGCCTCGTGGTCAGGCTTGCCCCTCCACCACCGAAAAGATGGCAGCCCGCTCAGAACGTGTTTCTTCTGTGTGACTTGGAACATGCTGTGGGCAGGTCAGGCCTTAACCTGGTCCTTGGGGCGACGGTCCCAGGAGACCGCCTAGGGCTGGCTTTCTCTGCAGGCACCATCAGACCATGGCTTGACCCTTGGGTTATCCAGAGCAGCCGTGGGCCCTGTTGGGAGCTAGTGCTGTTGCCCCTGGCCTTGGCCGGGTGGGTACTGGGAGCAGGGTCTGCATGCTCTGAGCTCCAGTGCCATTGAGAGGTGGCAACTGTCACCCCTTGACTTGGTGGCAGTGTGGTGTTCTTACTGCCCCTCTGTCACCCCCAGCTCTGGTCTTCAGGCAGACCCTCTCTAGATGCCATCAGACCCACAAGGGCAAAGGTCATTGAGCCAAAGAATCCTGCGTGAGTGCAGGAATTCTAGCAGAGAGACAAAGGCCAGGGGGACCCCTACCTGCACCAGCCCCTCTCTCCCCTCCTGCTTCACATCTTGCCCCCCCCCAATCTACAGCCCCTCAGCTCCAGGGAGCTGTGGCCCCCCTAGGTTAACCCCAGCTCAACTCAGGGCTGAGAGGGGCCACAGTGGGGATGAAGAGACACGGGAAATGGGGACGTGCCCAGCGCACCAGCCCAGGGACGTGGAAATTCCAGCCGAAAGCATGTCCCAAGCAGGCTCATATTTGCTTTGTCAAGAACTCATTTAACAGCTGCCTTTTGTTTTGGTTGTTTTCAGATATTATCTTTTCCCTTGATTTCTAGTTTCCCGAGCTCACTCTGTCACGGCCGCCTGTGCAGGGCAGCACCCGCTCTCGCCCCCTGGGCCCCGGGACACCTGGAAAACCGACCCACGGGGAAAGCCAGAGGCCTTACAGACGGTCTTCAAAGAGCGGCCACATTCTTTAGTGGACAGCAAGGCCCACGCAGACGCCAGGGTTTTGGTGGCTAAGTTTTTGGAACACTCGAACTGTGCCCTCCCTCCCGAGGTGCAGCACGTGGTGGGCACCCTGGGCCCGGTGGTCCCCGCGGAGGAGGCCCACATGGAGGAGGCCGTGGTCAGTGCCGGCGTTCTGGACCAGGTGTGACCAGCCCACGGGTCCTGACAGGGCCACGGACGGGCCTGGACTCACCATCCTGGCTGGAGGTCACTGTGCTCTGTGGAGAGGGGCCTGTGGCCCAGGAGAATCTTGGGGTGGCCCAGGCGGGGAACTACGGTCCCTCTCTTCGGGAGGATCCGGTCCGTCATTGTCTTGAGGAGGACCCTTCCTACCTGTTCCACTAATACCAAAAAATGACTCTTGCGGCCACCGTGAACTCTTTGGTTTTATCAGACATGGAGCACCTAAGCAGCGTTCTGAGAATCCAGCGACTCTAAGTGTCTTCAGAGTCAGGGCCGTCACAAAGCAAGACTCTGCCCACCTCTGAGTCAGCTGAGTGTTGAGCAGGTAGAGGATATCAAGTAAAATGAGACCATTTTCTTCTATGGTGTGTGTCAGTAATCTACCTTTGTCATACGCTGACTGAAAGAAAATGGGGAATTCTGACACGGATGACAGCCGGGGGGAGCCCAGCTCTCCGCCCACAGGAGGCAGGGCTGTCGTGCGTGCGAATCACAATAGGGGACCTCCCTGTGGCCTGGCCATCTCCGGGACGCAAGCTGGTGTGGCAGGGAGCTTTGCTGGACACCCCACCCCACCTGGGGTCACCAGTCTCCCGGACCTCCCCTCTCCACCCTCCCTCCCTGGGACACCCTCCCCGCTGTCTCTCGGGCTGTCTCCTGTCTCCTCCTCTGCAGACACTGCTGGTGAGCCCCTTTGGAGGTTCTCCCTGTGTCTGCTCTCCCCAAGATGGCCTGGACGAGTGGAGGTCTGGGGGAAGAGGCCTGGACCCTGGGGCCTGTGCACCTCCTCAGAAAGCGGGTCGCTGCCAACCCAGAGCATTCTCTTCCCAGCCAGCTGGGCAGCTGGGCACCTGCGCGGGAAGACACAGGCTATAAATCATTTCTTTCCAGACAACACCCACTGCGTTGTGTATGTGGAAGGGGGCAGACCCAGACCCTCTGCACTGGCAGCTTGGGCATTTTGCCTTTCTTGGTTCCCCTCTCCACCCTCCCCCTCCATGTTCTGGCAACATTAAACAGCAGCCACTTCCCACCAGGGCCCTGGAGCAGCACTGTCCTCGAGAACTTTCTGCAGCTGTGGGAACGCCTGTCCCTGTGCCATCCACAACAGCAGCCACCAGCACCCATGCCGTGGCCCTGCCACGAACAAGGCAGCCCACAAACCACAGTTCTCAACCGAGAGCCCAAGGGCCTGGCATGGGGAGCACAAAGGGAAGATCTGATGGTTGCCCACTATTGCTTGGCGTCCGGCCATCGAGGGGCTGCGTGCTGCCCTTCCCTCTGCTCTGCGCCCCACCTGTAGCGTTGGGGACGCGTCTGTGTGGTTGGAGGCTGGGCAGGGGCTGGCAGGGAGGCTCTGCGTTCCAGACGCCTGCAGTCCCAGCCTGCAAGGACGGTTTGCTTTCAGCACGTTGCTTCAGTAATGTTCTTGGGCGTTGCCTCCCTCGCGTCTGGGTGACGTGAGACAGCTGGAAGGATCCTCCTCGGGCCTTCTGATGCCAACAGGAACTCTTCCACCGGCGAACGCCAGAGGTGAATTATGAGCACTTTATTCAGACGACAAAATGGGGAATCTCTCCTCTCGTTTTTCTCAGCCGAGGGCTTTTGAAGTCCCCCCCCCCCCAGAGCGGATCCCTTCGCAGGTCCAGTTAGTTGTGGTTTTCCAGAGTAGCCTCCCCTGCGCCCATCAGCACAGCATTTGTGGCTTCTGAATCTGGGCATTTTCCGTGTCTCTGGGCTGGGGCTTGACCATCAGTCCTTTCATTGTATGGGTGGCCAGGGCAAGTGGCCACTGGGAGCCCACCCTGGGGGTCTGTGTCCTTTGTTTCTCCTCCCTGCAGTGGGACAGTGTTTCTTCGGCCATCGTGGGCACCTCCGGCAGCCTGAGCCTCCACGTGGGTACCTGCGGGAGCTCTGGCCAAAGCCCAGAGTCCCGGATGTTCTCAAGGGCCCTGCCCTTCCTGCACCCTTCCACGCTCAGTTGCATATTTGCTCTCAGAACAACTCTTATCTCGCAGTTGAGGAGATCGTACCCAGTTTTATACCACTGAGCTAGAACCTTCTGCCCATCTGCTCGGGGCCCCAGGCGGCCCATGTGAGGTCCAGCAGGGCCCAAGATCCTGGCTTCCCTGAAAGGCCCCAGGAAGAGAGAAGCACCAGTTAGAACCCCTAGGAACAAGCCAGCTCTAGTACCTGGGACCCTGCTCTGCTCAGCAGAGCTCAGCAGCAAACACCCCAAGTCCAGACCATATGGGCGCACGACCAAAGGAAAACGGGTTCCCCTTGCCGGTGCACTGCCTCCCCCGTCTCCTCCTGATAAAGCATCAGCAGGCTAGGGCAGAGCCCCACGGGCTGCACCAAGAAGCTAAGGCACGGGTCCCCCTCCTGCAGGGACCCCCCCACCTGCAGAAGTCTGGGTCCTGGACACTCTCCCGGACTTTTCCCACAACCCAAATGGAGTCAGCTGGCATGGGAGCCAGAGCCTGTCCAAACACTGCCATTTGCCTGTGGGCGGGGGGGGGCGGCGGGGATGTGGCAAAAGAACGCTGAGGTGCGTGAGCTCTGGACCCCATCTCATGGCGAACAGGCGGGGGACTCATCCTTCACAAGAACCTAAGCTCTCCTTCAGCTGGTGACAACAATGCCAACTGAATGCTTGTAACAAACCATGTCACAGAAAGCTTCTTTCCAATGGACGTGTTTCCCACCCGCCCCTCAGCTCTATTGATTCACAGATGCTGCTATTAGGCAGAATTTATAGGAAATTGTTTTCAAGCCACAGGAGACCTGTTTGTACAACTGGAAGGTTGTATTTATTTAATGTACCTCAAGGTGTTTTCATAATGATCCGTGTTTTAATAAATACTATTTCTGGCCTCTGTGTCTCCGGGTCTAATTGGGACAGAGGCAGAGAGCCCATGTGCCTCTGAAGACCAGGAGCTTGAGCAGCCGGCAGGGAGCGTGAGGCCCCCGCGGCCACCCAAGCATGTGTCCCAGCATCCTTCCAGAAAAGGGCAGGTCCTGGGGGCTGAGCGGTGGAGGGCAGGTGCCCGCCTGTGCTGGCCCACAGCTGCGCCTCCCCGCATGCGACATCCGTCGGAGGCTTCCCAGAAGGATGCAGGCCACCGGCTCCAAGGGCTCTTTCATTTGGATTTTTTATGTGAATCATTTGGTGGGACTCCCACCTCCACCCCAACCGCTGCATCATTTGCTAGCCACGGCTTTCGCCTCCGGAGCCTGTTCCCCTGCCTTGTCTTGGGCAAGGCAGGGACATACCCCTTGGCTCTCCTAAGTGAGAGCCAAGCTATTATTCACGTGACATTCCCTCTCATCACCCAAGGGCGAGGGCAAGGGCGAAGGCCCTGGTCAATAGCTCATAGTGCAGAGAGCAGGTGACTTGTGGGAGGACCTGTGGTGGGTCCTACCAGGCCAAGCTCCCCAGACTAATGTGGGGGGCGCGGGGAGAACCCCAGCCCCGGCCTTCTGATCAAAGCCCGTGTTCACCCCTGCCTCTCTCCGGCAGGTGACAGGCCACAAAGGACCCTCCAGGTAAGCAGATGCCACTAGGATGGATAGTCCCACTTTGTTTCATAGATTCACACACATACAACTCACCTCTCCAGGAATCATTGAGTTTTAGACTAGGAGAATGACAAGGCTCCTTCTCTTCCTTAGGCAGTTAGCAGCCTGTCTCCTCCCTGGTGATGGGGGGCTGGCGGGGGGTGGGGGAGGCTGTCACCGGGTGCCTGGAACACCCACCCCCACACCTCCCCAGAAAGAGCCCCCTCCCCCGCCGCCGCAACCCCAGACCCAGAGGGGATGCCATCAGCAATCAGGGCACCATCCCAGAGGCACTGTGTGAGGTGCCTAGGTGAGCGGAAGTCCGGCATCCGCTCCTGCATTAACAAACCAGCCACACAGACCGCTTTGGTCATGACTTGAGCTTTATTAGTGATATTAGCGAGTCTTCCTAGGGTCGGCTGCATGCAACACACAGGTCACTCCTTGAATACAGTAATCCTAAAGCTTTAGTTACTGCATGGTAAGGCTTCTTAAGTCACAGTGTATTCTCCGAGGCCGGGGCCAAAAAAAGAGACTTCCAGACAAAAGGACGTCGGTTAACAATGACCTCTAATGAACCGAACTAGACTACGTTTCACTTTATATCTACACACGCTAATACTGCTCGCGGTGACGCCTGGCAGGCCCAGGGATCCGCACCGGCTGCCGGCTGCCCTGGGAGTGGCAGAGTCATCCAGAGAGGGTTTTGGCTTTGGGGGGTCGGGGAGCTGGCGTGTGGATGCGTGTGTGTAGACAGAGATCGGAAACTGAGGGCCTCCGCGGTGTCCCTTGTCCCTGGGGGGACGAGCCAGCAGCCCCCGCCCCGTGAGGGGGGCCGGAGGGAGAGGAGAGGCGGCTGGCGGGGGGGGGGGGGGGCCCTCTCAAGTCCACGGAGCCTCGGGGGAGGACAGGAGCAGCGGCTGCGATGGCGGGTCATCCGGAAACCCTCAGGTCCGAAGATCGGCTTCTCAAAGTAAAGGTCAACACCGTGACATTGTCTAAATAAATATGGAGTTTCGCTGTTGTAGCCATCATCTTTTATTGAACTCAGGAACGTCTCCCCTCTGGTTCAATACAATCACATGTTCCCGGACCTCACTTACAACTCACACCCCGGGAGCCGGGCTGCAGCAGGGCGCCCTCCCCCGAAGCACCCCAGGGCCCCCCGGGGGGAGGGGGGCAGGAGGGGACGACCGCTGCCCCCCAGAGCTCGCTGTCCTCGTGGGGCTCCCTTCACGTCCGCTCTCCACGGCTTCAGGGAGGGAAGACATACTCCACACCACACACAGCTACAAAAAAACACCCTTGTCCGCTGGTCGCAACGAGAAAACGGGTCAGAATGGGCAAAACACGTGACTCTTGTACAGAGATTGCTTCCTGTGACTCTCCTTTGATGAAGACATACCCCTTTTTGTCCCCCCCCCAAAAAAAAAAAAAGTGGGTGGTGAGGGCAGGCCCTTCAGAGGAGCCAGTGTCCTTGGAGGGGCTGTGGGGGTCAGGGGTCAGGTCCCGGGTCCAGCCTTTCCGGCTCCTCTGAAGCCAGGCGGGCTGGGCGGAGCAGGCTGGGTGGGCCTAGATGTACAGCGGGGTCTCCTGGCCCGTGAGGAGCCTGAACATGGCGGCCGGCATGGTCTTCATGTGGATCTGTCAACGAGAGACAGGGGCTGAACCGGCTGGCCCACACTGGCACCCCCCCGACCCTTGATGCCATCCACAGAAAGCAAACACTGTGGCAACCAGCTCACTTTGGGACCCCCTGAGGCTTTTCTGCGATAAGTACCGAGTGAGGTACTTGCCAAGTGAGGGAGGAATGAGCATCTCCACGGAGATTCAGAAAGCGCGTCCTGACACGGCGGACTCCGAGCTGGCCTCCCCAGCTGGGTCTTCAGGGTGTCTGACACACGTTAAAGAAGGGCTAGTTTTTTCCCTCAGCTGAAGCTGACAGCTGAAGGGCCAAAAATCGGACTTTTAACTGTGACTATGGTTTGCCCACTCAGCCAGGGGTGCCCAGGCCTCTCAAGAGCTTCCAGGGAAGCCTGGAAATAAGAGTGACCTGGGGTCGGAGAACTTGCTCACTGAGGGCCAGAGGCCTCGCTCTCGCCTTATCCTTCCAGGGTCAGGTAGCAAACGAGCCATCGGAGCCATCACGCTCTGGCACCAAGTAGCTGGGTAGCCAGGCATGGCTCAAGATAACTCCCCAGGAGACTCAGCTTGTGGGACCTTCATCACTCCGCCACCTCCTCCCCCACCGTGATGGTTCTAGAAGGAAGAGTTAAACCAGTGGAAGCCCAGGAGCTGGGCTCTGCTTCTGCTGCTCTGCTCCCCTCTTAGTACCCTGTTCCCAGGTCTATGCCGGGCTCAGGCCTTGCAGCTCTGGGACATCTGGATGGCCTGGGTGCTGCAGGCCTCACACCCCCAGTGCCCAGCAAGAGGTAGCCAGTTGGGGGGGGCCATGGTGTGGCCGCCCTAGGGCCGCCCCTCCTCCAGCAAGCAGGTCTCGGGCCCCCATCTGACCAACCCAGAGAGAGGCCAGCAGTGCAGGGGGTTTTCACAATGTCCCGTGCTCCCAGCCAGCCCCCACCACCAGGATCCACGTACTCAATTTAGATTTTATGCCCCCATCACTGCCCGGCGTGGCTTCTTCCATCAGAACATTCTGTGTGGTTCCTCAATCTGAAACCCATCCAGGGACTGATTTTGCACACGTGCTCAGGGATGCTGGGAGACGGCAGGCAGACACTTCCATCGCCCAGCCACACCCTCTGCTGCCTCTCTACCTTTTTGGGTACCACTTCATCTCAGGTCCAAGTCTGAAGACGTGGAAACATTTCTCTCCCCGGCGACTGGTTTCTTCGTAGACGTGTCAGACTAATCTCCCCAGTGGGGCAGCCATTTCAAACACCCACTTAGGAAAATTGGATTTTCCTTTCTTTGAAGCCATTTGTAAAAGGAGGCTAATGGTGCCTACCTGCCCCCCCCCCAACCTTGAAAGCCAGCCATCTGCTACCACTGAACCCCGGGAAAACAGGCCTCCTCCCTAAGCCTGGTAGTTTTACAAAATAGAGTAGGAACCCAGGAAATGTGGCCAAAAGCCCCCTCAGAAACAGCACCCACCTACTCACCCAGGGGCCGAGCTCTCCATCTCTCTCCCCCTCCCCCCCGGCTGTGGCCACCAAAATGGAAGCCACATCCTCTTCCCCACCGCCCCCTGGGCCCCCCCACAGCCCTGAGAATCAAATGTGACTCCCACCCAACACCCAGGCCCTTTGCAGCTGGTCCCTCCCCCCCCCCACCTCTGCCATGGTCTCGGCCTCCCACGCTTCTCCCGGGGAGACCCTCACCGCGTTCGTCCTGGCTCTCCCCTTCGCCTGCCCCATTGCCACTCATACCCCCCCACACTAGCCTCTGGGGGAGTCCTCCTTCTAGACACTGGTTGCACAGGCTCAGCATCTTCTCATCCCCAATTACCCTGTTCACTTAAGAGTTCTTGAGGAAACCTGGGCCCTTCCGCTCTGACCCTCGTCCACCTCAAGCTGGCTGCCAGAAAGAACTGGAAATGGAGGAAGTTTAAAGCCAGCGATGCAGGAAAGGGTGCAGCAGCCACGGCTGGCCTGCTCCATGGGCAGGAAGATGGCAGGAAGCAGGCAGAAGGGCGAACCCTGGACCAGAGCCTTGGGCCCGGGAGGGTAAGTCCCGCAGAGGGCAGGGCTTCCACATGGAGCGTGCAAGACCCCATTTCAGAGCTGGTGTCAACCACCTTTGCCCTCCCCTCCACAGCACAGGGCTGGAACGAACAGCCGAGTGGCACCTGCCATCTGCTCAGCCTTGTCACAGACACACCCTGGGTGAGAGACACAGCTCCCGGCTCAGCACATGCCCAGGGTCCCCTGCAGAGGGAGTGACTGGCAGAGGTCAAGGTGGGCACGCAGGACCAGCAGAGGCATGCTCCAAGTTCCCAGCAAGGGCAGGCTCTCTTGAGAAGGAAGGTTTTCCTAGGAAGGGGTCAGTGGCTTGCCCAAGCCCCTCTTGGAAACCCTCTCAGGGGCATAGAGGTCGGTCACGGAAACGTAGGGCTCAGATGGCCCCAGCTCTGGCTCTAACTCCAGCAAGGTGACGGGGCATGGCCTTACCTCTCCCACCGAGTTAGAGAGAGCCTGGACGATCTTCTCGTGGGCTGTGGCCACCACACTCTGCCCGTTGATCTCGATGATGCGGTGGCCGACTCGCACGCCTCCTCGCTCTGCAATGCCCCCTCGCATGAGGCTGCAGATCTAAGCAGACACATGTCAAGTCAGCACACAAGTCCCTGCCACGCCCGCCAGGAGCTCACCGCCATCCCCAAACCGGAAGCGGGGACATTGAGCATGCAGAGGGAGAGGCCCACAGGACAAATGCTTCTGCATGCCACTGCTGACTTACCATCAGGGACATCTATGATCGGGACTAGGTTAAAACACATAAGTCAACAGCACGGCCTGTGGGAGAACCTTGCGGGCCCTCGGGAGATCTGCCCCCCGCCCCTCCAGCCATCCCAGGGCGTCAGTTCCTCTGTCAGGGGAGTGTGGAGGGCTGGTGGTGTGTACAGCGGAAGCACATTCTGGAAGATTCCCCACCGGCTCCCTTCTGCTCCTCTTACAAGCTAAGAAGTCACTGTCTCCATCTCACAAGGAGGTGATGAATTCAAGAGCCAATAAATGGAAAGAGTTTGGGGAAAGGACGAGGAAAGCTTTGAGCTTGTGAAATTCACCCATGTGTGGAATTCACTAAATATCAGGCCATCAGAAAGGTGGATGCCTGCCCAGACAACGGGAAGATGGCAGCGGACCCCGGAGGGTGAGAGTTGCCGGCCCAGGGGAGAAGGGGACCAGCTGCACCCCAATGCTGAAGTCCTGGGGATGTTGTGGTCGGAGGGAGCACAGGAGACACCAGGTCCCTGAACCCCATGCTGCTTCCAACAACACAAGGCAGGGGCAGAAATAGGTCCAACAGAAGGGACCCTGGGGCTGAGGTTTCCTGACGGCCCACCCACGGCCAGAGGTCTCTTTCTGACCTGGAGCCCCTCGGCCAGCACTGGCCAGACTCCGGGTGTCCCCTCCCCAGCATTAGCGCAGCAGCCCTGGAGGGCCGCACCCCACCAGCCATGCTGGAGAATGAGGAAGGCCCAGCCCGGAGCCAGGCTGGAGCAGCCTAGGCTGTCTGGACCCTGTCCCCTAGGTGTGCGGGGGCCACCCCATGTCATCTTAGAGCCCCCACCAAATTCGTGGTGAATTCGGCCTTGTCCTTATGGTTTCCTTAATTTGAAAACACCATGATTACAGCCCCTGTCTCCTTGAGGATTTGGTCACTTTTCAAGACTTCTTCATACTTGAGACGGCAGGGGGACTCCAGCCCAGAATCAGGAAGGGTGACTTGGGTCAGCGCCCTAAGACATCAAAGGTCAGCCTGCCCGCAGGAGGCACAGCTATGGCGGGGGGGGGTGTTCAAAGCAGACAGGACAGCCAAGCCCTCTCTCTGCTTCACGGTTCTTCTCATTCCATGGCGAGGCTTGTCATTATCCACAACTCTCCTTGGGTGTTGTAGGGAATGCCCTCCTGCCTGCACCCCTGGGACTCCTGCCCGTGTCACAGCCACCTCGCATCCAGCCCCAGGCCTGGCCTGCTCATTTAGCTAGGGCCTCTGATTTCTGAGGCTGCTGGGGGACGACACTCCCCCTTAGACAGTACAGCTCTCCCTCCTCCTGTCCCCAACCTCAGGACCTGGCATGGCAACGTTTGAAGCTGAGACAGACTCCCAAGACCACTGACCACAGGTTGACCCTGGCACCGTATGCAGGATTCCCATTTGTCCTCTGTTTTGTGGATTTTGCCTCATCACCGATGCCACAGGCCTTTCTCAGCCAACCACCAGCATCCCTCCCAGCCCTCGGGATTTCTGTGTTTCCGGTACAGGACATATGTACAGTCTGAGGTCACAGGCCCAGCCGAGTGGACTCCTGCAACAGAGCAGGCTACAGTCCTGGAACCTGAGCACTCAGGTCAGATGGGGTCGACCAGGGGGCTGGCAGAGAGAGGGACGCAGGGTGGCCTGACTGCCCAGTTCTCCATATGAGAATTAAGGAGAATTCCACTCCTTGTCTCCCCGCCCCGAGACGATCTGACGGCATTCTGTGCCCACTGAAACTGGCTCTTCGAAGGTCCCAAGGAAGATATTTCACAGTGACCGAGCTCGCTTCCCAGATTGACCAAGCGTCAGGCAGGGCCCAGCGTGCTCCCCAGCAAAGAAGCTGGGACAGTCCGTGGAAGCTGCAGTCTTGGTTCTGTCCCTGCCAGCAGCCTCCTCCCTAGTCGTGGAGATTCAGGGAAAGAAAGTGAGAAGAAGCAGGAGACAATGGCTTTGCACCTTTAGAAGGAATGGCCAGCCGGAATCTGGGGGGCAGGCAGGGGGAGAAGACAGAAGCGGGGGGCAGGACATGCCGAGGAGAAGGCCGTGTGCATGCACACACATCGGTCCTGGCCTTCCCGAATAAGGCATGTCCACAGGAACCGAGGTGTGTTCCAACCTCATGGGGCGCACTTCTGTGGGGGGAGAAGGCCCATGTCTCCCAGCGGGAGACTTCCTGATGTCCTGAATGGTGGTGTGGAAAGAGAGAGGAAGGATCCGTTTAGAAATAGCGCTAACTGGGTCATCCGGGGCCTGTCTGCCAACTAATGCATTGTACATTGGGTGTAATGGAGCTGAAAATGGAAAAAGCACTTGTGCGAGACTAACTCAGATGTCAGCAAACTTTTCCGGGGGATTCAGGGGAACTTGGCTGTGCGGCACGTACTCACCAGGAAGCACAGTGGTCCCTGCACTCTTAGTGAGAGGAGAGACTGGCGAGCCCAGCCCCGAAGCCGTAATCAGGACCCAGTGGACACTTATGGGGGTCACTAAAGCCCTAGCCTTCGGTACAAATGTATCAGCCTCTGAGCTGCTCACAAGGGCTGCCAAGACTGTGCACACACTCACCGGCACCTCGTATAAGCGGGGACTGTGGGCACACTCATCACAACTGCTGGCCTCTGGCCTGATCCCTGCTCTGCCACTTCCCAGCTGGGAGCCTCGGGGCAAGTTCCTTGACCTCCCTATTCCTTCGTCCTCTGTGAAATGGTAATAGAAAATGCTGTTCCCTAGTTTGGCGACCGCGACCATTGCTGCTATAAACATTGGGGTACAGATGGCCCTTCTTTTCACGACATCTGTATCTTTGGGGTAAATACCCAGGAGTGCAATTGCAGGGTCATAGGGAAGCTCTATTTTTAATTTCTTGAGGAATGCCCTTCAACAGATGAATGGATAAGGAAGATGTAGTCCATATACACTATGGAGTATTATGCCTCCATCAGAAAGGATGAATACCCAACTTTTGTAGCAACATGGACGGGACTGGAAGAGATTATGCTGAGTGAAATAAGTCAAGCAGAGAGAGTCAATTATCATATGGCTTCACTTATTTGTGGAGCATAACAAATAGCATGGAGGACAAGGGGCGTTAGAGAGGAGAAGGAAATTTGGGTAAATTGGAAGGGGAGGTGAACCATGAGAGACTATGGACTCTGAAAAACAATCTGAGGGGTTTGAAGTGGCAGGGGGGTGGGAGGTTGGGGTACCAGGTGGTGGGTATTATAGAGGGCACGGCTTGCATGGAGCACTGGGTGTGGTGAAAAAACAATGAATACTGTTTTTCTGAAAATAAATAAATTAGAAAAAAAAAAAAAGACCTAAAAAAAAAAAAAAAAGAAAATGCTGTTCCCTAACAGGACCAGCCTTGCAGACACCAGCGGCCCAGGGATGCCCGAGGCTTGAGGGAAGAGCTTCATTTCCTAGTTGCTAGAACTGATGCATGGCCAGACGCCCCAGACAGACGGATCAGGAGGCCTATGAGTATTTGCAACAGCGAAACTAGAACTGGAAAAAGAGAAGTCCCACACACCCAAGTTACCACAGCACGATTCACTCCCATGGGGTGGGGAGTGGAGGCAACCCAGTGTCTACTGACCGATGCATGGAAAAGCGAAATGTGGGCTAGTCATCTATGGGAATATTACTCAGCCCTGAAAAGGAGTGAATGTCTGACACAGGCTACAAGGTGGATGGGCCCTGAAGGCATTATGGTGGGAATTAAAGAAGGCCGGTCCCCAAAGGCCAAGTACTGTCTGATTCCACTTTTGGAGGCACATAGTGCAGTCAAGTTCAGAGAGACAGAAGGTACAATGCTGGCTGCCAGAAGCTTGGGAGAAAGGAATGGGAATCTGTGTTTGGTGGGCGCAGAGTTCCCCTTTCCCACAACGAAGACTTCTCGAGAGGGTTTTACAACGTTCAGGACTCTTGGAAATAGTTAAGGTGGTAAATCTTTTGTTAATCGATTTTACTACAATTGAAACAAACAGAAGAAACAGAAGTCCTAGGAGAGAGCTGGGGCTGAAGTGAGGGAGGCCGATTCTAAAACCCAATACAGCTTCTTAGCCACACAGGGCCTCTCGTTCTGGAGAAAAGGCAGGCTGTGCCAAGTTCCAGAAGGCGGTCAGTGCCCAGGCTAGCACCTCTCCCAAACACACACACGTGCGCGCGCACACATGTACACAGTATGTGCACATGCACATGCATGTAAATGCACGCCTGTATGCAAACACATACGCACGTGCCGACAGCTGTGCAGAGGATCCCTCCCTCTCACTTCTCACGTGACAGCGCCCAGACTTCCTGAGCCGCCCCAGAGCTGGGACATCCTTCCTCTAACCACTTACCCTGCACGCTGGCATCGGCCACCTGCCATGGGAAAAGCTTTTATAGTCATCGGGCAGAAAACCAAAGCGGGTGTGTGCAGGAGCTGACTAATACCATCTCCCAGTCAGGCGTCCTGCCACCGTCCCGTCTTGCTGTGGTCAGGCGGGGTGGAGATGGAGGGCTTCCCGGGAGCCAGGACTCCAAGTGTGGGGCTTGGTGAGGGTCGAAGGGGACCCCAGAGAGCCTCATGGACAATGAGGACAGGGAGGCCACTGGTTGTGAGAGACGTGCCAGCCAGGGGTCAGCTCCACTACTGCGAGGCAGCAGGGGACTACGGGGTTGGGGGGAGATAGTGACCAGGCCAGGCCCCTGTGGGGAGGCTGGGTGGGCGGGAAGTCAAGGTCCACCCTGACCATGCTGTGAAGGGCAAAGCCAGCTCTTCTGTCCCCAGAGCAAGCCCTTGAGAAGAGTCAGCACCCTCGGGCTTCCTGAACGTTCTCCCAAACACACTCCTCCCATGAGGCCCCCGCTGAGCGACCGAGCCTGTGGCCCTCGTCAGCCACCACAGATGAGGGGACATGGCCTGAGCAGTGGCTGTGGCAGCAGCTGCCTGGGGCCTCTGAGCGCACAGGGAGCTGATCCTGGACAGCCAGCCCCCATACCCCACACCTGTCCATGGCACGGGCATGCCACGGAGCAGGCACAGGAAGAGCCTGGGCACCGCTGACCTGAAGGCCACTGCTGCAGGGTCCAGTGGAGATGGGGGACTGATCTGTGCAGCCACCTGCTGCCCATTTTTTGGGTCACCGGGGGGCTGCCTCATGGCAGGAGAGACCCTGCAGATTTGTTTGCTTTACCTACAGCCTTCCCTGGGGCCCACAGGGCCAGCTGCCACATACTTGGGAGCAAGTCCTCAAGAACTAGCCCAGGCCCCACCTCTCTGCCACCAGCCCCCCGCTGCTTCTCATCCATGGTGTCACCCCCAGACCCCAAGCTTCACATGCACTCTGGACCCGTGGCAGATGCACCAAGAAGTGACCAGCACTCTGCCTCAGGACTCCTGTCTGCGTGTCAGTGACCAGGGAGGCACAACCCAGGCGATGCTGCCTGCAGAACTGGGTGTCATCCCCCCCCCAGCTCTGAGACCCCCAGAGCCTAGATCTGCTGCTGCCCTTCTCCCCACCTCTCCCAAGCGCTCAGAGAAGCGCCTCTGCCTGCCTCACTGCCCTCAGCTTCACAGTCACTGACATGGACCGGCGTGCCCGTCCCCACCTGCAGAGACCACCCCCCTTTACCCTCTCCAGGAGAGCCCCCCTGTCAGCCATCCTGCCTTCTTCCCAGCGACCTCCATCCCACTGTCTCTGGGAAGGAAGCCTCACACTTCCCTTCAGACCCACCTACCTGTCCCTCATGGCTGCTCACCTCACCTCACAGCGTCCCCTTCCTCTCCTGCTTGCTTTCACTTAGCCGCGCCCCTTCCTTGCCTCTCCTCTCCCCCTGCCCCCACCTTCTCCCCCACAGTCCCTGAGGGCCTCCCTGGCTGTGGGCCCTGGGGCCAGGTACTAAGCGTCTCTGTGTGGCGGTCACCTCCTCAAGAGGACCCACACTCCTCCTCAGGCAGGTGTAATGAGACAAGCTGAAGAGAGGCAGGGGTTTGGGGAGGGGGTGGCGTCAGGCTTGTCCCAGGCTCACGGTCCCTGAGAAGAGGCAGCTCTCCCTGCCACCACACGGCAGCCTCCTCCACATGGGAGGGAGGCTCCTTGGAAGCAGCAGCGTGGCTCCCAGGCAGGCCCTGTGTGGCGGCAGGTCAGAAGGCCCCGCCTGGCGCCTCCCCGATCACGGGGCCCCAGCTCACCCACACCGTGCTCCCAGCAGCTGCTTATGCCCAGGGCACCCACCGTAAGCAGACTGGCTGGGCAGGACAGGGTCAGGCCACACCCCCAACTGGCCAGCATCTGGGACAGAGGCCCTGACCTGGACAGAAGTCCCCAGAGGGCTGCAGACAACCTAGCCCCAGGCCTGGCTGCAAGTGCCAAAGGGTCTCCTCTGCAGAATCCGGGCCCAGTGGGCCTTCTTTACATGTCTCTGTGTACTTTATGGATTTTCTCCATTAACCCTCACAGTCGCATTTTGAGAAGAGCCCAGAGAGGTTAACTGACACGCTCAGGGTCACACAGCGAGGAAAGTCTGGCCAGCGCTGCCTCGATGCCCCGATACCCTTTCCCTCTTTGTCACAAGCAGCAGGTGGCCACCTTCCCAGCCTGCCATGTTTTGTGCGGTATGGGACTGAGTCCTGTCGGGCCAGTGAGGTGTGGCTAGAAATGGCAAGGACCACACCTACGTCCCCATCTTCCTGCAGCTACTGGCCAGACATAGAGCAGCGAGTGCGGGCTTCCAAATCCCAGGTGAGGGCACGCAGACTGACCTGACCGCCCCCCTCCCCCACAGCAGACTGACCTGAATGAGGAACCAATTCAGTATGCTGAGATTTAGAGAATATTTGTTACACCAGCAAGGGCACACTAACACAGAAGGGACAGAAATGGCCCCGTGACTCTCCCCAGCACAAGTACCTCTCCACACTTCTGCACTAGATAGCAACAGGGAAAATTTTGATCCCTTGACAGTTGTCTTTCTAGAATGTTCTCCCATCGTGTTTCTTCCATGCTCATGGGCACTCACACATATCTCCCCTCCCCTGACCCGACTTCCATCAACTGCATGATCTCTTCCTCAGGTCTTTAAGACTCAAGGCGGACTTAAGCAATCTGGAAGTGACTGGCCTCACCTCTTCTGTCCTCCATCTATGGCCACATCTTTGCCCACTGGGACCTTTGCACGAGAAAGGACCAAGGAAACAGATTCACTTTAGCCAAAGACGGGTTAAAGAAAAGGCAGGAACCCTGAACTACGAGCTTTTGCCTGAGGAATAGGCCCAGATGTTTGGGCAGACTAACACTCACTTGAGCGCAGAATCGCCTCCTCCTGGAAGCCCTCTTGCTTCCTCAGTGCCTATCCATTGCAGGCACCTCATAAATGGCTCTGAATGGGTGAATGAATGAGTGAATGAGTAAATATCTGTTTGCTGAGCATAGAGAGTAGGATGTTGCCATTGGCCAGATGTGTCCAGACTGCAGTGGTTGGAAACAGGAGGGACCAGCCATCACAGGGACAAGGGTGCTTCCAGCAGGGCTAGAGGGACCCACCCATTCCTCTGACACACACCAGCCCTCCCTCCCTAGTGGGGAGGGACCTGCTCCTGGAAGAGCTGAAAGCTCCCGCCCAGCTGTGCCCACCCACCGGGGCCTGCACCATCAGAAGCAGCTGCAGGGGCAGGGGGGTGGAGAGCTGCCCCCGACCACCCGCACCGGCTCCCTACATCCAGGCCCACACATGCACAGTGGAGGTGGCCAAGGCAGAGAGGGGGGACTCACGATCCCATTCTGCACACTGAAGCCCAGCTGGTACTTGAGGTCAGGCCGCTTGATGAGGACCGTGGTGACCGGCGGACAGCTGACAATGTTGAGCTTCACCTGCGTCTGGTTCTTCAGACCCTGCGGGATGGGGCGGGAGTCACAGGGAGCCTCGGATGCCACCTACAAGCATGTGCTCGCCTGCCCATACCGAGGCAGAGTCGGCGGGCAGGGCGGGAGGTGCAGGGGAACAAGGCTGGGGGTCAGCCCCCTCTCGGCCTCCAGGTCCTTCTGTGCAACCCGCGTGTGCGGCGGCTGGCTACCCCGGGCGGCAGTGCAGGCCATGGCCCGCTGCGCTCTGATATGCCATCTGACCCAGCTGAAACCAAGCTGCTCGTGGAGACAGAGGCCAGGCCCTGCCCACCACCGTGCATGACCAGCGGGACACCACCAGGGTCACGGGAAGGGCCTTCGGCCAACACTGGATGCGGGAGGAGCTCCTTCTGTTTAGAAGGACCAGGAGGGGGATGCCTGGGTGGCTCAGTCGGTTGAGCGGCTGCCTTCAGCTCAGGTCATGATCCCGGGGTCCTGGGACTGAATCCTACATGGGGCTCCTTGCTCAGTGGGGAGCCTGCGTCTCTCTCTGCCTCTCTCGCCTCTCTGCCTACTTGTGATTTCTCTCTGACAAAAAAATAAATAAAATCTTAAAACAAAAAAAGAAAAAAAGAAGAAGGACCAGGAGGAAGCCTTCCTCCAAACAAAATGTGCGAATGGCAGGGGTGGGGACAGGTGGTGAGGGGCTCAGTGAAAATCTGTAAGCAAGAGGACCTAGTGTCCACAGCGAGACCTGGCCAGCTGAAGCCAAGGGGGACCTCAGGCCCCAGAGAGGCTGTGACTGTCAGCAGGTGCCCCAGGCCATGGCTGTGAGGTTAAGTCCCTGCAGACGAAGTCTCTGGAGGGCTGAGGGCTGAGCCTACTGTCTGTCTTCTCAGGTGGTCGCCCAGCAGGTGACCTCTGAATGCCCTTCAGCTGTCAGTCTGATGAGGACACAGGCCTGTCCTCCAGCACCAAGACTGCAGCATGTGAGGAGGGAATAAGCCACAGGGGGCTGGGGGCAGAATGCCGATGGACACCCCAGGGCTCCCCCCAAGCCGGCGAAGCTCACCGTCTGGAGACCCTGGACAGGGCAAAGGCACAGGAGCGCCAGGCCCCTGGGCCGCCTCTCTGAGCTTCCTGTCCCACGGCTCTTCTCTAGCCAGAGTAACCAGGTATGAGGACCCCCCAGCAGGGACCGGGAGCTCAGCATCTCCCAAAGCTGCAGGCTCACTGGCCAGATGGTCGGAGCCGCCAGCCCAGCTCTTAGACCCCTGCAGGGTGACCAACCCTCCCCATGTGCCCAGGAAATGGGACTCTTGGTGCTAGTCTGCGAAAGTCCCACGCATGCTGGGTCACCCTGCATCTGGGGGTCCTCAGCCCTTGCCTGGAGTCCATGTCCCTCAGAAATGGCATCAGTGAAACCAAATGTCCCATTCTCACCCCCAAGGGCAGCTGGGGTCTCTCCAGACCTGTTTCCTCATGTGTCAAGTGGGAAAGGACAAGGCAGTGAGAATAAAACAAGGCAGGGGCCCCATGTACACACCTTGATGATGCCCTGACAGGTGGCCAGGGGCAGCCCCACCAGGCTGGTGCCGTTGATGGACATGATCTGGTCCCCGATGCTCAGCTTCCCTGAGCGGGCTGCCGGGCCGCCGTTCATCATGTTTGCCAGGATCACCGTGGGCAGGATGGAGCCCCAGCCCGACTCCACCACCACCACGCCCAGGATCTCGCCCTTGTGCTTCTCCAGCTGCAGCTATAAGGACATGAGTGGTGAGAGGTGCCTGTGGTGGGGGCCGGGGACCTGTGCACCTACCACCTCACTCCGGCCTCGCCTGGCTCTGGCTCCCAAGCTTGAACCAGGAGCACAGACGCCCTCCTGCCCATGCCTGGCACGGACCCCTCCAGGCCCCAGCGGGGCTCCAGGGTCCTACCTCTTGCTCTTCTCACCTCCCACCAACCCATGGAGGCGAGAAGAATGATAGACTCCAGGGCTCAAATCTGCCCCCAGCTCTTGCTCTGATCTAGAAAAGTCCTACCTTCATTCCACTCCAAGGATCACTCTCAGAAAGCTGCCTCTCATTCATTCAGCAACAAGTCTGGAATAGTCATTCATTCATTCATTCATTCACTCATTCATTCAACAAGCAGTCTGATTATTCCTTCCCCTGGGCAGTGCCCCGAAGCTCTCCATTTTGAAGATGCTTCTTACATGCTTTTCAGAAACATCTCCTGGGTGCTGAGCTCCAGCAGATGATAATAGCGGCATTAAAAGGCACATTTTCAAGGTCATTAAGACTGACTGTAATCAGCTCCTTTGTTACAACAACACCTCATTTCACACACAAGTGCTCAGCTCCAAAGGCAGGCACAAATGTACATTCCGGGGAGCGCTTCATTCTGCCGTGAGGGTGGGGATTCGCATGAGGGCCCTTCAAGCGAGCTGCTCCGGGGCATTGTGGCGGGGGGGTCGGGGGAGCTCTGGTGTGCAGGGGCCCGGCGTGGGTGGTGGCAGGGGCCATAGCAGTGTGGCATCCTGTGGTCCGCCCAGGGTGTGTGTGTCTCACCTCCTTGCAGTTCTCAGAGTTGGAGAAGTGGATGAGGTCGTCATTGTACATCTCTTGGGTGTTGATGATGTCGCTGTACTCTTTCTGGCTCAGGTCTTCGGGGTTGATGCCGTTGGCCCTCAGGAATTCCTGGTAGGCCACACTGAAGGCCTGGCCAATGGACTGTGCGATCAGCTGGGCCTGTGGGCAGGGAGAAGCCCACTAGCGACTGGCACAGGACCACAGGCACCATGCAGCCAGGAGAGGAGGGGCTGTGACAGGGCTGGGTGCAGGGGCACGTGTAAGCCTGGGGTAGGCCCTTGCCTGGGCTTAAAGCAACCAGAGAGAAACTGCAAGCCCTCCTCTGGTGATGGCTGTCCTCCCACTAACACCCCACGGTCAGCCACCTTAGGGGGAGCCTCTTTGCTGTCTTGAACTCAGTAGGGCCTGATCCTATCTGCTCCCACCTGAGCCATTTAAGTCCTAGACCATCCAGGACAAAGCACAGTTTCAAATAAAGTCCAGAAAAATTATGGATTGTTTGCTAAACATCTTATTTTCATTGTTTTAACTGAAAAATGTACTATATTTTCTTTCTTCCCATCTATTCCAAAAGTAAACTTAAGGTGTATGTTCTTGGAGGAGGGTCACAGAGACTGAGCTGTCTCCCCAACATTTATGTCTCTTTAGCAACAGAACCCAATGTTAACTGGGGAGGCAGGGTGTATGTCCAGCTGTTTTTGGGGGCGGGGGGCAGTGTGGCTGTTTCAGGCTGACGCTGATGAGAAGCACAAGACCTGGAGACACCAGTACAGACCCTACAGAGCAAAGCAAGTCGTTCCATTACAAGGAACCACTTGTGTGGACGTCATTGCATCTCTGACACTACAGAGTGCTGGACATTGCAAAGTCATGGCCAGGCTCTCCCTCTGGTTTTGACCTAAATGCTTAAATCTCTTTCTCCCTCTATACACTGCATGCTTTAAGTGCTACAAATGAGTATGTCTCTGTACCAAAGTGGGCTGGGCCGGACAATAAAAGCAGAGCTGGAGCGTGGAAAGCTTTCCTGAAATAGGTAAGGAGTCTAGATTGAACTGCCCCCCCACACTGGGCCCAGAATAGTTTACAGGAAGGACAGGCAATGTTCACTTGGAATTCACAGGAATAAGCCCTGCTTGCTCCCAAGACCAGCATTTTGGCTGCACTGCTTAGGGCAGACTGGCCAGAGCTGCCTTCCCTGGAGGCCACCAGGGGACACCCCCGCCTGGGCACATGTGGACTGAAGGGTGGACAGCCCAGAGATGGTGCTTTGGAGAGCAGCAGAGGAACAGCCAGGGCTCTAGCAGAAGCTGGGAGTCAGACCTCGGGAAGAGGCCAGAAGAAGGTGGGGGTGGTGAATGAGAGCCCAGGACCTGCCCTGCCCCACTGGGGTCCCAAGGCTTGCTGCCAGCTGCCCCCAGGCCTCCGTGTCTGTCCTCACTTGACTGTAGTCCTCTGACAGGGAGGGGTTCTGAGAGCATCGCTCCCTTCACCCCTGTATGGATCACCTGGTGATGCTATCTGATGCCCTGGGGCTCTTCCTGGGGCTCTGCCTGGGTGCCCCACCCCAACCCATAGAAGCTCCTGGGGACAGTGAGGCCCTTCATGCCAGGGTGCAATCCAGGAACTCTAGGCACTTCCCCACCAACAGCTGGGGGCAGTCTCCCATTTCCCCATCTGCCCCATGTCCTAGTGTCCCTCCCAGCTGGCCTGGGGGCCACACTGGGAACCCTGCATACAAGGGGCTCCCCTGTCCCCCCAGCTCATAGCCAGGGCCTGTGGGTGTTCAATGCTGTGAAGCCAGGAGCCCCGCTCAGGCAGGGGGGAGTAGAAGGGGCTCAGAAAAGGGTTGGCTTTGGCAGCTTGGCACTCAGAGGCGGCCTCCTGCAGGAGGTGAGGTGGGGGGAATGGGAGCTGCCACACCCCAGTGCTCCTTTGCCTTAGCACTTTCACCTATGTGGGTCATATACCCTGGCCTCAGTCCTAGAGTGCCTGAGCTCCATCTCATAGAGGGAAACTGAGTCTCAGAATGAGCCCCTGGTATCCTTACTGCCACTTTTCATTTTCTCCAGGTGTTCGCTCTGCTGCCAGCAGACCCTCAGACCCCTTACTCATCCCCAGCAGCCCCCCCAGACGGAGCCACCATCCAGGTTCTATGCTCTGGGCAACTGCTGAGTATTCCCACACACACCCTACCAGGAGGGTCCTGCCCTCAATCCTTCAAGGGCCACTCAGAGTCCCACTCACACTCACCTCCAGACAACAGCACCTCCGACCCTAGCCCTCAGCCCGCGGCCATCCACAGGGGCTGGCAGCTCGGAGCCCCATGGCGTTCCCTGCTCCTGTGACTTCTCTGTCGGCAGGCTGCTCACCATTTGCCACTGGCCTTGCCCTGCCGGTCACTCACAGGCCTTCCCGAGGACACATCTCTCCCCACCAGGTCTCTAAGACATCCTCTAGCCCCGAGTCCCATGGAAGTGCCCATCCAGGTGCCCAAGGAGATCTGGATCATGGGGAGAAGAATCTGTGTGTGCACCAGCGGGTCTGTGTTTAAATTTCTTCTCCCATCAATATACCATTGCTTCAAAGCACTTCTAGATGACTTCAACTGCTTAGCAAAAGGAGAACTCTACCTCAGTCTTGCCTTCACATATAAAAATCTGGGGGCCATTCCCTTCTGCTTCAGGTCCCTGCCCTGCAAGCCCATATGTGAACAAGAATGTCCCTTTCCAAATATCCAGGAGGACTGGCTTTCAAAATTCTCCTTTGGCAACACCCACAAGATCTTCCCGCCAGGGGGCAGCAGAGAGACCTAGCCCAAAGTCTCCTTTGCTCACCACCTGGCCCCCTGCTCCTTTCTCTGGCTTCCTTCCCCCAGCTCCAGGCTCAGAAAGATGCTCTCATCCCACTGAAGGAAAGAGTCAAGGGGTTCATGGTCTCTTAGTGAGTGTGAAGTATTTTGAATTACGACATGAAATGGCCATGAGCAAAAGCAAAGCTGTTCCTTGGGCACAGACATTGCTTCCTTGTATGCAAGCCTGGCGTGTGAAGATGCACATCTTAACCACCACAAAGTCAGGAGTAATTTGTTAGCGCCCCTGGCCTGTTCAACCACGTTCAATTTACAAACAGCCCTGAAGGACGTTATTTCACGAAGTGAAATAAAACTATGCTCACTCTCTTTGCAAACTCTGAATGTTAGGAAAAACAAACAAACAAACAAAAACTAAAAAATTCTGATTCCACTGGAGACATCAATGACAGTGCACCAGATTTCCACCTCAGGCACAGTTTCTAAAGAGCCTGGGATGCTGCTGGGGCCGTGCTAAGGTCGCTCCCGCAGGGAGGGGTCCTGTGTGCCTGCACAGTTACTTACGTCCTCGGACTCGAACACATGGCAGATCATCTTGTACTGCTTCTTCCCCTCCTGCGCCCCAGGGGTGGTCTCAATGCAGTCCTGCGAGGCCGACCGGGGCATGCGGCGCCTGGCCATCAGCACCACGATATTCCCGATGTCCGCGATGTAGGAGATGGTGCGCAAGGCGTGGTCCATCATGGTCTCCTGTCAGGAGCAGGACGGGTCCACGTTAGGGAACGTTAGGGAGAACAAGCCATCACAACACACTCGAGTTCGGGATTTCTTGGCCTCGACGCTGATGCCCTTTGGGGTGGGACCTCCTATACTGTGAAGGGCTGTCCCCCACACTGTAGGACAATTAGTGGCACCCCTGACCTCTCCTGGCTAGATGCCAGTAGCATCGCCCCCTTGCTAAGTTGTGGCCACCAGAAATATTTCCAGTCTTTGCCAAATGCCCCTGTGGGGGACAACATCACGCTGGTTGACAATCACTGCTCTGGGGAACATGGCGTTCGAGGGCAGTGATGCACAGTCAAAGTGACTCTGGCTTTGCCCCACAGCACCCTCCCACTGTTTCTTGCAGGCACAAGGTCAGGGGCTGCTCTTGTCCCTGCTGGGGGAAGGGGGGCAGCTGGCAGAGGCAATCTGTGGCTTTGGAGAGGGGTCCCTTCTCTGCAAGCCATGTGCTTCTCCCTAGCAGCTGAGGAAGGCTCTGAGGCCAAAGTTTTCCACAGATGAGTTCTTCCCGGGGAGCCCAAGCAGGGCAGTCCCCTGTCAGGGGACCCTGAGGCAGCTCCCCTGACTGATCGATGGGTCTCTGGCCATCCAATTCCCTGGGCTCCTGGCAGGTCCATTACCCTTGATGGCTTTTGTCATCTTCCAGGAATCTCCCCTGAGCATCCTGCTTGTGACCCCTATGTAACAAGGCTGCACACAAAAGCTCTGAAAAACTAATCAGTTGGTCTTTTATGCTTTTGTGCTTTTTCCACAAAAGAAGATTTGGCTGCTTCTGCAACCTCGGAAGCCTCTTTTCTTCCTCACAGAATCTACTTTTACAGCAGATATTACCCCGCGTCTGTCTTTCGGGAGCTGATTTGTTTCCTGGCCAAGGCCGTGTGGGGTGGGGTGGGGTGGGGGTTTCACGCCACTAGAGCCACTTTTCAGGAAGGGGGACTGGTCCGCAAAACCGCCGAGGGTGCCTCTTCAGCACCCTGTGGCCACAGATCCCAGGCAGACAGAGGGACAAGTATGAACTCTGGGCTTTTTAGAACACATATACTGTCTAGCTCCGCTCGCGGCAAAGCCCCAGGAAAAATGAGACCCCTGCGACCATGGGCACGGCCAGAGCCCGGATCTTTTGTTTCTGTAATATTGTTCCCCACAGAAAGGAAGTGCGTGTGACTCCTCAAAGAAACCGCCGATTCCAGGTCTGCGGCTGGGGAAACATCAGGGGAGCTCGGAACAGCTCACTGCCTCAGAAAGCAAGGACGTGATCAGCGACTAAAGCGAAGATGTCCAAACCACCCAGGACCCAGTTTAAAGGTCCAACTGGGGATCACCAGAGCCCCAAAAAGAATAACACAAGTTACCAAAAAAAAAAAAAAAAATCCATCGGTCCACAGTGAAGAGAGAGAGAAAGAAACAAAAGGTCTTCTGCCTAGGGTCAGGTGCAATAATAAAAAGTGGAGAGTGTGACATAATTAGGAAATGCACCATTTTTGCACTTCCAGTGTTAGAACCAACGCAAGCAAGATGATCCCTTGTGACAAAACCTGCAGGCAACATGGGTATCAGGGAACAGGGTCCCCACACATCCAGACAGTCACCATACAGATTACTCGCTGAGGACAAAGAAGCAAAGGGGTCATTACCCTGGCATCTGGCCCTCCTCCCACGGGCCTAGGAATGGAGGTGAGCGCAGCCTCCCTTTCCCCAGCAAACTTCAGGCACAGGGCACTGCCAGAGGCCTTCCCGACCCCTCCCTTCCTCTGCCCCACGCCGCTGGCCTCCTGCCCTCTTCCTCTTCGCCGCGTGGGCCTTTCTATCTGGCATGGCTCACTTGTTCCTCACAGATCTGTTTTCTCCACCGACAGCAGTGATGAAGGCCCAGGGAAAATGAGCAGAAGCTGACCAGATGAGTGGTTCACAGGTGGAAAATCTTAAGACAGCCCTCCCCCCCCAACACACACCCCCTTGGTGGAGCACCACCCCCTCGGAGGGCCAAGGGCTCACATGGCCTTTCCACCCTCCTGCTCCATTCCCCAGGCCTGGCATGCCCAGGTTTCCGGAAGGCCCTTCTAGAACCCTGATGGTGAGCACACAGCTTCCGACTCCCCACACCTTCCCCTTCATTTTGCCTCCTTAATCCGGGCTGCAGCACACCTACACCGCAGGACACCACAGGGTTTTCTCGGCCCCCTGCAGCTTGCTCCAGATTTCACAACCACATCCCATTCAAGCCGCGGGGTCCGCAGCGACTGTCCTCGGGGACAGCCCTTCAGCTCACTCCCAGAGGGAAAGTTCGCCCGCAGCCAGACCTTGTTCTCCTCTGGTTCCTGAGGTGGGAAGTTGGGGTTCAATGACATGATTTTAAACAATGGTCTTTAAAGCGCTTACCTGTGTGTCCGCATTTAACACCTTGATCCTCTGGGTGGAGATGAAGAGATCCACTTCGGTCAGGGTCTGGGCATCCCCCTCCGAATTCTAAGATAGGACAGTGGATACTGTTACAGTAAATGAATAAAACAAAAAAACAAACAAAAACCCCTAAAACAAAAAACCTAATTTGAACAAAGGCCTGACAATTTTACTAATGACCCTGAGCGCCCCTAGAGGGAAATGCCTCTCCGGCTGGGAGCAGCCCTGGGAAATCTCAATTGCACACCGCCTTCCAGCACAATCTCTAGCGAACTGAGTTCTGAAGGCAGTTTGCACAGGGCGTGAAGAAGGAGGGAGGAGACAGCTTCCGGAAGCCTGAGCATGGAGGGGGCCGGACGCCTGGGGTCTTGGGTCCCAGCATCCAAAGCGCAGCCCCTCCACTCCCTAAAAAGTAGGCCTGCCTGCCGACGCTTATCAGACTCGGTAAAGGCACAGGGTCTGTGTACTCGGGCTGCACACGTTTCCGGGATTTGGGATTCCAAATATCCCCAGAAATGGGGAAGAAATTTTCAAAGGCGTTGGATTAGATCGTCAGCATCTTCTTCTGATTTAAATAGTCCTAGTTATGTCAACCCCCCAGCAGGCTTAATGCTGATCTTCCAAAAACCCTAAGGGAAGCAAGACCCCAGTAGGACTCAGTGCTGCCCTCCCAGCAACATGCGAAAAATCAGAAGATGCTGTCAGCTCCTGGAGTGTGTTCAGCTTATGGCCATTGCTTATGTGTCCCTGGAATGTTCTAGAAGCTGGGTGAACTATTTATTCAGGGTCTGCTCTAAACCAGGACAGCTTTTCATTGGTTTTTACAACCATGGGAATTTTAATTACTACTGCACAGTGGCAATGAAATACAAATTCTTTCAATTTACCCACTGAGGTAAGAAATACTTTATGGTCACTGGGAGCCCACGGTGACATATCTTCCACTTCAAAAGAGCAGAAACTGTGATTTAATTCCTGGCTATGAAATTTGAAATCCAAAATCCCCCCGCTGACAATTCCTCCAGAAATCAGAGTTGCAGAGAGACCCTATATAATATTGACATATTTGCATTGCAGCTCAGTTTTCAAGGGAAAAGTTCTTTTGGGCTTTCAGCCCACCCTGAGGTGACACTGCTTTCAACTGATTTTAAAAGAAGAAAAAAATACAGTTCAAAATAATGCAGTTGAAAATAGCAGGAACGTGGGGTGCCTGGGTGGCTCAGTGGTTTAAGCCTCTGCCTTCGGCTCAGGTCATGATCTCAGGATCCTGGGATCGAGCCCCGCATCGGGCTCTCTGCTCAGCGGGGAGCCTGCTTTCCCCTCTCTCTCTGCCTGCCTCTCTGCCTCCTTGTGATCTCTGTCTGTCGAATAAATAAATAAAATATTTTAAAAAAAAGAAAATAGCAGGAATGTAGAGGAACTATTTTTCCTCTGATTTGAAAAACCGGGTTATATTCTAACATGTATGTCTAAGCCCGTATGTCCACATGCTTTCAAATGTTACATATTATGGGATTGTTCCTCAAAACTCTCTTGCTTGAAAAAGTAGGTTTGGCCAGAAGGGGGAAAAAAAAGAAGAAAGAAGAAGAAGAAAGAAGAAGGAGGAGGAGGAGGAGGAGAAAAGTTGCAGGTGGACTGGGTTTTAGTGACAATTTCTGGAGGAAGCTCGAGTGCTGTGCCCTTGATGGGAGAAGAGGGACAAACGTGCAGGGGACTGGCTTCGAACTGGGGGTGAGTGGAGAAAGCCAAAACCAGATCGGTAAGAGGGGACAGCAAAGCTCGCCCCGCCATGCTCTCTGCTGGGAGAAAGGGGGTGTGTCAACAGCAGGAATCCAACAGAGGCCACCAGACAACGGGGTGGGCATGTCTGTGGATGGGGAGCCATGACCCCATAGTCACGCCAGGTTAGCTGTGTGGGGGACGCTGCTTGCTCCTGGTCCCAAACTCGTGACGCATCCTCCTCTCAGCGCTTGTGTGGCCAGACGTAAGCAGACCAGAATAGGAGCCGTGGGTTTGGGAAGAACAGCTCTCCAGGGATCTAACCAGCTCGCCTCAGCAGGTCTGGAGGCTGTTCTGGGCTGGACCTGCCAGCTCCCTGGAGCCCCTTTGGGCTCCCTGAATGGCACACTGAGGACCAGAGCCCCGCTCCAGCCTCCTGGTGCTTGGGCAGCCCAGAGTTGCCCTGGACAAACCAAAGGCTGGGAGCCCCTCTCCCTTGGGAGGGAAGCATACCCCACCTCTGCAAAGCCAGGCCCATCTCCACTGCCTGGAGGCGCCTAGCAGAAGTCTCGCTGGGAGGAGGGAGATGGGTAAGTTCCTTCCTCTCCTACAGCTCAAGGAATCCAAGGAGACACCACCGGGCAAAGAGCAAATATCATCATAGGGAGAGAAGTCTCATCACAGGAGGAAGTGAGCATCCAGACCCAGAAAATGCTGTTCAAGTGGCGAACAGAGGATTGAATCTCTTGCCCTTTGCCGCTTAAAGGGCAGCAAATCAGTGTCTTCTAACACCGAACATTTGAGATTTCCTATATCAAGAGGACTTAGTGTTTACTAAGTGACCAGGCTCACAAACACGACTGGAGGTCAACGTGATTTTTTTTTTTTTTTTTAAGTTGGCTCATGCCCAGAAACTCGGTGCCCCCACCCTTTTTTTTTTTTTTTTTTTTTTTTTTTAAAAAAAAGCACACTGCTTGCTGGGCATGGAGACCGATGCGGGACCTCAGCTCACCAGCGTGAGAGCAAGACCTGAGCGGAGACCAAGAGTCAGATGCTTAACCTATGGAGCCTCCCAGACGCCCCGCAGCAACCCTTTCCAGTGGGGAACGCATCTCGTGAGCAAAGTGACCTTCTCATCATCATCCTGATTTAACAAATTAAGCCTAATGAGTTTTTAAATATCAGAACAATTTAATTAATTTTGTACGGGGGACCTAAGTGCTAAATGCATCACATGGTCGTGTCAAATGTCACCTGTAAAAACACCTGCGTGAAACAGCAATGTCGCGGCATTAGCCGTGTTCTAGCATGGGAGAGAATAAACAAGAAATCTGGAAAAAGGGCAATGATTAGATTTTTCCATAAGTGGGTGGTTAAAAATTAAAAACAAACAAACCAAAACAACAACAACAAAAAAACCCCACACACCAGTGTCTGTAGTTTGTTCAAAAGTCTATTATTTATCTACCCAGGGATGAGGAAAAAGCTGCTTGCCACATGATGTGTGTTCCTGCAAACTGGACAGCACCCTCCCAAACTGCACAGGACGAGGCCCAGAAACCCAGGCAAAGCCCTCAGCCCTACACACCGCTTTTTTCTTGATTTTAGCAGCCTTTTGCATCCTCTACGCAGCATGTAAGAGAAAAGAAAAACGGATAAAGGAAGGAAGAAAGAAAGGAAGAGAAGGAAGGGCAGCCAAGTTATTTTGGTCTTGGGGTCAAGCCCCCGGGACTCCGACCCTGTGCTCAGGGGAAGCCCCCCACAGGGGCAGGAGGGGTGGGTAGCCACCGCTTCGGCGAGCACGCACGCTGACCACGAGGAGCCCCCCCACGCGTCCCTCAGGCGCTGGGAATCACCAACAACCGCCTGGATCTGAGGGGCTGAGACGGGACAGAGTGATGCCACTGGCGGGAAGTGCAGAGAAGCACCGGGCTCTTGGGCAGAAAAGCAGGACTGGGGTGTGGAGCAGGAAGGCCCGGGGTACTGTGCTCTCTTCTCCAGACCACCAAGATCTCGTGTCCCTGTGCCTCCATGAAGAAGGTCAGAGGACAGCAAGGACAGACGAGGGGACCAACATGCTTTTTCAGCCCCCAGGGGCTGGCAGCATCCACAGACCCTATCCTGCCCAGAGGGGACATCTCCTGGGACTACCACCCCCTTCCCTCCAGACCCCATTAGTGTTGCTGACTTGGCCAAACCGGCGCCCCGCTGAGCCCACCAGTACCTTGACCCGGCTGACGGCCTCCTGCGCCTGCATCATTCTGATGTTCTTGGAAGGGTTACGTTCTGAGAGCAGCTGGGTGGACCCCAGGTAGTTGGCAGCAAAGATGATTCCATCAATGAGGTCTTCTGGTTCACAGGGTCCTGGAACTGATGAGGGCACAGTCAGCATCCTCCCAGAGGACCAAAGAATAAGGTCACGGGGACAGGGGACGAAAGCAAAGGGCTGACCCAGGGCCCATCCGCAGTCAGCAGAGGAAGGCCAGTCTCCTTCCCTCATCGCCACACAGCCTGTGGTACACGGAAGAAAGCAACTGCAACGCCCAGACCAGAAAAGTCCACATGCATGGCTTGGGAGGACAGCTCCAGGACCTCGGGCAGCTGTCACACAGGGCATCTCAGCCTCCAAGGTGACAACCATATGCTGCAATCCCAGAGACACACTTTCCCAAACTGGACAGCATTTCCAGGCTTACCCCGGAGCCCTCCGGAAACAGGACAGGGAGCAGAAACTGCCCACTGCCCTCCAGTTCTTCTGGGGCCTTCTCCGCATCTGCGCTGTAGGGCTCTGGTCCTGTCACATGCCCGCCTGGGTGGGTCCCCTCATTCCCTACACCTCAGATCCAGGCTGGGTGACATAGCTCTTGCTCCCCCCTGCAGCCTCTAGACCAGCGCTGTCAATGGAACTTTCTGCCGTGACGTAGAATGTTCTATCTTGGTGCTGTTTAATATGGGGACCGCTAGCCATGTGTGGCTTTGGAGTACTTGATCTGGGGCTACTGCAAGAGGAAATGAATTTTTAAATTTCATGCAATCTAAGTAATTTACCCAGAAATTGCCACATGTGGATAGTGACTCCTGTCCTGGACAGGCAGTGATAGGTAAGGTCAGCAAAACTTTTCTGCAGGGAGCTAGATGGAAAATATCTTAGGCTTTGCAATCTGGGTCCAACGAGTTATCTCAGCATCCAGAGGACAAAAGCAGGCCCAGGCCATCTGTCTATGAGCAGGCACGTCTGTCTATGAGCAGGCACGTCTGTCTATGAGCAGGCTCCGGAAAACCTCATACATGGACCCGGGTGGCTGGGAGCATTTGGCCCCAGGTCCACAGCCTGTAAGCCACAGACCATCACTAGGCCTTCCTCTGAGACCCACCACCTTCCTTTCCAAATCTCTGCTTGCCTCTCGGCCAGACCCCTCCTTCTGAGGGACCTTGGCTCTGACTCTCAGGCTCCCCCTCACTCCAGGGTCCACAGGGCTGGCTGGCGGGTCCCCATGGCCAGCAGTCCCCTCCGGACCCCGACCCTCAGCCAGCTGTGGGGAACCGTGTTCTCCCCTCCGACCCCTCTGCTGCTAAAAGCATTGACTTGCCAAAAGCCTGGATGCCACTGTCCACCAGTCCCATAACATCTGCCCAACACCCACGATTCCCCCCACGTCCCACCTGTGGGCCCCAGGGCCGAGGAACAACTCCAGCCCCCTGTTACCTGCGGGCCTGCGCTGGAAAGAGCCAGAGCCGCTCAACAAGGCAGACTGGTTCCATTCCAAATTCACAGCCCAAAATACCCTCAGAACACGTTGGTGACCCCGAAAGGTGCCCCCGAGGAGCGCCCCCTCTCCCGCTGCATAAGCACCATTTCATCCTTTTCTCATAACCAACCTATCCCCGAAGGCTGTTCCTCCCAGTCCAAGTGGGCCTCTCTCCAGTTCTGCCACCGCCACTGCCTCCTTCCATCCTGGACGTGAGGACGGCCTTCAGCTAGACCGTGTGAATAGCAGTGGACCGCCTGTGTCCCTCCAAAATCCTGATGCAGAAGCCCTCACACCGTCCCCACCCCCCAACCCCCCACCCCCCGCCCCACATGATGGGATTAGAAGTATGACCTCTGGGAGGTGATCTGTGAGGTCGAGAAGGGCAGAGCCCTCAGGAATGGCATCTGTGCCCTAATAAAAGGGACACTGGAGAGCACCCTTGACTGTTTTCTGCCACACGTGGACACTGAGAGAAGGCCGTCTGTCACCCAGAAGGGGGCTCGACCACATGGGTACCCTGATCTGGGACTTTTATCCTCCATGGTTTATAAACCCCACAGCCTCTGGTGCTCGGTTAGAGCAGCAAGACTAAGTAAGACCTGAACCTTTTACCCACAGGTGACTCCGCCTGCTGCCACGAGAGGGTCCTCTTAGAACTCCCGTGCTGCAAACTGCATGGGGCCCCTCATTCTCTCAGGAGAATGTCCCGAGAGCCCCCAAACCCAGTGCTCCCATTCAGAGGTCCGTGCATGTGAGGGGACAAGGGCAGTTTCGCTGGCTTCTGTCATCCCGATGTCAGCAGACCCCCGGAGACTGGGGCTCCAGCTCCGGCCCACATGCCCATCCCCGGCTGCTCGGGTGCTGGGGCCTCAGTGAGGGGCTCACTGTGTGCAGGTTGTCACCCCAGGATGGGATGGGATGGGAACGTCCAGCCCAACCCTGGATTCTGGGCAGGTTTTTCAAATTACTTTCTGAAACGTTAGTTCTCTTCAAACCACAGGAGATAATGGCCCACAGGGAGATGTCTGGGTGGGGACCCGTGCATTAGGCTTTCACTGGAACAAGCCTCAGCCTGTGGACTTGCCATTAAAGCTCCGAAATTGGTCCTAGCATGTGTCCATTAGCCTCAACTGGCTGCCTGAAGACCCCTCCCCAGGGGCTCACATGTCAGACTCACAGCCGGGGACCTACTCCCCTCTCTCTCAAGCCAGCACCACGGCTCCTGCACTAAAGGCAATTTTTATAATGTGCTTTAGAACAAGGTCAAGTATTCTGAAGTTTGAAAGGAATCTGTTAGTAATAATGGGCCTGGCAGGTCCACCTTAGGAACGCCCCAGGTCATGGACCACAAAATTGTGGGGGCCCTCGCATCCTGACACCCCTGCCCTGGGGATGCCCTCTCTTGCTCCCCACTGACCTTGACAGCCTCCCTAGCAGTGCCCAGAGGATGCACCCCTTTCTTGGGGGCTCAGATGGCTTGTTCCAGGGATCTCGGATAAGTTTTGGGAGCCTCCCCCAAACCCTCAGGGAACAAGCCCCACCCCTCAGCCCCCCAGCCCTCTCTGAGAGGGCTACAGAGTCCTCACAGAACCTACCTGGTCCTCCCCACCCAGGATGGACACCTCCCTGACTCCCACAGTCTGCTGGCAAAGCCTTTCCCCAAGCGCCTCTCCCAGCCCCTCATCTGCGTCTGGAGGAAAGAAGCATCTTCTGTTCCAGAACCAAGTGAAGGGGTCCTTTCAGGAGCTTTGGATGGGGGAGGGGAGACAGGAGAAAGTAGGGCCTAGGTCTGGAGGGGGAGAGCTGCCCCTGTGGGTGGTCTCCCCACCACATCCTTTTCCCTGGGAAAGCTCTTCCCACACAGCTGGCCTTGCTGGATCCGTTGGAGGCTGCCTGGGGGTGGTGGTCCAAGGGCTCCACAGCCCCGGGGGTCAGTGAAGGCCAAGGAGGGGGGTGGGCACAGGGGCCTTGAGAAGAGGGTATCAGGGGCTGGTGGGGGGTGAACTCTGGGTTGAGGGCTGGTGGTGGGAGGGATTAGGGGTGGAGGTTGGAGGCTGGGGCCAGGTGGGCTGGAGGGCCCAGGGGGTACCCTCGCTTCTGGCAGGTTTATAAGTTCACCCTTCCAGTATTTAAAAGACACCCCAGAAAAGCACACGCACACGCATGCTCAGATCAAAGCGTTCCTTGATCTGAACCGTCGTCACCGCTACCTTCCCCAAAGGTCCGTGCAAGTGGCCACGCGGAATGACGGTGCCTTCCCTTCTAGCCCAGTCTACCCACTGCCTCCCGGGCTGCCCTCTCTGGCCTCCAGCTGGTGCTGGCTCTGGTGGGGCCCCAGTGCGAGGACTCTGAGCGCTCCTCCCAGAGCCTCTCACTTCACTGAGAGTCCATCACGGGTCAGCAAGCCCTCACCCCTCCACACACACACGTGCATGCGTATACAAGCACCCACACCCATGTAGGTACACAGGAGTGTCCACAAAGCTTCTCACCCGGCCCCGAGCCCACAGAGCCACCCCTCCGAAACAGGCCTGTGCACCCACTGGGAGGTCCGAGACCAAGTGCCCACCGTGATGACATCAGGGCCCGCAGATACAACGAGGCGCCCCCGCGGGCAGACACCTTACACTATTGAGGTCAAAAAGCCCTTCTACGACCACAAGCCCAAACACAAGAGAAAGGGGAGTTCCGAACACTGTGGAGACCCCAGAGGAAGGCCATTCCGGCAGCGGGTGGCCCGGCACCCCGTCCCCCCTGCGGCAGGCAGGACTCTCAGAGAACCGAGGACAAGAAGGGCTGGCCAGGAGAGGGGGCCCATTTCGGAGCCTACAACTCCCCAGGCCTCTGACCCCAGGACCGCCCACCCCAGGGCCCATGCAGGATGCAGTGAGGGCAGTGCCGGAGCTTAGAAGAAGGGCTCAGCAAGCCACGTTACCGTCATGAGCATTTTAATACGGCAACAAGCACTTGGGGTATCTGTGCGGGCGGGGTGCGGAATGGGCCGCCCCTCCCAGTTCTGCAGAGAGGGAAGGCACCTGCCCCTCTCCCTCCCGCTGTCAACGATGAGGGACACTCCATGGGGGCTTTGGGACAGCCACAGCAAGGACTGGGGCTAAGGCAAGGACTGGGACTAAGCCCTCTCTTAGAGAGCTGAGTAAGAAAAGCAAACAAACGAGCAAGGTCTTCTCAGACCATGAGAATTAGGAGGCAGGAAGCAAACCCCCGGTGTGAGGGGGACGGGGGTGCAGCCTGCATCTGATGAAGAAAGGGAAGGCTGCTTTCCGAAGCCACGGTGAGCACAGACCTGTGTGATGCAAAGGGAAATCCTTGAAAAGGAGTGTGTTGTTTTCTGGGACCCCTCTCCGGGTCTGAAAAGAGGTGGGGACAGCCCTCTAGGGTCCCACAGAGCCTGCCCATGGATCCAGGGACACGGCGGGAGTCTGAGCTCTTCCAACTGTCCTGCTCGAAAAGGCTTTGTGCCCTTGGAACAGTCATCTCTCTCTCTTTTTGGGGGGATTCAATTTACTCACCAGTGAAATGGGGTGAGGGGGAACTCCTGATTTCTATCTTCTTAGGGTTTTTGCAAAGGTAAGATTAATAGGATAAGCTTCATAAATGCTAAAAGCATGTAAAGGACAAGGCACTAGTTAACAAAGTCTTAGGTTTCATTTCCGTGTAAGTCAAAAGACACATCATAGCACTTAGCGGAGGCAGGGCCTTGAGCACCAATTGATGGGGACAGCAGCAATGCCAGCGGGCAGGGTCCGCGGCCAGTGAGTGCGCTCACATGGTCTTGCGGGCACGTGGTCTGACAGCCCACTGAGGCTCAGACAACAAAGGGACACCATGGTCACACTGATGTTAAGGGACAGAGCAGGGGCCATACTCAAAGGCAGCCATATCCGGCACGGTGGCCTGAACTGTCATTGACGTGGGGAGTCCCCACACTGCAGGTACAAAGTGGTACAAACCTCTCCAAACCCGGTACCCTACGGGGCAGTGGGAGGTGCCAGATTTAAAAACCCTGGAGCTGAAGTTGGGGACGGAGGGACAGAAGAAGATCCGAGGCAGCTCCTCTGTGTCCAGAATCGTGTTCAGAGCCCAAGGGCCTGCAGAGGCCCCAGTCCCATCGGGTGGGTTCTGGGATTTCGCATTACATACATGCCCCAGTGACACTGAAGAGCACCCCTTTGGGCAAACCTGACCTTCAGCACACAAGCCCTCTTCTTCCCCTGTCATCTTAGGAGCAAAGCTGCTGAGAGGCCAGGCCAGCACCTGCTTTCCCTGGCAGGGCTGGCTCTTTACAAAGCACCAGGTCCCAAGGGCAGGATTCCTGGTGACTCCTTCCATCTCAGGCACCTTGGTCCTACCTCTGGAGATGACAACCCCCCTCCAGCTGGCCAGGGCTGGCGACATCATGGTAAAAGAGTAAGAGATGGGAGGGGACAGCTGCAGAATGGGAAGGGGCGTGGAGGGAGGAGCCCCTCCCTGTCTATCCATCAGCAGCCCTGGTATGCACTGCCAGCCCACTGGCCCCTGTCACTCGCTAGGGGAAGGCAGATGCCACCCCCAGAGAGGGAAAGAGGATGGCCAGTCCCACCGTGGAACTTCCCGCCCTGCCCCTCAGGGCTTCTGACCGAAGCGTGTCCATTTTTGCTATGTTATGCCATCTTCCCCTCAGGCCTCATTCTTTCCAGTAAGTGTGGTTCCAAGTCACCCCATACATAGCAGGGCCAAGCCACTTGTCCTCCCTGCAATGACCACTACTGACCAGTAGATGGTGCCATGGTGTTCTGCAGGGAAGTCCCGCGGTGCCAGCAGCCATGAGGTAACTGCTGGCCCACAGCCCCCACTCCCTCAGCCAGCACCCATGGCCTGGGCCTGGACAAGGGTCTTCATGCCCTATCTATGGGGCAGGAGTCGAATGGCTCTCTGTGGAACCCATCCCTGGGGGTGGGAGGTTAGGCCTTGCCTTTTGAATTGACCCCCACCCTCTGGGGCCACTGTCCTTTGCCTTTCCCCTTGCCACTTCCCAGGATGGCCAGGAGCAGCTCGCCAGACCTTTCTGAAATTCGTATCCTGTTCCTGAGTAGACACATTAAAAGCTGCCCCCCATCCCCCCGAATGAGCCCCAGCAGATCCGGGAGCCCAGACTGCTGTGGGGTGCGAAGGGTACCCATCCTGGGCAGTGGGGTCCACTGCCAACATGCATGGATGTCCACTGGGGAGAGGCCGGAGAAAGATCCCGGCCTTTGTTACAACTCCGAAAGATGCTCACCTCCGCTGCCCACCTCCGCCGGAGGTTCCTGTCATCCCTGCCTTGCTCTTTCTTTCAAAAAGGAAACAATACAAAACAAAACGGTGCCTTCAGCTTCTTGCCTGCCTGTCGGACCCACTCGCACCTGCACACTTATGAGGAAGCAGAGAGGAGCGGCCGGAGTGCGGAGGCGGGCGTCTCAGGCTCGCAGACACGGCTCTCAACCCCGATCATGAAATGCAGAACCACAAATCACAGAGCCTCATGACGGTACGAAAGCAGCGGGCCCTCTACGGCTGGGTGTAAATTCTTCTTCTGCTCAAGTCTTGAACTAACCCTAGGCCAAGACCACCAGAGGGCGACAGAACGGCGAAAGAATAAAAAGAGGTTTAAAGGCCATCCTGTGTCCTCAGAGAATGATTGCTGACTTCTGTCTTCTTGTTGTAAGTTTCTTGTTGTGACCGTACAAACGTCAGCGTATGCAGAACGGATCTGCACAGTTGGGACATGAAGAAGAGGCTGTGCCAGGCTCCTTCCTCCTGGAGGAAGCCCCTGTTTGAAATGTCTGTTGGAAAACTAAGCCCTGCAGACCTCTCTGAGCAGGGAAAAAGGGGTGAGAGGTCCAACAGGGTCATGCCTTGGAGCCTCTGCCCCTGACACCTTTGGGGGAAATTATCTTGAAGGTGGGTGGTGGACAGAGGCTTCCCACAACTGGCCCGGATCCAGGTGATCTCATTAATTTCAAGGCCTGTGCCTGCTTCTGCTTGTCTCGTGGGGAGGGGACTGCTGGGTAGAGCCAGAGCACAGCAGAGGACGGGCGTGTGAGTGTGTATCTGAAAGGTCGCTGAGAACAGCCCCCACCCCTGACACACCAGACCTCTGTGTGTAACAAAGGTCTAGTTCCACTCAGTCCTCAACACCCTCATGAAGCAGATCTCGGTGTCTCCCAATTTTACAAATAAGGACAGTGCCCATGAGGTCAAATGACTTTGCACAAGACCACTGCCACTGATTCAGGTACTAGGATTTTTGAGTCCTCCCATGAGGACAGATAATGTGGAGCTCACAGGCCAACATCAGTCCCACAGTCACCGAATATACACATCAGGATGGCATGTGGTGAAGCCATGAAGGAAGGACCTGTGAAGAAGCAACAGGGGAGTATGACCTTGAGAAGCTGGCGGTAGCTGCTTTCTGAGCTGAGGCCTGGAGGATGCAAAGGGATCAAAAAATCACAGAGGGAAAAGAGAAGAGAGCTTTCCAGGCTCAGGCAAGAGCAGGTGCAAAGGCCCTGGGGTGACAGAGTATAGCACCTTTCAAAAGTTACAAAACATGCAAACTGCCCGGGTGCATGGAGCGGGCCAGCACTTGCAACAAGCTGAGGCTGCAGAGAGTGCCAGCTGGAGGCAAGGATCCTGGGGCTACACCAAGGACTGCCATTGCAGAGTACTGGTCAGGGACGGGGCCCAGCCTCTCTGTCTTTACAAAGCAACTCTGGCCGCGGAGAGGCAAACCAGGGAGAGAATCCAGGAGGCTACTGCAGCTGTCCTAGCAAGTGAGTGAGTCATGATGATGGTGGTGGTGGCGGCGGTGGTAATAGTAGTGACGGTGTGGACCAGCATGATGATGGTGTCAGAGACAGCGACACACTGGATCCACTCTGGAGATTCAGTTCCACAGGAGGAGTGCTGGGAAGCAGGTTGTACCATGGGATGGACAAAGCTGCAGCTATGAGGAAGGGATGCTGGGGAGGGGGCTGGCCTTGGGGGTGGGTATTCTGCACATCTAGATGCAGGAAACTGGGAGTCTTCCAAGGCGCTCAGGAGGCAGCTGGACTCAGGGGTCCCGATAAACTGCGTGTTGGTGCAGACACAGAAGAATCATCAGGGGAGGGGGACATGGTGGGGAGAGGTCCTAGGACTCAGCTCCACCGTGCTCCAGCACCCTGTGCCCAGGGGCAGGTTCAGCTGTGCCCATGCTGGCAGGAGGAGAAGGGAGCCCTTGCGTTTCTTGTGCACAGTGGCCAGGAAGCCAGCAGTGATCTCGGAGAGCCAGGCAAAGTGTTGCGGCGTGTGGTCGAGTGCTGGCTATGGGCACGTGCAGGCCAGGACGCACACTCTCGGAAGCCCATAGAGGGGAGAGTGGAAGATATGGGAGAGAAAACACATCAAATTGGGTGAGGTTCACAAGGACAGAGAGGGACTGGTCTCAGCTAGGAGGAGGGGCCGTGACTCTAAGGAGACAGGACAGGGAGGAGGGGCTAGGAGCAGGCCAAGTGCTGAGGCCACACGCCAGGCAAGCCACTGAAATGAGGGCAAGAGCTGGTCTGGGAAGGGAAGCTGTGTCAACAGTGGCTGCGGCAGGAGCGGATGAACCTCAGAGTCATGAAACTGGACCTCAGGTCAGACCTTCTACCGACAGACCTGGGGCGTGGTCTCTGGGCTCTGGCAGGGCTCCACCTGCCCTGAATACCAGTCCCCCACGACACACACCAGCCTGTCCCAGAGCCAGATAGCCACCACCGCTGTGGGCTGAGCTGGGCCTCCCAGACACCCCTGTTAAAGGCGACCCCATAAGGGGGCTACTATAAAAAAGAAAATGCCGTCTGAGAAACCAGAGCCTTGGAACATTCACTGGGGCGAGGGCCTGCCTGGGGTTGCAGGACAGGCTGGGTCATCACCGAAGGAAAGGATGTGAAAGTTCCATAGCATGGATCGTTAGACCCCCAGCAAGCGAGATAAAGTCACCAGCTGCCAGAGGAAGAGAAAGAGTCAAGGAAGGTCAAGGCCAAGCTATTCCGTGGACAGATCTACCCAAGTCAGGTCCTAAACACACACTTGGACCTTGGACCTGAGAATGACATCCCAGAAAAAGCAGAACGAATACAAAAACTGGCCAAAAACAGGGAAAGGCACAGGCATAAAGATACTCACTGTGGCACTATTTCTAAGAACAAAATCCTGGAAACCACCCAAATGTTCCTGCCTAGGGGACATTCATCCACGCAGCAGGTGTCCAAAGAGCACAGGGCACCTCCATGTACTGTTCTGCAGTGGGCAGAACTCGGCATAATCACCAGGGCTTAGAGTTAAGTGTAAAAAAGAAGACGGGAAGTGGGCACCTGGGTGGCTCAGTGGGTTAAGCACCTGCTTCAGCTTGGGTCATGATCCCAGAGTCCTGGGGTTGAGCCCCACATAGTATCGGGCTCCCTGCTTGGGGGGAAGCCTGCTTCTCCCTCTGCCTCTGCTACCCGCCCCTACCCACTTGCACACACTCTCTCTGTGTTAAATAAATAAATAAAATGTCTTTTTGAAAAAAGGGGGGGGGAAGATGAAGATAAGCGTGTTAACTCATTACCATTTATCTAAGAAAGGGGAGATTCACCTAAAATACTAAAAATAGGTGAAATGTTAAAACTGTGACCCCCAGAGGGAGGAAAGGATTTGGGAGGTGGGGTAATGGGATAAGAAATTAGACGCCTTCGCAGACATCCTGTTTTCTATACTTGACTTCAGAACCATGTAAGTATTTTATATAATTATAAGACAAAATTCAATGAAAAAAACAAATTCCTAAAGAAAAAAAAATGCATCTAAATGTGAATGCAGTCGTGACATGGTAATGAAGAGAACTATTCTGAATGATTTCAAAATGCAGTAATTTAACAGTACATCCCTCCTGGGCTATCCTCTGAAGACCAAAGTCAATGCAAATGAATCCTGAATTGTATCTATAATCACATGTCCTTGGTGATGTTGGTCTTATTACTCTGAGACTATTGTATGATTGATAGAACAAAACAAATGCAGAATTAGGTGGGTGTCCTTGAGGATGGGGAAAATGTACAAATGTAAAAACCCTACAGTCCTGACAATATGAATCATGGTGCATTTTATCTTAAAATCAGTATGAATCACAACATGCTTATCTTAAAAACACAGAATATTAGTTATCTATATATATGCATCACAAATTGTCCCAAACTTCGCAGCTGAAAACAATAAGGATTTGTTCGTTTCTGTGGGCAGGGGGACACTGGTGCCCCTAGGCTCAGTGCTTCTGGCTCAGGGACTCTCCCAAGGCTGCAGCCATTCAGAACAGGGGAGGATCTACTTCCAAGTTCACTTATGAGGCTGCTGGCCAGAGACAGAGAGATCAGCAGGGCCTAGATTTCCCATATGGGGTTTCAAATGGAGGCTTCTGCCATTTCATATACTAACATAAAGATAAATGTAATGCATGTCAAATAAAAATGCCAATAGGAATTTTTATTGTATAACTGATAAGCTAATTCTCAAGTTCTATGGAAAAAAAAAAACACAAGAGGATCCAGGGAAGTTCTGAACATAAATGACAGTGACAGAAGGCAGACATTGGCCTTCCAGGCAATAAAATGCACTATAAATCCTCAACTAAACAAAGCAGCTTGGTTCTGGAACCTCAATGGAGATCCAGAAACAGAGCTAGGTATAAAGGACAAAGTATTATATGATAAAGGCAGCATTTCAAATCAGAGAGGGAAAAATTTATGGAATGGTTTTGGCACCAATGACTAGCTGTTTGCAAGAAAATGATTAAAATGTAATTATTTCTGGATCGATATACCAAAATAAATTCCAGAAATATTAAATATGGAACTCAAGTGAAAAAAAATCATAAAAGTTCTAGAAGGAAAAAAAATAATAGTAAGAGTGTAAAGGTTGGAACACCTGGGTGGCTCAGTTGTTTGAGTGTCCAACTCTTGATTTCAGTTCAGATTGTGGTCTCAGGGTCATGGGATCGAGCCCTGCGTCTGGCTCCATGCTCAGCATGGAGTCTGCTTGAGGTGCTGTCTCTCCCTCTCCCTCTGCCCCTCCCCCCATTCCTGCATGCTCTCTCCAAATAAATAAATAAAATCTTTTTTAAAAAGACTGTTAAGGTCATACTAATCTCAAAAACTTAGTAGCTTCAAAGGAAAAAGACAGATACAATTGATGACAGAAAACGTCCAGCTAAGTAAAAATATGGAGGGGCGCCTGGGTGGCTCAGTTGGTTGAGCAACTGACTCTTGATTTTGGCTCAGATCATGATCTCAAGGTCATGAGATGGAGCCCCACATGGGGCTCTGCGCTGAGCATGGAGTCTGCTTAAGATTTTCTCGTTCTCCCTTTGCCCCTCCCCCAACTCATGCTCACTCTCACATTCTTCCTCTCTCTAAAAATAATAATAATAGTAAAATAAAATGCATTTTTAAAAAAGTAAAAATATGGAGGTTCCTCAAAAAGTTACAAATTTAATACTGTACAACCCAGCAATTGCACTACTAGTATTTATGCTAAGAATACAAAAATAATAATTCAAAGGGATATATGTACCCCAATGTGTACAGCAGCATTATCTACAATAGCCAAACTATGGAATAAGCCCAAGTGTTCATCAACTGATAAATGGATAAAGAAGATGTAGTAGACACACACACACACAGAGGAATATTATTCAGCTGTAATAAAGAATGAAATCTTGCCATTTTCAATGATGTGGAGGGAGGTGGAAAATATTATGCTAAGTGAAGTAAGTTAGAGAAAGATAAATACCATATGATTTCACTCATATGTGGAATGAAAAAAATAAAACAGATGAGCAAAGGGAAAAAAGAGAGTTAGGCAAACCAAGAAACAGACTCTTAAATAGAAGAAACTGATAGTTACTGAAGGGGCAAGGGTGGGGGATGGGGGAAACAGGTGGTGGGGATGAAGAAAGGCACTTGTGATGAGCACTTGGTGATACATGGACGTGTTCAATCACTATACTACATACCTGAAAATACCCGTAACACTGTGTGAGAATGAACTGGGGTTTAAATGAAAATTTTAAAAATGCAAAAATATCAAAAGATGACTGTAGTCTCCTGCTCCACCTGGCTGGGGCGGCCGGCGTTGTCCAGAAGGCCTTGGGGCAGGGTCAGCCACTGATTGACCACACACTGGGGCCAGGCCTGGCTGCCTGTGTGAGACCTCAGGTGTGTGTTACTACCTCCCTGAAGGCAAAGAGGCCTTCCTGATACATGTGGGTGTGCTTGCCAGGAGGGACTTCTGCAAGGCCTGGCCTACTTCCTGTTGTGGACTCTGTAGATGTCACCAGCCACTTATTGCGGACACTGGATCTCCATCAGATCTAAGCTGCTGACTCTCCCCTCTTGTTACTGATGGAATTATATCCTAAAATTAGAAAGAAATGAATGTGTACATATTCCTGGAAGAAGTAGCTGATAGCTTGAGGAGGGGCAAGATGGCGGAGAAGTAGGAGACCCTGTTTCAACCAGTCCGCTAAAGTCATCTAATTATCTACCAGAACACTCTGAAACACCCATGAAATCAGCCTGAGATCTAAGATTATATACTTTAGGATCTATGTGGGGGCAGAAGACATTGGTGGAGAGGGTGCACCTTGCCTAGATTGTGGCATGACTAGGAGGAGGAGCACCCAACAGAGGAAAAATTCGCAGACTGTGCCTTCTCCATCAGAACTACTGGATATGGATGTAAACAGTATATTAGAAAGAGAATTCAGACTAACAATTATCCAGGCAATGGCTAGTTGGAGAAAACCATTAGTGACAACATGGAATCTCTAAGGGTAGAAGTGAAAGTCTCCCTGGGAAGAAGTTAAAAATGCTATCAATGAGATCCAATATAATCTAAATACTAAATACTAATAGCTAATAGCTAAGGTAACCGAGGCAGAAGAAAGAATCTAGAGGACAAACTGATAGAGAAAAAGGATCAAAAGGAAGGATGGAAGAAACACCTTGGAAACCATGAAAACAGAATTAGGGAGATAAATGATGCCATGAAACATTCCAACGTCAGAATTACTGGGATCCCTGAGGGGGAGAAGAAAGAAAAAAGACTGGAAGATATAGTTGAACAAATTCTTGATGAAAAATTTCCCAATCTGGGGAGTGGATCCAGCATTCATGTCCCTGAGGCAGAAAGGACATCCCCCAAAATCAACGAATCTAGAAAGACCTCGAGACACTTGATTGTGAGACTGATGAATCATAATTTTAGATAAGAGCTCCTGAGGACAGCTGGGGGAAGAGATTCCTTATGTACAGAGGAATGTCCATCAGAATAACGTCAGACCTGTCAGAACAGCAACCTGGCAAGCCAGAAAAGGCTGGTAAGAAATATTCAGGACACTAAATGAGAAGAACAAGCATCCAAGAATACTTTATCCAGAAAGGCTGACATTCAGAATGGATGAAGAGATAAAGAGCTTCCAAGACAAGCAAGGTTTAAAAGAGCATGTAGCTACCAAGCAGGCATTACAAGAAATACTAAGAAGGGTTCCATAAAAGAAGAAGGAACCAAGAGTGACAGAAGAACAGAAATTTACAGAGACAATATATAGAAACAAGAACTTCACAGGTAACATGATGTCAATAAAAACGTATCTTTCAATAATTACTCTCAATGTAAACAACCTAAATGCTCCCATAAAGCGACACAGGGTTGTAGATTGGATAAAACGACAGGACCCGTCCAAATGCTGTCTATAAGAGACATATTTGGAACCTAATGATACATCCAGACTGAAAGTGAAGGGATGGAAAAGCATCTTTCATGCCAATGGGCCTCAAAAGAAAGCTGGGGTAGCAATTCTCAGATTGTTAAATTAGACTTTAAACTAAACTAAACTAGCAACTCATCCTTAAAGAGTCTATCCACCAAGAAGACCTAACAATTGAACAATGGTCAATATTTATTCCCCCAATACAGAAGCAGCCAACTACATAAGAGAACAGTTAATCAATAAAGAGTCATATGGATATGAATAGATTAATAGTAGGGGATCTTAACATGCCACTCTCAGTATTAGACAAATCATCCAAGCAGACTATCAATAAAGAAACAAAAGCATTGAATGACACATTGGACCAGATGGACCTCATAAATATATACAGAAGATTCCACCCTAAAACAACAGAATAGTCACTCTTCTCGAGTGCACATGGAATAGACCACATACTGGGTCACAAATCAGGGCTCAACCAATACCAAAAGACCAAGATTATTCCCCACATATTCTCAGACCACAATGCTTTGAAATTGGAGCTCAACAACAAGAAAAAGTATGGAAGGAATTCAAACACTTGGAAGCTAGAGAACACTCTGCTTAAGAATGTTTGGATCAACCAGGAAATCAAAGAAGAACTTAAACAATTCATGAAAACCGATAAGAATGAAGACGTATCAGTACAAAACCTATGGGGCACAGCAAAGGCAGTCCTAAGGGGGAAATACATAGCCATCTAAGCCTCCCTCAAAAAAATTGAAAAATCCAGAATACACCAGCTGTCTTTACACCTTAAAGAACTAGAGAATCAACAACAAATTAAGCCATCCCACACACAAGAAGGGAAAGAATCAAGATTAGAGCAGAGATCAATGAGATAGAAACTAGAGATACAGTAGAACACATCAATGAAACTAGAATCTGGTTTTTTGAAAGAATCAATAAGACTGATAAACCACTGGCCAAACTAATCCAAAAGAATAGAGAGAGGACCCAAATTAACAAAATTATGAATGAATAGGGAGAAACACAAAGGAAATAGAAACAATCATCAGAAAATATTATCAACAGTTATATGCCAATAAGTTAAGCAACCTAGAAGAAATGGATGCATTCCTGGAAACATACAAACTTCCAAAACTGAATCAGGAAGAAACTGACAACCTGAATAGACCAATATCTAGTAATGAGATTGAAGCAGTGATTAAAAAAACAAAACAAAACAAAAAAAACAACTCTCAAAAAATAAGAACCCAGCACCTGATGGATTCCCCAGAGAATTCTACCAAATGGACAAAGAAGAAATAATACCTATTCTCCTGAAGCTGCTTCAAAAAATAGTAACAAAAGGAAAACTTCCTGACTCTTTTTATGAAGCCAGCATTACCCTGATCTCCAAATGAGGCAAAGACCCCACCTAAAAAGAGAATTTCAGACCAACATCCCTGATGAATATGGATGCCAAGATTCTCAACAGGATCCTAGCTAATAGGATCTAACGATACATGACCATGACCAGGTGGGATTATCCCTGACATGCAAGGATGGTTTAACATTCACAAATCAATCAATGTGATAGAACAAATCAATAAGAGAAGAGAAAAGAACCACATTGTCCTCTCAATTGATGCAGAAAAAACATTTGAGGGGCGCCTGGGTGGCTCAGTGGGTTAAAGCCTCTGCCTTCAGCTCAGGTCATGATCCCAGGGTCCTGGGATCGAGCCCCGCATCGGGCTCTCTGCTCAGCAAGGAGCCTGCTTCCTCCTTCCTCTCTCTCTGCCTGCCTCTCTGTCTACTTGTGATCTCTGTCTGTCAAATAAAATAAATAAAATCTTTTAAAAAAAAAAAAAAGAAAAAACATTTGACAAAATACAGCATCTGTTCCTGATTATGTTTGGAACATTCCAAACTTTATAAAATCTATTTATGAAAAAATCACAGCAAATAACATCCTCAATGGGGAAAAGCTGACAGCCTTCCCTTTGAGATCAGGAACACAGCAAGGATGTCCACTCTTGCCACTGTTGTTCAATATAGTACTAGAAGTTCTAGCAACAACAATCAGACAACAAAAAGAAATGAAAGGTATTGAGATGGGCAATGAAGAAGTCAAACTCTCTTCACAGATGATGTGATACTTTATATGGAAAACCCAAAAGGCTCTACCCCCAAATTACTAGAACTCATATAGCAGTTTAGTAATGTGGCAGGATACAAAATCAATGTACAGAAATCAGTGGCTTTCTTATACACTAACAATGAAAATACAGAAAGGGTAACTAGAGAATTGATTCCATTTACTATAGCACCAAGAACCATAAGATACCTGGGAATAAACCTAACCAAAGAGGTAAAGGATCTGTACTCGAGGAACTACAGAACACTTATGAAAGAAACTGAAGAAGACACAAAAAGATGGAAGAGCATTCCATGCTCATGGATCGGGAGAATAAACATTGTTAAAATGTCTATACTGCCTAGAGATACTTTCAATGCCATCCCAATCAAAATTCCACCGGTATTTTTCAAAGAGCTGGAACAAACATGCATAAAATTTGTATGGAACCAGAAAAGACCCCAAATTGCCAAGGAAATTTTGAAAAAGAGAAACAAAACTGGGGGCATCACGTTGCCTGATTTCAAGCTTTACTACAAAGCTGTGTTCACCAAGACAGCATGGTACTGGCACAAAAAGAGACACACAGACCAGTTGAACAGAGAAGAGAGCCCAGATATGGACCCTCAACTCTATGGTCAAATCATCTTCGACAATCAGGAAAACATATAGAGTGGAAAAAAGATAGTATCTTCAAGAAATGGTGCTGAGAAACTTGGACAGATATGTATAGAAGAATGAAACTCCACCATTCTCTTACACTGTACACAAAGATAAACTCGAAATGGATAAAAAACCTCAACGTGAGGCAGGAATCTATCAGAATCCTACAGGAGAACATAGGCAGTAGCCTCTTTGACATTGGCCACAGTAACTTCTTTCAAGACATGTCCCCAAAGGCAAAGGAAACAAAAGCGAAAATGAACTTTAGGGACTTCATCAAAATCAAAAGCTTCTGCACAGCAAAGGAAAAGTCAACAAAACAAGGAGGCAACCCATGGAACGGGAGAAGATATTCACAAATGACAATACAGACAAAGGACTGATATTCAAAATCTATAAAGAATCCCTCAAACTCAACACACACAAAACAGATAATCCAAAAAGGCTTGTAAATGCATGAAACAGCATTTGGCTTTACTTCTTCTTCTTCTTCTTTTAAAGATTTTATTTATTCATTTATTTGTCAGATAGAGAGAGAAAGCACGAGTATGCACACAAGCCGGCAGAGTTGCAGGCAGAAGCGGAGAGAGAAGCAGGCTCCCTGCCGAGCAAGGAGCCCGATGTGGGACTGGATCCCAGGACTCTGGGATCATGACCTGAGCTGAAGGCAGTCACCTAACCAACTGAGCCACTCAGGCATCCCAGCTTCACTTCCAGTGGAGGATGCTGAGTGTAAAACCAACAATATGCCACTTTCCATCCACTGGCCTGGTGGCTGACAGTGTTGGTGACACCATCTCCCTCTTGGGCCATTTCTACCCAAGTTGCTTCTGGCTGGCCTGCAACCTTGCTCTACCTAGGAACAGCTTCTGTGAAGGAACACAGCACATGATCATGGAGACACATCCATGAGGCTGCTCACTGCTGCACTGACAAGACCCAAACAAGTGGTCCACTGGGGACTGATTAGTACCCATCATATAGCCATGAACCTGAATCCTGGGCAGCCACTTAATAATTAAGAGGCTCTATATTAGCTTATCTCCAAGGGGAAGTGAGAAATGAAAAAGCAGGAGTGCCTGGCTCAGTCGTTAAGCATCTGCCTTTGGCTCAGGTCATGATCCCAGGGTCCTGGGATCGAGTCCCACATCAGGCTCAATGTTCAGCAGGGAAACTGCTTCTCCCTCTCCTATTAACCTGTATTCTCCTTGCTAGTGTACATGCTTTCTCTGTGTCAAATAAATAAATAAATCTCAAAAAAGGGAAAAAAGAAAAAGTAAGGACTCATGTGTCCAAGTGTAATCTCTATTTTAAGAAAAAGATCTATGGTTTTGTATATGTCCAAGAAATTTCTGGGATGAGTCACTAGAGACTCAACAGTAGCTTTGATTGCAGAAAGGGATTAGGGGTCTGGGATGTGCAGGCAGAAAAGGGAGAAATACAGGGATATGAAGACAGAGAAGGGAAATAAGGATTTCCAGGGTAGAATGCATTTTTAATTCTTATGGCTTCTGGCTTGTTCTAAGAAGTACTCAGAAATAACAAACCTCTAGTGAATAAAAATTCCTATTTTAAAATCTGTCTAATCCTTATTCACGACTCCATTTGGACAAGATCAAACACTATTTGTAAAAAAAGGAAAGTCATTTTGGTTTTCATAAACTCCCTTTGGAACGCTCTGGGCCCCGCTGGTGCTGGGGATTTACCTTACTCTGGTCCTCCTGCCAACAGCACCCCAGACCCACGCCGACCCACCCCCTCAGGCCTGCTCTGTGGCTCAGGAGCCTGGCCCCTCTGACGGTCTGAAGAGGAAGAGATGGGAGCAGCCTTCAGTTCAGCAGTCTCATCTGAACAGGTTTATCCCAACTGCCCATTTTCAAGAGGTCAGGTCATAGGTGTTCAGTGCATGATAATAAACAAGTGGCTTTATCACTGAGAGGACCCCCAAGAGAAGGAAGGTATGAGGGGTAAGCTTGGCAGTGATGGGGGTTCCCACGTTCTCAAAGGTGGGAAGTTACAAAGGAGAGATAGGTTGTAAGGGATCCCAGGGCCCTGATACCTGAGGACAAGCCACATTCTAGCACAGGGCAAGAGCTGTTGGTGGGGTGGGCGGTGTTTCAGGACATCTCACAGAAGCTTTGGCTGTTGGATTAGAACAGTATGAGGAGCAGAATTCTATCTATCAGCCCTTGTGGTTTGGTCCAAAAGCTGCCATTGTTAGACTTCATTGCTTGGGACCAGCACCAAACTTCTGGTTTTAATGAACCTATTTCTGGTTTTATGGAAAAGCTAGACTTTTACAAAGACTCATTCAGAGGTAGACAACCATCTGGTCCACCTGGACTCACGCCACTGCCAGCTTCCATGTCCTGCAGTAGAGGACATCCTGCAGGTCCTGCAGGTCCCGCCGTTCCTCACCACTCCAGGACACAGGCCCCTGGTCCCCAGCCATCAGACCTCAGATGAGTCACTTGAACCCCACTTTTCCTAACCTCTCAAATGAGGAGAAGCATCAGCCCTCCTATGATGGCTGACATGAAGTAGGGGCACAGCACACATCCCTGGGGCTTGCACACTAAATGCTCAATAAAGATTAGGACGGTGTCCCTATGACTGTTACTGTTATCTTGCATTATTATGAACAGTTACAAGGTGTGAAATAAGGCATGTGCTGGGACTGGAGGCCATCCCTCCTTAAAACTCCAAGGAGGTTTTCTTCCAGTGTGATTTCTCACCCAGAGGAGGAGGAAAGCCTGCTTTCCTGTCAGTTATACGAAGTCTTCTCAACTCTTCAGACTTTCAGCTGGAGGACTGAACAAGTCCTAGGGGCTCCCTCATCCTTGAAACACTCGCCGGATGGATGGGGTATGGCAGACATTGGGGAATTACTCCCTCATCTCCACACTTTCTCCCCTGCTTTCCCGGAAAGCCAAATATCTGATCCTCCAGTCAACCCTGAAGTCCAGGGCACTGGTCATGTGGCACAGGTCTGGCCGATGAGAAGACTGTTGAGTTGGTCTTCAAGGTGTTTTAAGGTTTAACTAAACATTCAGATTCATAAGGCCTCCTAAGTTCAAGTAGACATGAGACTGCTTTCCCAGAAGGAATAAGGCAGGAAATACAACTTTCCAGCTGGACTCTTCTGCGAGTGTCCACACAGCTGTCCAGGAGCTAGAGGGAGCCGGAGGGTAAGAAACACCCCTGAAGAAGGATGTGTGGAGCCATCCTGGTTTTTAAGACCCTCATGTTCTCAGGGGCCAATATCTCTGACAACCACTCCATGGGCATGCCTAACAGAGATTCTTTTTCCTTTTTTTAAAGATTTATCCACCTATTTTAGAAAGAGAAACAGCAACCAGGGGGAGGGGCAGAGGGGGAGAGAGAGCATCTCAAGAAGTTTCCCCATTGGGCGTGAAGCCAGACGTGGGGCTCAATCCAAGGCCCCTGAAGCCGTGATCTGAGTCAAAACCAAGAGTTGGACACTCAACCAACTGAGCCACTGAGGCGCCCCAGGAAATTCTAAATTAAGGCTATCCACATTGGTTTGAGCTGGTGACAGGCAGTTTCAGCCCATCATAACTGATTTGAGGCATCCCACATTGTTTTGATTTTGGTTTAGAACATTTCTAAGCTGGTTTAGGGAAGTGAGACTTCAGGAATGCTGCAAGTGAGTGGTACTTCTCAGAGCACCTAGGCATTGATAGTGCTTCCTAATCCTTCTCCACTACCTTCCCCTCTAGTTAGGGGGCAGACTCAAGAGCCAGGGGAGTCTAATGCCCAAACCATTCCCCTAGGCAGTCTGAAAGAGTCCTGCCCAAATGACACCATGATACTTTGAAAAGTGAGCTTCTTGGATCCATAAGAGCCTAACTCACTGGAATAGTGTGACTGGTACAAGCCATCCTGGCATTCCCACCACCCAGGAAAGTGGTGCGTCTTCTCTATTTATGAGATGTCCAGTCCTCTGAATCAGAAACCTAATCAACCCTATGATGGGGGCATGGAGTAGGTGTTGTCTCTTTCTGCCAATAATTAGTTCCTGAAAAATACTACAACTAGCCATTTAGATTGGAATTATCACAGTCTACTGTGACCTGATGAAAACCAATTTGATCCAGTTTTAACCATAAGCACCACATGTAAATACCTGGGCAAAACCCACTTGAGCCTACTTGAGTTGGTCAAAATGGAATCAAGTTTATTTGAACAATATAACATGGATTCCAATAGTCTGAAACTGTTTTTAATCTAGTTTGAGCAACACTGAGCCAATACAATGTTGAACCCGCCGAAACTGGGTTGAACAAACTAATTTATTTTCAACCAGTTTGGATTGGGTTAGCCTGATTCAAACTAGTCCCTTGAAAGGGGATTTGGGGGTCTCAGTTTCCCAGATGTCAGCTCTTTACTAAAAAAAAAAAAAAAAAAAAAAAACAAAAAAAAAAACCAGGGTAGGAGAGGTTTTAAAGTTACTTATCTCCGGTGAGTGATTTACCTTACTCCCATAAATATTCATAAAAATTAATTACCAGCTTACTGAAAGAATTCATAAAATCCACACTTTTTGTTGTAACATTAGCAACAGCAGGAAACAGCCTCCTGGCTAAAGAAACATCCTATTTAAGAGGCTCTTTATGGTGTTGTTGGAGGACCTTGGAAAGAAGCAGCCCAAGTTTCCCTGAGGCCATTCAGACAGTGCAAAGTTGGCTAAACACCGAATGCTGAAATCCAATATTAACCTCCTCAAAAAAGACAGGAGAATAAAGAAGTAAGAGCCTGAATATGGATGCAAGTATATCCACCCTAATCAAAAGTGTTAGATCATAATGAGCTGCTTATACAGACATATTTCAGTCTATTAACCTGATCAGTAGTGTCAAGGGATGTAATTCAATGGGATGGCTGACTGTTCCCCTAATGAGCTGAACCACCCCCCTCCATAACAATACGGGCTTATGCCTGAGCACCTTTGCTTATTATAACACTGTTTTTACCTTGAAGGTGTGCGTTCTGCACAAGCTTTGCAGGAGAAAATCAAAGGTAAAAATACCATTTGCTTTGAGATAAAAATGCAACTGTTCTTTAAGAGTAAATTCAAAGTCACTTACCAGCCACAAAACTTGGAAATGATGCCACCTTCTTTGTCTATTGGCAAATACAAAAAAAGAAAGAAAAGAAAAGAAAACACACACATGACAGCGTAAGTAGATGGCCTGAAAAATCTAGGCTAAGAAGAGTACTGTATGTGAAAAGCTAAACCCCACTGAGTGTCTGATGTTCCTAAGAAGTCAGCTCCAGAAAGCAAACCAATGGCATTCAGGCACCATGGTGTTTAGGAAGGACACATGGAAACATTCCCATGGGAAAGCTTGGGGTACAAAGGGCCATCATTTAAAGTTAGGGACCCCCAGATTACTATGTCATTGCTAGAAGGGAGACTAGAGGCCATACAACCAATAGTTCTCCAATTGATGGGCATGAGAATTACCAGGGCCCATCTTTAAAAGCAAGATAAAGGATACTGAAAACCACTCTATGGGTGGCCAGACTTATTTCATCAAAGCTAGAAAATTCTATCCAAACTATGTCATCCAGAAAAGGGAAATCACTGGTTTAAGGCCTCATTTTAACAACCTCCATCAAGGCAGTGTTAATCAATATACGATTGTTTTTCAAAACCATGCTGTGGATTTAAAACAGTGGTTCTCAATCAGGATGATTTTTTTGTCCCCAAGGGGACATTGGGTAATGTCTGTAGACACTTTTGGCTTTTACAGCTTGGCAAAGAGGTTATGTGCTACTGGCATCTAGTGGATAGAGGCCAGAGATGCTTCTGCACATCCTTTAGAGGAAAAGACAGCTCTTCACAACAAAGAATGTTCTGGCCCAAATGTCAATGGTGCCATTATTGAGTAACCCTAACTTAGAACATAACTGTAAGATAATGGAGTAGAACAAGTTTCTGTCAAACCAAGGAGCATAAATGAACTTCCCTAACCCCAACCCCGCACGCCACTGAAAACGCATGAACCCACAGTGGTATGAGCCTGAATCAGCAGGAAAGAAACTTTCCTTCCTTTTCCTACAGGGACACCCAACTTTGCTTGACTGAATCCCCACTTCCAAGACACTGGCTGGGATAAGAACATGGTGGAAAGGGTGAGCAGACCATGGTGGTGTGGTGACTTCAATATTAGGAACTTAAACCACAACTCTTATCCTTGGAAAAAATTACCTCTGGGATGTTGTTATTGTCCACAGGTCCGTTGAGATCAGAGCGCTGCTGCTTCCTTGGCTGCTCCAAGCCATTGCAAACCTGGAAACCAGGAAGTGAAAGATGAAGATGGTGCTTCTGTATGTTAGAGAAATAAACCAAGATATATTATGACACAATTTTATGAAATGCCCATGTATGTATGTGCGTGTATATGTGTAATTTAAACTCTTCTGCAATTAACATGTATTCTTTTATATTTATAAAATGGTTTGTTTTTTTTTCCATTTTTTTTTCATTTTTTTTCCTATTTATTTATTTTCAGAAAAACAGTATTCATTATTTTTTCACCACACCCAGTGCTCCATGCAAGCCATGCCCTCTATAATACCCACCACCTGGTACCCCAACCTCCCACCCCCCCGCCACTTCAAACCCCTCAGACTGTTTTTCAGAGTCCATAGTCTCTCATGGTTCACCTCCCCTTCCAATTTACCCAAATTCCCTACTCCTCTCTAACGCCCCTTGTCCTCCATGCTATTGGTTATGCTCCACAAATAAGTGAAACCATATGATAATTGACTCTCTCTGCTTGACTTATTTCACTCAGCATAATAAAATGGTTTTGAATCATTTTTTTTACCATCTGTCACCACACAACATGATTATAATATTATGCTTCATTTCTCTTATGCTTTACTTCTATTATGCTTTACTTCTCATCTCCATGACTTATTTTATAACTTGATATTTGTACCTCTCAATCCCCTTACCCTATTTTGCCCATCACCGCCCCCTTCCTCTTTACCCTTTGGAAACCACTAGTTTGTTCTCTGTATTTATGAGTCTGTTTTTGTTTGTTTGTTCATCTGTTCTGTCTTTTAGAGTCTACATATAAGTGAAACTACATGATACTTGTCTTTCTCTCTCTGGCTTATTTCACTTAGCATAATACCTTCCAGGTCCATCCATGTTGTAAATGGCAAGATATCGTATTTTTTTATGGCTGAGCTATGTTCCATTGTGTGTAGGCCACATCGTCTTTCTCCATTTTTCTACTAATGGATAGTTGGACTGCTTCTGTATCTTGGCTATTACAAATAATGCTACAATAAACATGGGGTGCATATATCTTTTCAAATTAGTGTTTTCATTTTCTTTGGGTAAACACGTAGCTGTGGAATTACCGAATTATATGGTAGTTCTATTTTTTAATTTTTTGAGGAACCCCCATACTGTTTTCCACAGTTGTTGCATCAATTTATATTTCCACCAGCAGTGCAAAAGAATTCCCTATCTCCACATCCTCCCAATGCTTGTTATTGCTTATCTCTTTTGACTTTAGCCATTCTGACACATATGGGGTGATATCTCATTTTAGTTTTCATTTGTATTTCCCTGATGCTGAGACATGGTGGACATTTTTTCATGTGCCCATTGACCATCTGTCTGCCTTCTTTGGAGAAGTGTCTATTCATGTCTCTGCTCATTATTTAATTTTTTTTTTTTTGGTGTTGAGTTGCATAACTTTATATATATTTTAGGGATTAACTCCTTACTGGATATATCATTTGTCAATATCTTCTGCTATTCAGTAGGTTGTCTCTTTGATTTGTGGATGGCTTCCTTTGCTATGCAAAAGCTTTTTATTTTGATGAAGTCCTAACCGTTTATTTTTGCTTCTGTTTCTCTAGCCTCAGAAGATGTATCTAGAAAAATGGTGCTATGACCAATGCCAAAGAAATTACTGCCTGTGTTTTCTTCTAGAATTTTTTTGGTTTCAGGTCTCAAATTTAGGTCTTTAATTCATTTTGAGTTTATTTTGGTGTGTGGCGTAAGAAAGTGACCCAGTTTCCCTTTCTTTGCATATAGCCAGCTGTCCAGTTTTCCCAGCACCATTACTGAAGAGACTATCTTTCTCCCGTTTGTATTCTTGTCTCTATATTGTAGAATATTTGACCATACAAGGAGGGGCTTCTTTCTTTTTCTTTCTTTTTTTTTTAAGATTTTATTTTTTTGACAGAGAGACTCAGAACACAAGCAGTGGGAGCAGTAGGGGGAGAAGCAGGCTTCCCGCTGAGCCAGAGCCCCATGTGGGGCTTGATCCCAGGACCCTGGGATCATGATCCAACCTGAAGGCAGACACTTAACCCACTGAGCTGCCCAGGTGCCCCGAAGAGCTTATTTCTTGACTTTCTATTCTCTTTCATTGATCTGTGTGTCTCTTTTTGTGTCAGTACCCTACTGTTTTAATGACTATTGCCCTGTAGTCTATCTTGAAACCTGGGATTGTGATACCTCAAGTTTTGCTCTTCTTTCTCAAGATTGCTTTGACTATTTGGGGTCTTTTGTGTTTATATACAAATTTTAGGATTATTTGTTCTAGTTTTATGGAAAATACTTTGGTATTTTGATAGGGATTGCACTGAATCTGTAAATTGCTTTGTGTAGGGTGGACACTTTAACAACATCAATTTCCATTCTATGAGTATGATATGTCTTCCATTTGTTTGTGACATCTTCATATTCTGAATCAGATTTTCTAATTTTATTATTTATTATTTGTTAATAGTGGTAAAACACACATAACATTAAATTTACCACTTTATCCACTCTAAGTGGATGGTTTGGAGGCATTAAGTACATTAACATTCTGCAATTATCACCACCATCCCTCTCCAGACTTCTTTCCATCTTGCTCATCTCAAATTATGTATGCATTAACCATTAATTCCCCATTACCCTCTCCCCCCAGACACTGGCTGTCTCTGTCAATTTAACATCTCCAGGAACCTCACATAAGTAGAATCTTATCTTTTTGTGGCTGTCTGTTTCACTTAGCATAATGTCCTCAAGGTTCATCCATATTGTAACATGTATCATAATGTCCTGCCTTTTCAAGACTGAATAATACTCTTCTATTTGCATATACCCCATTTTATTTATCCATCCATCTATTGATAGACACTTGGGTTGCTTCCTCCTTTTGGCTATTGTGAATAATGCTGCTCTGAACATGGGTACAAATATGTCTTAGAGTTCCTCTTTCAATTTTCTGGATATACACCCTTAAGAGGAATTGAATTGCAAGATTATATTGTGATTTTATTTGTAATATTTGAGGAACCCCCATATTGTTTTCCAGCAACTGTACGATTTTATATTCCCAGCAATTTCCAAGAGTTTAAAATCATAGTCCTAAAAAACCTGAATTCTTAGTTTAATGCAAATTCTAAACTCTAGAATCTAAACTTGTTGGTTAATGCAAATTAGTGAATCTACTACTAAGGAAAACAAAATGTTCCAAGGACATGTCATAAGTCTTCTCTTAAAGAGGACATCAAACCAAAATCTCAAATTTTAACAAAATTTAAAGTTTGAGTATCTCTATGTGGTGCTTTGCACCATCCAGAATGTAGAGTCCAGATCAATAGCACCAAAATTACTCTACAAACCCCAAGGGAGGTTTTAGTAAGCCATCATGCGAAGTTTCAGAACTTCCTGGAAATAAATTATCAAGCAGTAACAATATAATGATGATGATGAGATTAATGATAAGTTATACTTACAAGTAAATAAATTTATATTATAAATATATACTACACTCATGTTTACACAGAAATAATTAATTTACACTATTTCCACTCTTGCTTTACAGCTTACAAGACTGAGGCTTCAGGTGTTGGAGATAATAGCTAGGTTCCCACAGGTCTAGATAGCATAGCAAGATGTCGCTGCTGGTTTTCTTCCTTGTCTAGACTGTTACTGTTGTGTTCCTTGATGTCATTCAGTCTCTCTGGCAGGGCTAGAGAAGAATGAAGGGACATGGGCCCACCCTCCTGGCACTGATGACATCGAGAAGACCACAGATTCCTAGCTGAGCATCCCCTTCCTGACTACAAACGCTACTACATCTCAAAGGCAGGGATGGGGGTGAGTGGGGAGTTCAGGGATGGCTCAGATAGGAGGTGGGAAAAATGGGGCTGGGCTTCAAGCATGAGGAAGGTTGAGCACAGAGGAAGAAAGGAGGGAATCACCATATACCAAGAAAAATTTAAAACTCAAGCTACAGGAAGAAATGAGGCTTTCCTGAAACAGAGGGGAAGCAGAGCTGCAGCTGGGGCTCAGGAAGTTCTGATGTCGGTTGGTCTCTGCTTCCTTTGCTGGAAGCCCAAAGAACTGTCTGCACCCCAAGCCCTGTGAACTCTCAGATAATTCACATGGGTCCTGGTTTCATCCTGCTGTCCCAGTATGCCTCAAGGCAGGGCTCTGGGGCTCGGGCAGGTCTGGGAACGCTGGCATGCTCCTCGGTCCTTCCTAGCCCTCTTTCTGGGAGCTGAACCCATCCTTTCCTGGAGGAGAGGACTGTGATTCATCTGGGGTCTCCACCTCATTAGAACCCATTCTGACCAAGCTGAGTGGACAGTGTCCCTTCTTGTAGGGCTGAGGATGACTTGGCAATGACTCCTGCCAGGGTGCTCAGGGAGCCAGGATGGTTTCCCAGTCTCTGAGTTAAGTCTTCCCTCTGCTTCCTTGGCTCTGCACCTCCCTTTGTGGCCAAAGTAGACCAGGCAATATCTCCTAAAGAGTACAGTGGGAACTCTTACCTCAAACGCTATTCCCATCCGCCTTTATTAAACCCAAATTTGCCACATCCTCCCGGAAAACCTTCTGTTGTCTTATACTCTTGGCTATTTCAAGGTCTATTTAGAGCACATCTGTGTTTCCCCTTTTGTTTGAAAGAGCTCTAATCTGGTGACTTTTCCTAGGCTGAGTTCACGGACTTCATTTCTGGAAGGCCCGCACCATCTTACCAAATGCTGGATGGACAACAGTCATCTCCAAAATGCCTAAAGAAACAAACCAGCCAACTGATGGATGAAAATGGTTGTCAACCACACTTTTTAGAGACTGAATTTGTCCCCACCAATTTCATATATTGAAGCCTAACCTTCAAGGAGAAGGGCATTTGGGATATAATTCGTATTAGATGAGCTGGTAAGGATGGGAGCCTCATGAACAGGAGCCCCCCGAGAGCTCCCTCACTCCCTCCACCATGTGAGGACACAGCCACAAGGCTCTGGCTGTGAACCAGGAAGTGGCCCCTCACCAGATACCAGATCTTCTGGGGCCTTGATCTTGGACTTCCTGCCTCCACAACTGTGAGAATAAATGTCTGTCGTTTATAAGCACCCCGTCTACGGTATTTTTGTTATAGCAACCCAAATGGACTAAGATAACACCACATCTACAAATGTTACAGCTTGGGGTGGAATCTACATTTTCTGCCACGGACGTAGGGCAACAGACTCTCGTCAGGGCGCCAGATGCATTGCGGGAAAAGGCCATGTCGGGCCTGTTATTCATCTTACATGGGGTGAAGAGGGGTCCCTCTGGGGGAGGCAGCCCCCACGGGGTGAGGGCTTGGGTAGGGAGCAGAGGCTGGGTGCTGTGCCCCCATGCCCATCCTTGGAACACCTCGCATGGAGCCACAGCACGTGGTCACCATGGGCAATACAGGGTCTGAGATCCACCTATAACGGAGATTTCTCCCCAGAGCTTCTACAGTCTCGACCCTTTCCTCCATGTCAGCGTTTTCTCCAGTCATCACCATGACAACCATGTCTCATCATCAACAGCTGGGGCTGTTTTCAGAGAGGTGGGCTTGGGAGAGCCCATCCGGCGCTCTGATTTTTATCTCGAGGGCAAGGCGGGGGCGCGCTTGGCAGCATGGGGTGCAGCATCTGAAATTAACATCGTAGAGGCCCACGTGGGTTGGGGGTTCCCAGCATCTCAGCGGAAGATGCTCTCTCACCCTTCTGGGTACCCCCAAACCACAGCAGGCAGCCACACCTCAGCAAGAGAGGCCAGCCAGGATACCTGAGTCCTTCTCAGCCAACAGGGAAGCAGCCCAGCACTGAGGGCTGTTCTTGACGCTCTGGGGCTGGAAGCCGCACCAAGGGAGAAGGATGGTGAGTGAAACTGTGAAGTGAAATCTAGCGGGAGGAAATGGGGCAGGACCCCCTTGCCGGCACCTTGAGAACAGAACAGAAATGTGTGGCAGAGACTGGTCAGGACATGCCAGGACCAGGGACAGCTGTTCAGGGTTCGGGATGATTTGTCTGTAATAAAAATATATTCATCTGAATAAATCGCTCTAATAAGTATCTTGGCTCCAGTTGGTGAAGCCAGAGCTAGGATTTTTTTTTTTAAGTGTCAATTTAGATTTTGTCTGCTTGATTAAATGGAAAATACAGCAACGTAACCCACATGGCTTGACAAGAAACAACAGCAAACAAGCACGCCCGCCCTCACGCCATCTATAATAAACACCAAACATTCCTAAGCAGTCTCCTGAATGACAAGCACGTTAGTGACACACGGAGGGACAGAGCGTCAGCTCAAAGCCGGGCAAGCCACAAGCTTCACACTGAACTATGCTGTCTCCCCTCACACGTGACTCCTTGTCAGACACATTCCAGGCTTACAGACAGCTCAGTTCAGTGACAGCCTTCTCTGGGAATCACCTGCTCCCCGTTCCCAAAGACATCAGACATTGAGCAAAGCTGCCTTCCTCTGTCCCACACAGCAGGGGTCAGCCGGGACCCACAGCCTGCTGGGGGCTCATGGAGAGCCGCCCTGAGCACGTCAGCCACGGTGGGCTGACTGAAGGTCTGCCTATTGCGTCCTGAACATATTTCACAAGCCCTTCAACCTGTCCCCTGACAGGCGGGTGGCTCAGAAAAATGACAATATTGTTCTTTTTCTTCTGCCCCTCTTAGAATTCTGATCACTCGTATGACATTTGTCTGGAGGAGAATGAGAGCTTAGGGATGAAGTATTTATTCTTATAATAGTCATCCCCATGGGGGTGATCATATCTTTTTGAAGCCAATCTGTGGTTTCAAAGAATCATGACAAGATCCATTAGGGAAACCCGCCGGTCAGTCTATCTTTTAACATCTCCAGGCGGGCCTGTGAACAGGAGGGTTAAGGAGAGTCTCTCTCCCCACACTCTCTCCATCCCCTGCCCAGATATTTCATGAAACATACCTATACTAAACAATTCCGCATCCTCTGTCCAAGGCTCAAGCTTAATTGTGTGTCCTCTTATTTTTTTTTAAGATTTTATTTATTTATTTGACAGAGAGAAATCACAAGTAGGCAGAGAGGCAGGCAGAGAGAGAGAGGGAAGCAGGCTCCCTGCTGAGCAGAGAGCCCGATGCGGGACTCGATCCCAGGACTCTGAGATCATGACCTGAGCCGAAGGCAGTGGCTTAACCCACTGAGCCACCCAGGCGCCCTGTGTGTCCTCTTATTATTTACTCCATCTGGCAGCCCTACCTAGGGCCTGAGAGACTGCCACCTGCACTGAGCTCCCCCAGGGCACACTCAGGGCCTGGCCTAGTTCTCTGCATCCGGTTTGCTAAAACCTCCCCCACCACTGACCACCACAACCACCTAGCATGTCCTTGACTTTGTCCTTCAGTGGTGCCTAGGGTGCTTGGCCCAGCATTTCAGAGCAGAAGCGAATTTTCCTAAACTGCCCTCTGCATTTCAATCCCTTATGAAGCACTGTCCAAAGGCTGCACCCAGGGTGCCTGAGTAGCTCAGTTGGTTAAGTGCCTGCCTTCGGCTCAGGTCATGCATGATCCTAGGGTCCTGGGATCGAGTCCTGCACTTGGCCCCCTGCTCTGCAGGGAGTCTGCTTCTCCCTCTGCCTCTCCTCCCACTCATTCTCTTAATCTCTCTCTCAAATAAATACATCTTTGAAAAAATGTATTAAAAAAAAAAAAAAAAGGTCACATCCACAGGACTGGTCCCAAGCAAGCATCTTGGGTGACTTACATTGAGGTCCCCAAAACACACACAACAAAAGTCTTGACCAGGGATAGCTCCCCATCTAGTGTGGCACAGCTCACCAGCCTGCTGGCTTTAGACCCTCTGTGGGGCAAGCCGGAGAACAAACAAATACACATAGGAACAACGGCAGTTCCTGTGTGATTTGGCCTGAGGGGCCTAAGAGGGGAGCCCCAACGCTGAACCATTAAAGGCTTGGGAATGGTTCGATCTTTCTCATCTGAGCGCAGCCAGGACCCTAGTACATGGCTGGGGGAAATGTAAAATGTTGAGCCGTTGTGGACAACAGTATGGGAGTCCTCAGGAAGTTACACACTGAATGCCCATGTGATCCAGGAACACCACCCCACAGAGGGCTGAAAACAGCTATCTACACAAAATCTTGTACCTGAATGTTCGTGGCTGCCTCATTTGTAACAGTTACAAGGCAGAAACCACCTGAGTGTCTGTCAACAACTGAATGGATGAACAAAGGATGGTGTATCCCTTCCATGGAATATCACTCAGCCAGGAAAAGGAATGGGGTCCTGACACGTGCTAGGACATGGGTGAGCCCTGAAAACAGCATGCCAAGCGAAAGAAGCCAGACGCAAAAGGTCACATACTGTGTGATCCCATTTAGATGGAAATGTCCAGAAACAGGCACATCTGTACCCAGAGACAGCAGGTTTGTCTTTGGCAGGGGTTGGAGGGGGAGGGGAGAATGGGGAGTGACTGCTGAGGAATAAGCATGAGCTCTCCCTTTAGGGGGATGAAAATGTTCTGGAACCAAATAGAGGTGCTTGCACATCCCTGCACTAACTGTCGCCAAACCCTACACATTAAAATGATCAAGATAGTTAATTTTATTTTATGTGTATATATCACTACAGTTTAAAAATAATGTGGATGAGTTGTCTGGGTGGCTCAGCTGGTTAAGCATCTGATTCTTGACTTCGGCTCGGGTCTTGTTCTCAGGGTCCTGGGATGGAGCCCGGTGATGGGCTCCTCACCCAGCAGGGAATCCACTTAAGGATTTCTCTCCCTCTCCCTCTGTCCCTCTCTTGCTCTTGCATGTGTTCGCTCTCTCTCTCTCTCTCCAATAGATAAATAAATCTTTAAAAGTTATTTTTAAACAATGTGGAAAGAATGAATAACCAGAGCCCTTTAAGAACCTAAGGCTTACTACCCCTACCTGTAATATTCACTTTAGTTTAGCTGAAGGTCACCCACCAGCTTGTGCAGGACTAAGCCTCTCCTTGGACACAAAGGCCAAGGGAAGGAGGTGGGTTGTCCAGGTGGCACAGAGGCTCTTCCCTCCCAGTCACCTGCATCACACATCAGGGTATCACACTTGGATTCAGTTGTGGAAAAGAAGAGGGTTCCAACTCTTTTTTTTTTTTTTAAGATTTTATTTATTTATTTGACAGAGAGAGATCACAAGTAGACAGAGAGGCAGGCAGAGAGAGAGAGAGAGGGAAGCAGGCTCCCTGCTGAGCAGAGAGCCCGATGCAGGGCTTGATCCCAGAACCCTGAGATCATGACCTGAGCTGAAGGCAGAGGTTTAACCCACTGGGCCACCCAGGCATCCCGGGGGTTCCAATTCTTAAAGCAAAGCATGCTATGGAACTAAGGAGTCTTCCATTTGGTTTGGTTCAGTTCTCAAAGGAAGAAACTGACACCACCCCCTTTCTAAATCTGTGGCTGGGGAGCCAACATGGCCGCCTCTCCCACAGGTTCCACAGGTTGGCAGCAAACACTGGCATCTTTTCCCATCCTGCCAACTTAAAGGTGAGAAGCCTTGTGTGAGCAGAGTTTAATGACAGCGGCTCTCCAGAGCAGCAGAATGGTCTCTTGGCCTTGCGGCAGGCTCTTGCATTCTCCTGGGAGACCTGAGGCCCCTCCCACCTAGCTTGACATCTGAAAAATGAAGGCAACGAAGGTGCATAAATCAAAAGGAAATCAAATGAACGATACTAAGTCAATGTTAGAATTCCAGTTCCAGGGGCGTTTTTCTATATTGGACTTGTACTCATCTAAAGAGGTCACTGTTCCCAATATGGAATTGCTGTGACCAGCTCTCTGTTCTAACAAGAGGACTTCTCTTGGTCAATACTATTAGTCCTAAGTAATAAAAAACTCAATTGAACTGCCTAAACCTGTAAACACTAACACAAAGTTTTGTGATTCATAATTTGAAAAATACATTTAGCCAGCTAATATGTAAAGAAGATACCAATGACCCAGTTAGCTTCTACAAATCTACCTGTTCAACTTCTATGATTATACAAGGTAGAATATTTGGTTTTCCTAACACTAAGGATAAGAAGAGAGAGTCGAACTAGCTGTTATTTTTTATGAGACTGACTAGCTGTTATTTTTTAAAATATTCTTATTTATGTATTTGAAAGAGAGAGAGAACAAGCACAGGGAAAGGCAGAGGGACAAGCAGACTCCCCAACGAGTAGGGAGCCTGACACGGGGCTTGATCCTAAGACCCCAAGATCATGACCTGAGCTGAAATCAAAGGTCAGCCACTTGACCGAGCCACCCAGGTGCCCCAGAACTAGCTGTTATTTTAATGATATATTTGAAAATACATTTTTATTTGAATGATACCAACAAAGTAGGACCTCAACAATCTTACTTAACAATGAACAGATCCACTGCTTTGTGACCATGCACAACAGTGACCACAGGGCCAAAGGAGTGCAGTCCACTCATCTCTACTGTGACTACACCAGACTGGTTTTGATTGGCCCAGAACGTGTGTGTGTGTCAGGGGAGGGAGGTGTCTGATACTGGTTACATGGGCTCAGATTGGCTCGACTTGGTTTTAGATGATTCATATTGGCTCAGGCCAATAAACGGGCCAAGAGCCCTTTTTCTTTTCCTTTTTTTTTTATCACCATAAACATACATAAAATGTATCATTTCAACCATTTTTTAAAAGATTATTTATTTGAGAGCAAGAGAGAGCACAAGAGCAGAGTGAGGGGCAGAGGGAGAAGCAGATTCCTCGCTGAGCAGGGAGCCTGAGGCAGGGCTCAATCCCAGGTCTCCAGGACCATGACCTGAGCCAAAGGCAGATGCTCAGCCAACTGACCTATCCAGGAGCCCCCCTTTCCATCATTTTTAAGTGGACAGGTAAGTGGGCATGAAATACATTCACACTGTTGTGCAATCTGTTATCACTATCTACCCACAGAACTTTTCATCTTCCCTAACAGAAACTCTGCACCCATTAAACACTAACTCCCCATTCCTGCTTCCCCAGCCCCTGGCAGCCAGCATTCCACTCTCTGTCTCTCTGAATTTAATTCCTCCAGGACCCTCATATGAGGGGAATCATACAGGATTTGTCTTTTGGGGACTGGATTATTTCACTGAGCATAGTGGCCTCAAGGTGCATCTGTGTTGTGGCAGACGTCAGAATTTCCATCCTTTTTCGGGCTGAATAATATTCCACGTAAAAGTCTTTCCTTCTGGTTGTTGTTGTTGTTGTTGTTATTTAAGATTATAGTTATTTGAGTGAGAGAGTGGGGGGTGGGGGAGAGAGCAGAGTAAGCAGGAGAAGAAGCAGGCTCCCCAATGAGTAGCAAGCCTGATGTGGGACTCGATCCCAGGACCCTGGGATCATGACCTGAGCCAAATGCAGACGCTTTACTAATAGCCATCCAGGCACCCCCCAAATTCTTTTCTTTTGTACTTTATGACTAGCAGTGTGGCACAGGAGAAAAAAACGATGCTCCCACCAATATGGAAAAAAATTACCACGCCGTGGTCTCTGAATATGGGCCAAACTGCCCATAGTTTAGATGACTTGGCATTCTTCAGATTCATTCATTTTGTTTCATTCTTCTTGGCATTCACTCTACAATATCTCTCATAAATTGCAAATTCGATTCCACAAAAAGAGCCTTGACCTGATACTGGTCTTGTTCCTGGAGCAGGTTTTAAGGACTGGTGAGTGGCTAAATCACGTGTCTTCTCTTGAAGATTAACATTCATATTTCTTGACGTGACTAGTGTGCTATCTTTATATGCTTGGGTCCCAATAAATGAATGAATGAATGAATGAATGAATGAGTGAATGAGTGAAGCAGGTGACAGACCACAGAGAGGCAGAGCTTCTATTTTCAATGAGTAGGGGTCATTTCAATAAGCAGGGGTGCTTGGATGGCTCAGGGGGTTGAGCACCTGACTCTTGGTTTTGGGTCAGGTCATGATCTCAGGGCTGGGACATCAAGCCCCGTGCTGGGCTCCATGCTCAGTGCAGAGTCTGCTGGGATACTGTCTCTCCCTCTCCCCACTGCCACTCCCCCCGATCTCTCTCTTCTTCTAAGATAAACAAATCTTGAGAGAGAGAGAGAGAAAGGAAGCAGCAGCAGGAGTGATCAAAAGATCCCAGAAGCACCCAGACACCTGGCATGGGTGTGGCATGGTCCAGGTCTGAGCCTGTCTGACAAAGACACTCAGGCAGGTGAGTCTGTGTCAGCAGCATAATGGTCAAAGTCAGCAGACCTAGAAACTCTGGGAAGGAAAGTTAGGGACAGATGTCTCCCCGTTGTCACCAAGGGCTGATTTGAGGGGAAGCAAGAGACTCAAAGGCTGGGTGGGGAGTGTTGGGGTAGGAGTAGGGCTGCACTAGGATTCAGTGTGGGCAAACAAGTCTTAAATCAGAGGCCCTTGCAAGTATCTGGGCCAAGGAAGAGGAAGGCTGGCCAACGAGGGTGAATGGGCAACCTCCCCAAACAGTAACGTTCCTCCAGCCTTACAACGTGCCAAGCTTCTGTACCGAGCAGCAGCCCCACGTCCGGAGTCCATTTCAGGCTCACTGACCTAACCTGTGTGGCCCGACTGCCGTCACAGCAGGACAAGGTGGCTGACTGTGGGGGCAGGTCCAGCAGTGCTTTGGCACCAAAGACGGCATATGGCATCTCCGTCAATGTCTCTTCAATGGAGACAGGAACCAGACGCAAGCCTGGACCACCACGTGCTCCTGACTGAAACCAGAGGAGCCAGACTGGGAGATTCTGGAAGCCCAGTTCCAAACATCCTTCAGCTCCAGCAGTCTGGAACTGAGCTTGGTCGCAGGCAGAGAGAGATCAGCTTCTCTGGTATGACGTTGGAATCAGCAAACAATCCTGGACCTGGCAGCTTCTGGAGTCCACCGCGCCCTGGGGCACCATTCTGTCCCACACCTCCTTCTCGAAGTTTCTGAGATGTGCTTCATGTTCCTAAATTGCCTGGGGTGTTATCCACATAGGATTGGGAGGCAGTCTTTGTTCACATCCTGTTACGATAGTCCCGTGACCTCTTAAGTAACTGACTAGCCTTGGCCGAGATCTGGATGCTTTGGGTGGACCACCCCATGGTGGCCACGGCCACGTGGTCCCACCTGAGGAGAGGATCCCACGAGTGACATTACACGTCTCTGAGTCTCGTGTTCAGCCATGTGGCCTTTCTCCCTGAACAGCAGATGTTTCTAAAAATTCCTCCGTGGAGCCTTGCGCTTCCTAGGCAATGTCACGTGACAAAGCAGTTTTGTCAGCCGGCTGCGTCTCAAGCCGCTGGGGCATGCGAGGGACTGTGGGAGGTGCCGCAGGGGCCTGAGGACCGGAGCTGGGTGTGGGTTGACTCGCTGACTCACTGCCTCGGTCCCGCACCCAGTCCCATCCCATTCCCCCAGATCTGCCCGAGAAGCTCATGGCTGGCAAATGGGTGTGACTTGGGACAATGCAATTCAGTTTAAGCCCCACCCATGCTGGGCCTCCTTTCCCTGTTGGCAACTCCTTGGGTCCCTCCCTTCTTGTCCTTACAGACACTGCCCATTTACCTCCTTCGGTTCCCACATGTGACCCTTTGCCCTTACAGCCCCTCAGAGCAGCACGGGGGCTTCCCAGCAAGGCCTCCCTTAGCGGCCATGCTGTGTTTGGCCTTCCAGGTGCCCCTGCCCCTAAGCTCCCTCCTGGCTTTCCCCTCCCAACTAATGGGCCTTCTCCCTCCCTTGTCACCATCATCATCCCACGTCCTGCCCCCCGCCCTGGCTCTCTTCCAGGGCTCTCAGCCCCCATCACAAACCCAGCCCCCAGGCCCCTCCACATTCAGCCTCTCTTGGTTGGCTCACTTTCCAAGCCCCCCTCCAAGCCCTGCAAAGACCCAGAGACTCTCGGCTCATCACCCCTGCTGCAGCCAGTCCCTCCCCAGAGCACCCAGCCCCACCGTGACTAGGAGGTTTCTGTGTGTCTATCTCCCTCTAGAATGAGGTTTGCAGTGAGGGCTTACGTCATTTTAAATCTTTGCACCCCCACTGCCTGGCACGTTGTAGGTGCCAAGACGCATGGGCTGTTGGGGAAGGAAGGCAGGTGCCAGCAGCCCAGGGAATCCGATCGGCCTGGCTAGGGACAGTCAGCTTCGAAGGAGAGTGGGAGTTATGTGCAGAAACTCCAGATTGAGGAGAAGGCCATTTGGGATTAGTGAGAGACCGGTGGCCCAGAGCCCAGCTCATCTGCCCAGAAAGTGGAGTTCTCAATTTCCTATTAGGAACGCAGTGTGGGAAACCAGAGCAGCCCTTGGAGATGTGTCAGTGTCACCTCGTTCCCCCAAAATCAGACTGCAGAGCAGAAAGGGACTGAGAATGTCCCCAAGAAGGCACGTGAGAGCTGTCTCCCCTGGGTGGCCCTGCAGGGGGAGAGGGTCCACCCGAGGAAGGCCTGCAGAGGGGAGAGCCCGCAGACACCTTGGAGCGGCCCCTCCTTCACTGGGCACCTCTAGCCTTTCAGCTCTCGGGCCACACACACACACCCGCCCTGCCTCCAGTGTGTCTGGCTTCAGCCCTCCCCTGACGGCCTTCCAGAAGTCAGTGATGCCAACCTGTTCGGGGGTGTCCCCAGCCCTGCACAGCTTGGCCCTGCACCCAAACTGTTTGCAGAGCCTCCCCCAGCGGGCTCCCCCACATCCTGAAAAAGGCTCGCCAGACTTGAAATCATCACCGTCACCATTGGGGCAAGCGTTCCATGCACCTGACATCCACTGCAGACTCTGATCCACACCAACGCTGCTCCCCGAAGCCCCAGGGGATAGGCAGTGGTTAGTGCATATCACGTGTCCAGCATGTTCCAGAACTGGGAGCTGGGGCAGCAGGATGGGCTCCAGGCTTCCTAGCTCTCCTAACCACTGCACCTTACTCTCTCTTCAAGGCCTAGAGGTGGGGACATTTCTGTCTGGATTATCGTTAGTGGAAGGACTCTACATGATTTTCTTAGACAACAAAACAGTGTTTTAGAGACCCTGGCTTTAACTAGATTTTAAAAGCGCTGAAGCAATCCCAGGATCCTGGTGAATAAGCTGGTCCGTGACAACAATGGCCACCAGCAGTCATGTGTCTTCAAGAGGCTTCACAGAAGTCAAATAAGGCCTTTGTGCTGACTCAACAAACAGCCCCAGAGAGATCAAGTTTGGGAGCCTGAACAGATCGAGTGAGGGGCTGAGAACACCAAGGCTGGAACACCCTGGATTTTGTCTCTCAGGGTGGCTCTAGAAATCCGTCACGGCAGATGCTATGGGGACCCATCAAGGCACTGGAGCACAGGAGGCTGGAGAGGGGCACGGGAGCCCCTGGGAACTCTCCCATGCCACCTCCCCATGTGCACAAGAAAGGCAGGACCCGATGTCACGGTGGACGGGGAGGGGGGCTGCCGGCAGAATCGGGGGCAGGGCTGTGGGAAGACAGAGCCTACCTACACTCCATAGAAGCTCAGCAGGTGGGTGAGGACCTGCCCCTGACCAGGCTGTGCCCTCAGCTCCTGTCCTCAGGCTTTCTCCAGCTCTGTCCTAGCTTGGGACAGATTGGGACAGAATGTACCTGCTTGCACCCCAGGCACAGTGCAAGCAGCAGATCCCTTCACGCACCTGCTACCCTGTGGCATGCCAACAGAGGTTACCCAGGAGATAGCGACCTCGGGGTATTCCTCTCAGCCCCTCAGGGTGTGGTTCCCTTTCGTATAAAGCAGGTGCCCAGACTTAACTTCCTATGCCGCTGAACAGGACACACATGAGAGACACTGGCCCCAAGGGAGCGCTCACAGAGCCACTGCCCACCCCACGCCCAGGCAGGCCGAGGTCACTCACGCACCGAGCGTCTTCCCTCCGGATGTGATGCCAGCATTCCTATCACAATCTCGAAAGGTCCTCCACAAGGCAAGCCTCCACTGATTGCCAAATCACAGCAAAGCCTTCTCCACAAGGAGCAATGACAAACACTTGTACATCTGATGTGGTCTCAGGGCTCGGTACGTCACCTCAACTTAACTGCTATATTAAGTTGGCTATGATGCGTTGATCTTCCTTCTTTTTCTATTGTCAGAGGGCTCATATAGAAAGCACTGGCTGGAATGATGATAAACAAAAATCTCAGAAAACCCCCAATAATCGCAACAGGAGTAGGCTGTGCCGTCCAGCGTGCAGAGTTGTTCTGGGCACAGTGGCCACAGAAATCAAACACCTTGAACTAGATGTCCTGACAGGCGCCCAGCCCATGGAGGACATGAACAGGACCAGGAATGCCTGCAGCTCCAGAAACCTCCAGAGCCCAAAGAAGACATTTCTGAGAGGGGACCCTTGGGCACAGAGCAGGTATTTTCAGAGTACCTCTTCTCGAGTTAGATGTCTCAAGGTAACACAGGAAAAAGATGGGGATCCCAAAAGAATCGGTCCAAATCAAACCTCGTCCTTGTCAAACCCAGATGCACAGTGCATCACCCAGAGACTACAAGAACCCGCCATCCCAGGCCACCCTGCAAATCTGCGGAACTCTCTCGGCTGCTAAGCAAACATGTCTTACAGGAGCCTGGAGGAGCAGCTCCTGGAGCTGTCCCGATGACACACCAAGTCCCCAAAGCCCACCCCTGAGCTGTGGGACCAGGGTCCCACGGAGGTCCTCCCTCGGCTCACAGTAGAGGTGGGGTGCAGGAATGGAAACTCAATCTAGATATTCGATATGAACTAGGCTGGATGAAACTCACATATTCTTCATGGCCATATGTAAAAATTAAAATACTTTGTATCAACAAATCTCAATAAAATTAAGGAAAGTGACTCATAGACCATCTCTACTTGATGACTTTGATCCACGGCCTGAGACCTCACGAAGCCAGACGTGGAGACAATTTTATGGCCTGAAAGTCTTGTTGGACGCTGGTCACCACATGGGTGTCAGGACATAGGCGTCAAGGCCTTGTGGTTACCAAGTCAGTAAGGACAGACTAGTAGGGGTAACCGCTCTCTGGGAGGAAGATCGCCCGATTCATTCACTAGTGGGCAGACTCAAACACTCCCTGCCCCTGAAGTCAGCATCACCTCTTCTAGAAGCCCTTCAAGGACTGCAGGGGGCGATGGTGAGAAGCATGAATTTCAGTGCAACACAGACTATTTACCCCTTGAGCTGTGTGACCACAGGTGTGGTGCTGAGCCCATGAAAGTCTCAACGGCCTCATCTGTGAAATGGGAATAACGCTCGTCTCTACCTCTCCTGAATGTTCCAGCACTCACTGAGATCGTCCACACGAAGTCCGGAGCCCCGTGCTGGCCCTGACCACCGACACCGGCATCACCTCCACCAGCACCCACGGACTTCCACAAACGGTAGGACAAGAAACATGAACTCCTCAGAAGCCCAGGGCCCCAAGGGTGACAAAGGCAACACCTTTCCCATCCTCAGCATTTTGGGTGGATGTTGAGTCATCCTGGGATACAGACAAGAAGGGAGAGACCTCGGGAAATCATGTGATTAGGCTCTCCGTCCCCGAAGATGAGCAACTTGGCCTGTGTTTTCCTGATCGGCCCTGCATGGAGGGTAAAGGGCCTGATGATCCAGATTTGGGGGGCAACACTAGCCAACGGGGGCTGGAGGTGTCTTGGTCATAGTGAGTCTGGGACTTCGCCCCACGGCACACGTACAACGAAAGAGACGGGATACCTTTGCAGTAAAGTTCTCAACCTCATTGGCCAATCAGATGCAGTTCGGTTCTCTTTATTTGTGTGAGTTCTTGTCTGTAAGCCCGCTGTGATCTCCGTGTGTGTGGGTACCAACCCAGCTCCGAGGAGAAATGCAAGATAAGGTTCCTGCAAAGCCTCTGGTCGTCATTTTTGTTGGCCCATCCATGCAACAAAAGGCCGATCCACCTGTTTTATGTGTTTTCCTACTTAGACACTTTTTTTTTAACGTGCATTCCTCACAAGTAATTATATCCAGTATTTCTTTCTAATAAAACCGGTTGCAAAGAGTCTCACACTTGCCTGACCTCGGAAAATAAGACCATACATTTCTCGGGCTCTTGGCCTCATCACAGTGCCTTCCTGTGCTCTTTTTATAGCGGGTCATCTCGTGAACCCCCAACGTTAGCCACTTCTCCGATGTTTCTCCACACGCTCTCCATATTACTTTAGCACTTCCCGGAGCAACCTTGTGTACGGATCGACGAATTTCCTCTCCCTCTCTCTGGCTGCACCATATTGTTGACTCATGGCCAACAGCTCTGCAACTCACACCTCCATGAATTATTGAACACAGCGTATTTTCTCCATAAGGCACATCACAGCCTTCTCGTGCCCAGAAGCACCAGACAGCACGCCAGCACTGCACGTGGAGGTCATTGCGTCATCCCACAGAGAGCACAAAAATGCAAAAAAAAAAAAAAAAACAAAAAAAAGAACAAAAAAAACCCTGGCACTACAAGGATCGCGGATAGGACACCTACTTGCAGTGTGAGAGCTGAGACAAGAAGGCAAAGGGTCTCCTTGTTCACACGCAGCTGGGGTCGTGCACGCTGAGGGCCTCGCACGTCTCTGCCTCTCTGCGCATGCCCACAAATGCTCACAAAGGTGCGACGAGAACTGATTTGAAGCTCACACAAGTAAAGGTTAGCGAGGAGGCCAGGTCACGGGTAATGGAATCCACGAATAACAAGGATCTGCCTGGCTTTGTTTACAGAACACATCTAACAGGACGCTTTGGGAAATCCTGTCAGATAGTTCGCCTCTTTGATTTGAAAACATTCAGCGATAGAATTTGGCCCTGCCATGTGGCAAAATATATAATTTTTTTTTTTTTGCTTCTGTTCTCCAAATTTCCCTCAATAAACATGCACTGCTTTGAAATAGTTCTTTCTTCCGTAAAAACACTCACGCACAGACCCTTGTCCCCCACCATCCCATCCTGTCTTTCGGCAACTTGAGCCTATCTCATTTGGGTTCTCTCATAATAGTGCCCCCTCCCCACCCAGTATAGACGTTCTGGTTTGCAGGCGGACCTCTCCCCTGCGTGATGCAGGGGAGAGGTCCGCCTGCAAACCAGAACCTTTACAAAAGGAAACATGCTGGGCCCCTGGGTGGCTCAGTGGGTTAAGCCTCTGCCTTCGGCTCAGGTCGTGATCTCAGAGTCCTAGGATCGAGCCCTGCATCGGGCTCTCTGCTTGGTGGGGGCCTGCTTCTTCCTCTCTCTCTGCCTGCCTCTCTGCCTACTTGTGATCTCTCTCTCTCTGTTAGATAACTAACTAACTAAATAAATAAATAAATAAAGGAAACATACTGAAGGAAATATCTGTAGCAGTAAGTAACATCTAGGGGCATCTGGGTGGCTCAGTGGGTTAAGCCTCTGCCTTCAGCTCAGGTCATGATCTCAGGGTCCTGGGATCAAGCCCTGCATCAGGCTCTCCGCTCAGTAGGGAGTCTGCTCCTCACCCTTCTCTCTCTGCCTGCCTCTCTGCCTACTTGTGATCTCTCTCTCTCTCAATCTGTCAAATAAATAAATAAATAATCTTTAAAAAAAAATAAGTAACATCTAGAGCATACAAAGTACTCCTGGGAAATAGAAAATCATCCAGACCTCCCAAAAATAAAGGGCATACATCAAACATTCATAGAAAAGGGGAAATAAGGAGGCAAGACAAATATGGGGAGATGGTCAACGTTCATGTCCACTCCAGGAATTTATCTCCACATAATAAACCAGCAGGAAAACTTGGAAGGAGATGTCCCCGGAGGTCTGATGCATAGAAGACAAAGCCATGTGCAACCTGCAGGGTCAGGAGCAGGGTCTGTGCAGACGAATGAATGAGATGGCACATGGCCTGAATGGGACATGCAAAGGTCAGTAAAAATGATGATGAAAATTACATGGTAACACGGAAAAATACTTGCAAGGTGTCAGGTTCTAAGAGGAGGGGGGCAAAAGCATGTCTGGACTACAGTGATAGCCATGTATGCTATTCATAGTCAGTGCTGGAGTCTGAAGGCGAACACAGGGAAACAGAAAGAGCTCATCTGGGAGGGCGGTGGGAGCCATGGTAGGAACTTTCTCCATATTCCCATTTCTAATTCCACTGTGGCATTGTCCATGCAAGGATGAAATAAAATGCTACACAATATTCTTCAGAGGGGCCACGACATAACTTTTCCAGCTTTAAAAGAAATGTCAAAGGGAAGAGAGCCACTCTGCTGTACAGTTTCCCCCCAGTGGAAGCCTCCTGCAGTAGACTGCTGGCGCATAGACTGAGCTTCTGGAAGGAGGCTCTAGGTAGCCAGTACTAGCCTTTCTCCTTTAGCTTTTTGGTTTTATTTACCATAGCCTTAACCTAGGCTATGCCACATTAACAGCAGATGGCCCAAGGAAAGGCCAGCATGGAACTCATGCACTCTGGAAGCCCATTTGAGGCCCCTCTTGGGTTGGCTCCGACCGCACAGCCTGGCTGTCCCCAGTGGGGGCGGTGGGGTAAGGATGCGGGGAGTCAGGAATTCCAGGATGAAGGTAGGCTGAGATCTGAAGCAAGGAGTCCCCATGTTTCCCACTGTACCTCCTGCTTCACACAATCTTGCTTTCAAGATGATCCTATCACAGTGGCTTTTTGGGTCAAATTTCAAAAGGTTCCTCATCTGGAAAAGGGGTCACTTGGGTCTATGAGATGTCGAGACCCAGGTCACGTGATGTTCGCTCAGCTGTGGCAGAGCCCTCCAAAGGAGTCCTCGGACCCCATGTTCATCCAGGACCCTTGTCAGTCCTAAGCTGGGAATCACCAGGCAGTCTTTCTCTTTGAGGGAAGTCATTTACCAATGCATAAGTAAATAAAAAAAAGCTATGCAATAATTAACCCATCTAAATGAGCTTTTCCTGTATCTTGAATAAGAGCATTTGCTTTGAGGAGACACTCTATCTAAGGAGAGAAGTTACCTACTCCTCCCCTGAGTGCCCCCCACTTCATGCTCTAAAGATTATGTTCTCTTGACAAGAACTTTGTCAGGGAAATTGTCACAACAAAGCATAGTATGTCACCCACCCCGGGCAGCCCCCCCCGTGAGTTCCCTGCGGAGTCATAGCTGTTGTTGGGCCATGAGTCCAACTCGGCCAAAGTGATGAAGATGGCCAGCAACACTTTGGCCCAAAGCCCAGACCTCTGCCCCCCCTGAGCTACCCACCCTTGGGGGAAGCTCCCCAAATCCACTGGTGCAACAGCAGTTTCTCTACAACCCAACGCCCCCCGTGTAGGCACAGTTGCCCTGAGTTCCAGAAACACCTTCAGTGAAGTCAACCTACATTTAATAATCTCTAAAAAGAACAAAAGGCATCAATAAGCCAGTGCCAGAAATCTAGAAGCAAATGAATCTGACTCATGTCCCAAAGACATGTTCTCAGCATATGTATGTGTTTTTTAAACTCATGGACTCCTCTGGGGAAAAAAAAATAATAATTAAGGCTTTAAAAATATAAAAGTGTTTCACTCTCATTTGTCCACAGAATTGGCCAACAAGAAGTTCCTTTACACAAGTGCAATCATCCCATCTTCTTTATATGTTCACGGAGGGTTTTTTTTTGAAAAGCAGCTTTTCAAAGGCAGCTATTAGAAGACACGCTTACTTTGATATCATTAAAAGGAATACAGTCATGCTTAAATCCACTGGCCACATCAGCAGCCTGTCTTCTCCGCCCCTTAGTCAAACTTTCACATAATTATTTTCAAAATGGTTATTTACAGTTAACAGCCCACAAGGCCAAGCCCCTGAGCTTTTGGAAGAATGTCACCAGGATACAGTGGCCCCTGTGACATGTGCTCAGGTCACTGTCCCTTGTCACTGGCTGCAGGACCCTGCACGAGCCAGCAGGCTCACCTCCTTGCCAACGTCCTGTCGGCCTGAAGAAACCAGCTGGTGGGGGATGGTAGTGACATGGACCACCCCCAACCCTGAGCAGACCCAGGGCACGGGGGCTAGAGACCCTAGCAGGAGGCCTACTAGCCACCTAGTGGGAGGGGGCATCTAGGGGATGGTACCAGAACATCCACACACCTGCTACGTAATGGAACAGATGAAGAATTAAATGCATATTTGAACTATGGGCTTCGGTGATCACATGGGCGACAGGAAAGCATCCTTTACTCTCTAGGCCCCTCTGCCCACCCCCACTCCCGTCCCTGGGGATAACCAGCATCCTACCTGCTCTTGGGGCCACTTCGGCCTCTCCTCTGGAGTCCTGGACTTGGTCTTGAAGCCTCTCTGGGGGTCTCCGGAGTGCTTGGCCTCCGGAGGGAGATTCAGTGTCTTGGGCCTTCCCTCGTGTCTGCTAGGGCCGTGGCTGGCCTCGCTGGGCGGACTAGCCTCTGTGGAGTCCCCGGGCCCCGGCTCAGGCCCCCGCACCAGTGCGTGCTCAGGGCTGGCCTCCCCGGCACTGGTGATGCTGGTCATGCTCAGGCTCATCTTGATCTCAGCCACGATCTGGTCGATGTCCTCCTCCTGGTCCTCCAGGTCCCCATCCCCACGCCTCGGGCGATAAGGAGAGGCGCTGCCCGCATTCCCGTTGGCCTCTGTGGGGTAGTAGTCCTCATAGCCCTCTTCACTGGGGCAGTAGTGGACACCTTCTTCCTGGTCCTGGACCTCCAGGACAGAGGCCTCGTCCTCCGGGATGGGGAGGTGGCTGTCCCGGTAGTCTGGGCTGCCTTCGTCCCCGTGGCCGTGCGGGTGGGGGCCTGCCGAGTCTGTCCACTCCTCCACTGCCTCCTGGCACTCATCCGTCTCCAGGTGGCGTGTGCCGTGGGCCAGGTACCCCTCCCCGTTGCAGTCCATGCCCTCCAGGTAGCTGTCGTCCTCAGGGCAGTAGCGGATGTAGTAGGTGATGCCCTCCTCCTCCTCGGGGAGGCCCTCATCGTAATCCTCCTCCTCGGAGGTGTTGTTCACGTAGTCTGAGCTGGAGTCCCCATCGGGGCTGTGATCGTGGCACCCCTGGTCTGGGGGCGTGGGGCTCTCAGGCCGCAGGGTGGCCAGCTCCAGGCCCTTGGGCACGTACTCCTCCAGGGGCAGCTCTGTGTCCTCGCTCTCTGGCTCCTGGCCGTGGGGGATGGGACCCGGCCTCGCCCTGTGGTCCAGCATGCTGCTCGCCGTGCTCTGACGCTTCCGGTTGGCCATGGCGGACACTCACACAGCCATGGTCACCTGCAGGCAGCCACTGTGGGGAGGAATGTTGGAGAGGACAATGAGAACCCCGCCAAGCATGGCCACCCCAAGAATCGTGTCGGGCCATGGGCTGCCACCCACATGGGACCCATTGGAGTGTTTGGCCACCATGTTGTTTAATGGCAATGGTAAGACACATCTGTTCCGATAATGCAACATCCCCACCACAGCTGCGCATGCCCACGTCAAAGAGAAGAGAGGATGTGCAGGGCTGGAGGGAAAGGGGCAGAGGCGAGGCACCTGCCATTCACTGGGAAGACTGCCTCTCTCCCAGAATCTCACCAGCTCATTTAGGACTTCTTGAAAATGCTCACCCAGTTTAGGTCATTAGATCAAGTTATTTGTTCTCGAAAGAGAGAGAGAGAGGCAGAGAGAGAGAGAGAGAGAAGCTTGCATTCAGAAGACATAATGAGGTCTGGTAAGGAGGTACGCTAACTTCCAAGTCTATATCCTCAAGGCTTCCCAAAGGCCCACTCAAGTTCCCTCCCCTATCAGCTTGTCTTGCCCTCTCTTTCAGAAGCCTCTCTTTCCTCCTCCCTCTCAAACAGATTCCCTCAGTGACCACAGTTGCAAGGACCTGTCCAGGCCGAGCACCATACAGAGAAGCTGAACCTGAGCTCTAGCCTCATGAGCTCAGCAGGGTGAGGGCACAGGAGGGGAACACAAGGAGGAGGACAGTGCCTGTCTGGCCACGGAGAGAAGGGGAGCACCCAGGAAAGGGCAGAGAGTGTGGCTGCAGCTTGTAGAAGGTGGGTCGTGGTATCACAGGGCACCTCAAAGACCCTGTGCATCCAAACTGGGGAAGTCCTTACCCAACCACCCAGGACTCTGCATTTTTATCCCATAAACCATGCAGAGTGATCGGGCAAATTTCAGCAGGTGCGTGCACACAGGATTTCTCTTTTAGCCTCATCTGTCTGAACCCAGCATAGAAGAGACGCTGGAAGAAGAGAGGCAGTGAAAAGTCTATTCCTTGTCCATGCTCTAGGGCAAGTGAGGGACTGGCATCAGGCATCAAGGCATAGAGGATATTCAAGCAGTTGGTTAACATTTTGTTTCTCCAGCTGAGTGGTTACCCAGGTATTTGCTTTGTTCTTTTTTTTTTTTTTTAAGATTTTATTTATTTGAGAGAGAGACAGAGAGCATGAGAAAGGGGAGAGTCAGAGGGAGAAGAAGACTCCCCACTGAGCAGGGAGCCTGATGCGATCCCAAGACTCCAGGATCATGACCTGAGCCAAAGGCAGATGCTTAACCTACTAAGCCACCCAGGCTCCCCTGTTTGCTTTATTCTTCAAATTGTACTTTTACATTACATATGTCTTGTTTTTGTCTCCATCACATTTCATTTATTCTTTAAAAACTTATTCCTGTGCCCAGAGAGAAGAAATGAGAGCCTGTGCCTGTGAAGACGTTGACAAGGTTAGATTCCATGATATGTATATTTTATCACAATGAAAACTTGTTTTTAAAGAAATGAGGGCTGAAACTAAAGCAGCAGGAATGAAAGAGGTGACGGGGCTCAGGGAGTATTCAGGCAGCGGAAGCAGTGGGTTGTGGGCTCAGCAGGAGTAGAGAATGAGTGGAGGTCGGAGACACGGGCTGTCATGGCAGTTCTGACCCAGGCGCTACATTTTCTTTCTTTCACCGTATCTCCCCAGGAAAGTCCTAAACTAAAAACCCTTTGTGCTTTGTACTCCCCAGAACACCCACACAGCATTGGGCTTATAGTGGTATCCTAAACGCATTTTGCTGTGACATTGGGTCTACCGGATGGCCGGTCACAGCATTTTGCATATTCCCAAAAGAATGGAGGAGACAATTATTTCATCCATCCAGACACTCAAGAGTGTGTGCACCATGACTGGCTGAGCTACATGCTCCCAACATGTGAATCAGTCCAAGGAAGTTTCCTTTACAAGGGTCTCATGAACAGCTATGTCCTAATAAAATCATTAGATGCTGAGAGATGCACAGTATTTCCTCTCCAGAGCATTCCAAAGAAAAGCAAGATACCCCACACCAGTAATATTATCACTGAGATGGAACCCATAGAGGCTGAATGTCCTCACAGGTTACCCCGTCCCCAAACCCCAAAACTGATTCCAGAGATATATTCCCAGGTAGGGATGAAGGGGTACAGTGGTCACTGAAGCACAGATGCCCAGAGGGTGCATCGAAGGCTCTGACCTGCCTCACAGCCACTTACCATTTTACAACAGATCTCTTACTTTTTACAGAGGATAGCTAATGCCCGGGACACTGACTGACAGAACCAGGCAGTCACCTTCTTGTGGAAACATTCTCTAGTAATGACATTCCCCCAAATGGTCCCAAAGCATGCATCGAATGCAGCAGCAGAGAGACAGCCAGACTCCCATACTTCAAGAGTCAGGATGGTCGAAGGCAAATGGGCCTGGCAGTTAGTTGCACCTCAACACTCGGCTCCTATTCCTTGGGAGTGACACTATCCCTACGTCGTCTCTGTTCCTCTTCAGGCCATGCACACTGCACATTTCTATACCCTTGTCAAAGAACAAATTCAGGTACACAGGACCTCTTGACTTCAAATTCCAGCTTAAATTCAAATTCTGTCATTTGGGGGAAAAAAATTACATGCATACCTAGATACACATACACCCATACCTACACATCATGCCCTCCAGACCAATCTAAGACTCAAGGACCAAAGTGCATATATGACAGTCACATGGAATAGTCCCTGGTCCTATAAACAAGTCACACAAAGCAATCTATAAAGTAAGGCTATCCCAGCCCAAATCTCTGCAGAATAGGGGGGAAACTTTGGCCTGATGATTCTTAAGTTCATTTGGAAGAATCCACACGTGAAAATAGCTGAGAAATATCTAAAAATGAGAGTCATGAAGGAGAGCTTGCCTCATCAAGTATATAAATAGACTCTGAAGTCATGGTAATTAAAATGGCATGGTATTGTTGCCAGACAGAGAGCAGTGGTACAAACCAGAGAAGCCCAGAAACAGATCTGTGTTTACATAGTTTTATCCATAAAATGTAGTTCGCCTGGGACTGAGGAGTTTCTGAAGACACAGAACTTTCAGTGCTAAAGCCAGAATGGGTGGTCACCCTAAGGCAGGTGGAAAAAATTCTAATTCACTGACAGGTATGGGGATCCTTGGCTGACCTAGTGGTTCTAAAACTTTGCTGCACGCTGGGATCACCTGGTGGTATGGGTCTTTACAAGTGCTGATGCCTGGCATTCCAAGTTCACTGGCATGAGGTATGAACAGGCCTCAAGACTTTGAATGTGTCTGTTCACGTCTTCTTCCCATTTTTTGACATACAAATGGCCAACAAACACATGAAAAAATGTTCATCATCAGGGAGATTCAAATCAAAACCACATTGAGATACCACCTTACACCACTTAGAATGGCCAAAATTAACAAGACAGGAAACAACATGTGTTGGTGAGGATATGGAGAAAGGGGAACCCTCTTACACTGTTGGTGGGAATGCAAGTTGGTGCGGCCACTTTGGAGAACAGTGTGGAGATTCCTCAAGAAATTAAAAATAGAACTTCCCTATGACCCTGCAATTGCACTACTGGGTATTTACCCCAAAGATACAGATGTCGTGAAAAGAAGGTCCATCTGTATCCCAATGTTTATAGCAGCAATGGCCACAATTGCCAGACTGTGGAAAGAGCCAAGATGCCCTTCAAATGATGAATGGATAAAGAAGATATGGTCGGTATATACAATGGAATATTACTCAGCCATCAGAAAGGATGAATACATGTATCAACATGGACGGCACAGGAGAAAATTATGCTGAGTGACATAAGTCAAGCAGAGAGAGTCAATTATCATATGGTTTCACTTACTTGTGCAGCATGAGGAATAACATGGAGGACATTAGCAGAAGGAAAGGAAAAGTGAATGGGGGTAAATCGGAGGGGGAAATGAAGCATGAGAGATTGTGGACTCTGAGAAACAAATGGGGTTTTGGGAGGGAGGAGGGTGGGGGATGGGCGAGACTGGTGGTGGGTATTATGGAGGGTACATATTGCATGGAGCACTAAGTGTGGTGCATAAACAATAAATCTTGGAACAATGAAAAAATAAAATAAATTAAAATTTTAAGAAAGATTTTTAATGTAGAGCAAAATCTGAAACCCACTGGGCTAACCACTGAGGAGAAAACAAAGTGGCTTCCTACCATATGGTATATACTTTCCAGATGGAGAAGATTTTTAAATGTAAAGAAACAAGGTTTCCAGAGGATGTGGCTAGATTTGCTTTCTTCAAGGGAAAATGGCCCCTCCCTTAGGAAATCTGGAACCCATGGTCCTGGGGATGGGGTGCAGCTCACAGACCCAGGGTGTGTCAGAGGAAGCACTTATGTTCCGTGGCTCTGGGAGGTGAGGACATTTTCCCTTGAAGCAGCACAGTCAGAGGAGGACAGCCCATTTCTGTCCATACTTTACAAATAGAGAAGCCCTAGGGGCCTGGGTGGCTCAGCTGGTTAAGCGTCTGCCTTCAGCTTGGGTCATGATCAGCCTGGGATCGAGCTCCGAGTCGGGCTCCCTGATGAGCAGGGAGTCTGCTTCTGCCTCTCCCTCTGCCTGCTGCTCCCTCTGCTTGGGTTCTCTCTCTCTCTCTCTCTCTCTGGAAGATAAATACACAAAAAGCCTTTGGGAAAAAAAAAACAAAACACAGGAGCCTCCTTTCTCACATGTCAATGACAAGATCTAGATGGTCAAACCAACTGCTGCCGACTCACCAGAAAAATCATTCTCCCCCCAAACCTTCTAGCCCCGTACAATGAGAAGTTTTTCTTTTCACTCAAGAAATAGCTCCTCATTTATTCAAGTATTAAATGTCTCTCAGCATTACAGGATACTTCATAGAGAGTTTATTCTTAGAAAAATTATATATATATATATATATATAATTTATATATAATTATATATATATATATAATTTTGTGGCTGTGTGTCTCCCATTACATGTTTACCTGGCTATTGCTGGCACATAAGAAAAAAAAATCCATACAAGCTTGTAAAAGTCCATTTTTAAATTCTAATAATTTTGAGCTGGTAAATGTTGTTCTTCTCATTTCCAGCATTTGATCACCTTGTCTGACTGCACTGCCCTGGGCTTCTACTACACAGTTAAGTGATGAAAGTGACATCCTTGACTTATTCCTAATGGCAACAAAACAGTCTTTACTTCTTAGCAGGTTTGGTCCAGGGTGAAGCATGACTGGCACTCACCTCAGTCACAAAATTTAAAAGGGCACCAACAAACTCAGAAATCAAGGCAGGGAATTATTTTTTAAGAAAGAGATGGGAGGGGGCGCCTGGGTGGCTCAGTGGGTTAAAGCCTCTGCCTTCAGCTCAGGTCATGGTCCCCGGGTTCTGGGATCGAGCCTCACATCAGGCTCCCTGCTCAGCAGGGAGCCTGCTTCCTCCTCTCAATCTCTCTCTCTCTCTGCCTGCCTCTCTGACTACTTGTAATCTGTCTGTAAAACAAATAAATAAAATTAAAAAAAAAAAAAGAAGAAGAAGGAGATGGGAGGAGGGGCAGAGGAAGAGGGAGGCTCTTAAGCAGGCTCTATGCCCAGCATGGAGCCCAACGTGGGGCTTGATCTCACCACCCTGAGATCATGAACTGAGCCAAAATTGAGTCAGATGCTTAACTGACTGAGCCACCCTGGTACCCCAAACAGTGAATATTTAAATGCAACACTTTAAAAAATAAAAATCAATGCAAGAATAGATGGTAAACAAAATACTGAAGCTTTAAGTAAAGACAAGATCAGTATTATTGATTTTTCTTTTGTCTCAGGTTCCCATAGGGCTCTGGCTGGACATTGTGAATGATCCTATTTTTTAAAAACGTTTTCACCATTAAATACAATGCTAGTTGTTGGCTTGTCTAGAGTTTGATAGTGTGGACCTTCTGATTTGGTTCTCTTCTCCATGGATATAGATGGAAAGGGACCCACAGCAGAACCCTGGGCGGCAGGGAGCCGTGTCTTTAAAGGTTTGCAGAATTACATTTAACCTATAGGGGCACTCTGGATATAAGAGAAAGAGCCCTTCTATTACAGATGAAGACAGAAGGTCCTGTTTAAATTCAGACCTCCATTTACTGTCAGGCCTTGGGCAAGATATTTAACAGAGGGATGGCCTTCTGCCCTCGGTAAATTGGAAATGATAGCACCTGCCTTCAGGGCTTGACGTGGGTTAAATAGAGGAAAAACCCACGCAGACCTCAACTCTATAATTTTTTTTTTCTACCACGTACAGGGAGTCGAGAAAAATTTTAAATGAAATTCGAAGAGAGAGAATGCCAGACTAGGTGCGTGTCTTAGATGGGGATCTACGTTCCCTTCGATGGGAACTCTGCCAACACAGGTAGACAGTGCTGGGGCCCTAATTGTGCATCTCTGCAATGGGATAGGGGTACATCCAGGTGGGAATGCAGGGCAGGCACAGGTCTTGGGGAAGGCTAAGAATTGCTCCCTCAGTAGGAGAAGAATAAAAGAAACAAGATGGGATTGGGAGAGAGACAAACCATAAGTGACTCTTAATCTCACAAAACAAACTGAGGGTTTCTGGGGAGAGGGGGTTGGGAGAAGGGGGGTGGGGTTATGGACATTGGGGAGGGTATGTGCTGTGGTGAGTGCTGTGAAGTGTGTAAACCTGGCAATTCACAGACCTGTACCCCTGGGGATAAAAATATATTATATGTTTATAAAAAATTTAAAAAATTAAAAATTAAAAAAAATTAAAAGAATTGCTCCCCCAAAGCAGGGGTTCACTCACTTTGATGCATGCAAGGCCCACCCAGGAAGCATGCAGGTTCATGGGCCCAAGATTCTGAAGTGGTGGTGAGTCAAAAGCCAGGCCTAGAGCTGCAGGGGATTCTGATTTAAGAGGCTCTAGGACTGTACTTGAAACCCTGCCCTAAATAGATGCTCAGGGAGGTTCCAGGGGCTTTCCACTAACTACAGAATGGGTATGACCTCCTTGCCAAGAAACACAAGACCCTTCCCTAGATGCCCAGACCATCGTATTCCATACCTTCTCTCCCTATCCCTTTCAGAGATCTAGGTCCTCGGTCACCTATACTCCCAGCAGGACATAGGTGAGTGGCCTGGGCACACAAGGGCTATTCAGAGAACAGCAGACACTTCCCACTCAGTAAGTGTGGTGAGGTCAAAGGGTGGGGAGAAGGATAGGAGAGGCAAAAATATTGGTGGACCAACCCAAAACTGCTAGAACTCATACAGAAATTCAGTAAAGTGGCAGGACATAAAATCAATACAGAAAAATCAGTTGCATTCCTATACACCAACAACAAGACAGAAGAAAGAGAAATTAAGGAGTCAGTCCCATTTACAATTGTGCCCAAAGTCATAAGGTACCTAGGAATAAATCTAACCAAAGAGGCAAAGAATCTGTACTCAGAAAACTATAAAGTACTCATGAAAGAAATTGAGGAAGACACGAAGAAATGGGAAAATGTTTCATGCTCATGGATTGGAAGAATAAATATTGTGAAAATGGCTATGTTACCTAGAGCAAACTACACATTAAATGCAATCCTTATCAAAATACCACCAACTTTTTTCAAAAAAATGGAACAAATAATCCTAAAATTTATATGGAACCAGAAAAGACCCCAAATAGCCAGAGGAATGTTGAAGAAGAAAACCAAAAGTGGGTGGCATCACAATTCCAGACTTCAAGCTCTATTACAAAGCTTGTACACAGTATGGTACTGGCACAAAAACAGACACATAGACCAATGGAACAAAATAGAGAGCCCAGAAATGGACCTTCAACTCTATGGCCAACTAATCTTCGACAAAGCAGGAAAGAATGTCCAATGGAAAAAAGACGGTCTCTTCAACAAATGGTGCTGGGAAAATTGGACAGTCACATGCAGAAAAATGACACTGCACCATTTCCTTACACCACACACAAAAATAGACTCAAAATGGATGAAAGACCTCAATGTGAGACAGGAATCCATCAAAATTCTTGAGGAGAACACAGGCAGCAACCTCTCTGACCTTAGCCACAGCAACTTCTTCCTAGGAACATCGCCCAAAGCTGGAAAACAAGGCAAAAATGAACTACTGGGACTTCATCAAGATCAAGAGCTTTTGCACAGCGGGTGCCTGGGTGGCTCAGTGGGTTAAGCCGCTGCCTTCAGCTCAGGTCATGATCTCGGGGTCCTGGAATCGAGTCCCGCATCGGGCTGTCTGCCCAGCAGGGAGCCTGCTTCCCTCTATCTCCCTCTCTGCCTGCCTCTCTGTCTGCTTGTGATCTCTCTCTGTCAAATGGATAAATAAAATAAAAAAAAAAAAGCTTTTGCACAGCAAAGGAAGCAGTCAACAAAACCAAAAGACAACCGGCAGAATGGGAGAAGATATTTGCAAATGACATATCACATAAAGGGCTAGTATCCAAAATCTATAATCTTTGATAAAGAACTTATCAAACTCAACACCCAAAGAACAAATAATCCAATCAAGAAATGGGCAGAAGACATGAACAGACATTTCTGCCAAGAGAACATCCAAATGGCCAACAGACACATAAAAAAGTGCCCAGCAACACTTGGCATCAGGGAAATACAAATCAAAACCACCGTGAGATACCACCTCACACTGGTCAGAATGGCTAAAATTAAAAAGCCAGGAAATGACAAATGTTGGTGAGAATGTAGAGAATGGAGAACCCTCCTACACTGTTGGTGGGAATGCAAGCTGATGCAGCCACTCTGGGAAACAGCATGGGGGTTCCTCAAAAAGTTGAAAATAGGGACGCCTGGGTGGCTCAGTTGGTTAAGCAACTGCCTTCAGCTCAGGTCATGATCCCAGCGTCCTGGGATCAAGTCCCACATCGGGCTCCTTGCTCGGCAGGGAGCCTGCTTCTCTCTCTGCCTCTGCCTGCCATTCTGTCTGCCTGTGCTCGCGCGCTCTCTCTCTCTGACAAATAAATAAATCAAATCTTAAAAAAAAAAAAAGTTGAAAATAGAGCTACCCTACGACCCAGCAATTCATACTACTGGATATTTACCCCAAAGATACAAATATAGTGATACGAAGGGGCATGTGCACCCGAATGTTTATGGCAGCAATGCTCACAATAGCCAAACTATGGAATGAGCCTAGATGTCCATAAGCAGATGAATAGATAAAGAAGATGTGAGATATAGATACACACACACCCACACACACAGAGGAATAGTATGCAGACATCAAAAATGAAATCTTGCCATTTGCAATGAGGTGGATGGAACTAGAGGCTATAATGCTAAGTCAATCAGAGAAATACAATTATCATATGAGCTCTCTGATATGAGGAATTTGAGAGGTAGGGTGGGGGCTCATCAGGGGGAAGGGAGGGAAAAACGAAACAAGACAAAACCCAAGAAGGAGACAAATCATAAGAGACTCTTAATCTCAGGAGACAAACTGAGGGTTGCTGGAGAGGAAGGGGTGGGAGGGATGGGGTGGCTGGGTTATGAACATTGTGGAGGATATGTGCTATGGTGAGTGCTGTGAATTGTGTAAGCCTGATGAATTACAGACCTGTACCCCTCCAAAGTAATACATTATATGTTTAAAACAAAATAAAACATTGGTAGAGCCAAGTGGTTCCTGCCAAGAAAGAGTTCCGAGTTCATAACACCCAGTGCAACTCAGCAAAGGTGCATTTGCAAGCTCAAGGGCCTAACTCACTGCCTTTGCAGCAGAGGGGCTCAGGGCTTGACGATAAAGAATTCCACATACAACACCTCAGTTACAAGCAACTTTTGCAGCACCCTTCGTGTCTGCAGGGAGGTCCCACATAGCCGTCAAATCTCACCTTCCCGGGCTGCAAGGCTCCCAGGCAGCATCTCCTGGGAAGATCTGCAGTGACTTCAACGCATCCTCCTTCTGGGGGTGCAGCTGTGACAAGGGGACAGCTGCCCTGTAGGAGGCTGTGAAGAGTTTCACTCCCTGCCTTGGAAGAGGGCAGGACATGTGACTAATCTTAGCACATCATTTGTTAAGCGAATGCAGGCAGATTTTTGCACCCGGGAGGTGACTGCTTCTGAGGACACAAGACTTCCCAGGGATAAGGATTATTATTTGTTTTGTTGCCTATGTAACAGGGGATACAGAGAAGAAGAGACACCCCCTCACAGCTATTCTGTCCACAGATGGCTACTGTTTTTTTGTGATGTATTTCTTTCCATTCTCCTCTATACATCTCTTTCGCATGGCTGAAGTCTTGAGGTAAACACAGTGTCATGTTCCCCCCTCTTCTTTTAACATAATAGAATAAGCAGTAGGAACTCTCTTCGATTTTAATAGCTACATAGTATTTCCTGGCCCAATGGACATAATCTAACCATTCCCTATTGACACATGGATTGTGTCCTATTTTTGCACACCGAATAATGTCCTGACGCTCCCCTGGAAATCAACTCTAGGCCTTCTACCCCTTTCCAGGGCTTTTATCCAGGGCCCTTTAAACTTTCTTTCAATCCAAGATCCAGGTGCTCGGAAAAGCCCCTGGACAGCGGTGGCCAAGAGAGAGTTAAGCACTCCTAAACCAGTGGTGCTGAGAAACTTTGCATGCGAGCCTGTGAGCAAACATACTGAGGTCCCCTGCTTCTGATTAATCATATTAAAGATAAATCCTTCACAACAGACCATCTGGAAAGCAATTCAAATGTACAGAAGAAACACGATTACCTGCTATGCATCCAAGAAAATGAAAATGAGGCCCTGTGTCCAGACTCAATTAATTCTAGAACAGCACATAAATCAATAGTAAATGCGGCCTCTGACTCAGGGCTCACCAGTCTCCTTCTGAAACATCCTAATGAGATGTGGGAAATAAAGGCTCACTGTCAACAATCAAGAGCCCCAGTGTCCTTATTCTAAACCACATTTTTCTTCTGCATGGGAAAACAGCATAAGCCAGCTCTTAGAAGGGCTGGTAATAGAGCAGCCCAAGATGAGAAGGAGAGATTTGGTGGCCAACTACAGGCAAGGTAAGAACATCATCATACAAATGAGATATGTACTCAACCAGATTGCTGCTGTCCATGATCATGTTCCTCAGTTCTGTCCTTGTTGTAGAGATAATACTCTTTTTTTCCTTTCAGATATAATTTAGGTGCTCTGACCACACACAGTTTGGGCTTACATGGTCCTGGAGTACACCTGTATACTCAGCTCGAGCATCCCAGACAAAAGTCGTTAAGTAGTTTGCTCCAAGATCAGACAACCAAAGACTCTGAAGGGACATTAATAATCTCCCCATAACCAGGCTGAGTTCCAACACAAGACACTAGCTTAGCTCACAGAGGGATATGCTTCTCTTTGGAAAATGAAAGGAAAAAAAAAAAAGGCAAAAAATGTTGAGCACACTCCAAACCTTCCATAACAGGGTCTTGGTTAAGCCAGTGTCAACACATCCACAAGACAATTATGCAGCGACTAAAATATTTACAAAGAGTTTATCACATAAAGTGCGTTGTTATAATTTATTCACAACCAAATAAACATAGAATAAACTGTGAAGAACTACATTAAAACACCAGTAAGGGTTTCCTTTGAGTAACAATAATGTTATTTACTTCCCTTCCCTCTTCATTTCTGCATTTGGTATTTCTACAGACAAGTAACATAGAAAAAAACAAGTGCCGGGGAGGGTAAGCCCTCTGCAGCCACACCTGCCCAGGGATGCTTCTGCATAGAAAGGACATAGGTGTCAGCATCTCTTGAAAGGGTCCTGGGATAGGATTTTTTCTATCTGGGGCTCCGATATACCTGCATATCTGCCCACTGAATCTTCATTTCAGAATAAGCAAAGGGAATGATTTGACCCTGAAATACAATTTAAAAATGCTATCAGCCCTTCACCAATAGCAAGTCCCCAGGAACTGATATTTGTAATGGCACCTACACCTGAAACCAGCATTCATCAATGGAAGTATCATACTTGTGGTCCAGCAGATGCTTGCTCTTCTTACTAGTTATCCCTAACTGCAAGAAGTGAACTTTCACCCACAAGAACTCCTGGAGATATTGGCAGTTTACCAAATTCAGTACCTGTTCCCACTTGCCTCCTGGAAGAAATCAAGGGTCCACAAATCAATCCCTATCAAAATACCATCAACATATTTCACAGAGCTGGAACAAATCTTAAAACTTGTTTGGAACCATAAAAGACCCCGAAAACCCAGAGGAATGTTGAAGCTCTATTCAAGCTCTATTACAAAGCTGTCATCATCAACACAGTATGGTACTGGCACAAAAACAAGACACATAGATCAATGGAACAGAATAGAGAGCCCAGAAATAGACCCTCAACTCTATGGTCAACTAATCTTTGACAAAGCAAGAAAGAATGTCCAATGGGAAAAAGACAGTCTCTTCAACAAACGGTTTAGGAAAAATTGGACAGCCATGTGTAGAAGAATGAAACTGGACCATTTTCTTGCACCACACACCAAAACAGACTCAAAATGGATGAAAGACCTCAATGTGAGATAGGAGTCCATCAAAATCCTTGAGGAGAACACAGGCAGTAACCTCTTTGACCTCAGCCACAGCAAATTCTTACTAGGCACATCTCCAAAGGGAAACAAAAGCAAAAATGAACTATTGGGAATTCATCAAGATCAAAAGCTTTTGCACAGCAAATAGTAGATAAGACAAACAAGCAAAAAAATCTATGGAATGGTAGAATATATTTGCAAATGACATATCAGATAAAGAGCAAGTATCTAAGACATATAAAGAACTTATCAAACTGAACACCCAAAAAACAAATAATGCAGTCAAGAAATGGGCAGAAGTACAGACATTTCTCCAAAGAAGACATACACATGGCCAAAAAACACATGAAAAAATGCTCAACTTCACTTAGCAACAAGGAAATACAAATCATAACCACAATGAGATGCTGCGTCATACCAGTCAGGATGCTAAAATTAACAAATCAGCAAACAACAAATGTTGACGAGGATGCAGGGAAAGGGGAACCATCTTACACTGTTGGTGGGATTTTAAGCTTGTACAGCCACTCTGGAAAACAGTATGGACTTCAAGAAGTTAAAAATAGAGCTACCCTACAACTCGTCAATTGTATTACTAGGTATTTACCCAAAAGATACAAATGTCATTGAAGCAAAATCTGCATCCCAATGTTCATAGCAACAATGTCCACAATAGCCAAACTATGGAAAGAGCCCGAATTGTCCACTGACAGATAAATGGATAAAGAAGATGTTGTGCAGATATACAATTGAATATTACTCAGCCATCAAAAAGGATGAAATCTTACCATTTACAATGATGTGGATGGAACGGGAGGGTGTTAGGCTAAGTGAAATAAGTCAATAAGAGAAAGACAATTATCATACGGTTTCACTTATGTGGAATTTAAGAAACAAAATAGAGGACCACAGGGGAAAGGAGGGAAAAATAAAATAAGACAAAATTTGAAAGGGAGCTAAACCATAAGAGACTCTTAACTTAGGAAACAAACTGAGGGTTTCTGGTGGGGAGGCTGGTGGGGGGGATGGGGTAACTGGGTGATGGGCATTAAGGAGGGCATGTGATGTAATGTTACATACAACTGATGAATACCTGAACTCTACATCTGAAATTAATGATATATGATATGTTCATTAATTGAATCTAAATAAAATGATATAAAAAAAGAAAGAAACAGGGGTCCAGATAAGAAGACAACTAAACAACACAAGAGTTATCGGCACTGACCTTTTTCTCAACATGCTTGAGAAAAAGGCACATCTGCATTTGCCAACGCCTTGTGCCAGGAAGGATGCTCTAAACACATTCTTCTCCAAACCCAGCCTCTAAGACAAAGGAATCAGTCACCCCAAAGAAAGCAACTACAAGACTAGACGGGAAAAATGGATTTGTTTGTGCTGGCTCTCCAACAATATTCATACTTTTCCCATCACTTCCAAAGACATGCATCACTCCCTGTGCAGACATAAAAGAACCCATTCCAAGATGAGTTGTGCCCCTTCCTTCTCCAAATTTATATGTTGATGTCCTAACCCCCAGGAGCTCAGAATGTGGCCTCGTTTGGAAATGGACATTGCAGGTGTAACTAATTACAGTAAGGTCATTAGGGTGGGCCCTAATTCAATATGACTGATGACCTTATAAAAAGAGGAAATGTGAAGACAGATTCACACAGGGAAAACACCACGTGACAATGAGAGCAAACCTCTACAAGGTAGGGAATACTAAGATGGTGGGCACCGGAAGCAACAGGAGAAGCACAGAACAGATTCTCCCTCACAGCCCCCAGAAGGAAGTAATCCCACTAACACCTCAATCTCAGAATTCTGGTCTCCAGAACTGTAAGACCGTACAGTTATTTGTTTTTTCTTAAGATTCATTTATTTGAGAGAGAAAAAGAGAGTGTGTGGACACACATGCAAGTCAGGGGAGGGGCAGAGGGAGAAGCAGACTTCTCGTTGAGCATGGAGCCAGACTCGGGGGCTTGATCTCAGAACCCTAAGATCATGACTTGAGCTGAAGTCAACTCTGCATAACCAACTGGGCCATCCAGGAGCCCCTGAGATGATACATTTCTGTTGGTTATACCACCCAGTTTGGGCTACTTTGTTACAGCAGCCCTAGCCAACTAATACAATCCCTAAGGACTATGTGTACTTCACTCAAGGGAGTTGCTTTGTTTTTTATCTTCTGCAGAATTCCCCAGCATGTAATCAGGGTGCGTTTCCACCATTGTATCAGTTACTCAAGTTTCCTTGCCTTTTCACCACATACAATTTAGAATCATCTTGTCGATACCTATTTTTTAAAAATCTGGCTGGGAATTTGATTGGGAGTGCCTCTAATCTATAGCTCAATTTGGGGATAATTAACAGCTGAACCACACTGAATTTTCCAATACATAAATAGGAATATCTTTCCATTTATTTAGGTCCTCTTTGGTTTCTCTTATCAGTATTTACAGCTTTCAGCCTATAGATCTTGCACATGCTTTGTCAGAATTATATGTTTTTCTTTTCTTTTTTTGGTGCACTGTATATGTTCTCTTTTTTTCCTCAGAATTGCTTTACTGATGTAGTAATAAATCCATTTATTAATTCTAGGAGTTTTTGTAGATGCCATTGGGATTTTGCAGACAACAATGAAGTCCACAAATAAGAATGGGCTTTAGGGGTGCCTGTGGCTTGGTTGAGCATTCATCTCTTGATTTCAGTTCAGGTCATGGTCTCAGAGTCTGAGATCAAGCTCCATGTTCATCAAGGAGTCTGCTTCTCTCTCTCACTTTCCCTTTCCCTCTCCCCATCCCCTTGCTCATGCACACGCTCTCTCTCTCAAATAAATAAATCTTTAAAGAAAAAGATCTGTTTTACGTACATTTCTGCAATCTATATGCCTTTTATTTCTTTTCTTTGCCTTACCACTCTGGAGAGGATATCCCGTAGAAGGGATAAACAGGAATGACGTTGCCCTGTTCCTGATCTTAGGTGCAAAACGTTCAGTCTTTCATTCATTATGATCTTTGTTGTAAATATTTGTAGATGTCTTCTTTCAGATTGAAGATGTCTCTATTCCTGTGTGCTAAGTTTTTTTTTTTTTTAATCACGAATGAATGTTGACTTTCATCAAATGCTTTTTCTACCCCCACTGTGATGCTCATGTGGTTTTCTTCTCTACTCTGTGTAACACATTGACTAATGCTTGACTTTTGAAGCAACTTTGTACTCCTGGGATAACCCCACTTGGTCACAATGTACTATCTTTAGGTATTGTGGATATACCTTGCTAACATATTACTGAGGTTTTTTTTTTTTTACCTCTATACTCATAATTATGTCAAATTACCTGGCATCCAAGCTTTGACTTCCTTCTCAATGGTTTTTAGTTTTAATGAATGAGAGAGGAAGCCCTAGTGGGTTTACTTAATCCTGGCCAGCACCAGATGTCCTCCATTGATCTGTTCATAGGTTTTTAAAAGGACATTAAGCGAAAGCCCACTTATTTTTATTTTGTTCAATTCATCAAACACAAATAACTGCCACTGATGACTTGGGCTCAAGCCTGCTATCATCATCAGCAACAGCAGGAGTGGAAGCTATGCTGGAGGCAAATTGAAAATTCCTACTAGTCCCAGGGTCCTCAATCCCAGCTGCATATTACAATAACCGCTGGGGAGCTTCCCATGAGGTCAGGGTTTCTGGTGGGGCCCTGATATCAGTATTTCGAACTATACCACTGACTCTGAAATACTGCCAAGGCTGAGAGCCACGGGCCCTTCAAAGAAGACTCTATAATCCCCCAAGGTTCACAGTTTCCAGATTAAGCAGCTCTGGGTCAGGAGAAAAGGGGGCAAGTGTGTAGGGAATGAGAACTTCATGTTGCTGAGCATTGGCCAAGCAGCCTCTCCTCCACCATCCACCCCTGCCAGCATCTGACGTCTTTGGTGTCTTCCTCTAACAGCACATGAAACCTCTAGGGCTCTCCTGATCCTGGTCCTTCATAGCAATCTTCCCCTGGGGCCTCAGGAAAGCCAGGCTGCCCTTCGGCATAGGCCCTGACTCACACATAGTGGCCTTCTCTTTACACCACGGCATGAAGCTGAAGTAAGGAAAAAGGTGGTATTTCAAAGGCCTTAAGGCTGGGCATCTGCCTGCCTCCACCCTCTACCTTGATCAATAATGATACAATCATCTCCAGGTCCTTCTAGGAAGTGCACATAGACAGGACAGCAGCCAAGAGGGAGGTATGCATGTGTAAGGCCCCTCTACCATATGGGGGTCCAGGGCTCCCTTCTCCACATTTAACATACTGTTTTAACACTGTCTTGTGGGCTCTAATCACAGGACTGAGATGCCAGACTGTCAAATTTTCCAAGTACAGCTTTGCTGACTTGGTTCAGCATCATGTAAACAGGATAGGAAACCAACCTTTATTAGGGGAAGAGGTAGTCATTTTCCAAAGCTCACCATGCGAGTGTGACCTGTGGTTTAGATTTACCTCTGCACTCCTCCACAGCTGGGGTCCTCTGAGTTCTCAAGTATCCCTGAAGCTTGGGTCACCTGAAACTGGAAAAGGGAACTTCCCAGGGCTGCTGAGGGGGGCAGTGCTCAGAGAAGAGCTCTGTGGGAAGCCACAGTTCACCTCTACCAAAATGTAGGGGGTCCTAGAATTCAGAAAGCAGTGAGCAGAAGTTGCAAAAGCATTGAGCCGTCACAGTGCCAGCAGCCCAGACCAGAGCACAGGGTCTCAGCTGCTGGTCCAGAGATGACAGCTGGAGCTTGGACCCATCCCAGGATGTAGGAACTGGGAATCCAGGGGGAAGCACAACCACTCCAACAGGGAGAGTCAAGGGTCCTACTTGCTCTGGCACTGATATCTCCCCAGCCCCAGCTAACTCAGGCAAGAAATAACCAAGCCAGAGAGGTACATCCTTACCTGCCTTGGGTGCTCACCCACAAGGGATGCCTCCTCTCCTGTGTGACTCCCCCCCCTCCCAAGTTCTAACACACACACCCCCACCCCGCGAGGCACTGGCTCGCAGTAATGGCCAATTTGTGATCTCACACAATCGTTCATTTGCTTCAGCCTTCCGGCAAGTCACCCCAAGCCATCTGCTTGGTCTTCTGGAACATTCTTTAACTCTCTGCAGATGGTGCCTACACACCCACCCTGTTCATAAGCCAGTGGAGGCAGGGGCTGGGTCTCATGTTTGGGGGTTTTCCAGGGCCTAGAAGAAGGGGCTCAATGAGTGTAAATGAAACTCAGCTGTGGAGACAGAGCTCCGGAAATGGATATAAATTGTCGGCTACTCAATCACTTTGTTAAATGATTATCTTCTGAATAAAAGATCTCCCACAGGATTTCTTTAAATAGCCAGCTGATCCTGGCTCATTTAAAATGACTTAACTTTATTTATGTATAACTCTTTTACAAATGTTTCCACTGTGAGAAGCAGGGAACTCTGGGGTCCTTGGCAGGAGCAAGCAGGTGTTGCAACATAGAAGATGCTCGGTCACCTGCGGGCCTGTGACCACCCTTCCTCTGGAGGGCACATGGTCTCCACATCCCCCTCCCCCCAGCACAGGCTCTCTAGCTCAAGTTGGGGAGGCCTCTCATCCTTTGCTGGCAGCTCCATCTCATACCCCAGTTCTTGGGGTCTGCTGACAGGCAGCCCACCAGATTTCTCCAGAGAGGTTCCCGTTACCGCTGGGCTCAGCTCTTATTCACCCTCCTAGCTGAAGACTGCAGGACGATTTTGATCCTCACCACAGGAGACCTGGACTGCCTTCTTCCCATAAGTAACATTGTCTTCCCCTAGAAAAGGGTGGTAAGGGGAGAGACAGTGCATACTTTCAAATTAGGGCCCTGGCTGTGGCTTTTCAAGACAAAATAAAACAGAATAACCAGTGGTCCTTGAGACTGAAGCCAAGCAGATATGCCTGGTTGGCAGGGAATGCAGAAGGCTGGGGGCAGAGGATCACCTGGCAGGCCTCAGGTGTTAGGGGCGGGGCAGCCTCTGGCAATGAGCCCAGGCACTTTTCCAGCCTCCTGGGGCCCTTTGCCTGCCCCAGATGGTGCAGCCGGGGCAAGTGGGCAGGAGAAGGGTTCCTGCCACCTGCAGCCTCTGAGTTCTGGCCTCCACCTGGAGACAAACACCTCAAAGCTGCCCTGGGTTTGGGGGCTCCAGGGACCTGCCTCTTTTCTTTGGTTCCCTCATGGCATCTCTTGCCTGCTTTGCCTTCTAACAGCCCCTTTGCAGGGTGGGCCTTGCACATTAGGGCATTGGGGTTACCAGCAGGGCTTGTGATAATGTAGAGAACTGGGCCCCACTCCCGATGCTTCTTATGTGGGGGATCTGGGGTAGAACTGACGCTGCTGGTCTGGGACCAGATGTGGTGCCCCTGTCCACCCTTCAGCGGCCACCTCTTTGGAATCAGTAATAAAGATCCCACGATGACTTCCAGGAAAAATAGCTTAGCAGGCTTCAGAGGGGAGAGGGACTAATGCAATCATCACAGGAGGCCCCCGAAGCCTCTCCCCCCAGTCCCACCTAGTTCACTAAGCCTGAAAAAGAAAACGGGATTTCAAAGCCACACTCACCCATTCAACGGGCCTGGGCAGGGTCCAGAGCTCACAGGAGCCCCTGCTGGAGATAATAGCAGATTTACACTTTCCTGCCAAAATCTGGGCAGATACACCTAACTGCCCTCCCAGGCTGTTGATGAACCTATTTTTCAACACCTGATGGCTATTTACTACAATTATCCCAATTAGCCCTCAGTTGCAACCCATTAAAATGTTCACTACTCCACCAGCAAGCCCACACAGCTCTGCCTGTCTGGCTGGTGGGCTCCTACCAGTGAGGGAAGGTCAGTGTCCCCCAGTGACGAGGCCCAGCCACCCAAGCTGAGTCAACCTGGGGCCTCACAATAAGCTTTAAGAGTAGGATGGGGAGTCAGATGCCCTCCTGGAAGTCAGGGGCTCCAGAACCAAGCTTTGCTGACACCCCCATCCAGAGCTGAACATGCACAGCCACCCTCCAGCAGTCTGAGGCCACAGTCCATCCAAGATCTTATGCCTGAGTCCAGCAGTTTCCATTCAGGTCAACCCAGTCACAAGATCCAGGGTCTGATCTGCAGCCGGTGGCTGGACAGAGGCACCAAGGCAGGAAGAACCTCCTTGGGAGCCTGTGTGTAAAAAGGAATCTTTATTGCAGCCACATTTTCTATCCCATCACAGCAGTTTAAAAACGATGGCCAAGGATCCCATGCGAAAACCCAGCAAAGTGTCCACTTCAGTGATTCTGTAAGGGTGGCTCTGGACCAGCCCTGTGGGCCTCCCTTGGGAATCTGTCAGAGATGAAACCTCTTGGCTCCAGATGGACTGAAACTCAGGGTGGGCCCAGCAATCTGGGTCTTCCCAAGCCTTCAGGGGATTCTGATGCACACCCAAGTCTGAGAACCACTACCTCTCATTACTGTGAAGGTGGACTTCGTGCTTCTGGGCCCCAAGAGTTCATAGGGGCCATCCATACGAACTGAGCCCTTCTCTGTTAATGGCTAAGCATTCCTGAGAAGCAGCCTCTCAACATGTAGGATACCTAAGTGCCTAAGTGATAGGAATGTCTTATCAGGTGAGCTTCCCCTGTTGTCATCACAGGCACTACCCTGTGATGACCGCCACACTTCCATGCTGGGAAGAGAACACGTCCTGTTTTGGAACCCTCCCAGACTTGGCCCTGTGTGGGTCTCTTTGGACTTGCTGTCATAAAAGTGTCATTGTTAAGCAGAATGCTTTCCTGAGTCGAGGGAGTCATTCTAGCAACTTCCCAAACCTCAGGGTGATCCTGGGAAACCCCCGACATTGTAGTCAGCTGATAGGAAGCGAGAGTGGTCCTGGGTACCTGAGGATCACCAAATATGGCTAACTCTGGGTCAGAGCTGATTAAACAGCTCTGTCTGTACAGAGCTTGTGCAGAACAAAAACAGGCCTCAGGCAAGGCCATGGCCCCCAAGGAGCGTCCAGTTTTGCTGTGGAGATAGGACAGGAGGAGGAGGTGAAACAAACAAGAACAAAACAACATCCAAAATTCCTAAACATCTGCAAATTGGTTAACTGTAATATCCATGCAAGGGGTCATGTGCAGCCGTTTAAAGTGGTAGAAGATCTCAGGCCCAAATGCACATGAGCAATCTCTGGGTAGTGTTTTTAAAATGGGCCAATACCGGGGAGTCAACTTAAATGACTGAGCCATCCAGGCACTCCTAATTTCTATTGTGAAAACAGAATAAAAGCTTGACTGTTTCAATTATTAATTTTCAGAATAAGAAGTTGGTGTAATAGCCAATTTTATTGGCATGGGAGATTTTCTTCCCTTTTACGAAATAAACTATTTTTGGTCATAGTGTGTTAGTCTTTTAATACTCACACTGAACATATTTGTTAAAGTTTTAGAGTTATTGTGTCCCTGTTCATACGGGAGACGGAATTTGTTTTCATAAAAGGAGTTGCTTTAGGGAGGCCTGGGTGGCTCAGTCAGTTAAGCATCTGCCTTTGGCTCAGGTCATGAGCCCGGGGTCTGGGATCGAGCCCCACGTCAGGCTCCCTGCTCAGCATGGAGTTTGCTTGCCTCTCTCTTCCCCACTTGTCTCTCTCTCACTATCTATGTTGCTCTCTCTCTCTCTCAAATAAATTAAACAAATAAAATGGACCAATACCCAGGGCCCCACAGTAGAGCATCTGATTTAACTGTCAACTGGAAAAAAAAGAAAAAGGTAGAGAGAGGGAGGAACACTGTACAGGATACGGCTCTCCTCTCTGTCTCTCTCTCTCTTCTTCCACCCCCCGCCGCCCTCCTCCAAAGAAGCTTGGTGATCACGGAGGCTTTTCTCTCCTTTGTGCTTTTTTGCATCTTCCAAATGTTTGATGACAAACACACAGTGATGGTTAATTTTCTGTGTCAACTTGACTGAGCCATGGGACACCCAGATATCCAGTTAAACATTCTCTCTATGTCTGTGAGGACGTTTCCAGAAGAGATTAGCATCTGAACTGGTGAACTGGGTAAACAGCTCTCCCCAACGTGGGTGGGCATCATTCAATTTGTTGAAGGTCTGAACAGGACAAAAAAGCAGAGGAAGGTTGTACTGGCTCTCTGCCTGACAGGACACTGATCTTTTTCTACCTTCAGTGCTCTTGACTCTCAAGCCTTCGAACCTTCAGACTTGGGCTGGAATCTGTACCATGATATCTCTGGCTCTCAGACCTTCATGTTACTCTACTGACCCTTCCTGGATCTCCAGCTTGCAGATAGAAGACCACGACATTCTCAGTATGAGTGTGAGTATGTGCGTGTGTGTGTCCTAGTAGCTCTGTTTCTCTAGAGAACCTTAAATACTTATGAATCTCCTAAGGCAATGATGTAAAGGGTTTCTTGAATAATTCATTGATTCCTCCACTAATTCAGATTCAGCACTTCCTGTGCCGTGCACCTGGGCCAACTGCTCTAGGGATGGAGTCCTTGCCCTGAGGACTGACCACTCTGAGGGGTTCCTGGGTCACAATGGGTCTGAAACAAACCTCACAGGCACTGGTGTTCCCTAAAAGACATGCATCCCAGGCACAGCATGACAGATGGGGCAGCCCTCCCCACAGAGGTGGCACTTGAAAGAAAGAGTGCATATGACTTTGCAGGGAGTGTATGGGCAGCAAGAGGCAAGGAGGCTGAGATGGTCTGCCAGCAACACCAACAATGAAGGGAACAGTTCTGGATCAAGAGTTGGCACTGAGATCAAACATCCAGTTGGGATATATATCACTGGCCCGGAACCCTCTGATTAGAAAGTTCCAGCATCCCAATCAGCCAAAGCTCCTCCACATTGAGAACCAGGGATTTAGGGGCAGGGAAAGAGGTGGTTGGTGAAGAAGACTGGTAAGACCATTCCAGATGCTGGGAGAGAGGTCTTACCACATAAATCAAGGGAAGAGACCATGGAGAAGCAACATCAGGTCAGGAAAGGTGTGAAATAGGAGAAGACCAAGCTGTGGGTATAGGTCTTGTCAAGTCCTTGGTCACAGGTCATCCTTCTGCAGGTTTTCCTGCAAAGATCTTCTCAACCTGTAAAGTGCACCAACCACCTGGGCATTATGCTATGTGACTCTTGAGAGATTGGGATGGGACCTACAGCATTGTCTTGGAGGAGGCACCAGCCCCAAGTGGTACAGCTTGGCTAAGGATGGAAATCACTCCCAATCCACATTGGACAGGAAGGCCAGCCTTCTTGCTGACCCATCCTGTCCTAGCAGCCCATGGAGTGATGCTGCCCACGCTATGACTGGACTTTCAGTACATCTGTCCTTCCAACTGGACTTGTCTGTATGTATTGCCTGCCTTCTGCATGAGTCCCACTGTAGGATGGAGCAGCCCACACAGAAATGCTCCCTGGCCTCAGCACTCAGGATCTGTTTTCAGAGGGAAGATTTATAGAAATGACACAGAACAGGGCCCAGCACCACAGAAGGCCAAGTGCTGAACACTGGTCCTGTGTGAACTGAGCATAGAGCACAGAACTGGACCAGTCAGCTCTACTAAATAGAAGGCAGAATTGAAGGGATAGGCAACACCACCACTAGGGATGAAGAGTCCAAGAGACAGATGGTTTGTCTCTGAATTTGAGGCTGTCCCAAGTCGGAAGTTAGTAAGAGAACCAGATGGATCCCCAAATGGAAAAACTGCTGCCTCAGTCAGTGTTCTCCAGAAGGAGAGAATCAATAGGGGACACACACACACACACACACACACACACACACATATATATATATAGAGAGAGACACACACACACACACACACACACACACAGAGATATTTATTTCAAGCAATTGACTCAGAGAATCCTGGCAAGTCTGAAATGTATGGGGCAGGCTAGCAGCCTAGAAATTCTGACAGGAGTTGATGTTGCAGTCTTGGGTCTGAAGGCAGTTTGGAAGCAGAATTATATCCTCTTCAGAGGAAGTCAGTCTTTTCCCTTAAGGCCTTCCACTGATTAGATGAGGCCCACCCACATTATGGAGAGTAATCTGTTTTCAAAGTCTACTGATTTGAATGTTAATCACAAATTAAAAGTCAAAACAAACAAACAAACAAAAACAAAACGAAACCTTCACAGCAACAGATCGGTGTTTGACCAAGTGTGTACTATAGCCTAACCAAGATGACACATAAAACTAATCATCATGACTGCCCAAGTATTACTCTGTTCAACACATATCCCCCACCAGTACTAGGGAAACGTAAGTAAACAAGACAAGGTCCCTTTTCTCATGGAGGTGTCACCTCTTCCTGTTCTGCCAGGAGTTAGACATTCTTCCTCTCTATGGCCCTCCCAAAGAGAGTCTTCTCTGCCACATACTGATCATCCCTACCCATGATCTCATGGATGACCTCTCCTGGGGTAGTTGTGGACATCCTGGGTGGAATTCAGAACTTAGGTATAATGTAGACTGGCTGGCAGAGTCTTAAGCAGCTTGGCTATCCCAAGCTTGGATGTCAGGCACACCTGCTAAGGAACAGGGTCTCTCCTTCAGATATCTCTTGAAGGACCTTCCTGACACCAAACCAGGGGTCTTTATCAGAAATCAATTTTCTCATCCTCTCTTCTAGTATACTCAGAAATTCTTGCCATCCATACACTAAGACTAATTCACCAGAAAATTCAAATACATACATAATTTGGGGGTTGGGTCTCAGAATTACAAAAAAATATATAATATGTATCATATATTAACCTTTAGGCATATATCCGTGGGTCTTTTCTATCTATCCCAAGCCCTGTGGAGTTCCCTGTCTTCCCATAGCAACTAAACTGCTTTTTCTTAAAATAACTCAAAAGTAGACAGAAATGTGTGCCAAAATATATGCCCAAAAGAGGAAATTCTGGGAAAAGTGAACAAGACTCCAAGGTTGCTCTAATGTAGCAGACTGCGGGGCAGCAAGGGCCTTGAGCAAACTAGGGTGATTAGGTGGAGTTACCAGAATAAGATCAGCTGGGAGCCTACTGCCTCCATCTCTAGGGCCAGGCAGTAAGGGAAAAAAAGTGTGGAGGGAATGGATGTCAGACCAACTAACAGTTCTGCTGCATGCATCATGGTGAACTTTTAGGGCAGCAAGGACAAGAACAAATCCTAAAAGTTTTGCAAGGCAGTGGTGGGGATGACATACAAAGAAGCAAAAACCAGCTTATTAGACTGATTGCAGACTTTTCATCAGCAACACTGAATTCAAGAAGACAATGGGAAAACATCTTTAAAGGTGTGAGTAACAGAGAACTGGTCGGAATTTATATCCAGTCAAATTATCATTCATGGGAGAGGTTAAGATGCAGACAAATCCAGCCATGCAAACAGAACATGAATTCCTGATGGTACTGTCACAAAGAGGAAAGATAAGTACATGAGGAGCTACAGTGATGGGGAGGGTAATGGTGAAACGTAACTCATCATAAATACCTGATGACTGTGAAATAGTTTGGAAGTCTGGAATTCTAGAACTAAAATCAGGAATTATCTCCATACAGGAGGAAAGGGCAGAGGGCAAGCAGAGCGAAGTAGGAGAATGCCAATATTTTTTAAAATTTATTTTATTTCAATTTAATTAATTAACATACAGCATATCATTAATTTCAGACATAGAGTTCAGGTAGTCATCAGTCTTATCAGTTTTCTACAACACTCAGTGCTCCTTCTATTCGGTGCCCTCCTTAATGCCCATAACCCAGTTACCCCTTCCCCCCACCCACCTCCCCTCATCATGTTTGTTTCCTAGAGTTAAGAGTTTCTTACAGTTTGATTCCCTCTCGGATTTTGTCTTATTTTATTTTTCCCTCCCTTCCCTTGTGCTTCTCTGTTTTGTTTCTTAAATTCCACATGAGTGAAATCATATGATGACTGTCTTTCTCTGACAGACTTATTTTGCTCAGCATAATACCCTCTAGTTCCATCCATGTCGTTTTTATGAGAAAGGAGGACATATTCCTTAACTACAGATGGCAACACAAAAATGCAAGTTTTTCATTGATGTCTAAGAAAAACAGAATGCATCATTTCTAAACTGTTAGGGGAAAACAAAGAGAACTCAGAAAACACAATCCACTTAACCAAAGATAGAAAAGAGACAAAACAGACGCAATAAGAAAATATGAACAAACTGCAATGTCAAGAGGAGTTCAAACATGGATCATCACATTAAATTTACCTAATAAAAGAGATTTTCAGATTAGTCTGCAAAAGCAGCACAAAATCTAGTTATGTGCTTATTTGGGCTGAATCATGTGCCCCCAAATTCATACGTTGATGTTGTAACCCTCAGCACCTCAGAATGTGATATTATTTAGAGATAAGGCTTTAAAGAGGTAATTAAGTCAAAACAAGGCCATTAGCATGGGCTAATCCAAAGTGACCTGAGTTTTCATAAGAAGATAAATCTGGACACACAGAGAGACAGAAGGGATGCACAGACACAGAGGGACAGCCACAGGGTGGGACAGGACAGCCATCTGCAAACCAAAGAACTCTTAGAAGAAAACAACCTGGCCAGCCCCTTGATCTTGGACTTCTGTGGTATTTTATTATGACAGCCCAGAGAAATTTGTAGCATGCTATTTACACTCTCTTTTAGTCTGTCTGTTTGAAAAAGGTAGATTTTCAGATAATCTGAGGAAATCCAACTATGAAGTCTTTGTCCATTCAGGCTGCTATAACATAAATGCAATAGCCTGGTGGCTTATAAAAAACATTTATTTCTCACAGTTCTGGAGCCTAGAAAGTCAAAGACCAAGGCATCTCCAGCTGGTGTCTGGAGAAAGCCTGGTTCACAGGTGGCTGTGTTTTTTCCGCTTTGTGCTCCCCTGGGAGATGGGTTGAGAAAGCTCTGGGGTCTCCTTTCTAAGGAGTCCTATTCATGGGGGCTCTACCTGCCAAAGGCCCCACCTCCTCACACCACCACATTGAGGGGTTAGGATTTCAACATCTGAATTTGGGGGGACACAAACATTTAGACCACAGCATTTCTTACATGACTATACCTAAACAAAATATATGGGATCGCTCAAAGTAAAAAATGGATAAGAAGATACACCAGACAAATGCCAACAAGAAGAAAGTAGGTATGGCAATACTGATGGAACAAAATAAACATGAATGGAAAAGTACAGAAAGAGACAAAAAGAAAAATTCCTATTAATGAGGAATAATTCACCAAGAGCATCACATACCTAGATCAACTTAACAGCATTCCTTCAAAATATAAACAAAGTAACTAATGATGATAAAAGATGACGCCCATAGTCATGATCATATCGGGAGACCTTAACAGAGGTAAAAATAACTAAACATAAGGATATAAACACAAGGATACCAAGGACATAGGATATAAAGATTTAAGTAAAAATTAACAAGCTTGACAGAGATTTACTTAGAATTCTGTACCCAACAAATAGAGAAAGCAAAGTTTAAAAAAAAAGATATGCTGTGTTTTAATAAATACTATGTAGCTAGTATAAGGCCACAAAGGAACTTTTACATTCTATAAAGGAGAATTTGTACTGCCTGTACTCACTGACTACAATGGGATAAAATTAGAAAATAAGGACAGAAAGCCTGTGTCAGGTATCAGCATACTGCCTCTCAGCTCTGAACACAGCCGTTGTGACACGTGTGAATGATATGTGTCACTCTGTGATGAGTGATGGACCACAGAATTCTCTCAAGTTCATTTCCTCGCAGGTGAGCACAACGGTAAGCGCTCTGGATAGAGGGCAACGGAGGGGCCCTGCAGGAGGAATGCAGCTTCCTGCAATTTCCAGCTCCTGCCACAAGCCCAGACTCCAGTTCTTCTGTACTCTGGCAGCCTTGGTCTGGCCATCCCTCCAAGGGGAAACCAGAGACTTACACAGCCAGGCCCCTCTGGGTCTCCCTCAGGGTCTGCACACTCTGCAGGCCTTCTCCTCCTGCCTGCTGGGGCCTGAATTCCCCCTGCACGCCCACACCGCCAGTTGCTGATTGCCTGCTCCCTGCTTATGCTCTAGAGGGGTAACCTGTTGCTGTCAACAGCAACTCCAAACCAGCTCTGGCCTGCCTAAGCCATTGAATGTCTCTGCTATCTGATCGCTGAATCACTCCTCCTCCAATAAAGTCTGAAGCTTTCCCAAGACTGTCCTCCTTGGATACTCCTGCTCATCCCTAAGGTACCACAGAGAGTTTCCTGATATCTCCTAGTTATTATTTTAACATAGTTAGTAATTCCTTTTACTAGGTTTCCCTCATTAAAACTAATATGTCACTTTTACCTCCTGATTAGACCTAGAATGTGACAGAATTGGTCCCAAGAGGTAGACCCCTAAAGACGGGATTTGGGAATGGGTTTGGTGATGCCCTTCGCCTTGAGTACAATGCTGAACTCCTCTCCACCGGTGGGAAGTAGGATGTTAGCAACCATGGAATACAGCAGCATCGCAATTAATCAAGGTAAGAGCAGTGGTTGACAGATGAAGTGGCAACAGAAGCATGTAATTTGGGAACTGGAGTGGCTGCCACGCTTGACTCTGGTGGCGGTTAAGGACAACTACATGGGCCGTGATGGGTGATAGATCCTTCTGAGAGCCCTTGAGTGCCTACAGACAGAAAATGCCAAACTGAGGTCTGCTAACTCCTGGCCCACCATGCTCTGAGAGTCAGACAGCATCCCTGACATCCCTTAAAGAACTGACTCTGGTAGCCACAGGAATATTACTGTTATTGGCAGAAATCACACACAAGTGTAACTGTGCACCTGCTGAATGGCAACAACAACGGTATGCACAGTCTTGCCCAGTTTTCATGGGCCAGTCAGGGCAGTCATTGAACAAACAAATCCTGAGACCTGAGTGGGAACATCTGGTTGGCTCCAGAGGAAACGGACAATCTTGAAATGTTGTTCTGAGAATCTCTTGTCAGTAGAAGTAGCTTGCCTCTGCTGTCCGAGGAGACCAGATTTCCATAGCTCGGAAACCTGTCATAACTTTACCTGGGGAAGATGCCTCAAAAGGGGAAGCTCATACTCCTGACCCCAAACTACCCCCTCACTGCCATGACACCTATATCCAGCAACAAATCTCCATACCTTCCAGGGGACAGATGTGCTTGGTCCAGGAGGAAACCACTTCCATACCAAAAGCATTGTAAGACCTGACTGACAAAGATAGGCAGATACCTGGGAAACACGTGTGGGAATGAATCCTGAGGGTGTTAGACCAAGAAAGGTAGAATATAACACTAGATAAGTCCAATTCACTGAGGCAGGGGGCACTTGCTAGGGATTCTAGATTGAATGTATGAGCTCATGCAGTTGGATGAGGCCCTGACAACTTACTTGGTTGGCTGAAACTTGGACACAAAGGTGGTCTACATTTGCTGAAGTTGGAATATCAGAGCTTCCCCAGCATGACGTGGAGGAGGTAACCCAAAGCCTCAGAGGGATAGGAATGTTGGACTGGATTTATCGTGTGTGACCTTCACATTCAACCCTTCCACTAGGTTGCATGAGAAGGCCCAGAACATACTCCATTCACCACAGTATTGATAAACACATCAGTGAAGGGAATACCCTCCTCTTTTTTTAGGAGAGTTAGTGGAATTGTACATTACTATGTCCATTGACACCTCCTCCAATAGAAGTTTTTAATATGAGGATGATGATTAAATGTGACTCAGATTGCAGTGTGACTGTAGGGGATTTTCCAACCAAGATGAACTCCCTGATGCAATGGGGATGATGGGATCCCAGAGTAGCCAAGGCCAAGTGGCAAAGGCGGGCATGTTAGCCATATGGAAAAGTAGGAAAGCGCCAGTAATCAGAAAGCTTTGGCCGGCAAAGATCTTTTGTGGTGGCTGACTGGTCATGATGTCTCTAAGGAAAGAAACAGATGGATAGCCTTCTGGAGTACTGCTTCATCTATATGATAGGAAGAATTCAAGATATGTGAGTTGAGTTGCCAAAGCAGAAAATCATGGTTTCAAACTCAAATTTCTAAAGTAAGTCAATTCAAGCTCCTAGGGCCCCTTGATTGAAGAAGAGGCTGAGTTGTCCTGAGGGAGAACACCAAGCGCTTGGTCAGGCCATTCTTTCAACACAGAACACAGAACCCCACTGAGCCAGACACCTGCTAGACCAGACTGGCAAGACCTTGTGTAGCCTGGTACACAGAGCTGTGTGTGACCTCAGCAAACACCCTTACAGATCCTTTGCACAGCCACCTGTCTGGGCTCTGCTGGCAAGCCTCTGACAACCCACATGCGGCCACCTGCAGCCAGGAGGGTCCCATACCAAGAACTCATTACTTCCGCATGACCCACATGCCTTCTGCCCTTGCCGGCCCCTGAGATCCCACGGTGGGCCCATACCAGTTGCCCATCACCTGCTCTGGCCTGCACCTGGAGGGTGGCCTAGTGTTACAATACAAACCTTCCTGCTCCCTGGTGGCTAATCTGCGCCTTCTCCAATGAGAGCATGTCCTCGGATCTCTTTCAGGTTTATCCTTCTTTGGGTGCTCTCCCCCACCCCTAGGGTACCATAGAGGGTTTCTGATATCTTATAGCTGTTCTTTTAAAAGACTTGATCAGGGCGCCTGGGTGGCTCAGTGGGTTAAGCCGCTGCCTTCAGCTCAGGTCATGATCTCAGGGTCCTGGGATCGAGCCCCGCATTGGGCTCTCTGCTCAGCAGGGAGCCTGTTCCCCCTCTCTCTCTCTCTGCCTGCCTCTCCATCTACTTGTGATTTCTCTCTGTCAAATAAATAAATAAAATCTTTAAAAAAAAAAAACACTTGATCATTCTGTACAGTAAGCTACCCCTATTTAACCTACGGCATGATTTCTATCTCCTGTTTGGATGCAGGCTGCTACAGGGATAGTTAACAACAAAAACAATGATTATATGCCTTAGGTGTAAATAGTATTCAAAATGTAAATTATACATTTTTTAAAATGAATAAAAAAATTAGAGCTCACAGCTAAGGAATGTGGCTGCATTAGTACTCATTAGGAAATATATACATTTATTAGAATTGGGGGTTTTTTTAAGTAGGGAAAGATGGTCAAAAGTATAAAGAAAGTCTAAGAAAGGAAAAGTGAAAATTTAAGGTTAGAAAGCAGAAATTAGTAGAATATAAAAAATTTAAATGACAAAATTCATCAAAAGTTGGCTTAATATAAAAAGAATATATATATTCTTTACTAAATGTTTACATATTCTTTACTAAAGGTTTACTAAAGTAAACATGATCAAGGAAAAAAAAGGAATGAATGTAATTGAAAAGGTGGCCATAATTACAAATGCAGAAAAGTTTTAAAGTGATAAGGAAATACTTTTTAGAATTTTATATTGATAAACTTACAAATGTAACTGAATGAAAAGGAAGATTTTTCTTAACAAAAATTACCACAACTGGCTGAATAAGTATAAAACATAAGTAACCATATATTTAAAAATTAACCGCACATGTAATTTAATAATGGCAACAGATCCAGATAAAATTACAAAGTAGGATTTATTAAATTTTTAAGAAACAGATCATCATCATGTCAGATCCAAGAAAAAGAAAGCTAAAACAACTCATTTTTTAAAAAGCTATTTGTCAGAGAGAGAAACAGCACAAGCAGGGGGAGTGGCAGGCAGAGGGGGAAGCAGGCTCCCCGCTGAACAGGGAGCCCGATGCAGGACTCGATCCCAGGACCCTGGGATCATGACCTGAGCCAAAGGCAGATGCTTAACTGACTGAGCTACCCAGGCCTCCCTAAAGCAACTCCTTTTATGAAAACAAATTCCATCTCCAATATGAACAGGGATGCAAAAACTCTAAATAAAACTTTAACAAATATGTTCAGTATGAGTATTAAAAGACTAATACACTATGACCAAAAACCATTTATTTCATAAAAAGGAAGATGGTTTGGCCTCAGAAAATCTATCATACCAATAAAGTTGGCTATTACACCAACTTTTTATTTTGAAAATTAATAATTGAAGGGAAACAGTCAGCTTTTATTCTGTTTTCACAATAGAAATTGGGAGTGCCTGGGTGGCTCAGTCATTTAAGTTGACTCTTGGTTTGGGCTCAGGTTATGATCTTGGAGTCATGATATCAAGCCCCGTTTCATGGAGCCTGCTTAAATTCTCTCTCCCCCTTTCACCCTGCCCCCCTCCCACTGCTAGCATGTGCTCTCTTCTCTAAATAAAAAATAAAAAAATAGGGGCGCCTGGGTGGCTCAGTAGGTTAAAGCCTCTGCCTTTAGCTTAGGTCATGATTTCAGCGTCCTGGGATCAAGCCCTGCATCGGGCTCTTGGCTCAGCAGGGAGCCTGCTTCTTCCTCTCTCTCTGGCTACTTGTGATCTCTGTCTGTCAAATAAATAAATAAAATCTTTAATTAAAAAAATAAATAATAAAAAAATAATTTAGAAAACAGTAGAAATTATACTACAGGGTGGTCCAGTTGATGGGAGAAACCAATGTTTTTCCAGAGAATGCCAGGTAATGAACGCAAATGGTATAAAAGAATTGTGAAATCCAATTTATAGCAACTAACAGATTAATTGATTCAGGCCAGGATCATCCAAGGATCATGCAAAGTTAACTAAGCACCCAATATACACAGTACCAAAGAGCCCTTCATAGATCACTTGTAAGTCTCAAGGGGAACACACAGCTTTGCAACAGATGACCAAGCTGTCACCATCTTAACCCAGGGATTAATCATAACTCGTCAGATGAATTAGCAACCATGAGACATCCGGATACCATGTGTGAACTGTAATACGTTGTAATATGAAATACACAGCATCTCTGATAAAATATTCCTGCCAAGAAATTTTCATCTGAATCTAAACATGCTTTGGTAAATTAGATTTATCACTGACAATCTATGCCTTCCTCCCTGGGAGAAGGGTACCTCCCACTCCATTGATACTGGGTTTGGCGATGTGACTTGCCAATGGAATGTGGACAAAATGACAATATGCAAAATTTCCAAGATGATGCCTTGAGGGCTATCCCGTCTTTCCATGTACTGCTCTTGTGTTCCCAGGATCTACCATGAGCCATGCATGCCCTAGGCAGCACCTGGGGCTGGGTTTCCGAATAACCAGGCTATCTCAGACCAGCCTGGGTCTCAGTATAAGCAGGTGAAAGACAGAGCCACCTCAGCAGACCTTTAACCTGTACCTGCCTGTACCTGCCCCAGCTGTCCCACAGCCTGTGAACATAAAGAAAAATGCTCACAGTTACATGTCAGTTAAGATTCTATCATTGTCATTATGTAGCACAAACTGACTAATACACCAGTCTTTGGACCTAAGTTCCAGTTTACAAGAACCACAGGAGATGGAGAGAAAGTTACATGATACAACAAGAAAGCAGTCAAAGGCTGAAGATGAGACTTGATACACAGCAACTGGTCCATTTCAGTCTTTACAATTGTTAAATATAATGGGGAAAAAAAAAAGCAGGGGAAGTATCCTAGTTTAAAGAGGAGATTTAAGAACCTTTACAACTGGAAGTGCAGTTTGGGTCCTTGTTTGAGTCCCAGTAAAAAGACCAACTCTCAAAGACATTCTGGGGATGACTGAATGTTTAATACAGACGGGGTGAGGGGATATTAATGAATTAATGCTGATGTTATTAACATGATAGTGGTACTGTGAAAGATAAGAAGATGTGCTTATTTTTAAAGTGTATACTGACATTTTACGGGCAAATAATGATGGCTATCATCATTTATTTTATTTTAAAAACTTCAGCAAAGAAAAGGGGGGAGAGCAAATGTGACCAATCATCAAAAATAAAAACTAAGCAAATATGGCAATGGATATGCCTGTTTATTATGGCTTTTCTCTTCTTCTGTGAATTATAAAATCTTTAGTTCAGTAAAAAAAGTATTATGACAGTCAGTTCATAAAACTTCCACTACCATCACTTCCTCCCCAAATCTATCAATGCTAAATGATGCCATATGATCATGACCCCCCAAAAAAGAAAAAGAAAATAAAAAGAGCTTGATGAAATCCAATGAAATCATTCTTGATTGAAAATCACCTTAAGAAGCAGATGAAGAAGCAGATTTCCTTAACTTGATAATAGATGTTTAGCAGTGAACATTTTATGACAAAACAACCAAAGCATTCCCTTTGGCCTGAGGAACAAGAGGAGGATGTGTGCTATCACTGTCACTGTCCATCATGTACTGATCATCTCAGACAGAGCTACAGACACAAGAAAAAGTCTTAAGATGTGGGAAGCTGAGAAGAGGCATTTTTGCTGGCAATAGGGTTATCTTTGGGAGAAAAGCATTTTTCTAGCTCAATTACTAGAACTAAAAGGAAAGGTTAGTGAGGTCACTATGTGCAAGTTCAACATATAAAACTCAATAGCTTTCCTAAACATTAGCAGTAACAACTGAGAAAATATAATAATGAGCAAGATTTCAGACACAACAGCAACGAAATTGAAGCATCTAAAAAAAGAACGTAACAAAAATGTATAAAACTTTGATGAGAAACATATATTATGGAGACAACAGACAAGACTGTAAATATGGTAATATAATAATATAAAATTATATATAGCATAAACATAAATATATAAGCATATGCATATATAATATGATAATACTTATATATTATAATAGTGTTACAAATATTTTTATTTGCTCCAAATCAATTTATAAAATCTACACAATTCCAGCAGAACCTCAATAAGAATAATAAAATCCAGGCGGCAGAAGAAGCGACTGTCGAAACCCTGTAGAACAATGAAAGATATAAAAATAAATAGTGATTTTTTTTATTGGCGTAGGAATATATACATGAACCAAAAGAAATGATGTCTGGAACAGCCCAACATCTATAATGACATAATATGCAATGAAGGTAACATTTCAAATCATTCGGGGGAAAATGGGCTATAATCATCAAAACCCATTTAGGAAAAAAGACATACCTGCCTCACACCTCTTATGAAAATAAATTTGAGATGGATTCATGATCTCAGTATAAAGGAGATGACTCTACAATAGCGGACAGTCCATGCAAGGAAGGTTTCTTAAGTAAAACACAACAAAAAATCATCAAGACTAATAACTTTTTTCCTATATCAGAATTTTAAACCCACAGCACAGGAGGAAAAAAAAAACAACACCACCAAAAACAAAGAAGACAAATTAACTGGAGCAGATAGTGGGAGTATATGACACAAAAGATTCATATACAGGATGTGTTACAACATTTGCTTGTACACCACAGATCCAAACACTCACATCAATACCGAAACATATCCTACATACCAATAAGAAAAAGACAAGTAACCCAGGAGGAGACAAAGAGCAAAAATGACAAATGGGAATTGACCTAGGGGACAATATAAATATCCTTAACCTCACAAATCATCAGGGAATTGACAAAGTAAGGCCGTGATCTTCCTCCCATTAGATCTGCAGAGCTGTAGCATCAAGAGCTGATTTCACTGTAGGGACAAAACCACTCTGTAGCCACTCTGAAAAGAAACCTCCTAGCAACTGTCACCCTGCCATCCCACCTCTTGCCATGTACTCCAGAGAAACATGAGCCCACGACCGTTACCACTTGCCGAGCAAATGTAAGAAAACGACCCACACGTTCATCGCAGGAGAGGGTTCATGCAACACTATGCAGTACGTGTAGTCACTGGGTCACTGGAACCCTACACGGTGGTTAAACCAAAGCAGGCAGCTCTCCTCGGCAGCGCTGTACGTAAGATCTCTGAAAGAGGGTGCACTGAGGCAGTCAAGTAGCAGAACAACGCGCGGACTCTGAGATCCCCTCCGTTCATGTAAAAACAAAATACAGCCACATGCTCGTCCAAATACACAAGGGAGAATATGCCAAGGGAGCGTCTGGCTTTATCTGTGACATCTCAGTTGTGTTGAAGAATGTACCTCTGTGTTGTGCAGATCTTCAAGTGTCTTACAAAGAAAATACAAATAATTTTGGCCTTCCTATAATATCCTTAAACCAAAAATAACTTGTGCTGAGCCAAAAGGAAATGCAGGAGACCACCTTCCTCCTTAGAGAACGACATAACCCCCTCCCCCAGGAGAACCATACAGGTAAAAAGGGAGAGGGGAGGATAAGTCAGGGGATACCCTGGGGCCCTCTCACCACGGACCTAGCATCCCTCCGCCCAGTTCACCATGAGTAAGAGGGCAGCCTCGAGAGCGCCCTGTCTTCTGCTTATTCCTTCTCCCCTCCATCTTCATGCCTCAAGAGCAAACTTGATCTCTACTGCATGATGGAAAGTTATACCACAAACACTGAGATAACAAAAAACACCAACTGGCGCCTTGTGATCCAGCCTCATCTATAGCGCACCCCAGCCTATAACCCCATTTCCCCACATGCACCAGCCCATTTACTCTCTTGCAAAGGCAGGGACCATCAGGAGACCTTCTCTTCCCAGAAGAAGAAGCCCAGACTCCAAGAAGAGGCATGGCTGAGGCCAGGTCCCAAGACAGTGAGGGACGGTGGCCCAAGGCCTGGCCACCTGTCTCACTAGTCCTCCACAGTCCAGTCTTTCCCATTGTGTCTTCACTCTCAAACCATGGCATCTTTTTACTACTGATGTAGATAAATTGACATTGATACACCATATCCCGCTAGTCCTGGCCTCCACTCTTCTCCCAGCACTGAGGACAAGGAGGATTCGTCTCACCAGAGCCCAAAGACCAAAACTCCTGAAGCCTCTCCCACAGATCCTGGTCCATGCCCCAGCCAGGGGCTGCTCACTGGCCACTTCAGCCTCAGATCACCCCACCTAGATCCCACTCTTCCCAGCTGGACTGACCTGCTTCCTTCCCATATTTCCTACTGCAGTTGTACAGACGCGTCTGGCAGAGGGACTGCCTGTCCACCCCCCAGACACCGGAGCTTACCCAGGGAGGGTAACTTAAAGCACTGAACAGTCCCACTCTGAAATCTGCCAAAGGTGCAGAAAGATGGAAAAGCATGTGGATGCCATCAAAGTCTCCTAGGCACCCAGTGCGTTAAAAAGCTCTAGACTGGTTTGAACACGTGGTAGATGAGCTAACTCTTGAAAGAACCAGCACTGTCACCCCAAAGGGCAACCAGTGAAGTAGTGGTTCTCGGCTCTGGCTGAACATCAGAATGACTGGTGAGTTGAAATCTGTGTCTTTATCTGCATATCTCTATCCATCAATCTATCAATACCCCACTCCATGAGATCTTGAGCCAACTGGCCTGGGACAGGAACCCCTCCCCTGCCCCCGCTGCCGGACTGGTGCTTTTTAATGCTCCCTGGCTTATAATATGAAGCCACAGGTGCAAACAGAGATTCCAATCCACTTTTGGGGATCAAGGATCACAGATTTGGGAGGAAGGCTTCACACAGGAAAAGAAAAATCCAGATAAGCAAGTGCAAGGAAACCAAACGAAACAATGAGAAAGCAGCAAACAGGAGAAACTGCCAAAGATAAATAAATAAGGGCATTTGGGTGGTGCGGTTGGCTGAGTGTCTGATTTTAGCTGAGGGCATGATCTCGGGTCATGAGATCAAGCCTGAAGTCAGGCTTCACACTCAGCAGGGAGTCTGCTTGAGAGTTTCCTCTCCCTCTCCCTCTGTCTCTCCTTCCCCCCTCTCAAGAAAAAAGAAAAAAGAAAAAAGAAAAAAATAGTAGTTAATGCCATCAACAAATATAAGAAGATACTGCTCCCCAAAACTGATCGTGGGGTGCTACAAAAAAGAAATGATGACAGAGCAGAAAGACCTCTTCAATTTCCAATTAAAAGTGTGAGAGAGTATAAAAATCTCACTACAGGAATTCAAAGATAAAGTCAGAAATATCCCAAAAAGCAGCACAGAAAGGAGATGGAAAACTACAGAAGACCAAGATCCGTGGGATGAAATTAGGAGGTCCAACATCAGCCAAATGGGAATTCCAGAAAGGGAGAAAAGAGAGAAGGAAATTATCAACTAGAAAATAAAAGGAAGTTTCTCAGAACTGAACCGAGGGCTGGGTGAGTCCACTCTGGGCTCTGATTCTCTTTCGAGCTCAGCCACTGAGATGCCCCAGCTCAGGGAACCAGAGCATTGAATTCCCAGGTTTCTCAGTTGTAGGCAGGTAAGACACACGCTGCGCAAACACACGACCCAAACCGTTTGCTCCAGGACCCAACCCTCCCTTCCTCAGAAGTGCTGTGTGCCTGGGTTCCTTATCTTCTTCTTGTAGTCAGAATTTACAGACCTTTCGATTGTCTTTCTTGGAAAGAAACCTAAGTATATTAACCACTGAATTTATTTAGTAAGCATAACCTGGAGAAAGGAACTTGTTGAAGTATGAAGGGTGAGGGTAGTGGGAGAAAGACAGGGAGATAGAATGCAGGGAGAGAGAAACAGAGAATGAGGAGACACAGGCAAAGAGGAAACCAGGGAGGGACAGAAGTCCAGGGAGGGTAAGACGAGACACTGAAACCCAACAGCACATGGGGGATGGGGACCCCATGGACAGAAAGAAGAGCCACTTCTCTCTACCACCAAACCCACGACCTGAGTCACAGTGTCCACCATAGAGTGGAAATGCATTTCAGTGGTTCCTGGTTTTCCACGGATACTTTTCTTGGAGCTGCGATCATAGGAATTCAACCAGTCCTCTGCAGGGCACACTGCCACTGGCATCACGTGCTCATGCGCCACCTTCAGGTTAGAAGCTGGCATTGCCATCTCCACATCACTGGGAAGTGTTACAGGCTAAGAGACCTTCCCCACCCATCTAAGATCCTATGGAGGAAAAGTCTGGACCCAGGAACCAAAAGAACAGGCATGAATGTCTACTAAGAGTTCATGCTGACAGTCATGCTTTCTATGCTCCAGGTGACTCGTCTAGAATGAAGGCTAATACGAGCTTACATGGGTATTCTGAGGACCAGAGAGATATGGGTAAAATGTCTGACAGTGCTCCCAGTCGTCACAATAACTCTGTGAAAACAGAAGGGGTGAGGGGAGAAATCGAGACTCTACACTGCAATGACCTGCCTAAGGTCACAGCATGGGTGTCCCTGCCTCCCAGCCCAGAGCTCCTCCTTCCAGGTCTTCCTACACCCTTGTCCCCTCACATCTCTGACTCACGATCTGCTACTTGGGTGCAGACACCACCGAGCAAGCAAATCTTCCAAACAGTGGGCGGATCTTCCTGAGCTTGCCTGATGACTCCTTAAAAAAAAAAAAAAAAAAATGTATTCTCTCAATTAAGAAAGTTTTTTTTCTTCCTGATATGAAAATAAGTTCTACCACTAACAATGCTGTCCAGGGTCTGGGTCCTGAGATAGTTCCATCCGCCCTTACCATCTACTAGCAAACCAAACTGGTGAGTGTCAATCCTGGGGTGGCAGCGAGGCATGGGACAGGAGAGGCGCTACCGACTAGCAGTTGAGGTCCTTGCCCTAGGACAGTTGGGGACATTTTGCCTTTTAAAACAGGAAAATCACTTTTACTAAGGACGCTGTAGAAGACATAACTGAGGACCCCAAACACTCACTTTACAGGGTCCTCACAGTACCTGCCCTCAATGGCATCTACGTACAGAATAAGACAACGTGGCTGATTTCTCCAAGAGCATGCGTCTCACCTCTCTTGGATTAGAAATAGGCATCCTGGACAAGTAATATATAGTTATTAACAAGAGTGACAGTCACATAAACACCAACAGGACACAAATCAGGCACATATCCTTGAATATCAGACATGACTTACTTTCATTTTTTATGCAACTTCCTTGAAAGCCAAAAAGGTTGTCCATAGCTACCCAAGTCCCACCTGCTAGACAGATCTGGGCGAAGGAGGAACAGAGTTACTGTTGATGGTGAGTTTTAGAGGAAATGTGAGAAAGAAGACCGGTGAGAAAGAGTGTCTACAGGAAAGTACCATGCAGATGTCTGTGACACTATCAAATCCTGACAGGGCAATGTGTAGGCTGGTGGACTTGAATCTGATTCTAGAATCAAGATTTAGAACAGCTGTTCAATAAAACTTTCTGCAATGATAGAAGTGTTTTATCTGTGCTGCCCAATATAGTAGGCTTTGAGCACTTGAAATGTGGCTAGTTCATTGAGAAATTGATGTTTTAACTTGCTTCATTTTAATTAATTTAAATTAAATAGAAACAGCCACACATGGCTAGTGACTGCCATACTGGACAGCGAAGTTCTAAAATGCACTTATTAAAGGGCTGGTTTGTGATTACCTTTAAGAAAAGTAGCCATTGTGAGAGTTAACCATTTGCTTGTGAAATAAGTCCCATTTCTCTCTCTGATAGAGACATATGCAAAGAAGATCCTGAAAAGAGAATGCACCTGGGTTTCAACAAGATACATGACAGGTCCTTCCCAACATTCTTGTGGGTCAAACCGAACTATGTTATATTGGATGTGACAAAGTGAGATGGATTTGTGCCTAACTGAATGATCATACTACAATGGCATCAGTTCGTGGATAACTCAATCTGTGGAGACTTTTTCAATGATTTGGTTGTATTCCATTGTGGGTGAAAATAAAGGAACACAGCTGCTCTTCAGAACCACAGAATATGCAAAACTGAAAGGGTGGGAAAATATCCAGCCCAAGTACAGGGGTGGCAGAGGCAAGGCTTGGCAAGAGCATACATGGAATATCTCACATAGTGAAGATTCATCTAGTGAAACATACACTGTCATTGCCAGATACCCTAATGTGAGGCACAGACTTCATCTTGGAAGTGATGTCCTCACACTAATCCATTCTTAACCATACAGAGAGGCTTAATGTTTTTAAGATTAAACCAAAAATTTGCATCAGTAATTGCACTGTTGCTAGGTCCCCAAGACTGAAAAGTTCATTTCACACAGCTCTCCCCATCTGTTCCTTTCACCATAAACTTCTGTGATGAAGTCTATCTTCTTCCAAGGTCATTATTTTCCCCCCCTACCTTGAGAAGAAGTCAGAAGACATCCTTTTTGACAGCCCTTGTGACTACGGGTATAGATAAAGGATATGTACAGAATGATTCATTTTCCTAAGTGACATATAAAATCTGCATTACTTAGGATATCTGATGACTGAGAGCAAAGCACCAGATCTTCAAATATTATGAGGCATCATTAACCATGACATAGTGGATTAAAGCAAAAAGCATGATGCCTGATCAATGCTACTTCTATGATGCACCAGCTTGTGCCAGACTAATTCACTCACCAAGCAAAACCAGAAACTCTTGATGACATTTTAAAAAAATCTCTATGGAAACATCAGAGTGATGCCAAGACAACTAGGACTGGAGGGGCTGAGATCCTGACAAGCAAGAAAAAAATGTTTTTTAAGTTAGGCTCCATGCCCAGTGTGGAGTCCAATGTGGGGCTTGAACTCACAGCCCTGAGAGCAAGACCTGAGCTGAGATCAAGGGTTGGCCACTTAACCAAATGAGCCACCCAGGTGCCCCATGACAAGCAAGAAAATATAACTGCAGTAAACTCGGCATTTTGTGCAGCTCTTCTCACCAAGGCATTTTTGTGGATTCATAACTGGTAGAAGCCAAGAGACTTAAAAATCGAGCAGGAAGTGGTGGTTAATAAGCAAAAGGACTAAACAGAACTTCTGGCAATCTTACAAGGTTGGGGATACAAGAAATTGTAGTTTAGGGCTACTAACACAATGAGAACCTGAGGAACCAAACTCCTGGAGAGAAGGGGGAAAAGAAAAAGGAGTCTGATATTTGGATATGTTGGATATGTTAGGAAACATAACATATGTTCTGTTACAGACAAATTAAATAAATGAACATATCAATAAAAAAGGGAGAAGAGACCAATCTGTGTACAATAATTCCACATAATTTGTTAGCTACTGCCCCTCATAGAGATGCGACATAACTTCCAGGTGATCAAGGTTAATAAGAGTGATACATTATGTACCCTTGATTTGATATGATGAAAAGGCTGCTTTTCCCTAGGCACTCTTTTGACCAACAGCCCCTAACTCCTGTATAACCATTAGGAAGAAACTAGACAAACCTAAATTGCAGCATAGTTTATACCTGACTAGTACTCCTCAAAGCTGTCAAGGTCATCAGAAACAAGCCAAGTCTAAGAAGCTATCACAATCTAAAAGTGCCTAAGAAGACATGAAGATTAAGTTCAATGTAGTATCCTAAATGGAAAACCTGGAACAGAAAAGGGATGTTAGATAAAAACTAAGAAAACCCGAATGAAGGACAAACTGTAGTTAATAATAATGTATTAATACTGGTTTACTGCTTGCCATGTACCCTGTTATTATAAGATGTTAACAAGAGGGAACAGTGGGTATAGGATACATGAGAACTCCCTCTACTATCTATCCAATTTCTCTGTAAATCTAAAACTATTCTAAAGTTAAAAAAAATAGTTTAAAGAAAGTTGGTGTAGTTATAATGACAGACAAAGTAGACTTTAGGAAAAAGACATTTCTAAGGGAAAAAGGAAGTAATTCATAATAAAACATAGGGTAACCTGCTAGAAATAAATTCCAAATTTAAATTCTAAATTTATATGTATTTAGTCATATGCTCTCAAAATGTATGAAGGGGAAAATTGACAGAACTATAAAAAGACAAATCTAAAATCACAGTGGGATACTTTAACACACTTCTCTTAGTAAATGATATAACAAGCAGAAAAGAGTCAGAATGGAAATGGATGTGAACACCATAATTACCAAAATTTTCCCTGTTGATGTATGTAAATTATTGCACCAAGAAACTACACACAAGTACACACAGAAAATTTTATCAAAATTAATCATATGGTGGGCAAATCTAAAATGAGTCTAAGCAAAATTTAAATGTTAAAAATCATAAAGGATATGTTTCTGGCTACAGTATAATTAAGCAAGAAATAAACAATAAAAGTGTGCCTAGAAAATATGCAGACATTTGCAAATAAACCACTTTGAAATAACTCACATATCAAAGAATAAAACAGTTATAAAAATTAAAAATATTTAGGATGCCTGGGTGGTTCAGCCAGCTAGGCATCTGCCTTTAGCTCAGGTCATAAGCCCAGGGTCCTGGGATCGAGCCCAGCATCAGGCTCCCTGCTTATCAGGGAGCCTGCTTCTCCTTCTCCCTCTGCTACTCCTAGCTCACCCACCATGCTCTCTCACTCTCTAATAAGTAAATAGAATATTTTAAAAAATTGAAAACATTTGAACAGATTAATGGAAATACAACATATCAAAAATATTGTTACATACTCATATTCATAGCTTTACTTTTCATAACAACCAAAAGGTGGAAGCCATCCAAGTGTCCATCAGTGGATGAATGGACAAAGAAAGTGTGACATTTACATACAATGAAATATCTTTCAGCCTTAAAGTGGAAGGAAATTCTGACATATGGTACAGCATGTATGAAATGTTATGCTAAGCTAAAAAAAAGCAAGTCAAAAAGATAAATACTGTATGATTCCACTTATATGGGGCGCACTTAGAATAGTCATTTCATAGATAGAGAAAGTAGAATGGGGGTTGCCAGAGCTGGGGACAAGGGGAAAAAAGATGTTACTATTTAATGGGTGCAGAATTTCAGATTTGAGGGATAAAACAAGTCCCAGGGATAAGTTTCACAACAATGTGAATAGCTAATACTACTGAACTATACACTTAAAAATGACAAATTCTTTCTTATGTGTTTTTTAACCATAATAATTAAAAGTAGTAGATTATAGCTAAAGCAGGTTTACAGGGAAATTTGTAACTTCCAATTCCTTTATTAGAAAATGAAAAAGATGTAAACATAAATAATCTAGATAACGCTGTCTGCCTTTGGCTCGAGTGATGATCTCAGAGTCTTGGAATCAGGGTCCATGAGGGGTTCTGTGCTCAGAGGTTACTTTGTTTCTCCCTCTGACCCATTTACCTTCTTTTTTAAAAAAAATGCATTTAAGTAAAGAAAGAGAGTGTAAGCTCAGGTCGGGGGAGGGACAGAGGAAGAGGGAGAGAATCTCAGGCAGTCTCCTCACTGAGAATGGAGCCTGAGGTGGGGTTCCGGACCATGAGATCAAGCCTTGAGCCGAGACCAAGAGTTGGGCACCCAACAAATTGAGCCACCCAGGTGCCCCACGGGAATATTAAATTTATAAATCCCTAGCAAGACTGATAAAAGTGGAAATGGAAGGTAGGAAGAGACAGCATGCACAAATCACAATATCAGAAATGAAAAGGTAGATATCATTTGTAAAAGATAATGATGGACATTATAAATTACACAAACAATTGTGACAATGTTTATACATTCAGGAAGTACAGCTTCCTGAAACACAACTTAGCAAAACTGACACCAGATTGAAAAAAAAAAAGAAATCCAAAGGGAAGGAAGGAAGGAAGAAAGGAAATAAGGAAGGAAGGAAGGGATGGAGGAAGGGAGGAAGGAAAAGGAAGGAAGGGAAAGGGAAAGGAAAGGAAGGGAAGAAAGGAAGGAAAGAAAAGAGGGCCCCTGGGTGGCTCAGTCAATTGGGTGTCTGCCTTCGGCGTGAGTGATGATCTCAATGCCTTGGAATCAGGGTCCATAAGGGGTTCTGTGCTCAGAGGTAAGTTTGTTTCTCCCTCTGACCTTTCCCTTTGCTTATGTGCTGGAGTGCTCTCTCAAATGAATAAATTTAAAAATGTGAAAGAAAGAAAGAGAGGAAGGAAGAAAGGAGGGAAGGAAGGAAAGGAAGGGAGGGAGAAAGGGAAAGGAAGAAAGAAAGGAAAACATTAACATTGCCTCTCAATATTCCAGGGAACATAAAAGGAGGAAATACTGCCCAACTCATAAAGTCATCATGATCTTGACACCAAAACCTGACCTTGACATTATATGAAAATAAAATTACAGGAAAATCCCTGTTAAACACAGCTGCCAAAAAAAAAACCTATTAGAAATTATTAAATCAAAAAGACTTATACATAAAGATTATATCATAACAGAAATCAGTGGGATTTAGTCCAGAAATGCAAGGTTGGTTTAATATTCAAAAATCAATCAGATAATTCAACACATTAATTAAAGGGAAAATATTTGTAGATTTTGTTAGATGCAGAAAAAGTATTTGATAAAATTCAGACCCCATTCATGATAAATCCGTAGCAAGCTAGAAATAAAAGGGAACTTTCTTTTTTTTTTTTAAAGATTTAATTTATTTATTTGACAGAGAGAGACCACAAGTAGGCAGAGAGGCAGGCAGGGAGAGAAAGAGAGGAGGAAGCAGGCTCCCTGCTGAGCAGAGAGCCCGATGCAGGACTCGATCCCAAGACCCTGAGATCATGACCTGAGCCAAAGGCAGCAGCTTAACCCAATGAGCCACCCAGGCGCCCCAAAAGGGAGTTTTCTTACCCTTGTAAATACTATTCACAAAAAAATTGAAAGCAACAAGTTTAATTCAAAGTGACATACTGAAAGATTTTCCCCCAAGAGGAGAATTATTGAACAGGGGCTTGTAATCAGTACAAAAAGGAAAAAAAACAAAACAAACAAAAAAAACCTCTCATTATTCAGAGGCAACATGATTATACATGTAGAAAATCTAAAAGAACGTACAAATAAATTATTATAACTAACAAATGAATTTAAGAGAGTTGCTAAATATAAGGGAAATGCATAAGAAACAATCACATTTATAAACACCTGTGGAAAGCAATTATAATACAGAATTAAAAAAAAAACACTTTGGACAGAAATAACAACAGCAAACAAAACAATACCCAAATACCTCGGAAGAAATCTAACAGAAGATGTTGTACATATAAAACTGTATAATGTATCAGGAAAATTTAAACTCAAAGAGAAATAAATGACGGGTTCAGAGTTTGGAAGACAACATTATAAGGGTATCAACTTCCCCTTAAAGCATCTATAATTCAAAGGACTCACATCAAAATCTCAGTCGGATTTTGTGAGCAAGTGTCTGTATAGAAATTGATGGAATGGTTGGTTCTAAATTTTATATAGGCATGCAAAGGGCCCAATACAACAAGATAATCTAGAAAAAAAACTGAAGGAGCAGAAGTAAATACTTATTATAAAATCACAGTAATTAAGATATTGTGGTATTGGTGGTACTGGTACAAGGATAGACCAACAAACCTGCAGAGCTGAACAGAGTCACACACACACACACACACACACACACTTTGGAATATTGTAGTGTGTTGTGATCACAACACAGAGCATGGGATCTACCTTCCCATACAAAATTGGTTTGGGTGTTGAGATTGGTGATTCAGCAGTTATCAAAAGGGTATGAAGAGATGAATGACTCACAGACTGGTCTTTCTGGGGAGAATATGGCAGGCACAAAAGCCAGTCCAAAAATGTCTTGAGTGGCCATGATGGTTAGGCCACAGAGGAGTGTGCATACGGAGGCTTAGGATGATGTTGTCTAAACTTCCCACCATAACCACTCAAGATTATATGCCAGCTTTCTGACTAGCTTTCCCACAGGTGGGCAGAAAGAAAAGCAGGAGGTAGGGTTTGAAAGTAGCCAGCAGTCAAACACCAAAAGGCAGAGTCAGACCTTTATTCCACTGGAAGAAAATTGAATCTCAATGTCTACCTCACACCATATGAAAAAATCAACTCCAAGTGGACTTAGATCTAAAAGTGAAAGTTCAAACAATAAAGCTTTTAGAAGGAGAAGAATGTTTTCATGTTCTTGGGTATGCATAAATTTCCTAAACAAGGCACAAGAAGAAATTACCTTAAAGGAAATGATTCACAAGCTTGGCTTTCTCTTCACCAAAAGATACCACTAAAAGTGGGAAAGGGAGACGAAGGAAATATATGGAATGCTGGCATCTAACAACGTCATCAGGCACTGACCATGTAAAGAAATCCTACAAAGCACAAAGAGAAAGAAAACCCAACAGAGAAGCGAGCCAAGGACTCGCACAGGAAGGTGGGTCTTTACAAAAGAAGATACCCAGAGGAACTACAAAAATATTTTTTAAAAAACATACTCTACATCATTAGTTTTCAGTGAAATGCAAATTAGAACCACAGGATCCCACTCTGCATCCACCAGAATCAATGTCAAAATGGCAACACACAGGGATGTGGAACAACTAAAACTCTTACACTTACATGGGGGTGAAATTTATTAAAACCACTTCAGAAAACTCATCGGTAGTGTTCACTAAAATATAAACATACCCATGCCCTATGACCCACTAAAATATAAACATACCCATGCCCTATGACTCACCAACTCCACCCCTAAGTACAGCAACAGAAATGCCATCACCCGTGTGCACCAAACATATAAGAATGTTCCCAGCAGCAATAATGACCAAAAACTGGAAAAGATCCAAATTTCCATCAAAAGTAGAGTGGGTAAATTCCAGTATATTTACACAATATGCAACTTCATGACAGTGAAAACCCATCAGCTACTGCCCACTCAACACCAGGCATGATTCTCATTGAGTGAAGGAAGCTACGACAAAAGGGTACAAGCTGTAGAAATTCATTTACTCAAAAATTCAAAAATTAGCAACAATAGAATTTGGCGATAAGATTCTGGTTACTTTGGGGTAAGTGGGAATGCGGCTAGGAGAGAAGGCGAGGGGGGATTCTTGGTTTCTAGAGATGCTTTCCTTTCTTCATGGGATGAGAGTTACACAGATGTATTCACTTTGAAACACAGGATTTTTATACTTTCTGTTCATTTAGCCAAGTTGAAAAACATATTTGAAAAAAACAATATGGTCTCTATTGCTGGTTTTGCGCACTATGCAATCAACAGAGGCTCTGACAAGGTGAGTCTCCAGCACCGCCTCCTGCTTTCAGTCAACTTTCTTAGTAAGTCCAAGTGGCCATTATGGGGTGTGGACTGTTACAGGGAAGGAAGAGGAATGCAATTCAGAGGAGACTAGAGAAGCCGCCATATTATGGGCAAGGGCTCATCTTTTAAGGTTTTCCTTCAGATTCTATTCTGAGGCACCAGTGCCTGCTGTCCAGGCAGGACCGCAGTGTAAACACTTGCCCTCACTTCTGTGAGTCAGGCTTCCTGGAACCTTCTCTCTGAGGCCCTGGTGCTCCACAGGGGTAAGGCCCCTGGAGAGGGCACCCAGGCTAGTCTTACTTCTGATGGTCCGGCATCTGGAAGAAGGCCCCAGCCTACTTCCCCTACACACACAGACATACACACACACCCCCCAGAGATTCACACCCACATACATGCATGCACACTCACACTCACACACTCACACACCCTCACACAGAGACTCACACTCAGACACATAAGCAGACTCATACACATTCACATACACTTACACTCACTCACATACACACACATACTCACACAGACTTATACACACAGAGAGACTCACACTCACATACAAGCGCACACAGACTCACACTCATAGACTCACATGCCCTCACAGAGACACTCACATATACTCAGACACAGACACCAAATTGGACTCATACACACTTATACTCACATACAAAACATACACAGACTTTTACACACAGAGAGAGACTCACACTCACAGATTCACACTCTCCGACACAGACGCATACACACACAGACTCATACACACTCACACACATACAGTCACACAAACCTCATATACACTTACATACAGACACATGCTCGACTTGTACGCACTCACACACAGAGACTCACTCACACACACACACACACACAGACACATACACTCACACAAAGACTTATATACACTCTCACACTCTCTCACACACACATACGCACACAGAGTCCATCCTGATGAAAGCACCACAGAGAACGGCTTCCTACCTGGGCCAGGCCGGAGAAGGACAGAGACACAGTCTTGACGACATGTGGAGCCGAGTGACAGGAGAGAGGAGAGACAGAACACCAAGTCCCACAAAGATGGGAAGGCAGGCCCTCAGGGCCGTGAAGAATAATTGTAGATAGAACCTCCGCGGGTTAAGTGTCTCTGTGACCAGCCCCGTGCTTTTAATAACATTCACGGATATAGGGCTGCGTTCCTTCTGTTTTTCAAAATGTGGTAAGATAAGCAGAATATAAAATTTACCATCTAGGCCGTTTTTAGGGGTCCAGTTCAGTGGCATTAAGCACATTCACACTGTCCTGGATCCACCACTCCCATCCATTCCCAGAACCCATTTCTCTGGCAAATCTGAGCTCTCCGCCCATTACACTCCCTCTTCACCCCTCCCCAAGTCCTCTGCTGGATGAGAAAACAAAGAGGCATCAGGTCATAAAGCAACCTTCCCATCAAAGCAGGGCTGGGCTCCGGGGCCATCTGGGCATCCTCCCCCTGCCGAGGGGCGGTAACCACGATTGTGGGCACCAAGGGCAGGAGGCAGGCAGGTGCCTCCGAGTCTGCAAGGGAGGGTGAGGAGGGGCGAGCTGCATGCTTCACTCACGATGCTGAGATGTTGTGCCCCACAGTGCCCAGCTCAGCGGCGTACTGTCCGGCCTTGCCTAAGACATCGTGCCCAGAAGCCTCTCTTCTCTGTAAGATGGAAATCACCGCATCTGCTTACACAGTTTAAGGAGCTCTGATGAAGCCTGATTCTACGTCTGGCACACCACTGTGCTCAATCACAGGCTGCTCCTGTTGCCTCTGGGTCTGAGGTAGATGGGGAAGGAGTGTGCAGGCAGAAGAAGTGAAACCATCTGCAAGGTACCTTCCATGCAGGGGGCTGCGTGGTGCCAACACAGGACCTCACAGAGAAAACAGAGGCAGCCTGGTGGCTTCAGCGCCTGAAAGAATCCTTGGATTCAATAAGCCGCCCACAGAGCAATGAATATGGGCACAGCTAAGGTTGGTGAACTCCAGACTACCCCCATCCCATCCCCCCAGAAGCCTAAGGAAGGGAAGGAAGCTACGATTTATCCCGAAGCTAATCGCTCGCCAGAGCTGATGGATTTTCTGACATGAAGTCTCACTGTGTCGCGTGCAGGAGCTGATTTTCCTTGGCAACGGACAAGTCTCTCAGCCTGGAACAACATCCCAGAGCTCTTGTCACACAATGTGCCCACGTCGCTACCGGACCCGAAGTCAAGACTGTCAAGGCCGAGTATAGACAAAAAAGCCAGACAAACACCCTGACGAGTGTTGTTTTCCTCAGGCAGGACCTGCGGAGGCCATTCAGATAGTCCACATTTTCAGGGCTCAAAATGGCGGTGGAGGTCTGTTGTCTTTGGGAACTGCTTTCAGAAGCTGGATGAGTCAAATCCAGCCTCCCAAAGGACACTTTCCACTTCTGGAGACATTTGTTCAAAGACGAACGCAGGTGCTGACCATACATCCATCATGGTGACTCCTTTCTGCTCCTCACAGACTTGACTCCCGCCTCCCAGAGAGAACAGAGGTCACGACCAGAAAGGCCTCAGGGTCTTCTCCATTAGCTCCCTCCAGAAAGCAGCTCTCTTCACGGGCACCCAGGCTCCATTCTCCCTCCTCGCTTGTCTGTTACATGCTGCGTCTGTTCTCTCCTCATCCGTGAACTGCACTCAACAATCAATTTTCCACCTCCACAGAAAAATACCTTGTTCCCTTCTGTGCCCACCCCTTTCCCTTCTTGCCTCCTTCCCCTCCTTCATCCGTGTTCATGCAAAAGAAAAATCCCACAGCCACTCTCTCTGTTTTTTAAAAATCCTTCATGGTGGTCCAGCAACTCCCACCTCATCACTGAAAATCCTCGACACCCTTCCCTCCTGGTTCCCGCCCACTTTCCCCGACGTTCTTCTCAGACTCCTCACTCCCCTCTGCAGTCCTCCACTCCTCATGGAGGTCACCCCTACCCGTGGCCTCAGCCAGCCTGGCTAAGGGCCGGACTCATCAGCCTCACCCCCATCCCCTCAAAAGCTCTGTGGTCCTCCCTGAAGTAGTAATTCGACCATTCTTTTTCCACCTCAAATATGGTCTTCTCTCCCTCTGAATTCCCACCTCTTGCTCCCACCACATGGCTCTGCCAGCTCTTCCTCCACACCCTCCCAGCCTTTCCTCAAAATACCTCATCTCTCCTCAGGAACCATATGAGGAGCCTCTAGTACCTGAGCCTTCGCCCTTCCCCTTGCCTTCAACAGACATCTATGTGTCAGCCCTCTGGTGAAGTCCTGTCAGAGTTCTCTGTGGCCATCTGAACAGGACAGTCTGGCCTCTGCTACCTCATCCTTTGGCTCCTCTGTCAAGCCAGTCAAACTGTTGTTGGCCCTTGAACAACATGGGTTTGAACTGAATGGGTCCATTTATGTGTAGACTTTTTTCAATAAATACAGTACAGCACTGTTAATGTACTTTCTATTCTTTATGATTTTCTTAATAACATTTTCTTTTCTCTAGCCTATTTATTGTAATAATACAGTACACAGTACATATACAGAATATGCATTAATCAACTATTTATGTTACTGGTAAGGCTTCTAGTCAACAGTAGGCTACTAGTAGGTAAATTTTTGGAGAGTCAAAAGTTATACATGGATTTTCAACCACACGGAGCAGGTGGGGGTCAGAGAAAATGAATACTTTCAAATCTCCTATAAACACCTTGCCAGGGCATGAGTGGTGCTTCCTCCCTGACCCCTGAGACCAGGGTATGGTCAATGACATGGCCTTCCTCATAAGTGAGGGTCTCTGCCAAGGCTGCTATTAACCATGGGAGCCCTTCCACAGCCCAGAAGCCAATCCAGGCACTTCTAATTGTTAACTTTCACCTTGACAGCCACCTTGAAGGACAAGTGGGACACCACCATATTTCCCTGCAGACTGACCAAAGGACATTAAGTGATTTGTCCAAGAAAGGAGGTGAATCTCTCGTGGTTCCAGACTCTATGAAAGCAACACTCATGGCAGCCTGCTCAGCTACAATAGAGGAGACCCCCGCAGGGCTCCTCTGGAAGACTTAGGGAACTATTCCATAAACATAGATGTTCTTTTTCAACCAGTCCAAGCACAAGCTATGGTATAAAAATTGTTCTGGCTTCAACTAGCACTTCCTTGTGTATCTAGAAACACCTGTGGTCCAAATCAGTTTGGAAAATGATGAGTTAAGTAGAATTAAGTAAGCTCTTTTCTTGCAGGACTTCAAAAGGCTTTGTGATGGCGCTCTGGGATGCTCCAAGAGGGGGCAGTACACACAACACATCCCCAGCCTCATCTGAATGCAGATTACTATTTTCAGGAACATCTCAGGGGAGTCCACAGAACACAGTTTGAGAACGCCAGCTTACATACTCATGTAATTATAATTGGAACTGGGTCTAATTAATTAGATCTGAATGTCATTAATAAAAAGTTACATACAGTAATGGCTAACTTCCTTCAATTTAATCACACTAATTATGTTGCGCTCAACCTAGTAGCAGCTCATCCCGCTATTTTCTTAACACATTTTTCATCTTTTAAAAAAGGTGTTGATGAAATTTTTTCTGTCTTAACATGCAACTTAAAAAAAAAAGTTAGGTGTCAGAGCAGGCACTTTCAAGTATTTGAAAACACACATACCAAGCCTGAAAGCCAATAATGACCAGCTCCAGGCCCTCCCTTTGCTCCTCCAGGGAAGGACACCAATAATATTGGGGAGCTATCACATGCCATGTGCTCTCCACCCATGATGTGGTTCATTCTCATAACCACCCCCAAAAACCATGAATCCCCGTGTACAGCTGAGGACAAGGAGCTTCTGGAACTTTAAGAAACTAGAGCTATATGATGATCACAGCCTTCCAGAACATCTACTATCTACTAGGCACTGGGCAGGACATCGTGAAGGATGCAGAACAAGCGGGCTTGCAAGTCCACAGAGAGATCAGCAGCACAGCAGGAAAGCAGAGAGCAGACACATACGGGGCTTCAATGTCCAACAAAGACCTCAAAGCAGGTGGCCCATGAGCCTTGTCTTTCAAGATGGGGAGAAGCACACAGAAAAGCAATTGGCCACACAGAGCCAAAAAAAGGACTCATAGAGACACTTCTGTTGAAACAACAGGGCAGACCAGTGTACAAAGACTGCCTCATTCAGCCAAGATACAGAAACAACCCAAATGTCCATCAACAGATGAACTGATAAAGAAAATGAGGTATATATGTACACGGAAACAGTATTCAGCCTTTAAAATGAATGAAATCCTGCCATTTGCAACACGACAGATGGACATGGAGGATATTATGCTACATGAAGTAAGCCCATCACAGAAGGACAAATACTGCATGATTCCTCTTATATCTGAAGTCTTCAAAGGAACAGAAGTAGACGTAGAATGGTGGCTGCCAGGGGCTGAGGGGAGGGGGAATGCGGAGCTGCTGAATGTGTGGGAAGTCTCCATTAGGCAAGATGACTAAGTTCTAGGGAACCTCTGCGAACTGTAATGCCTACAGTTATAGTACAGGACTGTAGTTCAGAAAATGTTTAAGAAGGCAGATCTCAGGTTAGGTGCTCTTACTGCAAAATAAACAAAAAACAAAGGGGCACAAGGGAGCTTCTGGAGGTGATGCATAAGTTCATTACCTGAATAGTGGTGAATGCAACATAAGTGTACGCCTATGTCTAAACTCACCAAACTGCGTACACGATGTGGTTTTTTTGCTTACTGGTTTTACCTCAATAAAGCTGGGAAGAAAAAAAGAAGTCTTAACCATTTCAATGATACGAATGCAGAACCATCTATAAAAAGGTGAGCCTAGGAAGCCAGCAGCTCCAGTTGAGTTGGAGGATTAGCTAGTAAGTAGGAGCAGGATCACCCTGCCAGAGGGACACACAACACAAGAGCAGAGAGGTTTGTGTGGGCACAGAGCGAGGTGTGACACAAACCCTCTTCTTTATCAGTTTTTTCAAGTACACAGGAGCACGCGTGGGTAGTAACTTAACATCCATGGATACACCCTTCGGGCTTCCCCAGCATTATCATCCCACCTCCTCCTCCTTCATATTATTTGCTCATTTTTAAAATTATACTGTCTCTTTTCTAATGGATTTGAAAGAGTTCCTTATACAGACAGAATGCTAATCCCATACAGTAAAGGTATCTCAGATATTTACTTCAGGTAATACTCTGCTTTTTTTTTTAGCAATAAAGTATTTTTATTTTTATTTTATTTTTTTTCCAATTTATTTATTTTCAGAAAAACATTATTTATTATTTTTTCACCACACCCAGTGCTCCATGCAAGCCATGCCCTCTATAATACCCACCACCTGGTACCCCAACCTCTCACCACCCCCCACCACTTCAAACCTCTCAGATTGTTTTTCAGAGTCCATAGTCTCTCATGGTTCACCTCCCCTTCCAATTTACCCAAATTCCCTTCTCCTCTCTAACGCCCCTTGTCCTCCACTTTTAACCTCACATAGTGTGTTTGCTCTTAAAGAAGTTGCTAATATTGGTGTTTAGTTAATCAGCCTTTTCTGTGCCTGTGTGTGGGTGCCTCACCTTGTCCTACCTCAAGGGCATACAGAAAATCTCTTCTATACATTTTACTATCTTGCCCTTCCTTGTCATTAATTCTGTTGGCATTTACTTGTGTGTATGATGTGAGGTAGGGATCTCATTTTCTCTCTTCCCATGTGGACGACCATTCGTCCTCCATCCTTCCCCATTGGATCAATAACACATCTCTGCCACCTCCTATGTCCTGCACATGTGAGAGTTTATTAGGCTCACTATCCTGTCTCACCATCCCTCTGTCCTCCCTACACAAATACCACCCTACACAAATAACATCCATCAGGAATCTCATTGTCTCACCCTTGTGCCAGCTTCCCCTTAACATTCCAGCATTGTGTTTCTTTTAAGGTCTAGTAGCTGGGAATTTCACTGCCTTCTTTGGATCTTATACTTTAGGATGACTCTTGGTCAGATTTTACATAGCACTTTTCCATGTAAGAGCATGCTGACATATCAGGGAACCATTTCCACGAATGCAATGTCTTCTATCTTAACATATTTTCTGACACTTCCCATGATTTAAACATAGCTTATTAATTCTCCCACCATTTCTTCAAGGAAATCACTAAGTTTATAAATAGTTGGCCCTTGAACAACATGGGTTTGAAATGTGAGAGTCCACTCACATGCATACTTTTTTTTTCCCCCAATTTATTTATTTTCAGAAAAACAGTATTCATTATTTTTTCACCACACCCAGTGCTCCATGCAAGCCGTGCCCTCTATAATACCCACCACCTGGTACCCCAACCTCCCACCCCCCCGCCATGCATGACATGCATACTTTTTAAAAATAAATATACCGCAGAACTGTAAATGTACTTTCTCTTTCTTATGATTTTCTTAGTAACATTTTCTTTTATCTAGCTTATAATAAGAATACAGTATATAGCACATATAACATAAAAAATATGTGTTAATCGAATGTTTAAGTTATCATGAAGGCTTCCAGTCACCAGTAGGGGATTCATAGGGAAGTTTCTGGAGAGTCAAAAGTTATTTGCAAATTTCCACCTATGTGAGAGTCAGTGCCCCTAACCTCCCATTGTTCAAGGCTCAACTGTAATTCCAAGTCACCGATCTTGTAGGATTGATACCATACGATAGTGAGGCCAAGGATTTAATTCTCCTGGGGTGGGGAGAATAGAACACAGCCCCAAACTTTTACCGAGGGTGGAAGCATATTCCCCAAGTTCTTCTATGAGGAAATGCCAGGCACAGACTCTGGGTATTGGTATTCTGATGTTATAGAATGGTTCTTTTGCAGTAGAAAAAAATAAATAAATAAACCTGGGTCTCTTCTCTCAGCAGCTCTCCTCACACGGATCCATTCTAGCATAATTGACATTTAAAAATATCCATCTCGTTGCCACTTTTCTCTCACAGAAGAAATATGCTCTTCCGCAGGGAAGCTGTTGGGAATTACGATGAGTACACTCACTTAAACGGCAGTCCCATTACACTGCAGATGGGTGAGCGCTATCGGAAAGAGCGTGAGACGGCTTGCCTATTGCAGCTGATTTTGAAACTCTAATAGTATTTCAGGATACATAAAGATCCCACTAGGTCTTTTCTGGGCTCAGAGGAAAAAAAATACCTTATACCTTAGAGGCACAATATAGAATTGCCCCGTGGCTCCATCAGAAAGCCACAACAACGCCAATTTCATTTAGATAAACTTCAAGAAGCCAATTTCACGGTGGACCGCTCCTAGAGGACCAACAGACTACACCAGCCCTTTGACCGGGGGGTGGGAAATTCCCAGAAGATGGGAATTTCACTGCCATTGTGAGACCCCTTCCCCATAAGAACCTCCCTCTTTACAAGCCATCCTTGCTGCTGGTTACCCACGAAATCTCCTCCCTTCCCAGAATCCCCCCAAACTCTTCAGCATTGTCACAGCTGAGGGCAGGTGACGCACCTCCTCTATTTGAGGCCGACGAATGTTTACGAGTCTAAAATTAAACAGGATGGAAAAGGCCTCATTGAGAGCACTGAAGTAAATTCATGAACTTTAAAGACCGACAGCCGAGGAGGACAAGTTCAGAAAACTGCTCGTTTATTCCTATGCCCAAACACATTAACAGTCAAGCAGCTCCACTGACATTTCACCCTCTGCTTCCTTGGAGAGGAGCTGATTGTTCCAACTCTTAAATGTGTTAGGGATGTGTCCTCTTCCCTACCCGTAAAGCCACTGCAGAATGCATCCAGGACATCTGTGACAAGAACACCCCCCAGTACGATGGCAGGTGAATTCCTGCCCTTGCACAGCACCGGGCTCATGGGCGGCGACCTACCGGTAGGACAGAGGCTGCTTTAGAAATTGAGATCAATGCATCTGCATCGACTTACAAAAGAAGCCTCTTGCAGGAAGCCCAAACAGCAGTTCCAACTACTTCTGGGACCCCTCTGCCACCCCAGAGGCAAGACAGTGGTTTGAGACCCAGGTCTTGACGCTCTGATATCCCAACCCTGCCCCTACTGGTCTTCATCTTTACCCTCAGAATTGGCACAGAGCTTCCCCACTGGGAAACCCCAAATCTTCCTCTCCTTTGGAAGTCCCCAAGCCACTTTCCTATCTGTGATGCTCTGGACTACTGACCCCCAGAGCAGGCCTAGCCAAGCCCAACAAATGCATCAGAACCCAGGGAATCCATCAGAAGCTCAGACCTGCTGTGGCATCAAGACACAGAGACCACTCCTGGCCCGGCTTCCTCGCCTCCAACAACAGTCTATCCACCACGCCGTTTTCCAAACATACCCCATCCCCTAACACCAGCAACCCCACAACCAAGCCACTGGGGCTCTTCAGCCCGGGAGAAAGAGCACCTACTCATTTTCAATCAGAACACGCCTCCTGCAAGCGTCCCTCATCGCGGGCACTCAGGGGGCACCTGGGCTACAAAGACCCATGCAGATCTGCTGCTGTAGGTCCTACTCACAAGACCAAGCCAAGTGCTGACCATGGGCCAGTGTGATCAGGACCGCAATCTAGCTTCCCCCTCGGGGCAACAGCAACACGGGCCGTCCCTCCTCCCTGAGCAGCTTAGGAGGACTCTTTCTGACCCAAGTTAAATTCTTCCTCTCAGTGTCCTGGTATCTCACGGGGGTGCACTTCTAGTTAGGTTCAAAACATTCCCCCAGTTTAATACTGCAAGGTTGGTTGTGCATGGCATTTATCATTGGTGATATCTAGCTAACTTTGGTATAAATCAGAATCGAGGTAGGAGTTGCGCAAACAAGTGCCTGAATCTGGTGAGGCCTACGGTTTTCACAGGCACTAGTATAGTGAGGAGGGCACGTATGGGAGAGGGGGATGTTGCCATTGTCTTGGGGGTGGTGACGGGGAAAGGTATTCCAGGCAACATCAGTGCCCACAGAGAGCCCTGTGCTCATGGGCTCCATGGCTGGGAATCAAGCCCCAGCCTCAGACCCCTTGTGGGCAGATGAGCCAGAAAATAAGGAGCTGTGGCAAATGCCCAGTTCCACCTGAAAGGCCGTGTCCCTCGAGTAAAACAATTCCATTTCACACATAATCCGAAGCAAAACCTCACTCCATGCAAGGTGCCCTCAGATTTCTTACCGAAAACAAGTGGTTTCGTAATGTCCCCCAAAACCTTCTGGTGACGAAACCTTTCTGGAATAAAACAGAAGGAAAGAGAAGAAATTACTTGGGTTTCCGAAAACACACGGGTGTTCACACAGAGCCCTTTCAAATACAGACATCTGAAGGAGTGAGAGGTTTTGAATTATCTGGAAAAGTGAACCAATTATCATTCTAATGAGATGATCACAAATTACCAGAAACAAATAATTAAAATGTTTCTTTAGCAATTCCTCACATAATGATTGCCGTAACCGCATCCTGTTGGGCAAATAAAGCCATGGCTTGTGTATCCCTCCAGGAGAGACTCTCCGCATTTTAATGAAGCTCCTCAAAGCCCTCATGAATATGTATTTCCCCACAACAAAGCTTGACCCCACCAGTGTGCAGAGCCGGTATTCTGGGACACTTTCAGAAGGAGGTGGGTGTGCCTGTGGGGCCTGGAGGGCGGTGAAGAGAGATAAAAGCAAAGAGAAAGAAAACCGGGCCACCGTGCACTTCCTCTGCCCAAGTTCACCTGTTCTCACCCTTCCTCTTGGGCAAGGGGGCTTCACAAAGAGAACAGAAAAAAGGCCATCAGGCTTCGTACTCCACTTGGACAGCGAAAGCTTTGCCATGAAAGGTGAAGAGGAAGTCCCTTATATTCTACGTTCCAGAACTCAAGGTGAGACTCTGGGTTAGATCAGAAATTCAAGGTGGGGCAGCCGATCGCCAGAGAGCGGGAAGCCTGGGGTGGTGTACGAGGAGGGGGATTTATTGGTCTTAAACATCACATCCAAATTCCTCTTTTTCCCCAATATAAAACAGTATGTTAACTATGGAATTTAAATTTTTTAAAAAATTCCTTTCTTCCTCCAATTTGGCCAAAGACACAAGGCATTATGAAGGAAGGTCTTTGTTCCTTTCAGAACCACACCAATGGCAGCCTCCTCCCAGGGGCCTCAGCTACTGGGAACAGAAGGTCTAAGAGCGTTTCATGAAGAGTTGTGCTGGTTGGACAGTTCATCTTCAGTCTGGTCCTGGGGTCTGAAATCACAGGGAATGACATCATTCTTGGGGGGAGGTAATATGGTCTTGCTATTGGCACAGGCAGACAAAGGTTTCTACTTTATCACGCAGATCTCTCCTGGACCCAGTGTTGACACTTTTTTTTAATGAAACCTGACAGTCACTCTCATTTCCCTAGATAGGCATTGTCAACAGTGGATTTTAATCAGGGAATTTGGGGGAGTTTCCTGCCACCCCAAACTGGCCCACTGCAGATACCTCTAGTCCAGATAATTTTTAAAAGATTGGGGGGAAAAAAAAATTGGCTCTCCCTTAAAGGCTGAAGATGCTTCCGTTCTGACCAAGCCATTTGTATATGTGTGATCTGCTTGCCTCTGCTCAGGGGCAAATTGACATCCATCCACATAGCTGTTCAATTTCTTCCAAAGGTACGGTGCTTCAGTTGCCTTTCCAATCCCTTTACACCCCTGGTCCCAGTTTTATCACATGTAAAGCATGGACAAGATAATTCTCAAAGCTGGTTGGGAAGGTGTAGGCCACAAAGCCTCCAAAACACTGCCTGGGAACTCATTAGCGTCAAACAGTATTTCCTTCTTTATCCCCAAATTTTATCCCCAAACCCCACCATCCCAGGACCTCCAAAAAGAAGTGATGTCAGGGGTCAGCACACACCCTAAATGCTATGTCCAGAGACAAGAACCCCTCCCTGGTGGTCCTAAGACAGGGCCTCGATTCCCTACTCTTATGAACTCAAGCAGGTTAGTGAGAAGGACCTCAGTCCTCTCCCAGAATCCCCTACTCCAGCTCTGGGCAATTTTGACCAAGGGGGCTGCAGGGAAGAGCCCAGAAGCCTTGGACTGCCAGCGTAGGCTAGAATTCTCCCCACTTGTCCCCCAGGTTCTCCCCTCCTCTCTCAGGTCCACAGCCACCCGCATCGCCCAGGGCCACAGTGGGCCCATGGAAATGACCACGTGTCCACAGATCTAGCTTCTCCACTTCCTCCCAACCCAGAAGCCTCCCCGGGAACCCCAGAGCTAGTCTGCAGGCTCAGCTGGGCTTCCCCGCCCTGGAGGGGAGGCCTGCCCCATTGCTCCACCTGGAGGAAGGAGCCACAGCTCTTCCTCTCCCTGCCCTCAGTCTACCAGTCTCCTGAAAGGACAAGAGTCTCATTCATCTGTAGCCCGAGTGTCCCTAATATGCCCCACACAGATTCCCCACAGAGGCACAGAATCGTCACGCCGCCTTGGGAGAAAGGGCAGAGCTCTGCACTTTACATAACGCTTTTCCATAGGAGGAAACGGGCCGACATCTTAACTCAATTTAGAATCGGTTTTTAAATGTCTATTTATAGGCATCACACAAGTACCCCTCGTGGACGGTGAAGGAATCAGGGCTCCGGGCTCTGGTCCACCACTACTCATTAGCATTCTTTTCATGTTTGTCTTCTCTAATTTCCCCAGCAGCATTTTAACTCAATAGCAAGGTCACTTGGACCTTGCTGGGTCACTTGGACCCAGCACCACTTTCCATTTCCTCCAAAGAAAAATATGAATTTTCTTGGCCATGCAGCAGTGCCCTCTCTCTGCCCTCTTGGGGCCCCTCGCTTGCGTTGGCGAAAGCAGGGTTGTGTTATTTTTTGGTGAACTGTGCCTCTGGCCAGACAGTTCACCTTCAAAAAACCAACAACGTCATGGAGCACAGAGACCTGGGAAGGCGCCTGGGGGTCAGCTGGTTCCTGTTGGCCCTGAGTCCCCCAACCTAGCCAGGGACATCCAGGGAGGGCCCGCTCCCGTTTCAGCAGCTGGAACGAACACAGAATCACCTATACTTTGGAACAACCAGACTTCTCTTCTCGGCCAGGTACGGCCTGGCTGTTCCTATTTCTGCCACACACCTGTCCCCATCCTCTCTCTGCCCTCTCTGGAGGCATCGAGGGCCAGGTCATGTCCCCTGTTTCTCGTGGCCATTCGTGACAGAAATCCCAGCACCTGCTCTTCTGGTAACACAGAGCCCCTTTTTGGTTTTTTGTTTTTAAAGATTTTTATTTATTTGACAGAGAGAGACAGCAAGAGAGGGATCAGAAGCAGGGGGAGTGGCAGAGGGAGAGGCAGGGTTCCAGATGAGCAGGGAGCCTGATGCCCGCGGGGCTCGATCCCAGGACCCTGGGATCATGACCTGAGCCGAAGGCAGACACTTAATGACTGAGCCACCCAGGCGCCCCTACACAGCCCTTTTTGGAATAACCTCCTCGTCCTTACCAAGCCCCAGGATTGGTACACAATGAAGTAGACAAGTGTCCCCATAAGACTTAAACATTCCGCTTTCCAAGTTGCTGGCCCACCCACAAGTTATTTGGGGAAGAAGGAAGGTAGCTTGTCCTGTATTGCGGCTTCCCAGGGGAGGTGGGAAATACAGAGCCCCAGGAGCCTGGCAGATTCCACGAAGGCTCCTTTTGCCAGCATGTTGAGGACGGGATTCCCCAGGGTCCGGAGAGCTCCCCTCCCCCACTGCCTTTGGAACCAGTACAGAAGGGAGGGCAGGCCCTCGCCGGGGGCACTGAATCCACAGCCGAATTCAGGCACAGAGAATCCTGCCAGGGAACAGCCCTCCAGCTGCCTGACTTGAAACACCACACGGTTCGGCTCGCTTATGACTGTTGTTGCCGAGGCGTCGGTATCTGGTGTCAGGATTAATTAACTTTCCCACATGATGCCCACTGCAACTGCCATTGTAGATTCTCTGTTATTCGACATGCACATTTCTGGCAAATCAGTTGGAGCTCTGATCACACAGGGCCTTTGAAAGGCCGCCTTTCCAGACACTTGGGAGGTAAACAGAAATCCTAAACATGGCTTCAAGTGGACAGTTCATAAATTTGCTGCTTCCCTTTGGTATTAGGTCAGGGGACGCGTTGGGAGGCCCCCACTCCAAGAGCCATCCTCGGGGCCCCATTAGCGCCCCGCATGATTGAGGAGGGGGCTCCCGAGACAGGAAACCCCAGAGGTGAAGAGAACCTACATGGGCTCTGAGAGAGCAGCTCAAGCAAGCCTCTACCCAGATCGCGAGAGGGGGACCCTGCAGCACCGACGGTGCAGGGCCCGGGGGACGTGGGGGTCGTAACCAGAATTTATAAGCAATTTCTTGGCAAAGTGAAGGCAACACTTGCAGTTCGATGGGCTCCCAGCCCTGCAAGCTGTCCTGGGAGGAAGCCTGGCACAGAGGTAGACAGAGATGGACGTGACCAGAGCCGAGGCAGGAAGTCTGCCTGGAGGCCAGAAGGCTGATCTCACAGCCTTACAAAGTGGCCGGGGCCCTGCCCAGCGGAAGCACGTTTCCTTGAACCAAAGAGGCAGCCCTGTGCTTTATAAGAGGCTGGGCCCTGGGCACGGGGGTTGGGGACTGCAACTGGATTGTGGAATAAGGAGAAGAATTTGATGAGCCATAATGACCGAGATTCAGTGAAATGCTTGCTGATGAAAGGCTCTGGCCACACTGAGCAGGGGGTCTGGGGATAGGGCTGGGAAGGGTCTACGCAGAGAATGGTGGCCAGAATGATGGGGGAACAGTCAGGACGCATCAAAGACAGGGCCCGTGAGTGGCACCTTACAGCCAGCTTGGGTGTGGTTCTTTCTAGTACCAGCCCAGTGGCTGCAACCCACACTGAAAACCAGGAGCTCATGGGATTGTCAGTATCTCTGCATGATGTAGAGCTTGGAACAGGAGTTCACACTCCTGTGGCCTTCATGAGCCAGCCCAGGGGAGCATGGGGCTCATCTGCACTGGGCTGTCTCCCAGAGGGGTACGGGCAGTTAGCAGAGGTCAGCATCCGGCAGAGAAGCTGCTGCATGAAGAGAAATCCTGGGAGCCAGTACTACAGCTCCGCCAAGCTGCCCCAGGGGGCTGGAGCATGAAATAGCCCAGTGTCCCCACAGGTGTGGCTGGAACCACAAGGGAGGATTTTGTGGGTGTGTGAATGTTCCCCAAGTTTACTGTGGGTCTGCTGCTTCCTGATGGGAAGGACTCACCAGGACAGTGCTCAGTTAGGCACGGCAGGGCCATTCCAAGAGAAAGAAAGAGGGCCCTTAGGAACCACTTCAAATACTGGCCACAGACCAATTGTAGTCGGGAAACAGGGGCAGGGCTCAGAAAGGGGGCCCAGGTCCTCAGAGCCAGATAAACAGAAAGGCTGCAGCCCAGGTTATGGTGGGAAGGGGGCTGGGGGAGCAGTGATGGGAAAGTTGGGGGATCTTCCAGCTTGAGTGGACACCAATGGGCTGTTTACAAGTAAAAATCTCAAAATTCTCGATAACTCAGTCCCCTAGCTAGCTGCAAGTGCAGTCTTCAAATGCTAATAACTCTATTTATTTTTTTTTAAAGATTTTATTTATTTATTTGAGAGAGAGAGACAGTGAGAGAGAGCATGAGCGAGGAGAAGGTCAGAGAGCGAAGCAGACTCCCCATGGAGCTGGGAGCCTGATGTGGGACTCGATCCCGGGACTCCAGGATCACGCCCTGAGCCGAAGGCAGTCGTCCAACCAACTGAGCCACCCAGGCGTCCCTAATAACTCTATTTATAAACACCAGTATGTATTACTTTTCTCCTCCTGGGAAGAAAGCTGCATCTTTAAAATAAAGAGCTCAAACCTTGAGATTCTCATGTGAACAAACGTTTTGGGAACACACTGGATTTTAAAAATCCATCTTCAATGGTCTCAAAGTTTCAAAAACAATGGTCTCGTTTGAGAAGGGAACTTCCTTTTTTTTTTTGTAAGATTTTATTTATTTATTTGACAGAGATCACAAGTAGGCAGAGAGGCAGGCAGAGAGAGAGAGAGGGAAGCAGGCTCCCTTCTGAGCAGAGAGCCCGACGCTGGGCTCGATCCCAGAACCCTGGGATCACGACCTGAGTCGAAGGCAGAGGCTTTAACCCACTGAGCCACCCAGGCACCCCTGAGAAGGGGACCTCTATAAAGGCTATTAAAATACACCGTTATTAAGAGAAGCGCACAAATTGTGACTGATGGCATGGTCAAAAACTCTCCATTCTTGGAAGCTGATCTTTCCAAGTGTGGAGGTGACCGGCCAAGCAGAACGTGTCACAATCTCCCACCAGACTCCTTGGTTGGGGAAGATCCTCATTCTCGGCTCCTGACTCCGATGCAGACACGCTCTATCTACGATTAGTTTCCTGAATGGGGACTTTCTTTCCATAGGGCCTGTGAAGCCACACCGACGGCAGATTTGGGGGTAGAGACACAGATCATTACGATCCATTTCAAAACCTAATAATTTGCTCTAAACCCAACTGGCTCTAACGTCCAATAATGTCAACTTACTTTTTCTGCATTTGCTTTTATGTAAAATCATCTGAGGCCCTACCAAACAAGCCAGAGAGTTCCTTACAGCAGTGTTGAGCTGATTTATTAATGCCAGGCTTGAAACTAAAGGTGCCCTGACCCAGCCTCACTTTATTCTCAATAGATCTGTCCTTGAGAGCTCCATGGACAGAATCCCAGCCCCCAGGGCTCTTCTTAGCCGAGGTGTTTACACTGCAACATCTGACATATTTCTGTGATGATTCTCAATATTAAACCAGTCTTGTGTGTGTTTGGAGTTCTCGCCTGGCTCTGGGGAATGAAAGGACAGTGCAACGCTGAGGGATGAAAGTCAGAACATGGTGCCAGGGCTGTCCACGTTGCAGCCAGAAGTGATGTCTTAAGAGGCAGGGGTGAAGGGCAAAGGGGGCCGCTGGTGCGCCGGGCTCAGGCAGGTCCGCGCCGGCCCCAGGGATGGAGGGGAGAGTTCAGAGGAGCCTTCCAAGCCTGCATCTGCCGGGCTTTCCTCATTATTATTCTCTCCCAGGCAAATGAAGTTTCTATTTTTGCTGCGAGGAGTCTGATGCCTTCCAATTCCCCCGCGTCCCCGGAGGGAGGCGGGGATTTCATGTTCTTTTCAGGCAGCTCAGGGATGCAGAAGGGAGGGTCGTCCAGATGGCTGAGAGCCAGAGAGAAGCAGCACCTGCCAATCTTTTCAAATGAGGACAGGGAGCTCAAGAAAGCTCCAGGCAAGGTGTGATATAGGTGTGTGGTCTGATATGACCATTCAGGGGACATCAGGGTCCTTTGTGCCCATGTCACACTCACCGTGATGACACTATTTCACAGAGGTGCACCTTTTAATCCTCAGAGCAGTGCTTTGAGGTAGCGGGGCTGTTGTCACCCCTTTTATAGATGAGGAAACTAAGGCACAGAAAAGTTATTTAGTGGTACGCCTGAGGTCACACAAGAAGTTCCGGAGATGAGGGGCACCTGGGTGGCTCAATCGGTTCAGTGTCTGCCTTCGGCTCAGGCCGTGATCGCAGGGTCCTGGGACTGAGTCCCACAAGGGGCTCCCTGCACAGGGGGGAAGTCTGCTTCTCCCTCTTGCTCTGCCCCTGCCGCTCACTCTCTCTCTTTCCAAAAATAAATACATAAATCTTAAAGAAAAAAAAAAAAAAAAAGGAAGTTCTGGAGCTGGGACTTAATCCTGGCAGTGCAGCCCAAGAAATTTCATTGGGAGGAAGAAATGGGGAAAGAAGAGATTTATAATATATAAATCAAATGAAGGATTCAATGATCAATAAGAAAATTCAAAAAAGGAGCAAGAGGTACGAACCAGTAATTCAAAGAATAATAAAAAATGAAATGAATATACATAAATATATGAAATAAACATTACTGGCAGGCAGAGAAATGCAAAGACCCCCCCGGTAGAGAAATAAATATACATAAATATATGAAATAAACATTACTGGCAGGCAGAGAAATGCAAAGACCCCCCCAGTAGAGACCACTTTCACCCATCAGACTAACAAAAATTTAAAACATCTGACAATACCAAGTGGAATCAGGGGAAAAGGGGGAAGGGGTACCACACACTACTAGGGGAAGCACTGATCAGTAGACCCTCTTGGGAAAACAACATGGCCACTTCTAGAAAATGTAAAGATCCATACATTTAGGGTGGCTGGGTTATGGACATTGGGGTCGGTATGTGCTATGGTGAGTGCTGTGAATTTTGTAAGACTGATGATTCACAGACCGGTACCCTGGGGAAAATAATTCCTTATATGTTATATGTTATATGTTTTTTTTTAAAAAAAAGATTCATACATTTATCCCACAGCAGTTCTGATCCTTGCTAAGTATTCTAAACAAATCTAGCTCGTGGTCACATAGAGACACACACATGAGTATTCATAACAGCCTTGTCTGTAGCAGCAAGAAACTGGAAACCATCTGAACATCCACCAATGAAGAACAGAGCATATCATGTTCTTACAATGAAAGGCTACACAGCAGTGAAAAGGTATAAAGGACAGCTACACATTTTCACATAGATGAAATGGGAACATATAAAGTGAGGCAAAACAAAGGCAAGCTATAGAAAGAAAAACTTACAATTTGATATTGTTTACACAATGCTTAGAGACATGCAGAAATCACAGGCTTAGTATATTGACTAATGCAGTAAATTAAAAAACATACCAAACTCTAATAGTAGTTACTTCTGGGTGGGAAACAAGGGGATGCAGTCAGGGAGGGGATCTAGCTCCACTAGTTAATTATGATGGTTTAAAATATGTCCACAAAAGAGTTGAGATGTCCTTCCACAGATGACTGGATAAAGAAGATGTGGTCCATATATACAATAGAATATTACACCTCCATCAGAAAGGATGAATACCCAACTTTTGCATCAACATGGACGGGACAGGAGGAGATTAGGCTGAGTGAAATAAGTCAAGCAGAGAGAGTCAATTATCATATGGTTTCACTTATTTGTGGAGCATAACAAATAGCATGGAGGACAAGGGGAGTTAGAGAGGAGAAGGGAGTTGGGGGAAGTTGGAGGGGGAGGTGAACCATGAGAGACTATGGACTCTGAAAAACAATCTGAGGGGTTTGAAGGGGCGGGGGGTGGGAGGTTGGGGTACCAGGTGGTGGGTATTAGAGAGGGCACGGATTGCATGGAGCACTGGGTGTGGTGCAAAAACAATGAATACTGTTACGCTGAAAAGAAGTAAAAAAAAAGATATAAGTCAAACAGAGAGAGTCAATTTTCATATGGTTTCACTTACGTGTGGAGCATAAGGGATAACATGGAGGGCATTAGGAGAAGAAGGGAAAAGTGAATTGGGGGAAATCCGAGGGGGAGAGGAACCATGAGACACTGTGGGTCCAAACTGAGGGTTTTAGAGGGGAGGGGGTGGGAGGATGGGTGCGTCTGGTGATGGGAATTAAGGAGGGCATGGACTGCATGGAGCACTGGGTGTTATACGCGAGCAACGAATCATGGAACACTACATAAAAAATTAGTGATGTACTGTATGGTGACTAACATAACATAAAAAAATACTAAATAATTCTTTTCCACTCCCTTCAAAAGGTGGAGCCTACTTCCCCTCTCCTAGAATGCAGGCTGGGCTTAGTGACATGGGTCTAGAATAAGGCAGAGGTGACACTGGATGGCTAAGGAGACCAGATCATAAAAGGCACTGCGGTGTTCTCAAGACTCTCTCGGAAAAAAAAGATGAAGATGAAGACAACGAAGAAGACAAAGAAGACGATGAAGAAGACAAAGACGAAGATGAAGAAGACAACGACGACTCTCTTAGATCACTCGCTCTGCAGAAAGCTGCCTGCCGTACTGTGAGGACCCCCAAGCAGGACTGTGGAGAGGCTCCCGGCAAAAGAAGCAAGATTTCCTTCCAACAGCCACAGGAAGTCACCTCAGAAGTGGATCCTCCAGCCCCAGCCAAGCCTTCAGAGGACCATGGCCCTCGCCCACATCTGGACCCTGAGACAGAGTCATCCAGCTGAGCTGCGCCCCGATTCTGACCCGCTGACTCTCTGCGTGAGGTAGTAAATGTTTACTGTTTGCTGCTGCTGAGTTTTGGCATAACCGGTGACACAGAAGGCAATAACCAGCATCGCAGTATTCTCTACTTTCAGTGGGTGGTGGGTACACAGGGGTTTGGCACATAATTCCCTTTTTGCATGTCAAATATTTCATAATAAAAATTGAATCTATAAGACTTGAGTTAGGCCCACACAGGTCAATGGTCAGAAATAGTGGATAGTAAAAGACAGGGAAGTGGGACAGGCAGGCGCTTCATCCTTCTGGGTGATCAGAGAATGGCTTCTCTCCTGAGGGGCATAGGGAACTTAGAAAAACCCCATCTAAGGTGCAGAGTCATGAGAAGCTGAGGGCAGAAGAGGAGGCAGAAGGATTTGCTCTATCAACATATTTAAAACAGGGAGTCCTTTTAGGCTAAGAGGGTGTGTCTGAGCCTTCCAGGCTGGCCAGCAGGGATGGGGGATGTCTGGTAGCACCAGGTGGCCCTCCTCCTCAAGCACACCTCCCCAGTCTTGAGGCCATCAGAGAAGGGTGGGGTTCCCCAGAAGCCAGGATCTGGACACCAACGTGTGTGTGTGTCTCTCTCTCTGTGTCTGTCTCCTTCTCTCCTTCAGGTTCCAGAAAAAGCAAAGGTACATTCCTTGGAAGTCACTGAGTTGGTCAGGGTCAACCGATCCAGTCAAAAGTGGTGAGAACCCATTAAATCTGACGGACCCGACCCGTGTCGGGATTCCCGAGGAACCCCCGTAAGTATTCCACAACTCTTCCTGTCCGTCCTCGTTCATCAGCTCACAACTGGTGCTACATTCTGCAATTTACTCATTCAAAGAACTATGTCCAAAATCTACTCTAATTGAAACAACCACTTTTCTCACTAGGAAGTGACAGCTGAAGCAGCGATACCCTTAATATATTCTGCACTCGCTTGCTTTTAAAACAACAACAGAGCATGTTGAGATGACAGAAGAACACTAGCCATGCTTTCAGCGCTGTTCTTTTGAGCCTGACTTGTTGTTAGGAAGATGGCCACTGAGACCTCGGATGCATCTGTGCTCGTTCATTCCTCACCTCTCTGTGGCTGGCCCCAGTGGACAAAAGGAGGAAGAAGATGTGGTGAGAACCGGAAGGGGCGAGAGGAAGCGTGGGCCATGCTGGAGGTGCTGGGGAAAGCATCAGAGATGGCACAGGAGACAGACGCCCCCATGCCCGGCGATGGTCAGCTGTCCCCTCGCAGGGTGGGCACAGACCAAACAGGGCCAGGCTCAGCCACTCGGGATCAGGACAGCCCAGGGCCTCCCTCTGTTCCCAGCCAGTGAAGGCCCGGCTCAGACATGAGCCCACACAGCACAATGTCCCCAAGCTTCCTGGCCACCACCACCAGCTCAGCCCTGAGCTGCCCAGTATCCCAGGCTTCTCTCCCACCACCCAGAGATGGCAGGAGACAGGGAGATGGCCAGACTTCTGAGTCCAAGGCCCAACTTCACATCCCGCCTTTGCCCAAGAGCTGCGACCACAACATGTTCCCCCCAGCACTCTGAGACTCAGGCTCTGCCTCAGAAGCAGAGAAGGTGGGATGGGGGTGGGGGTGGAGGAGAAATTCCTGGATGGCTCAGTCGGTTAAGCGTCTGCGTGTTCAGCTCAGATCATGACCCCACGGTCCTGGGATCCCCTCACGTCCATGTTCACCTGCTTTCCCTGCTCAGTGGGGAGTCTGTTTCTCCATTTCCCCCTGCTGCTCCCTGCTGCTTGTGCTTTTTCTGTCTCTCTCTCTCAAACAAAGAAAAAAAAATCTGAAAAATAAACAGAGCAGAATCCTAAAGCTCCCTCAGTCCTTCCTTGGCCTTCAGGACAACAGTCAGCCCACGTCGGGAGGAAATCAATCAGAGGCCAGCTCAGGGGCTTGGGGGGGAGGAGGGGGGTGAGTGCTGGCGCAGGACTCAATAGCTCTGTGACCCTGAGCCTCAGTGTCCTCCGCTGTGAAATGGGGATCATGAGTCTCCTACAAACCTCCCTCACAGGATTGCCATGTGGCTCCCAGGGGTGCCTGCCAGCAGATACTCGTGAGAAACACAGGCTGGCTCTCAGAAAGCCATGCGATTCCTGCTGCCCTGGGGCTGGCCCTACTCTCTCTCCCCCTCATTCCCCAGCACCCCAAGAAGGAATGCATCAGCTACTTGTTTAGCACCCACCGTGAGCCCCTCAGAGGGGGACCCCGTACCCAGGTCTGCACTCACAGCACCCGGCACATAGACAAGGTCCCACTCCCTGACTCCAGAACCCCCCCCCCGCCAGGCCACCTCTGCAGCCCCCAGAAGACACTCTTTCAGAGCCGGCAGCGCACCTCAAACCAGAGCCTGAGAGGCTGGGTGCCCTCCTAGGATGCGGCATTTTCAGAGAGGAAGCCACTAAGTCAGAGGGAGGCAGGGGCCTGGGGGAGGTCAGGGCCTCTGCATATATGTCAGCAGGACCCTGGCCCAGGGTGGTGGCTGCAGAGTTGCCTGGGTGCTTTGGGTCACAAAGTCCCTCTAAACTACTCCGAAACCCCTCCCAACACATCCCCTGGGCCCACACCTTCCACAGTGAGAGGTTTCCCAGAAGACAGGAATCTGTCTTGGGGGGTCTAGAGGGGGTCCTCCCCCTGGTGAGTAAAGAAGCTCAGCCGCCCTGGAGCCACCCCCAGGCCAGGGCCCTCCAACCCATCCTGGCTCGCTTCCTCACTCGCTGCTGGTGGCATGGGATGACACTGGGGTGACACTCCTCCTGGAGGTCACCTGTTCACTGTACGACGTACCCAGGGGGCTTCAGCATCTATGACACATCAACCTCTATGACAAAATTCAAAGGTGAGTTTGGGTTAAGTTTTCTAGAAGAGACTCTCGAAAATAATATATTAGCAAAAGCTGAAAGGAACCGAAATTGTCAGGCATGTGCCCCCAAACTGAGTATGAGACAAAGATCCTGGGTAGGGTCATCTGCGTCAACACTGAAACCAGCTCCTCACCACACACACCACCACCAACAAATATGCAGCCTCTCATCTAGAAAAGAAAGGCAAGGAGGTGAATTTCACTTTCAGAACAGGGCTCTCCTCAAGCAAGGATTGCCCTGTGTATCTCAACCCATGCACGGGCTGGGGAAACATACAGGGAGATGGTGGCTGGCTGGAAAAGTCTGCAGAAATGTTTCCACCCCCAGACCTCAGACTTCTGGCAGGTAACCCAAGCCCACTGGAAGAGGGAAACGGTGTGGTCACTCTGGGGTCCACACCTGTGAATCCCCAACCAGCTTTCATAGTGGAGACATGGGTAGTGAACATGCAATGACTTCCTGCTTCACCAATCTCCCCCCAACTCTGATAAAGCCATGACTTTTGAGGTGCCAGGACCTTAACCCACCTGCAAGGCCTCCTTTGGTTCAATGATACATTCCATTACCATTTCATTTTTACCTAAAGATTCCTACAACCTGGACTCATCACCAAGGCCGGTGGTCTCTAATTTTGCTTCTGTGGAACAGGCTGGATGCTGGCCCTACAGGCAGGCATCCAATGTTCTCAGACAACCTGGTAAGGAAGCTTGCTCTCAATATGTCGTCAACATGCCCTTCAGATGGTGGTGGTTGTCAAGGGCCTCTTGCTAGCCTCACTGTATCATAGTAATTTGCTGTTTTGTTTAGGTCCAACCTTAACAATTTATTTTCCCAAGACTGTTCTTTAAGACAGGACTCCTGGGAGAACCAAATATAAATCCTCTACTGCCAAAGCAGAAATATACACAATCAGAATATTCTTACTGACCCAGCCTTGAGAGGAAGCTGATAGAACAGAAGAGAGGGCTGAGAGAAAGAAACTGGACCCATGATAAGGTCAAGCTGCTAGATCAAGCCTTGTCTGAAACCATGTGTTCCAACAATATGAGAAAGTTTATATTATGGTGAAATGAGTTTTCTGTTAGATCAAGTGTCTTCATGGATGAGGAAACTGAGGCCCAGAGAGGTAACATGACTTTGCCAGCCTAGAGAGCAACGGAATGCAAGCTCAGTTATGTTGCATTAAGTCCTGCCTGTGTCAAAAATCCTAGGCTGTGTTCATTGTGATTTATCCAAAACCCTTAATTCTTTACAAGTGTGAAGACAGGTCAGATATCCAAGCCTTACACAATCAAAATCTGGCAAAAAGTATATTTAACTTGACCACATCTTTGGTACTTCTCCAAAAGCCACAGGACAGGCCTAATTGGTCAGTGGGGATTCTATCAAACATACAAGAGAAACAGCACAATGTACATCCCACATTTCTGCACCACCTCCCTCTCTCAAAGATAACTCTGACCCTGACCCACACTTTTCTGCTCACAGAAAACGTCAAGGCAGCTTTCAGACAGAAATGTTCTCTTAATTAGCCTCATAAATAGGCACGGCTCTAGTGATCAGTTGGCTACGTTTGTATTGGTCGTCCTTCCCTCCTTCCTTCCTTCTCTGTCTCTCTCTTTCCAGTTCTTTCTTTCTGATACAAAGCCCCAAGGACGGATTAGCAGTATCATGTCTCAGCCTCACTGTCTGTGTGTTTTAGACCCAAGGGTCCAGAGGTAGGTGACTTTCTCAGAGTCAGAGCCTGGGGCCAAATGTACAAGGTCAGAGACCTGGGTTCATTTCACACTGCACTGAGCCTCCCTCCCCAGAAAACTGTGCCACAGAGAATGCCATCTGCTCAGCCAAGCCTGATGACCAAAGGCAAGTCTGAGCTCTGCCCAGGACCTGGATGACATCAGGGAAGCAGAAGCTTCCAGCTGCCCGTGGTCACCACAAGCCTCCACAGAGCAGCCGTCCGCATGGAGAGGAACCCACACCTGGGACATGTGCAGCATCCAGGGAAGAGGAAGGTTCAGCAGCAAGGCTGAAGGTTCTGGAAACCCACAAGAGTCACAAGCAACCTTGGGGAGCTAGCTTTGCCCTGAAGTCTCGGGAGTCAGCCTCCGTCAGAAAGCCCTGCCTGCTCTTTGCCCTCAGATCTCCCCCCACACCCAGTTGGTCCCTCTACCACACTAGCCCTTCCACATGTCCGAACTGGCTGGTGGGGTCTGGCCCAACTCTGGCCCCATTCCTGCCCACCCCCACACTCTAGCATTACCCCTCTCCTGCCTGGAAGCCTGTGCCGCCCTCCTGGGTCATCGAGTGTAGTCACCCACTGCCCCCATGGCTCTGCACCATGTCAGTGAGTAGCACAAGGACAGGGTATGACACCCCTTCCATGTCCCAGCTTTTCCCTGGGCCTTCGTGACATGCTCATCCTATTTCCGAGACAAGCAGGCCACTCGCTTTCTTGGCTGTGTAGGAGCTGGTGCTGCTGGCTGCTGAAGAGCAGAAGGGGTCCCCCTCCCCCAAAACGAAAAGCAAACATCTCCCCACCCTGAGGAGTGAGGATGAGCCCTGCCAAGGTCTCTCCTGCTTGTGCTACACCAGAGCCCGGCCCGGGGCCTCCCAGAAGCCAAGGCAGTGTAGCTGCTACATTTGTTCAGCAGTAGCCCAGGGGCCCTCTAGGGGGCTGGCTGGGGGGAACCGGGGGTCTGGGCGTGAGGCTGGGGTCAGCCACCCGACACACAGAGTGTATACCCACCCACTGGTGTTCGATGGAAAAATTCACAGAACCAACAACACAAGACCCGTTCTAAGAGGACAACCAAGGAAGTGCGCACATGGTAAGCCAGGATTGTGCCCAAGACTGCCAAGGGAGGACTGACGTTTGATGCAGTCATCTGTCCATGGGGACGACAGGGGGTGTCAGGAGGCTCCCCCACAGGAGAAGAGTGTCCCCTTCCTCACCCTGCTTCCCTGAGAAGGTCTGGTGGTCCTGCAAAGCTGCAGGGCTCTGTAACCCCTAGGCGGGCAGTAAAGAACCAGATGGGCAAATCAAATGATGTTGGGAAGATCACATGCTCGGCCGGGCAGGGGCTGACAGACTCCAAACAGATGGAACAAAGGCCCAAAGGAAATTCAATGAGACAGTATCCCAGGCTTCTGTTTGTTCTCAACGTTGAGAGGAATGGACCAGGGTTTGGGAGGGCCACTTGTTGCTGAAGGATAAGGAGTGGGGGGCAGAGCAGAATGGCCAGTGACAGAAGAGGACCAGCAGAAAGAAAACTGGCGCCCAGGCAGGACCCACCAAGGAAGAGCCACGAAGCAATCAGGAGAGAAGAGGCAGGTATGAGGGAATCCAGAGGCCTCGTCTGGAAATGGGGTGGGGCCAGGCAGGAGATGAGCGCAGCGCACCCTGGCAGGTGCTCAGAGCTCTCCTCTCGAACTTCTGGAAAGCTGAGTACGCTGCAGCTATTGCTGCCACACCAGGTATAGTGAAGCCACAGTGGGTGGACCTGTAGGTCAGTGGGGTCAGACCTGTAGGATTTTAGGATCTTAACATCCCCGGATGTGGCAGGTGAAGAGCCCTTTGCTCTCATCGAATGCTGTGGACCATTAAGCAGTTCAGGCCTAAGGCTCAAGGTGTTTTCCATCCAACTCCTGCTGGGAGAAGAAAACTCTCCACCACCTGCTGCATTTCAGGTTGTAGAGATGGAAACCTCAGGGTGCTCCATTCCATGGGACAGGCCTGCCGGCCCTCATAAAGGAACATGAACCTGCCACAGAGACCACGGAGATCCTCACAGCTGATGCTGTTACATCTCACAAGATGCCAATACAGCTTTATGATTTAAAGGCAGACTCTCTCTTAGAGAACTTTTGCAATTGTGGCTCCCTTGGGTGGGCTCAGAGTGGGCTTCATGGCCCAAGAACTGGACTGGAGGGGCCCCTCACTAAAATTCTCTAGGGAGTGAGTGCTACTCATCAAGGGGGCACAGAAAGCCCCATCACTATCCCTGGCCCTATTAACTTCAGGTGGCCTCCCCTTTCCCACAGTTCAGACACTCAGCCATGTTTCCGGAAGACTCCAGAGCTCAGAACCCAGGGCCAGCCTGAACAAAGGTGGCCACAGCTGTCTTCTTGTTCTCTGTGACAGCGAGGAAGAGTGCTTACAAGTCCCACACTGCAGCACGGCAAGCACAAGCTGGGCTAGTGGCATGAACAAGTGGGTAGCACATCTGCGCCTTCCCTTGGCAAACACTCAAGAGGGACAGGGCTCTCCCCTTTGAGTGAGAGGGAAAGGAGGCAAAGGGAGGGAGAAAGATGCTAGCCCACTAAGCACACCAGCCCTTGCCAAAGGCCTCCACAGCTTGGCCTCACCACACTCTGGTGAAAGAGACCTGTTTTGTTTTGTTTTCCTCATGTGTCTCAGAGCAGTTATCGAGCCCCTGTGTGTCAGAGCTGGGATTTGAACGGAAGTCTGCCTGAGACCTGACTTCCTCTTCACTGAGGATGGGACAGACAGGTATGTGGTCTAACGGCCCCAGTTTCTGATTATTTGGTAGTCACGTGGCAGCCAGCGCGTAACATTCTGTGTGCTGCTTAGCATTTCTGTGCTAAGCATCAAGGCATCTTCTAGAAAGAGTATGTGCCTGACACAGACGAGAGCAGAAAGGAAGCTGATACAGGAGCCTGTCTGGAAGACGCCTCACTTTCCCCAATCCCAGAACACTTCAGGGGGCCGATGTGCTGGACAGAAGCCACCCAGAGAACCTGAAGGCAGCCCCCAGCACGCTGGCAGCTGAATGTGCCTTAATGAAGCAGGGTCTCCTCATTCACCACCTTCACAGGTTAGCAGGAGGCTGAATCCCAGTGGATGCAATGAGGAAGCTCCCACTTTGAGCATCCAAACTGAGCATTCAGTTAGGGAGGATCCTGGATGGGGTCACACACTAACAAAGAAGAAAAACAGTAGTGTCAGAGGAACCTGACCAGTGAGGCGAGGTTTACTTCTGCATTCTGCATAGACTTTATTAAAGTCAAAAACCCACCCACTAGTAACCCACCAGGGCTACAAGGTCTTACAGATGAGCTTTAACAAGACCATCAAGGAACAGATCATCCATCTTATACGAACCACTTTTCAGAAAATGGAATGTTATAGGTCCGAAATAACCTCTGTACTAAAGGCAAAGGAAGACAAAATAAGAACGGTAAATTTTGGCCAAACTGACTTATAAACATAGATGCAAAACTCTGAAATGAAACCTTAGCTGAGTGCACCTGGCAATTTCTAAGGAAACAAACACATCATGATAAAATGCAGGTTTATTCCAGGAATGCCAAGTTGGTGTAATGTTAGAAAAGCTGTTAATGCAATCACATAAGTCATCCCATGAAAAGATCATCTCAGTCATACAGAAAAACCATTTCATAAAATTCAACATGCATTCATAATTAAAGATGAAAAAAAAAACTCTTAGGAAATGAGGAGCCAAATGAGGGGTGTTCTTGAACAGAGTGTGCACCTAGCCCACAGCAAACAGCCATTTGATGGTGGATCATTAGCTATGGCCCCCACAAAATTAAGGAAAAGAAAAGAACTCACAGCCTCACTGCATCGTAACAATGTCCCACCACTCCAACCAAAGAAATAAGAAAAAAAAAATCAAAGAATGAGGATTGGACTGGATGAGATCCACCTGGAATTATTTATGGGGGCCATGACATCCATGGAGAAAATCCAAGAGTCTACAAACCACTCAGCAAGGTTGCTGAAAAGCAGATCAACATACCCGCTCAACAACTATCACAAAAGGTCCTTTTGAAAGAGATGCCATGTGGACAGTAACCACAAATAGAAACCCAGCAAGAAATCTAATGTAAAAATACAAGACCTTTAAGGAAAATACCTCTTGATTTATTGAAAGACATAAAAGAAGACCTATTAAAATTAGGTCTCCATAAGCTAAGAGTATATATTTTTATTTGGGGTGTTGTCTTCCAAATGAAGGGGGGGGATGGCTGAGTCAGGGTCAAGGCAGATCCACTGGGGTCCAGGATGTCCATCTCTTCAGGAACTGGAGCACTTTGTACTTCTCCACAACCTGACCAACAAAGAGCGCAAACTTGGACTTTTGCCAATCTAAGCCGTGAGAAATGGTATCTCAGGATAATTTTAATTTACATTTCTCTTACAAGAGAAGCTGAACATCTTTTTATACATTTAAAAGACCATTTGTATTTATTTCTCTGTAAACCATCTGTTCATATATTTTTACCTATTTCCTATGTGGCCTTTTAATTTTTATTAATTCCTTATATTTTAGGAAAATAAGCTTTCTTCATGACCTAACTTGCAATTGTTTTTTCGTGGCTTATTATTTGATTTTTTTTTTTTTTTACTTTGCCTATGATATCCCCCTCCCCCACTGGAAAGACTTTTATCCCTAATGCAACTGAATTTATCAATCTTTTTTATGTTATTTTGGATTTTGAGTCATAATTTCTCTCATCTGCATTTTCTTCCAGTACTTGTGGTAGCTATCTATCCATCTAGAACCATCTGAAATAATAGAATAATAAAAGATATCAATTAAGTTTTATCTTTATCCAAATAGCTATTGTTAGATAATGAAAATATATATTGGTCTCTGCCCCAGTTCCCGGCAGAGGGACTCCTAACCTTTCTCCTTTCCTAAGTGATAGGAGCGCTAGGAGCATCTTTTGTTATCATTTGATCTCTGACCTCAGTTCCTAACAGAGGGTTCCTGAAACCCTTGTAATCTCCTGGGTGACTGGAGTATCTTTGTTCTAATGAGAGAAATCTTGGTGGGCTCCTGGATGGTTCTTGGATGGGGCGGGGGGGCTGGTGACCAAAAAGTATAAAACTATAAGGTATGATTCACATTCTCTTGAGAAGGGAGAGGGGCTAGAAATGGAATTACTGATTCATCATGCCCACATGAGGCAAAAGTATGGGGTTCAGAGACCCTCCACATTAGTAAACACAACTACACCAGTAGGGTGACACACCCCAACTCCACCAGGACAGAAGGTCCTGCACTCAGGACCCTGCCAGACCTTGCCCTATGTACCTCTGTATCCTTTATCATACCCTGTGATAAACTGGTAAACATAAGTGAGTGTTTCCCTCAGGTCCCTGAGCCACTCTAGCAAATTAATTGATTAATGAATTAATTCAAGGAGGAGGTCAGGGGAACCTCAGATTTATAGCCAGTCAATTACCTGGACTTATATCTGGCATCTAAAGGGGAGTGGGAACAGTCTCATGGGGCTGAGTTCTTAACCTGTGGGATCTGACACGACCTCTAGGAAGAGAATGTCAAAACTGAGTTAAAATGTAGGACACACAGCTGGTGTTACAGAGAGTTGCTTGGTGTGGAACAACCCCACACACCTGGTGTCAGAAGTGTGACTACAAAGGAAACACATGGCAGGGGGAAGAGGAGGCTGGTTTTTTTTCCTACTCAAGAGAAAAGACTCAATTTTCCCCATTCAGCAATCCAGTCATCCCAAAACTATTTTTTTTAAAGGTTCCCTCTGCTAACATTTTATTTAGGAATTTTACATCAATATTCCTAAGTGAGACTGATGTATTGACTTCTTTTACCAAATAATCTTGAGGTTTCCATTTTTTTTCTATGCTCTAGAATGATTTAAGTGGAACTGAGATAATCCATTATCTGAAGATTTGATGGACTTCTCATGTAAGCTATATAGGTTTGAAGGTTTTTCTATATTTTTTTTCCTGAGGAAAATTGGCTTGTTTAAATGTTATGTGTCTACTGGGGCCCATTTGAGTAAATCCATTTTCCTAGAGAAGTACTCTTTTTTCCAGGACTTCACATTTATTTGCACAGTATTATAAAGAGTAAATTTTAATGTTTTTTTAACATGTTCTATTTTATTGATTATTTACCTATTGTCATTTCTTATTTTATGTATTTGTTCCCCCCATAATTAGGTTAGATACTGGCTTGTTCATTTGATTTCTTCCCTAAAAATTGGCATTTTGTTGTTTATTACTTTTATATTTTTCTCTGTTCTAATTAATTAGTTTCCAACTTTACTCTTATTTTCCATTTTGCTCTCACTCAGTTATTTGGTTGCTTTAACACTGTGAGTTTGATGTTCCTTCATTCATTTATTTTTTTATTTTAAGGCACAACTTTATGTGCACCTCATAGACTGAAGTATTTATAGAGTTTAATCGTGTGATTTTCCAAGCTGAAAGGCCTTTTCATTTTTTATCTTATGATTAACTTTTAGTTTAATTGCATTGTGATGACAGAACCTTGTATGGATCATTTTTATGTTACAAGAACGTACTGAAGTGTTTTTTTTGTAACCTAACAGATGTCAACTGTCACAAATGTTCCATGTGTTCTGGAAACAAAGTTGTATTCTCTATTATCGGAGTACAAACTCACTCCAGTATGCTGGGGGCATAGTCTTTTGTCTCCTTCACACATCTTAGATAGCAAATGGCTGTCATGGTCTCCAGAATGAGTATGCTTCTGTCCATATCTCCTGCTTCACAGGTCCTTCAAGGAGGTTCTTCGATGTTCAGTGTGGCACTCATAGCCACAATTATAATATTTTCTCTGTGAATTGCAGCCTTTTATTCCACTGTATCCCTCTCTTTCATTTCATGTCTTTGGCATGAATTCTCCCTTGGTAATGTTGACCTTAAAAACAAAATCTAAAAAAGAGCCAGCCATTTTACCAGCAAAATGAGTTTATTCAGGAATAACAAAGGAATTACGATGCAGGACAAGCAAACTAGGTCAAACCATAGGCAAATCCAGAGAACAGCAGAGAAGGGCTTGCATTTAAGGAGAAAGGAGGAAGTTGGGAGGGGCCATTTCACAGAGTTGAGAGTGGCAACAGCTTCTTATTTGGGTAGGACTGGCAGTTTCTCGTTGGCTCAGCTATTGCTGGGCAAGGAGAACTTCTTCCTTCCTCTTGCTGGGGTACAGAGAGTAAGTCTTCTCCAGCAGGGATTTGGGCAGTACTATGTAAGAGCTCCGCCTTTGGTGCTTCCTGGCTTTGTTTTGTTTTAACATATAATGTGTTATTTGTTTCAGGTTTCCTTTATTTATTTTCAGGAATCAGGATTAAAACCCCTAATTTCTTTTTCTTTCTGCTGGCTTCATTTCTGTACACCCTCCCATTCTTTCCAGCCTTTATAGTTACTTTGTTTCAGGTATGCCTTCCTTAAACACCACTGCATGAACCAGTCTGAAAGTCTTCTACTTGCTGGATTAAATCCACCTACCCAGCAAAGGAAACAATCAACAAAATTAAAAGGCACCCTACTGAATGGGAAAAGATATTAGCAAACTGCATCTCTGATAAAGGGTTGGTATTCAAAATATATAAAGAACTTACAAAATTCAAAACACACCAAAAAAAAAAAAATCCGGTTTAAAAAGTGGGCAGAAGACATGAAAAAGATATTTCTCCAAAGAAGACTTCCAGATGCCCAACAGACACATGAAAAGATGCTCATCACCACATACCATCAGGGAAATGCCAATCAAAACTACCATGAGATATCACCTCCTACAAGTCAAAATGGCTAATTCAAAAACACAAGAAACAACAGGTGTTGGTTAGAATGTGGAGAAAGGGGAACCCTCCTACACTCTTGGTGGCAATGCAAACTGGTGCAGCACCCTGGAAAACAGTATGGGAGTTCCTCAAAAAGTTAAAAATAGACCTACGGGGGGGTGGGGCATGGCTCAGCTGATTTAGCGTCTGCCTTTGGCTCGGGTTGGGATCAAGCCCTGCACTGGGCTCCCTGCTCAGTGGAAAGCATGTTTCTCTCTCTGCCTGCTGCTCTGCCTACTTGTGCTCTCTCCCTAACTCTCTGTCAAATAAGTAAATAAAATCTTTCAAAAAAAAGAAAAAATAGACCTACCAGCAATTAAACTACCAGGTATTCACCCAAAAGATACAAAAATACTAATTTGAAGGGATACATGCACCATGATGTTTACAGCAGCATTATCAATGGTAGCCAAATTATGGAAAGAGCCCAAATGTCCATCAACTGAAGAATGCATAAAGATGAGGAGATACACACACACACACACACACACACACACACACATACACACACAATGGGATATTAGCCATCCAAAAGAATGAAGTTTTGCTATTTGCAACAACATGGAGAGAGCTAGAGAGTATTATGCTAAATGAAATTAAATCAGTTAGAGAAAGACAAATACCATCTGATTTCACTCATGTGGAACTGAAGAAATAAAACATATGAGCAAAGGGGAAAAGAGAGAGAAAGAGAGGTAAACCAAGAAACAGACTCTTAACTACAGAGAACTGGTGGTTACCAGAGGATAGGCAGGCGGGGGATGGGTTAAACAGGTGATGGGCACTAAGGACAGCATTTGTGTGATGAGCACTGGGTGATGAGTGGACTTGTTGAATCACATATGTATACCTCAAACTAGTATCACACTGTATATTAACTAACTGGAATCTTAATTAAAACTTGGAAAAAAAGATGTAAACATTAAAAAACTCATAAGCAGAAGCAAAAACAAGTAAATACATAAATATTCTTTAAATAGATTTAAAAAAATAAATCCACTTCAATTTCTCAGTGTGTTTGATTCCAGCTCTGTCATGTTCTTTTGTGTGGTCGTTACCACGTGTATTTCACTTTGTAGTCTATTTTCTTCATTCCCTTAGGTTCTTTTTTCCCATTTGGGTATTTAGGAAAGTCGATATTTTGACTTTGCTACTGGCAGGGCAATCCATGAGCTTATTCTAACTTGCCTTTCTCCTTAGTCCACCTTATTTCCATTTCGTCAATTTTCATACATTTCTATCTACTCTTCCACATCTACCCCTACCCTTGCTTTAGTTCTTACACATGCAATTAAAAACCATATTAATACTCACTACCAGTCCTTTTGCCAAGGCTGCCCCAACTATCTTTTCACTGAGTAAAATCTGTCCTCTATTGCACAGCATACATATATTTGACAGAGTGGGGTTGTTTTTAACACCTCCATCCTCTATACAACAACTATATTTGCAGAAATTATCACAAAAATAATAAAATAATAATAACACAATAATAATAATAATAATAACATCATAATAATAATTGTCATTATTTGCTTGGTTTGATCTGTAACTTAAATAATTTCTTTAAATTTTCATTTTAAAGATATGATTCAAATTTAGTACAGTATTTCCTGTATCGACTATTTTGTTAACAAACAGAAGTATTACACTTCATAGTCTATGCTCTGTTTTACTGTTTCAACTTTAAATACAAATAAAGGGGCACCTGGGTGGCTCAGTGGATTAAGCCTCTGCCTTCAGCTCAGGTCATGATCTCAGGGTCCTGGGATGGAGCTCCACATCGGGCTCCCTGCTCAGTGGGGAGCCTGCTTCTCCCCTCTCTCTGCCTGCCTCTCTGCCTACTTGTGATCGCTGTCAGTCAAATAAATAAATAAAATCTTTAAAAAAAATAAACACAAAGATGCCACATGGTTACAAAAAATGACGGAATTGGAGAACGCAAATTCTGTTTCTTTGTCTTCACAATTACTGGATTAGCATTGTTTATTTCTACATCTACTGTTCAAATACAAGAATGTGCAGTTCCACGGAAGAAGCCTGTCCATGAAAGGAACTTGAGTGATTCTGAATGGTTATAACTTGACTCTCAAATTATCCATGTGTACCTGAGTCTATGTATGTCAGAGGGTGACTAAGGGGGAGTTCTCTAAATTCAGTGCCATGTAGAAAACAATGTTTATTAAACCATAAGTAATACAGATGTGCTCATTTGAACCCTGTGCACCTTACTAAAATGCCAATAACAGGAAAAATTGCTTAGAAATTATACCAAAAAGAGATTTTTTTTCTTCAGGAGGGGCATTTCACACTAACATTCTTTAACAGTGCTGGAACGCAGTGATAATAAAAAGCAGACCAACTTTTAGTCAGTTTTATCAGTGTTTTTAAATTATCTGCAGATGAAGCAACTCATTGCCTGCATCCAGCGAAGACCACTTCTGCTATCCCCAGCACACCACAAATTCTGGTGGATTCTTTAAATAGGGCTGGTGGGTACAATATTCTTCTATTTCTTGCATCTTTTAACTGTTTTTCTAAAACCTTGATACTTCAAGAAGAGTTGGCTGGATACAAAACCTTTAGCTCCCTTTTCTTCCTTGAGTTTCTTTAAAATATTGTGCCACTGTTGTCATTGTCACAAAGTCAGACGCCTACCTGGTTTTCTTTCCTTTGTAAGTAACTTGGTCGTTTTGTCCAGTGGCGCAGCTGATGGTACATTTATCTTTACTTATATTTATGGTACATTTATCTTTAAAGTCTAATAGCTTTAAAGCATAATTTTGAGTAGACCATTCGCAAATGATCGTAGACTACAGGTGGTTGCTGAACAATGAGGACATTAGGGGTGCTGATCCCAACATAGCTAAAAATCCACATGTAACTTCTGAGTTCCCAAAAACTAAATGACTAACAGCCTACCACTGATGGGAAGCCTTATAATTAACATAAGCTGTTTAGATTAACACATACTCTGTATGTTCTCTGTATTATCTACTGTGTTACAACAAAGTAAGCTAGAGAAAAGAAAATGTTAAGAAAATTTTAAGATTTAAATTTTAATATTTATAGTATTGTACTATATTTCTCAAAAAAAAAAAAATCCACAAAGAAGTGGACCCATGCAGTTCACACCGATGTGGTTCAAGGGCCAGCTGTGTTTCTGGGCAGATTCAGATATTGTTTCAGGAATTTATTCTTGAATTACAGATTTAATTTTAGTTCTATTCCATTGCTTCTCTTTTCTTCCTCAGGGTCTCTAACTATAGGTATGTTGGATCTTTTTCCAACTGTCTGTATGCTTGGGGACTTTCCATCTCTTTTCCAATTCTTTCTATCTCTTTTCATTTTCTTGATTCTATACATTTCTATACTTACTGTACTTTCACTGGCATCTACTGTCCCCTTGGACTCCTCATAATATACCACTAATTCCAGAGATAATTTTATTTTTTCTTCCATTTCTTTCCTTAGTAAAAAAGAAAGAAAGAAAGAAAAAGAAAGATTATTTTCCTTAGTTTAATAAACTTCCACTTCATATCTCCTAGTGTTTGTCCATTTCCAGTCTATTTTTTTTAAATTTCTTGACTCATGGTGGGTTTTTTTTTTACATTTGCAATTGCTTGTTAATCATAATGCATTTCTGTTTCTTTGTTTCTTGACTCTTCATATGCCTAAATATTTTGTGACTCATTTCTTTTTTTTTTCTTACAGTAACATTGTATGGATTCTACGTTTATTTAAATTTATATTTATTTTCATTAGTCTCTCCAGTTTGCCTGGACCAGCAATCTCAGGAGATGGACTTGGCAGGGGAGGGGGTTGGGTGCAGTAAGTAAGTGGGATTTTTGTGGCTTGCTTAGGAACCTGGTTTAGTTTTATCTTCCTTTCTTACTACTCTTAACTATTAAATACTCTTAATAAGTATTAAATACTCTTAATAAGTATTAATTTTATTATATTATTATATAATAATATAATAATATATATTATATAATTATATAATATAATAATATAAAATATTATAAAATATATAATTATATATTATATTATATAATTATTAATACTCTTAATAAGTATTAACTATTAAGTTTCTTTAATAAATAATAGACGATTTCTTTCTCTCCCTCTTTTCCTTTCCTCTCCCTTTCCCCTCCCCTCTCTTCCTCTTTCTCTTCCTCCTTTTTCTCCTCCTCCCCTCCTCCTCTCTCCTTCCCCACCTTGCCCTTCCCCACCCCCCTCCTCAAACTTTACCCCCTCCTACTCACCCCCAATTTGGCCTTTCTCATTCTCATTCTTTGATGCTTTGTTTCACTAAATTCCTTACCTCCATCTGGTTCCCTCCTCCTTTTAAATCTCCAGGAGGCACTATGCTTCTCAAGTTGTATCCCTCTCCCAGAAGAACCTCTGACCCCATGCACTTTCCAAGCCCCTCTTTTTCACTCCCTCAATAGCCAATACTTGATTTACTAGATCTTAGACCTACTCTTGGCATCTCCCCACTGAGGGTAGGGTGATCTCTCTCTCTCTCATCCTGTATGAAGTTTTCTGAATGCAGGCTTCCTGATGACTGTGAACTACAAGACATTAGGATGGATTTTACAGGTTACTTTAAATATGACAAGTTGTAGGCTTGGACTTTGCTACACAGAAAAAATGAAGTGCGCTTCAAAATGTTCCTTTAAAAACAGTAGTAGTGTTAATAATAACAGCCATCAGAAAACGCATGAGTCTCTGTGGTTTACTTTCAAGACCGCTGGCATGTGTGTTTGTGGTTGTTTCATATCAGACTGCGTAGTGTGCCTTGCATGATTTTGATTTTTGCAGAATAATGGGAAGGGTTTTATATTATTCTGCCACATACAGGAAAATGTAAGAGACAAGATGCAAAGTCACCCCGTCTCAAAACTCACATTTCAACTTGAACAAGCAGGGAAAAGCTCTAATGTGTTTCTGAGACACGTGAATTTTCAAAGCTGGGCAGGCTGTGAGGAGGTTCCTCAACTCTTGCCTCACTTGAGAGATGCTGGTGTTTCCTTGGCAGACACAACACCTCAGACAAGCCTTGGGAGGAAGTGCTGCACTCTCTCCAGTTCTGGCTTAGACACCTACGTGGGAACATTCCAGGAACTACAAAATGATTCAGCCCTGGGTTCGTCACCATCCCCACCTGGAATATCGTAAGCTTTGGCTCCTTTCATTCCTTTCCATTTTTAGTCTTTTCATTTCAGTCACATGGGAAATCTACCCTTTGGGTGTTGTGTAAACTAGGGGCTACCTTCCTTCTCTGGACTCCCCCCTCAAATCCCTCTCTGGACAGTCCAGGGCTCAGGAGACTAATGACTGGTACCTTGCTTGCCAGAACGTAGCTTGATCTGTGATATAAAGGTTTCAAACCCTATTCTGTGTTCCCTTCTGTCTCTACACTCAGGGTCCCCAAAGAAGATTCAGTTATTTCATTTTTATTTTTTTTAATGAAGTCAAAATTGCTTTACTGCCTAAAAACCTGCTTCAATTCTGTCTGGTCCAGCTTGCCAGTTAGGACTGTCTTCGTATAATCAGAACTATCTAAGGGAGAACCATGGGGCTGTCCATCCAGTCATCAGGTCTCATTGGAACTAATCAGAACATATGTAGATTCAATATGAATACCATAGCTCTCCAGTCCTAAAATCAGTCTTACCATATGAGGCCCAGGCACACAAACCTTCCAAGTTTTCCTATTCCCTGCGAAGACAGAATCCAAACTTAAATGACCTGTCTTACTTCTTTTGCCTGTCACTGCTCCATGTGTGTGTGAATACATGTGCCCGTGTGCACACAAACACACACGCATCCTTGTCACTCACACTACTAGGCTACCTGTGTTCCACAGCCAACATGGAGTCACCAACAGCTGGGCTCAGAGCCACACAGGTGACAGCTGCCCACCTCCTCGACCAGCAGACACTCCCTGGTCCCAGTGACAGCTCCTCTCCATGTATGCTTCCGACCCAGTCCAATCCATGACTCAGAACAAACAATAATTACCCCCCAAGTTTGTGAGGACCTGCCAAGAGTTCACGCCACAGCACCCACGTTGACAAAACTCCATGCCATGCAGACCTCCCCCATATCCTATGCTTCTTTCCTGTGTGACGTTCTTAGACGTCCAGCCTCCAGAACCGTGCAACAATACATTTCTGTTGCTTAAGCCCCCTGGTCTATGGTACTTTGTGATAGCGGCCATGACCGACTAATATGGTGCCATTCTGTAGTTCTCTGTGTCTATTTCCATCTCATATGTAAAAGAAAGTCTGTTGGAGACAAAGGCATAATAAAAGGGGCCAGTCACAAAGTAACAGTCCTTAGGATGGCCACTACCAGGAAAGTGAGTAAGGTCTCAGGTGGGTCATTCACCCACACAACTGAAGACATTCAGCACTGCCCAGAGCCACAAGGCAGTGCCTGGTGACAAGGGGGTCCACACCACCACTCACCACAGTTACCTCTAGGAATTCATGGAACTGGCTAGAACAAGGGTAGACAAGTTTCCCAGGGCCTGTGCCCCCCAGCATCCCAGCACAGCCTCTCCTTTGCTATCGTGTCTAACCTGGCCACTTGGCATCTGAACAGTACACTCCACATAGACATAAATGTTGCTTACTCTTCTCCCCCTGCTGCCCTTTTTTTTTTTTTTTTTTGGCCCAAATCATATTCTTCTGTAACACAAATAGGGGAAAGTGGCAAGATCTTGCTCCCCACAAGGTGTTCTCCCACCAACAACTGACAGAGGCCACTTTCCCTTCCAAATCTACCTTCTGGTGCTGTTTGGATCTGAACTAGTGCCTTGGCAGAACCACAGAAAAGAACAGATGTGCTCCAAGGCCTCAGATAATCAGCGGCATCTGATCAAGAGCACAGGCAATAAGCAAAACCTAGAGGCAGGGCGTGGGGAGATGGCGATGTTGTCAGCGGCATGGTTTTGAAATCTCCTGAAATGCCCACGTAAAACAAATATAACAACTATAGATTAAAACCCAAAAACCAAAGACAATATTTACAACACCACTAGGTAACAATGTTTCCCTATAAACCCCCAAATACAAGCAGGTGGGAAGAGACTACCAACAGCCTCAAGACCTGTGTGGGTCTTGACATGGGCAGAACCAACCAGGAAAGCAGCAGGGTGTCTAAGAAACCTGACAACAGGAGAGACCCAGAATATCCAACAGACATTCACAGGAAAACCCAACAGAGACTCAGGGAAGGGTGTTGTCCGCAGCAGTAGTGGGATAAAGAGTTCACAGTCGGTACCAATGAGTTCTGGGCTCTCCAAAAGGAAACCAGGGCTCACTTCCAACTCAGGACCCACATGGAGAATCCCCACTGGGATTGGCATCAAAATTAAACAGAACGTTGACTGCAGAGATGAAGGAAAGAGAAGGTCCAGGTACAAGTGGGGAAAGGAAATAGTGAATCTCAGGAGGTCACACTTTTATGTAACACGGTATATAAATACCAGAAGACAAAACTATATGTGCATAGAAAAGCTCTCCTAAACCACATCTCTTTCCAAAAGTTCACGAAAATGAATTCCACATTAAAAAGAACAACAACAACAGAAAATCAAGATCAAATACCATTATATGACACCCTGATAAGGAAAAAAGGAGCTGGGGGAAGAGAACGAGGAGCAAAATAACATCCCTTCAGGTAATAAAAGCATGCCAAAAATGTATGCCTGCACAAATCAAAAACATAAAAATTGTTCCAAACTGAACTGAAAGAAATTAAGAAAAAACATGAAACAACATGAATCAAAATTAGAAATACTCAGAAATCAGATGTCAGGGCTCAGGAAAGAATTAGATGTGTTTTCATTAAAAGAAAGCAATTATTCCAGAAATTAAGACTAAACTAGAAGGAATGCAAGAGCAAAGAAAAAGAATAGACAATCCCATTGCAAAATACAAGATGAAGAGGAGGAAAAGTGTTGAAAGCCAAAAATGAGGTAAAAAAAAGAGTTGCAGAGCAAGTGACAGCTACTGAAGGTGAGCAGAGAAGATCTAGCACATTCATAACCAGAGTTCATAAAGAAAAAAGCCAAAGCGGGGGAGGGGAGGAAACAAATACTGAAAACCTCAAGAAACTTTCTTGAAATTGAAAACAGAAAAGTGGGGCACCTGGGTGTCTCAGTCAGTTAAGTCTCTGCATCTGGCTCAAATCATGATCTCAGGGTCCTGGGATTGAGCCTTGTGTGGGGAGCAGGGAGTAGGGAACCTGCTTCTTTCTCTCCCTCTGCTCCTCTCCACTGCTCATGCTCTCTCTTACTGTTTTCTCCCTCTCAGAAAAAAAACTTTTTTCTTAAAAAAAGTGAAATTACATATTGAAAAAGCCCACCATGTACTTAAGAATGCTACCCCAGCATGACCAACGTCAAGACATACCCTAATAAAATTACTACACACACACACACACACACACACACACACACACTATCCATTGAGCATATCAAAATAAAAGAGGACACATAAGAGAAAGTAAACGAGGTAACTATCAGACTTTTGGACAACTATGATTACTCCCAGAATACTTAAGACACTCAAGGATCTACTATCCAGGAAAAACTGCCTTTCAAGTATGAAGGACAAAGGAAACTGATTCCAAAATGCAAAGACATAATGATTTCCATCCCATGAGGTCTTCCTGACCTATTGGAAGGCAAGCATCAGAAAATCAAAATGACCAGCAAGGCACTGACATAAGAACCAGAGCTGCCATGACAAAGCATCTAAAACTAAGTGGCTTAAACAACAGAAATACATTGTCTCACAGTTCTGGAACCTACAAGTTTGAGATCAAGGAGCTTCCTTCTGAAGGCTGTGAGGAAAAGATCTGCTCCAGACCTCTCTCTTTGGCTTGGAGATGGCCATATTCATCTTCATATTGCATTCTTATATCTTCACATCATCTTTCTTCTGTATGTACCTGTGTTCAAATGTCCTCTTCTTATAAGGACACCATTGTATTGGATTTGGGGCCCACCCTTGATCAACTCTGTGAAGACTATTCATCTAAATAAAACCACATTCTGAGACACCAGGGGTTAGGACTTCAACATACGGATTTTAGGGGGTATCAGTCAACCTATAACAGTGGTGTTGAGCACCAACAGTTGCTACACTCACAGACATTATGTGCTTCCTCCAACCTTGTTAAAGAGATGAAATCTAAGTCTGACACAGGCAATGGATCCAGCTGCCAATGTGCAGAAGAAAGAAGATGACAGGACACAGTGAATTGCATCATGGCTGTAACCATCCAAAATAAGACTGTGGGACATTCTATAGGTCAAATAGCCCAAAATTCTCAGTAGATATTTTGTAGGGAAAAGAAGAGGACAGATAATATGGCAGTTCCTCAAAATATTAAAAATAGAATTAACATATGATCCAGCAATCCCACTTGAGTATACACCCAAAAGAACTGAAAGCAGGGTATCAAAGAGATATTTGTTTACTCATGTTCATGGCACCAGTATTGACAATAGCCAGAAGATGGAAAAAAACCCAGGTGTCCATTAACAAAATCAGTAATGGTAATGATGCATCCGTAAGATGAAATATTAATCTGCTTTAAAAAGAAAGGAAATCCTGATTTCTGCTACAACATTATAAAGACATGACACTAAGTAAAATAATCCAGTTACCAAAGGACAAACAGTGTAATGATTCTACTTATATGAGGTACATGGAATAGTTAAATTCACAGTCATAAAGTAGAATAGTGGTTGCCAAAGTCTGCAGAACAGGGACTGGGGAGTTGTTGTTTAACAGGTGGAGTTTCAGTCTTGAAAGAGAAAAGAGGTCTGGAAATTAACTGCACAATGATGTGAATGTACTTGATACTACTGAACTGTACACTTAATGGTTAAGATAATAAATTTTAGGTTATAAATATTTCACAGCTTTTAAAAGTTTTAATTAAAATAAATTAAAAAGTAAAGAAAAAGAGAGAGGAACCTCTTTTTACAAAAGACTTAAAAAGGCACATTAACTTCTGGTTCAGAAACAAGATTGTGAACTACTTTTCTTTCTCCTCTCTAAGTTACACAAAAATTCAGATCTAAAAACTCATTACATGTTCTAAAATTAGATTGTGGTGATGGATCACAACTCTGTGAATATACTGAAAACCATAAATTCCAGGGTATGTGAATTACATCTCCATAAAGCCATTTCCCCAGGAATGGGACGAGGGGGAAATAAAAACATACTCAAAAATAAATAAATAAAAACTAAGAGAATTTGTTATTAGCAGACCCATCTTTTGAGAATGGCTGAAGGAAGTGTTCCAAACAGAAAGAAAATGGTAACAGAAGAACACCAGAACTATCCTAGGTTCTCAGGAGTTTCTTTAATCTTCTTTTAAAGCTGAAGCAAAAGTCACAGCTTTATCGGATGTGGTACACAATGAATGTAGAGGAAATACTTAAGACAGTTATGTTAAAAAATGGTAAGGGTTAAGGGACTCAAGTGGAAGTAAAAAGTAAAAAATGTTTCACTACTTTGCTCAAAATGGCAAAACTCTGATACCAGAATGTTGTGAAAATATCTACAGCAACCACAAAGAAATGCATGCAGAGTGGAATACTCAGACATGTTATAAATATGACCAATGGGATGCTAAAATATGTTTAGGTAACCCACAGGAAGGGAAGGAAAATGAAACAAAGGAATGAAAAGAGGGAAGAAACAAAAAACAAATTGTAAAATACAGACATAAGTCCTAACCTATCAATAATCACTTCAAATATAACAAATACTGTTGGGCTTAATGGCCTAACAATACCAAATAAAAGAAAGTCATTAGAAGTGTGATTTTAACAAACCTAACCCACTCATGCTATCTATAAGAAATTCACTTAATATACAACATTGGTAGACTGAAAATAAAGAGATGGTAAAAAGATATGTCATGTAAATACTAGTCATGAGAAAGCAAAAGTGACTACAATAATATCACATAAAAATAGACTTCAGAGTAAAGAAAATTAATAAAGACCAAGAAGTATATTACATAATTATAAAGGTATAGACCTTTCAAGAACACAAAGCAATCCTAAATTTATACTTATCAAACAGCAGAGCCTCAAAATATATGAAGGAAAAAAATGATCTAGCCAAAAGGAAAAAAAACAAACTTATAACAACATTTGGGGACTTCAGCCCCAACTCTCAGAAACTGAAAGAACTACTAGACAGGAAATCAGCAAGGTTATAGAAGAACTGAACAATACCATCAACCATTAGGACCTAATTGACATGTACAGACAGCTCTGTCCAACAACAGCATGAACACTTTCTTTTCAAGTGCTATGAAACATGCACTAAGACAGATCATATTGTAGGTCACAAAATAAACCTTAATAAATTCAAAGGAATTGAAATTTAGAATATCTTCTCTGACCAAAACAGAATCAAACTAGAAATCAGTAGCAGAAAGATTATGGAAAAATCTCCAAATACTTGGAAACTAAATGACACACTTCTACATAGTCCATAGGCCAAAATGGAAATCTCAAAGAAAAATTCAAAATACAGAGAAATGGATTTTTTAAAACCCACAGCATACCAAATTTGTGGGATACACCTCACAGTGCTGAGAGAAAAACATATTCACTAAGAGGCTGCAAGATACAAGATCAATACGTGAACATCAATTTTGTGTCTCTATAATGACAACAAACAAATAGAAATCAAAATTTTAAATGTAATACCACTTATAACTGCTCCAAAGATAATGAGATATCTATGAATGAATGTTTTGAAATGTACTGGATCTTTATGATGAAAATTTTAAAATGCTGGTGAAAGAAATCAAGGGAGATCTAACTACTTGGAGAGATATACTATGTTCATGGAATGGAAAACTCAACATTAAAAGAAAAACAAAAAAAGTCAATTCTGCCCTAAACTGGTCTATAGATTTACAAAAGTCCTATGAAAATCTCAGCATGGTTTTTTGTTGATACAGATAAACTTATTCTAAAATATATTTGGAAAGAAAAAAACCCTAGAATAGCTAAATATTTTCAAAAAAGAATAATAAAGTGGGAGAAATCATTCTACTCAATATTAAGGCTTACAGTAGAGCTATAACTGTTTGGTATTGGACAGAGGGCTAGACAAATCAATGGAACTGAATATAGAACCCAGAAAAAAATGATCCACTCCAATATGCCCAACTAATTTTTGGAAAAAGAGTGAAAGCAATTCAGTGCATGAGAGATTGCTACAGTAAATGGTGCTGGAGATTTGGACATGTAGAATTGTCCAATTTTTTCTTACCTACACCTCACAGATTATACAAAAATCAACTCACAATGTGTTGTGGACTTAAATCTAAAACATAAAACCATGCAAGAAAACCAATGGAGAGAACTGTGAGACCTAAGATTTGGCAAAGAGTTCTTAGACGACACTGCAGGCAGTATCCAACGAAAGTTGATCAACTGGGCCTCATCAAAATTTAAAACTTCTGCCTGCCAAAGTTCATGTTAAGAGAATGAAGAGACAAATTACAGCCTAGGAGAAAATGTATGCAAATCATATATCCAACAAAGAACTTGAATTTAGAATACATGAAGAACCCACAAAACCCAACAGAAAAATACAATCAGAAAATGGACAAAAGACATGAAAGACACTTCACCTAAGAAGATAAACAGATGGCAATTAATCACATGAAAAAATGTCCAACATAATTAGGCATTAGAAAAATGTAAAGAAAACAATGAGATACCACTACGCACATATCCAAATGGCTAAAATAAAAAACAGTAACAACGCCTGGCAAGGATGCTGAGAAACTGGATCATTCATACATTGCTGTTGGAAATATAAAATGGTACAGCCACTCTGGAAAATAGTTTGGCAACATCTTTAAAAACTAAAAGTAGATTTACCATATGACTCAGCAATTGCACATACTTGGGCATTTATCTCAAAAAGAAAACTTATTTTCCTACATAAACTTGTACATGAATGCGCACAGCAGTTTTATTCATAATAGCCTCAAACTAGAAACCTCCCAAATGTCTTTTGATGGGAGAACACTTAAACTATGGCACATCCATACCACAGAATACTACTCGAAATAAAAAGGAATGAACAACTGACACACACAATATGGATAAACCTCAAAGAAATTCTGCTGAGGGCTAAAAGTCAGCCTTAAAAAGACAGACATACTTCAAGACTCCTTTTACATGACATTCATGAAATAATACAGATGTGAAGGACACAGCAAATTAGAGGTTGCCAGGGGTTAGGAATGATGCAAGAGGGTGTGTGTGTGTGTGTGTGTGCGTGCGCACGTGCGTTTAGCTACAAAGGGGTTGCTGGATGGAGTCTTTGGGTGATGATACAGTTAAATATCTTGATTATGGTGGTAGTCACAAGAAGCTAGTTATACATTTGATTGCATCAGACTATACATGTACACACACATATATTTGCTCATGTAGAACTGGTGAATTCTGAGTAACTTCTATTGTTTATACCAATGTCCATTTCCTGGTTTCACTATTATCATGCTGTAGTTAGTTATGCAAGATGTTAACATTGGGAAGGATGAGGTGAAGGGTGTATGGGACCTCCCTGAACATTTCTTTGTACCTTCCTGTAAATCTAAAATTATTTCAAAATTAAAAAGTAATTTAAGTATATCAATTCACCCCCAAAATAGGGTAACAGTAAAGACAATGTTTCCTTCCAAACAATATTCTAAAACAAGCCTATTTGGTCAGAATGTGTTCTCAGTGAAAACTTGGTCTCAGCCAGACCCTTAGAAGTGGAAGCAGGGTGGGACGCCTGGGTGGCTCAGTTGGTTGGACGACTGCCTTCGGCTCAGGGCGTGATCCTGGAGTCCCAGGATCGAGTCCCACATCAGGCTCCCAGCTCCATGGGGAGTCTGCTTCGCTCTCTGACCTTCTCCTCGCTCATGCTCTCTCTCACTGTCTCTCTCTCTCTCAAATAAATAAATAAAATCTTAAAAAAAAAAAAAAAAGAAGTGGAAGCAGGGTTTCTCACCCCTTCCAGCTGGAAACAGAAGTTGGACAGACTAAGTTCACATCCCAGCTGTGCCACCTGCCAGCTGTATGACTTTGAGTATGTGTCTGGGAGCTCCTGTGAATCCTCCATATCCTCATCTGTCAGATACTGAAAGAACTAACTGACCTCACAGGAAAGGCCCTCAATAATGCATCAGGCACAGGGGAAGACCCCTCATCTAGGGAGGAGTTGGTGCCTGTGAGGACTCAAACTCTCATGCTGAGACTCTTCAATGCATCCCCCTGCCAGCTCTGGGCTGCATAATTTCCTATAGCACCCGAATGGCAGAAGCATCTCTAACAATAGGGTATCCCTTTTTCTCAGCCCTAAAAGAACCTATACATTGAAAAGTCCACATCATCATATCAGGCTACACCAAACAAAATGGAAAAACACTTCTTAATATATGAACCTGATAACCAGCTAAGGAATTCACACGGGTACTTATTCACCGAAGACTTTCAGTCCTGTCTTCTTCTCTACCCCTACATGCTGTCAACTTCCTCAATACACCTACTGTCCATCTAATACCCCACCCATTCAACCCTGACTACCACAGAAATCTGCCCAGCTCTCAAAAAATACTGATGTCTGTTTGAAAAGTCTTAGTATTGTCCAGGAAATAGTTAAAGTAGTGATTGAAAGAAGATAATCACTAGAGTCTAGAAGTAAGGCTGCACGTCATAGCCTCTAGGACAACCACCAAAAGAACAGTAAAAGAATGCATACCTAAGAAGCTGGCGGGAGAGGATGGAAAAAAAAAACTACTTCATTAAAAAAAAAAATGCAAGGAAGCTATCAAAGAGGACTGGGATTGTATCAAAAGGTCTCAAGGGCCAAATCAAAGACTCTCCATTGGTCAAAGATAGAACGATCTGGATTTCAGTATGGATTAATGAGTGCAATGGTTTGAAACCTACAAATATGTTCAAGTCCATAAGATCATAATGATAGTTTTAAAAAACGAATTGATCACCTTTGGAAGATTATGGGAAACACATTCATCGTCTTTGAAACTGGTAAATGAAATGGAAGAATCATGTGTTCACCCTGCCTTTTCTCTATGAATTGTCCCCTGAGTAAGCTCAGAGGTGAGAGAAGTGTCTACAGAATCATTCCGGCTAATATGCAAAAAAGAAATGCTATAATTAGAATATTATCTCACTCAAAAAATATTTTTTAGGGGCGCCTGGGTGGCTCAGTGGATTAAAGCCTCTGCCTTCGGCTCAGGTCATGATCCTAGGGTTCTGGGATCGAGCCCTGCGTCGGGCTCTCTGCTCCGCAGGGAACCTGCTTTCTCCCCTCTCTCTCTCTGCCTGCCTCTCTGCCTACTTGTGATTTCTCTCTTTCAAATAGATAAAAATCTTTAAAAAATAAATAAATAAATAAATAAATAAAAATAAAAAATAAAAAAAATATTTTTTAAATACTAACATCTGAAAAAGCAAAAACAAAGAACTAACGTCTAAGATCTATCCCAGAACAATTAGATCCAAATCCCCTAGGAATGGCGCCCAGGTGACTGGCTTTCCAGGTGGCTGGAATGTGCAACCAGAGTTGAGATTTCTGAATATCCCTTCAATTCCCTAATTTTCTCACCTGCAACAAGCTTCTCCTTCCTTCTACCTCAATCACATCGGTCTGTCATCTCCCCCAGAATGGTGCTCTTCCGTCTGAAATCCCCTCCAGCCATCCTTCCTCACTGAAAGACACTCAATCCTTCACATCCAGCTCAGAGCCTACTTCCTTTAAGAAGACTCCCTTGATTTTCCACAGAGCTCAACTGTGCATTTTTTTACAGCTTCATGGATGTATAATTTGTAGACCACACAATCCACCTATTATAAGCGATAATGATTTTAGTGAATTTAGTGAATTTCAGTTGCTCAACTATCATAATGTAGTTTTAGAATGTTCGCCTCATCCCCAAGTCTGATGGCAGCCAATCCCACCTACATCCCCAGGCCTAGGCTACCACCAATCTTCTTTCTCTCCCTATAATTAGGCCTCTTCCAGAGGCATCATATAAATGGAACTGTGCAATACGTAGACTTTTGTGTCTGGCATCTTTCACTCAGCATAATGTTTTTGAGTGAACTTGGGTATTTTTAAATGTACAAGGGGATTTGGTATTTAAAGGAATGTTGGATGAATCCATCTGTAAGCAAATGAATCACTTCTCAGTATGACTCTTCATTCTCTCATTTCTTTATTGTATAAGAATGGTGTTTGCATCTTGGCTCCTCTTGGGGCTAGCTTGCTCCCAGAAGTAGCCGGAGTCTCCATCCATAGGACAGGTTTGGTTTGACAGGGACAAAGCTGCTTGGGCCAGACTTCCTCCATTTTCATCCAATGTACACCATAAACCTATCTAATATCTGAAGCCTTGGTCCCTAAATGTTGACCCCAGGAGTGCACCATAGTTGAAAGCTTCCAAGAATTCATCTGCATCCCCAGCGCTGCTGGAAGACTGGCTGCATTCTGTGTTCTGGCAATGGCTTCTGAGGTGTACAGATGTTGTGCAATTACGGAAAATTCTAAGTGCTCTTAATTACAACTTTTCCTCGTGAAGTTTTCCAGTTCCTATAGGCAGTAAGCTTCCCAAGAGCAAGTGCTCTCTTGGACTCTCGGCTGTATGCCCTCACGCTCCTGCCACATCAGAGGCAGCCCAAGGAGATAATTTACATACTGAGCAATGCTGAAGCTGATGTATGTTGCATGAGGACCGTAGAGGTCTGCTAAGGCTGCCATTGCAAAGTATCAGAGTACTACCCAGAGTCTGGGTGGCTTAGAAAAAAGAAATTTATCTTCTCACAATTCTGGAGGCTGAAAGTTTCTGATCAAGGTGTCAGCAAGGCTTGTCTCTTCTGAGTACTCTTTCCTCAGCTTACAGATGGCCTTCTCCCTGTGTCTTGTTATCATCCTCCCTCTGTGAGTGTCTGTGTTTTTATCTCCTCTTCTTATAAGGAAAGACCTGTCAGGTTGGATTGGGGCCCATTCTAATAACCTCTTAGTGACATACATACCTCTTTAAAGACCCTGTCTCCCAGTATAGTCATATTCTGAGATACTGGGGGACAGGACTTCCAACATATGAATTTGGAGGCAGGGGGACACAGTTCATCCCATAACAGGAACAGATGAATATAATTCTCTCTGCTTTTGTAGGTATTTGAAAAGTTCTATAATAGAAAGTTTAAAAGTTTCATTCAATGAATAGTTACTGAACAACCAAAATAGTACTAAAAACATGACTATGGCCAAGTGGGAGAGGTCTAGAACATGTTTGATATTAAAAAGGCATTTCCACTTTCAAAAACAGTTGGGAATAATTACGAAAAAAAATGACCCTCCTGCTTTGGAAGTATAATGAGGCCCACAGAGTTTGGGGTTGTCTCCTAAAATCTAAATTGGATCTGGATTTGCTAAGCACCAGAAAACACAGAAGTCATTAAACACAGGTGGAGTGCTCCCGAGTGAGCTCCCAACACCTCCCAGCCCCACCTGGGGCAGGCTGCAGGGCCATCACAGGCCAGAACTGTGTGCTGCTGGCAAAATGAAACCATTAATGTCTGATAATGAACTCTTCAGCAAGAGACTCACCTACAGGAAACTGCAGCCCATTAGCTGTCTCAAAACGTCTGCTACATCTGAGGGGCTCGTTACCTCAAGGTATTAAGAAGTATATGGATTTACCCCAAAGGCTACATTTTCATCTTAACCTGCCTTTGCATGTAAAACACTTCGCCAGTTCCTCCTCCATCAGTCAGGACAGGTTAGGCTATGCTGCATTAACAAGGAACTCCTAAATCACAGTGCCCCAGCTTAGTAGTTGTTTCTGTCTTGCTCACTCAATGTCTACTGCAGGTCTTGTTTCCACTCCCAGGCAGAGACCATATTATGGCAAGACCTTCACAGCATATGCTTCTAGGACCGAAGTGACTGGAGAAGAGAGAGCCTGGAAAGTCTTTTAAAGCTCTGACCTGCCCATCACTTCTGCTCCAATTTTATTGGCTGAGACAAGTCACATGGTCATCTCTAACTCTGAGGAAGTGGGGAAGCACAATGCTCCCATGCACCCAGGAGGAGCAGCCGCAAAAATACCCGATGGTGCTGAGCACTAAAGCCTACCACTCCCACAAAGACACCCACAGCCACGCATATGACCTTCAAATGCCCCCCCACCTCCTCTGCCTTCATCCCAGTAACAGTGAGAACACAGCCCTAGAGCAAAGTGGATTTGGTGCAGACCGCCTGTCAAAATAAATAAAGCTCCCTGGGCACTTGGGTGACACAGTTGGTTAGGTGTCTCTCAGTTTCGGGTCAGGTTGTGGTCTCAGGGTAGCAAGATCAAGCTGCACGATGGGCTCCATGCTCAATGTGGAGTCTGCTTGAGAGTGTCCCTCTCCCTGAACCCTCCCCACCCACGCGTATGCTCTCTCTCCAAATAAATAAATCTTCAAAAATAATAAAATACATAAACAAACAGTGCTCCCTCCTGGCTTGGGAACAGCCTCCCGGACACAGCAACTTCCCACAGAAGCCACCAAAGCAGCATGTAGGAAGCTTGACCTGCAGGTGCAAGCGGGACAGTATCACCAGCACCCTACACCTCCCCACCACGGAACTGCTCAAAGTTCCCACAGTACTCCCCTTGTAAGAGGACGCTCCACATCCTGATCATCTGGAAAATGCAATCAAAGCCTCACTGAGCTATCGCTTCACTCCCACTAGAATGGCAATTACCAAAAACAAAGAAACAAACAAAAAACAGAAAGCGACAAGTGTTGGCAAGGATATGGAGAAATTGGAACCCTTGTGTACTTTGGAAATGTAAAATGGTACAACTGATGGAAAACAGCACAGAAATTCCCCAAGAAATTAAAAATAGAACTAGCATATGATCATCCAGCAACTCAAATTCTGAGTATTTACCGTAAAAGATAACCTAAGTATCTCTTCAGGAGTCTGATAATGTCTCTTCTGAGGCCTCTTTCCTCAGCTTACAGATGGCCTTCTCCCTGTGTCTTGTTATCATCCTCCCTCTGTGAGTGTCTGTGTTTTTATCTCCTCTTCTTATAAGGAAAGACCTGTCAGGTTGGATTGGGGCCCATTCTAATAACCTCTTAGTGACATACATACCTCTTTTTTTTTTTTAAAGATTTTATTTATCTATTTGACAGAGAGAGATTACAAGTAGGCAGAGAGGCAGGCAGAGAGAGAGAGAGAGAGAGAGGAGGAAGCAGGCTCCCCGCCGAGCAGAGAGCCCAACGCGGGACTCGATCCCAGGACCCCGAGATCATGACCTGAGCCAAAGGCAGGGGCTTAACCCACAGAGCCACCCAGGCGCCCCACATACATACCTCTTTAAAGACCCTGTCTTTATAACAGGGTCTTAGTGAATTTAGTGAATGGGATCAAAAGGTCTCAAGGGCCAAGTCAAAGACGCTCCATTGGTCAAAGACAGAACATCTGTCTGCGAACTCATGTTCGCAGTAGCATTATTCATGACAGCCAAAAGGGTGAAGCAACCCAGGTGTCCCCTGACAGATGAATGGATAAACAAAACGTGGTGTATTCATAAAATGGACTATTACTCAGCCTTAAAAAGGAGGAAAATTCTGACATATGCTATAACATGGAGGAGCCTGGAGGACGTCATACCATAGTAAGTCACAGAAAGATAATGTTGTGATTCCATTTAAATGAAGTACCTAAAACAGTGAAATTCATAGGGACAAGGTGCACAGTAGTGGCTGCCCGAGGCTGGAGAAGGCAGGGTATGGTGAGTTCTTTTGTAATGGGCACAGAGTTTCAGTTTTGCAGAGGAAAAGTGTTCTGGAACTGAATGGAGGGGATGACAGTGCAACAATGTGAATGTGACTCATGCCGCTGGATTCATCACAGACTTGAAAGTGGCTGAATGGTCAATTTCATGTTTCATTTATTTGACCATATGATATGGTCTGAGGAAGGATTGTGTCCCCCAAACTTGATGTTGTTAAAATCTAATCCTCAGTGTGATGGTATTAGGAAGTGGGGAACTTCTGAGAGGTGATTAGGTCATGTGGGTGGAGCTTTCATGAATGGACTTTGGGTCCTTATAAAAGAGCCCCCAGAGAGCTCCCTCACCCCTTCCACCCTGTGAGGACACAGGGAGAAGGCACCGTCTATGGACCAGGGAGCCCCCACTAAACACCAAATCGGCTGGCACCACAATCCTGATTCCCAACCTCCATAAGCATAAGAAATAATTTGTTTTTCCTAAGTCACTCAATCTATAGTATTTTGTTAGAGCAGCTCCTATGGACTAAGACGTACTATAATTTATAAAAATTTGAAAAAAAAAATTTTTAATTAAAAAAAATTTTACAGCGGCTCCCATGGCCCACTGGATAAAGGCCAAGTATCTTGAATTAAGATGTAAAGCCTTCCAAAATCCGGCTATCACCTGCCTCCACTGGTGTGCCCTGACTGCACCCAGGGCGGTAGAGATTCCACACCTTCCTTCGCCCAATTCTCCCTGCTGGGGATGCCCTCCCCTCCTGTTCTCCCTCTTGCATCCACATCCTGCCTGCCTCGGGGAGTCCACAGCACTCCCACTTCCTGAAAACGCCATGATTTATGACTGTGTACCTCGTCCTTCATTCCCACCCAAGAGCAAGTCCTCAGAGGGCTGGGAGAGCTCTGCCATAACTCTTTCTTATCCTAGCACCTAGCATGGTGCCCTGAATGGGGAACCGAACCCTAGTAACTTAGTTGTTGAAGATGACCAAATGGATGATAAACAGCTGTAAACCCAAAATTCAAATCCTCAGACCACAGCTGCTCCAACCATATAAACCCTGGGCCTTGTTAACACACAGACTCCGGGTCAGCAGAGTTGGGGTAGGGTCCAAGACTGCATTTTTCACAGTTCCTAGCTGGGTCTAACAGCCCAAAACAGTCACAAGTCAACATTAACACCTCCAACAGGTACCAGTTACTGTCCCAAGGACACCTCACGGAATGGGGCTGTGACCCCTGTCCAACATCACATGCCTGCCCTGGGACACCATGTGGGAGCTAGTCCAGAGTCCTGCAAGGGCTGGCCTGTCTCCCTAGGCACCTGAGCCCTGCTTTGGTAAACCCCCTTTCTAATTCAAATCACTCCCATGCTCCTGTAGATGAAACCAACTTTCTTACTTAACTTCATTGTTATCTACAGTTAAATCAATGACTATAAAACCAGCTTCTTAGATTCTGTTAATTACTCAGAAGAAATCCCACAATAGATGCCATTTCCCTGAATAGAGCAGGTGGGCAGCTACAATAAAGTTCCTCTAATAGGGCTGATGTTCCTCCTGGAGTAATTTAAATAAACCGCATTGGCACAATCATTAAAATTAATTATAAGAGCCTTAAAAAAGTCACAGGATGGGAATTTGAGGATGGGTTTCTAGTCTGGGCTCTTTGGCAAATTAAAGGATATGACCTTCGTTATACCCGTAGCTCCTCAGGGCTGAGATAGGTCATCTGTAAGATGAGCAGCATGGGGGAAAGAGCCTTGGCTTACAGACTGTTAGGAATTTTCCAAAGTAGAGTACTATATGGAATACATCACCTCTAGTGAGTGTAAAAAATTGTTTCCTAAAACTTACTTCTATTTGAGATCTGTAATGTCCAGGTGACCTAGACCTAGAGAAGTGTTGCTGGGAAGGCCCAGGGACTAAGTCATCCCGTGGGTGACACACATAGAGGTTGGAGTGGTTGTACCTCTGGCCTGGTCCTCTTTGGAGGAAACCAAGCCCACCAGTCAGTGTCCACATGGACGCCACCGTGGTGGCCAGGGTGAGGGACACTCCCTGAATGGACAGAGGCCAAGCAGCCATGAAAGGCTGGTTCTGGGGTTTTGTGGACGCTTGCTCTTGAGTGTAGACTGTCATTGCAGCAGCCGGCCAGGGACTGCCTCTTACATCATGTGTCAGGCCTGGGAACCCGGGGCAAGATGAGGCCTGCCAAACCTCTGAGCTTCCAGACGTCCACTTGGGAGGGGGTGCAGGCAATAATTAAGAAGTTACAGAGTTAACATGGGAGGTGTTCAGTCACGCCTGGTGAGGGGGCAACCGGGACTAAACAGGCTAGTCTGCAGGGGCCTCACGGAGAAGAAAATGTCTGACCCAGCACGTGAGGAAGGTGATCAAGTTAGCCAGCTAGGTTTTTGCAGGGAAGAGCTTGAGTAAATAAGTCAGAGAGGAAACAGTTGAGCAGGGCCACCAGCTTTCACTCTGAGTGAGACAGGGCATTTGCAGGGCTCTGGATTGAGGAGGATCATGATATAAGTTTTAAAGCAATCACCCTGGTTTCAGTTTCAAAGCTGTGGCATGGAGACAGACCTGGCCAGGAAGCCGCGAGGTCAGGGTAGAAAGACGAAACTGGAGGCTAGTTCAACAATCCAGTCAGAATATGACTGGGGCAGTGCAGGTGGTCCTGGGGATGGGATTCTAGAACAGCTGAAATGTAGAGCTTGGGAAGAAGATGGGGGTCAAGGTTGACTTAGAGTCTAGGGTCCAAGCCTCTGGAAGGATGGAGTGTCATTTACTGAGATGGGAAATAGCACTGGGAGGGATGGTGGGGGACCGATGACACCTGCTCTGCTGGCATGTCCGTCAGACCTCCAGGGGGAAGCGCCGTGTGGGCTTGGGTTACAAGTCTGGCACTCAGGAGAAAAGTCATATCTAAGCTATAAATTTATAATTCTTTAGCATATGGATGGATTTAATGTGACAAGCCTGGATGAGACCAACAAGGGTGTGAGTAAGATCAAGCAGGAAAGAGGTCCATGGTTTGGGTCCCAAGAATACCCCAAAATCCCTGATGGGGCCATGAGGGACAGAGTGAAGTGAGGAGAATCCCAGGCACGGGGCACTTAGAAAGGCAAGGCAAGAAGGATTTCCTGGAGAAGGGAGAGGACAGATGCTGTGACAGTCCGGACAAGCAAGAGGAGGAGAGAGAAGTGACAGCAGGATGCGGTGACTCAGAGATGTTTAGTAACCTGGACGGGCACAGTTTTGGTAGGGTTGGTACAAGTATCGGCCGAAGGGGCAAACGTCTGACCCGACTGGGTTTAGCAGAGAATGAGAGGCAACGAGCTGCAGAAAGCCAGCAGAGACAACTCTTTCCAGAAGTTCTGCAGCAAAACAAAGCAGAAAAATAGGACAGTAGCGGGAGGAGGAAGTGGGAGCAAGAGACTTTTTTCTCTTTTCTCAGATGGGAGAGAGAAGCAGCATGTGTGAACGTACAGAAAAGGATCCAATAGAGAGCAGGGAACGGGGCGGGGGGCCGAGAGAAGTTCCAGGGGCGGCATCTGGCGCGAACATGAAGAGGGGGTGGCTCTGAGCCGGATACATTATTTCCAGTCTCGGGAGGAGCGCGAAGGATACGGGCACAGATGCTGGCAGGGAAGGATGTGATGAGGGGGTGGGGGTCTGAGCCAACCATAATGAGAGCCCTATTTCATCAAAATTTCTGGAGCCTGCAAAACCCGGAGGGAAGCTGGGATTCCAGGTAAAGAGATGAGAGATGTTCGGTCCTCCAGGCCGGAGGCAGGGACTGAGTCACAAACCGACCACGGAGACCAGTTCCGTCTTCTCTTTGCTGATGAGTTTCAACAGTTCCGTGGCATCAAGAGCACAGACTTTTGGTCTCTGAAGTTAACAATTTGAGCCCATTTTTATTAGCTGCTTGAAGTTGGCAAAAGAAAAAAAAAAAAAAAGAATCATATCATTGCCCTAAGTTCTATTTCTGTCAGAACCACAGAGACACTCTTGTGTTTCTCAGGACTGCCGAGAAGATAAATATGTATAAAAGTTCTCAGTTAATGAAAATTCAAGTTGCAGAAACACAGTAAAATATCATCTTTAGGGAGTCTGACAACATATGTAACAATAAGAGATATCATTTAGGCATATGCATGGAACTATATTATTACACAAATTACAGAAATATATATTATACAAAATATATAAAAATGTTCCCCAAAATACTAAACAGTGGCTTTGTTTTTGTAGGATTCCAAGGGGGTGATGGGGAAGGGCCTTCACAGCATCTTGAACTGCACATACCGTATTTCTTACACTGGGTAGAAAGTACGCAGATGTTCCTCTTATTATTCTCTGTGTCTTTTGCAGACCTCAAGAATATTCTTGCACCCTTCCAAGTCTTTGGTCTGTTCCTACTCCGTTCAACCACCAGTCTAGGTGTTTCCTTTCCACTCTGGGATATGAAGGGATGGCTCTCACAGGTGATCAGGACACTGGGTCCAGGGCTCGGCTATCAGTGGGGCCATGCACTCAAAAAGCAAGGGGAGACACATAGGTGTACACAGGTTAGCACGCACACTCCACACTCTATTTCCTACACCTGTCCAACAAGGGGAGCTTGGAACAATGGCACCTCAGTAGAAACAAGCCCTCTCCACACTCCGACCTTGGTTTCTAATGGCATTCTCCCATAAAAGGAACTAACAAAAGGACCCAGGGACCCTTGGAGAAACTGCTGATTCTAGGGCTGGGACATGGAAAATGCAAGATGAGCTTGGAGACTCGTGTTGAGACAGGCCAGGAAGCACTCAAAATGAGAGGATGGGGACATGTCAGAGACAGGAGACAACCTGGAAAAGCCACCACTGGTCAAAGCTAGAATCATCCGCACAACAAAATAGTGTAGGACTATAATTTAAATACCCATGAGTCAATATTGATACAAAGAAATGTTTAAATAAATAAGTGGGGGAGAACAGAAAGTCTCCGACACAAAAATTCCAAATAATTTATGTAGACACTCTCCTGTCTGTAAGAGGGAACGTAACTCCCCACTCCCTAAATGTGGACTGTGCGTAGTGGCTTCCTTCCCAAGAGGATTCTGGAAAGGGGTCAGGATGACTTTATATCAGAGAAACTGAGAAACCACCACCTCAGCCTGGTGATCAAGGTCAACCAAGGTCAATGGTGATAAATCTTGTAGATAGATGCACCTCTGAGATGATTTGTTGAGAATGGCTCTCTTCCTTCCGAAAACCCGTAATGAAGTCTAACCATGAGGAAAACATCAGATAAGCCGAAATTGGGACATTCTACAGAGCACCAGACCTGCACTTCTCAAAACCATCCAAAATCTGCCATAGACTGGAGGAGGCTAAGATGTGGTCTCCTGCACAGGATCCTGGAATACAAAGAGGACATTGGGGGGATACCCAGGGGGCTCAGTCGGTTGAGCATCTGCCTTGGGCTCAGGTTCTGATCTCAGGGTCCTGGGATCGAGCCCCATGTCGGGCTCTCTGCTCAGCGGAGTGTCTGCATCTCCCTCTGCCCCTCCTGTCACTCCATCTCTCTCCCTCTTGCTCACTCTCCAAGTACATAAATTTAAAAATCTTAAAAAAAAAAAAAAAAAGGACACTAGGTAAAAACCAAGGAAATCAGAATAAAGTGTGAAATTCAGTTAGTAGTAATGGGCCAGTGTAGGTTCCCTAGTTGAGCCAAACGTATCACAATGATGCAAGATGTGAACAAGAAGGGAAACTGTGGGGCGCCCCACTGGCTCAGTGGATAGAGTATGCGACCCTTGACCTCAGGGTTGTGAGTTCAAGCCCCAGTTGGGCATGAAGCCTACTTAAAAGCAAACAAATAATTAAGTTTATAATAATTAGAAGAAGGGAAGTGGGGCAAAGGATACTTGGGTGCACTCTGGACTATTATGCAACTTTTCTACAAAATGAAAACAGTTCTAAAAGTCATAGTTTGTCAACAACAACAAAAAGCTGCAGGAGAGGCGGCTGCTGGGTCCCACACACACCCTTCCACAAGCCGTGCAAGCCCCGCCCCCATGACTTCTGCAGAAACTCAGGGGGCTTCTATTCCTGAAGCTGCCCCAGCTCTCTGACTGGCTGCCTCCACTGAACGTTTGTCTTCTGGAAGCTCTTCTCCTTGCAAGCATTCCTTTCTCTGTTCTCTGTGCCTGGTGCATGCACAGGCACACACACCGGCACACACCCACCAGGCCCATCCTGCTTTGCGGGCGTGGCAGCTCTGGGGATGGTTCCCGGACACGGCGGTCAGTACGCAGCCATGCAAAGGAGGGCAGCTTTACCGGCCTGCACGCCGCTCAGCCTACACTCCCTCTCTTCCCTTCTTCCTCTGTTCTCCTCACTTGAACAAGAAACCAAACTCGCAAGACAGACGAAAGCCAAATCCGTGCCATTTCGCAGGCAGACACTTTGGGCAACAGCGTTAAAAAGTGGACTTGCTGGCTACCGCCAGGTGACACATGCTCTCCGCAGCCTGGGACCTTATCCGCCCCTGCCCAGGCCAACCTCCTGCCCACCCCGCCACACCTCCCCCAGTATTTACTAAGCACCTGCTGCGTGCCTGCAACTGCACAACACAGAGGGGACTCGGGACCCTCCCGTAACTTGGGACATTTCCCTATCGTTCCACCCTCTGCTGGTTTGAAGTGAACATCCTCAAATGTGCCATGAGCCCCTCCAAGAACCAAAATCACAGGCTACAGCCTGTAGGCACCAGCACAGGACACGGGACAGAAATGAGAAAAGGGAAATGATTATTCACGCTCCCTGGGCACGGGCGTCGGCGGAAGCGGCTGCTGGTAAACTGATTCAAGTGGGGCTGCTGGCAGTTAGGAGCCTGGAAGGACAAAACCGGGAACCCCCTGCTCTCCGACAGACAGTTTCCTCTCCTCTGCCCAATGCTGAAGGTACATAGGGCAGGAAGAATGAACGTCACACCAAAACCCTTAGAAAAGAAAAGGGGGGAGGGCTTTTCTTCAATCTTAGGGTCCAAAAATGTGAGTGCTTTTTTCAAAACTACTCAGAATCCCCACGGGTCAAAGGGAACAGGGATCTCGGGGCGATGGGAGGAAAGAGAAGTAGCCAGCATGGCAAAGAAATGAGATGTACATACTGGACGAGTTCAAAAGACAGAAGGAGCACCAAACTCGGCACAAGGGCCAGCGCCCCCTCTTTCGAGTGGGATCCCCGAAAAAACTGATTCTGTGAGCCCTGGGCTCTCCTCTTCTGTACCAACTACTCCTTCACGGGCTGTTTTGAAAAATCAAATGAATCCACATATGCAAATGTCCCCTTTCGCAATGGTGCAAGGACCCAGATTTCCAAGCCCCTCTATGGAGAACGGGGCTCTCCAGCATCCCGGTTTGGTCACGCATCTCATCATGCTAATCATCCTTGAAATTTGCGCGTGAGCCCTGAAAAGCTACGATATTTATAAATAAGTTGCCTGAAAGCAAATCTGGAAACAAGCATCGAACGTTAATCAGCGTCGAACGTCTCCACTTCTAACATCAGCAATTTAGAGGAAAAACCCATAAACAGACTAGAGTATAATCCTAGTTACCGAATAATAAATCCATCATTAGCTCTGAGCAGTATTTACCACGGAGCTTTCTTAATCTCTGGAGGCACACGTTTGAGGCTCAAGCAGCTCTGGGTTTAAGGCTCATTCGATGATGACACGGGGCTGGGGGTCTGGTACCACGGCAGCCGTGCAGCCAAGCCTTTCCAAACTTGATGGCCAGGGCCCAGGCTACCAGGCCCCTCGCTCCGCAGCCACAGTCGTGGGGCAGGTCAGAAGAAACAAAGAAGCCTGCAGAGCCCAGGCTGAGGGCAGCCACCACACCCCCAAGGCTGAGAGGCAGCCCAAGAGACCCGGGGCTGGTGGCAGGCCAGGACAGGAGAGTGATGGCCACCTCCTGATAGCTCTGCCTCCGGAATAAGCAGAGAGAAGGCACTGCCCCCCTGAGAACCGAGAACAGCTCGGTCCTCCCTGCCTACCTGCACACACACCTGGCTGTGCCCACAAGGACGGACAGTCGCATACGGCTGGCATGCGGTCGATACATACACCTCAGATACCCAGAGGTAAGCCGAGCTCAGGTGCTAGCCTTGCTCATCATCCCCGAAGGGAGCTGCCTTTCTTTTCACCAGCTGTTTCCCACGAATGGCCCAGTGTGGGTCCTTCCAGAAAGAGCAGCAGGCAGAACATTCACCTCCCAAAAGGTACGAGCATTCCCAGGCAGGGCAAGGGAGCTCTGGTGCCCCAAATAGGCTCTGGTCACTTAAAAACAGCAGGACAAGGTCGTCAGGACTTCAGCAAAATGAGAGCCCACCACAGGGACAGGACTACTGGCCAACCTTGACGCCTCTTTAAAGGTCAGCCAGGGGTCTTTCTTAGTTTCTTGTGGCTGCTGTAAGGAAATATCGCAAATTTAGTGACTTAAAATGACACAAATCTGCGGTCTCACAAGGGTCTCACCAGGTGGAAGCCACAGGGAGACTCTGTTCCTTTGCCTTTTCCAACTTCTAGAAGGTGTCTGCACTCCTCGGCTTGTGGCCCCTTCTTCCATCTCCAAAGCCCGTCACTCCAATCTCTGTGACCACTGGCCCATCACCCCCTCACCTCTCCTCTGACTCTTCTAGCCTCTCGAACAAGGACCCCATGATAGCATCGGGCCTCCCTGGATAAGCCAGGATTCCTCCCGGTATCTATCCCATCTGTGAAGTCCCTTTTGCCATGTAAAGTGACAGATGGACAGGCGTTCAGGACTAGGGTGTAGATGTCTTTAAGGGACCAGGACACTCCCTTTCAACTGGAATCCTATTTGCAACAAAACCAAGATCGTCAGTGGCTTTACCTTTTTTTTTTTTTTTATTAAATTGATTTACTTATTTTCAGAAAAACAGTATTCATTATTTTTGCACCACACCCAGTGTTCCATGCAATCCGTGTCCTCTATAATACCCACCACCTGGTTCCCCCAACCTCCCACCTCCCCCGCCACTTCAAACCCCTCAGATTGTTTTTCAGAGTCCATAGTCTCTCATGGTTCACCTCCCCTTCCAATTTACCCAAATTCCCTTCTCCTCTCCATCTCCCCATGTCCTCCATGCTATTTGTTATGCTCCACAAATAAGTGAAACCATATGATAATTGACTCTCTCTGCTTGACTTATTTCACTCAGCATAATCTCTTCCAGTCCTGTCCATGTTGCTACAAAGTTTGGTATTCATCCTTTCTGATGGAGGCAAAATACTCCATAGTATTGGAGTATTGACCACATACTGGAGTATGGAGTATTGGAGTACATAGACCACATCTTCCTTATCCATTCGTCTGTTGAAGGGCATCTTGGTTCTTTCCATAGTTTGGCGACCGTGGCCATTGCTGCTATAAACATTGGGGTACAGATGGCCCTTCTTTTCACGACATCTATATCTCTGGGGTAAATACCCAGGAGTGCAATTGCAGGGTCATAGGGAAATTCTATTTTTAATTTCTTGAGGAATCTCTACACTGCTCTCCAAAAAATCAAAAGCTTCTGCACAACCAAGGAAACAGTCAAAAAAACAAAGAGGCAACCCACGGAATGGGAGAAGATATTTGCAAATGACAGTACAGACAAAAGGTTGATATCCAGGATCTATAATGAACTCCTCAAACTCAACACACACGAAACAGGCAAACATGTCAGTGGCTTTTCCTACACAAGCAAAGCTCATGAGGAGGAAAGCAGGCAGGCACCCTGTGAAGTGCGTCTTTCCATTTGCATCACAGTGATAAACTCATTATCTACCTGCTTCAACAAATCACACCAAGTGTGGCCCCCACAGCCCAACAGCCTTGTTAGGTGAAAACCTCTCCCACCTCCCTCAGGCCATAGGGCCAGAATCCTTCCCTTGATCACGGCTCTATTTAAGATGGTCTTTAAATAAAAGGCTGCCCTCTTGGGCACACTCTCTGCCTCCATCAATATTCTTGGGAAAGCAACACAACAAAAATCCCTGAGTCCAGATCATTACTTTATGATTTCTAGCCACTGGCGTCCATAAACACACACTGAAAACGTCCCTATCTCCCTTTATTCTGCAAGGTGAGATTTTCATAAAGTACCCCCAGATCTTCAAGGCTGGGAAGGCCTCCCAGGAAGGAGTAGACGCCGCATACGGAAGAGAAAGACCAGTGAGGAGGACATGCGGAGGCATCCCAGGCGGAAGGCACAGCTTCAGGGAGGGCCTGCGGGAAAATTCAAGGAGGACCAGAGAAAGCCTCCTGCTGGGGCTGAGGTCTAGATGGAGAAGGGTGGCAAGAGGTAGGGTGAGGAGGGGAGCCAGGCTCATGCACGCTGTTGACAAAGGGTTTGCCCTTAATCCTGAGGGCAACGGTCAGCTGAGGGCAGCGGTCAGCTACGCTTATTGAAAAGATTGCTTGGCTGCAGGGTGGAGAGCCGGTAGGAGGGGGAAGCATGGAAGGGTTAGGGTAGGAGGCTGGTCTGGACATCCTGGAGAAGCAGTGAAGATGGTGGGGAAGGGGAGCCCTAGCTGCAGACGGAGGGAGCAGAGGGGTACTCCCAGCTGCGTACCCTCAGGGGCCACCCCCGTACCTCCCCAGGCAGCCGTCTGAGGCCAGCTTAGTAGGGGGCTGTCTGGGATCCCTAAAGAGCCTACGGGTATTTGGTCTAGAATGGGAAGTGAGGGGAGTGGAGCTCAGGGCATCCCTAACCACGACAGTGGGGGTGAAGAAGGCACCCTGCAGAGAAGGAGCCCCCGGCTCAGACTCAGGTAAGCAGCAGCCTCACAGGAGTGCTGAGCGACAAGCTTACCTCTGCCCGATGGACACTCTAGGGGTGTTTGCAGCTCTGAGCTCTCACCTCCCGAGACGGCACTGAGAGCCCCGCGCTGAGCCTCTGTCTCCTCACCCATCAGACGAGACCACCTATGCCAAGAAGGTCTCCTTGTAAGCGTTTGCAAGACTAATGCTCTCTCGGAGTCTGAAGGGGCTGTGTACGAATGGGGGTGACACGGACAGCTGCTGCTCATCACGTAGTTTGTGCAGGCCCCCACCTGTCCAACCCCCCGAGGTCACTGGACCAGACCGCAGCGGGTAAGCTACAGAAGGCTCCGCCCCCACTCCCGCCACCGTGGCTCCAGGACCACCTCCACCTCAGAGCAGGAGGGGCTGCCAGGCGCGGAACATGACTCACAGAGACAGGAAACAGGCCTTCCGTGTAAGGTCCCGAGGGCTCACCTAACCGACCAGGCAGAAACCGGCAAGGCCTCAAACACGCCTGACGCCTTGCTTAGAGGACCCTCTCCTTCTGAGCTGAACTTTCCCCGGACTCAAGGGATTGCACAAGGGAAAGGGAAATCTAAAAAGTCTTGATTCCATATTAGCGCGGCTCTGTAATTTTGGGTGAGTCACAGCATTTACAAATTAGATGGTGGAACACATCGCAGAGATGCTCCGACAGAAGCCCCAGTTGGCACCGCGGTCGCCCACGGGCTGCCCCACGACGGCCGAGGGGGACCCGAGCCTGGCGTTCACCCTCTCTTCGCAGGGAAAGCCTCGTGGGAAGAGGGAGCGGCTGCACACGTGGACCTGTCCTTCTGGTCTGCACATCGGGTCTCTTCACCAGAAGATCATGCCGGTCTTGGGGGTGAGGTCACCTCTCAAGTCACTTACTAGAGGAGGAGCCACCCGCGTCCGGGGTCTGACCGGGGACAGGAGGAGGAGAGACAAAGACAGCGGGGAAACTCTGGACTGGCTCCAGGACCAGCCACCACCCCAGGAAATACCAGTTTATTCATGCTCCTCCCATGAATCTGCATAAGGATGGCCAAAAGGCTTTACAACCAAGGCATCTGAGGAACGATTCCTGAGCCCCCCGGGGTGCCAGCTGGCCAGGCCCCACTCCGGAACTGCCTTCACTGCAGCACTGTGCAATCAGGCATCCTCCCTGTCCCAGGTCCACGTCCATTCTACAGATGAAGAAACTGAGGCACAGCATAGACATGTAACTTGCCCTGGTAGGGGGATACCGCCGATAGGGGGCACACTATTAAGATCTGAACCCTGACCATGTGGCTCCAGAGCCCTGCTCCTAACCACTGCACCACACTGCCTCCCACAAGAAGACAAAGCAAACTGCGAAGCAAAATGGCTATCCGTCAAAATCTGCAGCATTTCAGGGACTGGCTCCGTAACCTTGAGATGCCATAGCAGTGTCTGCACAGGCAACCCCTTCTCCTCTGACAGGCTGAGCACAGTGAGGCCACTCATGCAGACCCTGCCCCGGGAGGCACAGGACTCCCACAGCAGCACTGTCCATGCAAAGCGAATCCAGGTAGTTCTGCCCTCCTTGGACGGACGCCTGGAAGCTTCCACCCACCTCTCTTTCTTGTCTGATGGCTCCCCATGCCCACCCAGGCTCCCAAGGCACTTCCCCAATAAAATCCACACATATTTAATCCTGCCTTGGCATCCAGCTCTCAGAGGACACCTAACAAGCTCCTTACAAGAAAAACAACAGAATAAAAATCACAGAAAACAACAGTAACATCCAACACCTTTAATAAAGCACAGAACCAAAGACAAGAAATACAGGTTTGGGTAAGTTCCCAATAAAAGATCCGAGATGGAAAGTACGAGAAATGACAGCAGTCAGCTGTGTGTGCTGTAGGAAGGGGCAAAAGCGATTCAGTGACGGGATATTTCTCACTGCCAGGAAGAAGCTGGGTTGGAGAGTGAGACCCCCTGACTCCGACCTCTGGGCCCTGCCCTCCCAGAGCAGCCACCCTCCATCTGACCCTGCCAGCTGTGACCATGGCCACACTCCGAACACATTCAGCGATGCGTGAATTCAGCCAGGGCAAAATCGCCAGGAGGGGTTGCTCTCCCAGGGAGAAAAGCTCCTAACGTGACCACACATCCTTGGACATCCCCAAGCCCACAGGGATGGGGAAAGAGACAGGAAGTGCCCTGTGTCCCAGGCCACCCCCAGAGCCCCTTGCTGTGGCAATGCCTCTGCTGCCCCTGCTGGCAGGACACTGTCCCCCCAGGACAAGGCAGGCCTGGGTCTTATACAGGATCTTCCTGGCTCTGCCTGTGGAGGTAGAGCCAGGAAGATCTAAACAGTGCTGTGCTGTTTGTCAACTGCTTTCTCTCCCTGCATAAGCAGATTTCCACTGTGCTCATCTCACAGATTGGAAGGAGGGGACACTGAGGCTCAAAGAGGCACAGGGTTCCCAGGGGGCACACAGTCACCAAAAAGATGAGTCAAGCCCCATCTCTGCTTCTGGCCCCAGCGTTCCCTCTCTGCTCTCTCAGAGCCCCTGTCTCCCCGCACATCTGTTCTCACCCACCTTCAGCAGATCTCCCAACTTGCACCCTGTCCAGGATCCTCTGCTTCCCTTTCACTTTCTTTAGGGTCTAACTGTCCATTCCTGGATGGCACGGCCCAGTTAGAGAGCCCAGGGGCCCCACCCAGGGGCCATTTCCAGCCCACTGTCTGAGCCCCCTCTGTCCTCTGTGGGAGATCTGATCCATGGAGAGGAACACAGAGAAACCAGGCACCCAGCCAGGGCCTAATGCATGGGCGTCATGATCTCTCCACTAGAGCTGTCGATGACTCCCGGGGAATAAGCTGGCCTCCTGCACGGAGCTGGCCACTCACCCTGTCCACACACGCTCCGCAAGGATGCTTTCCTGCCTACGGGGTTATGTCCTGGGGTGGGCAGGGAGCCCACAAGTCCCAGTACAGCTGGTTTGCAAGGTCACACGGCAGCAAGCAGGAGACCATGAGCCCTACAGCTTCTACTCAAAACCTCCTCCTCGAAAAATAAAATGTAGACGAGGCCTGGCAGAAAGAGAGGCAGAGAGCAAAGCTGGAAGAGCAAATGCAAAATGATCAAACGTCGCACACCCCGGGAGGCTCCCCACTCCTCCGACAGACCCACCCCTGCAGCTACTGGAGACGCCAGGATCCCTGCAAAACCAAATTCTGTATCTATTTTCAACCAGATTGAAACACATCTCCTGAGGAAGAAATTTCTGGTAGGCCACAAACCTTCATTCCTCTACAAGGAATCAAATCAGCAGGCAATAAGACAAAATCAGGACGTCAGAAACTCCTCGGAACGCACACTCTCTGTTTCACATTCAGGCTCGGGAACAGCAGTTCGGCCGAGTCCTGTGTCCGGTTAACGGAGACGGCCTCTGCGGCAATGACGAATGGCGAACAAACCATGTGAACCAACACAGCCTAACATTAAGCAAAACAGAAATGAACAAGCCTCTTCTCTTGGATAAGTCGGGGTCCCTCACCAGGGACAAGCGCGCTCGATGAGACCGTCTGAGTCTTGCTGTGTGGGCTGCCCCTCGGGCAGACTTTACATCTCTCCTGAGCCAGACAGACTTCAGAGGCTAAGGAGAAGGCCCCGTCGACTCTGGTCCTCCAGCCAGCACTCCACCCGACTGTGATCTGCACAGCAACCTTGAACGTCGGCCCCCACTGTCCACTGCCCAAACTGCTGACCCCTCTGGCTCTAACCCCCGGACGACCTCTGCCTGTGCCCAGAGGTGCTGACGCTCTGGCCCTCAGCTCTGCGGGCCCTAGAATCCCCCAGCAGTGATTTAAAAGCCACTTACTCGGACCCTACGCTGCAGGTTCTAACGCCCCATTCCCACCCTGACTGCGCATTACTGAAGGAACGGGCAGAGCTGTACACCCTCCTCATGCTGCAGCAGGCAGGTGAAGGAAGGCAGGGCTCAGAGGCCAGCAGGGCCATGAGACAACGGGAGGGGATCCTGAGGGTTCACGCCACTGTGCAGGGCTCTCGCTCTGTTTTAAGGAGACCTGTGATTTAGGGAATTATCCACCAAATAAAAATTCAAAGAAAAATGGTATAGGGGAACTATCTACCCCACTTCTAGTTCAGTCTCTGGGGGGCACATGGAAAATCCCTGCTTTTGTCTTTTCTAAGAACAACAATGGCTCTATCAAGTGTACCAGGACCCGTGTGGGGCGCAGCGCACGGCTGTCCGTTCCGTGCTCACCGTGCCCCAGGAGGACCAAAGTCCTGCCCTCACCTTATGAACACACAGCTGAGGCAAGCTGTACAGACGGAATTCTGCCCAGATTTTCAGCTCCCATCCCATTCAGAAGCCTGCCTCCCCTGCCACCTGCAGAACCCAACTGCAGCAGCAGCTGGGCAGCAGGGCAGGCCAAAGTTCAGCCCACAAGGCCCACGATTCCTCTCTGACATATTCATCTCTGGCCACCAGTGCCTAGCACCTGGTGGACACCAGCTAGCACTTGAGAAAGAGGAGCCAGAGAAAGGCAAGGCAGAGAGAAGGCAAGCGAACAGACTGTCTGGCTTTGGAGCAGAACAATGCCATAGGGCAGAGGCTTCTGGAAGGGGCTGGGACTGGGGGAACAGCCTCCCCAGCAACCACCCCCACTCTCTTCTTTGGCAACAAAACTTGGATTTTAAGCAGAACTGCATAGTCTTCCATTTAGCTAGTTGGGGCCATGTTAACTAGTGACTGGCCAGAAAGATAAAGAAATGCAACAGGGACTCCTAGGAAAGATCCTTAAAAGGCAGTTTACTCAGCTTGGAAGGGGCCCCTTCTGCCAACCTTTCTCCTTCTGCTGCTTGGAAGGAGCTCCTGCAACCATCTTGGACCATGAGATGCTTTGCAGCGAAATCCATGTGTGAAGACAGTAGAGCAAAAAGACATAAAAGTCCATCAAGTAGTTCCCATGAAGCTACACACCTATGGGCTTCTTTTAAGTGAGAGAAACATTAACTTCTTTCTTGTTGAAGATACTGTTACGTTGCCTTTTCAGTTTTATGCAGCCAAACTTAGTCCTAACCAACGTTACAGGATAAAGCTACTCTTTCACAGGGTAGGTCTGGCAGGTCAGTGCACTTTGCTTAAACATGGTTTTTCCTTTTTCTGGCCTCACTCTCTGACAGTAAAGCTCGGAGCCGACAGCCCTGAGCGGCCAGGCCACCAGGTGTAGCATCGGTAGTCCCTCTAGAACTACGAACATCTATGGCAATGGAGATGGCTCTGAGGATAAAGCACTGAGGTGGACAAGTGACCACCAGCAGCCCCAGCAATAAAGAAGCCACAGCCAAGGCAGAGCCTTCACAGGTGCCTGAGAAACCACACCCACCTGGGCCCTGGGGACTTCATAGGTCACAGTCAGCCTTCACTCTGCCTCGGAGGACGATGACTTTTTTTCCCTCTTTGTTATCTCGCAAAGACTAGCATTTAGCTGTCAGCCCTCCTGAATAAGGTCTACACAGCAGGCAGACCCGTTTTGCCCAATCAGAGCCAATTACGGACCCCTGTCCCCCACTGTGGAAAGGTGTACACAGCTCCTAGAGGCAACTGCCGCCACCACATCTACTCCCACATTCAGATCACAAAAGGCAAGCGTGGTCTGGTCTCCACCCCCTCCCCCACAATGGCCCCACTGCCCTGGGACACCATCCGAGCTCCTTAACTGTTTCCAAGGCTGCAGGGGTCTGGCCAGCTGCCTGTTCCCTTCTCCTCTGCCTCAGTCTCTTCGATCCAGAACTGTCTTCCCTCCATTTTATGGACCAGCCATCAACAGCTGTGCACTCCCTTGTCTTGTCCCAACACATGGGCAGCTTTCTCTGTCTGGGAGCCACCCCATCTCTCCTTCTCCTGGACCCATCTTCTCCTATCAGCCTCAGAGAATCATCACATCTTCCTGGAAACTTCCCCAGTGCCCTTTGCTCCAGCCTACCATGGGCCACCCCTCCTTGGGCTCCAGCATCATATCCCAGACTGTGGGCTCCTTGAGGGCCAGAGCTGTGTCTGTTCCTACTCCCCGTTCCACACAGAGCCGAACTGGCCCATGCACAGGGGAGAGGATGCCCTGGAGGTCACAGCCGGCTGCAGGGGCTGACCACACAGCCCGTCAGACCCCACCGATGGCCGTGACTTCAAACCAGTAAGCTGCAGGCTCGCCGACGTGGCTTCCAACAGTAAGATCCTAACAGCTGAAGTTGGGTTCAGGGCTGGTACTCACTTTAGCGACTGTTAATCCTTCTCTTTCAGGAGGCAGAACCATCGTGGGAAGGGCCTTCATTTTCATTCCCTTTGCAGGCTGGGAGAGACCCGGCTTTCATCCGCCCAGTACTGAAATTGGGAGCCTGGCCACTGAGGCTGTGGTCCCTTCTGCCGGCAAGCCGGGACAAACCCCCAATTCAGAGGGCCCTCCATCTCTGCCACCAGAAAGCCCGCCATCCTGCCAAAGGGGCCTGTGAGAAGCTGAGGCATTTCATTTTCTGCCCTGAGGGATAACAAGCCTGTGGGGAAACTCCAGCGCCCCTTTGTGGTCCCAGTGGCAGGTCAGGTGCCAAGGACACACCCCAGCCCTGAAGACCCCCAGCTGGGCATGTGGGCGCGTTTTCTACGTGACTGCGCCATCCCCCCACCAGTCTCCCCTCACGGGCCTGCGCTCCTCTGTGGAAGGGACTTCCTGCTCTCACAACTGCCAGAGGCAAGGAGGAGGGTCTCCCCACACCCTTCCCTGCAGGAAGTATAGCCTCCGGCCCCTCCCCCGTTGGTCCCTGCCCATCCCCATGGCCTTTGGCAAGGCTCATGAGATGCCACACACTATGGTCCAGCCCAGCCTGGCCTGGGGCCCAGAAGCTCCTGAGGAGCCACAGAAACCCGTCCAGTTGATGCTTATGGGATCTTGGGGGATATAGTTCCTTCCTGTGTGGAGTAAATCCTGTGCCAGGAAGGGCCACGAACCAGCATTTGTCACTGTCACCGGGAGTAAAGCCCAGAGGTCTCATAGCAGAGGCCTCCAGGGGCACAGAGACACTGGCAGGGCCCAGTTTCCTACCTGGAAAGCGTGCCCCTGCCCAGCTGCTCTGTAGGATGGCACAGAGTGAAGGGGGCCTTCAGGGACCGCCCCAGGACTGACACCTGAAAGTCAACAAGGACAAAGGGGAGGCCCCCAGGGACACTCCCCCTAGGTCGGCAAGCCCCAGAGCTCACCCTCGTGACTGCTCCATGGCCAGCCAGCACCCACATCCTGTGCAGGAGCAGAGGAGACCCTCGGAGCTCCTCCAGGACGTCCTCTGGGGAGGGCTGTCCTCAGATTTTCAACCCCTCTACCATGGGTCAGCAACTCCCCATGCATGTGACTCCTGGGCACAGGAGCCAGCAACCCTGCACTGTGCAGACCCACCACCAAGCTCACCAGGGGGCTTCAACAGAAGGTCCTGGTGAACCTGAAGCCCCCCTCTGCCAGCACCACCTCTGAAGCCTGGCCTTGCATAGCCCCCTCAGGGTTTTAAGCATCTGCCCCATATCTTTTACCCTTCCTGCTCTCCCCACCTTGGTTGCTCCCCTTCCTTCCCCCAGATGCCTCCCAGAAGCAGAGACACTGACCCTACAGCCTTTGCTTTGTGGAATCTGATAGCACTGAACTGGAGGAGGAGGGCTGGATTTGGTTGATGCTGTGTCTGACGAGGCTTCACCCACAGCCTTGTCCAGAGGCAGACCGAGGACTCGGGGAGGGGGTCACCTCTTCCCCTGCTGCGGAAGCTGTCCTGGGCACCCTCTCTGTCAGGGCTGAGGCTCACCCACCGGGACCTCTCTTTCCTCGAACATCTGTGCATTTTAATATAACTTCCCAAAATATTACTCTGCAATTATTTCCAGAGACTTAAATGGGATCCCCAAATACATACAATTAAGACTAAAATTGTAATTTTAAATTAACTGCTATTTGAATAAACATAAAGCTTTCCCATCTCCAAGCCAAATGCAGACAACAACATCACAATTAACCCTCAGACGCCACCCAACTCCTGGAAACAGCCCCTCTGGAACCCTCATAGAGTCAAGCCGCTCCTGAAAACAGGTGGAGCCCCCTCCACAAACTCTAGAAATAGTCCTTCTTTCAGCTTTGCAAAATCAGAGTGTTTCTCCAGCCACCTATTAAAGGAGCAGCAGTGCCCTGCTCACAGTGTGGCAATGGCTTGAACCTAAGGCTGCAGCACCAGGTCTCGGTGGGCAGGGGACAAGGGCACAAGACCATTCCTCGTCTATCCTGCTTTATTGAGTGGAGGCAAGAGATGCCCTCTGACTCACGGTGCCCTTTAACTCTCTGTCCTCACCATAACCTCCTATTTGCAGCCCCCGCAAAAGTCCAGGAGTTCCAGATGACAGACTTGGGGCTCTCTGTCCTGGGAAGTCACCAGCTGTGGGAGCACCGGCAGAGGTGACAAGCATGGCCACAACCACCATTGACAGATGCCCCCTGACCACATCCCCCAGCCAGTTTTCCCAGTGCTCTGGCCCACAGGAGGGTGGCGGCGGAGAGCTTTTATTGGAGGGCTTCGTATCGTCAAGAGGGGCAGGGGGCTCTGTTTACCTCTGGAGCAGGGCTTCTAGACCCTCGGAAGGACTTCTCTGTGTCCCCTGCATCTAGGGGACTGGCATATAAGTCTTATGAAAATCCACAGGCAGGAAGCCATGGCCAGAGTTGTCCCCACCAAGAAAGGAAGAGAAGCTGCTTCGGGAAGAGCAGCCAGCTGCCCGTGGGTGTGGGGCACGGCCAGCCCAGGGCACTGCCCAAGGAGCCAGGGGTAGTGAGGGATGGGGACACAAATGCCAGGAGCAGGTGGAGCAGTCCCCGGCACCAGCCCAACAAGGCTTCGTAGGCATGAGTTATGAGTTCCCAGCAGCAGCATCTCGGGGAAGCCACACAAGTGGCCCTCAAGAGGACAGCTCAGAGTTCAACATCTACTGGGCCCCAAGCATGCCCAACAGCCTCTCTTAGGTCAGACTGCCCAGATACTGCACCTTTCGGGGCCCAACCCTGGCTAACAGGGACAGAGCAAGAGAAGAGAGCAGAGCGCGCGCGCACACACACACACACACACACACACACACACACACACACACATATACACACACGGCCCTCCTTCCACTGCCGGCTTCCGAGACAGGTCAGGCTGCTGCAGGCACGTGGATGAAACTCCAGAGATTCTACAATTCCTCATTTGATGACTGAAATGAGATTCTAGGGCTGAAAGTGACCAGAGGAACATTTTATTGCCCTAGAACAACAGAAAGCTCTAGGACTTCCCTGCATGTTCAGTGGGGCGGGTTCGGAGAGACAGTGGGGTAAATATAAAGCAACGTCTCATTCATTTCTTACCCAATGCACGCAATTCAACATAGTGGGCGTAGTGGCATCAGGCTCTGATGTCCCAGGCGGACACCAGCATTATCACACATTGGGTAGGAGACCTGAACATACCCTTCCCCAATGAAATTCCCCCGATGTCCTCTACTGGAAAACTCCACATGGGCGGGACATATCCGTACTTTGGAAGGGTTTGGTTCAAACCCCATGGAGAACCACTGAAAATGTTGCCCCTGTCCGTCTGTGGGGCAGGACGCCCACATCTAACACGGGCACAGACGTGGCCCACTCAGTGCCACAGCGTGGCGGTTGGCCCTACCGGCTCAGCACTGGCCTGGGTCAACCTCACAAGTGTAGCCTTCTTCTGGAAACATCCCCAACAGCAGCACAGGCCACCGTGTATCACTGCCAGTCATTTCCACCCTGTATCCCAGGGCACGGAGGCCCCAGAGAGGTGGAAGGACCTGGCCTCTGGGCCTCTGCATTGTGTAAAAAGAAAACCGCAGGCCCAAAATGGCATCACTTAGGCCAAGTCACCAAAGAGGGGTTTAATATCTAACCTAATGGAAGTTTTCACCTCCTGCAAGAATGGGAGTCTTACCCGGTCTGTGAGGAATGTTCTTTTTTTTTTTTTTTTTTTTTTTTGTTTAGTTTTATTTATTTATTTGTCAGAGAGAGAGAGAGAGAGAGATAGAGAGTGAGAGCGTGTGCACACGCACAAGCAGGGAGAGAGGCAGACAGAAGGAGAAGCAGACTCCCCGCCAAGCAACGAGCCCGATATAGGACTCAATCCCAGGACCCTGGGATCATGACCTGAGCAGAAGGCAGCTGCTTAATGAATGAGCCACCCAGGCATCTCCGTGAAGGATGTTCTGACTGGCATCTGTGAAGTCATCTGTCACAGGGTCCTCTCCACCCCCAGAGGAAGTAAGATCACCTGCATGATAAGACTCCCTACTCTTCCCCTTAGGGGAAGGTCACAGGCCAGAGAAAATCCCTTCTCTCCTTGCCCCACCCTCCTTCCTACAAAAACCCTGAATTTTGTACAGCTCCTCAGCTCCCCTCTCCTTGCTCGACTGCACGCATGCTGCCCAATTCAAGAATCATTTCACGAAGACAGTCAGATTGTTCTAACGCCCTCCGCTGGAATCTTGTTCTTGACAGCACCAACTTGGTTACATCCGCCTTTCTCCTAACTTCCTTTTATCCAGACATCAGTGGCCGATACTGCCCTTTCTGTCAATTAACTTTACTGCAAATGTCTTAACAGGGAGCAGGAGCAACCTTATCTGGAGTGAGTGAGAGGCGGGGCCACACTGGCGCACTACAAGAGCCTGGTCTTTGGAATCCCTATTCTCCCCCTTCCCCGACGGAATCAGGAAAACAATGTTTCTTACAGTCGGCATGAAGAGCAGAACAATGGCGATGGTTTAAAAATTGGTTCATGAGAACCGATGCTGGTGGCCAGATCGTCCGCAAGATGCGGAGCACGGGGGCAATTCTGCCCACAATGGCAATCCCAAAAACAAAGTACTGGGAATGTAGGGGGAGAAGGGTGAGGTGCGAGATTCACCCACACCAAGAAGGCAAAACAGCTGGCCATTTAGGAGTGACGGGAGAAAAGCCACCTGCTTCTGTGCTGCCTGGCTGCCCAGGGAGCCTGGCTCCCGGCGCCACCATGAGAGCTCTTGGAAAGAGCCACTGTTCTAGGTTTGGGGATGAGAGGGAACAGACTGACGAAGTTCTGATCTTCCAGGTTTTATGTTCTCATGAAGAAGACAGGGAAAAAAATGAGTGAACTATCAAATAAAGTATGTAATCCCAGGTGGTGACAAGAGTCATGAGGAAAACGGAAGCTGGGGAAGGGCTGGGTTTCAGCTCCCATTTGTAAAGAGCTTAGAAGTGGTCACTGCATCTTTACAATAAGAAAGAGCTGGACAAACTGAACACCAAGGACTTTTCTTGGACCCCTCAGTGAACAGAGCTTGCAGCCTGCCCCCTGAAATCTGAAGGACCAAGAAACATCTCTTGGCTCTGGCAGAGGGAGGAGGAAGTAACCACGATGAAATACACCCAGAATGTTCTCCATGACAAAGGTCTGCTGTCCAGGGGGATAGACTCAGCCAGAACCTTGTGTCAGAGCCACTGTGGGAAGATGGTCCGCTCACGGCAGTCCCCTGACCTCCCTGTCTCACCTGAGGGGGCTGGAAGAGCAAAGTAAGAAGAAACTCCCAGACCTGAAGCCACACAGGCCCACCTAAAGATGGAGAGTTTATCCTGGGACTCCAGAGTGCTTCCCCTGCCCCACACCTCTCCACCACGACACAAGACTTCAGTAGGACACCAGAGGGTGATGGCTCAAATTGCTGAGGAGTCCCTGCCCAGCAGGGCCAAGGGAAGGCCAAAGTCAAGGGGGAGGAGACAAAACCAAGGAGGATTCTGATGCCTCCAGCACCTACAGTTGCAGGAGACCTGACACCCCAACCCCTAATGAGATTCACATAACCATCACATGAAAGGCTTATGACCTCAGTTCATGTTTTCCAACAGAAAATGCCTGGCTTTCAACAAATTATAATGCATGATGAAAACCAAATCGATCAATCAATAAATATGAATATAAATATAACTAGATCTATCTTTTCAATCCCACATTTAAAACCAATAACGTAAGCCTTATGACCAAATTCAGATATGACGTAGATTTTGAAATTATCACACTGGGAAAGTAAAATAACTATGATTAATATGTTAAGGCTTCCAGTGGGAAAGACAGACAACAGGGAAGAACAGACTGGTAATGTAAACAGAAGGATGGAAAGTCTAAGAATCAAAAAGAGATGCTAGATTTTATTTATTTATTTGAGAAGAGGAGAGAGAGAAAGAAAGAGGAGAGGGAGAATCTTAAGCAGGCTCCATGCCCAGTGCAAAGCCCACTGCGGGGCTTGATCTCACGACCCTGAAATCATGACCTGAGCTAAAATCAAGAGCCAGACACTTAACTGATGGAACCACCCAAGCACCCAGATGCTAGGAAAAAAAAAAAAAATTTTTTTTTTTTTTAAATGAACCTGTAGAAGCATGCAGGTGGCTCTGTCAGTTGAGCATCTGACTCTTGGTTTTAGCTCAGGTCATGATCTCAGATTCCTGAGATGGAGCCTTGCATCAGGCTACATGCGCCACTGGGAGTCTACTTAGCTGTCTCCCTCTGCTCCTCCCCTTGTTTTCTCTGGAATAAATAAACTTTTAAAGGGGGGGGCGCCTGGATGGCTCAGTGGGTTAAAGCCTCTGCCTTCAGCTCGGGGTCCTGAGATCGAGCCCCGTATTGGGCTCTCTGCTCAGCAGGGAGCCTGCTTCCCTTCCTCTCTCTCTGCCTGCTGCTCTGCCTACTTGTGATCTCTGTCTGTCAAATAAATAAATAAAATCTTTAAGAAAAAAAAAAAGAAAAGAACCTGTAACAGAAATGAAGAATGCCCTTGAAAATAAAGAATACTCATCAGTAGATTCAAGATGGCTGAGGAAGAAATCAGTGAGCTTGAAGATAGATCATTAGAAACTTTCCCAAATGAAGTGCATAGAGAAAAAAGGAACGGGGGTTAGGAGTAGCATCCAAAAGCTGTGGGACAATATCAAGAGATATAACATATGTGTACTTAGAATATCAAGAGGAGTCAAAAGAAATAATGGAGAAGGAAAAAATTTGCAAAATATTTTTTCAAAGGGGCACCTGGGTGGCTCAGTGGGTTAAAGCCTCTGCCTTCAGCTCAGGTCATGATCCCAGGTCCTGGGATCCTGCCCCACATCAGGCTCTCTGCAGCAGGGAGCCTGCATCCCACTCCCTCTCTCTCTGCCTGCCTCTCTGCAGGCAGATCTCTGTCTGTGATCTCTGTCTGTTAAATAAATACATAAAATCTTTTTTAAAAAAATAAAATAAATAGAAATTATACAAACAATTTCCTTAGACTAGAATGGAATTAAAAATCAACAGGAGGATAGACAAAATCCCCAAATAACCCAAAAATCTAGCAACACAATTCTAAATAACACATGGGTCAATGAGGAAGTATCAATAAATTTTTAGAATTTTTTTGTACTAAATGAAAATAGGATTGGTCAAAATTTGTAGAATGTAGCAAAAGTGGTGTTTAGAGAAAAAAATGTATCACATTAAATGTATCTGTTAGAAAAGAAGATCTAAATTCAGTAACCTAATCTTCTACCTTAGGCAACAAGATGAAGAACAAGTGTAAGCCTAAATTAAGCACAAGAAATACAGCAAAAGAGCATAAATCAATGAAACTGAAAATAGAAGGATGATAGGAAAAAAAAAATCAACACACCAAAATTCTGGGGGGTTCTGACCAAGCTGAACAAGAAAAAGGAGAGAAGACACAAATTACTCATATGGGAAATGAAAGAAATACTGATCCCATGGACATTAAAGGGATAATGAAAGAATACAACAAAGAACTCTATGCCTCCAAATTTGATAATTTAGATAAAATGTGCCAATTTCTTAAAAGATATAAACTACCAAATTCAAACAAGGAGAAAGGCAAAGTGGAACAATTATTTGTATTAAAGAAATTAAATCAATAATTAAGAACCTTCTCTAGGGGCGCCTGGGTGGCTCAGTGGTTAAAGCCTCTGCCTTCGGCTCAAGTCATGATCCCAGGGGCCTGGGATCAAGCCCGACATTGGACTCTCTGCTCGGCAGGGAGCCTGCTTCCCCCTCTCTCTCTCTGCCTGCCTCTCTGCCTACTTGTGATCTCTGTCTGTCAAATAAATAAATAAAATCTTTAAAAAAAAAAATCACTGGGCCCAGATGACTTCTGTCATGAGGTCTATCAAATATTTAAGGAAGGTAGGATATCAATTTTCTATAATCTACTTCAGAAATTAGAAAAGGAAGGGATGGGGCATCTGGGTAGCTCAACCGGTTAAGTGTCCAGCTCTTTGTGTTGGCTCAGGTCATGATCTCAGGGCTGTAAGATCAAGCCCCATGTCAGGCTCTTTATTCTGTGAGGAGTCGTCTGCCTAAGATTCTCTCCCTGTGCCCCGCTCTCTACCTTGCATGCACACATGGGAACTCATTGGCTCTCTCTCTCTCTCTTAAAAAAAAAAAGAAAAGAAAGGAATACTTCCTGAATTATGAAGCCAGTATGACCCTAACATCAAAACCAGATAATTACAAGAAAACTACGGACCAGTATCTCTCATGAACACCCTTAAAAATCCTCACCAAAATATTAGCAAATAGGATCCAACAATGTATGCAAAGAATTATACACCACGACCAAGTGACATGTCTTCCCGGAATGCAATGTTGGTTCAACATGAGAAAAGCAATTAATGTAACACAGACTAAAGAAGAAAAAAATACACGATTGTATTAATTGATGCAAAAAAAAAAGTATCTGACAAAAATCCAACACCAATTCTCGATTTAAAAAGAAAACATTCACCACATTAGTGATAGAGACGATCCTTAGCTTGACAAAGGGAAATAAAGTCAAAACCACAGTAATGTACCACTTCACACCCATATGGTTGGCCATAACTTAAAAACAAACAAACAAACAAACAAATGTTGGTAAGGATGAGGAAAACCGGAACCCTCAAATACTGCTGGTGAGAATGTAAAATAAGACAGTAGTTGTGGAAAACAGTTTGGTTTTCAAAATTACAACATGATCTAGCAATTCCAGTCCTAGGTTTATACACAAAAGAACTGGAAACACATATTCAAACATCCTGGGACCCTGATGGCCGCACTGCAGGGAGAGCCACTCCTCTATGACAGGAATGGGGCTGCCTCAGAGGCAACACAGTACCCCCCAGAACACCAGGGCAGCAGAAAGGGACCTGGCAGGTCTGACAGGGGAGATAGACAGGGTCATAGGAAATACAGCCTACTGTATTTCTAAGCATGTCCTGCACGCCTTCCCATCTTTCTCCACAAAATGAAGGTAAACGTATGGGGTGCCTGAGTGGCTCTGTTGGTTAAGCATCTGCCTTCGGCTCAGGTCATGGTCGCGGGATCCTGGGATCCAGCCCCGTGTTGGGCTCCCTGTTCAGCGGGGAGCTTGCTTCTCCTCTGCCTCTGCCTGCCGCTCCCCCTGCTTGTGCTCTCTCTTGCATGCTCTCTCTCTCAAATAAACAAACAAAACCTTTAAAAATGTTTTTTTTTTTTTTGATGAAGGTAAACTTGAAAAAAAAAAAAAAGGAAAACAATGAAAAATGTTCGTGTTACCACACTTAAGGTTTCATTAGGCAGAGGTGGGGGCAACAAGGCACATCGCTGTTTTCCCAGCTCCCATTCAGCACATGAGCCGAGGTGTCTATGCCAACAGCTCCCAGGGGTGGGGGCAGCACAGCAGTGACAACCACAAGTCCTACTCACTCAGAGTCGCCAGGCCCCAGAGGACGCTCAGCCATCCGCAGGACGGTCCTGGCCTCAGAGGCTGGCGTGCCCACCCGGGATTCAGCAAAGCTTCAAGCTTCCGGAGACTGGAACGAAAGAGAGCACAAACCGGACATCAGTGGGCTGCGGGCAGGCTGCTCATCGATGAACACACGGGCGTTCTAGCTGAGCGACGGGCCACACGTTAAAAGGAGAGGCTAACCGCACCCTGCATCGAAGCGTTAAAAGCAGCTCAGATGGAGAGGATGTGGAGAAAGGGGAACCCTCTTACACTGTTGGTGGGAATGCAAGTTGGTGCAGCCACTTTGGAAAACAGTGTGGAGATTCCTCAAGAAATTAAAAATAGAACTTCCCTACGACCCTGCAATTGCGCTACTGGGTATTTACCCCAAAGACACAGATGTCGTGAAAAGAAGGGCCATCTGTACCCCAATGTTTATAGCAGCAATGGCCACGGTCGCCAAACTATGGAGAGAACCAAGATGCCCTTCAACGGATGAATGGATAAGGAAGATGTGGTCCATATACACCATGGAGTATTATGCCTCCATCAGAAAGGATGAATACCCAACTTTTGTAGCAACATGGACGGGACTGGAAGAGATTATGCTAAGTGAAATAAGTCAAGCAGAGAGAGTCAATTATCATATGGTTTCACTTACTTGTGGAGCATAAGGAATAACACGGAGGACATGGGGAGAAGGAAAGGAAAAGTGAATTAGGGGAAATTGAAAGGAGAAACGAACCATGAGAGATTGTGGACTCTGAGCAACAAACAGGTTTTAGAGAGAAGGTGGGTGGGGGGATGGGAGAGCCTGGTGGTGGGTAATAAGGAGGGCACGGATTGCATGGAGCACTGGGTGTGATGCGTGAACAGTGAATCTTGGAACACTGAAAAAATAAAGAAAGAAAAAAAAAATAAAAATTTTTTAAAAGCGGCTCAGAACTGCAGGGTCAGAACTCTGGGGTTCTGCAGAACAGCCAAAGACTGAAAATCAGAGTTGCGAATAGATCGTGAGCCTCTCCAGGTTTCCAAGTGATGCCTCCTGTTCGTTCCCCAAGATCAGCAAGCACAGAGAGCTAACGACTTGGGGCCACCAGCAGCCAGGCCTCCACCAGAGAGAGCAGGGAATGTAATCCTTTTGGAGGAAGGTATGGGAAACCCTGTGGCATTAATATTGCAGGTTTCACTTGCTCTAACAGGAAATGAAGTCCATTCTTCAAGGTCCTGTTCCCAATTTGTTTTCCCAAGACGCAAAATGCGATACAAGATACAGAGCTCGGTGTCATTTGCATTATTCATCTTACAATGGTGTGTGACACACATAGGGGGACATTCTACAAAAGACACTAACCCAAGCCTTTTCAAAGAAAGGCGACCGTATGGACGCGTGGGTGCACAGTGCAAGCCATTCCCTGTGCAAGTGGCATCATTTCCGCCCTGACGCCCTGGGGATGCCGGCGCTCAGCCGGCGGCCTGCACACCAGGGCCACCACGGCGAGGGCCGTTGCCTGGATCTCTGCATGGAGCCCAAGTACTGAGAGACAGCCTGAATCATATCCTAACTCTGTCCCATACAGCACGGAAAGACAAAGGAAACCCACCCGTGCCTCAGTTTCCCTACTTCAGAGGAGGAGGGGAGCACTGAGATATTGGGCTTCAGGCCCCACCTCCAGCACCAACACCTTGGTCTCCCTACCATGGCGAACGAAGGCACTGACCCCCATGCCTTAAGCTTTAATGTTGATGGCACCTGCCGTGTTCCCTGCCCATGAAACAGGCCACCCAACTGAAGGCCTCCGAAGTCTTAACATGGATCCCGCACCCCCGATCATGGGCCCACTCCAGTACCAGTGGGCAAGAGCACCACTGTCTGTGCAGATAACACGCTGGCCCAACCACTCCTGCACCAGCACCCAGCTACAGCCAGGGACACCAAGGGGGTGCGTGGAGGTACGGTACTCCAGGACACGGCACTGATTCTGGACTGCGGCATGCAAGGCAGCCAAGCTCCCAGGCCTGAGCCCTCATCATGCCCCGAGCCCCCCTGCCACTGGTACTTCACCCCTTTCACGCCAGTGTTTGGGTCATTCCATTTTTGGTTCCTCCAGAATCGTACTGACAAACTCCTATTCATTCTTCAAAACCCAGTGGGGAAAGGCATCCCTGAGCTTCAGTGGTAAGAACACTCTTCTTGGCTTGGCCTGTTGCTGCAGCTTTCATTCCCAACCCTATCCCCTGATCCCTCCAGGAGCCCACCTGGCATCCTGAAGGCAGCATTCCAGAGACTGCCAACAAAGGACCTGGACCTCAAACATAACCTTAAAGAAAGGGGAGGGTTAACGCAAGCCACTACATAGGCGGGGAAAGGACTCTGAACAGGAGTGCTGAGCTGGGGTCACAGACACCAGCTGCAGCAGAAGGGAAGTAAAAAAACAGGCGACTGAAGACCATACAGAGCACCTACCCACCACCAAGCTCAGAGGCCCATGATAAGTCGCAGGCAAATGCGGCCACCAAAAGCTTCTGACTGTAGAAGGGGGTTACCGGATTGGTTAGGGGCAAGACAACCTGGGAGGTGTGGGGCTCATCCAGGAGCCCCCAGAAGGAATGCAGAGTCCCTTGGGGAGAAGAAAGAGGCTCGACACTACACTGAGCCCCCCGCCTAGGCTATGTGGATGGCGCTATTCAGAAGGGGTTCACAACACAGAAAAGCTCCTCCCTGGCTTCTCCCTGCTCCCCATGACCCCCAGCCCTGCATTCGGTATGGGAAGCCTCCTGCCAGTCCCCAAAGCTGCATAATTACTCTGCAAAACTGCCTTTACTCAACTTGCTTGGTAACTGCCATGAGCCACAGGCTGCCACATACAGCATGTCCCCGAGGCTAAAAATACAGCCAGCTTCCCGGCAACACTCGTCCTCCAGGGGCCTTCCACAGGGGCAGAGGGCAGCTGGCCGGTGACCAGGGAGTCTTCCTTGGCTGAGCATCCATCCTCCATTCAAAAGCCATCTGTGGGGCCAACCAGCTCTGTGCCAGGCTGAGGACCTCAGCTCTCCGTCTGCTCCCATGAGCCTGCCCGGCAGGACCAGCTGACACTGTGTCCCTCCCTACCCCACTCCCACCGCCCTGTACTCAGCCACACACAGGGCTCACCCAGAAAAGGCTCACAAGGAAATGGCAAACACATCAGCAACTCATAACTCCCTAGTCATGAACAGACAAGGAGTAATGCGCAGCCCCCAGCTGCTGCCCTCCACTGCTCCTTCCCAACCCCAGAAAGAATACGAGGAGGCACATGGGTGGGCACTTGGAAGAAGTGACCCAGCGGTGAACAGCCCAGCCAGGGCTGCGCTGGCATAGGGACACTGCCAGAGGACAGCCTGGTCTGTTGAGAGGGACTCGGTGCTGGCAATGTCACACCCACTTCCACCACGTCCACACTGACACTGGACAGCAGAAAAATGGCCAAGCTCTGGAAGGCAGAGCTCACAGGGTCAGGCCTGCCCCCGAGGTCAGGGGATGCTCCAACCTTTGTAACCTGCTAGAGTCATTTCTTGTCTGAGGCCCTCTGTGTGCTGCAGCTGGGCTGTCTGTCCCTGTCCTGCCCCTTGCTCACACTCCCACAGCGCACGACGCACAGAAGCCTCTGTCCTCTCAGTCAGAGGAAAGTCCCACTGCATCCGCTTCCCAGTCTCAACCACCAGATGAGCTCGGCGAGGTGTTTCTCTACCTGGTCCCTAAAGAATCTGAGACAGAAAACACAGAGATGGCGGGCACCTGGATGGCTCAGTGGGTTAAGCGTCTGCCTTCAGCTCAGATCATGATCCTGGAGTCCCAGGATCGAGTCCCACATTGGGCTTCCAGCTCAGTGGGGAGTCTGCTTCTCCCTTCGACCCTCACCACTCTAATACTTTCTCTCTCTCACACACATAAATAAATAAAATCTTTACAAATATACATTTAAAAAAGAAAACATACAAATGATGAACAGGTACGTGAAAATACTCCACATCACTCATCATCGGGGAAATGTAACTCAAAACCTTAGCAAGATACCGCCTCACACCTGTCCGAAGAACCAGTCTCAAAAACACGAGAAGTAACAAGTATTGGCGAGGACATGGAGGAAAGAGAACCCTTGTGTGCAGTTGGTGGGGAGAAAGCTGATGTAGCCACTGTGGAAAACAGTGGGGAGGTTCTTTTAAAAAGTAAAAATAGAAGTACCATTCAAGCCATTCCACCTCTGGGTATTGATCTGAACAAATGGAAACACTAACTCCAAAACACACCTGCCCCCACCATGTTCACCGCAGCATTATTTACAAAAGCTAAGACAAGAAAACAACCGAAGTGCCCACTGACAGGTGAATGGATAAAGAAAATGTGGTTGAAAAAAAAAACCTGTATATATACACAGTAGAATTATTCAGCCATTAAAGGAAGAAAGAAAGAAAAAGACAGACAGACAGACAGACTGCCATTTGCAACAACATGGATGGACCTTACTGGTCTTACGCTACATGAAATAAGTCAGACAGAGAAAGACAAACACCATACGATCTCACATATACATGGAATCTAAAACAATAAAGAAACAAACAAAAACACCGAGTTCACAGATACAAAGAACAGACCGGCAGAGAACAAAATGCCCAAGGTAGGGGGCAGTGGGGGGAGGGGGAAATGCATGAAGTGGGGGTACAAACCCCCATCTATAAGGTAAGTGCTGGGGATTAAAGAAAGAGCTTGGTGACAATCGTTAATAACACTGTATTGCATATTTGGAAGTAGCTAAGAAAGATATTAAAAGCTCTCCTCACAAGAAAAGTAATTTTGTAATTACACGTGGTGAAGGCTGTGAACGTGGTGTTCCTTTCACAATATACATAAACATCAAATCACTGCTCTGTACGCCTGAAACAAATATAATGTTATATGCGGATTACACCTCAACTTACAAAAAAGAAAAAGAATCTGAGAAGGCAAAAAGGTAAAACCTAGGTCTGAGGGGACAGAGATGAGAATGTACAGACCAGGGGCCGGGCCCCAGATGTGCAGGCCAGAAGGTCCTATGCTGAGGTTCTGCCCTGCCCACATGCAGCCCAGCCTCTGGGTGGCAAACTGCAGCTGGGACAGACATACCCTCCTCGCAGCCCTCAAGCAAATGGCACATGGCCCTGACAGGTATCCTGGCACAGCCAAGTCAGTGTCCAAAAAGCCTTTCGCATTTCCTCTACCTCCAAGGACCAGAGAATCAGGGGATGCTCTAAGGGTCTGCCTGGGAAGCCAAGGGTGGGTCCCTGATATATGAAACATGGAGAACTTGCTCTCATCGTCCCCGCCCCAAAGCCTTCCCATCTCAATTGATGGCTACTTTCTTCCGGTTGCTTAGGCTGAAGCCCCAGAGCCATCCTGGGCTCTCCTACTTCCCTTGTCCTCACACCCATCAGGAAACCACTGGTGCCTGGGCTGAGCCTCCCGTCCCTGTATGACTGCAGTGGCTCCTGACAGCTCATTATCTCTGTCTGGCCTTTTCCAACCTAGTCCTGGAGCACCAGCCCAAGGTTAAGTCCTCACCAGTCTCTGAGGCCCTACACAATCTGACATCCTTCTCTCCAACTGCCCCTCATGACCTCCACCCTCGCTCCCTCAGCACCAGCCACTTGGCCTCCTTGCTCTTCCTCGAACATACTGGACAGATTTCACCCCAGGCGCTTTACATGGGCCATTCTCTTAGCTCCCTACATCGCTCTGTCCTTCCCCTCCTCCATGCTGCTGCTCATACCTCACCCTCCCTGACCACCTTACTCAAAACCATAATGCCACCCACCTAGCCTTTCCTGGCCTCCTTCTCTGCTTTATGCTTCCCCACAGCAATTACCACCATGTAATATGTGATATATTTCTTTCATTTACCTTGGTTATAGCCTGCTTTCCCTCACTGGAAAGCAAGCTCCATATAAGTGGAGGGATTTTCAATCAACATTCAATAAAAATATGTGGAATGAATGAGTGACTCCATCCTCCCCCTGGGAGGATGCCATGGCCAACACCAAGCAGCCCAGGAAGCTGACAGGGACACAGCGCTGCTCTCCACCTCACAGGTGATGACGAGACTCCAGCATTTGAAGCTGTCCAGGAAAGAAGAGGAAGTCCTTCTTGGATCCAAATGTCCCCTCCAAATAAGCCCCCCTCCAAATAAGCTCTCTACAGAGAGCCCAGAGCTAGAAGCACCAGGTCCAGCCTTTCCTTTTACGGGTGAGGAGCCGAGGCTCAGAGGGTGATACAGACCCCCCTCCCCACCATACACCCCAGGCCTTGCTGTGGTCTGCAGCCCTGACCACACCCCAGTAGCAGTGGGCACAGGGCTTGGTCCCCAGGCTGGCCCCAAGCACCCCCAGAGGCCACGGTGGAGTGGTTAGGAGCCCATCTGGAGTCAGGCTGCCCAGGCTCACTTTCTGAAAACCCCAGCAAATCATGTAACTCCCCTGGCTTCTCTTGTCCTGATTCTAGAACATGGGGGACTTCCGAAATCTCCACAGGCTTCTAGGAGGAGGAGGAACATCTGCACCAAACCACCTAGAGCAGGGCCAGCTGGGGATGAGCAAGCACCGGGACCCCTCGACACTGACAAGTCGAGGCTGCCCCAGGATGCGGGGCAATGAGAAACGAGAAGAGAAGCCCTGGAAAGATGGAGAACAACTAGAGTTTTAATCAAGATAATGAAAGGAAATAAGAATTCAGAAGCTCACCTATCTAATGGCTCTGTCCTCATTACTTTCTGAGAACTTTCCTTACTGATCTAATGTGAGCCCTACGAGGTCTTCTGAAGAACACTTTGCAGACAGGAAACACGAAGGTTCACCATAACTTTCCTGAAGAAGAAAAAGAAAAGAAAAGAAAGAAAGAAAAAAGCTCCTCCTAGGATGCAAGGAACTAAACACGTCAGTGTGGAGTGGTGGGTGTGGAGCAGTCTTCCTGGCTCAAGCCCATGACTGGACGACGAGAGCCCACTCCTGTCAGCCAGGCTCCCGGATGGAACCCACGAGAGACAAACCCAGTCAAAGACAGGCACCCACTTCTCCTGCCTTTCCCAGGAGGGGCAAGGTGCCTTGAGAAATGAGTACCAGCCCACGCCCCCATGCTCCGATCCTCTGTGGGGCCGGGCATCCCAGGTACAGAAGAGGAAACAGGTCCTAAGGGAAGGAGCTCACCACAGCTGCAAACTGCCAGGCAGAGAGGGTACTCCCCAGCTTTGGGGGACCACTCTGGACACCAGCTTGAGGGAAAGTCTAGGCTGACCACTTCTGCAAGACCAGACATGGGGATGTGGCGTAGGGCTGTGCTCTTAGGGGGGGCCCAGGACCAGGACAAAAGGCAGAAGGGGACCCACTCTTCCTCACAAAAACTCAGACCCACTGGCACACCCCACCTCGACGGCCTCACCCCTGTCACATGGTCCTGGGAACTGAGGTGTGTTCCAAGAACATTTGTCCCTGGGAAGGTGCTCTGCTCTGGTGCATGTGACAGAAGCCATATTAGGGGCTTCTGCAGGCTCGGAAGGCAGGAGGGCCACTCAAACAAGTGTCTGGAGGAAAAAAAAATCAGGATCCACTGTGAAAGGCAACAAAATGATGACTTTGGAAAGCAAGGACCACAAGGCTCCATGTGCCTCGGAGTGGGGTGCTGGAGGGGGCAGGCAAAGGGATAGCAAGCCCGGGGCCCCTGCAGAGAGAACAGAGGGGTACACAATGGTTTAGGGCAGAGGGATTGGGACAAATCCAAACCAATGGCCCCCATCCAGCGGAGGGTGGAGGGTCCCCAACCCCGGACAGGAGCCCCTTTCTTGCAAACCGCAGCCAGGAAGGCCCTCCCTCAGACTCCAGGCCCATCTGCCCAGTAGGAGGGAAGCCAGTGAGGACCAGCCTCACCCTGGGGAATTAGCACCACATCCCTGAGGGGATTCTATTCTTCTCCTGCCCTAGTGGACCAGCAGAGAGACTACGGAAGGGCGAGCGACTTGCTCGAGGGGGCCGAGCTAAGTCCCAGGAGAAGCCAGGGCCCCGACCCTGGGGAGACCACATTCTGAAGCCCTCTCTGTCCTCGTGCCCCTGTCCTGCCTTCCGTCTGGGCACCGGACGTGTGGAGCATCGATGCGGGATGTGATGATGGTGTCGCGTGTAAACACTTTTAGGTATATTTTTGTACTTCGCCAACTTCTGAGAGTGCTATCATTTTGTTTCACGCCAGAAGGACCCTTCTCTTGGGCTACCCCAAAAATTTCCCTGGTGTGATCAAATGGGGTAAGATGATGGAAATCCTATTCACTGTATAAAAATGCTCCAGAGGGACTAAATTTTTTGCATACTCTGTGAAGTATTCTTAATTTGCTGGATACGAACGTGGGGAGAAATGTATGGGGAATGTGGCCCCTGACTGGATCCCAGGACAAGTGAATCCTAGAGAAAGGTACTGAGCCTCCAAACGGCTCCCTGGCCTTCTGGCTGGGTCACCACGCCTGTACAGGAAGCTGAGGTCCCTGGACTGCACCCGAGGCTTGTCATTTCAGTAGCTCGCAGCTGTGGCTGGATGGGGTGTCCTTTGTTGTGCCAGACACCCAGACACAGGGGCATGGACTGGGCCCATCTATGCTGACCGCTCCCTAGTGCGTTACCTCCGTCTAAGCTCTCCTGAAGTTCACACTCACGGCATCCCTCTCGGCACACCCAGCGCGTGTCTAACAGGCTCCTCGAGCTCAGTGTGTCCAAGCGGGGCCAAGATTTCCCTGCAAAAGACCCAGCACCACGCAGAGCCTCGCACACTACCAGCTGATTACAACGCACTGCCCAGCTGGGTTCACCCTTGCCTCCCCTCTCTCCCACCCTACCTCTGAGCCATCAGAGAACACAGTACTGGGCTCGAGCTTCAAATGCTTCCAGAACTCCAGCTCCTCTGGTCCTCCCCAGCAACCCAGCCAGCCACGGCCTGCATGCTCTCGTGGCTCCTCACAGGGCTTCCTGCTTCAACCTAGACACTACACAGCAGCCTACCTTAGTGGCAAGCGTGGTCCTTCAACACAGCGCGGGAGGAGCTTTGCACTCACGGTCTCCGTGAGCCTGGGCTATGAAAACACAGCACCATGGACTTGGTGGGGGGGGAAGGGGCATCCACAGAAATTTATTTCTCACCATTTGGAGGCTAGAAATCTGAGATCATGGCACCAGGGCTATCGGGTCCTAGTGAGAACGCCCTTCTGCGATACAGACTGCCCACTTTTTGCTATGACCTCACGTGGTGGACCTCCTCACAGAGCTGTCCCGCCTCTTCTTATACAGGCACTAATCCCATCGTGAGGACCCCACCCTCATGACCTAATTACCCCCAAAGGCCCCACTCCTAACACTGGGATCAGGCATGGAGTTCAACCACGAATTTGGGGGGACACAAACATTCAGTCCGGGATGCACGCACATGCCTGGATGACGATTATACTTGAACAAAATGTTCGCTTCAAGAAATCGAAGTGGTTGGGGTTAGGAAGGGGGAAATGGGAGATCCTCGCTAAAGGATATTGGGGATGGAAGTTTTCTGGGATTACGTGGGGGTAATAGCTGCATAACATGGTGAGCACTTTAAAAACTTCTGCACCGTATACTTTAAAGGGGTGGATTTTATGGTACGGGAACATCTCAATAAAGCTGTTACACACTTTTTTAAATCATAAGTCAGATCATGTTCTCGTCTCTTCAACCTCCTCCTCCAGCAGCCCACTGCCGTTCAGAGGAAAGGTCCTCAGGGTGGCAGGAAAGGCCTCCACTCACAACCTCCAGGCCCCCTGGCTTTGCTCCTGGTCACGTACTTTGCCCCTACTTCATGGGCTCTTTGCTGTTCCCCAGATATGCCAGGCCTGACTTCCATGGAGTCCCACTCACCCCGAGGCCACATCCCTCGTCCTGCCCTGTGCCCCTCATGCTGCCCCTCACCTGCCGGGGTGGAAATCCCTGCAATTCCCACCTGCTGTGGTCCATGAAATACTCCCCTAACCTATAACGCCTATGACAGTGCTCCATGGCAACCCTCTGAATGTTGATTCAGTGACAGGACTGTCCCCAGGACACACACAGAGATGGATGCCCACTCAGAGAGACCGATGGCCAGGAAGGCAGAGCAGTCACTCAGCCAGGGTCTGAGGACATGAGCAGTATCAGTACCTCCTGTGTACCGCACATGGGCTGGGGGTGAGCAAAGGCCCCCTCGGTGGGACCAGGAAACCAGCTCACATGTGTGACTCGACAGGAAATGGCCCTCCCCACCCCGACCTCCAGCTACAAGGGCCTCTGAGGCCCATGGGGCCTGGGCCACATCCCCACCAGGCACACTGAGGGGGGACACATGCTCTGCCTTCTAAATGGCCGCAGTTGGGGACGCCTGGGTGGCGCAGTTGGTTGGACGACTGCCTTCGGCTCAGGGCGTGATCCTGGAGTCCCGGGATCGAGTCCCACATCAGGCTCCCAGCTCCATGGGGAGTCTGCTTCGCTCTCTGACCTTCTCCTCACTCATGCTCTCTCTCACTGTCTCTCTCTCTCAAATAAATAAATAAAATCTTTAAAAAATAAATAAATAAATAAATAAATAAATGGCCGCAGTTGGAAGAATGCCATTAGGGAAGCCTCCCACCGTAGGACTGTGGAAAACCGCCTGTTCCAACCATGACTCCCATGTCTAGGCTACATCCTGTTCCAACCACACGATGAAATAGGTGCTGGATGTCATATGGAAGGGACTTCAAATCCCTTCCCACCTTCCTCTCTATTCATGTCCTCCTCAAGGAGCCAGCAGGGGACAGGAGCACTGATGTCCCTGGGCACGTGTGAGGCCATAGCAGAAGAACAGTGGCCCGTGTGTCCTCCCACGGTGCCGTGGCCTTAGCCCTCACGGAACACCATGCTGCCGCCCACCCCCACGACCACGGGGACAGCCGGGCCGGGCAGCGGCCACCCTTCTTGCTGTTTCCAAAGCCTGGCTCCCGCACAGGCCCCGCACCCCTACCCCACTCAGGTAGTCCTGTGAAAGACCACGGCTTTCCGGAACATGACACAAGAAACAACACGGAATCCAGGAGGGACTAAGGAGAGGAAACTGGTGAAGAGGAGCATGGGGGCTTCCTTCCAGGCAGGGAGGCCACCTCCCTTCACCTCACTGCCAGTTTGGGAATTTCGCAGAGGTTCCCAAAGATGATGACTATCAATTGGGCTGAGTAATCGGGGACCAATTAGGGCAGCAAGGTCAGGCAGCCCCTCCTTGCCCCATGATGGCCCTGAAGCAGTGGGCAGCTGCTCTGGGACAGGCAGATGGAAGTGGCAGCAGGGACACTGAGACCAGACAGGGCCAGAATGGGGGAGTCAGAGAGACCAGGACATGGGGACACCTGTCCCCAGAGACGAGCCAGCCCCTCAGCAGCCTGGCCCTCCCCCATGCCACAGGAAGCAAAGACTCAAAAGACTATCACAAATGGATAGTTGTAAAATAAGAGGAAGCTACCAAGACAGGAACACAACTAGTGGAGTCAAAACATTTGTCAAAACCCATGGAACACACAACCCGAAGAGTGAGCCTTACCCGAATTTAGTTAATAATAACAATAATATACAGTGCTGGCTCATCCATGCTAACCGATATCCCATATTAACACTCGATGTGAATAATAAGGGAAAGTGAGGGTTTGAGAGCGAGGGGGCAAATGGAAACGTGGAATGTTCTGTTCAATTTTTCTGTAAGCCTAAAACTGCTGGAAGACATGAAGGCTGTTGATTTTTTTTTTTTTCAAATATAATAGTTGAGATTGAGAGGGCTACACGTAAGCGTGGATACCACCATTGGGTCAACTGGAAGACGAAGCTTCGGGATTTTCCCAGAGTGCAATGCAAACAGACCTGGGCAGCCCCCTGCAGGAGGCCATTTGGCTCCAGCAGCATCCCCTACCCCCTAAGCCTGCCATCACAGCCTCCAGCTCTCCAAACTGAGAAGACCAGTAAGTTCCCAGGGTTTTGGTTGTTCATATTCTTTTCCCCCCTGACTGCTTTTTTTTTGGGGGGGGGATGGCATAGGGGCAGCAAAGGAGCCTCAGAAAAGATATAAACCTTAGCCCATGTCCTTGGCCTCTTCCAGGCTGCTGCATTTCCCAGCTCATGGCCTAAGAGAGTGTTCTCTCCTTTACTCAGCTGTTAGTGGTGAATTACTTTTTTTGGCTGGTTTTCTCTTTTTTAAAAAATTTATCTCTTTAGGAGGAGTCCCAGTGAAGCCTTTCCGAAAAGCAATTCAGCATTCCCTATCAAAAATTTAAATCTGCATATCCTTTTATCCAACAGCGCTATTTCCAGAGGGACTCACATATATCCGAAATGATGCCTGTACGAGCGTTCTTCATTGCAGCCATCATTCTAAAACCTGGAAGCAACCTAAGTGCCCATAAAGAGGAGAACAGTTAAATAAATTATGGCCAAGTCCACGCGCTGAAATACTTCAAGGCGTTTTTTTTCTAAAAGAGGTAGACCAATGTGTACAGACAGAGAGAAATCTTATGGCCTATGGTGCAGTGAAAATGGTAAAACAGCTAGAGGGTAGGAGTATGTATATAGATCCATCAAGCTAGCGAGTAAACACGGACATAGCTGCAAGTCGAGTATGGAGGCAAAGGCATACGGAACAGACTGGGAAGGACCAGCGCTTGTCAGCAGTTTCCTCTGGGGGAGGGACTGGAAACAGGGAAGGCTGAGGGGGTGTTCACTTTTAACTTATTAAATAGGTGTGTCCTGGTTGAGTCTTTTACCCAAATACATTCATTATGCACCAGCACCATAATGAAAACCACAGTCTGTGCCTTCCAGGAGTTCACGTTATAGTTAGGGAGCTGTCTGCAGTAAGAGAAATGGCTGATGGAGGCATAATACTCCATAGTGTATATGGACCACATCTTCCTTATCCATTCATCCATTGAAGGGCATCTTGGTTCTTTCCATAGTTTGGCGACCATGGCCATTGCTGCTATAAACATTGGGGTACAGATGGCCCTTCTTTTCATGACATCTGTGTCTTTGGGGTAAATACCCAGGAGTGCAATTGTAGGGTCATAGGAAAGCTCTATTTTTAATTTCTTGAGGAATCTCCACACTGTTCTCCAAAGAGGCTGCACCAACTTGCATTCCCACCAACAGTGGAAGAGGGTTCCCCTTTCTCCACATCCTCTCCAACACATGTTGTTTCCTGTTTTGTTAATTTTGGCCATTCTAACTGGTGTAAGGTGATACAACTTTTGTAGCAACATGGACGGGACTGGAAGAGATGATGCTGAGTGAAATAAGTCAAGCAGAGAGAGTCAATTATCATATGGTTTCACTTATTTGTGGAGCATCACAAATAGCATGGAGGACAAGGGGCGTGAGAGAGGAGAAGGGAATTTGGGTAAATTGGAAGGGGAGGTGAACCATGAGAGACTATGGACTCTGAAAAACAATCTGAGGGGTTTGAAGTGGCGGGGGGGTGGGAGGTTGGGGTACCAGGTGGTGGGTATTATAGAGGGCACGGCTTGCATGGAGCACTGGGTGTGGTGAAAAAATAATGAATACTGTTTTTCTGAAAATAAATAAATTGGAAAAAAATCTTTAAAAGGGGAAATTAATAAACAACAAAAAAAAGAGAGAAATGGCTGAGGGGAAGGGGGAGGGGTGGGGGAGGGGACGGATGGGTGGGCAGCGCGGGGGCAGGGCTTCCCACAGGAGCGCCTGCTCCTCACCATCAGGGAGGAGCAGAGCAGAGAGCGACAGCCGCTGGGGCAGAGTCACTAAGTTCCCCAATGCGGAGGACGCCACACACATCACAGGGCAAGCCCAGAGAGAACAAGATCGGAAGGGGAAGCGGTGACCCAAAATAGAAAGAATACAGGGGCTCGGAGACCTGGGGGTGTTCTAGGGCAGGACAGTGGGAGATGCTGGGTGTTAATCTGGGCTCGAAGTAGCGAATTCAGCACCATTCCCTGAATGGTGCACGTGCTAATGTATGTGTCGGGTGTGTGTGAATGTGTTATTTTGTGTGTGGGGGGTGTGTGTGTGTGGATGTGTGTGGTAGGTGGTGTGGCTGCTGTGTGTGTGTGTGTGTGTGTGCGTGGCGTCTGCGGTGTATACAGGTGCTGTGGGTGTATGTATGTACACGGTGTCCCTGTGATTAGTGTGTGGATGTGGGTGGTGGGTGGTGTGTGTGTGTGTGATCCATGATGTACACAGGTGGCATGAGTGTATGTATGTACACGGTGTCCCTGTGATATGTGTGTAGATGCGGGTCGTGAGTGGTGTGTGTGTAGGACAGGGAAAGACAGGCAGGCTGTCAGGCTTGAACACGCAGCAGGGACCAGCTCAGCCCTCGCAGGGCTCCGGAAGAGGGGGTGACGCCGCTCAGCACCCCTACCCCACACCGGAGCCAACCCACTCAGGCCTCGGGGCAGGCGACCTTTCTAGGCAGAGAGAATGAGAAGCACTCCCTCTCCCAAACAGCACTCATGAAGGGGCTCACAAGGGTCAAGGTGGACCCCAAGTGCTCTGGAGACTTTTTTCTCTAACCCTCTGGGTGGGGGGAGGTCAGGCAAGAGCGCAGAGGAAGAGCCCTGCATTAGAACTGAGCTGTGACGGGGAGCAGGGGGTGGACACGCGGAGTCCCTGAGTGAAAGTGCCCCGGGGAATGGAAGCAGCTTGTCCAAACAGCCGCCCGTCTGAAATCTGGGCAGGATCTCTAATCCCACCATCCCACAGGGTATCTAATCCCACAGCACGCTGCAGGCCTTGTGGGAGTCCACAGAAGAACAAATTCGCTCCGAAGAGACACTCCGCAGCAAGGTGGCCCCAAAACCCCAACCTGCTTAAAGCTCCGCTGCAATGTCACATCCTGCTTAGACAAAGGGAACATATACCTCTTCCCATGTAACAGATCTTCTAATGTCTGCTTCCCTTTTAAAACTTCCTAATAACAATTAAATTCTCACACAACCATGCTTGGCAGTGAGGCACCTTCGCAGGGTGTGGAGCAGCGAGGCGGGGACGGAGGCCCCAGATGCGGCGGGGCCAACGGCCGCCTCCACCCCCGTCTCATGGGCAACACGCCAGACACTGCTACCCAGAAGGGTAGCAAGGAGACTATTTTCCACCCTCTGTTAGGAGGCACTCTCACATTATTAAAAAGCCTATATGTCATTCTCAGACTAAAACACGATGGAAACTATTTTCTGAACACCAAAATGTACTTCTCAAGTTTCGCTCCTCAAGGACCTCCACACAGAGGAAGGAATACTACGTAGCTGGAATTATGATGCAGGACCAGGGCAAATGGACATTTAAGACCCTGTGTTCTAGAAAGGTCTGAGGGCAGCCCCACCATCCTGCAGCCCGTCACGGAAGCCCAGCGGGGGTGGGGGCTCCCCCACAAAGGAGGCCAAAGCTAATGGGCACAGCCACTCATTTACGTAGATGTCACATCCCCGAACTAGAATCTGCAGAAACGGCTCCCAAGCCTCAAAACACCCTGAAAGAAGTGAAGTGATTTTATGCCACAACTAGTAGCACTTTCTCTAAAATTTTCATAACAGCTCAAGTTCTAAAGACAGTGACCCCCACCTGGTGGGGGCTGCCCCGGGGTTACTGGCTTCTGGAACTCCATCACCTGACTCAGCTGAGTCCCCAGCCTCCACTGTCGGTCCTGCCCAGGCTACTGTGAAGACAAAGCAGTGGACAGACACTGGATCCCACACATATGGGATGGCTGTACCCCCCAGCTTTCAATTCGGTTACTGAGCAACCCTCCCAAGACCGCCTCTGGCTGTCCAGAAGTTCTTGCGTTCAGGCTGTGTACCTTACACAAGCACACTGTGGTGCAGACGCATTCTGCTTGATACATGACAAAACTCGGGGGTCCTTCCCCAGACAGTGCGGCTGTATCAATTACAAGCATGCAGGCCCCATGGAGCAAAGAAGGCCCCGGTTTGCTCACCCCTGTGCTCAGCAGGAGGTGCTCGGTAAGTATTTGCCAGATCATGAATGAGTGGATACATGGACGGATGCGACATGTCCTTGAAAGCGTTTCTTTTTTTTAAAGATTTTATTTATTTGACAGACAGAGATCACAAGTAGGCAGAAAGGCAGGCAGAGAGAGAGGGGGAAGCAGGCTCCCTGCTGAGCAGAGAACCCGATGTGGGGCTCTATCTCAGGACCCTGGGATCATGACCTGAGCCAAAGGCAGAGTCTTAACCCACTGAGCCACCCAGGTACCTCCTTGAAATTGTTTCTTTATGATTTTTTAAATGTGTATTTTTAAAGTAAATAGACACACAAGATACCTTCCAGTAAAAGGCCCAGGAACAAAGGATAAAAGTCAGGAGGCCATCAGGACCAGGGGCCTGTCTTCTGACATCCCAGCAGTTCGAGAGTGTTTCCCAATAACTAGATGAGGGTGCCTGGCAGAAATGAGGCCGGCTCTTCTCTCATCCCTATGGAATACAAAGAGGAAAGAGGGGCAGCCCTGGAGGGTGCCGAGCTATGGCCCTCCAGCCTCCTCATCCCGCTCCTGCCCAGCTAAGTGACGAGCAGCTTGGAATTCGGGGCTTTACATGAGGTCTTCATCTTTTCTTTTGATTTTATTTATTTATTTGAGAGAGAGGAAAAAAAAGAAAGAGAGCACAAGCAGGGGGAGGAGCAGAGGGAGAAGGAGAAGCAGGCTCCCCACTGAGCAGGGAGCCCAATGCAGGACTTGATCCCAGGACCCTGGGATCATGACCTGAGATGAAGGCAGATAACCGACTGAGCCACCCAGGTGGCCCTTTTGTTTTATTATTTTTATTTCCACAGTTTTATTTATTTGAGAGAGAGAGATCTTCATCTTAACAGTGCTTCTAGGGCTGGATGTGGTTGTTGGGGCAGGGGGAGCCAGTTCTGAATGAAGGCAAAAGCCTAATCAACCTATCATAGATCCTAAATCTCCAAGTAACTAAGCTCCCAGTTTCTCTGTTTCAGATTTCAAAGTATAAAAAGATAAATCTTTGCATAAGCCATGATTCCTAATCCATAGTATATTCTCAGAAATAGAAAGTCTCTCCTCTGGCCCTTCCTTGAAATAGCCTGGCTCTTACATGTGACGAAGTGATGCAAAGTGGCATCTCCATGACCCAAATACGAACACTAGAAATACTTCCATGTCTTCTGAGTGGCAATAAAAGTATTTAAAATAATTTAATATCAAGCCCATTTAAGAGAAGTCAAAACAGCTCAGGCAAATACACCACCAGAGAGAATGGATAGGGAATGAAAAATTCAAACAGATACGGCTATATAAGTAAGATTGAAAAAAGAAAAAAAAGTAACCCTACTTCACTGCTATATGGGATTTCCAAAGATGATGCTCTTGAAATCTCTTTTAAAACAATATGTTCCAACTTCCTACGAATCCAAATGACTCTGGTGACGTCTGGCTTCAGCAGCTAGCTGCAAATATGCAGCCTCATTACTGTACTTGGAATGGCAATAACAAGGAAGCATCTCTTTCCACCCTTCCATCATGAAAGCTAACGGGAATCTATCATCTGCACTGTTACAGCTCCCTTTCTGAAGAGAATCAGAAGCCGTTTTCAGCGGGTGTAGGGACAGTGTAGGGGGCTGTCCACCAGGCCATGGTGTGGGAGTTGGGGAGGGGGATGGAGGAGGGGAGCATCATGCAACTGTCTGTTTGGTTTTCTTGTTTTTTAACATGAAACATTTCTGGATGGCTTAAGCAAGATGTATTTTGATTTCAAGGCTCTATTAAATTGAAGAAAGAGAAAGAAGCCATAAATGGCTCCTTATAGAACAAGGGAATGTTATTAGCCCCCCAAAAGTAAATGAAATGCAGGGAAGTGGGGTGCCTGGGTGGCTCAGCGGGCTAAGCCTCTGCCTTCAGCTCAGATCATGGTCTCAGGGTCCTGGGATCAAGCCATGCATCGGGCTCTCTACTCAAGGGGAAACCTCCTTCCCCACCCCTCTCTCTGCCTACTTGTGATCTCTGTCAAATAAATAAATAAAATCTTCAAAAAAAAAAAAAAAAGACATGCAGGAAGTACAACGAATTAAACCCCCTCCCTGACCCCAGCGTATCTCTGGGCATCTTATCTCCACCAAGCAGCCCTTGAACAAGCAAGCCGTGGCCACAGAACCCTACACAAACCCCAAGCACCAGCATCATGCTATCTTATTTGTACAGGGGAAGCAAAATGGTGCAGGGCTGGTGGCTGTGTTCTTTCTTCCCAACAAGACCTAATTCCTATTATCCTTCTCTGGGATCCAGTCTCCCTAGGTAAAGAGTGGGAAGGCAGCCAGCAGAACTCAAACCATTCACTCACAGGCTCTTCCCTCGTAGATCAGACCTCAGTGCAGCATAGTTTCTGAATCAAAAATGCAGAACCCATGAACAGAGAATCTTCTGTTCCAGAAGGTATTTATATGAAGTCAAAATCAAAATCACATCTTATGGTTGTTTTTTTTTTTTAACACACTTAATCAGTGTTTCTTATTGCAAAACCTAGAAGATGTTTAACATTTATAAACCAGAAACACTGTTTCTTATAGGAAAAGCAGAAAAGGTAAGTTATTCATATAGTGATCCTCTTTTTGCAAAAAGAATCACATTTAGGAAGTTGGGATATTTCCCCAAATCAAGACTTATGATCCTTGAAACTCAAAATGTTCTAACTTTTAAATAATTTCATGCCAATCCCAGTTAATAGAAAACAAACAATCTCTGAAGCAGAGTTTTGTTGTTTTTTTAAAGATTTAATTTATTCATTTGCCAGAGAGAGAGTATGTGAGAGAGAGAGAGAGAGAGAAAGCACAAGCAGAGGGAGCAGCAGGCAGAGGGAGAAGCAGGCTCCCTGCTGACCAAGGAGCCTGATGTGGGACTTGATCCCGGGACCTGGGAATCATGACCTGAACCAAAGGCAGATGCTTAACCGACTGAGCCATCCAGATGTCCCACAGATACAGAACTGATATAAAACTAAAGTTTCAAACAGAAGCAGCTCCATAACAAAAATGAAAAGAGAAAAATTGCTTTATTGTGATATAGGATTCCTAAAGATGGTGTTCTTGAGACCAACCATGGTTCTGACATCTTTGAAAGCAAATCACCGCAGTTCAACGGGAAAGTGTTACAAGAGAAAATGATGGGGCGCACATAAAATTAAAGAACAGAGTTGGAGGATTGATACTACTGGACTTCCTCACTTCCTATAAGGCTATAGTATCCAGACAATACAGGAGCGGTGAAAAGAATAGACAAATAGATCAATGGAACAGACTACAGAGACCAGAAATCAGCCCACATAATAATCATCCATTGATTTTTGACAAAAAAAAGCAAAGGCAAATGACAATGGAGTCTTTTCAACAAATAGCACTAAAACTGGACATATGCCTGTGAAAACGGGAGGCCAAACACAGACTTCATCTCCTTCGTGAAAGTGAATTCAAAATGAATCATGGACCTAATTGACGAACACAGAACTTTAAGACTCTTAGAAGATAACATAGGAAAAAATCTTGATCTAGATGACCTTGTGTTTGGCAGTGATGCGTTTTATAATACAACACCAAAGGGGAAACCCACATAAGGAAGAATAAATCAGCTGAACTTCATTAAAATTGAAAGTTTCTGCTCTGTGAAAGACACTGTCAAAAGAACGAAAAGACAAGCCACAGACTGAGAGAAAATATTTACAAAAGACATATCTGATGAAAAGCCCGTTATCCAAATTGTAAAAGAACTCTTGAAATTCAACAATAAGAAAACAAACAATCCAATTATAAAACGGGCCAAACATGTGAACGGACACCTCAGCAAAGGCGATATACAGATGGTCAATAAGCATATGAAAAGAGCCTCCACATCATGTCACCAGAGAAATGCAAATTAAAACCACAGCGAGCTACCACTACATACCTATCTGAATGGCCACAATCTGGAACACTGCCAAGGGTGGACAAGAATGTGGAGAAAAGTCACTCTCATTCATTGCTCTTGGGGTTGAAAAATGGGACAGCTACTTTGGAAGACAGTTTGACAGTTTCTTTTTCTTTTTTTTTTTTTTTTTGACAGTTTCTTGAGAAAAATGAACATACTATTCTTACCATATGGCCTAGTGATGGTATTCTTTGGTATTTTACCCAAAGGAGTTGAGAAGATTTCCGACCACCCAAAGACCTGCACACGCATGTGCAGAGCTGTGCTCTTCATAACTGCCAAACTTGGAAGCAACCAAGATGTCCTTCAGTGGGTGAAGGAATACACTCTGGTACACACTGTACCAGATGGAGTATTATTAAGCACTAAAAAGAAATGAGCCATCAAGCCATGCAAAGACATGGAGGAACTTTAAGTGCATACTACCAACTGAAAGAAGCCAAGCAGAAAGGGCTAATATACCATAGGATTCCACTTGCATGATGTTGTACAAAAGGCAAAAACTACAGACAGCAAAAAGAAGGGATTTCACAAGTCACAGGGGTATGGGGATGAATGAATAGGAACACAGATTTTTGGGGTGGTGAAACAAATTCTGTTGGGCTGTATGATACTCTAATGGAGTATCACCATTATGGATTTATCTAAAGCCACAGAATGTCCAACACCAAGTGAGCCCCAATGTGAACTCTTGACTGTGGGTGATAATGATGTGACAATGTAGGTTCACCAATAGTGACTGATGCACCACATCGCGGGGGTAGGGGGTGGTGTTGAGAATGGCTGAGGCTGTGCTTGTGGGGAACAGAAGGTATATGGGAAATCTCTGCACCTTCCCCTTGATTTTGCTGTGAACTTGCAACTGCTCCCCAGATAGTCTATTAAAACAAAGAAGATAGTAGTCACTGCCTTTCCCAAACAACCCCAATGGTGTGATGTGGAGGCTTGAAGCAAAGTCCAGGTGCCCCAAATTGAAAACTCCTTCACCAACCCCTTCCATGGACTCAAAATGCCCCAATCCTCATATGCCTTTCACACAAGACATGGCTGCTGTCAAAATGCAAGTAACATCTGGCTAGGGCAGCACTCTAATTTATTGTTCATTATTAAGGCTTGATTAGGAATGACTGTGCCAGGTACTGTGACCCCACCGATCACTGAGCACTTCTCATTTTTTTTGCCTCATGCTGACGGATGATGCTTTATGCTGTGCCTGCTCTCCCCTCCCTACCTATCTGAGGACAGACACCTCTGTCTCAGCCTTACCAGGTACGCAGACAGATGGGTCCAGTCATTGGCTGCTGCGAGGCTCTAAAAAAAAGGACACGATTCCTTCATTCAGACTAAAAATAATCAAACGAGGCAAGGGCTTTTAATGAAAAGCCACATTCCCTGATCCAGACTTGCCCACACCATTGCCAACCTTTTTCATCGTTACCAATTCTAATTCTCCTGGTGGCTATTCCCAGCCTTCTAACTAATGGTTTTAAAACTCTATTTCTGAATATATTATAGACTTCACATATTTATTGACATCCTTGTATGAGAGGTGACACTGGCAGGACCCCCAGGCTCTTGTGCAACTGGCCATGATCAGAACACCTCCTACAGAACACATGATGGGAGTTCCCATCTGCAGCAGGAGCTCCAGGAGAAACACATTCTTCCAAGAAGCTCCCGCCCAATTCCGAGACCAGATAAGCATCCTTCAGATGGCCCATAACCATGCAGCCTTCAGGATGAATATAGGTTCTTTTCTCAAAAAAGAAAGAAATGTAAAGCCCTAGATAGGAGGGGGCATTAATTTGATATGTCCCTGTTGACCATTTAGAACAAGACCTGGCTTCTTGCTCACATCAGCATCCTCTGCACTCAGAACCAGGCTCAGAGGCCCATGCGGAGACCACGTCTGTCTGCTCAATGTAGGAGTGAGCAAGCACCACTTTGGCCAACCCAGTTCCCGCTGACACTCTTGTGACCACAGAGGGTGTGAGGGGCCGAGGGCAATCACGTACCAAGTCCCTGCTTGTTGCTTTGGTTCTTTCTGCTGTATGCAATACTGTTGATGTCTGATGGATAAATGGAGAAACAAAATATGGTCTATACTTACAGCAGAATATGACTCAGCCTTAAAAAAGAATGAAATCCTACATATAGATGGAACTCACAAAACTCAGAAGAAAAAAAACACACAAACAACAAAAAACAAAAAAATGAACAAACAGATTTAAAAATGGGCAGAAAACCTGGACAGACAATTCTCTGGATGAAGACATACAAATGACCAACAGACACATGAAAAGGTGCTCAAGGTCACTCACCATCAGGGAAATGCAAATCGAAACCACGAGAAGCTATCACTTCACACCTGTTAGAATGGCTAGTAAGAGATGCGTGTTGGTGAGGGTATGAAGAAGAGAGAACCCTTGTGCACTGTTGGTGGGGATGTAAACTGGTGCAGCCCCTACGGAAAACTGTACAGAAATTCCTCAAAATACTTAATATAGAACTACCATACGATCCAACAGTCCCACTTCCAGGCATATATCCAAAGGAAATGAGATCAGTTTGTCAAAGAGCTATCTGCGCTCCCATGTTCATCACAGCGCTATGCCCAGCAGCCGGGATGTAGAAACAACCTGAGTGTCCATCAAGGGATGAATGGGTACACACAAACATGCCCACACATGCACACATGCACAATGGAATACTCAGCCATCCAAAAGAAGGAAATGTCATTTGCAACAACCTGGGTGAATCTTGAGGACATCACCCTCAGTGAAGTAAGCCAGACACAGAAAGACGAATATATGTGATCTCACACAAAGAATCAAAAGAAGTTGAAACCGAACCAGAGAACAGAATGCTGGTTACCAAGAGTGGGGGGCGGGGGGTGGATGGGAAAGATGGTGTCCAAAGGGTAGAGACTTTGAGTTATAAGATGAATTAATTCTGGGGCGCCTGGGTGGCTCAGTCGGTTAAGTGTCCAACTCTTTTTTTTTTTTTTTAAAGATTTTATTTATTTATGTGACAGACAGAGATTACAAGCAGGCAGAGAGGCAGGCAGAGAGAGAGGGGAGGAAGCAGGCTCCCCGCTGAGCAGAGAACCTGATGCAGGGCTCGATCCCAGGACTCCGAGATCATGACCTGAGCCGAAGGCAGCGGCTTAACCCACTGAGCCACCCAGGCGCCCCAGTGTCCAACTCTTGATTTTGGCTCAGGTCATGATCTCATGGTCGTGAGATCAAGCCCCGTGTCAGGTTCTGCATTGGGTATAAAGCCTGCTTGAGATCCTCTCTCTTCCTTTCCCTCTGCCCCTCCCTCCCTCACCCCCCCTTGCTTTCTCTCCCTTTCTTAAAAAAATAGAAAAAAAAAAGATTAATAAATTCTGGGGACCTCATGTACAGCACAGTGACTATCGTTGATACTGTATTATATACTTGAAATTTGCTGAGAGAGTAGATCTTTAAGTGCTCTCACCACCAAAAAAAAAAGGCAACCCGAGGAGGTGATGGAAGTGTTCATTTGACTGAGGTGCTCACTTCCCAGCACGTACGCATATTAAATCATCGTGGTGTACGCCTTACCAAAACACAGCACATTGCACACCCTCAATATATAGCTATTTATTAATCATACTCTGACAAAGCTAGAAAAAAATAAAGGAAAAAATAAAATAATAAGAAAAAAATAAAAAGGAAAAAAATAAATAAAGGAAAGAAAAAAATAAATAAAGGAAGGAAATCGTACCACATGCTACAGCAGGCATGAACCTTGAAAGCATTATGTGGAGCGACTGTGCCAGGCCAGGGGGCCCTGGGTGGCTCACCTGCCTTCAGTGCAGGTCCTGATCTGGAAGTCCTGGGATCGAGCCCTGGGTTGGGGACTAGGCAGGGAGTCTGCCTCTCCCTTGCCCCCTGCTCCTCCCCCCTCATGTTCTCTCTCTCTCTCACAAATAAATAAAATCTTAAAAAAAAAAAACTAGTCCCAAAAGGACAAACACTGTATGATTCCACATATATGAGGCTCCTAGTGCTGTCAGTTTTTCACAGAAACAGAAGAGTAGCATGGTTGTCGCCAGGGACTGGGGTGAGGGTGGAAAACAGAGTTCAGCTATTTGATGGGGGCAGAGTTTCTATTTGGGAAGATGAAAATGTTCTGGAGACTGATGGTGGTGACGGTCGCCCAGCAAGGCGGACGGACGTACCTAATGACACTAACCGCGACAGTTTAAAAAAATGATCCAAATGGTGAATGGAGCTACGTCTATTTTACCACAATTTAGAAAACTAAAAAAAAAAAAAAAATTGTGGGTATTTTACCACAATTTAGAAAACTAAAACAAAACAAAATTTAAAAAAAGATAATATCCTGGGAATGGGAAGACCAAAGAGGGGTGATACACATCAGGCACCTCACCAGAGGATTCTCTCAGAATGTTCCTCTGCCCGGGGAGTAGCCCCAGGCCTGAGGTCCTCTAAAGAGAAGCCTGTCCAAGAAAGGACAGACGCCCTGGTAGAATGAGGGGCCAGGAAGCACATGGGAGCAAGCCTTACCACAGGAGGATATGGCAGGAGTCAGAGAAGACACCCCACACCTTGGAACCATGAGGGGCCCAGAGGACCCTCCTATCAAAATCAGGGAGACTTGCCTTTTCTCCTTTTCTCACAGGCAGCTCACGGCAAGATACCCGGCCAGTGAAGATATGGAAGATCCAGGGGGTCCGGCCACGCCAGGGGCACAGCCATGTGCTCAGGGGGGACCCGAGAGAGGCCGGAGGCATCACTTGCCAATGACATAAGAGGTTCTCTTTTTCACCAATGGCAAAGTTAATTTTTCTTTTTAAAGAACATGCAGGGTTTCCAACAGGCTTTACAAATGAAAGGACTCCCCTCTGCATACGTCAAGAGTGAGATTTCCTTTCTGACACTTCAGAAGGCCTGGTCAGGGTTGGTTCAAATAGAAAATACACCTTCGTCATCTGCTTCTCTGGGGAAAGGTAGACTTTATGGTCTAAAGGGTCCCAGAGCTCCCTGGGGTTTAAGCAACTTGAGAAGCAGCTCAGATACTCACTCACTCCAGAAGATTCCGAGAGGCAGCTCCAGGGAGAGGTAGTGGGCAGTCAAGTGAATGACAGGGCATGGGCACTACTCTTCAGAGCGTGATCTGATGTCTACAAAAGCAAAGTCTTGGTGCCGAGAAGGGCGAGGCCCTGCAAGGCTCCTGGGGCCCTAAGCTTCCATCCCACGTGCGCTCCCGCCTGCCGTCCCTGGTTATCACGTACACCCGCGTACTACGGCTCTCTGCCTTGCTCCTGCTGAAGGCTGACAGCAAAACAACTCTGCCCTGAATACAAACGCTTCTGGACAAGATGCAGCAAAATAAAAGCCACATGGATCCTTGAGTGGGATCTGGGGCCCCTCCTCCTCTGCCCTCCCTGGCTGTGGCTGGGCCGGCGACCACGCATGCACGTGGCCTCCGAGATGAGCTGGGATCTGCCCAGGCCACCATGGGGGACAGAACTGTGAAGCGGGCTTTGGCTCCACATGTTCCATTAGAAGAAAGAAAACCTGGGCTATTGTGAGCAGGCATATGAACACAGTGAAATGCTGTCACCGTCCACGCTTTTGAAATAAAACCCACCTGAATGGGAACACCATGACTGCAGCCCATTTCAACATTCTGTTCTAAAAGGCTGACTGTAGGGAGATCAGGTTTTAAATTGAAAATCAAAGCGCTATTCCTCAGTGTTTCCCAGGAAATGAGGGGCACACAAGCAGAAACAAACCTGTCCCTGCACACGGCTGCCCCTCACCCCCATCAAGCATCCAAAAAGTCCCCTAAAAGTCACCTTACAGATTTCCAGCTTTCAAGCAGGCCATAATGAGGTACGTACTTACTGACATTGCACGGGTTGAGCTACTGGATTTTAACACCACCACCTCTCCAGTTCAGAATCCCACCATCACGAAAGGCTGCCCGCCCCCTTTCCATAGCTTCGAATACAAATTCTAGAACCCATCCCAAACTGCAAGGAAGGACTCGAACAAAAGAGAACTCATGTCCGGCTAAGCAGGGATTGCATCCTTCTCAAATCACGGAGACCCACCAAGCCCCTGGTGTCAGAGGTCACACACCCAGGACCCTTGGACTTTCCATCCCTCTCTCTGTGTGTCTCCATATCCCAGGAACCGAGAGCTACCTGCCATCCACAGTGGACCCCCCGCCCGCCCCTCCTCCAGACCCTCCCTCTAACCAGAATTTGTACAGTACCACAGGCAGAGTGGGTTTTCCTGCTGGCTGCTCTTCCGCTGGCTTGTGACACGGCTGGCCTAGTTCTGCGTCCATCAGCTCTGAAGACAGCACAGAGAACCATGCAGCCTCCTGCTGTGCATCCTCCCATGAGCAGCGGAAATGAGCCAGAAAGAGGCTGGAAATGGGGTGTCTAGGGGCCTGGAAGAGGAACAGACTGCTGGCAGATGGGAGGGCAAGAAACAAAAACACCAGGTCTGGAGCCCACCCATCCAGGCAGACTGCCATGCCTCTCCAACTGAATGCTGACCCCCGGGGGCAGGGACCTCCCAACTGGGAAGCCTCAGAGCCCACTCCAGTCACCACCAGAGGATGGTAAGGGTCACGTCACTGTGCCCTGAGGCTCAGTCCCCTCTAGGCTTAACCCATCATGGTGCCCACCAACCCCGAAATGCCAAGTATCAGCACCACCTCCCCACCCCCCAAAGGCACTAGGTGGCTGGTTTACCTCAGAAAAGGAGAAATAACGCCCATCATCCCAAACATGTTATGAACAAGAATTGAGAGCTATGCTATCCTCAGTGAATGTTCTACATGCAAATGGGGGGAAATAATGCAAAAACTCCATGATGTGCAGAAGAAACGAGGAGTCTTAACTTGCAAAAGCAATTCTCTACCGTTTGTCAGTAAGAAGCACCGAGAACTAGACGGTGTGACGCCCCAGGGCCAAGGCTACAGTGTAAACAAGAGGAAGGGATGTTTTTGTTTAATGGCTTGAGCAAAGGGATTCGACCAAAGGGATCCTGCATTCAACTCAGCTTCTCCTCTCCCTTGCACCATCCAACCCCCACCTCCCTGCCACCTGAACTCACTTCCGAAGGGTGACCCTGAGTGACCATCACCACAGATTCCACGACCTGCCCAGAGGGTCCACGTGGGAATTCTGTGATATAGGCACCACGTCTTGACACAGCTGGGATGGGGTATGCCTTGGGCAGGTTTGGCCAATGCCCACACTTCCCTGCTGGGAGCCACCTCATTGGGCTCCCCCAGCCTCTGACTCCCAGGTGGCCCACCACCTGCAAAGGGGGGCATCGAGAACCCAGGCTATATCCTGCATTCCCCGCCTCCCCCCACAACCTGCACAAGCCTAGGGCCACCACTGTTGCCTGGGGGAGCCCCACCGATTCTGGGGAGGAGCAGATACCAGGCTGACGTGGGAGCCCACAGCATCCCCCATCAGTCTGCCCCCACTTCAGGCCACAGCAAGTGGCCTGAGAGGCTGTGAATCCATGTGGGCCCCATGAGAGGGCTGACCCCAGGATGTGAAGCAGACGACCATCCCTAGAGGGTGTTTACAGAGCTGGCGAAAAAGACTCCCCACAACAATGAGTCAGGAATAAGAAGGTATATATCCGGAAGGAGAGGTCAACATTGGCAAATGATCCCCCAAGGAGAAAATCCAAAAGAAAGAACTAACCAACCATTTAGGCCAACAGAGAGATTTAGGCCAAAGGACAGACAGGCCAGCCGTTCCTAAGTCAACAGTTTTCCAGAATCAGCCGGGAAATGAGGCTGGAGAAGGGGATAACTCCACTGACAACAGCCACAGGGGCTACAAAATACCTATGAACACATCTAACAGGAAATGTATCAAATGTGTGTGAACAAAGTGATGAAACACTAGTGATGGATATAAAAGGCCTATGAATAAATCCCAATATCCAATGAGAAGAAAATATAAAGATGCCTCTTTTCCCTCAAAGAAACCTCTAGAGCAATCCCGATCAAAATCCCAATCAGATTGTGGGATGAATATACCTTATTCTGAAGTTTATGCAGTCAAAGAAATGTATGCAAAAGGTTAGAAAAGCATGGGAAAAGGAGAATTAATGCAGAGGCAGTGGCCCTTTAAGGTAACAGAGCATACCAAAAAGCCACGGTAACTTAAACAGTAGATATTGGCAGAAGAATACATCAATAAATCAGAATGGATGGTCCAGACATACGGGACAGCCCCATGTCCCAGGACGCAACAACAACTTCACACATGACGAACACACATCTTAAAACAGAGACAAAGGTGGGCTATTAATACATCACGTCGAAAAACTGTATGCATATGAAAAAACTTCCATCTCCAGTTCACGTACCTGGAAATAAATTCCAGATGAATAAAAGATGTAAATGTCAAAAAATCTGAACCATCAATATTAGAAGAAAATCTCTCTGTACAGGAGGTATACACTTGGGCAGAGAATTCCTTTCTCAAAGTAAACCATCAAGCTATCACAGAAAAGCTTGATAGATTTGACAACGTAAATCTCCCACATTCTTGTGCCATCAAGGATACCTTTAAATGAAGGTGAAAAACAAAAGACACTGGGGAGGACTACATCTGCAACACAGAGAGGGAAGGGGAAATAACCCTCTTGCATGATGAATGCCTATAAATCCAAAAGGAAAAGATGAACAAGTTAACAGAAAGACAGGCAAGGATGCAAAAAAGAAAACAAAGAGAAGCAATTCAGATATACTATGAAGCACTGGCAAGAAACCTTGTTCTCATCCATAATTTTAACTCAGTGATAACTTTATACCTGTATGACCAAGTGAAACTACGAAGACATCATCCGTTGACGAGGACATGGGGAGAAAGTTGTCCCACACAACTGGCATCCTTTAAAATGGTCGGGAGTGCTCCAGAGGGCACCTTGGTGATAACTATTCATGTTAGAAATCTCAAACCATTCGACCCCGCAAGTCTGCCTCTGGAACCCACGCTAGAGGTATGCCCATGCCAGGTGCAAGGATATACATGTGAGACTCCACAGCCTGGTGTGACCAACGTGTGGACAATGGGAACAACCCAAAAGTTTGTCAATAAGTCAAGAGTCAAGTGGGCAGCACTGTGTGGGTGGCACGGTCGGCTAAGCGTCCGACTCTTGGTTTCGGCTCAGGTCATGGTCTCAGGGTTGTAGGATCAAGCCTCACATCAGGCTCCACACTCAACAAGAAGTCTGCTAAAGGATCTCTCTGCCTCCCCTTCTGTCCCTCCCTGCATATATGCTCGCTTGCTCTCTCTCTCTCTCTTTCTCAAATAAATAGATCTTTAAAAATAAATAAGTAAACAGTCAAGTATTGTACAATGTTAGAATAATATTACCATGCGTAACTGACAAGACACAATGTCTGAAATGCATTGCTGGGGGAAGAGATCTACGGACAAACCACACTGGTAATACAATCTCAGTTCACTGAAAAATATTAAAAATAACAAACATAAAGGTATTTGTGTAAGATTTAAGTAAAACATTTCTATAAAAAAAAAAAAAAAAAAACAAACCAGGAGGAATCTGCACCAAACTTTAACAATGGTTGCCTTTGCAGGGGGTTGGGGGAGGGGGGCTCTCATGTTCTACACAGGTATTTCTGAAAATTTTGAATCTTTACAATGAGTGTCTATTAGCTTTATAATCAGAAATTAAAATTGAGTTAAAAAAAAAAAAGTGGTCATGCAAAACCAATGCCAAAGGAATCCCAGATCTAGAGTGTGTCAGACACCTTCCTCGTCAATGAGACCAGGATCCTTCTCAACCCGACTCTGCTGCCAGAAAAAATGGCTCTCTCCTCCTCTAGAGATAACGAGAGAATTGTTAGAAGGCACTATTTTAAAAACAGAGATGTCATATCTATTTCTTTTACTTATTAGCTCTTTAGATTTTAGACTACATGCAAACTGCATTCCACCAGACAATATGTACCCCAGTAAATTTCAGGGTCACTCCAGCACTGTAAATCACCCTTCTAATGTCTTTTGGGATCTTCAGGAGGTGGTGGAAGGAGTGTTTACCCCTGGTTACAAACAATGCTGCTGACCTGGAGAGAGGGGATCTGGGGCAGAGAAAGGGGGCTTCCCCAGCTGTCCCCTCCCCAGGGTTGGGGCGGGGGAGCACTGCCTCACAGGACTTGATCAGGCAGCTTCCGGTTTTCAAGACTCTCAGTATTTGAGAATGACACTAATAGATCTGCACTTTAAAATTTATTACCAGACGGCTCCCACGGAATTTGCTCCCACACACAGAAAACGGTCCATTTTTCCAAGAACATGCTTAAAAGTCCAATTTGGGGGAACTGATGTAGATTGTCCCATTTTAGGTTCTTCAACCAGAGGAAATTTAAAAATTCTTTCTTCCAGCTCAACAGAGCGAATCCACGAGTCAATTGCTTCTGCAAAAGGAGGGCAAGGATCCTCCTGGGGCCGCAGGATTCGGCGGCCTTTCTTTGGATTCTCAGGGCAGCCGGTGGCTCCAGGACAGGACACCGGCCAAGTGTCCCACGGTGGCAAGCAGCCATCTGACTCACAGGCTCTGGAGCTGGCTCTGGCGGTTCAGGAAGAGAGGGTCTGGCATCACTCCACTTGCCATATCTCCAGAAAAAATAAGATACTTTAAAACTAATAATGGCTTGTGAGCCCCGCGTTTGGGTCTGACCCATGAAGTCAGCACCTCAGGGTCCCCAGCATGCTGGGGGGCGGGAGCAATCAGAAAAGGGATCTCTCCCTGGAAGAAATGGTATCACACCTGAGCCATCAGTCCCACGCGGCCTGGCCGCCTGTGTGTCAGCAGGAAGTCTCCGAAATTCTCCATATCGGGTCCCCCGCAAGTTCTTGGTTTCCTCTCAAAATACCTCAAGCAAACCCTGGAAGGGGGGGGAACAGAGGGATCCTGGGGGGTCGCAAGGCATTGGAGGGGCAGCTGGAATGTGATCCGTGGACTGCTGCGCCATGGGATCCCATCACACAGGGGGGAGAGGAAGGGAGAGATGGGGGCGGGAAGGGGGAGGAGGGAGAGAGGGAAGGATGAAATGAGATGGAGAGAGGGGGAGAGAGGGAGGGGAGAGGGAAGGGACTGGATGAAAGAGAGACAGAAAGGGGAGAGGATGGGTAGGAGGGAGGGAGGGAGAGCAGCCCTGTCCTCCTCACACTGTCAGTGGGCAATGAACCTTTCTGGAGGTCTGTCTGAAGCTTTCACATCTTGTCCAGCATTTTTACCCAAAATGTATCATAATGAAAGAAACAAGAATATCCACCAAAAAAGAAAGAAAGAAGAAAAAAGGAGTTGCAAGAATATTTATTACAGCACGGTTCACAGCAGAAAAACATTCTAAACAACTCCGATGCTCAAGCATGGGGGCCCGGGGCCATGAATGCCTTGCAAACGCCCGAGAGCAGGGGAAGGGGATCCTGACACGGTCCAGGAGCTGAGCATGTGCCCAGGCAGCTGGGAAGACACCGCAGGACCACGGTGCCCCGGCAGGGAGACCTGGGTATCTAAACGTCTCTTCTGTTTGCTTATCTCTTCTTCCTAGCACAATGAATTCATAGGTGTGGAATAACTAAAAATAAAGTTTTTAAGATAAAGAGTATTCTCTCTTGCCAAAACTTGGCATTAACTCTATTGAACTGAACCATAGGAAATTGCTTGCCTTTGACCACTTCTGAGTTAACAAAAATAGCAGGTTCATGTGGCTCAACTTGGTTTTGTCATAAAATCCAGATGAGTTGTAAGACCTGTGGGAATCGTTCCCTCTCACCAGCTCAAGGACCCGTGAGGGCCTGTGACTTGCACAAGGTCTCCGGCGGTGTAGGCACCTTTCCCCCAACCAGCCACAGCACCAAGCCTCGCCTATCCCACACCAAGCACCTCCCGAGCCTCAGATCCTGCAGTGACGTGGGGCACACGGTCTGGTTCCTGACTCACGCTGTCCTGCAAAGCAGGTGTCCTCTCCTCTGGCAGCAGGTGGAGGAAGCCACGTCCACCACTGCCCAGCCAGCAAGAGGCTGAGCCCCAGGCAGTGCCCTCCAGTTCTGCATAAACCACAGCCTTCCTGGCCAGCCTGGCCCATTCACAGAGCAGCAGGGATCCTGATCTGGCTTCTCCCTCCCCTGTGGGGTTCCTCCTTTCACTCTCTGCTGTGCCTCCTCCAAAAATATAGGAAGCGAATCTTATGTACTTTAAAGACCATGAAATTTCCCCAAAACCAGGCATTCAGTTGCTGGGGGGTGAGAGGGGGGCTGTTTTCCTGCATCCCTGCCAGCCAGTCCTTCCTATGGGAACAAAGCCATTTCTACCACCTACTCGGTGTTGGCCATGAATCTTAAGCACCAGCTCAGCCCACACAGACACTTGGCTCCCCGTTGCTCCTTACACGATCCTCAACCATACGCACATCAGCTTGGGTCCATGTTGCCTGTATGACCAATGGCCTCTGGTCACTAACTGTAAGTGACCCAGGGGCTGATCCGGGGAGGGTGGCAGCTCAGGACAGATACTCAGATGTCAATGCTTCCTTTTCCTCATACATAAGAAGGAAGCAGAAGAAAGCTCTGCTGTCCCTTCAGGAGACCAAGGGAACCTGGCCCACACATTTGTGAGTGTCCTGGCTGGCCTCGTCTCTCCCAGGGGTTGTCCCCAGCACCCACACCGACCACACCTGCACCCAGACATGCGAGGCATACAAAAATAGATAACTCCAAATTCTAAACTGAACTCCCCTCGTTTTCCCTCAGATGGTAAAGCAGGAGGTCCGACAGGCATGACAAAGCCAAGAGGGTCTGGAGCTCGATGAGGAAGGACAGCGAGGCTCAGACTTCACTTTTTAGAACAGATTTATTTTTTTTAGCAGATTTTCCATTGATTCCTACATCCCGTTTCCCCTTAATGTAAGATCATGAACATCTTACATTAATGTCCTACATTTGTTACAGTTAATGAGCCAATAGGAATGCACTACTGCTAACTAAAGTCCACATTTTATTGATAGCCCCTTAGTTTTTCCCCAGCGTCTTTCTTCTGCTCCAGGGTCCCTACCAGGACATATCATAGTCTGTCATCACGCCTCCTTAGGTTCTTACTGGCTGTGACAGAGTCTCCATTTCTTATGAGACTATTGATTCAGCAGTGTTAAGGAGTACCAGGCAAGTATTCACAGAATGCTCCTCTATTGGAATTTAACTGCCATTTTCCTTATGATTAGATAGAAGTTACGGGTTTGGGGGAGACAGTCCACAGAGGTAAAGTGCCGTTTCCATCATATCCTATCAAGGACATAGACACTCAACATGACTCATCCCTGTTGGTGTTGACCTTGACTACCTAGCCAAGGCAGCGACTGTCAGGTTCCCCCACTGCCAAGTTACTGTTCCATTTCCATCTGTACTCTCTGGGAGGACATCACCCAGTATGGTCTACACTTGGGGACTGGGGTGTACACACCCCCTTAGCACCCTCTGACTTCCATGAGCCACCATCAGAACGACCACCGCATTCAGGCACGCGTCTTCCGCCCGCTGCTACACCTTGCAGGAGCCCCCTTTACCCTTTATTCTTCTACCCATTGATGATGACATTCCCCCTGCCCAACAAACGCATCAAATCCAAAGCCCCCTGAAGGGCTGAGTCTTCACGACACCGTTTCCTCTATGTGTGTGCCAGCACCCAGTAATGATGCTTTGCACACCACACACATGGAAATGCTCGCTCCAGAGATGGCCAACGTTCCCTGGGTGGCCAGGCCACCGGGAGTAGTCCTCGAGCCAACACGGGCAGGGCATACTTCCCGCAAGAGTCCAGCTCCCTCACTAATTGTCCAGGGCATAAAGTGCTACCGGCCCAGGCCCATCCCCAACTCCATCACCCCCCCTCCCCGACACTGGAGCACCCCCATCCTCGGGGAGCTCTCTGTGCAGAAGGACAAGAGACAAGCTCATGGTATAGGTCAGGTGAGGATGAGTGCCAAGAGGGGAAATAACACCATGTGGGAGGCGAGGAGGTGAGATGCACTTAGGGACACCAGGGAGGCCTCAGACCTGAGAACAGGTCTCAGCAGCAACAAGTGAGTGAAAGGAGGGAGTAGTTAGGAAGCTACATCCAGTCCAGGAGAGAGGGGATGGGAGCATGAGGTGGGTTTGGGGCCACCCAGCTCTCTCCCCTGCTTCGTAAACAAAGGATGAAGGAGATAGAGCAAGAGGGTGCTCCTTGGGGGCATGGAGAACCCAGGCTTCTAGACTCCTAAACTACGATATCACATCCATAGAACCCGCTTCGAAAATCTCAGTGACGCCCCTGCAGCACATCACAACATCAGCCTGAACCAGCGCTGGGGCTGCCCTGCAGCACCAGGCTGGCTCCCGATGGGCCCAGGGCCCCCACAGACCCCAGCCTCTGCCTGTATGGGCACACCTCTCAGAGGGCCTTGTTGAAGCCGCCGCCATACCTTCCCTCCCTCCCTCGCCAGGTCAAGGCTGACAGTTCACCAGACGGACATGCATGGAACCTCGGAGGCTGCACGGTGACTCCTGCCACGTGCCACCACCTGCTTCCTTTGCATCTCCGGAAGAAACCATGGAAAAGACCACCGAGACAAGCTGGTTGTTTAGGGCAGTCTCAGGGACAGAGCCACGCAGCACAGCAGCAGGGCTGCCCGACCTGGGTTGGGAGGGATGAGAGAGAACTCACAGGTGAAGGGGGTAGGAAAAACAGGCCAGGGAGAGGTGTGGGCAAAGACAGCAGAGATCTCTGGGGACCTCTGTGTGGCAGGCAAGGTGGCCTGGAGATTGCATGGGCGGATGAGGTCTTGGGACCTCCCCCCCAGATTTCAGGGCTGGCCCAGAGTTCAGACACCACTTCCTTCCGCTCTTGCTTCTTAAAGCTCTCTGGTTTCCCTCCCACTCCCCTGACAGCGCACAGCACTGACCCTCACATACTTGGCTTGTTTGGGTCTGGTTTTGAGAGCACGGCTCCCTTCACATTTAGGAATTAAAACTCATTTCATCCGGATAACTTATCCATTATCAATTACTTGCATATGGATCTTAGCATCCTCCTTGGGTTTACGTTCTCTGATTTCATTTAGAAAATACGGTTCGAATCTCAACATTAATAAGCGCTTGTCGGAATGGCAAAATTTCATTATCTCACATTAACTGTAATCTTGATTTTGATATTATTGTTCCAGCAGTGAAACAAGCCATGAGTCAGTCTGTTGAAAGTTCTCCTTGAGAATCTCAAGATGACGTACTGCTCTTTTTTTGTTTTTTCAGCTTTTATCGAAGTACACATACTGGAAAGTTTCGTTATCGTGAATTGGAATTCACCCACGCAAACCACCACCCAGATCAAGACATGGGATGTTGCCGGCACTTCTAAAAGCCTGACGCAGCCCAGCCATGCCCTCCCCAATCACCACCTCCTAAAGGCAACCTGACTTCCAGCTGCACAGACAAGAGTTGCCCATTGACTTTCTGATCAATGGAAATGTGCAGCAAGGGACTCAGGGCTCTGAGGCTTTTTTCACTCAACGGTATGTGACCAGACTCATCCACACTGTTGCACACACTCACAGAAGGTGAGTGCTCACGGCTTGCTCTGTGGTCTTCCATGCGCCAGTAAACCTCAGTGTGCCGGGCCAGCCTGCCACTGATGGGCGCCTGCGTGGTCTGCAGCTTGAAAGGACAACCATGCCTCCATGGGCACCGTCACACCTGCCTCTTAATGGCTATACTGGCATCCTGTGCCCACTTTAACAAGTCACCCCACAACTGGGTAGCTTAAACCAACATGCATGGATTCTCTCGCCATTGTAGGATCGAGAAAGGTGAAAGCAGGCTCTCTGGGTAGAAATCAAGGCGTCAGCAGACCGCGCTCCCTCCAGACGCTCTGGAGAACTCATTCCTCTCTTCTTCCACTTGCTGGGGTTGGCAGCCTTCCTGGGCGTGGGGCCACATTGCTCCCATCTCTGCCTCTGTGGTTCCACAGCCTCCTTCTTCTGCTTCCAACCCCCCCCACCTCCCTCGCAGGTGGGTGGGGGGGGTCCACCCAGAAGGGTCCACCCAGAAGACCCAAGCTTATCTCATCTCAAAACCCTTAATCACATATAAGTTAGCATCTAAGTTAACATTTGTGGGTTCCAGGGATCAGGGTCTGATTTCTTTAGGAGCCACCTATGAACCGGTGGCCATACCCTCTATCTTTCCTGCCGTTCGCTTCAGAGGGGCACTCACTGCGGATCAGAGGGTATATGTAATTTTGGCTTTAGTTGATGCCATAAAATGGCTTCCCAAACCAGTTGTAGAAACTGATACCCCAATCAACAGCGACAGTTCCCACAGCTCCAAATTCTCCCCAACACCAGCTAGTTCCTGCTAACTCTAGCCGTTGTGACAGGTGTGTCATGGTGACATCCCATCAAGATGGCTGACTTCATGCATCCAATGGACAAGCCCAGATCCGAATCCAAAAGTGTCTCTGGGTGTTTCTGTGAGGGTGTTTCTGGATGAGATCAGTATCTCGATCAGGACTTAGTCGAATGGACGGTCTTCCCCAACATGGACGGGCATCGTCCAATCCACAGAGGAACTGAATGAAAACAAAAGGTAGAGGAAGGCGGAATTCACGCCTCATGTTCCTGCCTTCTGGGACGGCTCATTTCTTCTCCTGCCCTCACACTGGGGTTTACACCACTGGCTCTCCTGGTTTTCAGGCTTCTAGACTCAAACTGAGTTACACCATATTTGCTAGGGCTCCCGCTTGCAGATCTGGGACTCTCAGCTTCCACAATCACATGAGCGGATTCTTCATGATAAACATGCACACACACACACACACACACACCCACCCTACCCTATTGATTCTGTCTCTCTGGAGACCCCCGACGAATGCACACATCTATCATTTATTTTGCATCTACCTGCTGACTAAGGGAGTCGAGCATCTTTTCCTATGTTTATTGGACCTTCTTCAGGTGAAGTGTCTCTTGTCCCCTTCCTCTACCCAGTTGTCAGCCTTCTTCTTATTAATAATATAGTGCATTATTTAAGGATGAGTAATTTGTTAAAATATATCCTACTAAGCACATGTGTGTGGAGGAGGAAAAGAAAAAGAAGGTTTTGGGTATGAGGGCCTGAGATGGGAGGTCCCATCACGTCCAACGGATCAGCCGTCATCCTGGATGACGAACCCCCATCACAGACTGCAGGTCTCGGCCAGCGCAGCGTGGACGGCGTGTGCACAAGGAAAATGCATGAGAGCCTGAGGACCACTCTCGGGAATTAGGGTGGTGAGATAAAAAGTAAATAAATAAATCAGTCCCAAGTAGATGACTTATGTCTCCTTTTACTTCCATGAAAGCGAAGCTCATTTCCCTTCAAGGCTGGCCGTTAAGAAAGTAAACTCTGTTTGTACTTCCACAAATACGCATGGCTTTTATAGCCCTCTTCCGCCTCAGTAGGCAGTGATGGCCAGCCCCTCCGCCAAGGTGCTCGTTTGTTCCCTGCTGGGGGCGTCATGCATGAGCACAGGCAAGCTGCCACGGCCCGGACAGAACCACTGGATTTCTGCTCTGAAACATCGGGTATTAAACCCAGGACAGGTTGGCTTCTTTATTGCAGGAAAGGAAGAAAGCAGTTCTGGGAGTCGGTCAAAGTGAACTGCAATGTCGTATTAGGTCCTTGATCAAGCCATCAGGAGAGTGAGCCCCAAGACCCCCTGTCCCGGCAGCACATGATGCTCAGAGCCCCCTCCCCACTCCTCCCTGCCTGATGCAGCTAGGAGAGGGGGGTGTGGGCTGGATCACAGGAGGCACACAGACACTACCCTCCATCTGATGAAGCTTTCTCTCAACAAATTGCGACAAGGGCCGGGCCACGGGCTCCATGGGAGGGAATGGTGCTCAACCCCCACCCTGCGCCAAAGCCAAAAACTGGCAGACTACGCTCCAAAAAGGAAAACAACCTGTAACAGATGTTTTCTGAGCCACCATAACCCAGGGAATGAAAAGCCACTGCAGCCTATTTGAGCCGAAAAGGGGAAGAGAGGACACAGGTTGTGGGTGCCCTGGGGAGTCAGGGCCACAGACAGGAGGCATCTGAGGGCCTCTTTGGAGCTGACCAGCCTGCAGAGACCTCTGGTACCCAGCTTCTTGGCCACAGCACAGCTGTCCAGCAGCTGCAGCTCCCCCCCCCACCCCTGCCTGGTCCCCTCTGCATGAGGAGTCAGCCCCCTCCTTACAGAGAGCCAGAAAGCCACCAGGAGCCCTGGCAGTGCCCACCAGCAGCACAAAGATGGCCACGCAGCAGGCAGGGTGGCCAGGCTGAGGCAGCACCTGCCTCTGCAACTTGTGTCCTCCTGGTCTTTCCACGCTCGCTGACAACTGGAAACCAGGCTCCTCTGTTTGTGTGACCGTCCTTCCCGTAAGACAGCAGAGCCACAGAGGTTAACTCCATGGGAGCAGATTAATAATGTGATTTATGGTTTGTCAAGGATTTTGTCGTTTTTGTAGGAGAACAGTGGCAATTTAATCTAGAAAGCCTGTAAATCTCTAAAAGGTAAAATTAAACATCCCTGAGGGCCAGGCTAGGACTTAGCAGCAGCCGCCGCCTCCTACATAAGACAGTAAGGAATGAGGCCCCTGGAGCCACGTGGCTCTAAGGGCTGCAAAGCTGGGCCCTGCCCCTCTTCAGTCATGTTTGTGGACTCCCCACAAACCCCTCCCAGCACTCTCTCAATGCCCCTCCACGTGCCCTCCATGAGCCCTTCTCCCTTGTTAACTGGTGGCAAAGCCTGATTATGGAAAAGACTGTCCTAAAGATCTCTCAGCAAAGCTCATGTCATTTCTATCCACTCCTGTGTCCCCATTGTACCACAAGGATGCCTCAGGGCCCCCAAAGGCAGCTCAAGCCCCTGGTGATCAGGACACCCCTTCCCCCATCTCTGGGCCTGATCTGCACACACTACCTGTGTCTGATGCCAAATACACAGTCAGCCTCCCTACATGCCCGACACCAGGCTGGCCCTTTTGCCTGGAGGGCTCTTTTGGCCTGGACTCTGGAGGGGCACACCTGTCTACCCTTCCAAGATGGGGTCCATGACTCCCCCACCCCCAGGTCTGGGCTCTCACACCTTCCCGTCTGTGGGGGCTCCGATGCCATCCCACAGTTGCCAGTGGCCCCTCTCTGGCTCCTTCTCTGCTGACCTCACCCAGCTCTAGACAGGGCTTGGGAAAGGCAGAACGGAGCAGGTGTTCAGAAACTACCTGTGGAGCGGATGGAGGGATGGATGGACGGATGCACCTCCCAGCAGAGGGCTCAGGGGTTTCTAAAGCAGAAGCCCCCATCCACAGTGTCTGCACTGCAGAGACCCCACCTGTCAAGGGACCAGCAGGTGAATGACAGAGGCAAAGCTGCCATTTAAGTGCCCAGCACCCTGCTGTGTCCGTTAGCACATAAGCCATCCTGCATGACAGATGAAAAGAGCGACACATACAGAGAGTCAAAGCAGGGATTCTCAGAGCCAGCAGCAGGGAGAAGGCTGCCAGATCTAGGGGTCCCCCAAGGCAGCTCCCCACAAGAAGTTGATGCGAGTGCGAGGTGCCCCTGCCTCTGAGGGCATCCCAGGAAGTCGAGCAGCACCACCACCGCTGATTAAGCACGGAGCAGCCTGAGATCAAGAACAAAACCATTACTTAACGAAATGCAATTAATTTAGAAGCCGAAATCTGTTAAAGCCCAAAGGAGAGGCACACTCAGGTGTTGTTGGTGTGGAGGGCCTTCTGCTCTCAGAGTTTCCAACCCAAGAACCAGCTCAGAGACATATGTCCCCGTGAGAACCAGAGGCAGATGGCCCAGCCATTGCCCCACGCTGGTGTGCTCTTGTCCAGCACCCAAAGGACAGGGAAAGGCCACGGGCAGAAACTTCGCAGTCCGTGTACACAAAGGAAATCACATTGAGGAGGAGCCGTGGGTCAGACTTGTCCCACTACCATTCCCTGGAGAAAACAGCCGTCGCCACAACCAAGCACGGCCTGCCCCAGGGGCTCGTGATCCAGCAGGCAGGCCAAGTGGGCAGCGTTGGGACCCGTGGCCGGGATCAATTATCCATCAGTCATCTGCCCGCTTCGCTGTGATCAGCCAGAGCCAGTCAGGGACCCAAGGTGCGCCTGGCATCTGAGGCCCGTCAGGCAAGCTGGGAAGAATCTCGTTCTCTCTCTCTCTCTCTCTAACCCCAGTGACAGGGTTAAGTGAGCGTTTCATCATAACAACACGCTTGCCCACACCTTATCTTACTTTATCTTCATAATGTCGTGGAACTCAGTGGCTGGTGAGGAAGGGAGCACAGAACTATGTGTGACCTCTTGGAGAATTTAGGTCAAACTCTGAGCAGGGGCGTTCGCTGACGGTTTGGAGGCAGAGCCCGGCTTTCTAGAGCTTCGGATTCCTAACAAGGGCCCCCTCCTCCTCCACCCAACCCAGCTCTGGGTAATATGAACAGATGTTAGAGCACATGGCTCACTTATCGCACCAAAAGACCGAGAAACGTAAACTGCGTTTTATTTGAACAATGCGCACACTCGCTGCCGGGGGACCTGAGAAATCCATCATCCCTAAATGCACGCCTTCACTCAGTCAGTGGGTCTCCTGTATTGAACCAATGGGTTTTTCCAAGACAAGGGATAAGTAAACCAATTGGGAAAAATGATACACTATATATTTTTTATTAAATTAACGATGCATACAACAATTCAGAAAAATTCAAATTTAGAGAGCTGCCTTGGCGGGGAATCAACTCCAGGAATAAAAAACCCAACAAATTAAAAAAAAAATAGATATGTATTACATATACATATGCAGGGAGAAATATGTACACGTTATAGATATATTCCAACTGAGAGTTCTAAATACAAATCCTGTTCTCCTGACTATTTATGTATTCAGGTTTGTTCAGAACAAGGGCCTGAGCATTTCAGACTCAAGCGTCTGTCTTCATGGCTGATGCTTGGGACAGGAGGGGCAGAGAATGCCGGTGAGTTCAAGTGCGAAAAGGAAAACACATTTACACACCCTCCAACAGTATTTGCTGTTTGGCTGGACAGCACGCTCCCAACCAACCCTCTTGCTGTCCCCGTGTTGGGCGCTGGGTCACCTGTGACATGTCTGTTACTCTCCAACTGCCAACCAGCACTCAGGTCCACTGGTCACCAGCTATCAGGTTCTCTAGACACATGTTGAAAATTAACCCCTGGGTGGATCACATCCTGCTCACGACCACCCGATTGAAAATCAAGTATGATACAAACAAAGCCCCCATCGGGGGACCGGGGGGGCACAGGGACCTCGAGCTCTCTCCCACTCAAGCCACAATGGCAGCATGGCCCTGCATTCCCCAGGGCCTGCTCCATAGCCTGCCTCCCTGTGGCCAAGGCGAGACAACTGATCTACCGCTCGGTACTGAAAAGAGCAAACACAGAGGAACAGAACTCAACCAATTCAAGTGCCCACCAGCGTGCGCCAAATGAGAAACCATCTTCAAAGGTTGCAGCACGCTGGTTTCCAGAATGCCACGAGACAAAAATATTTTCTCAGTCAGTGCATACAGGAAACTCAACCACGTGTTTTTCCCCCCTTCTTAATTTTGGTCCTTCAGACACAAAAACAACAGACGCAGCACCTGACATGAGAACGGCGCCCATGTTCCTGATGAGGCTGTGGCTGACACTGACAAACCTGACCCCGCAGGGATCAGAGACATTGCAGAAACCACAACAAGCCTAGAGGCCATGCTCCCCTCCCCCACACCTGCACAGCCCTAGGCCTGGTAATGACTTCGAGCATCACTTTGATACTGGGAACTGTATCCATAGTTCCATGGGTCTCAAAACAGCGGCAGGAGAGACGTATAATGTCATTAGGACAGAAGGTGAGAAAGGCTCCCAAGGCCAACGACTTGTACAAGGTCCCAAGGATGAGTGACAGACCCAGGTTCCTTGAATGGAGCTCTCACTCCTCCTAACCCCGCCGTCCTTCCCAACCTCAGGCTGCCTCCGTCCTGATACCACCGGCGCACCTTCCCCCCATGAGACCACAGCACAGGCAGGAGGATCTGGTGGGGGAAAACTTCGGCAGCCAGAGGCTGGCAAACATGGGGCAGGCGGACTGGCTAGGAGCCTCAAGATGCCGGGTCTGACATAAGGTACAAGACAAGCTTAGAAACATCCAGATGGAGGGAAAAGGGAACCTGGGTAAGAGAGTGCCTCATTCCCAGTGCCTCTACAGCCCAGGTGACTGCAGGGACAACTCAGAGCTGGCTCTGGCAGCAGGGAGAGCCTGAAGGGACACCATCCAAACGACCGAAAATCCGAAAAGGAGTTTCTGTGAAGAATCAGGACACCCGCTCTTTGGGCCAGATTGCCTTTCCAACCATGTTGTCTCCTGGCCTATATGAAAACACACCTGCACGGTATAATTCCACAGCTCTTTCCTGTCTGCCCACTGAGTACCAGATTCTGTACTGACTTCTAGGAAGGAGCCAACCAACCGTGAATACAAACGTGACTACAGCTCAGTTCCAGCCCTGAGGCTTGGGAAAAGGAGGAGCCCAGAGACAGACTGAAAGGAAGAGGGCCATTCTTGGGGCCTCACTCATTCACTCATTCATCCCACAAGGAGCACAGAGGTGGTACATGGCCCTGTTCTAGCTGCCAGGAATAGAGAGGAGAACAAGGTGTTTACCTAGGAGTGGTAAGAATCAATAAAAAGACAGGTATATAAATAACTAATCGAATGTTAAATATAAAGAAGAAACACAAAGCAGGGTTAAAAAAAAAAAAGCAGGGGGGGTAAAGTTAAATTATGGAGGGGGGTCAGGGAGCATAGAACCAGAGAACTGAAGTAAGTGAGGGACCAAGTCCGGTGGACATCTGGAGGAAGGCAGGTGCAAAGGTCCTGAGGCATGTGTAAGCTTGGCATATTTGAGGACAAGGGGATAAGGGGAAAGAAGTCCACATGTAGCTGGGATCATCAAGAATGGACACAAGGGGGCGCCTGGGTGGCTCAGTGGGTTAAGCCGCTGCCTTTGGCTCAGGTCCTGATCTCAGGGTCCTGGGATCCAGCTCCGCATTGGGCTCTCTGCTCAGCAGAGAGCCTGCTTCCTCCTCTCTCTCTCTGCCTGCCTCTCTGCCTACTTGTGCTCTCTCTCTGTCAAATAAATAAAATCTTTAAAAAAAAAAAAAAAAAGAATGGACACAAGGTCCCCAAGCCAAGGGGACAGGGTGGGAACACCCAGGGCAAGCCTGGGAAGTGATCCCATCTGCCTGGAAGGACCATGGCTGGGAACAAGGAAGGGAAGTTGAGAAAATCTGACCAAGGAATGTGGGTGTGGAGTGAGCACTGGGAAGCCACGGAGGACTTAAGCAAGGAAGGACTTAAGCAAGGAACGCCAGACCTGGTCTGGGCCCCACCTGCCAAGAGGCAACTTACAAAACGCCATAGCCAGCCCAGAAATCCTAATTCCCACAGCAATGGCAGCCCACCAATATGGAGGGCTCCCCAGCACACTAGGGAACCATGAGCCCTGCAGAGAGAGCCTGGCTTTGTGACCTTGTGGTTACTGTCCTCCCTGGGCTCCCTCATGTGTCCAAGAGAGGACAGGGAGAGAATGAACTGACTTTGGGAAAGGCGATGGAAGACAGCCCACGCCAGCTGACTCAGCCCGTGCCAGCAGGCTCCTCGGAGGCACGAACTGGACCCAACCCAGGTGGTGGGCGGGGGACACAGAGAGGAGGATGGAGTCCCAGAATCCTCCCTGTGGGCACATGGTCCAACCACCAACAGGCACCTGGGCTGCCTTTTGTTGAGCAATCATCAAACGGGACCTACGCTGGGGACTGAGCTGTGTGACAGTGTTTCCACATCCGTATTCCTCACAGCCACCTGGCATGCTCCGAGCTACCACCACTCCGGACTCTCTCGCTCTCTCCATTTCTCTCAGGCCAACCTGTAAGGCAGACATCCTGGTTTCTGCTGCTGCTTCTAGAACTCCCTTGTGGCCTGCTGCGAATGTGCTTAGGGCCTCTGTGCCCACCTGGCCCTAGCCCTCTCTGACTCCCCTGACATTAAGGGTCTCTCCAAGAGTTCAGACTGTGGGGTCACCAGAGGCCCTCACCTGTTGAGTCACTAGGTCAACCATGTAGAGCCAGGACAGGGAGGTGCTAAGGCCCGGAAGGGACCTGTACAACTCTCCCCCAACACAGGCCTCATGGCCACCCCGTCCATACAAAGCCCCGCCTGAGGCTAACCTCCCCATCCAATGTGTTTTCCCTCTGAGTTCCTCAGTTGTGTCTAGGAAAAATCAAGGTGTTTTAGCGCTCCCTCTCAGTTTCCAGGGGTGCGACTGGTGTCTTTTACAATTATTTTTTTATTTTTATCCAGCGTTTCTTAGTTTGGTCGGCAAACTGAATTCTTTATGCACCTCCATTTCACAATCCATCGCCACCAATTATTCCTGTGAAACTAATGTTTTACATAAAAAGGGGGAGAGAGTTATAGCTACTCAGGAGATGGTTATGCAAACAAGTTAATGAGCCCCAATCTGGCCTTGGTGCCAGAAGAAAAAAACACGGGTGGGGACGAACGTTAAGAAGTTGACCACCACCAGCTTCACTGTACCCCACCTCTCTCTCTCTCTCTCTCTCTCACACACACACACACACACACCATCTGGTTCAGCCTGCCCGTCTCCCAGGAGCAGAAGCCCAGTACTCTGGAGATGGAAAGGCAGACCACGGGGGGAGGGGCACCACAATGATCCCTAACAAATGACAAGAGGCCTGGAGAGACTCAGGCTCCCACAGAAAACCCTGGCAGGACCCCATTGCTAGTGCGATCACCAGACCCAGGCCTGCTCTAGAGACTGCTGCAGGGCTGCCAGGGCTGGTGGCACCCCCCTGGAGAGGCTGCCAGCTCAGTGCGGAGACCTCCAGCAAGCTCCAGCTAGTCCACAAATTCCCTGGACACCACTCAGAGTCCCAACGGCTTCCACATCAGGAGACCCTCTCCAGACCCTGCTGCAAATGCAAAGCAGCACAGACAGGCAGCCTGGAGTGAGGACATAGGGCAGGACATCCTAGCAGCTCTGGGCGGAGAAACAGAACCACGTGCCCAGCACGGTGGACACTGCCCACAGGAGGAGAAGTCCCCGCCACCATCTCACTGGGGCCTAACCCCTAGGCTCTGGGTACCCACAGAGTACCTCAAATGTGCACCTCGGGAAAAGTGGTCCCGCTGCTACTCCCGCAGCTTTCAGGTCATTATTTCTAAAACCACTGTGGTTTCTCAAAGCAGGGGTGGGGGTGGGGACAGAATCCCAGAAAGGGGGCCAGGGGTTGAAAAGGCCGGGGACAACCCAGCCACCGGAGGAAGTGCTTGGGATGTCCTGATTTGGGGGACTTCACTGTCTGCGTGGTCATCCGTGAGTTTTTAACCACAGATTTGAGTCTGGCCCCTGTCAGGCAGCAAACGAACAAATCCGGAAAAAAAAAAAAAAATTAAGTCCTCCGTCTGTAAGTAAATACGAAGTTAGGACTAGCAGGCTCGATCTCAGCCTCCACGCGCGGCGAGCCTCAGACAGGGCGGGCCCCTCCCCGGCGCCCTCCGGACCCCTCCTCTGCGCTCAGCCCAGGGCAAGTTGGCCCCCAGCCTCCGCACACCGAGGCCAGCCGCCCGCCGTCCAGCTCGGGGGTCGGGGACTCGATGTTCGCTTGGATCATCAGTGGCCCAATCTCCCGGTAGCAACCCGCCCAGGCTGTGCGCGCCGCAGGGAAGGGGCCGAGGCGAGTGGCGGGTCGCGCCGCACCCTGAGCCCCGCGCCGGCGGCGGCCCAGGGGAACCAGGGGGGGAATTTTTAATTGAGGAGTTTCTCCCTCTGGGCCTCATTATGAAGGGAAATGGGAGGGGGCGAAGATCGGGACTTGCCTTCCCGGGAGGCAAGAACCCCAGAAGCGACCCCAAACTCGGGACTTGCCCTGCACGGGGACTAGCTGCCAGCGCCAAGCCGGGCCGCGGGACGCACCAACCGCCCGGCCAGCCCCGGGACCCAAGCGGGCAGCCACCGCCGGCCAGCGCCCCCAGTCCGCGCACGGTCGCCCCTCACCGCGGCGTCTCCCACCCGGGATGCGCGAGCCTCCGGCTCGGCCTCGCAGCGCCCGCCGGCCGGTTGAGGGGGCGCAGGTCCGGGCTCTCCCCCACCCCCACCAAACAGACCCCGGCAGCGCCCGGACGCCCCGCAGTGCCGCGGGTCCGGGGGCCGCGCTCCGGCGGCAACATCTGCGCCCCGCCCCGCGCCCCGGCACCCTCCCACTCCCGCGCTCCGGCCCGGACGCCCCTAGGTTGCGGCCGCGACCCCCAGCTTACCTGGCCCGGGCGCGGGGCCGCACGGGTGCACAGCCGCCCCCGCCCCGCCGCCGCCGGCTCCGTCCGCGAGGCCGAGCGCCGGGCCGCCGCCGCAGCTCTTTGTGAGCCCGCGCCGAGCCGCACACCGAGACTGCTAATGAGCCCGGGAAGCTGAATAGCGGCGGGCGCGCCCCGGACGCGGCGTACGGCACGCAGGGCCGCCTCTGCCGGGCGCACGCGGCGCGGCCGCCGGGCGCTCCCCGCACCAGCCTGCGGCGACCGCCCCGCGCCCCCGCCCCGCCCTGCCCGGCCTCGCCCGGCGTCGCCTGCAGCCCCTCGCCCGGGAGCCGCGGGTCGGAAAATGCCCGCGGGCCAGAGCGTGCGGCGGGAAGAAAGGGAAGACAAAGATGCGTTGGTGCCCAGCCCCCTCCCGGCGCCCGGACAGTCGGCGGGCGCACCTGGGGCCCGGGTCCTTCAGGGACTGGGCTCGGGAACAAGGACCGAAGCCCGGGCTCTGGCAGCCGCGGCGCCCCGACCGCCCCCGGCCCTGGGGCGCACACCGATTCCCGGGCGCGCCTCGGACCTGCAGGATCGGGAGCCTTAGGGGTCTGGTCCTCAGGCGGGTCAAACAGGTGTAGGCGAGCTCCACCGCGCCCGCACTCTGCCCCGGGCCCCGCGCTGCCCCCTGGCGGGCTCGGGAGCGCGTGCGACGCGGAGGGGCCTCGGCGACCGCGCCCTGCTCGGCCCCGCGCGGCGGCTTGCGGAGGCCCCGGGCGAGCAGCCCTCCAGGATCGCAGCCTCTCGGGAGGCCCCATCTGGGAGGAGGGGCTTCCCCCACCGCAGGGCCCCCAGTCGCGGGCTGCATTCCAGGTGTTCTCCAGCCTCTGGTTCCTAATTCCCTGTGCTACCCTAGCCCTCCACTGCTGACCTCCCCTACCTGGGGCCTCTCCTTGCTGTCCTGAATGGAGAGGACCCCTAACCTCGTCCATTTCCAGATACCCACGCTCCTCCCAAGGCGAGTCAGTGATGCACCCACCACAGTGTGAATAATCCCCCCTGAAGCCCTTGAAGGTTGTGCTGAAGATGCCAGGGTCACGTTTGACCCCTGGGGCCCTTTCATGCGGTCCTGGGGCAGATGGAATAACCTGAGGGCTCTATCTGGTTGAGTGCACTTAGTAGGCTCAGTGCAAGGGCTCAGGTGCCTCCTCCCTTATATCCTGATTATTTACCTTCTGTTTTCTTTTGTCCTTTGGCTGGATTAGGGTGAAAATGTGGTGGGGGCAATTCTGAGGAGGATTCCTCCCATAGGAGGAAGTGGAGGCCCCTGTGGGGGGAGGGGAGACCCTTCTCCCCCTACTCTGAGGGTTAGAGCCAAAACCTAGAGAGAAAGGGGCTGGGGAAAGCTAAACCGTGAGCCAGACTGGCACCATCTGCAGACTTGGGGTGGACTTCCTGTGGCCTTGGGCTCCCTCCCACTCCCCAGTCCCCTCCAGCAGCCCCATTTACACTCACAGTGACCCAGAGGGCCAGAGCCTACAGTTAAGGGGAAACTGGTCCTGGTAGGCAGCTTTGTAGCCCAAGTGCCAACCAAAGGCCGAGAAGGCAGAGCCCAAAAGTGGGCCAGTGGCAGATTCCTGACCTACTGCCCCTTGCCCTTGAGGTGAGCTTATCTCCACTGTTTGTGTTCTGCCCACTTAAGCATTCTGTTCGTCCAGGCAACAAAAAGTTCAGCTTCATCCATCCTGCTAGGGCCCCAGCTTTTCCCCAAATGCCAATGACTGGATAGAAACAATTGGGAAGAAATGATTCCATAGCATTAAATGTCAGGTAGGAAATCCAAGTGCATTTATCTTTTCATCTTACCTTGCACCTTATGCCTGGAAATGTCTGCACAGCCTTGTGCTTCTGTGAATATGGGCGGGGGGCACAGGAGTGCCTCTACCTCACTCAGGAGTCCGAACTCTGGTGAGCTCTAGCCAACCGTCACTCATCAGAGGGTTTTGAAAGAATTTTGGAGCAAGAAAGGCCTGAGTCTTCCATGAAACTTAAAAAACCATATAACATAAAAGATAGCTGCTAAGTTTTATTTCAGAAAACTTCCCACATGCCAGTCATTACCGTAAGCAAAATCAGCAACAAATCAGGAACAAAATATCTGCCACCCAGGAACACTAACCGTTCATCTCCCTAATATATGCATATACATATATATGTATACATATTACTATGTATATATGTATAGTATATACATATACTATGTATATATGTAATATATGCATTTACAAATATATGTATATGTATTACTATGTATACATGTATACTATGTATAGTGTGGTATACTATACATAGTATACATAGTAATATATAGTATACATAGTATACTATAGTAATATATATAGTATACATAGTAATATATAGTATACATAGTAATAAATAGTAAACATATTATACTATAGTTATATATAGTATACACAGTAATATATATACATATATGTGTATATGCATATATTAGGGAAATGATCTGTTAGTGGTACATACATATCAAAAATATATACTTATATGTTTAAGTGTATATATGTGTGTGTATATATAAGTACATACTTACAAAAAAAGATGAGAATAAAAACAACTCGGTAGAAGAAAGAATAAAATAGACCCAGATATGAAAAAACAGTTCAAAGATAAGGAAGCACAATGGACTTATAAACATGTGAAAAGATAACTTCCTTATTCATAATTAGAAATGCAAGTTAAAACCACACCTTGACACCATGGTTTTTACCTCTCAGACACCCAGGCATGCATTAACACAATACGTCCCAAGGGCAAGGGGAAACTTTCGGACTCCCACACGGTTGGGGAGCGGAAATTAGTTCAACTTCTATGGTGGAAAATTAGCTTCTAGCAAAATTACAAATACACAAGTTTTTTGACCTAAAAATTCTGTTTCTAAGAGTTTTTAATACACACACGCTACACACATGAAAGTATCCATGAGCAAAATTATCCATGGTGTCATTTGTGTGCTCAATAGCCTTGATATCCATGAACAACAGACTGTTCAAAACGTCCAGGTACATCTACTCAAATTTTATGCAGCCAGAAAAGGGGGAAACAAGGAAACATGATGAATTAACATGGAACATTTAAGATACACTGTGAAAAGAAAGAACAAAGAGAAGAAGGTGTGTGTTGTGTGTCAATGTATGTAAGACAGAGAACAAGAAAAAAGAGGAAGTTTATGCTTGCCTGTCCACAATCATAAAGCTTCTCTGGAAGGATCATCAGAAACTAATAAATATTGGTCATCTGTGAAAAGGAAGCTGGTGACTAGAGCAGGAGGGACGGGGTAACTTTTCACGGATTATGTGTTTTTTTTGAAGTATGTATTATTTATCCCAAAACAAAATCTTAAATTATCATTCCTAACCCTGGTTCTTAACCCTGTAAAGGGTAACAGATTTCTAAAATCTCTGATCTTTTCCCCAGGGAAGAAAAACAATAGACACTCTGATCCAGAAACTAACGTGAATACTGCAGAAATCCCAAAGTTGGACCACGCGGCCGTGAGACCTACCGCCACTTAGTGGCAGTATCCATGAATTGCAGGCTTGGTGCCAGTCCTATTCAGCCTGGGGGAGTTCCCCACCAGAATGGATTTTCTACAGGGCGTTTATAAAATGGAGCCTAAAATTTGTCAGATTCTCAGCACTCACCATAAATTAGTTTAGGTTTTTTTTTTAAGATTTTTAAATTGATTTGTCAGAGAGAGAGAGAGAGAGTGCGCGCACCCAAGCAGGAGGAGCAGCAGGCAGAGGGAGAAGCGCGGTCTCCACTGAGCAAGAAGCCTGATGAGGGACCCAAACCCAAGACCCTGGGATCATAACCTGAGCCGAAGGCAGTTGTTTAACTGATTGGACCACCCAGACATCCCTCACCATGACTTAATTTTAAAAAATAACACCTGCTTTCCTTACATAGAACAGAAGATGTATGCTCTGCGTTATTGTCTGGGGAAAACATTCCCTCATAAAACTCCTGCATGACAGAATATTATTTTTTCTTCCGAAGCCAAGTTTATAAATGGGTTTGACTGTTAAAAACATATCTCCTGTCCGTGGGGATGGCGGAACAACTCAGCTCTCATAAAGTTACCGCTGGGCCAAATTGGGTCTCACCTCTCCTGCTAATTCCAAGCATTTGAGCTTTTCTTCCTTACCGCTTCACCCTTTCCTCCTTGTATAGTCAAAGTGCCTTGAACTGGAAGCCATGGGGCCACTATTCTCATCCCACCTAAGGCACAGCCAGGTCAAGACCTCAAGTAGATCACCTCAAGCCTCCATTGTATAGTTTCCTCCTCTGTTCAGGTGAGGAAGTTGGCCTCTAAAATTTTCAAGGTCCAGGACATATGATAAGAAATGTCATCTAACCACCCCCCACCATGAGAATCTCTTGATGCTCTTACCTTCAGGATTTAAGTCAGTGGGAAGACTCACCAACCAGGTCACACTCTGGTTTTTCCAAGACCCAATGCTTTACTTTAGAAGACACAGACACACATAGCACAAAAATGCCTTTGACAACTATGAAAGCAAATACCTTCTTAAAAATACATATATATATAATTTTATTTTACTGATTTCAGGACTCAGATTCTGCAACAAAATCCAAGCTTTATAGCAAAATCCAAGCTTTATACTTTATAGTAGATGATTTAAACAATGAAACCGCTGGTTCCTGACTCTCCAGGTCCTGGCCTCAGGAGCCACACAGAGCAGTCTGCAGGAACATGGGGCATGACTTTGCTCTCAAGCAGGACCTTGGAGGGGGGACCCCTCGTGTGGATGCTGGCATGGGTCTGGGAAAAGCAGAGTTTTGATGTTTTCATGAGAGAAATTAACCACTGCATTTTGGGTGATGCCCACAATGCAGACCTTCTTTACTCTAGAGATTGTCTAAGGTAGATAATGAAGAAGAGCTAATAGAGGCCATGAGGTATAGATGTAGGTAGTACATATGGTACAGATGGTAGGTCGATCGTGCAGCAGAGAGAGCAGGCTGGACAAAGTATGACACAGTGTAGACAGTCACCTGAGCATGCCTAGTTCCAAGGAAAGGAACACATCAGTGACAGTCATCTTGGTGGGGTAGAGAGGATGGGTCGGATTGTGACAAGTACAAGGCTACTCTGACACCCGTTATTACATGATTTGGGTCAAGGGCAAAGGGTGTCGAAGGTGGGTCATTCTTCACAAGGACCTGGGCCCTCTTGGGAGGGAGGGACTATGACTCTAACTGCTGTTCTCTGAGATGCAACATGAAGGAAACCACAGAGGGGCAGGGTGACTCAGATTAAAGCCTGAAGGGCATTCGGACAGGACTGCAGGACCCAGCCTAACAGTTCTAGAGAGGTGCTTTGGGTATGTCCACAGGGCATGTGTTTGGGGAGCTGTGGCCAGGTATAGTCACAGACCAGGGGAAGAGCCCACTATAGAACTTCATTGTGGCAGGGACCCAGTGGGGCCCAGAGTTCCAGAAGGACCCATCTTGAAGGCTTACTGTTGGTATCCAGAAGCTTCTGCCTTTGAGGCCTGGCTGCATCTGTTCTGGAGCCGCTGAGCATTTGGAAGGGATCTGAACCACCTCAGCAAGGAGCAGTCTCAAAGATGATGCGGATAGCCAGTCTGAGCATCCACAATTAACAAGAAAAGACAAATCAGCAGTATTTGTCACTGGTGTTTGTGAGGTGGTGGTGTGATAAGATGACACACCCTTGACTCCGAGCTGAGCTATGGAGCTCCCCTTTCTACCCTTCCCTGAGCACAGAGGCTGTCAGATGTTCTGTGTTGCAATGAGTTGTCCTTCTTCTTGTAATGGCCACACTAATGTTCCTCTGAGGAACCACCCTTCCCTTATCCACCTCTTAGGAGAAGATGCCCGCCTCCTTCACCCCCCACCCCCCCCCACTCCCCGCTGCCACCAGCCTACTCACCCCTCCCATGGGCTGGGTAACCTGGATGGGAACATGAGTTGGGCCAAGCCGAATCTGCATATTCTGTTCCCCTGACTCTAGGGCTTAGCTCAGGGGTAGGTGTGGGACCTAAGCAAGTCCCTAAGGTTTAGTCCCAGGACTTTTGCTAGAAGTACTGTGAAAGAGACACCCTCTCCATGGAAATTACAAGCAGTCAGGATAATGCAAGCCTAGAGCCACCAGGGACCCCTGTGAAGGGACCTGCTGGAGACTGAGGCTAAGACAGAGGAAAGCTGGGGTGAAGGAGGCAGTAGGCCTCAGCGACGTCATTTGAAGCTCTGGATCCATCCGTGCCTGATCTCCCTGCTGCTAGACTTCTCAGTTATATAAGTCAGTCTGAGTTGAGTCTCTGTCTCCTGTAACCTTAAGAGTCTTGTCTGATACAATGAGAATGATGAGGCTTATACCAGCAAAACTAGGAAGACATAGAACCATGGAACCATGAGATTCCAGACAGAACAGCAGCATTTATTGTCACGGGGCCTATTTCAGTTCCAAAACCAATCTCACTTGAGCACGCCTGTCCCTTTGGAGCCATGTCTTAAAAGGAACTTTAAAAACTAGGTACATGAAGCTTGCAGAAGGAGAGCTTCCAGGAAGTTTTCAGAGATCTGCCTTCTGGGGCTGGACCAACAATCAGATAGGGAAGCACAGACCCATGCTGGGTCACTATGGGGTCGACAGTGGGGGTGTGGACCCAATGAGCCCACATGGAGATTCCAAGGACAACCGTACAGTGTGGCTTTTCCAGGGGCAGGAGCCACGCTGAATGGCCTCACTCCGGGCTCAGAGGTCACCTTGTCTACGAAATTGCTGTGCCTAGTTTAAACGAGGTTAACCCCATTTCCCCATCCCATGTCAGAACTGGGAGCCTAACCCAGGTGATTTTGCAAAGATCTGGCAGAGTGTCAGAGACATTTTGAGTTTTGTCTTGGATGGAGCCAATGCCACTGAAATTAAGGGGATCGGGGCCAGAGATGTTGCTGACCAGCTTAATGCAGGGACAGCTCCCCATGGGAGAAATGATCTGTCCCAAGCCCAGATGTCAATAATGCTGAGATTGAGAAACCCTGCCATGTTCTCTTCTAAGGTGTCCAGTTACAAGAAGACAAACCATATAAATGCATAAAAGTTACCCATTCCCTGTCTCCCACCCCCAGACAGAGGCATAGAGCCCCACATCTAAGTACATGCAGGCCCAGTGCCGGAGGAAGGAACTGGCTCAAGGCGTGCTCCCTGTTCCTTTTCCTCGAGCATGACTGAGCTCCTGCTCTGCTAGTCGAGGTCCCAGGGCTGCAGTCTGGCAAGGCCTTGTGATGACCTTGACACCTGCCAGGTGATAGGTAGATGGTTCCCCAGTGAGAAGGGCTGCAGGGAGGCCTTCCTGGAAGGGGTGCATCAAGCCCACCCTCCTGCTCCTTGAGGCTGCCTTGCACCCCGGTTCCCTCCCTGCCACATCCCCCTAACTAACTCCCCATCTTCCCCTCACCCCCAACCCTCACTTGCACCAGTCCCTGGGCTGGATTCTTGCTCTTTCCTTGGGTCTGGCTGCCTGTCTTGGAAATAGTCCTAGAACCCTTTCCACTGAATGCACGGACCCCAGGAAGCCTCCTTCTAGCTTCCAGAGAAAGGACTTGGAGGCATTGTTCCTTGGCAGCAGGGTCCCTTTCTCTCTGGAGTGGGATCTTTGATGCTTTGTCAGGGAAGCTCTTGTTAAAGACACCCCAGGCAGAAAGCCCAGCCTTCCTGGCAGTGCAGGGCTCCAGCAGAGGAGGGGGGTGTCAGGGGCCTGGCAGTGTCCCCTCCCACTGCCCGGAGCCTGGCAGGCAGCAGAGGCCGGCCGCCCCCCACCCCGCCTGACAACTGCTCCATTTGCTCCGCCAGCTTCTCTCCTGCCAGGGACCCTGGCCCTGACGATGCCCTCCCGGAGCGCTCTCCTCACAGGGCCCCTGCGCTCTCCAACAGGGCCTTCTTGGCCTGCCTACATTTTCTTATGTGGCTTTTGTTGCTGCTTGTGGTTCTTTATATATTTGCATGATCTTTCAGTTAGCTTTTCTCTCTGACACTGGAAGCTATGCTTTCAACAAGTGCATGAGGCCACTTGGGATCGACTTCCGTATCTACCTTGTGGCCATTTCCATCAAATGGATAACTACAGGGCTGTATCATATCTGGGAATATGTCATAGGTTTAGGAGGCCATGTCTTGGCCAGCAAGATAAGTAAAGATACATGCCCACAGCTACTCAGCCTGGGAGAGACCAGGACGGGCCGTAGCGCACTGACTTTAGGACATTGTATTTAAGAAGCCGTTATGGGCTGAATTGTCACCACCCCCACAAAGATGTTAAGGTCCTAGCCCCCAGTACCTGTGGATGTGACTTATTTGGAAATAGGATCTTGGCAGCAAAGATCGAGTGCAGATAAGATCATTAGGGTGGGCCTTAATCCAATATGACGGATGTCCATCTAGAAGGGGGGCGTTTGGACAGAGTCAGACGAGCACTGAGGGAAGATGATGTGAAGACCCAGGGAGAAGAGCGTCTATAAGCCCCCAGCAGCAGCAAGGACAGAGGCCTGGAACAGATTCTCCCTCACGGCTCATAAAGGGAACCAACCCGGCCAATACCTTCATCTCGGACTTCTAGCCTCTGGGGCTGTAAGTTAATGTGATTCTGTCGTGAAAGGCACCCAAGTACACTGACAGCAGACCCGCGGAACCAAGTACGTGTTTGAAATTAGGATGCTTCTCACGGTAGGTTGCAGCCAACCCAGCTGTGCCCCCATGGTCCCACGTGCAGCCCTGTGCCAGCTGCGATGGCCTTTTCTTCCAGACCGGTCCCTCCACTCTCCTTGAGAACAACCCTTCGCATCACTGGGGAGCTGGAACTGTCTGGAAGGAAACACCCCCCCAGGGCAGGAACTGGCACAGGCGTGTGGAAGCTCTCTCACCGCCAACCCCCGAGGGGTATTTCACCCCTCCAGCCCCACATGGGATTGAGCTGATCTGGGAATTCACCTGAAAATGCAGCCTTCCTCAGCTTCTGCCAAGGCCCCATCACGGGGATCTCCTGGCAACAGTTCCCTACAAGTCACCTCACCACGCAACTCCACCTCAGCCTCGGCTTCCGGGGCTCCAGACCTGAGAAGGGTACAGAAGTGGCCCCGGCAGGCCGCTCCTGAGGCCGGGGCTCCGGAAACAGCCGCCTTGCCAGACAGAGATGAGCGGAGTGCCGAGAACCGCACCCCACTCCCCTTCAGGAACATCGCAGTCCTGAGATTCTTGCCTGAGTTGAATCAGACGGGAAGCCAAGTAGAAGGGGATGCTCGGATGGTGCAGAATTCCTGGGGATCGGAGGTAAGAGGGAAATGAGGGAAGACAATCAGGGCAGGTTGATCAGTTACCACGTTAAGGCGCGTGGCAGCATTTGAGGAAACCCTCCTTCCCTGCGTCAGAGGAGACGTGGGAGAACTTCCGAGATGGCGGCATTCAGAGCCTCAGCCATTCTCCTGGAGCAGAAGCATGACCCTGTCAGCCAGGGAGGGAAGCCCTGCTCAGGGGGGTTCCCTGAAATACGGCTCCCATAGACAGACTTCAGGCACCCCACATGGTCACCCACCTGGAATGAAGACAGAAATGGCCTAAGATTAGACAGATTTGTGGGCACAGGTAAGTGGCTTAGCTGGTTGGTCAGGGCCGAAGAGCAACCATGGAAGATCTGTGTCACAGTGGCCACATGTGGATGGACCTATGGGAGGTGCACTGTGGAAGGATCTCGGTGTGACACACTAATGCCCACCTGACAGCACTCAGTGCAGAGGAAGCATGATATCAGCAGGTGGACAAGGGGATTCATTTGAGAGATGCCCACCAGTGTCTGTCCTCAGCCAGCACAGGGTGGGCACTAGGGGCCCATGAAGAGCAGCCATGGTAGCAGAGAAGAAGGCAGTGCATGAGCCAACAGTGTGGACTTCTCTCACCCAGACTGATCTAGCCACTGCCACTGCCGAATGTCCCCCCTGGCAGCAACAGAGACCATGCCGAGCCCCAGATAGGTCACCTGGGGAGAGACCAAACAGCCACATGGTGGCAAATCGATTACCCCTTCAGTTCCGTAAATTCCAACAGCTCATCCTGATTGGGACTGTCACATATTCCTGGGATGGTTCACTATTTTCCCATCAGAAACACTCTCTTGGGTGCTCACATTGTCTGATCAACCAACATGGGATCCTGCACCACATCAGCTCGGACCAGGAGACCCACTTTATGGCAAAGGAGGTATAGGGAGCAACGGGCACATGAGCATAAGATTCAAGTTCCTACAAGATTTTGCACCAACTGGAAGCTTTTGACCTGGTAGAACGTGGAAACAGCCTCCTGACTTTGAAGCTGAGTTGCCAACTTAGGGATACATCCTGCAAGTTTGGGCACTGCTCTTCAGCTGGCACATGCCTTCAACCTCAGATTTTGAATAACTAGATGTACAAGCCAGGAACCTGCAGCAGTCCCTTATAGGCATGACCCTGCCCAGTATCATTCCTATTGACTTGCACTGGGGATGGGTGCTTCTCACCACTGCCATTTTAGGTTCTGTGGGTCTCCTAAGGGTCTAGAGGTCATCACTGCCAGAGGGGATGGGATCTTCCACTGGAGACCCAAGAGGAGTCACACTGGATATACCACAAGAGGGGCTACCCAGTAATTTGGGGTTCCTTGTGCCAAGAGACAATAGGAAAAGAGGAGGGTCACCGTTCTGTGGGGGAATTGACCTTAATTGCCATGTAGAAAGAGGAACAAGGAGAAGTCTACTTGAATTGTGGCATCTCTGGGTGCTCCCATGCTTGGTTTGAACCCTGACTAGACAGCACTGCAGACTTAACCTGGTAAGTGTGTGGTAACCAGGGGCTCAGCGCCCCCCAGAGATGGAGGTGATCCCACTGGGCACATCACCCAGCCAGCAGTCCTAGCCAAGCGTAAGGGGAGTTAGGACAGATGGTAGCTGTGTGTATTAGTTCCCTGGGAGCCCATGGCAAACTATCTCAGATTGGACAGCTTCAACAACAGGAATGCCTCACAGCTCTGGAGGTCAGAAGTCCAAAATCGAGGCATCAGTAGGGCAGGCTCTTTCTGAGGGCCGTGTGAGAGAATCTGTTCCAAGCCTCTGTCCTTGGCTTGTAGAAGGTCATCTTCTCCCTGTGTCTTCACATCGTCTTCCACACACCCTCATCTGTCTCTCCAAGTTGCCCCCTTTTACAAGGACACTGACCACATTGGATGAGGGCCACCCTAGCAGCCTCATTTAACCTGAGCATCTCTGTAAAGACCTCCTCTCCAAACACAGCCATGGTCTGAGATTCTGATGGCTATGGTACAATATATGAATTTGGAGCAGGGTTGGGGGCTGGTCTGCTAGTAGGGAACATAATTCAGCCCATTACACGGAGGGAGATATTGAAGATCACTTATGGCCTTGGAACCAGATACAGCTGTGGGTCTGAAGCCCATCCCGCTGACCCTCTCTGACAAGATATCCCTCAGATAATGTGACCAACCAGGATCCTGAAGAAACCAGGACAAGTTTAAGTAAATTGACTGTGAGAGGCAAGCAACCCCAAGACATACAAGGGCGGGACTTAGCAGACCCCACGGGAGCTCCTGTGGGATCACTAGCTCTCTCTCCACCACCGTGTGCTCCTGGCTGCAGCTTTTACCACGTCTTTCTCTAGAGACTGGCTCTTGGGGTACTGAAGTTGCTGAGGGTGGAGAACTGGACATGCCCAGACTTTATAGACCCTCAGAGCAGCCCGAAGCCAATGACTATTGTATGTAATGGTATAATAATAAAAAAAATAATAATAGCAACAATATTAATTGGTAAAGGTGGTTGTCTTTTTGCCTTATCACTGGACATCTATGTTTGTATGTCACTGAATATCTGAGCTGATTTGGGGAAACGATGGAGCCATTTCTAGAGAAAGGTTGCTCAAGACTCAGACGCAGTGTACCGCTTCTGGGCACATGGAGCCGGTGGAAGACAGGATGTCTATTGAGCGGTCGAAGCAAAGCTCCCTGCGGCCATCTACTTGGTTTCGGGGGAGGGTGCATGTATTTGTTGGTACTGTTGCTATAACATATTACCACACACTCAGTGGCTTCAAACAACACAGCTGATTATTTTGACAGATCTATAGGCTAGAAGTCTTTCATAGACCTCAGTAGGCTAACATTCAAGGTGTTCTGAAGGCTCCAGGGAAAAATCTATGCCTTTCCTTTTGCAGCTTCTAGAGACCACTCAGAGCCTCCTTCTTCCGTCATCACAGCCGAGAAAATCCTGTTTCTCGGGCCCTGCTTCTGTCTTTGCCTGTCTCGCGGACCACAGGTGAGAGAGGTTCTCTGCTTTCAGGACTCAAGTCACTAGAGTCTGCCTACCCAGGTAATCCAGGATCATCTCCCCATCTCTAGGTTCTTAACCATGTCTGCAAAATCTCTTTTTTCCTGTAGGGTAAATATTCACAGGTTCCAGAGATTAGGATGCATGGGCATCTTTGGGGGGCTACTGTTCTGCCTGCCACAGTGCCCAACTGTTCAGAAATGTCTGTTCAAAAGAAGCAGCACGTGTCATGGTTAAGCAACCACCGTCATGCCAAAACTCAGCCCTGGGCTATGACCCTGGGTAAGTGGCTCTCCTCTATACGGCTTCAGTTTTCTCAGCTGTAAAACGGGGGGACAATACCATCATTTGCTTTAGGGGCTTGTCGTAAGAGTTTAATTAGGGGGAAGATGTACGTCTCTTAACACAGAGCCTAGCTTGTAAAAAGAGCCAATTCCTGTTGGTCATGATTATAATTGTCATTGCTGTAGAATAAAGACATCCTCCTATAATGGGTTTTTGCCTTTTTTAAACTCCACCTGATATTTCAGGTTCTTGGAGTTCTAGGTGAGGTTGAGCTTCCTCAACTGAAAAATGAGGTCATTGTTTCTTCTTTAGAAAGTGGTTGTGGAAGATGCCCTTCAATGGATGAATGGATAAGGAAGATGTGGTCCATATACACTATGGAGTATTATGCCTCCATCAGAAAGGATGAATACCCAACTTTTGTAGCAACAAGGACGGGGCTGGAAGAGATTATGCTGAGTGAAATAAGTCAAGCAGAGAGAGTCAATTATCATATGGTTTCATTTATTTGTGGAGCATAACAAATAGCATGGAGGACAAGGGGAGATGGAGAGGAGAAGGGAGTTGAGGAAAATTGGAAGGGGAAGTGAACCATAAGAGACTATGGACTCTGAAAAACAGTCTGAGGGGTTTGAAGTGGTGGGGGGGGGGTGGGGGGGGGTACCAGGTGGTGGGTATTATGGAGGGCACGGATTGCATGGAGCACTGGGTGTGATGCAAAAACAATGAATACTGTTACGCTGAAAAGAAAAAAATAAAAATAAAATAAAAAATTTAAAAAAAGAAAGTGGTTGTGGGAATTTCGTTTATATTTAATCATATATATTCAAAATAATCCTGGGGTGCCTGGGTGGCTCAGTGGGTTAAAGCCTCTGCCTTCGGCTCAAGTCATGATCCCAGTGTCCTGGAATCGAGCCCTGCTTCAGGCTCTTTGCTCAGCAGGGAGACTGCTTCCTCCTCTTTCTCTTTCTGCCTGCCTATTTGCCTAATTGTGCTCTCTGTCTGTCAAATAAATAAATAAAATCTTTTAAAAAATTACTCCTGTGTCACACACTGGCCTGGACCCTGGACTGCAGCAATGACAAACTGACTTGAGCCCTGTCACCAGCACGCTGATAATAAGGGCCTCACTGGGAGCAGGCAACGGGGCAACGTATGTGGCATAGGTGCCCAGGTACAGACTGAGAAAGAAAGGCCTGAAGGTTTGGCCAGGCAGAAGATGTTAGCATGGCTGTCCTCTTCTGAGATTTGGCTGTTGTAATTTGAAGTGACAAATAGTCAGCTAAAGTTGGCTAATTGAGTTCTCCAATACATGTTTAAACAATTCTATATAAAAAATATCTTTTAAGATAGCCGGTGTGGGTTTTCTTTCCCAGCCTGGATCCTAACACTGTTAGTATCAAGCATGTTTCGAGAAACAGACACTCCAAGACAGACTCTGAGGTTAATCTGGTCATGACCCAGGCCTGGAGCACAGTGCTAAGCTCCTTGGCAGTGGAAAATATGGTGTTAGTAATCCATGCCATGCTGGAAGTCACAATTGGTCAAATTCCTGCCTGTGATGGCTTTGGGTGAGGTCCTTATGAAAGCCAGAGCCCTGGGGGATGAGGTGACTGCTGCCCTTAACCATGGTAAGGGTGCCTTCAAGGACTGTGGGGCTGGGTTGCTCTTCTTACTATGCCAGAGCCCCTACAGAAAGAAAATGACAAACTTGGAGTTGAAGCTTAGAGCTCAAGTCCCAGTCAGGAAACCAGAGAACTTATGTCATTTTCTGTGCTATTGCCATAGTGTTAACTTTGCCTACAGTCAGAAACAAATGATGTGAATATTGGAGAATTACAATGTCAGTTGAATTCAAAGACTTGACAGGTACCCAAGTGAACATGAGAAAGAATATGGCCTTGAGGTTTGGGATGCAACATGTCAGTAGACTCAGATGAAGTTGAGAATCTTGAACCTTAAGTCTACATGAGTCTGAGTCTATTTCCAGCTAGTGGAAATGGTCTGCTCTCTTGTGTCTAAAGAGACTAGCCTTCTCTTGCCTAAAGACCCTGTGTTTGGCCTTCTGAAGACCAGGTCTGATGGTGGGATATGTCACTGCTGAGATGGTCCTGCTTGTGGCCTTGGTGGTGGTGGAATTCCACAATGGAAGAAACCAGGGGACAATGCTTAACTCCCAAAGACAAAAACGTGTATTTGTCCTAATAAGCAGTAAGAGAGAGGAAACCAGAGTGCTTTGACCCACATGACTTGTGACAGTGGCTAATGGACCCCGGTTAATGAAATTAATAGCGGCCAAATTTCCAGCCTGAAGCCAGTTCGCAGAGCCAGATTCCCTTGATTAAAGGGGAGACCGAGCATCTGAAGGAAAGACCCTGCAACATCACCACAAGTACATGCTGCAAATCTTCCTCCAGCTCTTTCCTCTTGTGACTTCTGGCCATTTGCTAGGGTCATGTTAACAGTGGAAAAAGGGAAATGCGAGACCTTTGGCTCAGAAGTGACATTAATTCTTAGGAAATGTTATAAAATTTTTTTAGGAAATCAAAATGTCATTGTGCTCTACCAGTCAAAGTGGAGGCTCGTGGTGGTCGGGCAAATGACGCTTGGGCCCAAATCTGACTCAGAATGGACCTAACAGGCCTGGATCATGTCGCTATTCCCCCAGTTCCAGAACAGATCGTTGGAATAGACATATGTGGCTCCCTGCGGAGTCCCCAGATCACTCCCCTGACCCATGGGATGAGGGCCATTGTAGGAAGAAGGGGTAAGGAACTGCTCTTCCGTCCCTGGATAGCAAACAAGAAGCAGCACTGCCTCGTGGGAAGCTGCAGAGACCGCAGTCACCATCATTGTCTGCAAGGGAAAGAGTGGGAGGTCTGTTATGGCCCCGTTTGATTTGTCTCTTTGGCCTGTGTCCATGGCATATGGATCCTGGAAAATGACCACAGATCATCATCAGTTTAATATGGTAGTGACTCCACCTGCAGCTGCTCTTCCAAATGTGGTCTGGAAATGGTCCAGATGTGTGTCCTGACTGGACCAAAACATAGTGCCTGGCACCTGGTATGTTGTATGTTAACTGACTGTTTCTCCCCCCACCCCCAACTTTTCCAAGTGAATAAAACTGGTTAACCTTTTAGGTTCCAACTGAGAATGACACTGAGTTGACATGGTCCTACAATCATAAGGTGGCTGATGAGACTTCCTCATCCAAGCAAAGGACAGGAGGGTAAAACAGTGGGGTGCGTCAGATAGCTCCTTACTTGCCCCTCCAGAGTCACTCTGTACTCTTCCTGCCCTTCTCTAGGCCCAGGACACTGACCTCTGTAGACTGTGTGCATGAGTTACCTGGCCCTATAGCTTCCAGCTGGGCTTGTTTGATGGGAGATGCTTGCAGGATACTGGAGTGAGTATAAAAGGTGATATTGGTGGATTTCCCCCCAGCTCTCTTCTTTCCAGAGTTCTGTGAACTGGTCATGTTCTTCTAACAAAGACCACAGCTCCTACCTCACAAGCCTTTCTCACAACTGCAGGTCTCACTGGGTTGCCATAATTGATCCCTCAAATTGCTCCTGGGGTACAAACAGCTTCGCAGTGTTGTCAGCCCCAGAGTGCCACCTTGTCAGTTTCTCTTAACCCTGCCCCACCTTTGTAGATAGTCCTTTCCCTGAAATCTTCTCAACTGTTTCTCATGGTACCATCTGTTTCCTAGTGGGACCCTGACCAACTCAAGGACAAGGATTAATTCATTCACCTCATATTCATTGAGTAGTTACCATGTAATTAGTGTTAGGCACGGGGGAGACCATTGAAATAAAATCAGACACACTCTCTGCCCTCTCAGAGCTTTCTGGAGAGATGGACATTAATCCAAGAATCACACAAACAAAGGAAATTACAAATTAAACAGAGGGAAGGATGAGCACATGGTGCTACAAAAATCTCATAGTAGGAGAGGGTAGTATTTTTCCCTTTTCCAGGTAGGGGGAACAGCATGTGCAAAAGCCTCAGAACTGGCAGAAGCATGGCATGTTTGAGGAATTTAAGAAAGACCTAAGAAGAGGAGGCTGGAAAGACAGGAGGGTACGTGCAGGTGGGAGGCCAGGCCTACTAGACCTCATCAAAGTCTTTATCCTAATGAAGAATAAGTAAAGCCATCATCAGAGCATGTGATATGTGGCCATTTAGACAGCCTGGATGACCCACACCTGTTGAGATTCATGCCCTGTGATTCCTCTCCCTTTGAGTGTGGGTGGACTCATTGACTTGATTCTAATGAATGGAACACAGAAGAAGTGATTGGAGGTCACATCTGAGACTGATTTACAAAAAAGACTGGGGCTTCCATTTTATTTTTTTTTAAGATTTTATTTATTTATTTGACAGACAGAGATCACAAGTAGGCAGAGAGGCAGGCAAAGAGGCAGGCAGAGAAGCAGGCAGAGAGAGAGGGGGAAGCAGGCTCCCCACTGGGATCATGACCTGAGCCGAAGGCAGAGGCTTTAACCCACTGAGCCACCCAGGCACCCCTGGGGCTTCCATTTTAGATGCCTTCTCTTATTCTCTCTCTCTCTCTCTCTCGGTTCACCAGCTGCTTTGTTGGAAGGACACTTGGGCAGCCTATGGGTGGACTATGTGGTGAGGAGCCCAGGTGAGGTCATTGCCAACCTCCACGTGTGAGCACCTGCAAGCAGGCTCCCCAGCCCCAGCTGAGCCTTCAGGGTAACTGTTGCTCAACTACAACCTCACAAGAGACCGTGACCATGGTTACCCAGATTCCTGACTCACAGACACCAGGGGATAATAAATATTTGTGGTTTTATATGGCAAGTTTTAGGGTAACTAGTTACATAGAAAAAAAATAATCAATACAGAGCATATTCCTGAGTGGGCGGGTATATTACATTCATTAGGCGAATAAGGAGGAGCTACCATATACCAGGCATGTTGTAAGGGCTGACATAATGCATTTTGTAAATTTTTATGAAATATTTTGAGTAGTTAGCAATGACATATGGTTGGAAATTCCAAAGTAAAAATAGATGACATCGGAAGAATCTCTCCTCACAGGCGCTCATCTCCTTTGCCATGGCTTACTTAATGTTATCAGTTTCTGGTGTATTCTTCCAGAAAGGTTTTATGCATATACAAACAAGTATACAGTTGACCCTTGAACAGCATGGGTTTAAACTGAATGCATTCCCTTATATGTGGATGTTTATAGTAAGGTACTGTAAATGTCTTTTCTTTATGACTGTCTCAATAACATTTACTTTTCCCTAGTTTACTTTATTGTAAAAATGCAGTATATAATGCATAGAGCATACAAAATATGTGTTAATCAACCGTTTATGCTATTGGTAAGGATTCTGGTCAACAGTGGGCTACTAACAGTTAAGTTTTGGGGGACTCACGAGTTATACACATAGTTTTGACTCCATGGGAAGGAAGGAGTTGGCACCCAAACCCTGGCACTGTTCAAGCGTCTACTGTGCATTGGTTCACAACACCATACTACAACTTGTTTGTGGTTTTTTCCCCCACAAAACCATATATCTTAAGAAACATTCTATGCCCAACATAAGGAATGGCCTCATTGCTTTTCACAGCCATATAGAATTCCATTATATGAATGTGCCCCTTAACCTGTCCGCTATTGACAAACACTTTGGTAATCCCCAGTCATATGCTATTACAAACAGTGGTGCAACAAATCATCATCACCATACAATATTTCCCCCATCGGATGAATTTGTAAAAATGTATCCAAATGTATGCAAATGCACAGCTTTGATAAATATTGCCAAACTACCAGGGCAGGGGTAAAGCTGGATAGAGGCTTCCTAATGTGTGGGGCCATCAGTAACCGTAAGAGCTTCTGCTTCCCCACAATTGTCAACAGTGTTATCAAATGCTTTTATCTTTGCCCATCTGATCAGTGGGAAGTGGTAGCTCAGTAAGCCTTGAAGTTATCCTTCCTGTATTCTGTGTGAAGCTGAGGCTCTTTTGACAATGTTTAGTAGCTGCTACGTGACTACAGGTGTGTTGTAGTAATCATGATAAATAATACTAGTAATAACAATAATAATACTACTACTAATAAAATTAAACAAACAAAAAAATACTCTGGCTGCCAGAGTGTACAAAGACTGTGGGACCAGAGCTGATGCAAGGAGCTCCGACAAAGGGGAGGGGAGTGCAGCAGATGGACCCAGAGCCCTTTGAAAGACTAAATAAAGAAGCCTTTGTGAGCGGGATGTGTGTACATGCGCACATGCGCACTTAAGGGAGCCGGTTGGTTGGGGAAAGGGAGTGCCAGGATTTATATTCAGTCTCTGGCTTGTGCAACTCGAACAAAGATGGTGCCCTTCAGTGAGACAGGCAATGCTAAAGGAGGACCGGGTTTGTTGGGAAAGATCTACTATGTTTTCCGCTGTTGCTATGAGAACCACTAACCGTGCCTTTCCTAAATGATGTACGTTAGTTACTCCTACACCTTAGTGGAGTTTTAAATTCCAACATGTGTCTTGGACTTAACATGTTTAAGATACCAAGCGAGTAAATCACATGTGCAAAGAGATCTGTCAGTCCATCGATAAAATGTTAATTATTTCTCTGTTCTTCTACCATGGGCTGAGGAATCAGGTGCGGAAGAAAGTGGCAGAGGCTGGGAATCACCTGGAGCAATGTTCAGAGCTGGAGGTAGTTGCTTCAATATAAACTCAGACAAATGAGGCAGGTGAACAGGTCTCCCTCAAATTGGTTTTCTCCTGTCTGTGACTGTGAAGCCAGTTGAGGCATCTGAAGTTCTGATCCAGGATGTGTAATATTAAGTGTTCTCCAGGTGTCATCCAGTTCCTGGAGTGTGTTATTCCAGGTCAAGGAGAGACTAACAACCCTCTCCTCCCCCCCAAAAAAAGTTGTTGCTTACAATTACATATGTATATATCTTCTTGGAGGGGAAAACAAAAAAGACCATCATCTAAAATACCAGCTACACTGGACAGGTGATATTATGATCATCCATGTCATTTTTTACCCTATGACCCCACCCTTCTCCTAACTCCTCCAGCCCAGATCCCTCGCTGTAAAAATTGTCCCCAAGCCACCAAAATCAGAGAATACATCAGTCAAATTCCTGACTTTTCTACTTCCCAAGCCAAGGTCTGGGTATAAGAGAGAAATAGTTCCCTGCTGCTCTGTCTAGGACAGTGGCTCTCAAATTGTGGTTTCCCAACTGACAGCATTAGCATCGCCTGGCACCTGCTTAGAAATGAAAATCTCAGGCTTTACCCCAAACCTCCAAAGTCAGAAGCTCTCCTGTGTGGAGCCCAGAAATCTATATTTAACACCCTTCAGGTGATTGTGATGCACAGTAAAGTTTGGGAACCACAAGCTGAGAGAATTACCAGGTATCAATGTGAAAGAATGGATTAAAACAATTGAAGGGTTACCTGAGCAGGAGAGGCTAAGACAGCAGCCTCACAGAACTCCTGGGGACCAGCCAAATGTTTCCCCACAGGGCCTGGAGGGCTGGTGCATATAGATGGTATTCACCCAGCTAGGTACCATGACCCATGGCAGATTGAACTGGGACAGGGAGATTTACCAGAAACCCAGGGCCCAAAGGGGAATCACAGACACCTCAGTAGATGCCAGCAGGGAGGGCTGAGTAGGCATGAGACATGTCCCATTGCCAGCATGGGACAAAGGACCCCTAATGAGACCAAGATGTTGCTGTGCCGCTACCACCACCCATCTGGTCCGGTGTCAGCTAGACCTAAGTGTCTACTCTCAAGAGAGCAGCTTGACTACATGCTAAAATTTGCCTTTTATGTGACATCTTTAGACACGGTAGAACATATATGTAAAATCTGAGTAATAGATTCATAGCTAAGACTGAAACCAAAAAAGGGAACTTCCTTGGGTTTGAAATGGTAAAGCTTTTCTTAAAAAAAAAAAAAAAAGAAAAAGAAAGAAAGAAAGAAAAGAAAGAGCAGAGAAGAAAAAAAGAAAAGAAAAGAAAAGAAGAAAATGAAAGAAAGAAAAGGAAAGGAAAGAGAAGAGAAGAGAAAATGCCTATGGGAAACAGGAGAGTCTGTACCTCTCTGCAACCTGGAGACCAGGACTGGTACTGGCTGGCTGCGCGCAGATGCCTCCCGCTGGCTGCCTGAGAGGAGGAGCTCAGAGCTCAGAGCACAGAGGGGAAAATTTTCTCATAGAAGGTAAGTGCAGAGCCAAATATTAACAAATACCCAAGGAAATTTTATACCACAAATCCAAAACAATACAATTAGTGGAAGAACCAAGGGTATAGTGATAGTAGAACATCTGAAAAAGAATCTTTAAAATATGTACACCTTAGAGAAATAAAGGAGGAACTCATTCCATCCTTGGAAATTAAAAAAAAAAAGCAATTATTGAAATTAACAATTTTTTTCCAATTTATTTATTTTCAGAAAAACAGTATTCATTATTTTTTCACCACACCCAGTGCTCCATGCAAGCCGTGCCCTCTATAATACCCACCACCTGGTACCCCAACCTCCCACCCCCCCGCCACTTCAAACCCCTCAGACTGTTTTTCAGAGTCCATAGTCTCTCATGGTTCACCTCCCCTTCCAATTTACCCAAATTCCCTACTCCTCTCTAACGCCCCTTGTCCTCCATGCTATTTGTTATGCTCCACAAGTAAGTGAAACCATATGATAATTGACTCTCTCTGCTGGACTTATTTCACTCAGCATAATCTCTTCCAGTCCCGTCCTTGTTGCTACAAAAGTTGGGTATTCATCCTTTCTGATGGAGGCATAATACTCCATAGTGTATATGGACCACATCTTCCTTATCCATTCATCCGTTGAAGGGCATTTTGGTTCTTTCCATAGTTTGGCGACTGTGGCCATTGCTGCTATAAACATTGGGGTACAGATGGCCCTTCTTTTCACAACATCTGTATCTTTGGGGTAAATATTAAATATGAGCAGGCAAGGTGCTGAACAGAACTTGAGAACTTGAGAAGAATCATGCTCCTGTGTACATGTGTGCGTGCCATACACACACATACACATACATAGACACATGCAGTAAATCTTCAACACATTAAGGATTAAAAAAAAAAGAGAAAAGCTTTCAGAGAGAGAAAGGAGATTATAAACTAGTTAGAGAGAAATAAAAATTTGGTAACATCAGATTTCTTATTAGCAACCTTCGCTACACAAAGATGATAAGAGAGAGTTTCAAAGTGCTGAGGGAAAATACCAGCATTAACTTTGAGCCCAGAATCCCAAACCCAGAAAATTATCTTTCTAGACTGAGAATAAAACAAACTTTCAGGCATACTTAGAAAATTTTCCATCCAGGTATCTTTGCACAAAGAACTCCTAAAGGATAATAATGCATGAAGACAAGTGAACCCAGGAAGAAGTAATAGAATTCCAGAAATATTAGTGAGCATGTAAGTCAGTAAAACACTTTAATAAATTTAAATAAATTTTGATTTGATGGAATTGGGAGAGTGTCTTTGAACAGCAAGCTGGGAGTAAAATTCATTGGGCAGGAACAACAGACCCTCTCCTGACTACTTGAAGTAGAAAAGGAACCTATTTAATGATGTTGGATAAATCACAGAATCTGCACGTGGGTCAGAGACTCATGATAGGAACTAGATGGCAGAAACAGTGCTCAGATTATACTGCAGGACACCACAAGAGAATTCCTGCTCTGCCTATTGTTACCTCTCCTAGTTATAGGCAAGTCACTCTCTGTAGTTCATACTACTACCCTGCAGGCCTAGGAAGCTAGATGTCTACCACTGAGGCCATAACAGATTCTGCATGATGCTTACTTCTTGATCTCTTTCCCTTCGATAAAGTCTAAAGGAATCTGACTGATTGCGTGCTTATTCCCTGGGTTTAGGGAGGCTAAGATGTGAGTTTCTGGTTCCTGCCTTGGGGATACATGGATGAAAAAGATAAGAAGTTCCTTTAAACCTAGAAACTTATGAAGATGTTAAATAGCCCCAAAAAGCATGACAATTTTCTGCTATGGGCAGGAAAAGAGTATTTTAAAAAAAGAGAAACATAGGCAAAGTATAATAAATACAAAGCAGAAAATGAGATATCAGAAAAGGGTCCAAACATATCTTCAATCACGGTAAATATAAATGAGTTAAATTCACCTATTTTAAGACCCCCATATTGCATGTTTTCAAAAATATATTTCTATACTAATTTAACAATAGAATACACTTATATAATTATTATATACTTGGCAGGAAGTTGATGATCCCTCAACCTCGGTAATTTGAAAGAGTTTATAAATACTATTTGAAAGAAACAATAAAATAAATCTTTTGCAAATATGACCCAAAAAATCAACATTAGGGCCAAAAAGAGATGAGAGGCTGTGGCTGCAGAGATACTTTTCTAAATCATAATACATAAAAGGTTTATTGCTGGGTTTAAGAGGAGGGAGTTAAGATTTATCTTCCTCCTTCTCCTGTTGTAAATCACTCTGAAAAATTAAAACACCAAGAAACAGAAATATGAAATGTATTTCAACTAAAGGAGACATCTTCAACCCTCAACCACAGTATAGGAATATATATGCATAAATATATCATATATCATATGTACCATATTTACCTAAATTTATAAAATAAATTTTCCAAATTAAAAAATAATTGTTGGATTAGACTTAAAGGGGAAAAAAGGAAATTTAGTTACATTATGCTTACAAAAGACATGTTAAAAATCCAGATACAGAAAATTTGGACTGACCAAGCAAAGACTAAGAGAAAACAGGTGTAACTATATTAGTATCAAGTAATCTTTAATGGAAGACCACTATTCAAGATAGGGTATTTCATTATGATAAAAGGGTGAAGCCACTAGTAAGAAATGGTAATTCTGAATTTGTTTATACCTAAGTACATGGCCTTAAAACACACAGCAAATATTAACATAACTAAAAGAAGTAAATTAGTGATAATTGTGGGGAATTTTAATAGATCTCTCTCAGTAACTGACAAAACTGACAAAAATATCAGTAATGTAATGGAATCTTTGAACAATACATTTAGCAAACTTGATCTAATTAAAATATGTGGTTCATGCATTGAACATGCAGAATACACATTCCTTTCAAGTACACATGCAACATTTATAAAAATAGATCTTATTCTACTAGGTCGCTCAGCACATCATGACAAATCCCAAAGAGTTTTAATCATAAAAAATTATGTAGTCACAGAAGAATTAAATGTTTGGAAATTAAGCAAATAGTTTTAATAAGATGCAAGATAAATTACAAAATGTTTTGTAGTTCATGATAATGACTATACAACACATTATAATTTGTGAGATACAGCTAAAGCCATAACCAGAGTAAATTTTTTGGTCTTAAATGTATATGTTAAAAAAAATGAAAGCCTTGGGGCGCCTGGGTGGCTCAGTGGGTTAAAGCCTCTGCCTTCAGCTCAGGTCATGATACCAGGGTCCTGGGATCGAACCCCGTATCGAACAGAGAGCATGCTTCCCTTCCTCTCTCTCTGCCTGCCTCTCTGTCTACTTGTGATCTCTATCTGTCAAATAAATAAATAAATAAATAAATAAAGTCTTTTTAAAAAAAAAGAAAGTCTGAAAATCAGATAAAAATCAAAGAAAATCAACATGAGCATATTAATTAAATTAAAGACCTAGAAAATAAAGCATGATAAGGAGATTTTTTTTAAGAGGTCAAAGTTTGCTTCTGTGAAAACACTAAGAAAACTGATTACCCTTACCAAGACTGACTAAGAAAAAAAGACACAAAATACACATTTCTAATATGAAGAACGAAAAGGAGAACATCACTGGCAGACATTATGGGCATTAAAAATGTAAATGGATATTATAAAGAACTTTGAAATTTTTGATAAAATGAACAAAATCTATGAAAAACACAACTTACCCTGATGAAGAGTCATAGTTATACAAGAAATTGGATCTATACTTGAATCTTTGTAAAACTTATCTTCATGATCTTGATTGAGGTAGACAAAATTCTTTTTTTTTTTTTTTTTTTAGGTAGACAAAATTCTTAAGAAGGGGGGCGCCTGGGTGGCTCAGTGGGTTAAGCCGCTGCCTTCGGCTCGGGTCATGATCTCGGGGTCCTGGGATCGAGTCCCACATCGGGCTCTCTGCTCAGCAGGGAGCTTGCTTCCCTCTCTCACTCTCTGCCTGACTCTCCATCTACTTGTGATTTCTCTCTGTCAACTAAATAAATAAAATCTTAAAAAAAAAATTCTTAAGAAGGATGCAGAAAGTACTATAAATTAAGGAAGCAATACATAAATCTTATAATTTTAAAATTAAGAACTTCTGTTTATCAAAAAGTAATCATTAAGGAAGTAAAAAGTCAAGACACAGCATGGGAAAAAGACTTATGTCCTGGCAAAAGATTTATGTCCAGATTACATGAAGATATAAGGAATTCCTAAAATTCAATGACAAAAAGATATAAGGAATCCCTAAAATTCAATGAGAAAAATGTCCAATAGAAAAACTGGCCAAAAGACCTGAACCAACACATCACAAGAAGAATATCCAAATAATTTTAAAAATACATGAAAAATATATTTCCAATCTCATTAAAAATAAAATTTATCTTAAAACCACAATGACACTCACTTACCTGGACAGCTAAAATGTGAAAGGTAAACAATACTGTTGGCCAGGATGGGATTCAAATGGAGCCGCATACACTGCTGGAAAGAGTGTGAGCTTGCACAGTCTTTCTTGAAAACTATTTGTCAATACCTAGTAAAGCTGAAGTATTATGTACCCTATTACTCAAAACCAAAAACATAGATAAGAATGTTTATAGTAGGGGTGCCTGGTTGGTTCAGTAAGTTGGGCCTCTGCCTTCGGCTTGGGTCATGGTCTCAGGGTCGGGGAATGGAGTCCCGTGTCATGCTCTCTGCTCCACCGGGAGCCTGCCTCTACCTCTCTCTCTGCCTGCCTCTCTGCCTACTTGTGATCTCTCTCTCTCTCTCTCTGTGTCAAATAAATAAATAAAATCTTTTTAAAAAAAAGAATATTTATAGTAATCTTCTTGTAATGGACATTATCTGAAAACAACCTAAATGTCCATCAGTGATAGCACTAATGAATCCATTTTTAAACTGTACACAGTGAAAGCAATGAAGCAATGGAAACATACTATAACTTCACACAATAACATGGATGAACCCCATGAATACATTTATGACCAACAGAAGCCAGAGTCAAATTAATACATTTTGTATAATTTCAGTTATACAAAGTTTAAAATTAGGAAAAACTATCTATATTATCAGCTAAGGTATTGGTTAGCAGTGGAGAAAGGGAAAAAGGATTGGGAAAGGATATAAAAGGGACTTCTGGGTGTTTATGAAGTTTTTTTTTATTTTAATTTGGCTGCTGGTTATGAGGCAAGTTCACTTCGTCAAGTTCCTCCATGTGTAAACTTACGATTTATTCATATTTCTTTATGCGTATTATATTTCAATACTATAAGAAGACAGAGTAGGCGTTAGTCCAGAAATTTAAGGGTAATTTAACATTATAAAATTGTAGTAAAAGATTAAAACCCATAGGAGTCCCCCCTAAATAAAATCAATAGGATTTCATCCAATAAGAGTAAAAGTGAAATTTATAACCTGGTAAAGGCATCATCAAAGATACTATTTGTTGCTTACTTATTATCCATTATCCCCTTGTTCCTTATTAATGGAAGGGATGGCAATGTGCCCAGTTATAAATTCTCACTGATTGCAGCCAAGGGTTGTGACATAAGCTAGTTGCAGTCAGAAAGATGAAAATGGAAGTCTAATCCTAGAACTTTTTAGAAATCTATGTTTTTTTCAAATAAAAGGAGAAAGACTCAACCTTTTGCTCTTCCCAGTCTTCCTACATGGGATGCAACCCAAGGCCTGGAGGAATTGCAGCCATATATTGTGACTGTAAGAACAAAAAACCACACAGTAAAGAAGATATTGGGAAGTAGGAAAGAGACCTGGACTACCTTCCTCTGCACACTTTAGGTGACAAAAATGAAACCTGTATTTCTTTCTTTAAGTCATTGAATCAGGTTTCTTTTTTATGTAGCTAAATGCTGTCCTGATTATTCTACCAAAAATCTATAGCAAGCATCATGCTTAACAAACAAATAATAAAAGCATTAACTTTAGTAATGATAGAATGATGCCTTTTTTCACTGTTGCTAAGTAACATTGTATAACTATTCTACATGATGAAGTCAGACAAGAAAAATACACAATATATAAACATTAGAAAGAAAGGTGAATGACAATTACTATTTGCAGATAATATGATTGTCTCCCTAGAAATCCTAGGAAAACCAACTAAGAAACTATTAACCTATTAAAATAATTCAGCAAGATGATCAGATACAATACCAAACATACAAAATCAAAAGTTTTTATGTGCTACATCTATAATTAATCAAAAATCTGAAAAGGAAAAATAATGATATTAATAATAGAATATAACATTTAATTGAAGGACATAAAAGAAAGACTGAATAGCCAAAACAATCCTGAGAAATGAGAAAAAAGCTGGAGGTATCACAATACAAGATTTCAAGATATAGTACAAATCTGTAGTAATCAAAACTGCATGGTGCTGGCACAAAAATAGACACATAGATCAATGGAACAGACTAGAGACCCTAGAAATAAACCATATTCATATGGTCAAGTAATCTATGACAAAGAAGTCAAGAATATACTATGGAGAAAAGACAGTTTCTTCAATAATTGGTGCTGGGAAAACTGCACAGCTACATGTTAAAGAATGAAACATGTAAAAGAGTAAAAGAAAAGAAAGAAACACTAACACCATACACACACAAAGAAAACTCAAAATGAATTAAACACCTAAATGCCAGACATGAAACCATTAACATCCTAGAGGAGAAGCAGAGGTGATAATTTCTCTGACGCTGACCATAGAAAAATCTTTCTAGCTATGTCTCTTAAGACAAGGAAAATGAAAGCAAAAATAAACCATTAGGACTACATCAAAATAAAAGGTTTTGCACAGTGAAGGAAACTACCAACAAAACAAAAAGGCAACCGAGTGAATGGGAGAAGATATTTGCAAGTGATATATCTGATAAGGGGTTAATAACCAAAATATATAAGTACTTATGCAATTCCAGACACACACACACACACACACACACACACACGAAAAACAAAACTTAAATAATTGATTAAAAAATAAACAGAGGGGTGCCTGTGTGGCTCAGTGGGTTAAGCCACTGCCTTCGGCTCAGGTCGTGACCTCAGGGTCCTGGGATCGAGCCCCGCATTGGGCTCTCTGCTCAGCGAAGAGCCTGCTTCACCCCTCTCTCTCTGCCTGCCTCTCTGCCTACTTGTGATCTCTGTCTGTCAAATAAATAAATAAAATCTAAAAAAAGAAATAGAGGACCTGAATAGGCATTTTCCCAAAGAAGACATACAGTTGACTGACAGACACTTGAAAAAATACTCATCACTAATCATCAGGGAAATCAAATAAAAAATACAATTAGATATCACCTGACAGCAGTTAGTATGGCTGAAATCAAAATGACATGAAATAATGATGAGGTGAGGAGGTGAGGAGGAGGTGGGGAAAAGAAAGTCTTGTGCACTTGTGGTAGAAATGTAAATGGTGCAGCCACCATGGGAAAGAGTCTGGAGGTTCCTCAATAACTAAAAATAAAAATACCATATGATATAATAATTCCACTATTGGGTATTTAGCCAAAGAGAAAATGAAAACACTAATTTGAAATGATATATTCATCCTTGTGTGTTGCACCGTTATTTACAATATCCAAGACATGGAAGCAACCTAAGTGTCCATCAACAGACAAATGGATAAGGAAAATGAGATACATATAGATATATCACAGAATATTATGCAGCCATAGAAAAGGGTGAGATTGTGCCATTTGAGACAGCATGGATGGATCTATGGATCTAAAGTTTATTATGCTGGGGCGCCTGGGTGGCTCAGTGGGTTAAGCCGATGCCTTCAGCTCAGGTCATGATCTCAGGGTCCTAGGATCGAGCCCCACATCAGGCTCTCTGCTCAGTGGGGAGCTTGCTTCCCTTTCTCTCTCTCTGCCTGCCTCTCTGCCTGCTTGCATCTCTCTCTGTCAAATAAATAAATAAAATCTTTAGAAAAATAAAGTTTATTATGCTAAGAGAAATAAGTTAAATGGAGCAAGACAAATACCATATGGTTCCACTTATAAGTGGAATCTAAAAACAAAACAAAACAAAAACCCCAAAAACCAAAAAAAAAAAACAAAAAACAAGGGGCGTTAGAGAGGAGTAGGGAATTTGGGTAAATTGGAAGGGGAGGTGAACCATGAGAGACTATGGACTCTGAAAAACAGTCTGAGGGGTTTGAAGTGGCGGGGGGGTGGGAGGTTGGGGTACCAGGTGGTGGGTATTATAGAGGGCACAGCTTGCATGGAGCACTGGGTGTGGTGAAAAAATAATGAATACTGTTTTTCTGAAAATAAATAAATTGGGAAAAAAAAATAATGAATAATGTTTTTCTGAAAAATAAATAAATTGGAAAAAAAATTAAAAAAAAAACCAAACAAATACAAAGCAGAATCAGACCTATAAATATGGAGAACAAATTGATGACTGCCAGAGAGGAGGAAGGTGGAGGAATGGGCAAAATGGGTGAAGGAGAGTGGGAGATACAAGCTTCCAGTTATGAAATGAGTAAGTCACAACAATAAAAGTCACAGGACAAGGAATACAGTCAATGATACTGTAAAAGCAATGTTGTGGGACAGATGATAGCCACACTGTGGTGAGCCATAGCATGACGTATAAATTTGTCAAATCACTACATTGTACCCCTGAGACTAATGTGACATTGACTTTCAACTAAAAAAATTTTTAAAAAAGACAATGAGGGGGAAGAATGACTGAATAAATGAAGAAATGTACCATGTTCAGCTACCATGTAAAGAAGTCAACAGCCCTAAATTAGTCTACATATTCAATGCAATCACAATTAAAATCTCATGATGTTTGCATGAGACAAATATCTTAATATTCAGAAGGTTGAATGCAGTTAGTTTCAAGAATCACCAAAGTGATCCTGAAAAAGAATAAGAAAGTGGGAGAATTTGCCAACTTGTTATCAGAAGCTGTTAGATATCTTAAATAATTAAGCAGTACAAAACTGGCTCTGGGACAGCCTGGTTCAACAAAAAAATAATAAAGCACCCAGGGATGTTTATGTGGAAATTTTGTATTTGATGGAGGAGGTGGGTTTTTTTTTTTTTTTGCTTTTTTGTTTGTTTGTTTGTTTGTTTATATACTTTCTTTTTAAAAAATTAATTAATTTATTTATTTTCAGCATAACAGTATTCATTGATTTTGCACCACACCCAGTGCTCCATGCAATCCGTGCCCTCTCTAATACCCACCACCTGGTTCCCCCAACCTCCCACCCCCCGCCCCTTCAAACCCCTCAGATTGTTTTTCAGAGTCCATAGTCTCTCATGGTTCACCTCCCCTTCCAATTTCCCCCAACTCCCTTCTCCTCTAACTCCCCTTGTCCTCCATGTTTATTTGTTATGCTCCACAAATAAGTGAAACCATATGATAATTGACTCTCTCTGCTTGACTTATTTCACTGCTGGAGGGGGTGGTTTAATTCAGCAGAGAGAGGACTGGTTATTTAGTAAATGATGCTGGGAAAATTAGCCACCCATTTGGAAAAACATACTGTCCACCTGAAATTAGTATAACATTGCATGTTAACTGTTTGGGAACTCAAAGAAAAGAAGAAGAAATAGCTTAAAATAAAATCCAGAGAAAATAAATCAGTAAAAAAAATTTTAAATTATTAAAAGAAAATATAGGAAAGTATAGGAAATATAGGACTATATAGGAAATATATATTTCCTATATGGGAAATATAGGAAAATGTAGGAAATTTATTAGGGGTATCATTTAATTGAACTCAAATGAAGAGAATGCCTCTAATACCAGACACTTAAATGAAAGGGAAAAAAAACTTAAAGGAAACGACTGATAAATCTCTTTTTTTTAAATAAATCTAACTACAAAAATCTTTAAAACTTCAGCATGACAGAAAACACAATGGAGGAAACAACACGTCACACACACACACAAAATGGAGGAATATTTTCAACATACATGACTGGTCAATGATTAGTTCTCCAAACATGCAAAAAAAAATTCCTATCAATTCCTATCAATTTGAATTCCTATCAATTCAAATCAATAAGAAAAGGTTGACCTGCCAATAGAAAAAGTGGGTGAATGACATGACTGGTAATTAATGAAAGGAAAATTGAAGTGTTCAATAATCTTATGAAACCTTATTAGTAACCATAGAAATGCAAGTTAAAACAAAAAATAAATAAAATAAATACCATTCTCTTCCATTAAATTGGAAAATAATTAAGCTTGATAAGATCAAGCATAAGATCAAGATAGATTTGGGGTAAAGCTACTCTTGTAAGTGGCTAGTTGAAATGTAAGGATGACCACCTTTCAGTACCTGTTAAAAATAAAAATGTGGGGTGCCTGGGTGGCTCCATCATTAAATGTCTGCCTTCAGCTCAGGTCATGATCCCAGGACCCTGGGATCAAGCCCCACATCAGGCTCCTTGCTCAGCGGGGAGCCTGTTTCTCCCTCAATTTGTCATTCCCCCTGCTTTTGTTCTCTCTCTCTCTCTGTCAAATAAATAAATAAAATCTTTAAATAAATAAATAAATAAATGAATTACTTTGAAAAAATGCCCAAGCAGGTCCTCTGTCTGTTTTTTAATCACTGTTTTTTTGGTGTTGAGTTGTATAAGTTCTTTATGTATTCAGGGTACTAGCCCCTTATCAGGTATGTCATTTCCAAGTATCTTCTTCTATTCAGTAGGTGGCCTTTTAGTTTTGTTGGCAGTTTCCCTTACTCTACAAAAACTTTTTTAAAAATATATAGTCCCAATGGTTTATTTCTACTTTTGTTTTCCTTGCCTTAAGAGACATATCTAGAAAAATGTTCCTATGGCCAGTGTCAGAGAAATGACTACCTGTGCTTCTTCTCTAGGATGTTAATGGTTTCCTGTCTCACATTTAGGTCTTTAATTCAATTTGAATTGATTTTTGTGTATGGTGTTAGAAAATGATCCAGTTTCATTCTTTTACATGAGCTGTGCAGTTTTCCCAGCACCAATTATTGAAGAGACTGTCATTTCTATAGTATATTCTTGACTTCTTTGTCATAGTTTAATTGACCAGATAAGTGTGAGCTTATTTCATAGGGCTCTATATTCTATCTAAGTGAAGAAAATTAGACTGAGAAAGACATATTCTATAAGGTTCTATTCATAAGTGGAATCTAAAACAAAAACAAATGAATAAACAAACAAACAAAACGCAAAATCAGGCCTATACATACAGAGAACAAACGGAGAGTTGCCAGAAGGGAAGGGAGAGGAGGAATGGGAAAAAGTGAGTGAAGGGGAGTGGAAGATACAGACTTCTAGTTAGGGGATGAGTAAGTCACAGGAATAAAAAGCACAGTATAGGGGCATCTGGGTGGCTCAGTAGGTTAGGCCTCTGCCTTCGGCTCAGGTCATGATCTCAGGGTCCTGGGATCGAGCCCCGCATCGGGCTGTCTGCTCAACGGGGAGCTTGTTTCCCTTTCTCTCTCTCTGCCTGCCTCTCTACTTTCTTGTGATCTATCTCTCTGTCAAATAAGTAAATAAAATCTTTTTTAAAAAGGCACAGTATAGAGAATATAGTCAATGACAATGATATTGTAATAGTGTTTGTATAGTGATGGATGTTAGCTACACTCGTGGTGAGCATGGTATAATGTATAGAAAAGTTGAACCTGAAAATAATGTAATGTTGTGTGTCAACTATAGTCAAATTAAAAAAAAAAAGCTTTTAATGTGAAATACAATGACCAATCATGCCACATCCAGGGGTCCACCCTAGGAAAAGACACATGTTACTAAGGAGGTTTGTAGATGTTCTCCGCAGCATTGTATGAAACAGTGAAACTCTGGTGATAACAGAACTGCTTAACAGGGAAACACCTAATAAGACATGGTGAACCAGTAAGCCGAGTATGCTGTGGTCTTGTTTATAGACGTACAGTGTAAGTACTTTGGAAGAAACCAATTTTAACAATGAATATTCAGGATGAGATACAATTCGAGCAAATACTTGAAGGACCATTGGGGATTTTTAAGGGCAAAAAAATAGGGTGAAGAGTTTTCTAGGTAAAGAAAACAGGAGTGTAAGACACAAAGACACAAAGAACACAAAGGATGTGTTCTTTCAGAGAACACATAACACTATGAGTCTCCATGATAGAGACTGAATAATTGGGTGCACCCTTATCAAGACCATTGATGTGATCAATGAGGCAAAAGGGGAGGTCTGCTGCGGGTGGTGTGATTGTTCTGTTACTTTCCTTATAAACAGAAAGACATTGCTATGTGTGCCCTTTCTCTGTCTTTTCACACTCCATGCAGATGGAATGGCTTCATAAACACCTTCTCATCATGCAGGACAGGCTGAAAAAATCAGAGATGGTTGGCCCTGATGTTATGGATCCTCTCAACCAGTGCCCGCAAATGTTCACTTCAAATTACATAAGAAAAATTTATTCTATTTAAGCCACTGTAGTTAGGTTTTCTCTCTTTTTTAATTTTTAATTTTTTAAAGATTTTATTTATTTATGTGACAGATAGAGATCACAAGTAGGCAGAGAGGCAGGCAGAGAGAGAGGAGGAAGCAGGCTCCCTGCTGTGCAGAGAGCCCGATGGGGTCCCAGGACCCTAGAATCATGACCTGAGCCAAAGGCAGAGGCTTTAACCCACTGAGCCACCCAGGCACACCTAGGTTTTCTCTTACAATGCAGCTCAAATCGTTCCCAACTGATTAAGCATAAATTATTTTTAAGGTATGACTATGACAAGAGAGGCAAAAGGAACCCACAAAATGATGATGAAAATCAGTAAAGTTGTTGACTGTTGACCTCCCAAACTACCACCAGAAAATCCTGTTGATTAAACATACCTAAATCTATTAGGCCAACTGCAGTAGGGAAGAAAATCATGACAGAACTTGGTAATGTCTCAAAAGTGGGAAATCAGTGGAAGCTTTTTATGGAGTTTTAGGGCCTCAGCTAGATGATTTTCAGAAGGGTCTCTCAAGGTGAGAAAGAGGGTAGATGGGTAAAGTTTATGACCTGATGGCTTTGGATCACTGGGCACCCTGAAGCAGGGTTCCAGAGAGTCTTGATGAGTACCTTGTGAGTCCTGACAAGTAAATATATTTTGTTGATTTCCTCCCAGAGCAAGTGTTTCCTGAAATAAGTAATAAGTTATTTTGTTATATCCCAGTAATGTTTAGTATAGGCATAGGAAAGAACTTTGGCTGAGTCCTCCCAGCTGAGTGCAGAGGACAATTCAACCATACTGAATCAGGTCAAAGGTTTTAGGAGAGACATGCTGAAGATAGAAATTACAGCACCCTTTAAGAAACATCTTAAAGCTGAACATGTCTCTATAAGATAAGACAGTTCAGGGCTTTGGGGTCATATATAACTCATCAAGCAAAGAAACAAAATTCAATTATTGACTCAAGAAAAAGAAAAGCATTTAGCAAGAAAGGAAATCATAGACACTACATAACTCTCCCATAATCATACATAGACATAATAATGGAATGTAATAGTATAATTTCATGATATTAATCTACCCAAAATGATTATGTTTGCATGATGGGGAGAGAATGGGTTACTTATGTGTGAAAAGCACACTAGGTGTCAAGGGAGATATTGAAGAGATTGATTTTATCTTCCATAAAAAATGTTAAGAACTGAAAAATCAAGAAATAGGAATAGAAGTATGTTATTTAGTGATATGAAAGGAAATGTTAAAAGAATCAGCTCTGATACTTTAAAGGGACTGTGTCTGGAGAGAGGGAAACGAGAAAATGGGGTGTTGGTATTGAAGGACTGCTGTTTTTCATTAGAAGTCTTGAGAAGTGTTTGATTTAAACTGTATGTCTAAAAATCTTAAATGTCCTTTTTTAAAAAAATTTAAAAACGTGTAAAATAGAAAACTGTCATTCATTGCCTGAGACTGAGTTGGGATCAGGACTGGAGTTTGTGGTCTAATTATTTTTGACCCACTTTTATCACATCTTCTGCCACGAACTTTCTTAGATAAATTGATCTTGAGCACATGTCAAAGTTTATTAACTAGCTATTAAGAGACTCACTGAAAGGGTGAAAGGGTGCTTGATGCCAAGTCCAAGAGGACATGGACAATGTGAGGTTATATATTTGGGAGATAGAATACATACATAAGCAGCTAGTTTAGAAAAAAAACTAAGAATGCAGTTTTCTTTCACATGGTCATAGAAACACCATGTTTGTATCAGTTCCGAGAGAGGAGATCAGGAACAAAAAGCCTAAGAAAAAAAGAACAGATGATGGGGAACATCTGTAGTCATTAAGTGAATAATAAAGGTTTGACCCCAGATGGCCCAATTAACAGGGAAGCATGAGTAGTCCCCAAACAGAGGTTAGAAGCAGATTGTGGAAGAGATCGATTCTGCACACTGAATGCACATGCTGTAAATAAAGTTGAAGGATCAAACTCTCCATTTTCTAATTTGGGGACACATATTTTTAATGTTTCACACTAAAGTAGGATCAGGCAGCCAGTAACAATAAGGAGAATTTTACTTTCTGGTTTCTAGAGTGATAAAATCATAAAATAAATGAAGTCCAACCCTCAATGATCAGATTAGAGTTTTAATGACTCTTCTCACAGCATGCTTTGGATGAATGTCTTAATGGGGCATTTGGACATAACCCTAATCATGCTGAATGTAATGAATTATGTGCATAAAGCACCTGGTTTTTCTTCGATATATTCCTGGATTTTATGTGCTAATTTTGATAGAGATTACATTAAATGTGCAGATTGCTTTGAGTATTACAGGCCTTTTAACAATGTTTATTCTTCCAATCCATGCACATGGAATGTCTTTCCATTTCTTTTTGTCCTCTTCAATTTCTTTCACAAATGTGCTATAGTTTTCAGAGTACAGATCTTTTACCTCATTGGCTAGGTTTATTCCTAGGTATCTTATTGTTGTGGTTGCAATTATAAATGGGATCAATTCCTTGATTCCTTGTTCTACTGCTTCATTATTGACGTAGAGAAATGTAACAGATTTCCGCAAATTGATTTTATATCCTGAAACTTTGCTGAGTTCATGTATTAGTTCCAGCAATTTTTTGGTAGGGTCTTCTGGATTTTCTACCTAGAGTATTATGTCATCTGCAAATAGTGAGAGTTAGACCTCTTCTGAGATGATTGGGATGCCTTCTATTTCTTTTTGTTGTCTGATTGCTGAGGTTAAGACTTCCAATGCTATGTTATATAACAGTGCGAGGGTTTTCTGTGCGTCTGAGTTGGTTAAGCATTTTTCTTTGGCTCCAGTTATGATCCCAGACTCCTGTTGGACTCCTTGTTCAGTGGGGAGTCTGCTTCTCTGCATCTCCACTGCTCATGTCCATTCTCTCTCTCTCTTGCTCACTCCCTTTCTCTTTAAAATATATAAAATTTTGGGCTGCCCGGGTCGCTCAGTGGGTTAAGCCTCTGCCTTCAGTTCAGGTCATGATCTCAGGGTCCTGGGATCAAGTCCCTCATTGGGCTCTCTGCTAGGAAGGGAGCTTGCTTCCTCCTCCCTCTCTCTCTCTCTCTCTCCCTCTCTGCCTACTTGTGATCTCGTGATCTCTCTCTGTCAAATAAATAAAATCTTTAATATATAAAATTTTTAAAATAAATAAATAAACAAATATATATATATATATATATATGTATATATGTATGTGTGTGTGTGTGTGTATATATATATATAAAATGGTGAGCATGGACATCTTTGTCTTGTTCCTGACCGTACAGGAAAAGCTCTCAGTTTTGCCCCATTGAGGATAATATTAGCTGTGGGTCTTCCTTATATAAGAAGGAATGTTGAGGTATGTTCCATTCAAACCGACCTTGTTGATGGTTTTTATCAAGAATGGATGCTGTGCAATGGCCACAGTCGCCAAACTATGGAAAGAACCAAGATGCCCTTCAACGGATGAATGGATAAGGAAGATGTGGTCCATATACACTATGGAGTATTATGCCTCCATCAGAAAGGATGAATACCCAACTTTTGTAGCAACAAGGACGGGACTGGAAGAGATTATGCTGAGTGAAATAAGTCCAGCAGAGAGAGTCAATTATCATATGGTTTCACTTACTTGTGGAGCATAACAAATAGCATGGAGGACAAGGGGCGTTAGAGAGGAGTAGGAAATTTGGGTAAATTGAAAGGGGAGGTGAACCATGAGAGACTATGGACTCTGAAAAACAGTCTGAGGGGTTTGAAGTGGCGGGGGAGTGGGAGGTTGGGGTACCAGGTGGTGGGTATTGTAAAGGGCACGGCTTGCATGGAGCACTGGGTGTGGTGAAAAAATAATGAATACTGTTTTTCTGAAAATAAATAAATTGGAAAAAAAAAAGAATGGATGCTGTATTTTGTCAAATGCTTTTCTGCATCTATTGAGAGGATCTTATGGTTCTTATATTTTCTTTTATTAATGTGATGTGTCATATTGATTGATTTGCAAATATTTTATCCCCCCTGCAGCCCAAGAATAAATCCCACTAAAGCGTAGTTAACAATTCCTTTAATGTACTGTTGGATTTCTCTTGATGAAACTTTTCGAGTCTATGTTCATTAGGGATAATGGCCTATAGTTCTCCTTTTTAGTAGGGTCTTCATGTGGTTTGGGGATCAAAGTAATGCTGACGCTGAAGAAAGAGTTTGGAAGTTTTCCTTCTATTCTTTTTCTTTTTTTCTTTCTTCCTTCCTTCCTTTCTTTCTTTCTTTCTTTCTTTTTTTTTTTTTTTTGTAGAATGGTTTGAGAATAGGTATTAACTCTTCTTTAAATGTCTGGTAGAATTCACCTGGGAAGCCGTCTGACTCTGGACTGTTGTTTGTTGGGAGATTTTTGATAACTGATTCAATTTATTTGGTGGTTATGAGTCTGTGCAAATTTTCTATCTCTTCCTCTTCAGTTTTGGTAGTTTATCGGCTTCTAGGAACATATCCATTTCTTCCAGACTGCCCACTTTGTTGGCACGTAATTGTTCATTATAATCTCTTAGAATTGTTTGTATTTCTGTGGTTTTGGTTGTGATTTCCCCTCTATCATTCATGATTTTATTTATTTGGGTCCCTCCTCCTTTCTTTTTGGTAAGGCTGGCTAGGAGGTTATTAATGTTATTAATTCTATCAAAGAACAAGTTCTTAGTGCTGTTGATCTGTTCTGCTACTTTTTTGGTTTCTATATCATTTATTTCTGCCCTAATATTTATTATTTCCCTTCTTCTGCTGGCATTAGGCTTCATTTACTGTTCCTTTTCTCCTTTAGATGTAAGGTTAGGTTGTGTATTGGGGACTTTTCTTGCTTCTTGAGGTAGGCCAGTATTACTCTATACTTCCCTCTTAGGACCAATTTGCTGCACCGCAAAGGTTGTGGACTGTCATGTTTTCATTTTTATTTGCTTCCATGTATTTTTTATTTCTGCTCTAATTTCCTGGTTAACACATTCATTCTTTAGTAGGATGTTCTCTTTTTTAAAAAATATTTATTTATTTATTTATTTATTTATTTATTTAACAGTGAGAGGGAAAGAGAGAGCTGAAGGAGAGTGAGAGGCAGGCAGAGGGAGAAGGAGAAGCAAGCTCCCTGCTGAGCAAGGAGCCCAATGTGGGGCTTGATCGCAGGACTCTGGGATCAGGACCTGAGCTGAAGGCAGTTACTTAACTAACTGAGCCACCCAGGCACCCCATGTAGGATGATATTTAACACCCACATATTTGTGGTCCTTCCAAATTTTTCCTTGTGGTTGACTTCAAATTTTTTACTGTTGTGGTCTGAAGATATGCATGGTATGATCTCAAACTTTTTGTACTTGTTGAGTGCTGGTTTGTGACTCAGTAGGTGATCTATTCTAGAGAATGTTTCACGTGCATCTGAAAAGAATGTGTATTTTGCTGCTTTAGGATGAAATGTTCTGAAATTATCTGTTGAAACCTTTGGTCCAGTGGGTCATTCAAAGCCCTTGTTTCCTTGTTGATTTTCCGCTTACATGATCTGTCCATTTGCTGTGAGTAGAATCCCCTGCTATTATTGTATTATTATCAGTGAGTTTCTTGATTGATTGTTACTGATTGATTTATATATTTCGGTGCTCCCAAGTTGGGGGTATAAATACTTAGATTTGTTGGTTCATCTGCCCAGTGGCATGAAGCTGCCTAAATCTCCACACTCCTAGTGGTCTCTTTTCTTTGCCAACACTAAGGGGGCCAATAGTAAGTGAACCAACTCTAGGCTCCTTCCCCATTCCTTCACCTTTCCCTTTTACCCAGAGGAGACACAGAGAGGACCAGAGAGTGTAATGGTCTTTAGACTTTCATAATTACATTTTCAGTAAACACATCTTGAGTACACCTCCCTATATAGGTATAATTACTATATCTGTATGTAACCATTATTGTGTATATTATGGGACAGAAAAGCAGAAAATTTCTAATTACTTAAACAAAAAAATGGAAATGGAAAAAGTAGGGGGGAGGGAAAAAATAGAAATGGAAAAAAGGGGCAAAAAACTTTCTGCATTCCAATGGATTGCCTTGTGCACAATTTAAAACCCTGGGGATTCCACCTTCTAACCCCCCACCCCCACCCCAACACTAACTTCAGATTAAGAAAAAAGTTACAGTAATGGGAACTTTAAGGAAACCTGAATTGGTCTTTTGAAAATCAAGTCTAGTCTTTTCACCAAAGAGCCATTTTGCCAAGTTTTTAAAATGCTTCTGCAGGGAAGCCTGGCTGGCTCAGTCAGTGGAACAAGTGACTCTTAATTTCAGGCTTATAGGTTTGAGCCCCACGTTGGGTGCAGAGATAACTTTTAAAAATAAAATGTTTTTTAAAAATGTTTTTTCAGCTTCCCCACAGGTTCTTTAGATTTTGATGATTGAATTTTTGCAAAATTTGAGAACTCAAATACGTAAGTATCTAGATTTGGTGAAACCAATAGGTATTGGCTTATATCCATTGTGAAAGCAATCTGAAGGCCGTCACCACTTCGTGCTGCTTCACATGCCATTATTCCCGAGCCATTACATAATTAATTTGGCCCTTAATTTTGTTTATTATGAATCTTTAATCCAGCTGGCTTTCTCTGAAGTCTCAACATGGAAGGGCAAGGAAGATATGACAATTGTTTCAGTAATTCTGGAACAAGATATTTTGAAACTCCTTTGAAAAACTGCTACAAAAACCTGATGCCTTTGTGTATTCCCTAGAGAGTGAAGTGTCTGATATCCATCAAGCAAGTGTCAAGTGGAATGGCTTACAAGTATCCGTCTTTTCTGGGGGCCTTACTTGATCTGAATTCAGCAACCCTAACACTCTGAGATTAGTGTCATCACCCTCATTTACAGCAATAAGGTGTGCACCTGCAACACTAATTTGAAGCTCAAGTAGGTCAAAGACGTGGGTTAGTTGCCCATGCCTGCTATAAGGAAACTTACCAGGATTAAGAAGCCCTTGTTTTATACTTTATTAAACCACTTTCTAAAGAGGTTAAACCAACAAAAGTAATTTGTTCAACAATTTACTGAGCACCAAATAAATGAAAAGTGTTGTATGAGGCACTGGAATACAGTAGGGAACAAAACAGCCTATACCCTAAACCATTCTCACAATGTCTCACAATATCATGCAATCATTACTAACTAACTTGTTAAAACATTTAAACAAGATAAAATATAATATTTTAAAATATACTTGAAAAAACTACAAGTGACCATTAGCTTTTCTTTCCAATGATAGACTTTTGAGTTATTCTTGACATGAATTATGAACACCTAGTCTTTTTTTCCCCTGTACTTGAAACTAATTAGAACTTCTTCATGTAGTTCTGGGGGTTTCTGCTTGCTTCATCTTTTTAAAAATATTTTATTTATTTACCTGACAGAGAAGGAGAGATCACAAGTGGCAGAGAGGCAGGCAGGGGGGAGGTGGGAAGCTCCCCACTGAGCAGAAAGCCCAATGCGGGGCTCGATCCCAGGACCCTGAGATCATGACCTGAGCTGAAGGCAGAAGCTTAACCCACTGAACCACCCAGGTGCCCCTGCTTGTTTCATTTTTATGGTCAATTGTACTTTAGTAGGATGTTTTCAACTACAAATAGCAAAAAAATTCAAACCAAACTGGCTTAAAAACTAAGGATATTAATTAGCTCATATAAAAGGCAGTTCAGAGGAAGATTGATTTCGTAACTGAATAATCCAGCAGTTAAAAATGTCTTTGAAAACTGTAGACATCCAGTTTCTGGTCTGGCAAATAAGGAGCTTGGAATTCACCACTCTATCCTCACAACAAGTGAAAAGCCAAAGAAATGAAAAAAATAATAATTTTTTAAACAACCATTAGAGAAATTAGTTCATTTCCAGGGTCCCAAAATTGGAGGCCCAGAAAAGCAGATACTGAGAACCATGACTTACCAGAGCAGAAATCCACAATCAGAAACCCCTGTGGGAACCAGTGGAAAATGTAAACTGTAATCAATGAATTGCTGGAGGCTCAGTGTGGACAAGTCTATGAGTTTAAAAACTCCAATGGGGATCCCACACTTCAGTGAGCCTTACCTCCAGAACATCTACCATGTTCTCTCAGTGAATATAAGAAAAAATATCTCCCTGGATAGAGGGAAAGTACCCATTTTGTAATATGCCAGAGCACTTTATTCTTTTTAACAAGAGAAAACAATTTTGCCAGATCCTAATGCACTGGGATTTTATTAGAGCCTAACCAACCCGGGGGAAAGAAAATACCCAACTCCAGCACCCTCCAGCCATTCTGTCTCACTTAAGGGGGAAGAGGGAGGAACTCAGAGGCCCTTGTGAGGTTCACAGCCCAGGGCACAGGCTCACTAAAAGACCTAATCATAGGACTATTAAAAGCTTTCCCTCCTTCCATGCATTACCACCACAAAACTTATTTATTAGGATTTCTTTTACCCAATGCATTATAAATGGCTTTCAACAACAATAACAAATTATAAAGCATACTAAAAGGTAAAGCACAATTTGAAGAAATGGAAAGCAAGAGAACAAGACTCAAATATGTCAGGGATGTTGAAGTTATCAGACTGAGAATTTAAAACAACTCTGATTAATATGCTGAAAGCTCTAATGAATAAAGTAAACAGCATGCAAGAACAGGTGGGCAATGTGGGAGATGGAAATTATTAAAAAAAAAAACAGAAAGAAATGTTTGAGTTTAAAAAAAAAATACAATAACACTATGGGGCACCTTGGTGGCTCAGTCAGTTAGGTGGCTGCCTTTGTCTTAGGTCAAGATCCCAGAGTCCTGGGATCCAGTCCCTCATCAGGCTCCCTTGCACAGGAAGGAGTCTGCTTTGCTTCTCCCTCTCCCTCTTTCCCTTCCCTGCTCGTGTTCTCTCTCTCTCTCTCTCTATCTCACTCTCTCACTCAAATAAATAAAATCTTGAAAAAAATAAAAAATTTTAAAAAGATCCATTGTAACAGAAATAAAAAATGTTTTCTCTTTTTTTAAAGTGGGCTCCACACCCAGCATAGAGTCCAACATGAGGTCCAAGCTCATGATCTTGAGATCAAGACCTGAGCTGAGATCAAAAGTTAAGACACTTAACTAGGGCACCTGGGTGGCTCAGTCAGTTAGGTGGCCGCCTTTGCCTCAGGTCATAATCTAAGGATCCTGGGATTGAGCCCCACATCAGGCTCCCTGCTCAGTGGGGAGCCTCATTCTCCCTCTCCATTTGCCCCTTCCCCCACCCATGTGCCTGCTCTCTCTCTCTCTCTTTTTCTTGCTCACTCTCTCAAATAAATAAACAAAATCTTGAAGGAAAAAAAAGGATTAGACACTTCATTGACTGAGTCAACAAGGCACCCCCCAAAATGCCTTTGTGACTCATTGGTAGACTATACATGGCAGAGGAAATAATCGCTTAGCTTGATGATATGTCAACAGATACTTCCAAAACTGAAATGCAAAGAAAAAGACTGAAAAACAAAAAAAGAACAGGATATATGTGTAATTGGAATAACAGAAAAAGAAAGACAGAAAAGAATAGAAGCAATATTCAAAGTGACAGTTATGAGAATTTTCCTGAATTAATGTCAGACACCAAATCACAGATCTGAGATACTAAGAGGACAACAGGTAAAATAAAATAATAAAAAATAATAATAAAAACTACAACTGGGCATATCATGTTCAAATTACAGAAAATTAAACACTAAGAAAAATTATTGAAAGAAGCAAAAAAAAATACTTATAGAAGAGCAAACATAAAAATTACATCTGACTTTTTCCCAGAAAGAATGCAAGAGAGTGAATTGAAATTATATATTGTTGGGGAAGAGAAGAAGAAAAAAAAACCCTACCAACCTAGAATCCAGTAGTAGCTCACAAAATTATCCTACAAAAGTGAAGGAGAAATAAAGGCTTTCCTCAAACAAAAAAAAATTTTTTTTTAAGATTTTATTTATTTATTTGACAGACAGAGATCACAAGTAGGTAGAGAGGCAGGCAGAGAGAGGAAGGGAAGGAGGCTCCCTGTTGAGCAGAGAGCCCAATGCAGGGTTCCACCCCAGGACCCTGGGACCATGACCTGAACCAAAGGCAGAGGCTTTAACCCACTGAGCCACCCAAGTACCCCTCAAACAAAAATTGAGGGAACTTGAAGTCAGTAGACTTGTCTTGCAAGAAACATTTAAGAAGTTCTTTAGAAAGAAGGAAAATGGTATAGGCCAGAAACTCAGATCTACATAAAGAAAGAAAGAGTATTAAAGAAGGAATAACCAAAGAAAGAATAAAAACTTTTATTTTTCTTATTCTTAATTGTTCTAACAGAGAACAGTTTATTCAAAATAATAATAGCAACAATATATTTGAGGATTATAGCTTATATATAAGTGAAATGAATGACAGCAATGTCTTAAGGGATGAGAGAGAGGAATTAGAAATATTTTATTATTAGATACTTGCACTACCTGCTAAGTGAAATAATGTTATTTGAAAGTGGATTTGGATTGGTTGTAAATGTATATTGTAGACTCTAAAGCAATCATTAAGAAAAAGTTTTTTAAAAAGAAAGTATAATGTGCTAGGAAAGGGGAGAAAAATGGAATCATATCAAATGTTTAATGAAAAGTAAAAGTAGCATAAAATTGTAGAAGGTAAAAATAAGGAGGGAAAAGATAATAAAGAGAAAATAAACTTACATGGTAGATATTAATACAACTATATCAATAATCACTTCTTTAATTTATTTCTTTATTTCTTTATTTATTTTATAGAGAGTGTGTGAACTGGGGAGGGGCAGAGGGAAAGGGAAAGATAGAATCTCAAGTAGACCTTGAGCTGAGTATAGAGCCTTATGTGAGGCTTTATCTCGGGAACTTGAGATCATGATCTGAGCAAAAACCAAGTCAGGCACTTAAGTGACTGAACCACCAGGTGCCCCTCAATAGTCACTTTAAATATTAATTGTCTAAATACATCAAAACAGACTTAAAAGATTTAAGGCAGATGTTAGAACTCACAATGTATCCAAAAAACCAAGACCTAACTATATATTGTCTACAAGAAATCTGCTTTAAATATAAGGGCACAAATACATGAAAAATAAAGTGATAGGTCTACCATGTAAACACCAGTTGAAAGAAAGTTGGAGTTGCTATATTAGTTTCAGGCAGAGCAGACTTCAGAGCAAAGAAAATTATCAGTGATAAATAATAAACATTATATACTAATAAAGAGGTCAATTCTCCAAGAAGATAAAACAATCCATAATTTGTGTATGCCTAACAACAGAACGTCAAAATATATGAGGGAAAAACTGATAGAACTGTGAAGAGAAACAGGTGAACACATTGTAGTTGGAGACTTCAATATCCCTCTATCACATATGGACATATACAACAGGCAAAAAATTTTAAGAACGTAACTAAATTCAACAGCACCACCAATCAACTGGGTATAATTGAAATATATAGGCTACTTCATCCAACAACAACAGAAAACACATCCTTCACAAGCTTACATGGAATGCACACATAGATAGATCACATTCTGGACCATAAAACTCATCTTAACACATTAAATAACAGAAATCATACCGTGTATTCACTCTGACCACAATGGAATTAAGATAGAAACTAATAACAGAACAATAGCTTGGAAAATTCCAAAATATGTAGAGATTAAATAAGACACTTCTAATGAACACATGGGTCAAAGAAGAAATATCAATGTAATTGATATTTATAGATCACCAAGACATTAAAAGCATAGTAAAGGAATACTATTAATAAATCTGTGCTTACAAAATTGATCACCAAGATGTAATGGACCAATTTCTTGAGAAACACAATCTACCAAAACTCATGAGAGAAGTAAGTCAATCTGAACAGACCTATATCTGTTAAAGAAATGGAATCAATAATTAATAACTTTACAAAACAGAAAGCACCAGACTTAGATTGGGTAACTAGTAAATTCTACCAAACATTTAGGAAAAAATTACACCAATTCTCTATAATCTTTAAGAAGGTAAAGCAGAAAGAATATTTCCTAACTCATGCTATGAGGCCAAGATTACTCTTAACACAAAACCGAGGGCACTACAGGAAAACTACAGACTGATGTAGCTCCTGAACATAGATGGGAAAACCCTTAATATGCTAGCAAACCTACCCAACCATGTATAACAAGAATTATACACCATGACCAAGTGGGGTTTACCTCAGGTGTGCAAGACTAGTTCAATATTCAAAAATCAATTAATGCAATCTATCACAACAAATAGGCAAAAGAAGAAAAGTCACATGATCATATCAATAGATGTGGAAAAAAGCATTTGACAAAATCCAACACACTATCATTATAGTTATTATAGTTATATATTAATTAGTTATATATTGTAGTTATATATTAATTTTATGTGTCTGGGCTTAAGGAAGCCAAGATAGTTAATAAACATTATTTCTGGGTGTGTCTGTGAGTCTGTTTTGGGAGAGATTAATGTGTGTTGTTTGGTAAACTTAATAAAGCAGATGTCTCTCTCTGGTGTGAGTGGGTATTATCTAATCATCTGAGGACCCAAACAAAATGAAAAGGTGAAAGAAGGACAAATTGACTCTCTGCTTCAGCTGAGGCATCCATCTTCTCATGCCCTCAGACATTGACACTCCTGGGTCTCTGACTTTTAGATTCATATTGGAATTTATACCATTAGCTTTCCAATTCTCAGGCTGGGGACTTGGACTGAATTACTCCAGTATTTCAAGGTTCTCCAGATAGCAGATCTTGGTACTTCTTGACTTTTATAACCATATGAGCCAATTCCTACAATAAATCTTTCTATCTATCTATCTATCTATTGATCTAAATGTATATATATCCTAATTTTTTTTTCCTTTGGAGAACCCTAATACACCTATCTATGATAGAAAAAAAAATCTCAGTAAACTAGGAAGAGAGCAGAATTGATTGATTAAAAAAACTACAAAAACCTACCACTGACATCATACTCAGTGGTTAGAAACTTGAAACTTTCCTGCTAAGATCAGGCACATGGCAAAAATATTCCCTCTCACCCCTCCTTTTCAACTTGTATTGGAAATTCTAGCTAGTGCAATTAGACAAGAAAAGGAAATAAAATGTATTCAGATTGAGAAGGAAGAAATAAAACTGTCTTTGTTCACAGATAATATAATCATCCAAGTAGAAAATCCAAAGAATTCTTAGAACTATCAAGTAATTTCAGCAAGGTTATAAAATATAAGGTTAATATACAAAAGCCAATTGCCTTCTATATAGAATCAATGAACAAGTGGAATTTGGAATTAAAAACACATTATGGGGGGGGGGCTCCTGGGGGGCTCAGTCAGTTAAGCATCTGCCTTTGGCTCAGGTCATGATCCCGGTGTCCCAGGATTGTGTCCTGAATTGAGCTCCTTGCTCAGCCAGGAGCTTGCTTCTCCCTCTACACCTCCCCTCTCCTCACACTCTCTCTCAAATAAATAAATAAAATCTTTAAAAAACTCCACATTATCATTTCCATTTAGTGCTCCACCAAAAAAGAAATACTTTGGTATAAATCTGCCAAATATACAAGATTTATATGAAGAAAACTACAAAGCTCTGATGAAAGAAATTAAAGATGGCCTAAATAAATGGAGATATATTCCATACTCATGGTTGGAAAACTCAGTATGTCATGATGTCAGTTCTTCCTTACTTGATCTATAAATTAAATACAATTCCAATCAAAATTCATGCAAGTTATGGTACTGGCATAAAAATAGACACATAGACCAGTGGAACAGAGTAGAGAGCCCAGATATGGACCCTCAACTCTATGGGCAACTCTTGCTTCATATTATTTTGCAGCTCTGTTGTTTGGTGCACATACATATGTTATATTTTCTTATGATCTGGCACTTTTATCATATGCAATGAACCTCTTTGTTTCTTGCAATTTTCTTTTGTTCTGGTCTACAGCCACCATAGCTTTCTTTAGATTAGTGTTTGCAGAGGATATATATTTTTCATTCTTTAATCTACCATTATATATATATTTTTTAGATTTTATTTATTTATTTGACAGATAGAGATCACAAGTAGGCAGACAGGCAGGCAGAGAGACAGGCAGAGAGACAGGAGGAAGCAGGCTCCCTGCTGAGCAGAGAGCCTGATGCCGGGCTCGATCCGAGGACCCTGAGATCATGACCTGAGCTGAAGGCAGAGGCTTAACCCACTGAGCCACCCAGGTGCCCCTACCATTATATTTAAAGTGAATTTTATCCAGTCACCTAATCTCTTTTAATTGGTGTGCTTAGCCCATTTACATTTAATGTAATTATTGATACATTAGGATGTAAATCTGTCATTTTATTGTTTTCCTTCTTCTTCTTTTTTTTTTTTTCCCCTTGTTTCTCCTTATCTGTCTTCAACTGGGTTATTTGGCCATTCTTTAGTATTCAATTTTGATTTATGTACATATTTTAGTGTACTTCTTTGTGTTGTATATTCAGTGGTTACACTAGGGATTACAATATACATAGGCAGTTCATCTTAATCTACTAGTGTCAACAGTTCCCTCTGCAAGTGGAATGTAGGTACTTAATTACCACTTAAGTCCCATTATCCTTCCCTTCTCCCTTATGGTACAGTTGTCTTAAATATTACTTTTACATACATACAACCACATCAGATATTATAGTTTTTGCTTTTACTTTTTAAGTGTGAAGTATAACCAGATGTTGTACTTATCTTCTATAACTCGCTCAACGGGTACACAACTATTCATTTACCTAACATCCAATCATCCATGAATTTAAGACATTAGCCACTTTCCCATCCATGATTTTAGAAATTCACCCATCCATGATTCTTGAAATTCATTTTAATTACCTCTAAACACATCCTCTAAGATCCATATTCCTTTCTCTTTCTTTTCCTTTCAACTCATTCATGTTGATTTTTAAGTATTTACATACACTTCATAAAGTAATTTCCCCAGGGGCGCCTAGGTGGCTCAGTGGGTTAAGCCTCTGCCTTCGGCTCAGGTCATGATCTCAGGGTCCTGGGATTGAGCCCCGCATCAGGCTCTCTGCTCAGCAGGGAGTCTGCTTCCACCTCTCTCTCTGCCTGCCTCTCTACCTACTTGTAATCTCCGTCTGTCAAATAAATAAATAAAATCTTAAAAAAAAAAAAAGTAATTTCCCCAACTGGACTATAAACTTCTTGGCGATGGGTTTCTATTTATTTTGTATCTTCCACTAGGATTTGTGGTGTTCCACCACATGAAGTGATAGATAATCCTACAAATTCACTGCTGTCTCCATGTCTGCCAATAAAAAAAAATTCAGGGGAGGATGATTAAGATGGCAGAGGAGTAGGGGACCCTAAATTTCTCTGGTCCCTCAAATACAGCTAAATAGTTTTCAAATTATTCTGAACACCTGTGAAATTAATTGGATAATCTGAGAAAAATTCTGCAATTCTACAAAAAGAAAAGTGACCACATTTGGAAGGTAGAAGGTGCAGAGACTTGAATCCAGGGTAATATATTTGGCATACAGTGGAAGAGAGGGATCCTGCTTAAGAAGGCTACCACAAGTGTTACAGGCAGTGGAGCACAAAATCAGAACTCTTAGAAGTCTGGCTTAAAGGTGCTCAGGTAGTATGGTGAGTTGGAATCACAGGTGGGACAGCATTGTCTCAGGATTCCCAAGGTCACAAGAAGAATGAGGGTGCTTGAGTGCAGCAGAGCTCCCAGCTATGGGAGAGGAGAAGCTGACTAAAAACTGTAAGTCTAGGTACCAGTTTTCTGCTCTGTGTTGTCATAAACTGTGGAACGGCTGCACAGTTGCACAACTGCTCTCCTGGCCAGGGTCCAGCAAATGACAGAAGCATGGTGAGACCGCCATTCCCCCAGGAGGAATACCTCGGGATCAGGCCAAAGGAGACTATAAACTTTGGTTTTTGAAACTCAGTCTTGTGCTCAAGATAAAAAAAATGTTTGGTCACAGTCCAGGTGAACACAGAGTTCAGATGGAAATGAGAGAGGCAAGAGTGGTTGACTGCTTTTCTGTGAAGGCTCACTGAAGAGTAGAGGCCATAAACTTTTGGCTCCAGGGCTAGAGAGGGGGGCATCACCATTTTTATCCCACCCATTGGTGCTGAAAGCCTTCAGGGAGCAAAACAGCACCACATAGTAGAATCCAGAGCTGCTTACACTGAGCTCGGACCCCTGGCAAGAGAGGAGCAATTCCACCACGGCAGGGCACCTGAGTATCAACACAACAGGTCCCTCCCCCAAAAGACCAGCAGAAACAACTGGCCTGCACCAAATATACTGAATGTAGAGAGATGTAAATCTGAAGCTCTTGGGGACAACAGCATATAGTACCCATGGGGTTTTTTATTCTTAAGTCTTTCAGTATTATTTTTTCAATTCTTTTTAATTTTTATTTTTATATACATTATACACACACACACATATATACATATATATATAGTTTGTTTTATTTTTCCTTTCATTGTATTTTTTTAAAGATTTTATTTATTTATTTGACAGAGAGATCACAAGTAGGCAGAGAGGCTGGCAGAGAGAGAGGGAAGCAGGCTCCCCACTGAGCGGAGAGCCTGATACCGGGCTCGATCCCAGGACGCTGAGATCATAACCTGAGCGGAAGGCAGGGGCCTAACCCACTGAGCCACCCAGGTGCCCCTCATTGTATTTTTTATTTATTGTCTCCTTTCATTGTATTTTATCTTTTTTTTAAATGTTTGATTATGTGTGTGTGTGTGTGTGTGTGTATATATATATATATAGAGAGAGAGAGAGAGAGAGAACAAAACACACCCAGGATCTAGTTTTTTGTTTTGTTCTGTTTTGTTTCTTGTCTTTCTTGTTTTGCTTTTGCTTTTTTTTTCTGATTTGTTTTGTTTTGTTTCTGTATCACTGTAGTTATTGTTGTATTTTCTCTTTCTCTCTTCTATTCTTTTCTGTACAAAATGATGAGACCGAGAAATCCACCCCAAAAGAAAAGAACAGGAGGTAGTACTCACTGCCACAGATATAATCAATATAGATGTAAGATGTCTGAACTAGAATTTAAAACGATTATAAAGATACTAGCTGGGGTTGAAAAAAAGCATAGAAGACACTAGAGAATCCCTTAGCATAGAAATAAAAGAAATAAAACCTAGTTAGGCTGAAATTAAAAATGCGATTACCGAGATGCAGTCCCAAATGGAGGCTTGAAAAGTGAGGATAAATGAGGCAGAAGAGCCAGTGATAAAGATAAAATGATGGAAAATAAGGAAGCGAAAGGAAGAGAGAAACTACTGGATCATGAAGGGAGACTTAGAGAACTCAGATTGCATAAAGTGAAATAATATCCAGATATTAGAAGTCCCAGAATATGAGGAGAGGGAGACAGGGACAGAAGGTCTACTTGAACAAATTATAGCTGTAACTTCCCTAGTCTGGGGAAGGAAACAGGCATTCAAGTCCAGGAGGCACAGAGAACTCCCCTCAAAACCAATAAAAATAGGCCAACACCTTAACATATAATAGTGATTTCAAAGATACAAAGAAAATCCTGAAAGCAGCTTGGGATAAGAGGTCCTTTACCTACAAAGGTAGAACACAAGTCTGTCAGCAGACCTATCCACAGAGACCTTGGAGTCCAAAAAGGACTGGTACGATATATTCAGCATGATAAATGGAAAAGATACACAGCCAAGAATACTTTTTCCAGCAAGTCTGTCATTAAGAATAGAAGGAGGGATAAAGTTTCCAGGACAATCACAAACTAAAGGAATTTGTAAATACTAAACCAGCCATGCGAGAAATATTAAAGGGGACCCTTTGAGTGAAGAGAGAGCTGAAAAGTAACAAAGCCAGCAAGGAAAAGGGATAATCTGTAGGAACAGCAACTTTACAGGTAATACAATGGCATGAAATTCATATCTTTTAATAATTACTCTGAATGTAAATGTACTAAAAGCTCCAAACAATAGACAGAGGGTATCAGAAAGAATAAGAAAACAAGATCCATCAATTTTACATTTTAGACATAAAGACGCCTTTAGATTGAAAGTGAGGGATGGAGAACCATTATCATGCCAATGGACATTGAAAGAAAGCTGGAGAATCAATTCTTATATCAGACAAACTAGATTTTAAACCAAAGACTATAATAAGAGATGAAGAAGGGACACTGTATCATAATAAAAGGGTCTGTCCAACAAGAAGATCTTGCAATTGTAAATATTTATGTCCCTAATTTGGGAGCAGCTGAATAAATAAACCAATTAATAACAAAATTAAAAACTCATGAATAACAATAATAGTAGGGGACTTTAACAGCAATGGACAGATCATCTAAGCAGAAGGAAATAAGAACTTTAAATGACACACTGGATCAGATGGACTTGACAGGTATATTCAGAGCATTTCATTCTAAACCAGCAGAATACACATTTTCTGGAGTACATATGGAACATTCTCCAGAATAGAGCACATACTGGGTCACAAATCTGGTCTCAACTAGTACCAAAAGAATGAGATTATCCCCTGCATATTTACAGACCACAATGCTTTAAAACTTGAAGTCAACTACAAGAAAAAATTTGGAAGGACCACGAATACATGGCAGTTAAAGGGCATCCTACTAAAGAATGAATGGGTCAAAAATTAAGGAAGAATTTTTAAAAAACATGGAAGCAAATGAAAATGAAAACATGACAGTTCAGAAACTTTGGGATGCAGCAAAGGCAGTCCTAGGAGGGAAGTATATTGCAATATAGTCCTTTCTTAAGAAACAAGAAAAGTCTCAAATACACAACCAAACTTTGTACCTGGGGGAGCTGGAAAAAGAGCAAATAAAGCCTAAATCCAGCAGAAGAGAAATAATAAAGATTAGAGCAGAAATATAATGATACAGAAATTTTAAAAACCAGTAGAACAGGGGGAGGAGTCAAGATGGTGGAGAAGTAGCAGGCTGAGACTACCTCAGCTAGCAGGAGATCAGCTAGAGAGCTTATCTAAAGATTGCAAAAACCTGCAAATCCATCGGCAGATCGAGGAGAAGAACAGCAATTCTAGAAACAGAAAAACAACCACTTTCTGAAAGGTAGGACTGGCGGAGAAGTGAATCCAAAGCGACGGGAAGATAGACCCCGGGGGGAGGGGCCGGCTCCCGGCAAGCGGCGGAGCAACGGAGCACAAAATCAGGACTTTTAAAAGTCTGTTCCGCTGAGGGACATCACTCCGGAGGCTAAACCGGGGCGAAGCCCACACAGGGTCGGCGTGACCTCAGGTCCTGCGGGGTCACAGAAGGATCGGGGGTGTCCGAGTGTCGCAGAGCTTGCGGATATTGGAACGGGGAAGCCGGCTGCAGAGACAGAGCCGACAGTAAGCTCGCAGCTCGGAGTTGCCTTGAACCGGCCGCAGGCTCGGTGAGCTCGGAGCGCGGCCGGAGGTTGGGCAGACGCGAGTTACTGGGAGCTGTTTGCTGAGGGCGCACAGGGGAGCGGGGCCCCGGGCTCTGGCTCCTCCGGGCCGGAGACCGGGAGGCCGCCATTTGTATTCCCGTCCTCCAGAACTCTACGGAAAGCGCTCAGGGAACAAAAGCTCCTGAAAGCAAAGCCGAGCAGATCACTCAGCCCGGCCCCTGGTAAGGGCGGTGTAATTCCGCCTGGGGCAAAGACACTTGAGAATCACTACACCAGGCCCCTCCACCAGAAGATCACCAAGAAATCCAGGCAAGACCAAGTTCACCTACCAAGGAGTGCAGTTTCAATACCAAGGAGAGAGCAGCAGAATTCCAGAGGAGGAGAAAACAAACCACGGAACTCATGGCTTTCTGCCTGTGATTTTTCAGTCTTGCAGTTAATTTAATTTTTTTCTTTTTCATTTTTTTTCTCTTCTTCTGCTAAAATTTTTTATAACTTTTACCCTTTTCTCTTTTAACGTTTATTAACTAGATTATCTAATATATATATTTTTCTTTTTTATACTTTTGTTTATTCATTTTTTTAAATTCTTTTTTTTCTTTCTTTCTTTTTGAACCTTTTTTTATCCCCAAATCAGAAGAGATCCTAATCTCTTCAATCTTTTTTTTCTTAATTCTTTTTTAAATTCTTGATTGAATTTTTAATTCAATCTCTTTTTTTTAATTCTTTTTTTCTTTTTTTTCTTTCTTTCTTTTTGAACCTCTTTTTATCCCCAAATCAGAAGAGATCCCAATCAGAAGAGATTGGGAGATCCCAATCAGAAGAGATTGGGAGATCCCAATCAAAGGAGATCCCAATCAGAGGAGATCCCTCACCCAATCGTGAGGGGGGAGAAATCCCCCCTCACGATTTGGGATCTCTTCTGATTTGGTTAAAGCATATTTTCCTGGGATTGTTGCCACCCTTTTAGTATTTTACTTGCTCCTTCATATACTCTTAGCTGGACAAAATGACAAGGCGGAAAAATTCACAACAAAAAAAAGAACAAGAGGCAGTACCGAAGGCTAGGGACCTAATCAATACAGACATTGGTAATATGTCAGATCTAGAGTTCAAAATGACAATTCTCAAGGTTATAGCCGGGCTTGAAAAAGGCATGGAAGATATTAGAGAAACCCTCTCCAGAGATATAAAAGCCCTTTCTGGAGAAATAAAAGAACTAAAATCTAACCAAGTTGAAATCAAAAAAGCTATTAATGAAGTTCAATCAAAAATGGAGGCTCTCACTGCTAGGATAAATGAGGCAGAAGAAAGAATTAGCGATATAGAAGACCAAATGACAGAGAATAAAGAAGCTGAGCAAAAGAGGGACAAACAGCTACTGGACCATGAGGGGAGAATTCGAGAGATAAGTGACACCATAAGACGAAACAACATTAGAATAATTGGGATTCCAGAAGAAGAAGAAAGAGAGAGGGGAGCAGAAGGTATACTGGAGAGAATTATTGGGGAGAATTTCCCCAATATGGCAAAGGGAACGAGTATCAAAATTCAGGAGGTTCAGAGAACGCCCCTCAAAATCAATAAGAATAGGCCCACACCCCGTCACCTAATAGTAAAATTTACAAGCCTTAGTGACAAAGAGAAAATCCTGAAAGCAGCCCGGGAAAAGAAGTCTGTAACATACAATGGTAAAAGTATTAGATTGGCAGCTGACTTATCCACAGAGACCTGGCAGGCCAGAAAGAGCTGGCATGACATTTTCAGAGCACTAAACGAGAAAAACATGCAGCAAAGAATACTATATCCAGCTAGGCTATCATTGAAAATAGAAGGAGAGATTAAAAGCTTCCAGGACAAACAAAAACTGAAAGAATTTGCAAACGCCAAACCAGCTCTACAGGAAATACTGAAAGGGGTCCTCTAAGCAAAGAGAGAGCCTACAAGTGGTAGATCAGAAAGGAACAGAGACAATATACAGTAACAGTCACCTTACAGGCAATACAATGGCACTAAAATCATATCTCTCAATAGTTACCCTGAATGTTAATGGGCTAAATGCCCCAATCAAAAGACACAGGGTATCAGAATGGATAAAAAAACAAAACCCATCTATATGTTGCCTCCAAGAAACTCATTTTAAACCCAAAGACACCTCCAGACTTAAAGTGAGGGGGTGGAAAAGAATTTACCATGCTAATGGACATCAGAAAAAAGCAGGAGTGGCAATCCTTATATCAGATCAATTAGATTTTAAGCCAAAGACTATAATAAGAAATGAGGAAGGACACTATATCATACTCAAAGGGTCTGTCCAACAAGATCTAACAATTTTAAATATCTATGCCCCCAACGTGGGCGCAGCCAACTATATAAACCAATTAATAACAAAATCAAAGAAACACATCAACAATAATACAATAATAGTAGGGGACTTTAACACTCCCCTCACTGAAATGGACAGATCATCCAAGCAAAAAATCAACAGGGAAATAAAGGCCTTAAATGATACACTGGATGAGATGGACATCACAGATATATTCAGACATTTCATCCCAAAGCAACAGAATACACATTCTTCTCTAGTGCACATGGAACATTCTCCAGAATAGATCACATCCTCGGTCCTAAATCAGGACTCAACCGGTATCAAAAGATTGGGATCATTCCCTGCATATTTTCAGACCACAATGCTCTGAAGCTAGAACTCAACCACAAGAGGAAGTTTGGAAAGAACACAAATACATGGAGACTAAACAGCATCCTTCTAAAGAATGAATGGGTCAACCAGGAAATTAAAGAAGAATTGAAAAAAATCATGGAAACAAATGATAATGAAAATACAACGGTTCAAAATCTGTGGGACACAACAAAGGCAGTCCTGAGAGGAAAATATATAGCGGTACAAGCTTTTCTCAAGAAACAAGAAAGGTCTCAGGTACACAACCTAACCCTACACCTAAAGGAGCTGGAGAAAGAACAAGAAAGAAACCCTAAGCCCAGCAGGAGAAGAGAAATCATAAAGATCAGAGCAGAAATCAATGAAATAGAAACCAAAAAAACAATAGAACAAATCAACCAAACTAGGAGCTGGTTCTTTGAAAGAATTAATAAAATTGATAAACCCTTGGCCAGACTTATCAAAAAGAAAAGAGAAAGGACCCAAATAAATAAAATCATGAATGAAAGAGGAGAGATCACAACTAACACCAAAGAAATACAAACTATTATAAGAACATACTATGAGCAACTCTACGCCAACAAATTTGACAATCTGGAAGAAATGGATGCATTCCTAGAAACATATAAACTACCAAAATTGAACCAGGAAGAAATAGAAAGCCTGAACAGACCCATAACCAGTAAGGAGATTGAAACAGTCATTAAAAATCTCCAAACAAACAAAAGCCCAGGGCCAGATGGCTTCCCGGGGGAATTCTACCAAACATTTAAAGAGGAACTAATTCCTATTCTCCTGAAACTGTTCCAAAAAATAGAAATGGAAGGAAAACTCCCAAACTCATTTTATGAGGCCAGCATCACCTTGATCCCAAAACCAGACAAGGATCCCATCAAAAAAGAGAGCTATAGACCAATATCCTTGATGAACACAGATGCAAAAATTCTCACCAAAATACTAGCCAACAGGATTCAACAGTACATTAAAAGGATTATTCACCACGACCAAGTGGGATTTATCCCAGGGCTGCAAGGTTGGTTCAACATCCGCAAATCAGTCAATGTGATACAACACATCAATAAAAGAAAGAACAAGAACCATATGATACTCTCAATAGATGCTGAAAAAGCATTTGACAAAGTACAGCATCCCTTCCTGATCAAAACCCTTCAAAGTGTAGGGATAGAGGGCACATACCTCAATATCATCAAAGCCATCTATGAAAAACCCACTGCAAATATCATTCTCAATGGAGAAAAACTGAAAGCTTCTCCACTAAGGTCAGGAACACGGCAGGGATGTCCATTATCACCACTGCTATTCAACATAGTACTAGAAGTCCTAGCCTCAGACAACAAAAGGAAATTAAAGGCATCCAAATCGGCAAAGAAGAAGTCAAATTATCACTCTTCACAGATGATATGATACTCTATGTGGAAAACCCAAAAGACTCCACTCCAAAACTGCTAGAACTTATACAGGAATTCAGTAAAGTGTCAGGATATAAGATCAATGCACAGAAATCAGTTGCACTTCTCTACACCAACAACAAGACAGAAGAAAGAGAAATTAAGGAGTCAATCCCATTTACAATTGCACCCCAAACCATAAGATACCTAGGAATAAACCTAACCAAAGAGGCTAAGAATCTATACTCAGAAAACTATAAAGTACTCATGAAAGAAATTGAGGAAGACACAAAGAAATGGAAAAATGTTCCATGCTCCTGGATTGGAAGAATAAATATTGTGAAAATGTCTATGCTACCTAAAGCAATCTACACATTTAATGCAATTCCTATCAAAGTACCATCCATCTTTTTCAAAGAAATGGAACAAATAATTTTAAAATTTATATGGAACCAGAAAAGACCTCGAATAGCCAAAGGGATATTGAAAAACAAAGCCAAAGTTGGTGGCATCACAATTCCGGACTTCAAGCTTTATTACAAAGCTGTCATCATCAAGACAGCATGGTACTGGCACAAAAACAGACACATAGACCAATGGAACAGAATAGAGAGCCCAGAAATAGACCCTCAACTCTATGGTCAACTAATCTTCGACAAAGCAGGAAAGAATGTCCAATGGAAAAAAGACAGCCTCTTCAATAAATGGTGTTGGGAAAATTGGACAGCCACACGCAGAAAAATGAAATTGGACCATTTCCTTACACCACACACAAAAATAGATTCAAAATGGATTAAGGACCTCAATGTGAGAAAGGAATCCATCAAAATCCTTGAGGAGAACACAGGCAGCAACCTCTTCGACCTCAGCCGCAGCAACATCTTCCTAGGAACATCGCCAAAGGCAAGGGAAGCAAGGGCAAAAATGAACTTTTGGGATTTCATCAAAATCAAAAGCTTTTGCACAGCAAAGGAAACAGTTAACAAAACCAAAAGACAACTGACAGAATGGGAGAAGATATTTGCAAACGACATATCAGATAAAGGACTAGTGTCCAAAATCTATAAAGAACTTAACAAACTCAACACCCAAAGAACAAATAATCCAATCAAGAAATGGGCAGAGGACATGAACAGACGTTTCTGCCAAGAAGACATCCAGATGGCCAACAGACACATGAAAAAGTGCTCCATATCACTCGGCATCAGGGAAATACAAATCAAAACCACAATGAGATATCACCTCACACCAGTCAGAATGGCTAAAATCAACAAGTCAGGAAATGACAGATGCTGGCGAGGATGCGGAGAAAGGGGAACCCTCCTACACTGTTGGTGGGAATGCAAGCTGGTGCAACCACTCTGGAAAACAGCATGGAGATTCCTCAAAATGTTGAAAATAGAACTGCCCTATGACCCAGCAATTGCACTACTGGGAATTTACCCTAAAGATACAAACGTAGTGATCCAAAGGGGCACGTGCACCCGAATGTTTATAGCAGCAATGTCCACAAGAGCCAAACTATGGAAAGAACCTAGATGTCCATCAACAGATGAATGGATCAAGAAGATGTGGTATATATACACAATGGAATACTATGCAGCCATCAAAAGAAACGAAATCTTGCCATTTGCGACAACATGGATGGAACTAGAGCGTATCATGCTTAGCGAAATAAGTCAAGCGGAGAAAGACAACTATCATATGATCTCCCTGATATGAGGGAGTGGTGATGCAACATGGGGGCTTAAGTGGGTAGGAGAAGAATCCATGAAACAAGATGGGATAGGGAGGGAGACAAACCATAAGTGACTCTTAATCTTACGAAACAAACTGTGGGTTGCTGGGGGGAGGGGGGTTGGGAGAAGGGGGGAAGGTTATGGACATTGGGGAGGGTATGTGCTTTTGGGTAAATTGGAAGGGGAGATGAACCATGGGAGACTATGGACTCTGAAAAACAGTCTGAGGGGTTTGAAGTGGCGGGGGGGGTGGGAGGTTGGGGTACCAGGTGGTGGGTAATATAGAGGGCACAGCTTGCATGGAGCACTGGGTGTGGTGAAAAAATAATGAATACTGTTTTTCTGAAAATAAATAAATTGGAAAAAAAAAACCAGTAGTACAGATCAATGAAACTAGAAGCTGTTTCTTCAAAATAATTAATAAGATCTATAACCCCCCCAGCCAGACTTACCAAAAAGAAAAGAGAAAGGGCCCAAATAAATGAAATCATGAAGAGAAGAGACCACAACTAACACTGAAGAAATACAATTATAACGGGGTGCTTGGGTGGCTCAATGGGTTAAAGCCTCTGCCTTCGGCTCAGGTCATGATCTCAGGGTCGTGGGATCGAGACCCACATCGGGCTCTCTGCTCAGTAGGGAGCCTGCTTCCCCCTCTCTCTCTCTGCCTGCCTCTCTGCCTACTTGTGATCTCTGTCTGTCAAATAAATAAATAAAATCTTTTTTTAAAAAAAGAAAAAACAAAAAAAAGAAATACAATTATAAGAGAATATTATGAGCAATTATATGCCAATAAATTAAGCAATCTGGAAGAAATGGGTGCATTCCTAGAAACACATAAACTACCCAAACTGAAACAGGAAGAAATGGAAGACCTGAACAGAACTATAACCAGGAAGGAAATTGAAGCAGTAATAAAAAAAATCTCCCAACAAACAAAATTCCAGGGCAGGATGGCTCCCAGGGGAATTCTACCAAACATTTAAAGAAAATGAATACTTATTCTTCTGAAACTGTTCCAAAAAATAAAAATGGAAGGGATACTTCCAAAATCATTCTATGAGGCCAAAATTACCTTGAACCCAAAACCAGACAAAGATCCAACTAAACAGGAGAATTGCAGACCAATATCCCTTGTGAACATGGATGTAAAAATTCTCAATAAGATACTAGCTAGTAGGATCCAAAAGTATATTAAAATGTTTATTCACCATGACCAAGTAGGATTTATTCCTTGACTGCAAGGGTGGTTCAACAACCACAGATCAATCAATGTGATACATCACATTAATAAAAGAAAGCACTAGAACCATACAATCCTCTCAATAGGTATAGAATTAGCATTTAACAAAACACAGCATCCTTCCCTTTTCTTTATCCTTCCCCTTTTTAAAAAAAGATATTATTTATTTGAGACAGAGCACAAGTGCACAAGAGAGAGCACAAGTGGAGGGGAGGGGCAGAAGGACAGGAAGAAGCAGACGCCCCTCTGAGCAGGGAGCCTGACTCAGGGCTCAATCCCAGGACCTCAGGATCATGACTTGAGCTGAAAGCAGATGCTTAACAACTGAGCCACCCAGAAGCCCCTACTATATCCTTTCTTGATAAAAACTCTCTGCTATATAGGGATAGCGGGAACATACCTCAATATCACAAAAGGCATATATAAAAAACCCACAGCGAATATCTTCCTCAATGGGGAAAACTGAGAGGTTTTCCTCTAAGGTCAGGAACAGGACAGGGATCTCTACTCTCACCACTGCTGTTCAACACAGTACTGGAAGTCCTGGCCTCAGCAGTGAAGACAACAACAAGAAATAAAAGAAATCCAAATCAACAAAGAAGTCAAACTCTCACTATTTGCAAGATGACATGATACTCTAGATAGAAAACCCAAAAGACTCCACCCCAAAATTGCTAGAACTCATACAGGAATTCAGAAAAGTTGCAGGATAAAAAATCAATGTACAGAGATCTGTTGCATTTCTATACACTAACAGTAAGGCAGAAGAGAAATCAAGGAAACAATCCCATTTACAATTGCATCAAAAACTGTAAGATACCTAGGAGTAAACCTCACCAAAGAGGTAAAAAATCTATACTCCAAAAACTATAGCACACTTATGAAAGACATTGAAGAGGACAAAAAGAAACAGGAAGACATACCATGCTCATGGATTGGAAGAACACACATGGTTAACATGTCTACACTATCCAAAGCAATCTGTACATTTAATGCAATCCCTATCAAAATACCATCAACATTTTTCACAGAACCTTAACAAACAATCCTAAAATTTGTATGAAACCAGAAAAGACCCTAAATAATCATAGGAATGTTGAAAAAGTAAACCAAAGCTGGAAGCATCATGATTCTGGACTTCAAGCTGTATTACAAAGCTGTATCCATCAAGACAGTATGGTACTGGCACAAAAACAGACACATAGATCATTGGAACAGAACAGAGAACTCAGAAATGAACCCTCAACTTTATCATCAACTCATCTTCAACAAAGCAAGAAAGAATATTCAAGGGAAAAAAGACAGTCTCTTCAACAAATGGTGTTTGGAAAACTGGACAGCCACATGCAGAAAAATGAAACTGGACCACTTTCTTACACCACACACAAAATAAATTCAAAATGGACTAAAGACCTAAACGTGAGACAGGAAACCATCAAGACCCTAGAGGTGAACACAGGCAGCAACCTCTTTGACCTTGGCTGTAGCAACTTCTTACTAGATATGTTTCCTGATGCAAGGGAAACAAGACAAAAATTAACTACTGGGACTTCATCAAGATAAAAAACTTCTGCACAGTGAAGGAAACAGTCAATAAACAATCAATAAAACTAAGAGGCAACCTACAAATGGGAGAAGATATTTGCAAATAACTTACCTGATAAAGGATTAATATCCAAAATCCATTAAAAAAACTTATCAAAGTCAACAGCCAAAAACCAAATAATCCAATCAGGAAATGGGCAGAAGAAAGGAACAGACATTTCTCCAAAGACGACATACAAATGGCCAACAGACACATGAAAAAATGCTCAACATCATCCAGCATCAGGGAAATACAACTCAAAACCATGGTAAGATACCACCTTACACTGGTCAAAATGGCTAAAATTAAGAACTCAGGAAACGACAGATGTTGGCAAGGATGTTAAGAAAGAAGAACCCTCTTACTCTGCTGCTGGGAATGCAAGTGAGTACAGCCACTGTGAAAAACAGTATGGAGTTTCCTCAGAAAGTTAAAAATAGAGATACCCTACAACCCAGCAATTGCACTAGTAGCTATTTACCCAAAGGACACAAACATAGTGATCTGAAGGGGCATCTGCACCCCAGTGTTTACAGCAGCAATATCCATAATAGCCAAACTACAGAAAGAGCCCAAATGTCCATCAACAAGAGCCCAAATGTCCATCAACAAATGAACAGATAAAGATGTGGTGTGTATATACAATGGAATATTATTCAGCCATCAAAAAGAATGAAATCTTGCCATTTGCAGTGACATGGATGGGACTAGAGGCTATTATGCTAACTGAAATAAGACAGTCAGAGAAGACAAATACCACATAATTTCAGTCATATGTGGGATTTAAGAAACAAAAAAGATGAGAATAGGGTAAGTAAAGAAAAAATAAAATAAGATGAAAATAGAGAGGGAAGCAAACAATAAGAGACACTAAACTATAGGAAACAAACAGCGTTGCTGGAGGAAATGTGGGTGGGGGCAAGGGATAATTGGTTGATGGGCATTAAGGAGGGCACTTTATGTAATGGCTACTGGTGTTATATGCAACTGATGAATTACTAACTTTTACCCCTGAAACTAATAATACGGTATATGTTAACTAAACTGAATTTAAATAAAGAATAAAAAAAAACCAGCTACCTATGCACTCACTAGATCATGAATGAAGTTTTCCACAAAACTTCTTATTCCTATATCTAGCATTAGCACTCAAAATACCTGCCCACATGGAACTGGTGAACAAGAATTGTTCTAGAAGAGGAAAAACTTTTGAGGTTGAAACTCTTTAACATTGGTGTAAAAAAACTCTACATAACATCCTCCGAAAGCACTTTGTCCCAAATATGTAGCTATGCAACTGCCAGGCACCCTTTCATAGCTCCATCCCAACTCACACATGCGCGTGCAAACATGTAGATACTCACACTCTCAACCAGAAACATACTGTAGTCAATTACCCCATTTTGGACAAGAATAGTTTATTTCTATGAATATGATTTTAACAATATTCCCTAAGTATTTATTAATCAAGGATTCCTCCAAATCAGAAAAAAAAACAAAGTAATTAACAAATATGTCAATTATATATATTGATAAATATTATATATATACAATTTAAAAAATCTTTCTGTAATTTAGGTTGCTTTTTTTTATTTTTAAAGATTTTATCCATTTATTTGAGAGAGAGAGCACAAGTGGGTGGAGAGGCAGAGAGAGAGAAACAAACTCCCCGCTGTGCAGGGAGTCTCACCTGGGGCCTGATCTCAGGACCCCGGGATCATGACCTGGGCTGAAGGCAGACCCTTAACCGACTGAGCCACCCAGGCACCCCTGTAATTTAATTTTTGATTTTGAACTTTTTAAAAAGATTTTATTTTTAAGTAATCTCCACACCCAAAATGGGCTTGAACTCACCACCCTGAGATAAAGAGTCACACACCTTCCTGACTGAGTCAGTCAGGTGCCCCTTTAATTGTGAACTTTTAAGTGATGGAAGGAGTGAAGGATTTAATGCTGGAGTATAATTCGTTGGGGATTTTCAGTATATTTTGGTGGGGATTTTTAAAGTTTCTTGCAAATATAAATCAAGCTTGCTCCAATTCCACAAGAACACCACCACAGTCTTTGGGATGGAGAAAAATCACTGGCTTTCCATGTGCTCCTATTTTGGCCTCTTCACTTAGACTACGAATCTTCTTCTCTTTCAAATCCATCACAGCTGCATTTATATCATCCACCTGGAGAAAAGGAAATAAATAAAAACAGGTTTAAGATCACAAAAATAACGAACTACAGGATCTTAAAACTTAGAAGAAACTTGGTAAGCTCATGCGGTCTATCTCCTCTGCCTTCGGGCAGAATCATTCTTAAACCATCTAAAAATAAGTTTACTGCTTCCAGAGAGGGAAAAGAAGTTGGCAAATTCTCATAGGTGAGCAACCACAGTGCTTAAGAATTTTCACCATTAGTAAACATTACTCCTTATAACCTAAAAAATGTATGTCACACTTGATATTTTCTCTTAGTGGTACTATCGGTAATACTGCACATACTCTTTTTTCTTAAGAGCTCTGAGTTCCTAATTTATAATAGAGAGATGAGGCCTATATAAATGGGCAAGAGATTAAAATGAGAAACCAGATAAGAAGATCTTAGCAGGAGGTGTCTGGGTGTCTCAGTGGGTTAAGCTTCTGCCTTCAGCTCAGGTCATGATCTCAGGGTGTTGGGATCAAGCCCTGCATCCGGCTCTCTGCTCAGCAGGGAGCCTGTTCCACAACCACCCCCCCCACCATCGCCTGCCTCTCTGCCCACTTGTGATCTCTGTCAAATAAATAAATAAAATCTTTAAAAAGAAAAAAAAAGATCTTAGCAGTATATGACTCAGGTTATAGTACATACTCAAAAGATAGGAGTGTTCCTCTGGATCCCCAAACCTCCCACCTGCCAAACCACCTCTGAGATTAAAACTTCATATTTCCATGTAAATTACTAAGAAATTGCCACCAAAGTGTTTTTTCCCATTCTAAAAAGCTAAACATTTATAATTTTATAACTCTTCTAAATCATTTCTATTTTCTTCATATTATTGGCAGTCTTGAAAAGAAGCAAATGTGTTTCTATATATTTGATGAAAGAGTAATGCTCCTCTATCTTGGAAAGTCATCCTTCTTAGACTGAGAACCCAATAAATGGATGGGAAGGTATACAAAATCCTCCATTCCTAGGTAGTCATAAATCGTTCTGGAGTTTAATAACCTAATGGCATTCTAAACATAAAAAAAGCACAGAGAATATAACACCCATGTACCCAACATGTAGATTTAACAAATGTTCACATTTATAGAATCTGATTTTCAGTGAGTCAAGGATTATATAATAAATTCTAAAACTGGACAAACAACTGACAAGGAGGATACTAGATTACTATAAGTAAATGATTTCTTCAAATAGTATATATTCTATTATTTGTACATTCCTGACAATGTTTCATTTTAAACTTGACAGCTATATCAAAGTCAGGCCCAGACCATAACCATGGTTACTTCATGTATCTTGAAATAATTGGTCTACTCTCATCTTTTTCAGAACAGTGGAATTCCTCCTGATGGCTTATCTTTTCATATTTGGATATAACGAATTTCATTTAATTGAATGTAACTTCTCTTTCCGTTTTCCCAAAGTTAGTCTGAGTTAGTCTTTTCATTTTAAAGTCATTAAACTAGCACCACTCCCACTTTTCTCCACAGTGAACTATTATCCTCAGTTCAGCACATGTTCCTCCAAATCCTGAAATAAACTTCTAAAATTTACATATATGTGTACTAGTAAAGAATTTGGCTTTGTCTTAAGAGAGGTCTTGCTTCAATGTCTGGGAGATAACCCATGTCACCTGGGAGGAGTGTCTTTGTTTAGGGTAGAGGATGACCAGATAGATTCCTAAAATAGAGCTGGCCATGCCCAAGTCTTAGGGCAGGGGCTGGCCAGGACAGAAACCATGCAATTTAAGGTAGGAACTATGGGTCACGTATCAGCAAACCTGGAGATAGTTTAACCATGTGTTCAAAATTTAAAGTGAAATATGTCGAATAAATAAGAACAGATACAACCTATAAATAAAATGAACAATCCACCAAGATGACAAAACAATCTTGACTCTGCATGTACCTAACAGAAAAATAAAAAGCAAACCAAACATGCATAGCTCTCAGTATCTCATACGTCAAGCAGACAGAAGATTAAGGATAAAAACAAACTGTAACAGTTCTTAGACCACTCTGGATTTAAGTGCCTTACCAGACATGTGATTTGCAAATATTCTCCCCTATTCTGTGTGTCTTTATGCAAAGCCTTTTAATTTTGATGAAGCCCAGTGTTATTACATGTGCTTTTGGTGTTAAATGTAAGAAAACATTGACCAATTCAAGGTCATGAAAACATATGCCTATTTTTTCCCCAAGAGTTTTATAGTTTTAGCTCTTACATTTAGGTCTTTGACCCATTCTAATTTTTATATTTGGTGGAATACAACTTTGGGGGTTTTGTGAAATGCTGTCTTGACCCAGTTCTGAGGCCCTGGCTAAAGGCTGGTCAGTTCTTCTCCAGTAACTAATAAAGTCCACATCTCAACCATTTCCCTTATCCAGTTTGCTGTTATTTTGTCCCCAGGTGTGATCTCATGTGGCCTACACAGCAGTTTTCTCTCATTTGGAGTTCTAAGGAACAAAGACTTTTGCTTTTCATCTATCTACATGTCACTGTATTGTGTCCCACAGTTAAAAGAATCTTTAAATCTTATAATACAATATAATCCCAATACATTCTTTTTTTTTTTTTTAAAAAAAGGTTTTATTTATTTATTTGACAGAGAGAGACACCAGAGGGGGAACACAAGCAGGGTGAGTGGAGAGAGAGAAGCAGGCTCCCTGCTGAGCAGAGAGCCCAATGTGGGGCTCTATCCCAGGGCCCTGGGATCATGACCTGAGCCAAAGGCAGATGTTTAACGACTGAGCCACCCAGGCGCCAACCCCCTAATACATTATTTTGCATGTATCCAGCTGTCCCAAAGCCATCTGTTGAAAAGACGAGTCTTTCCCCATTGGATGGTCTTGTTACTTTTGTTGAAAACTTACTGTATATATGAGGATTTATGTCTGACTCTTAGCTCTATTCTATTGATTTCTACGTCTATCCTTATGCTAGTACCATGCCATTTTGATTACTGTAGCATTGTAGAAAGTTTTGAAATCAGGAAGTGTAAATCCTACAACTTTGCTATTCTCTTTAAAGATTGCTTTGGCTATTTGGGATCCCTTGCATTTTTATATGAATTTTAGGATTATTTGTCCATTTCTGCAAAGATGCCAGCTAGACAGACTCGGATATGGATTGGATTAAGTTATAGATCAAGTTAGGGAATATTGCCATTTTTAACAATAGTCAGTCATATGATGCATGACATGAATATCTCTCCATTTATTGAGACCTTTTTAATCTTTCAATAATGATTTGTAGTTTTTGTGGAGTGTAATTTTTGCCATTCTCTTGTTCAAATTTTCCTAAGTATTCAACTGTTTTTGATGCTATTATAAGTGGAATTGCTTTCTTAATTCAATTTTTAGATCTGTGGGTTTAAAAAAAAAAATCCAGATATGGGGCATCTGGGTGGCTCAGTGGGTTAAGCCTCTACCTTCGGCTCAGGTCATATCTCAGGGTCCTGGGATCGAGCCCTACACCAGACTCTCTGCTCAGCAGGGAGCCTGCTTCCCCCTCTCTGTCTGCCTACTGCTCTGCCTACTTGTGATCTCTCTCCCTGTCAAATAAAAAAAATCTTTTCTAAAAATCCAGATATATAATCTTTGGATTTTAATTGTTTAATCCATTTACATTTAATTAACATTCATATAGTTGAATCTGTCCTCTTTTTTTTGTCTTATTAATACTTCATTCTTCCTTTCTTGACTTCTGTTGGTTAAACATGTATTTTTGGAAAAAAAAAAAAAGAAAAAGAGAGTGAGTAAAACCAAGAAACAGATTCTTAACTATAGAGAACTGATGGTTACAAGAGGGGAGGTGGGTGGGAGGAGGAGAGAAATATGTGACCGGGATGAAGGCGTGCAACTTGTTGGGATGAGCACTGGGTACTGTAAGGGTTGAATCACTGAATTCTACACCTGAAACTAATATTACATTGTATGTTAACTAATTGGACTTTAAATAAAAACTTGGGGAAGAAAACATGTATTTTTGTACTATTCAGTTTTATCTTAATTATATTTTAGTTATCCCTTCTTTAATTTTCTTAATGAGTGTTCTAGAGTTTACAATGTGCATTTTTATCTGATTAGTCTAACACTTCATATATAAGAAGCTTAGAACAGTATACTTCCCTTTGCCCAATTCCCCACCTTTATACAATCATCATAAGTTTTTCTTCTGTTATAAACCCTATATTTTAAAAATTTCAAGTCAATTGTTTCTTATATAATTTAAGGTAAGAAAAAGTTATTTTATTTTAACCTACAAATTTACTATTTCTGGTGCGCTTCATTCCTTGTAAAGATCTGAATTTTCATTTGGTATTATTACCCTCTATCCTAAAGGGATGAATGCTATATCCTGCATATTTCTTTGGTTTTTCTTATAGTGCAAGTCTACCGGACAGGAATCTTCTCATTTTTGTTCAATGTAAGATGTTTCCATTTCACTTTCATTTCTGAAGGATATTTTCATCAATTGCAAAATTCTAGAATGACTGTTTTGTTTTAAACTTTTTATAAGAGCAGTTTTAGGTTCACAGCAAAATTGACCCAAGGTACAAAGATTTCATACATATAACCCCTGCCCCCACAGGTGCATAGCTTCTGCCATTATCAACACACGCCATCAAAGTGTGATATTTGTTACAACTGAGTACCTATACTGACAGCATTATCACCCAAAGTGATGTTCACCTTAGGGTCATTTTGGTGTTACATGTTCTATGGGATTGGATAAATGTATGACATGTACCCATCATTATGGTATCATATGAGGTGTTTTCACTACCCTAAAAATCCTCTGTGCTCTGCTTAGTCATCCTTTCCCCACCGCCAACCCTTGGTGACCACTGATGTTTTTACTGTCTCCATAGTTTTGCCTTTTCCAGAATGTTATATAGTTAAATCAGACAGTAGTTAGCCTTTTCAGATTGGTTTCTTTCACTATAATATATATTTAAGATTCCTCTACTTTTTTTTCATAGCTTGATAGCTTATTTCTTTTCAGTGTTGAAAATAACTCAGTGTTTGGATATAACAGTTTATTTACCCACTTACTGAAGGATCAGAGCAGACTTTAGTCTAGGACTGATTTTCTTCATGGGTAAGGCAAAGTCCTTTTCAATATTCTACCCTATGTCCCATAAATCACAAGAATTTCCACCTTGGTGGGTAAGAACACAAACTACTCCAGCTGGTATACGGATTATCACCTCTAATACTTCCAGAGTTCTATTCCCAACCTCAGGTAGCTTCCTCATGTGAATGCACGACTTAATATTCAGATGAAGACCTGAGAGGTACTGTAGATCTCTGGAAAACTCTCTTTAGGCATCTCTCTTTCCCATACTTTATACTGCAAACTCAATCACCCTGGCTTCCCCAGACTCCTGGAAACTTTCTCCAGCCAGTAAGCTGGGAAATTGCATGGCTCATTTTGTTCCCCTTCTTTCAGGAATGTGTTGTGCTGTCTGACGTTCAATGCCAGAAAATCGTTTTATATATTTTGTTTAGATTTTTCGTTTGTTTGGGGTAAGGGGATAAATCTGGCCTCTCTTATCTCAGCTAACTTAGAATTCTACACAGGCAGTGTTTTGTTTTTTTTTTTAAGATTTTATTTGTTTATTTGACAGAGAGAGATCACAAGTAGAAGGAGAGGCAGGCAGAGAGAGAGAGAGAGAGGGAAGCAGGCTCCCTGCCGAGCAGAGAGCCCGATGTGGGACTCGATCCCAGGACCCTGAGATCATGACCTGAGCCAAAGGCAGCGGCCCAACCCACTGAGCCACCCAGGCGTCCATTTAGTCAGTATCTTAAAAAAATGTCATTACATATTATTTCACAATTTCTGTTGTCTTTTTTTTTTTTCTGATTGCTTTTAAGATTTTCTCTTCATCTTTGGTTTTCAGCGGGACTGTGGTGTGCTCAGGTATGGTTTTATTTGAATTTGCCCTACGTGGGATTGCTGAGCCTCCCGAATCTGCAGGGGGATGTCTTATCTCAGACTGGTACTGGCCTTAGATGATTTCTTCAATTATTGTTTCTGCTCTATTTTCTCTCTTCTCTTTTTCTGGGATTCCACATATATGGATAAAACCTTTGACCATGTTCTACACCTCTCTTATGGTCTATTCTGGTTTCCCATCCCCCCCCCCATTTCTTTCTCTTGATTTTGGACTCTGGGCTCTAGAACTGTAGCAAGATAAATTTCTGCTGTTTTAAGCTACCAGGTTTGTGGTAATTTATTATGGCGTCCCTAGGAAACAAATACAACCACTACATATCCATACTGAAATTGCACAATTAAATAAACGGATGGCAGATAGTGGGAGTCAAGTTTCTCAGTTGGAATGGGCAGTTATGAATAAGTAAAGAAGGATCCAGTGGTTCCCATGGTAATGGGTTACAGTTAGAGACACCAGTATGAATCTGTGAGTTCATGAATATGATATATATACATTGTAGAAGTTCTATCTGGTTATCTAAAGAAATCTCTATCCATTTATCCATCCATCCATCCAGTATACACACATATATGTCTTTGCTCTGTTAGCTCAAAAGGCCAAGAAACAGTAACATTCCAGTAGCAACAAGAGAGCCCAGATCTTGGTTTCTAATACTCTTCTTTAGTAAAATGAACCAGTGCTCCTTGGAGAAATTTCTGGTTTTAGGCTAGGGCAGGAGATATAAATGGTAAATATGGAGCACCTTGCAGTGCCAGAAACTAAGGAAACGTGGGAGGAAAACAAACAAAAAGATGAGGTACATCAGAGAAATAGGAGTCAACCCAAAGTGCCCTTTTGACAAAACGAACAATCTGAGCAACAAAATAAAGTGATATTGGATTATAGACCTAAGTATAAATACTTATAAATCCTCAATGACATAAATAAATGTCCTAATAAATAAGCAAATTATCGAATAATGAATAATTAAATAAATAAATGGGGAAGAATGGAACAATCTTCCATTCAGGAAAATTCCAAACAATTAATGGAATTATAAAAGAGATGGAGCATAACTCTCCATCCCTTCAGCATTGGCCTCACACAGTGACTTCCTTCCCAAGATTATATTATGGAGAAAGGGGAAAAGAGTGTAACTTTACAGTGGAGAAACATGATGACATTCTCTCAGGTATGGAATAAAGGTCAATATCAATAGCAATAAGTCATGTTGATGACATCCTTGATGTGATGTGTACCTCTGTAGTCTTCCTCCCTCAAATCAATACCCCTAGTCTATCTAATCATGAGAAAAATCTCAGTTGAGGGACTTTCTACAAAATAACTAACTGACCGGTAATCCTCAAAAATATCAAGGTCATCAAAAACAAGGAAACTCTGAAAAAGTGTCACAGGCAAGAGGAGCTTAAGGAAACATAACTAAATGTAATGTGGTTAGTCTAGATGGGATCCTAGAACAGAAAAAGGACACTGGGTAAAAACTAAGAAAATCTAAATACAGATTTTAAGTAATAATAATGTATCAATTTGGTTCATTAATCTTGACAAATGTACTATTCTAGTAAGAGGTTAATAATTTTTTTAAAGGGCCTAAAGAGATTAATAACTATTTGTAATAAGTGGACCTTGTTTGAGTCCTGATTAGAACAAGTCTATCTAGAGACATTTGTGAATCAATCTAACATATCTGCCTCATGGACTGTGTATATCATGGTGACAAAAGATTTATTTTTAAATTTGATCCTATGATAATATCATCATGGTTCATTTCTTAGAGACACAAACTACATCAAGGTAAAATTACATGTTGTGAATGATTTTTAAATAGTTTAAGAAAAAAAAAAAAGCAAATGTGCCAAGATGTTGAAAATTGTTGAATCTGCCTGATGGGAATATGGGAGTTCATTACATTATATTTTTATACTTCTTCTTCTACATTATTTTTTTTTCTACTTTCATTACATTTGAAAAAATTCGTAACAGAATCATAACTTTTTTTCCAAGTGTCCTTTCGGTAACTTCTACGCTAAATATGATCATGGATATTCTCATTATAGAACATTCTACCCAAGTATAAATATCTACAAATACGATGTTGCATCTCTATTTTTAGTACACTGCTTCTTCAATATCCCTTAATTCAGGAAATACTTCTGAGATTTAATAAACTAGATCTATATTTTCAAAAAATGCCTACACTAATAGAGACACTTACCAGGGCACTTTGGGTTGACTCCTGTGTCTCCAATGCCTACATTAACATTGCACAAGCATCTATTTCTATTACTGATTTTGATTTTAAAGATCTTGTGCCATATTCATCCTTCTGTTAGAGTGTTGCTATAAAATCTACAATTCTTCAGGAGTACTCCTAGTATTTTGCTTGGGAGTAATAAAAATAATGAAATAAAACTGTCTTAATTTTCTGAATTGAAAGTAGGTGCATTATGTACGTTAAGGTTATGAGAAATGCAAAGCAATCTGACTTGGGAAATTAAGTCTTTCCCCCTAAGGATAAAAAATAACACAGTTCATGATAACCCATCTATGAGTTTTTGCTTTTACAGTCCTTTGTACAATTACAGTTATGCATCTTATAGCTCTATATGACCTTGAATGCCATTAAGTGAAAACCTGGGCTATGTATCTCTTCTTCTTATCAGCTTTTTTTTGGGGGGGGGGTAGTAGTGGTTGTGGGGTTGTACCTTGTGTCTGAAAATTTATTTTGATTTCTCCTGTCATTTTAAAATTAAGAGTGCCAGTACTCCAAATAAAAGATGTTTGGACTGTCACAAACAGAATTCAGAATCTTCATCTTGTGCTCTCTTTGATCCTGAACTGCCTCATCTGAAAAATGTCAATACTTGTGGCGGGGGGGGAGGTTGGGGTACCAGGTGGTGGGTATTATAGAGGGCATGGCTTGCATGGAGCACTGGGTGTGGTGAAAAAATAATGAATACTGTTTTTCTGAAAATAAATAAATTGGAAAAAAAAATGTCAATACTTGTTTGAAGGCAAGGAGTTGGACTAAGTAACATTTTTTAAGGTACATAATTCTCCGTGACCAAATTTTATGAAGTAGTATGCTACTTAAAAAAAATTTTTATTGTGCTATATAATTAACATACAACATATTAATTTCAGGTATACAACTACATTGATTCAATAATTCTACACTAGATAATTTACAGAATAATGCACTTTCAACGGTGCATATTTTGACTACTTCCAAAAATAAAGGCTTTTTATTTTATATAAAATTACAATGATCCTAAATGATATCAATAATGAATGAAATTTAATCTCCAAATTAGCATAAATCCATGAAATGGATCCATCATCCACGTTAAAATGAAAAGTCTGGATGAAATATTTGTTTCATTGTCTCCCCACGCCAAACTAAAAACAGTAAATTATGCAAACCTAACAATGCTACTTTGCATGGGGCTCAAAGGGTTCCTGTGTATTCTTCAGAATTATGTCAGAAGGGCCTAGTTCACCTCAACTTCCACATTTGTTTAATTGACAGGATTCTTTTATTCTAAGAGGATCTCTTCTTTTCCTTGGTAGTAAATTTGCACTTTCTCTTACAAAATGATGCTAGCAGTAGTTGGAAGTTTAGATTTGTTTCCCTTAATAACACAGAAAGTTTAAAACCTCATTAAACTGTCCACTTTTTTTGTTTTGCTCTGTTTTCTGAAAATGTTATAGTTCTATGAAACTCTCACATCTGGGAACTAGTGACAGAGATGACTCACGGAGCTTAACTATCCCCTAGGGTTTATTATAAAGCCAAAAAGAGAATGGAACTTTTCAAAAAGCAGATTTTTCTGCCTTTTTGATTAAAGAATAGACATTCCCCAGTATGCAAAAAGTAAGTTGTCTTACTAGCCTTAGAGTTTTCCTTTCATAAGGAATATTTGCTCAATGGAAACAGATCTATAAAAGATATAAAACCATAAACAAATAAAAAAAAGTCCTCTAGTATGGGACTACTCAGAAAATAAAACTGCTGCATCTCTTTACACTTTTTAAAATCTTATTTCTAATTTTATTTTTTTAGAAGATCTTATTTATTTGTCTGAGAGAGACAGAGAGCACAAACAGGAGTAGGGCTGAGGGAGAGGGACAGACTCCCTATGGAGCATGGAGCTGGACACGGGGCTTGATCCCAGGATCCTGGAATCATGACCTGAGCTGAAGGCAGACACTTAACCAACTGAGCTTGCCCAGAAACCCCAATCCTATTTTTTAAATAACAAATTTATCATGAGCTTTTCCCCATCAGCCTGGTGCAAGTAGGATTACCTTTAGATGAAATCTAATATCCTTTCTGTACTTGTAATACCATTTCTCAGACTGGCAAACCTGACTCTCATTATCTTCACTATACCTATTTTATTAAACCCTCTAAGAAATCAGCCCTTGTCCCTGCAGCTGTCCTTCCCTCAGCAATGTACTCTTCACCCCGTGTATGTCCCCTCCCTCTCCTCTGGCTGCCCCCCCCAGCCATCTGCGCTCCCGATCACTACCCCACATCACCAGGCCCCCTGTGTGGAGGTCTAACCCATTGGGGTTTGGGCACTCCCTGCAGGACAGTCCTCCTCACCATGCTTGGGTCCCAATCCCATGCACAGAATTGCGCCAAGGTGTACACTGGTGTTTGGACTCTGATTCCCTATACCTGCTTCCAGCGCATGTGGATGTCTGCCTCAGCCCGCTCAGGCCCTGGCTCCCCACATCAGGCTGCCTCACGTGAGAACATTCACCAGCCCACCTGGCTTCAACTCCCCACACTGTGTCACCATCTCCCTCTGCACTGATGCACTCCTCACAGGACTCAGGCCCTGACTCTCCATGCAAGGTCCCCTCCCCCACTCCACCCCCCAACACCTGGTGCTAACACCTCCCTCACAGTATTTAGGCTCTTACATTCCATGCTGCCCCCCTCCCACCCATACGGATGCCACCCTCAACAGGCCTGCACTGCTCCAGCCTTCCATGCTGATGCCCTTCCTACGCAGCCATCTGAAGCTGGGCTGTCTCCCTGCAGGTACACCTCTCTGCCCCCATCCTGCTCAGATACTGACACCCTGAGCTGGACCTCCTCTTGCCTGGGCATCTTACTCAGTCCTTGGCTTTCTCATGGCAGCCAGCGCCCACTTGCTGATGCTCTTCTTACCCCACTCTGGCCCCAACACCCTGCTCTGGGCTACTCCAGCCCTCCCCACAAACACTGACAACCATTTTGCTGTGCCCTACCCAAAGTCTTCAACACTGACTGGTTCAGGAAGGGAAGGGAAAGAAGGCGGAAGGAGCCGTAATTATTTTGACTATTCTTTATTTTCTCTCTTGTTTTGGAAACCGTGGAGCAATGCTGGGTAAAACAAATATACTAATCTTACCTTTAGTTTTGCCTCATACTTCTTTTTTAACTTGCACTATTAATTACGTTCATTATTTTATATCTTCCAAACTGTATTTTGGTCAGTTGCCACCAGTCCTCTGTGGAAAATGCAGGGCATGCGTGAATAAATGAGGCAAGCCCAACTCCAGGAAGCGAGGGACTCTGTGTTCTGCTCAGCTACATATCCCCAGGACTGAAGGCAGTGAGGATCAGAGTGAAATTGAAAATACTTATCAGCGATATAATGCAGACAAAGATACCAGTCAAATAAAAGAGGGGGAACTTGTTAGGGATCAGAGTTCTGGAAGACCCCTGCAGAAAGTTGATGAAGTGTGTGTATGTGCATGTGTACATGCGTGAGGAGTGCAGAGGTTCCAGGGAAGGGTCCCTCTGGAAGGGGGACGTTACTTGGGGTCTTTACTAGCCAGCATGGGAGCATTAAACATTTTGTACAACCTCAATACAAATTTGTTGAATAAGAAAGGTTTTCACTGTGACGTACCTTACTCTCTGAGCAAGTTACTCAGGGAAAGCACAGCTAGTTCTATCCGTATCAGGACCATCTCCTCAGGGAGAGGCCTGGAGAAGGCACCAAGTGCACACCAGCAGCATCAGTAAAAGCTGTGCGAGACAAGAGCAGGCTACTTGGTCCATATGCAAGTGAGGGAAGGTGACTCTTAAACTTTCTCTAGTCTAGTAAAAGGCAAACCACCCAAGTATAAGAGATTGGGAAAGAAAAAATGAAACCAAAAGCCAACTTTGACAGAAAACTGTTGATAAGTGGGTGGGAAACTAATTCACATATAAAAAAAAAGTTCATTTTGTCTAAAATCTCTCTTAAGCCAACTGAAACTTTTTTCTTATACGATAATTCACTTTCTCTGTCTGACTTACTCACTTAGCATAATCTCCTCCAGTCCCATCCATGTGGATGCAAAAGACGGGTATTAAGGAGGGCACGGACTGCATGGAGTACTGGGTGTTATATGCAAACAATGAATCATGGAACACTACATCAAAAACTAATGATGTACTGTATGGTGACTAACACAATTTTAAAAATAATTAATTTTTAAAAAGACACATTTCTGAACATTGCCTATCCTCCAAACAGGAAAAGCCAAAGTCACTGGTTTTTACATATCACTGTGTATGTAATATTTATCATTTTCTACCTTATAAAGCATGGATCTTGAATTTCCTTATTTATGCAAAAGCTAGATAGGTTACTTCCTCATGCATATGAGAATGCTGCTGGTTCCCACTTCTGGCTCTTTGGAAATAAAATCATTTTATAGCATTTGAAAGTTTCCCACATTTTCCTATTGCTTAGAACACATTAGCACATTGATGGCTATACACTTATAAAACTTGTCCATGGATTCTTTGCTGCTCATCCCATTAAGAGGCAGGGTCTATGTCCTCTTCCCTTGCAGCTGGTTGGCCTGAAAAGCTTGTGTATGACAAAGAGACTGCAGTGGGACTTCAGAAGCTAAGACAAAAACGGCCATGTGGTCCTGCCTGGCTCTCTTGGGACACTCTGGGGGAAGCCAGCTGACCACTAAGAAGTCCAACTATCCTTAGAACTACCATCAGCAACTGAAGCTGAACAGGTTACATACAGGGGCTGCTACTGGAAGGCCTGCCCAAGTACCCAGCTGCTAACTGGAAATCAGCTGCCACCTCAGGTGAGGCCTGTGGGCTGCCCAGCCCAACAGAGCCTTCCCATGACTGTATCCCCAGCCAGCATTTGACCATATGCACATGAGGGATCGCAAGTTAGAACTGGCTGGCAGAGCCCTCCCCCAAACTCCAGCCCACAAAATCCTAAGCAAAATCAAATAGTTATCTCCTCTCTGCTCTATGAAAATTATTACTTATGCCCATTGAAGTCTTGACCCAAGCAAAAAAAAAAAAAAAAAAAAAAAAATCAAATAGCTGTTGTTTGCCACAACAACAACATGTAGGATAATGCATATTGATGGTAACAGTAACTGTAATGACCAAGGAAGTATTTTCTGACCAATTCTATCATATTTTGTACCTTTAGTAAAAGGCAATTTCAGACCCAAGTTATATTAGCCAGAATAGGTCAAGTTCTACTGTGCTCTAATAATTTAGCCTGAAGAGTCAACAGGAAGGAAAGTATGCCAGGTATCCTCCATTCCCTCTCTGGTTTCCCTCTTCATTGTGTTCCCCTCTACTTCATTGTGCTCTGTTGTCAGGAAGTTTGCCTGCATTCATAAGCTTGCTTTTCCTCTGGGTTCCAACTGGGTTCAGCTAACACAAAGACAAGAGGTGAGGGACAAGTGAAGTAGGGATATTTATTCCCCCACCCCAACCAGTTTCCCAGGCCTGCTCCCTCTGAGGTAGGCCATCACTCTTGTTTAGAGACCTGCTCAAGGCACTTCCCTCGTAGGTCTTGGTAATGGTCTTTCACTTGCCCCTTCAGATTTAGAGGTTCTAACAGTCCCCATCCCGTCCCAGAGCTAGCCTTTGGGATACTGTGCCATGTACTGTTGACTACCTAAACTTGGCCCACATCTTGTAAGTAATTCCCTTTCTAAGCTCTCCTCAAATCACCCAGTTTAAAATGCCGTCCACTTCTTGGTGTTTGCCTAATCCTGTGTCTGTGATTGAAAGAATCATTAAATATATCTTTACATTAAAAAAGAAAAATTACCCTGAAATCTCAGTGGTTTCATTCAACAGAAATGTGTCCTGTTCAAGGATAGGTGAGGAATTCTGTTCCTTCTGGTGAGTCAGGGAATGGAACCCCTGCCTGGGATGGCGACTTCATTTCACAGACTGCAGCAGCAGCGACACTAACTCGCCCGTGTTTCTATCCTACAGCATATCTTCATTCAGAAAAAGTGTCACGCTATTCTGGCAATACCATTTTTTAAAAGTTACCAAGTGTAGCATAGATTGGTGGTCTCCAGTATGGTTTCCCCTTTTCTTCCTTTTAATTATAGCAACAGCGTAAACGTTAGCAGGGTACCTAACCACCTGCCTACAGATGCATCTGCAGCCGAGAGTACCATGTAACTAAGCTCGGGCTGACGGGACATGAGCAAAGTGAAATGTGTAATTTCTAGATCCTCTCTTTACAGGCATTTGCCCTGTATTTTCTCTCTGCCTTTCCTCCCCTCTGGAACACCTCACTCTTAGACTGAGAAGAGAAAAATAAAATCCATCTATCCATGTATCTAGTTAAGTCACTTAATTTTTTTTTTTTTACCAAGAACAGAGAATGATGACAGAGGGTGTCATACTAACTTAGAAACTAACTTTTCACACCTTTTCCTATTGTACACCTTTATTTTATACTGACATTACATTTTCATTTCCCCCTTTTAATCTGTACTTTTGAATACACTGTTACATTACTGAACTTCCACTGTTCTTTACTTAACTGAACTCTAACTCACATGGCAGCTTCCTTTGAAGGCATGGACTCTCTGATGTAGAACACAGACACTGCAGTGTGGGAGAGGGAAGAGTCCGTTCAAAGGTTGATGATCCTGCTTCTCATCCTGGGGGGGTGTCTCAGACAAGCCCTAAAGTCCACTGAAATAAAGACTTGCAGCCAAAATTAACCTCTCCAAAAAGGTGTAAAGGTTAAATAGTAGATATGTTTAGCTCCTAACATGTTATGGCTCCCCGACCTCAAATTTTAAAATTACCCAATATAATGAAGGCAATTTGGTACCATGGCTCACAGTGCTGATCCTGGAATCAGAACATATCTGGGTTTGACCCTCAGCCTTCCCACTTACTACTAATTTGACTAGAGGCAAGTTAACTGTCAAAGGTGAGTAGAATGATTCATAGAGTAGCTGTGAAAATGAAAGAAAATAGTACACATTGAGTCCTTCATATACTGCCAAAGGATTCAATGTGAGTGGTTAGTATAACTATCCCTTTGCATATGCTGTTCCCTCTGCCTGGAATACCTCTCTCCTCTTGTTGATCTGGGGAATTCCTTCACCTTCATTACAACTCATGCCCTGTGATGCCTTCTCACCTCCTCCGCCGGCCAGAAGCAATCTTTCCCTTATTGATGTTACTGAGAAGACATGTGTATTAATCCTGCTTTATCGTAGGATACTCCTAATTCCCTTTTTAAATAGTTGTCCCTCCTCACTGTGTGCATGGTCTGTTTCTTCTTCACTGCTGAATGCATTACTCAGTGGAGTACACTCTGTAGGTTCTTAAATATGTTTGCAAAATGAACTGAATAAATCCTTGAATTCACTCTAGAATCAACCCCCTTCTCTTCTAGATTAGGAACAAGGCCTACAAATTAATTATGCCTTTCTTTCTATGAAAAGAATTGTCCTATCAAAATAATTTAAATGAAGCGTAATTAGTATTGCTGGTCTTACAAAAGGCAGTTATCTGAACATGAATATCTACAGATACAGACTCTCTAATGAGAATGTTCTTGTCTAACATTTCAAGTTTTTCTTGGGAATTGTAAGATGCAATTGAAAGGTCTTAAAAATCACGGTCAGTAATTGAAAATGTATCGCATTTATAATAAGGATAAGTTATTATTAGAATTTTAAGGATAGAAAATAATCATAAGAATAGTTAGCATGTATATGGAAATTCTTACTCTATGAAATCTTTTCACCTTCTTCTAACTGCCTTGTGATAGTGAAAGCAGCTGTATTCCTATTACCTGGAAGGCTGTGTATGATCGATAAATACTATAGCAAAGATACAAATCTGCTTTGGCCAGCTTTGGTGGCCTTTGTTGTGGCTGTTAAATCCAGACTTTGATAAAATATATTATTATTATTATTACTCAGTCTTCTAGAGGGAAAGAGAATATACCCACGGATCCATCTTTGAGTAAGACCACTATTACCATTCCCTTTAAAGAACTTAATACCAGTTTTGATGACAGTGACAATACATAGTCCTAAAGAGTAAAAGACATTTTGTAAAAGAGAAATTTGAAACACCAAACATTGAAATAAAATACCTCAATGCAGATATGATGCATTCCTCCAGCCTTGTTTCTCTGCAGAAAACCTGCAATTGGACTGTCATTTCCCAACGGATGAAGCAGCTCCATCTTGGTGTTTCCCAGGTTGACAAAAACAACAGACACTCCATGCTCAGGAACAGGGACCGCCTCACTTACCCGGGCCCCCAGAACATTCTTATAAAATGCTGTGGCTTTTTCCAAGTCTGGCACTGCAATTGCTACATGATTGAGTCGACCTAGGTTCCACACAGGACTTGCCGCTTGAAGCGAGGACTGTGATGTGGAGAAAGTTCTTAATTTCGGAGCTGAAGTCTGAAGTCTGGAAAACAACCCTGAAAAAGGGAATAGCCATTGATATCCTTCTTTTGAGAATTAATGGATTTGTAAAATTAATTTTTTTTAAAAACTAAATGCATTCCCACGAACTGTTGTATGAGGGCTCCCCCTTTTCCACATCCTCTCCAACATTTGTTGTTTCCTGTCTTGTTAATTTTGGCCATTCTAACGGGTATAAGGTGGGATCTCAATGTGGTTTTGATTTGAATCTCCCTGATGGCTAATGATGAACACTTTTTCATGTGGTGTTAGCTGTTTATATGTCTTCATTGGAGAAGTGTCTGTTCATGTCTACAATGGACTATTATGCAGCCATCAGAAAGGATGAATACCCAAAGTTTGCATCAACATGGACGGGACTGGAGGAGATTATGCTGAGTGAAATAAGTCAAGCAGAGAAAGTCCATTTCATATGGTTTCACTTACTTGTGGAACATAAGGAACAGCATGGAGAACATTTGGAGAAGGAAGGAGAAAATAAAGGTGGGGGGAAACTGGAGGGGAGATGAACCATGAGAGACTGTGTACTATGAGAAACAAAGTGAGGGTTTTAGATGGGGGTGGGTTGGCCCTGTGGTGGGTATTAAGGAGGGCACGTATTGCCTGGAGCACTGGGTGTTATACATAAACAATAAATCAAGGAACACTACATCAAAAACTAATGATGTGCACCCAAAACCATAAGATACCTAGGAATAAACCTAACCAAAGAGGCAAAGAATCTATACTCAGAAAACTATAAAGTACTCATGAAAGAAACTGAGGAAGACACAAAGAAATGGAAAAATGTTCCATGCTCCTGGATTGGAAGAATAAATATTGTGAAAATGTCTACCTAAAGCAATCTACACATTTAATGCAATTCCTATCAAAGTACCATCCATCTTTTTCAAAGAAATGGAACAAATAATCCTAAAATTTATATGGAACCAGAAAGACCTTGAATAGCCAAAGGAATATTGAAAAAGAAAGCCAAAGTTGGTGGCATCACAATTCCGGACTTCAAGCTCTATTACAAAGCTGTCATCATCAAGACAGCATGGTACTGGCACAAAAACAGACACATAGATCAATGGAACAGAATAGAGAGCCCAGAAATAGACCCTCAACTCTATGGTCAACTAATCTTCGACAAAGCAGGAAAGAATGTCCAATGGAAAAAAGACAGCCTCTTCAATAAATGGTATTGGGAAAATTGGACAGCCACACGCAGAAAAATGAAATTGGACCATTTCCTTACACCACACACAAAAATAGATTCAAAATGGATTAAGGACCTCAATGTGAGAAAGGAATCCATCAAAATCCTTGAGGAGAACACAGGCAGCAACCTCTTGGACCTCAGCCGCAGCAACATCTTCCTAGGAACATTGCCAAAGGCAAGGGAAGCAAGAGCAAAAATGAACTATTGGGATTTTATCAAGATCAAAAGCTTTTGCCCAGCAAAAGAAACAGTTAGCAAAACCAAAAGACAACGGACAGAATGGGAGAAGATATTTGCAAACGACATATCAGATAAAGGGCTAGTGTCCAAAGTCTATAAAGAACTTAGCAAACTCAACACCTAAGAACAAATAATCCAATCAAGAAATGGGCAGAGGACATGAACAGACATTTCTGCAAAGAAGACATCCAGATGGCCAACAGACACATGAAAAAGTGCTCCATATCACTCGGCATCAGGGAAATAAAAATCAAAACCACAATGAGATATCACCTCACACCAGTCAGAATGGCTAAAATTAACAAGTCAGGAAATGACAGATGCTGGCGAGGATGCGGAGAAAGGGGAACCCTCCTACACTGTTGGTGGGAATGCAAGCTGGTGCAGCCACTCTGGAAAACAGCATGGAGGTTCCTCAAAATGTTGAAAATAGAACTACCCTATGACCCAGCAATTGCACTACTGGGTATTTACCCTAAAGATACAAACGTAGTGATCCGAAGGGGCACGTGCATCCGAATGTTTATAGCAGCAATGTCCACAATAGCCAAACTATGGAACGAACCTAGATGACCATCAACAGATGAATGGATAAAGAAGATGTGGTATATATACACAATGGAATACTATGCAGCCATCAAAAGAAATGAAATCTTGCCATTTGCTACGACATGGATAGAACTAGAGGGTATCATGCTTAGCGAAATAATTCAATCAGAGAAAGACAACTATCATATGATCTCCCTGATATGAGGAAGTGGAGATGCAACATGGGGGGTCAAGGGGGTAGGAGAAGAATAAATGAAACAAGACGGGATTGGGAGGGAGACAAACTATAAGTGACTCTTAATCTCACAAAACAAACTGAGGGTTGCTGGGGAGAGGGGGGTTGGGCGAAGGGGGTGGGGTTATGGACACTGGGGAGGATATGTGCTATGGTGAGTGCTATGAAGTGTGTAAACCTGGCGATTCACAGACCTGTACCCTGGGGGATAAAAATATATGTTTATAAAAAATTAAAATAAAAAAAATCACCAATTTAAAAAAACTAATGATGTACTGTATGGTGACTAACATAACATAATAAAAAATTAAAAAAAAAAGAAATGCATAATACATGTAAAAATCATTTATATACCTATTCTGGTTTTAATTACTGAAGTTAAATCAGGCAGATAAATGGAAAAACTATGTCAAAATTACTCTGCTCTGAAACAACTGTCTGGAATCAAAAAATTAATTCTGAGCTTTTTAGATTTAAAACAAAGATGGTATTTTTCATAATTTATTTATTGATCACACTTAAAGTACAACTACACATCATTAAGGATTACTTGCTATTCTCTGCATTTCACAAGAGGTAAGTTTGAATGGGACAGTGAAACAACACACATTCAATGATGAGAACAAGAAATTTTATTTCTACTTATAACTGATTTTTTGTCTTACAGTAATATGTATCAAAAGTCACAACCACTACACTACAGTGCTTTTCAATGTCATTTAAAAAAAATAATTACTAAGGAAAATATCTCACTGTTGCAAGAAAAACAAGCAAAGATTAAGAGGGTCTTAAACTGGGCGCCTGGGTGGCTCAGTGGGTTAAGCTGCTGCCTTCGGCTCAGGTCATGATCTCAGGGTCCTGGGATCGAGCCCCGCATCGGGCTCTCTGCTCAGCAGGGAGCCTGCTTCCCTCTCTCTCTCTCTGCCTGCCTCTCCGTCTACTTGTGATTTCTCTCTGTCAAATAAATAAATAAAATCTTTAAAGAAAAAAAAAAGAGGGTCTTAAACTTCTGAGAATTCCCTCCGAGACCAGATTTTTTAAAACTGTTTCTTTTTATAATTTTGAAGAATTAGAAGCAGAACTGCTTCTGAATGTGAAGAAATCTCTTTCATTTAGAAATGGAAGACTTGTAATGTGTTCTCTCTGTGGATTACTGTTTCCCCAGTCCCCAATACACTGGATTTTAAGAGCCAGATTCTCCCCAGAATGAAAGCTATATACATACACGAGGTCTAAAAATAATCTCGTAAAACTACATCAGCTAATAAAAAAAGGAACAAAATGGCAAATCAAAGAACACATATTCTAAACAATTAGATTTAGCTCTTAATGGAAAATACATTAAACAGTACTTAGTATCACAGAGCTCCAGCTAACAAATAATTAATTCCCCTTTACGGAAATTACTGATAATAAAGAAATTAAAATGACACTATTTAAGACCACTAACCTTGTGGGGAAAGGAAGTCTCATGTGTGTAGTCTTTCAACCCCCCACTCAGTCAGATAAAGATGAAAACCTCCTTACCAAGAGAGAAGAGCTCACAGGGCCTGCGCAGGGCATATCACCTTATCCCGAGAGTAGCCTTCCCTCTGTCCGGCTCAATGAATGCCCTTTTGTCTCAGCTTAAAGTGTGTGTGTCATACGTTACATGAGTCCTCATTGTTTTATCAGTCCTCTGTGGAGAGGGGACAGCACAAGAGAAGAGTGCATATGTAAACTGTCCTGCACTGGCCACTGGGAGAGACTCATTGGCAATGGTGGACCAACACCCACTATTAAAGCTAATCTTGCTCTGTCCCCTTTCTATGAAAGTAAAGCACTGTGCCATCTACTGCTTGTGTTTCTTTGAAGACTCTGACACCAAGACACAATGGGGAGAAGTGTTTGGAGTCTTCGCCTGGGATTGGTAACCAGTGTATGGTACTGCTTGACAAACATGATGTATCATAGGTCAGTAGAAGGCAAAATTCAGCCTCAGATAGTCTTCTGCTGTGCGCAAGCCTGTATTACTGATAACGGAAATAACCAAAGGTTGGCATTATCAACAGGATGACCTAGCTCAGTTCTATGGACTCCCTGCATTTTGAAATTCGCGTGTATTCCAAACTAGTACACATGTACATAAATGTACCATTGAAAGTAAACTTCATGAAAAGCATACCTACTCAATAGATGTGATGTGCTCTGACAGTTTCTACTCTGTTGCATTTTATTTCAGTTTTTTAAAAAATTCTGTCACTACCCACTAAATATTTATCTCGCTAAGTTAGCTGTAAAGATTAGATATTTGGTATAAAAAATATAATACAGTGCCAGACATACATAATAGGTGCACAATAAATTCAGCCATTCTCATTGTTACTGATATACAATGATCATTTGCTAACTGAGTGGTATGCAGGGTAATCTGTGGAGAGCAAGAAACCATCGCAAGAGCATGGTGGTAGTGAATTTTAAAAATGCTAACAACCGGGGCACCTGGGTTAGAGCCTCTGCCTTCAGCTCGGGTCATGATCCCAGGTCCTGGGATTGAGCCCCGAGTTGGGCTCTCTGCCTGGCGGGGAGTCTGCTTCCCCCTCTCTCTCTGCCTGCCTCTCTGCCTACTTGTGATCTCTGTTAGGTAAATAAATGAAATCTTTTTTAAAAAAATGCTAACAATCAACAAAATCACTGGTCAAACTGCTCTTCCCTTCTTGCCTCAAATCTCTACTATCTGTGCATTTTGCAAAGAAAGTTCAGTAGAGAATGTATTAAAAAAAAAAAAACCCACATGGTAGGTAAGGCCAATGATCTTTAGAGCAAAATCACATCAAAAGAAGTCATTTGCTCTGTGAAATCTTGAAGGTATCAAATACTGAGTCTAGGTATTTCTGAATTCTCCTTATTAGTCTTATCTCTACACAAACTGGGGCAGCTGGTGGTTCTTTGGCAGGCATCCTATTACTAGCAATGGAACATCTAGAAATATCAAAGGAATAAATTACAAGATGTCCAAGTGAAGGTAAAATTTTATGTACTGTTTCAGTTTATTGGGAACAGGTTTTATTCTAAAACCTCTGACATTGAAAAGGTAGCCCAAGAAACTCATGTTATCAGAAGCCTCCCTATCCTCTACCTTTCTCCCTGACCATCTTATCATCTGGAAATGGGAGAGGAGGAAGGAGTTAGTAGAATGACTGGTTCTTTTTCTTTTCAATGGAACATAAAATCTTCATATGTTAGGAAAATAGAAAGATAATAACAACTTTATATAATGTAAAAGTCAAGACTTTGTAGTTACAGGTTTATTTTATCTCTAGAAATGTAAACTAGCTTGAGAAAAAAATACTTTATTGATTTTATTTGGTCTCTGGGAATAGAACAAAAATAAACCCAGAGATAATGGTTAGACTTCAGTAATTCAACTTCTTTAAAATGAAGGGTTAAGAGGGGCACCTAGGGGGCGCCTGGGTGGCTCAGTGGGTTAAAGCCTCTGCCTTCGGCTCAGGTCATGATCCCAGGGTCCTGGAATAGAGCGCCACATCAGGCTCTCTGCTCAGCAGGGAGCCTGCTTCCCTTCCTCTCTCTGTCTGCCTCTCTGCCTACTTGTGATCTCTGTCAAATAAATAAATAAAATCTTAAAAAAAAAAAAAAGAGGGGCACCTGGCTAGCTCAGATGGTAGATAGAGCCTGAGGCTCTTGATCTTGGGGTCATGAGGTCGAGCCCTACATTGCATGTAGAGATTAAATGAATAAATACACTTTAACAAATGAAGGGTTAAGAACATAAAAATAAGCAAAAACCATATAAGATACTCGATATCATTAGCCATTAGGGAAAGGCAAATCAAAAACACAACAGGATACCACTTCATATCCACAACTCAAAGTGTTGATGCGGAAGTGGAAAACTGGAATCCTTGTACATTGCCAGTAAGAATGTAAAATGATAGAGCTGCCATGAAACAGTTTGGAAAACTCAGAAAGTTAAAAACACAATTAGCATGTCACTCAGAAGTTCCACTCCTAGGTACCTAAAATAATTGAAAACATGTACTCAAACAAAAACTCGCACACAAATTTTCATGACAGCACTATTCCCAACGGCCATGGAAAATGATTCCTATTCGTACAGTGGAATATAATCCATGTAGTGGATATGAAGCAATGATACAACATGGATGAACCCTGAAAACACTATACTAAGTGACAACATTATGCTAAGTGACAGCTGCCAGACATAAAAGGTCATATGTTTATAGGAAATAGCCAGAATGGGTAAGTCCATAGAGACAAGAAGCAGAATAGTGGTTGCCAAGGGCTGGACAGAGGTGGGAATGGGGATTAATTGCTTAACTGGCACAAGATTTCCCTTTGGGATGATGAAAACGTCTTGGAATTAAATAAGATTATGGTTACACAACATGGTAAATATAATGTTGATAGCTTGTATATTTTAAAATGTTACATTATGTGAATTGCCTTAAAACAACAACAATGGGATTATGTTAGCTAAAAGTCTAAAGTGCAATCCTATAGACTAAGCAAACTGGGGCAGAAAACATGGAATAAAGGGTTCCTTTTCTCCCTCCCTCTCCCTTTGTTCCCCCCTTCTGTTTATATGTGCTCTCTCTCTCTCTCTCAAATAAATAAATCTTAAAAAAAATAAAAACAGGACTGTTAAAACCCAAAAGGATTGCAAAGATGAGTACCTACAGATTTAAGAAACAAGAATCTCACATATAAGAAATAGATATGTTACCAAATCTGGTCTGTATGTTAACTTTGGTTCATATCTTTCTTTCAATATTGGCTCTTACTAAATACTTTCAGTGTCTTGACTTAAAAGTAACATTGCATTTCCTTCCATCCAGATTGCATTTATCTCAGACCAGTCTTTCCAAACAGGACTCCAAACAAGGCTTCAGGTGCAAGGGTCTGTACTCAAATGCATTAAGGGCACTTACTGTTTAAAAGAAATTATGTTGAGTTTGTACATAAAGTGCCAAAAAACTGTGAATAATCACTTGTAATAAGGTCTCCCTAACAGGTCTGAAAGTCACATGTAATATGGTCTTCCTATAATTTACACACGACAAGGTTCCCTCATTTGAAGTGTACAGTTCACTGTTTTCTTATGTATTTGCAAAGTTGTGCAAATTTTACATTATCTAATTTTATTTATTTTTTTATTTTTATTTTTTTAAAGATTTTATTTATTTATTTGACAGAGAGAAATCACAAGTAGATGGAGAGGCAGGCAGAGAGAGAGAGAGGGAAGCAGGCTCCCTGCTGAGCAGAGAGCCCGTTGCGGCACTCGATCCCAGGACCCTGAGATCATGACCTGAGCCGAAGGCAGCGGTTTAACCCACTGAGCCACCCAGGCGCCCCACATTATCTAATTTTAGAACATGTAGTAAGTTCTCAAGTCTGAACTTTTGTGTATCTTATTTGAGACATAACATACTTAGAAAGACATTCTAATGAATGTCTAATGAAGGCACTTCTAATGAAGTGCCTTCCAAGTTGTTTGGTAAGAAGTCCATATATTTTCAGCATTCAACCAGTGGATTCCCCACAGCACCATATCCATATTTACAACCTGTTTAAAACACCTGTAGGAATAACTTTTTACTTATCTCAGTCAGTAAACACACCATGCTTTTGTTACCCCACTTACATATGACTCCATAATAAAAGTAAATCTCTCCTCACAGTCCTATAACTTGGCCACAGTTGTCTCCTATCAGGATCATCTTCTATTTTCTTTCTTTTTTTAAAGATTTTATTTATTTATTTATTTGACAGAGAGAAATCACAAGTAGACAGAGAGGCAGGCAGAGGGAGAAGAAGCAGGCTCCCCGCTGAGCAGAGAGCCTGATGCGGGGCTCGATCCCAGGACCCTGAGATCATGACCTGAGCTGAAGGCAGAGGCTTAACCCACTGAGCCACCCAGGTGCCCCAGATCATCTTCTATTTTCAAAACTACCTTTTTTCATGAAGTCAATCCTTTGCAAGTCAAATTGGAATTTACTGTGTGTGCTTAATAGGATTCATTTTTCTGAGTTTCTCCTGTTTTTCTGTGAAGTATTATGTTCCTTAAAGTTGGGGTCCTAACATAAGATTACCACATTGTCCAGTGATCCCACTTCTGGTATATACCCAAAAGAACTGAAAATAGGGCTTCAAGGAGATATTTACATATTCATGTTCGTAGATGTATTATTCACAATAGCCAAATCTGGAAATAACCTAAGTGTCCACTGACAGATGAAAAAATAAAATGTGGTGTACACATACAATGGACTACTATTCAACCTTAAAAAGGAATGAAGTTCTGACACATTAGGTACAACATGGATGAACTTTAAAAACATGCCAAGAGAAACAGCCACTCACAAAAGGACAAATATTATATAATTCCACATACATACAGTACCAGGAGTAGTCAAATTCATAAAAAGTAGAATAATGGGGGCGCCTGGGTGGCTCAGTGAGTTAAAGCCTTGGCATTCAGCTCGGGTCATGATCTCAGGGTCCTGGGATCGAGCCCCGCGTCGGGCTCTCTGCTCAGCGGGGAGCCTGCTTCCCCCTCTCTCTCTGCCTACCTGTGATCTCTCTCTATCAAATAAATAAAAATCTTTAAAAAAAATTTTAAAAAAAGTAGAATAATGGTTACCATGGCTTGGGGGTGGAGGATAACGGGGGTTATTGTTAAATGGGTATAGAGGTTCGGGGTGGGATGGTGAAAGTTCTGGAGATGGATGGTGGTGACAGATTCGCAGTACGAATATACAATTGACTCTTAAACAAACTGGGGGGTTAAGAGTACCAACCCCCAACACAGTCAAAAATCCACTACCCAAAACCAGAAGCCTTGACCAGAAGTCTTACTGATAACACAGAGAGTCAATTAACACATATTTTTCATGTTGTATGTAATATATATGCTATATTCTTACAATAAAGAAAGCTAGAGTAAAGAAAATATTATTAAGAAAATCGTAATTTTAACAAAACAGGAAACAACATGTGTTGGAGAGGATGTGGAGAAAGGGGAACCCTCTCCCACTGTTGGTGGGAATGCAAGTTGGTGCAGCCTCTTTGGAGAACAGTGTGGAGATTCCTCAAGAAATTAAAAATAGAGCTTCCCTATGACCCTGCAATTGCACTCCTGGGTATTTACCCCAAAGATACAGATGTCGTGAAAAGAAGGGCCATCTGTACCCCAATGTTTATAGCAGCAATTGCCACGGTCGCCAAACTATGGAAAGAACCAAGATGCCCTTCAACGGATGAATGGATAAGGAAGATGTGGTCCATATACACTATGGAGTATTATGCCTCCATCAGAAAGGATGAATACCCAACTTTTGTAGCAACATGGACGGGACTGGAAGAGATTATGCTGAGTGAAATAAGTCAAGCAGAGAGAGTCAATTATCATATGGTTTCACTTATTTGTGGAGCATAACAAATAGCATGGAGGACAAGGGGCGTTAGAGAGGAGAAGGGAATTTGGGTAAATTGGAAGGGGAGGTGAACCATGAGAGACTATGGACTCTGAAAAACAGTCTGAGGGGTTTGAAGTGGCGGGGGGGTGGGAGGTTGGGGTACCAGGTGGTGGGTATTGTAGAGGGCACAGCTTGCATGGAGCACTGGGTGTGGTGAAAAAATAATGAATAATGTTTTTCTGAATATAAATAAATTGGAAAAAAAAAAAGAAAATCGTAAGAGAAATTTATCTACAGTACTTTACTGGGGAATAGTGAGTATAACTGGACCCATGCAGTTCAAACCTATATTGTTCAAGGGTCAACTTATTTAATGCCCCTGAACAGTACACCTAAATATGGTTAAAATGGCAAATTTTATGTTCTGTATATTTAACCACAATAAAAGACAAAGTGGGGTTATTTAAGGTTCAAGCATCTGAAATAGGAGGATAAATCAGAGCTGGCCTTTAGAATACACTATTTTCATCTTACTTTTCCCTTGTGACAGATGTCTATATAATTTACCCCCCAAAATGTATCTTTATTAACATTCAGTTCTTGCAATAAAGGTATGACTTTCTGGAAGTTATATTCCCTTCCTCGTAGTTTCCCCCCATCAACTACTGAATAAAAATATTTCTAAAAATACACATATAAAAATGTCTCTTCTTCAACATTCAAATTATTATTTATACATTCACTTTCAGGTTTTGTGTGTAAGTATCATATGAGAAGCAGCATGTCTTATGGTTAAGAATGTGGGCTCCAGTGTTAAACTGTCCTGGTTCAAATCTGGACGCTACCATTAGTTCTGTAACTTGGCATTAGTACCCTAGTTACATACCCTCTCCATGACTCTCTTTTCTCATATAGGAATATAATACCTACCTCATAGAGTACTCATGAGACTAAAATGAATAATATAAAGGGTTTAGAAAAGTACTTGGCACAAAGTACATAGCAAATTCCAAGAATGATCATTATTAGCACTTACGGAAAGGTTACATCAATAACTTGCTTATAAACATAAACATCTCTAACATATTTTATCATTCTAACATATTTTGCACTATTAAAGGAAAAAACTGACTGTGCACCTACCCTATATGTGATACTAGACTAGACTCAAACACTAAAGATTACTTGTATTACTCGTATTAATGTTTTGGCACACATAGTATTTCTGTATTCCCTGCATCATTCCATCAATCCACAACTTACGACTTTTTATCACAAGGAAACTTTTACTATAGGAAACTTATGGTGTGGGCTGGGATTTTAGGTCTTTGGTTGTATTTCAGTGTTTAGTGACTACTGACACTCCGGTGGAAAAATGCTGCTGGAAGGTATTATAGGCATGGTCCTCTTTTTGCCTTTTGATACATGAATAGTGATTTACAAGTTTTTCAAGTTAAAATTAGTTGTTTAGAGTAACCCTCTAACTCTCCCACACTGCTCACGACTATTGCTTTAACTTGGAAAATCCTTTTAATATCATGTAGAAGTGGAAACTATGTAACAATTCTACCTTTCAAGAACTGTATGAACTGGTTATTATCCCCAGTGCAGATATGCCCTAGTCTCTAGACATTCTCCATACTGCTGGGATTTACTAACAGTAGAGAATTGAATCCTATGGCATACCATGAAGTACCATCTTGTTGATTTGACCTCACTACCAGTAGACACCCATGACTTTATTTCATTGTGAGAGTTATGCAATAATATTACCCTATAAACTTGCCTAAGTCTGTAATCTTGCTTAACCAAACTGCGAAATCGTGAATTCTGAAGTAGGTGTACATCATGTGCTAGCCTAGCTCTATTAGTTCTCACAGCCATAAAATAGACCTAACACTAATTGTTCAGTGAGCACTTCAATCTTTACCATAATTCCATGCATCGAAAAATATTATTTTTCCCATTTGCAGACAAGGAAATTAGGCCTGATTAAGTAATTTCTTCAAGGTCACACTAAGCTGGGCCTAAAGCCCATGTCTGTCTGACATCGAAGTTGGTGTTATTAAACCTCTGAAATTTCCTCTGAAATTTTTACCATTCTTTTGATCCTCAACTTTTAATATCTTTAGTGTATATTTTATGCACAATATCTACATTCTAACAGAGGGTTTTCTAAGAGATAATAAGAGATGACTTTTTGTCTTCATTTTCTTATCTTAGTTTTTTTGCAAAGGGTTGCTTGCAATTGTGCATGAGCTAAGATGCTGCTTGTATCTTACCAAGGAGAGGAAGGAGGGACCAGGAGGGTGTGTTATTATAAAAACTTTAGACTCAACCTATTAGATTCATTTCAACAAGGTGTGCTCAGCCTCTTATAGTATTTTCTCATACATACATACCACCTCTTCAAACTGATAAAGTACTGAGACAACTAAAACTATTATGGCGTACTTCTTTGTATGTGGCTCTAACTTAGCCCTGGTGACTTGCAATGATAAATGTTTAAGAAATGTTGTGACCGGTCGGGAAGACGATAGTGGTCAATAAAGAACTGGTTAAAGATGGGACTTCAACACACGGCTAGAACTGTACATCTGAATAGGCGGAATAGAGAAAGCACTACGTAGCAAAGGGATCTAACATTCTAAAGGTTCATCCCTGAACTGAAGGCTTTATGGCCAATGTTCAGGAGTAACTCTTGAGATATTACCACTTGGCACTCTCCCTAACAGGGAATTTCATTAATTGAAATAGTGATGAAGAAGAAAGAGCAAAAAGAAAGAGGGGTGCTAGGGTGACTCAGTGGGTTAGAGCCTCTGCCGTCAGCTCAGGTTATGGTCTCCAGGTCCTGGGATGGAGCCCCACATCGGGCTCTCGGCTCAGCAGGGAGCCGCTTCCCCCCCCACCCCCCGCCTCTGCCTACTTGTGATCTCTCTCTGTCAAATAAATAAATAAAATCTTTAAAAGAAAAAAAGAAAAGAAAAAGAAAGAGGAGAAAGTGAGTGGCTTGAGAGTCAGAAAACTTGAGTTTCTGTCATTTACTGAGTCGATCCAGCTTTTTTTTTTTTTGATGGAGGTGTACAAGACTCAAGGAACCTCCCAAATCCGTCTGCCTTTGTCTTTCCTGTTTACATACGTAATAATAAACATACTAGGGCAGGAGGGAAAAAACCACTCCCTTGGTATTCTTCACACAACTGACCTCCAAGGGTTTCCAGCGGGATACTGGAAGGACTTGGGAGTTCACCTTGTTTTTTAAAGGAGTTGCCCTTCTTTCTGGTTTCTCCCGTCTCCTACGGTGCACTGCAAATTAACATTCACGGTCCCTCTGCCACTGACTTCATCTACTCCAGGTGCTACTCAGGTGCTGACCGGGGGACAGAGCGCAGTGGACTTAGGTGCTCTGGCCACCCGCCGCCTGTCCCAGCCCCCCGCCTCGCGTTCCGCGCGCCCCGCTCCCCGGAGATCCCCGACCGCGCTGGGTATTCACCTACTGCACTCTCGGCCGCCGCCGCCCCCGCCGCCGCCGCCGCCACCGCCACGGTCGCCACCGCCGCCTTCAACACGCGCGCCATTTTGGAAAGTGACCCACTGAACCCCCGGGTGCTTCACGCGGGGAAAGGAGCTCGGTCGAGGGGCGGGTCCACGCGGCTGGGGGCGGGGCCTACGAGGCTAGGGGGCGTGGCGAGCGTTGCTGCGAGCCCGTGTTGCGGCGGGTGGGCTTGTTCTTATTTTACGTATTGAAGCCACCCAGTGCGTTTAAGCAGAAACTTAAAAACGAAGGACACGTCACCCCTTTGGGCTCCCCAGGGATACAAAACAGAAAGTTTAGAGAAAGTTCAAAGGCGCTAGAACTGACCAATGGCCCAGTGAAAGTTCTTGCGCTGCCATTGGCTCTGGAGTGGGGTGGGTCCGGAACCTGTACGCAGCGGAACCTTTGCCTCCCGGGTTCAGGCTGCGCGAGGCGCGTCTTTGTGGCGCGGTTTCCGAGCGGCCCTCTTCCTGTGCATGCGGCGCTGTGTCCCGGGGTGTAGGCGGCCATGGCGCCGCGGGTCTGGCGTCGGCGGACCCTGGAGCGGTGCCTGAAGGAGGTTGATAAAGCCACTGGCCAGCCAGAGTGCTTTCTCACGTAAGTGAAGGGAAACGCGGGCTCGGGGTGAGGCCCAGGTCTCGCGTGGGCGCGGCCTGCCGGCAGATGCTGGAGTAGAGGGATAATGGGAAGCATGCGTCTGTTTGCGCCAGGTTTCACCTTACGCTCCGCTAGCCCGTCAGATTTTAAACGGTCACAGGCTGCGCAGTGCGGCTCTCCCAGTCGTGTGCTAACCAAACCAAGCTCAGTTATTCACGCCCAGAGGCTTCCACTGAGTCTAACGCATCCCCCTACTCTCCCACAGAGTTGCGAGCCCACTAGATTGGTTGCTCTTTCCTCCCTCGGGCTCCCAAGCCACCCAGCGCTTACTTACTCATCATACTTTATTGAAAGTATTGACTTTGGTGTCTGTCTGCCCCCGTCCCACGATGAGCTGCTTGAGAGTTAGGACTTCGTAACATAAGCTCTTCGTATTTTGTTGAAGGACTTAATGTACGACTTAGGAAAGTGTGGCTCTCAGATACCCGACTTTTCCCTTGAGCTTCAGGCGCATAGCAGCTCCAGCCGTATACGTTCTCAGCATCTCGAATTTCTTATGCCCAAAATGACCTGTTTCTGTCTACTGCCTTATAGTCTGCCCTCCCTGAAATCCTTTCGACGTGCACCTGCCTTCCCTATCTCAGTAAACGGCGCCTGTTTTTTCAGTCATTCAGACATGTAGCTAAGCTGCTTCCTTGATAGCGTCCTTTTCCTCATGTCTGCTTCTAATTCATCAGCAAATTCTGTCGGTTCTGTCTTCAGTCTGTGTTCTGAATTTGACTGCTTGTCACAGTATCTGCTGTTCTAACCCCTGTACAGTTGTTATCCTTTCCCTGGATGACTGTGTCATCCTAATCACTGTACTTTCATTCCTTTTCCTCTGTTGGTCATCTTTCCGAAGTGTAAATTACATCGTTTTGCTCCTTTGCCTAAAATCTTTTTTTTTTTTTTAAGACTTTATTTATTTATTTGACAGACGGAGATCACAAGTAGGCAGAGAGGCAGGCAGAGAGATGGTGGGGGGGGGTGGCTCCCTGCTGAGCAGACAGCCCGATGCGGGGCAGGATCCCAGGACCCTGGGATCATGACCTGAGCTGAAAGCAGAGGCTTTAACCCACCGAGCCAACCAGGTGCCCCACCATCAAAAGATTTTAAGCAAAGAACGGGGCGCCTGGGTGGCTCGATGGGTTAAAGCCTCTGCTTTCGGCTCAGGTCATGATCCCAGGGTCCTGGGATCCTGCCCCGCATCCGGCTGTCTGCTCAGCAGGGAGCCACCCCCCCCTCCACCATCTCTCTGCCTGCCTCTCTGCCTACTTGTGATCTCCGTCTGTCAAATAAATAAATAAAGTCTTAAAAAAAAATTTTTTTTCTGATGGCTTCTCTTTACACTTAAAACAGCAAACTCTTATCTCGGAGCCTGCATGTTACAGCCCCCATCTACCTCCTTGGCCTTCTGCCTTCTTCACCACACTCCAGCGATGCCTTCATTTCTGTTCCTCAAACTCACCGAGTTCATTTCCATCTTACAAAATTTGCTCTTGCTCTTTTTTCTGCTTGAAATAGATGTTTCCAGGTCTTTGTAAGAATGTCCCCTCGTATACGGGTTTCATTTCAGATGTCAGATCTTCAGAGGTATTTGCTGAGTACTCTTGAGCCGAAGCAAGTGTTAACCATTGGCTGACTGAATGGAGTGGCATATAATATAGCTGAGTTGGCATTTAAGGCTAAGATTCACCATATATCTTTAGGCAAAGAGGTGTGTAATAGTTTCCCTGCATAAAATCCATATAGTAGATCACAGACTTAGTTGTATATTAATATGGCTCCTCAGCAAGCTAATACACTCTTTGGGGGCAGAATCTCTACTTAAAATTGATATTTCTTTCAAGTTTGATTTTACACAGAAGTTAGGCTTTTTTCTCCTTTTAATTCATAGTGCTGTGAAATTATTGCCCTATAATTATAAATCTCTTTAAACTTCCTCCCTGTGCTCCCTTAATAGGATTCAAGATGAATTGGCATCAAACTTCACTTCGTTAACAAAAGCACTTTATGATTTTAATAAAATATTAGAGAATGACAGGATCCACGGAAGTCCATTAAAAAAACTGGTGATAGACAATTTTGATGATGAGCAGATTTGGCAACAACTAGAATTGCAAAATGAACCAATTTTGCAGTACTTCCAGAGTACAGTTAGTAAAACTGTTAAAGACGAAGACATCAGTCTTCTTCCAGAGAACGAAGAGCAGGAGTGTGAAGAGGATGGCTCAGCGGTGGAGTCTGATGATCAGGAGGTCTTCAAACAAGATCTGGAGGAGGAGGAGGTGGCTGACCCTAGTGGTGATGATCCTAAAGTGGATGAGAGAGCTAAAAACTTGAGCAAAGTTGATCTGAGGAAAAGTCCAGTGTTCAGTGATGAGGATTCTGATCTTGATTTTGATATCAGCAAATTGGAGCAGCAGAGCAAGGTGCAAGACAAAGTGTCTAGGAAACCAAGAGAGAAGTCCATAGTAGATGATAAATTTTTCAAACTATCTGAAATGGAGACCTTTTTAGAAAACATGGAAAAGGAAGAGAGACCAAAAGATGACGAGGAAGAGGAAGACATTAATTTTTTTGAAGATGTTGATTCTGATGAAGATGAGGGAGAACTGCTTGGAAGTCAAAAACCTCAGGTAAAGTTTTGGGAGAAGAGACTTTCTACCTCCTTAAATTAGATTTTGTTCTATTTCTTGAAAAGTGGTTTAAAATACCTCAAAACTCACCAGAGCATTAATGAAATATTTAGATCAGTTGAAAACGATGAACTAGATAAATTAAACCAAAGCCATCATTTCTTCATCACAGAATGCTTGTTTTGAACCTAAGAACCATTGTCACACATGTTAGAGGTCTACAGAATTCCCCTCAAACATATTCCATCAAACACTAGAAATAATAGGGAGAGGAAGGCATTTGTATACTTTAGGCAGGGATGTTTTAGAAATGATTATAGTTAGAAGCTTTAGAGTTAGGATGTTGTACTCTGTCTTATCAGTTACAAATGAACCTATGCTTCCTTCCAGTTTGTTACAGTCTAGTAGCCCTTACGTCTGTGTGGTGATGTTGTCCGTCACCAGTTCCCCATATGTCATATGCATCCACGTACATGCATGATTTAATTTGTTCTTCTGTTCTTAATTGAAAGTTTGAAAAATCTTTTTACTTTAGTCAGGTAAAAGTTCCAGAAACCTGAAATACAAAGACTTCTTTGATCCAGTTGAAAGTGATGAAGACCTAGCAAGTGCTCATGACAATGAACTGGGTTCAGATGAAGAGGAGGAAGAAATTGCTGACGAAGAAGGAGAGGAGAGCATTTCTGAAACGTGAGTATTTTGAATCCTTTACACTGTAAGCTAGAACAGTCCAATTGTGTGTGTGTGCTCATAGTTGTCAGATATGTTTGTCCTAAGGAGTTACATTCTCTAAGATCAGATGAAAGTGTCTGAGTTTAAAGGGGCTTTAGAGATCATCTAATGAAGATAAATATCACTGGCAGTGACAATCAAACTAAAAATACCTTACTGTCATTATTGTGAGATATGTTTGTCTTAGAGATTGAGGAATAATTTATTTTTTATATATTGCACGCTTTTGTTCTGTTTCACCTAAATAATATCTTCTGTTCCTTAATAACTGAATGACTTTGGAATTCTGACTGTGTTAGGTATACAACATATCTATAATTACTAGAGAATTGGTTCTGTTTTTCTTTTTTTTTTTTTTGGTTCTGTTTTTCAATGAAAAATTGTATAATCCTTTCATAAATGTTTTGGTATACTATAGTGATGAAGATAATGAACTTGAAGAAAGTGAAGACAGCAAGCAACATAAAGAAACCTCGAAAAGAGTGACTTTTGATTTGCCAGATGATGAGGAAAGTGAGGATACAAGTATCTTAAATGTACAGAAAGATTCTGATGAAGTTAAATCCTCTTTTGAAAAAAGACAGGAAAAGGTAAGAATTGAGAATTTTAGGAATTTTTTTTTATGTTTACCAGGACTGTGGCACTCATAACTAATCTACTCTGTAGTTCTTGGCGGAATACTTTATCCTTTAAAAAACGAAACAAAAATCTTGCTGCTACTTCCTACCAGACACTTTATAGAGATGCCCAGGAGATAGGTAGCTAATTTGCAAAAATCCGTGCTTCATTCCCCAACCTGTGGCCTTCGATTTGTTTAAAAACTTGTTTTTTCCTCTGTCCCTGGTTTCTTTATACCTAATGGCATGTTCTTTTTAATTAGCTGTCCTGTGAACTTCTGTTTGTAACTGATTCAGCTGCTCATGAGGATACTGCTTCTTTCAGATATTCTGTAGATGGCTCACATAGTCGGAATGTTAATTAATGCCATCTCAAACACATCTTCTAAAGTTGATAAAAATTATTTCCTTTGTTAGGATTTCAGACAAATCAAGTGTCATTTGCAAATAATAGCCTGGTTCCAATTATTTGTCTTTGCTGTTTAACCACATTAAAATGACATCACACAATTAGAAATGAGAATAGGCAAATAATAAAATATAAAATATATCAATGATATCAAAATAATTATTAGAAAAAGAGAATCTGAGTTAAATCCATGATTGTGGATTGTTTCCAGAAGAGAGAGGAGATTTAAGGGAGGCGGTGGGGAAGCATTGGGAAAGAAAATATGAAATTGCATTGAGTTAGTTTCCCAACCTCCCTGTGTCTTTTCAAAAAAAAGAAAAAAGAAAAGTAGGTTTAGTTTTACTGGAGAATTATATCAAGCTTTCAAGAAATACCACTGAATTTTGTTCAGTTCCCACATATAAAGAGGGAACTTTCAAACTTCTTTTTCTTGTGAAGCTATTACAGCATGATAGCCAAACCTGACATTAAAACACTCACACATGGTATTGTTTAAATATCCAAAATAGGGGCACCTGGGTGGCTCAGTGGGTTAAGCCGCTGCCTTCGGCTCAGGTCATGATCTCAGAGTCCTGGGATCGAGTCCCGCATCGGGCTCTCTGCCAGCAGGGAGCCTGCTTCCTCCTCTCTCTCTCTCTCTCTGCCTGCCTCTCTGCCTACTTGTGATCTCTCTCTGTCAAATAAATAAAAAATAAAATCTTTAAATATCCAAACTAACACAGTGAAAGATTAACAACACCATAACCAGATGGGCCTCATTTTCTTGACTCAGGATTAGAAAATCTATTAATGTAATTCTTGGTTGTAACAGAATAAGGAGAAAACCACATGGTTTTTTTCTGATGTCTGAAAGGCATTTGATGAACAGTATCCATTCCTAATTTTCATTTGTAGTGAAATAGAAACACATCTAACCAAAAGGTGCTGTCCTGCTTAGTGGTGAAATTACAGAAATATCCTTTTAAAATGAAGAATAAGAAAATGTCCACTATTACTGTTACCACTGTTATTTAACATTCTTGTAGAAGTGTCAGTGCAACTACAAAAGAGAAAGATAAGAGCATTAATATTTGCAAAGGATACTGGGAAAACCTAAGCAGATGAATTGAAAGCTATTCAGAAAAAACATGAGAATTCAGTAAAGCAGCTGAGAAGGCTGGCATTCTGTATACTATAAAGTCATTAGAGATATCTTTTAGTAGTTAGCAATAATTTGAATTTTGGAGTGTGGGGTCAAAAGAGGCTCCTTCAGTTACTAATGTTCTAATAAAGAAATTAACGTTCGAATGCTCTAATAATTAAAGTTGATAGTGGCTTGTGAATAGATAGATCACTGGACTAGAATAGAGCCCAGAAATCTACCCAGATTCTTCTAGGGGAATTCAGTATATTATAAACATGGCCATTTCAAATCAGGGAGGGAAAGGTCATCTGCAGCTTCTACCCCACCTCAGGTGTCAGGAATTGGGAGTCACTGTTGGTTAGTGATAAAACGGCGGCGAGAACAAAACAAATGTGTTGAGAAATAACGCATTTCTTGTTTTTGTGTTTGTAAAGATGTTAGTTGCTTTAAATTAGTTATAAGCCTGATTTTGTTTCCTGGACATGTAATAACTTTTTGTCTCTTTCTTAGATGAATGAAAAAATTGCATCTTTAGAAAAAGAATTGTTGGAAAAAAAACCTTGGCAGCTTCAAGGGGAAGTGACGGCTCAGAAGCGCCCAGAGAACAGCCTCCTAGAAGAGACTCTGCACTTTGACCATGCGGTCCGCATGGGTACGTGAGCCCGCTGGGCCCCTTCGAGTGTGTGTTTTCATGCTTTTTCTCTGTTTCGTAGAGAGAGTCAGGGGCACCTGGGTGGCTCAGTGTGTTACGCCTCTGCCTTTGGCTCAGGTCATGATCTCAGGATCCTGGGATCGAGCCCCACATTGAGCTCTCCGCTCAGAGGGGAGCCTGCTTTCCCCTTTCTTCCTGTCTGCCCCTCTGCCTACTTGTGATCTCTGTCTGTCAAATAAATAAAATCTTAAAAAAAAAACAAACTTGTAAACATACAGAAAAGTTGAAAAAATAGTACAGCAAACATAAGGGTGCCATTCAGATGGATTCACTGGTTAACATTTTATATTTGCTTTCCCTGCCCTGTGTATATATATGTGACCCATGTGTGTGTATCTGTGTGATCGCATGTTTTGTTTTTTGTTTTTTTACAATTTAAAAAATTTGTATTAAAACATTTACAGTCAGGGAAGAAAGAGGTATCTACCTCATCAAATGTGGAATGTTGAAGAAATATTTAAAATAAATAAAAGGCTCTGAACGTGGTTGGGGCTGGCTCAGGCTGGGGGACTCACCGAGGCCTCTGCGCATCAGCTCCAGGAGCCAACAGCCTAGGCATACTGTCCTCCTCCTGGATGCAGCACAGCAGTGCCTGGGACACAGAGTCTGTCAAGCACTGATGCGGTCAGCAAGCTCCCTCCCTGTTTTCCTCACTTACCTCTGTGAAAATGTCTGTCAGGCTCTGGAGCCCAAAGAGCCCACTTTTTTCCGCTGATTTACTTGAAAGTAACTTACCAATATCGTGACACTTCACTTCTAAGTACATGTATCTTCTAAGAAATAGGACGTTCTCTTACATAGCCACAGTACTCTTAATTCACCCAGGAGTTACTAATATGCTAATTAGTGTCTATAGGGTACCTGATGTGTAACCCATAATGATTTCTGCTAGTGATCTGTATACAATGCTTACTGTCATTGTCCCCTGATTAAATTCTGTACTCTAGCCAGAAACCCTGGTCATCTCATCAAATTCTTTCTTGTACCTATGAAGTCAAAATGAATTTTCATTTTATTCATTTCTAGAGAGAATAAAAAAGATGGGGAGAGTACCCAGGTGCATGGGCTAAAAGTATTAGTGCTTATTACCAGATATTCTCCAATTCTCAAACTGGAGGGAGCATCAGAAGGGTTAGTTAAACAGATAGGGTGCCCCCGCCAACTTTCTGACTCAAGAAGTATGGGGTAGGGCTAAAAAATTCGCATTCTAACAGGTTCCCAGGTGTTGATGCTACTGGTTCAATAACCACCATTTGAGGACCACTGGTCTAGTTTATACCTAATGAGTCATGTTATATGTCCTTTAGCCCCTGTGATCACAGAGGAAACCACCCTTCAACTGGAAGATATCATTAAGCAGAGGATAAGAGATCAGGTCAGTAAGAATGAAATTTAACTTAATTTAAAATTCACCGATATTTTTAGAAATAATATGAGACTGTTTTGGGACCGTCACTGTTCTTCGTTTTCATAGAAATTTTGTTTGTATCAGTTCTTCATTTAAAACCCTTAATTTACCCTGAAATGTGCTACTAAGTTTACACTGTCCTCCTCTTTTGTATTGCTTTTGTTGTGTGAGACACTGCCTTTCACTAGTGCTCTGGAAGGATGGGCAGTTGCGTGTGAAGAGAAGGGGCAGCCAGAGCACTGCCGCTCTTCCTTGCTCCTTGTTTACCTGTCTGGTGGTGCCTGGTGAAGCTGGTGGAGGGTGACAGGTATGGGGACTGATTCTGAATTGATCTGGTCATCCTTGGGACCCTTCCATCTAAGCACAATATCTGCTGGGACAAATAAAGGGTTTTTTTTCAAATGTTAAAAACCTAACAGAGTTTTTATTTAAGAATTGATCTCAGATCCCTAGAGCAACCACTTAAAAAGTATAGAAAGGTAAAGAAAAACAGAATTGATACATTAAAATCAAATACTGAAGAGTGTTTCAGTAACCCCAAATGAGGAGCGAAAGGATGTATGTGATGATGGAGGTTGAGAAATCCTGTGGTTTGTTGTCTGCAAGCAAAAAACCAGGAGTGCTGCGTCCCAGGACCCAAGACCCAGGGGAGCTGGTGGTACAAGTTCCAGTCTGAGTCCGAAGGTCTGAAAACTAGAAGCATTGATGTGCAGGGGCAGAAGAGGCATGTCCCAGCTCAAGCAGAGAGCAGATTGACCCTGCCTCCCACTTTTTGTTCTATTTGGGCCCTTGGGGTGGATAAGATGGTGTCCACCCAAATTAGTGAAGACATCTTCTTTACTCATTATACTAGTTCAGATACTGTTCTTTTCCAGAGACATCCACACAGACATACTTAGATACAGTGTTTTACGTCTGTCTGTCTGGGCATCCCTTCACCCAATCAAATTAACACATGAAATTAACTGTCACAGTGGGCAACTGGGAATGAACCTTGCTGGGGACCCCTGAGGATTTATGTAGAATTTGTCTCAGAATTTACCCTCTGGGGATGGATCTGCTAGAATATTTATCCATTGAACTCAGTCCTTAACTGGTTAAGAGCTGCCTGCGGAGGTGTCAAGTCCTAGACACCTCAGAGCTGTCTTGAGCACAAATAGGCAAGATGCCCTGGCAGTCTAGAAAACCCACAGGATAAGAAGCGGAGTGCACCTTGAGATGGGAAGCTGTCAGCATGTACAGACACGGTCTCCCTGCAGCTACAGGTGAACTTAGAGATGGGCTGGGGGACATGAAGCAGGGCATCTACACAGTCTGCTACACAGGTGTTTAATAAATACCAATCTCATGAGAAAAAAGAATTGATCCTATTTTGTAAACTTAGAATAAGACTAGGTGTATGACCTGTACAACAAGGGATGGCGTTAAAACGTGTTATAATGTTCACTTGAAATAGGAAGGATTTGAAGGGTGGTACTATATGTGGACTATCCTTAAATTTGAAATGCAACAAGACAAACTCCGAATGTTGACTTTTAAACAAACCATGATGGGGAAATGGGGAATTAAAGTTGGTAACCAGGAGAAAGATGCATTTAAAACAAAAAGGAAACTTAAGTAATGTCCTCTTTGCTTTTCATAATACTATTTTTTGTGACTTGAATACATATTTTGCAGGTTGAAATTGATTAGTTTTTGCTCTAATTTGCTTACTCTGGACTGACCACAAATTTTCCAGAGGCAGAGTCCCAAGTGAGCCTAGAATAAAATGATAGATTTTGTTCGTTTATGTTCCTTCCAACTTTCATATTGCAGGCCTGGGATGATGTAGTACGTAAAGAAAGACCTAAAGAGGATGCATATGAATATAAAAAACGTTTAACATTAGACCATGAGAAGAGCAAATTGAGCCTTGCTGAAATTTATGAGCAGGAGTACATCAAACTCAACGAGGTAAGGAAGCCCAGAAGGCAAAGCCATCATTATTTAAAAAAAAAAAAGAAAGAAAGAAATAGAAAATCCACTCTTTTGTTTCTACCCTGATGGCTGAAATTCATGAAATAAATCGAGAGCTTTTGGTTCACCTCATTTAAATGTGAGACAGAGTATGTTAGGAATAGAGGGGTTATAATACTTATGCCACTGAATGTGAGGGTGTAGAAGAGCTTGTTTGCAGTTATTTGTTGGTTACCTGACTGTTCCACACAATTACTATAGTAGTCCTACAATTTTAAAATCCGTTCTCATTTGTACTTTAGAAGTTGCTGATAGAACATTATCTGTGAAATTGATTCAGATTTTTGGTCTGGTGGGTTATTTGTTTTTTGATTCTTGTTTCTTTTCACTTAGATTCTTTAAAATATACCTGGTTAAGTAGGACAAAGTTCTATTTCCAATAATACTGTATCACCAATATAGTGACTGAATTATTCCTTTACACTTAATTTATTGAGAATGTGGTCAATATGTGCTTTCAGATGAGATGGCATTTTTATTTGCAAAAGCCATTTAAGATTCCTGCCAGATTTGATTAATTAATGTCACGTTAGCGGCAATAGCAATCAGTGCCCTTGATGCTACTGTTAAGTTGAAGATCAGGAAAGATTTGAATTAATTTTTCCTGGCTGCTTTGCAACCCAAAGTGGTAGGTGAAGGAACATGTTATTGAACATTGCCTGGCTACTTTGAGGTGATTCAATAAATACAGAAAAGCATTTTGTAACCATGAGAGTTAAAAATTAAATATGTAATGTGACAGCTGTACCAGCTCTGTAAATAATTGGTTTTATTTATGTCTCAGAATTCAGCAGCCAGTTCACAAGTTTTTGAGTATGGACTTAATTTAGGCTTATTCTGCACCCATTCCATTAACAGTTCATCTGGGGAGGATGATGAGTATTTTCCGATTTAGTGTCTATCCTGGAGGTAATAAGCAAGGTGATGGTACATGGCACATGAATAAACTTGTAGTTATATATGTATAGTATATAGTTATATATGTATGATTTCACAGCCATTAGTGTGGGATGAGGTAAACAACATGTTCAGGATTAAAAAATAAGTTAAAATAAGCAGTGGTGAGTGCTTCAATGTGGCTGAAGGAGGGCTGTAATGACAGACGTTGGAGGCAGACCCTGATGCATCTCTGGCCTCAGGGTCATGGAGGCAAAGAGCCAGTTGCTTCCCTGTTTTGGGTGTGTTTTGTTTTGTTCTGTTATGCTTTAATAAAACAAATAAAAACAGTCCTGGCCTTTTAAAATAAACATGGGCAGAGGGAAAAGGGGATTGTGATCATTTGGGTTGTTTTTGTTTTTGACTGTTGGGAATAGTACTGCTCTGAACAGATGTATTTGTTTGAGAACCTCTTCTTAAATTCTTCTGGATATTTACCTAAGGATGGACTTGCCGAGTCATGTGGCAGTTCTCTGTTTCACTTTCTGAGGAGCTGCCCCATTCATTTCCATTGTGCCTGCACCATTTACATCGTCACCAGCAACAGCGCACAACGGGTCCAATTCTTCAACATCCAACCCTTGTTACCCAGTTCCCCTTTATTTTAATGAGAGCCATCCGAGTGGGAGTGGCTTAGTTCTTGACAGAAGTAAATACCAAGGGAATGAAACTGTAAGTTGTCAGTTATAGAGGGAGGGGTCGCTGCAGCTCTGAAGTGCACACCGCATTGCTTCTTGGACTGGTGCTGGCTCCGACGTGGTATTGATAACTCTGATTCTGCCTTGTAATGTGTCTTTGAAGCTGAAGCCTTGATGATAAGAGATGGGGGCATATCCTTATTGAGCTTTGTGTTTTGTCCTGTGATGTGTATTAAGCTGCTAAGTCTGATGTCATTGAACTTATTTTCTAAGCAAAAAACAGCAGAAGAAGAAAATCCAGAGCACAAAGAAATTCAGAAGATGATGGATTCCCTCTTCTTAAAATTGGATGCCCTCTCAAACTTTCACTTCATCCCTAAACCAGTAAGTGTGTTAATAGTTCTATGTGTAATCAGAGCAAACATGACCTTAATTCCTCTTTGAGCTTCTGTGAGGCTAGCTTTTTGTTTGGTTTTAGGATACAAACCTGTAGGAATTTCTAGTCCCAAGCAGTTCTGGCTTCCTCTGCTGATCCAGCGTGATCTCCCCATGGGCTGTGCTAGACCTAAAGTCTCTTCATTTCTCATTCTTGTTGTTCAGCTTTCAGTTGTGTTTTCATCCTGCGGTTGGTCTTGAGACCTGTGATGTCTGTACCTAATATTTTCCGAGTACCAGCTATTTGCCATACTAAGTCCTTCATGTATATTAACCCCTTTTCTCCAATTTTTATTAAGATATAATTGACATGTAATACTGTTTAAGTTTAAGATGTACAACGGTGGTCTGATAAATAGGTTCTCCTACCATCAGAAAGCAAAATGTTCCTATAAAACCTTTCACAAGCCTAAATGGGATAAAACAAAGAAGCATTATCATTAATTAAATGGAAAGTTTTTTGAGCTTTTCAGACTCCAAAAATAACCTGCCCTAGGCTTTCCTGATACTTGAGGACCAGTCTTGTAATAGATGCACAAATAAAACGAGATAAAGCACAGATGCTCACAGACACTGTTTAAAGCTATGGTGGCTTGATACTGAGAAACCAAGTGTAGTTCCTGAGGAAGGAGCTGGGCAGAGCCGCTCACAGCAGAATGTTGAATGCTATTTTTCCTTTCACTTTTTTTTTTATAAAAGTGAAAATAATTCTCAGATTTCTGTCAGCAAAACCAGGTAGGTACTCATGTAGGTCTTTTGTGAAAGTAAAGTCGCCTTGCGTGAATTTTCGAAAGGCCTGGTGTACGGGAAAAGTGTATATTGGGGAGTGACTACTGTGTTAAGTTTAGTTAATAGCCTTCTCCCCATATAGTTACAGTTTTCTTTTTATGATGAGAGCTTTGAAGGTCTACTTCCTTAGCAACTTTGAAATATACAATACAGTAGTATTAACTCTAGTCATGCAGCTGTTCTAAAGGAGAGCAGAGCTTTATTAAAATACAGTCCCGGGGAAGAGTGGGTCAGTCAAGAGAGACAAAGGCCCCAGAAACTCTGGGATATGTGCTTCTATCCCTTTTTTTCTTTTGGGAGGGTCCTAGGCTAGCAACGTTAGAGTGACAGTCCTGGATTATATAATAATTAATCAAGTATTCATGTCCTTTCCAAGATGTAGTCTAAGTGCTTGCAAGAGTGGGCAACTGCAGCATTATTTCTGTTTTAGAGACATAGTTCAAATAAGGACAAATGGCTGCTTTCTGCATAAGTGCAATAAGCGCAACAAACTTAACTCTTTTTCTGCTGGGATGTCGCAAACCAAAACCTGCTGCTAGATGGGTAGAATGTGGTGGTCCTCGCGCGGGGCTCTCCAGCCGGACATCTAAGGTCCATCTTCTTATTGCACATGCCTAGTTCCTGCCTAAAAGATCACATTGTAATTTGTCTTTCTCTGTTTGACATATCTCACTTAGTATAATGCCCTCAGGGTACATCAGTGTTGTCATAAATGGCAGGACTTTCTTCTTTTCTGTGGCTAAATGGTATTCCATTGTGTGTGTGTGTGTGTATTTATATAGGCACCGTATTATCATATTATCTTTATTCATTCATCTGTTGATGGACACTTGTATTGTTTCTATGACTTGGCTGTTGTAAATAATCCTGCCATGGTCATAGGGGTACAGAATCTCTTTGAGCCGGAGAAGGGCAACTCCTTGGCTCTACAGATGGGCAAGGTGCTGGCTGGGATCTCTCCTTGGGCACTCCTGTGAAGAGGAACATGGTCTGCCAAGATCTAAGCACAGGTTGCTAGAAGCCCTGCACTTGTTCCTCATCCCAGTCTGATCCTCAGTGGTCAAGTCCACAGACTCCCTCTGTGATCCCCATGACACAGACATGATTGGGCCTGCTCAGAAGCGTTCTGCAATGCTGGGGAACTCGAAGGCCACCTTGGGCTCTCTTCTCACTGGAGAAACCATAGGCCAAGTCTCTCTCAGTGGGGCGCTGTGCTGGCCTGGGATAGGGATGAGAGGATGAGTGTAGTCTCTCCTACCCTTCTAAATGTGGTCCTTCACAGTCCTGTGGCCCGGAGGGTTGCACCCTTGGATTCAGAACCCAGAACACCCTTGGGTTCTCGGTTCTGAAGTAGGCAGGATTTTTCCAGTGTTATCTCGTGTATGGATAGTTGCTATTTGGTGTTGTGAGGAAGACTAAAGTAGGGATTGACCAGTGTTGTCTTGATGATGGTAGTGGCCCTGTTCGTTAATTCTTCATCCACAGAATACCAAGGCAGGTATTACTCTTTCTGTTTGCAGATGAGGAAACTGAGGCTTGGGAGATTGGGAAGGTTGGATCTAACTGGGCATCCATGTTCTCGCCATTGCATCATGTTCCCTACACCAGGCCCAGACCTCCAGTGATCTTCCAGTCTGTCTGACTCCCACCACGCTGGGCTCACTGCTTCTGAACCTTTTAGAGCTTCCTTCTCACTGTCGTCTGTGGACCCATAAAGCATGCAGTGCCATCTTTTTGGTACTTGTTCACCTATTGCCCCTTTGTGTCCCTTGTGTTTTCTAAAAATGAGGTACCATGAATCTCAGGGACTAGTCTAGAAGTCAGAAACCTGAATTTGATTCTCCCCTAACTAGCTTTGCAAATTAGGCAAATTGCTTCACACTCATCTATAAAGAAGAGGTAATCTCCAAAATCCTTCTGATTCTTTGATAGTTAAATGTTTGGTTTTTTTTTTAAGATTTTATTTAGTTGACAGACAGAGATCACAAGTAGGCAGAGAGGCAGGCAGAGAGAGAGGGAGAAGCAGGCTCCCTGCTGAGCAGAGAGCCCGATGCAGGGCTCAATCCCACGACCCTGAGATCATGACCTGAGCTGAAGGCAGAGGCTTAACCCACTGAGCCACCCAGGTGCCCCTGATGGTTAAATGTTTTGTCCTGTGTGTCTTGTCTTCTCAGTCAGCATTTATCACCTGGTTTGTTGTTGTTGTTGTTAATCAAGTGTAATTTCTATTAAGGTTTTGGTGGCAGGAGCCATCTTTAGATACCAAAGCACCTAGTGTGGGCTATGTAAGGGATGAAGAAAAGAGGAATCCTCAACCCCTCTTGGCCACAGGTCCTACTGTGAAAAAGTTACTGACGTGAAGAGCATGATCCTTTCCTATGCCTTACAAGGCCGCATGTGATCTGGCTCCCTCTCACTCGTCTGGTCTCTGCAGCTTTCTGTCCCCCAGCCACTCTCGTCGTCTTCCAGTGCCTTCAGTGGGCAAAATGCCCCCTTCCCCACACCTTCCTGCTGGGCTCTCCTCTGCCTGTTAGGCTGCACTGCTTTTTTCCACGACTGGCTCCTTCCAGTCTCTGGGGTGTCAGATGAATGCCATCGCCCTCCTCCGTGCCCTCATTTCCCTCATACCTATGATCACCATTGGTCGATTGCTGATCGTTCTCTACTCATTATCAGGCTGGCACAAACGTGTTTTGTTCACGGCTATTTCCCTGCTGTGTCTGTCACACTAATGTGGAGCCTGCCATGGGGAGGTACTCAGATCTTCCTTGGAACCTTGGCAATTGAAGAAGGTGGGAATAGTATATGGGCCTACCTGCCCTATTTGAAAGCCTTTCTTATTCCTCTTCAGAAATGTAGGCTTTTCGGTACACCTTCCCCTTAATACAAACTTTTTTTCATATTCAGTTTCGTATTTCATGAGCTTCAGAAACCCTGTTGACCATCTTTTTTTTTTTTTTAATTTTCTGGGTTGTCTCCCATTTTCTTTGTGTTTCTCTTTAAATTGTAGATTGGAACACAATGTTCCTAATAAGTAAGTGAACAGTGGTCCAATGGAAGAAAACATTTCTTTCACACTGACCTTTTTTTCAATTAGAATCCATGATCCTGTTGTGTGTATGACTTATTTTAGTTCTGTCTGAAATTTCCTGGGGCACACATCTGCTAGTTGATTGGCATCTGGCCAGGAATTTATTAAGGAAAAGGTGTGCAAAGGAATCAGTGACACTCTCTGCAGTAGAGCCCTTTTCTCCTCAGGCCTGTGTTCTCTCCAGGGCACACTCCATCTTTTACTTCACTCTAGAGACAGAGTCCCTGTCCCTGTCCCCTGGTGCTCCTCAGAGATGCGCAAGAATTAGATGTAAATGAGATGTGCATTAGTGTAAGTGTTGGTAAATAATCACTAATGTCCTGCTGTCACCATAATCTGTATGAAGCTTGTTTTAATTTCTGTCTTTCCTGGACATTTCTTAAAAAAAAAAAAAAAAGGCTCATAAGTTACCATCACATTTCATGACATTGCATAACATTTCTCTTTTTTATAATGAATAGATTTGATTTATTTCAATACTGCTTTAGTTTTCCAAAGCAGTTCTTGATCATCTCACATTTGTTTATAAAGCTGTGTTTTCAGTAGCTAAAAGATGAGAAAATTTATTTATCCAGTAGCCTATTTTGATTCTTGTTCTGATAAGCATTTTTCCTTGTATCTTTTTCTGTGTATTTCTTTTTTTTTTTTTTTTTTTTAAGATTTTATTTATTTATTTGAGAGAGAGAGACAGTGAGACAGAGCATGAGCGAGGAGAAGGTCAGAGAGCGAAGCAGACTCCCCATGGAGCTGGGAGCCTGATGTGGGACTCGATCCCGGGACTCCAGGATCACGCCCTGAGCCGAAGGCAGTCGTCCAACCAACTGAGCCACCCAGGCGTCCCTGTGTATTTCTTATAGCTGGCCTTTTTTTTAATAACTAAAGACAGGATAATATTCACAAAAATCAATAGATTCTTTAACAATAGATAGGATTGTTGGAAAATGTCCACGTCCATGGCAGATGGTAAGAGCTTAGTGTAATAGGCGAAAGAATAGGGGTTCAAATGTGGTAGAAATGTCCTCCAAAAGTGTAGAAATAAGTGTTCTTGGTTCAGCAGTGAGACAGAGAAGACCCTTGAGTACTCAGATTATCAAGATTCCTCAAGCAGCCCATGCTGCCCACCAGCACGGCTGTCATTCCAGTTAGCTTTGCTATCAACCATCTCACATTTTAAATAATCTCATAAAATATTTTATTTTTTTTAAAACCTGGGAAAGCTTTTTTTAAAGATTGATTGATTTATATGAGAGTGAGTGGGGCAGAAGGAGAGAATCTTCAAGTAGACTCTCTGTGGAGCACAGAGCCCTATGTGGCGCTTAACCTCGTAACTCATGAAATCATGACGGAACCAAAACCGCGGCAGACTTTTAACTGACTGAACCACCCAGGCTCCCCTTTATAAAGTATTTTATGTGTTATGCTTTAAATTAATAGGTTCACACCTTACCAATAGAGAACAAACTGAGGGTTGCTGGAGGAGAGGTGGCTGGGGGGTGGGCTAAATGGATGATGGCTGTTAAGTAGGGTACTTGTTGGGTTGAGCACTGGGTGTTGTATGTAAATGATGAACTACTACATAAAAATAATAGTAAAGTCAATTCTAAAGGATATTAAGAAAAATAAATAGGTTCACAATACAAATATTTTATATTAGGACTATTTATGACTTCCTCTTATATATGTTGTCCCTTTTCTAGCCTGTTCCAGAGATTAAAGTTGTGTCAAATCTGCCGGCCATAACCATGGAGGAGGTAGCCCCAGTGAGCGTGAGTGATGCAGCTCTCCTGGCCCCGGAGGAAGTCAAGGTAGGAAACCAGTGTGGAAACATTTCGTTTTTTGTTTTTTTGTTTTTAAAGATTTTATTTATTTATTTGAGAGAGAGAGACAGTGAGAGAGAGCATGAGCAAGGAGAAGGTCAGAGAGCAAAGCAGACTCCCCATGGAGCTGGGAGCCCGATGTGGGACTCGATCCCCGCACTCCAGGATCACGACCTGAGCCGAAGGCAGTCGTCCAACCAACTGAGCCACCCAGGCGTTTTGTTTTGTTTTTTTAATAAATTAGTTGTTTATAGCTAGATCCTTACTCAGTGTCATTATCCTGAAGTTTGTAGCTTTTATTCTAATGTATCAGCAGTTTTTAATTATAATCAAGCTAATAGTTTTACATAGTATTCAAACATCAGTCTTCTGTAATCAGATACCATGAGGTACAGGTATGAGAATTATTATAAAGGCTTATATATATACATTAGATAAATATCTAATGTCTATATCTTGTTATAATTCAATGTGAATACTAGCAGTGGTGTTGGGTTAGCATAAATGGTTTATGTTGGTCATAAACTAGCAGTCCTTTAATGCCAGCATTTTCCCCATTATTGTATCCATTTAATGCTTATCAATAATGGAATTGGTGTCTAGAGTAGAACATTTGGATTATTAGAAGTTGGAGGTAACCAAATGTTGGCGGTCTCTGGCTCATGAACGTTGATGCTCATGCATTACACAGGAAGATGGTTCCTGCCAGGTCTCATCTTCCCGGCTGGTGTGGCAGCATGGCTCTTTGTCCTTCCACACTTGCTTTGCTGCACCCACACCCACCCCTTCAGGACCTCTGCCACCTCTATAGGTAACAACCCTGGCAGGATAGGCTGGTAGCTGAGGAGAATAGAGAGGACATTGATCCTCCCTGAATAGATGTTTCCCTTCCATTTCTTGGAGCCCCTCCTGCCAGCCTGAGGCTGTCTCTGATGCCCATCTGGAGTCTTAGGTGCTTTAGGGACTCTGCTTCTGGGACTGTCCGTGGGATAACCCGGCTCTCCAGGCTGCCTTTGCATTGTAGTCTTTGTCAAAGAATGCGTTCCAGGTCTTAAAGAGCTGAGCTCCCAAGGCTCTGTGGGGTGCAGATGGGTGCTGTGTGCTCCGCTCCTGGCGGCAGGTACAGCCCGTTGGCCACACTCTCTAGAATAGCTGCTCTTCCCATTTCCTGAGTAGTGTTTATAAGTTGGATTAACTGGTATGCTGGTGGTTACCTTTAATAGGAAAAAAATAAAGCTGGAGATGTAAAAACAGCTGCTGAAAAAACAGCTACAGACAAGAAACGAGAACGGAGGAAAAAGAAATATCAGAAGCATATGAAACTAAAAGAGAAGGAAAAGCGGAGAAAACTGCTTGAAAAGAACAACCCAGACCAAGCAGGGAAATACACAAAGGCAGTAGCTTCAGAGAAGTTAAAACAGCTGACCAGAACAGGCAAAGCTTCGCTACTAAAGGTAAGGATGCAGGAAAGAAAACCTCTATAGGGGGGCCTTGTGGGCAAGGTGGTGGTAAGCTGTGGTGACATCTGCTCCACTGTGAGCCTGCTGACGCCACCCATGTGCCAGTGAAAGGCCACTGGAGTAACAGCTTGAAACTCTGGGCCCCAGGGCACCTGGGGCCTGGCAGCGGTGGTCTTCCACTCCCTCCTCCCTTCAATTATAAGAACATTGCAGCGGCATAGAAAGCTTATAATACCTCTGTGCTGACTGGTGTGATTTTTAATAATATCTTCTCAATTTCTGGATTTTTATACTTTTGTACTCCATTGTAAGCATTTGGCTTTTTTTACTTACAAGAACATTTTATAGCATGAGTGTGTTATTATTTTTAATTGCAGGATGAAGGTAAAGACAAAGCCTTAAAGTCGTCTCAAGCATTCTTTTCCAAATTACAAGATCAAGTAAAAATGCAAATCAGCGATGCAAAGAAAACAGAAAAGAAAAAGAAGAAAAGACAGGATATTTCTGTTCATAAATTAAAGCTGTAACATATTTTGAATATAATATAAATATTAAGGTGTAAGTTTATATTCTGTCATTGTTCCCTTTTATAATAAATTTTTTGAGAACTTTTCTTTGCATACATGGCAGATATTTGAGAATTCCTTATTTTGAAAAGACAAATTCCAAACTGTCATTGGAAAGCCTCAAATTGCTTCTTCTGTGAAGCTGAATGTAACCCCCAAAGTCCTTTCCACACTGTGTTCTTGCTGGGGCAGGTGAAGGCCAGCTCGGGCACTGGCCAGTAAGCAGGAGCTGGCCTGCACGCTGACCAGGGCCCGGGAGCCAGCTGTCCCTGTCACAAGCAGCTGTCTACAGCAGGGGTCTTCACTCTTTGGGTCCTGGTTTTCTTCTCCCACTGCCCTATCATCCTTTCACAAAACAGGTGATCTGCCATCCGCCTGAAGGCTTCGTGTAGGCTCTAGAGTATGGTCAGATACACAGAGGGCAGGTGTGACTTAGACAAGATGGAAGGCGAACACAGCAAGGAGGGCAGACTGGCAGTGTGGTGAATCTTCATGACTCCCCGGTGCTCACCTCTGCATCTGTGGAGAGCTGCCTTTTGTCTCATAGGACCTCATACTATGCTGGTGGAAATGCCCTAAACCTTAACCTCAGAGGGAAAATGAGAGCAGCTTCTCCTTAAGCAGCAGGAAAGCCCTTCTGATTTTTCAACTACAGGCAACCATCAGCAGGAAGGAAGAGGTCGTGGGCATGTGCTTTCTGCATTTCTGCTTCCTAATGCAGCAGCCGGCCACATCAGGTAGAACCAGGCTGGCTGGGGCTAGCTGGAGCACCAGTCAATACTACCTGATCATTTGTTGGAAGTTTTATTCCGGAGACTTCCCTTCACCTTGCGCCTTTGTCTTCTAAACTGTTTGAGTAACCCCTGGTCTCTCTCTAGCCTTAGTGGAAGTGTCATTTCATGTTAATGCTGGTGTGAGTGTTCTGTAGCTCTAAGGCTTCCTGCTTGCTTTTCAGTTCAGTTTGCCAGTCCCCATTCAACTGCTAGCTTAGTTCTCTTTCCCTTGAGTCTTTCTTTCATAATCATTCATCAGGATCCGAATGTTTGATCCTCAAGTGATGATTCACTTTACCTGTCCAAGGGCAGTTTGATGTGTGCCTAGTTTGAATCCCTTTTATCTTCATTTCTCCCCGCTACCCCTAGGTGAGGCGTATCTGTTCATTCACTTTTTTAATGTAATATTTGATACATTCTAAAGATTATATTCTTTTCTATACACTGTGCCAGGCAGTATTCTAGAGAGCAAGGATAAAACTGAACAAAACAATTCTTAAACTTAAGAAGTGTTCATTCTGGTAGAATACATTCATACTTTTTATACACAAATTAGAAGCACCATTTAACATTGTAGAAACCATCCTTTATCTAAAAGCACAAAACAGGGCCGCCTGGCTGGCTTAGTAGGTGGAACTTGGGACTCAATTTCAGGGTTGTAAAGTTTGAGCCCCCACGTTAGATGTAGAGATTACTTAAAATAAATAAATCTTTAAAAACACAAAATAATACTTAGTGGTGCTCTTCATCTGCTTGACTTAACTACGTAAGGAGGTAAGAAGGAAGTGGTGTGTCATCCGTCCTTTACATTCATGTATACTTGGCCACCTTTGTACCTTAGTGCATTGTTTACTAGTACTTTAATTTCATGAAAATAGAACACTGGGCACTCACCTATGGCTTGCTTTTTCACTCTTGATTTCCCTCATTCCTCCATAATGCTCTTCATTTTTACTGCCAGATAGTATCGTATGCATCTATCACGATTTTATTTACCCTGTCTTGTGAAGATAACTTGTTTTGTTTTATACTATTAGGAATAATGCCATTTTGAACATCCTGTTCCCACACACTGTCACTCTTAGGCTCCAGCCTCTAACGCCCTTCAGAGTAGAGTTGCTGGGTAAAAAGTGCAGACAGAAGTTTACGGCCGTCTTGTTTTTCAAAGTAGTTGTGCAAGCTTGCACTTAATCATATCCTTGTCAGACTTGGCATTAGCAAGATTTAAAAAATGCTGTGCCTTTCTGCTGGATATAAAATGACATACCTGTGTGGTATTAATTTATCTGTCTGCTAATGAGATGGAGCATTTTCTTGTGTGTTCTGTCTCATTTTGAGCTAGTTTTTTTTTTATATTTTAAAATTTACATAAAAGATACATAAATATAAAAAAAATAAAATAAATATCAAAATTTATATACAATTTTTACAGAAAAATTCCAGGAAGTTTAGCTCCATTTGCTTTATGAACCTTGTTTTTTCTGAACATTTTAAGAGGAAGTTAGAGACATTGTGGCCCTTTCCCCTAAATACTTCAGTCTCTATTTCCTAAGAATACAAATATTCACATAGAGCTGCAGTATAATTACCAAATTATATATATATATAATTTTGGTGTGTGTGTGTATATGTATATATATATCAGGAAATTTAACATCAATAGGATGCTATTAGTCCATAGTCCATATTCAAATTTTGTCCATAGTCCCAGTAATGTCCTTTCTAGCTCTTTTCCCCTGGTCCAGTATCAAGTAATTCTAAGATTCCTCATTGTACTTAGATGTTATGTCTGTGTAGTTTCCAATTCCTGAGCCTATCTTTGTCTTGACTAACATTTTTGCGGTATAGGGCCACTTATATAGACTGTCTCACAAAATTGGATTTGTCTGTTTTCCCAGGAATAGATTGAGGTTATACATTTTTGGCAGGAAAGCCAAAGCAGAGGTGTGTCTTTAGTATCTCAAATACAGAGGTCAGGATAATCCATTTGTTTCTGTGAAGCTGGTGATGAAAACAATGTTATGGTGATGACCACCAGGTTTCCCCACTATAAAGTTACTGCTTGTCCTTTTTACTTAGTAATGTTAGGGAGATACTTTGAACCTCTGAATATCATGTTCCAGTTTGGCACCCACTGATGGTTTTCTAACTTAATTTCTTCTATATCTATTATTTGGCATTCTGTATGGGAAGTTTTCCCTTCTTTTTATTTAAGTATTGACTGATTTTTATATTACTCAGAGTTTTTTAATTCTTTTATTATGAATTTTGATTTTGTAGCTGTCCAGGCCAGTACAGTGGAAGGCCCTTCAAACTAATTTCTGAGTTCTGTTATGTTCCCATTATTCTCTGAGCACTTACTTATTCTCTGCTCCTAACCAGTGTGCCAGGCTTATCCCGTCTGTTCCCTGGAATTGGCCATTTTTCCACAGAACCCTGGTTCCTCTTGGAGAATGGTATTTTGAAACAGATGTAGGTGCTAAATGTGCTCATTGCTACTGTTGCCACTAGCCCCACTCGCCAGACCCAGAAAACTGTGGTTGTGGTGTGTGTGTGTGTGTGTGTGTGTGTGTTATATTCTATACATGAGTGCATACCAAAACCTACAATTCTAATCCAATACTCCTGCAGATTAAATTCTAGTATTCACTCTTTCCATATTTGTAATGCCTTTTCCAACAGTGAGAAATCTTGCTCCTATTATCTTTAGTATATTTATTCATTTACTCAAGCCTAGAATATACAAGTAGTTTTCAGAATTAGTAAACTTATACCACTAGGAAAAGGAAAAAATATGTGTCCATCGGTTGTTTAATAGTGTTCTGTATTTCAGTTAGTCCAAAACTTTGGTATTTTTGTTCAGTTATTATGTATCCTTACAGATTTTTGTTTGTTTAGGTCTGTCAATTAGAGAAAGCATATAAGTTTCCTAATTATGATTGTGGATTTTTCTCTTCTTGTAATTGTATCAGTTTTTGCTTCATCTATTTTGAAGACCTATTAGGTATATACCCATTTATGATTTTCATGTCTTTCTCACAAATTGATCCTTTTGATTATAAAATGACCTCTTTTTCTCTGGTAGTACTCCCTGTCTTGGAGTCTATTTTCAATATAATATTAGAGCTCATTTGATTTTTGTTTGAATATTGTGTTATTTTCCATTTTCTTACTTTCCAGTTGCCTGTGACCCTTAGCTATATCACATAGTTAGGAATTGCTTTTTAAGTTTAATCTGACAAGTTCTGTCTTTTATTTGTTTGTTTGTTTTTTTAATATTTTATTTATTTATTTGAGAAAGAGACAGCATGAGCAGCGGAGCGGGAGGAACAGAGGGAGAAGCAGATTCCCAGGTGAGCAGGCAGCCTGAGGCAAGCCTACTCCAGGACCCTGGGGTCACTACCTGAGCTGAAGTCAGATGCTTAACCAAGGACACCTAGGTGCCCCTGGTTCTTTCAATTGAAGATTTAGTCCATGCATATTTAATGTAATTATTGGTTTAGTTGTACTTGGTTTTACCATTTTGCTATTTATTTTCTCTTCGTCTTTCCTAATTATTCTCTCTTCCTCTTTTGCTTTTAAAATCAAATGTGTTGATACTCTAGGAATATCAAGGAATATTTCTCCATGTATTAGCTCTCCATTGTATTGATGTTCAGTTGTTTAGGAATTACAGTATGCATCCTTAACCTAACACTGTCTACTTAGAGTTAATATTTTACCACTTCAGATAAGATGTTAGACCTTTGTAGTGATATATTTACATTTACCATCTCATCCTTTTTGCTATTGTTGTCATCTGTAATTCATCTAGGTTGTTAAAATCCTATGATGCATTGTTACTATTTTTGCTACTGACCCTCCAGTTTTGCCTACTTTTGATCATTCTCCAAAGTTTTCAAATAGACTATTTTTCTTACACTTTATAATTGTTTATAATTTAAAATTATAATGAAACATTTGTTTCTGTAATTTTTATATTGTTTGTAATTTTTACATTGTTTATACTTGTGATCTGCAAGATTTTTAGCCCAATAAAATACAAGCTACAAAGCCATTCTAGAAAGTTTTTAATTTAACTCTAGTTGAGTTTGTCAATCTCTTATTTTATGGTAGCACTTTTTCTCTTATTTAAAGGAATCCTATAATACCTTCAAGATAATAAAATGCTATGCAGGCATATCTCATGTTATTGTACTTCGCTTTATTGTGTTTTGCAGATACTGTGTTTTTTACAGATACTGCATTTATGGCAACCCTGTGTTGAGCAAGTCTACAGGCACAATTTTTCCAATAGCATTTGCTCATTTGCTGCCTCTGGATCACATTATGGTAATTTTTGAAATACTTCAAACTTTTTCATGATTGTATTTATTATTATTTCATGATTGTATTTATGGTGACCTGTGATCAGCGATTTGCTGAAAGCTCAGATGATAGTATTTTTTAACAAAATATTTTTATTTTCTTTTAAACCGTAAAATACTTTTTTAAAAATTATTTTTATTAACATATAATGTATTATTTGCCCCAGGGGTACAGATCTGTGAATCATCAGTCTTACACATTTCACAGCATTCACCATAGCACATACCCTCCCCAATGTCCATAACACAACCACCCTATCCCTACCTAAGGTATTTTTAAATTAAGTCATATACATAGGGTATTTTTTGTTTTTTAGACATAATGCTGTTGCACACTTAATGGACTGCAGTGTAGTATAAACATAATTTTTATATGCACTGAGAAACCAAAAATTCATTTGATTTGCTTTATTGTGATACTCACTTTATTGTGGTCTGGAACCACAATATCTCTCGGTATCTCTCGAGGAATGTCTGTTACTCTAAAAGTATTGAAGTTTTGTTTTTCACAGTTGTTATTCTAGTTACCCTTAATCTTTGTATTTATTTGGTGTGAGGTAGATATCCAATTTCATTTTTCCACATAGGTAACTTATTCTCAAGAGCCATTTATTCAATAGTCATATTTCCCTCAGTAACCTACAACATTTACTATGTTGGGGACTGGATTTATTGCATTCCCATAAATAGTTTGGGATTTTCTTGTGCTATGCTTATTTCATTACTTGGGCAACCCCTTCCCTTGTGAACTATATCCCATCCTCTCACCTACCTAAGAATATTACTCCAGCAAGTCTTTCTCTCTCTGCTTCAGATTTCACCTGTCTGAATGTTTCTATCAACATAGAAACATACGGTTATTTTTTCCATCTTAAATAAACAAAACTCTTAGACCCACCTCCTCTTTCAGCTCTGCTATACCTCTCTGCTTTTTTTCACTACAAGTCTACACTTCTGTTGTCAGGAAGAACTTTTCCTCAACCCTCTTAGATTTAGTGCCTAGGGGCCTGTGAATTAAACTGACAAAAGAAGATGAGCAGGAAAACAGGAAAAATTATTCATTTACTTATGGGAGCTTACAAAAGAAGTAGCTTGATAGATGGTTAAAGTTAGTAGGAAAGGAAAAGGGTAGAAAAGGTCTCTGGGGAAGAGTACATGGGTTTCTAGAAGAACAAATGGGAGATAAGAAAGTCTGTGATAATGGTTGTTCATGCAGGTGTTCATGCATTTTTGTGGCTTTAAGATTTCCCTGGAGAGGGAATTTATGGTAGATATTCTCTAGGTCTCCTTCCTGGTAATAAAATCCCAGTCCCCACTCACCCCCCAAAGAGGGAACTTATGGCAGTGTTATTTCCTAGAAGTTTATTTTAGTCAGATAAGGGAAGTTCCAAGAAGGCTTCTTTCTGTATCTGTTGAATCCCAAATGCCTTCAGCTTAAAATAATCTTCATACCAACTTGGGTTTTGAATTGGTCCCTGTATTGTCTCCAATTCCTTTCTCCCCATCTTTCTTGAGTCCTATTCGATCATCCCACTGTTTCACAGTAATAGTTTTTGTCAAAGTTACCAAATGCCCTCCACATTGCTAGATCTAATGACTGTCCTCAGTACTCATCTTCTGTTTGAGTTGCATCTGAAAACCAGCCCCGCCTCATCCTTACCACACATCATTCACCTAGTTTTCTGGATGCCAGCTGTTGGTCTTCTTCCTCACTGGTAACTTCTCAGACTCCTCTACTGGCTCACTCTCATCTCCCTTCTTTTTATTGTGCCATTCAGTCTTCCTAACCTTTTAATTCTCTATTTGTATTCACTCTGTGGTGTCATATATTGATACCATATAAAGCCTGATGATTCCCGAATTTTTATTTCCTGACCTGATTTAATTAATAAATTCAAGTGTCTTCATCCACAACAATGATGTCTGATTGGCATTTCAAACTTACATGTTGCCATGGTTTTAACGTTTGCATATGCCCCACCCCTCCTGCCCAAATTCATGTTGAAATGCTAACCTTCAACGTAATGGTACTAGGAGGTGGGGCCTTTAGCAGGTTGATTAGATCGTGAGAGGAGCCCTTGTGAATGCGATTAGTGCTCTTAGAAAGTAGACCTTAGAGGGTTCCCTAGCCCCTTCCGCCATGTGAGGATACAACCAGAAGCCTGGGATCCAGAAGAAGCACCTGGCCACGCTGGCATCCTGATCGTAATTACACCGTGCTCGCTACTGTTGCGAGCACTGGCAAAGGGCAACACGTAGCCCCTGCCCCCAGGAAGCGAACATTCATTCAGAATCATTCATGGGGATGCTGGAACCAGCTGGTATCAGTGTTCAAGAGCTGAGTGATACACCTTATGTTTCAGTTTAAAAGGTCCGTTGTTAAGCAGCCATTATTATACACTAAACTATTTAACTTCACAATTAAACCATATGAAAAACAGAAATAATCAATACCCCACACTCCCTACTCCCTAACTATTTGGCTGCATTTTATTGTTCCTTTGCTCTTGAGGTTATTCACATCTACTGTAGCAAGGCGGCGAGCAGCACATCTTAGGGAAAGTCGAGCGCACCGCTGAGCCTTCCACGTGGACTCGCGGGCGCGGGGTCTGTGGAGCCCCGGCGTGCATCTGCTCACGGGAGGCCGCTTCGCCCTGACACTGAGCGCGCCCCCTACCCGTCCCCCTAGGCCACTTTCCCAAAGACTCGGGACAGGGGTTCCCTCCGAGTGCACGTGCAAGGAGGGGTCTCCAGGTGTGCTGGAGGAGGTGCACCGGGTCGCCCCGGACGGCTCTGCCAGCATCAGCTACTCTGGATGGGGGAAAGCCATTAATGTGGAAGAGAGGAGGATCGATCACTCGGGCCTCTACTTGCCGAGCCTGTGGAGAGCCGAGACGCGGGGATCGGCTGGGAATGCCTGAGCGCGCAGAGCTCCGTGGGAAGCGCGGGGCCGCCCGCCGGGGTCGCGGGCTGACTTTATGGTGGGCGCTGCTGGCTCGAGGGATTCGCGCGGGCTGCCGGAGGCGGCGGGGCGGGGAGGGCGGAGGAGGGAGGAAGGGCTGGCGGGCGTGGTGGCGGAGCCCAGGTGCGAGTCCCAGGTGCGGGTCCCAGGTGCGCGCACGCGGTCCCAGGGGGGAAGGGCCGGCCGTGCTCCCCAAAGCCTCAGAAGTTCGGTGGCTGAAGCTGCGCTGGGGGCCCCACGCGTGTTGACGGGATGCATGCGACTTGGAGGGTTCCTCTGCACGGGCCGAAGTGACTCCGGGATCGGGCAGATAGGCATTGTCTCTCCCGAAAAATGTTACTGATGCAATGGTTTAAAAAAGGGATCTGTAATAGATTTCCCCCTTTAAAAAAAAAAAAAAAGGGTAATTTTAGAGCGTAAGAAGTCTCAGAAGTTATCCCTGCGGAGGGCAGGGCTGGTCATTTTATGGCTCAGGGACACACCGATATTGCATGTAGACCCGGGATTAGGGCCCTGGTCTTCTGTCCCAAGCCCAGGATTTTCCTTACCTCAAGGGGTACTGCCATTGCCATGTTTTACTTTGCCCACTCTGTTGAATTCATAAGTGCTTTTAATCCACGTGTGTTTTCTTTTGTAGGAAGAAGAAATTGACTAAATGAGAAACATGAAGTCAAATAGGATTAGAATCCCACTTGTTATTTTTTCAAGTCAGGGAAGTAAAAGTATGCAGGTGCTGGCACTCCGCAGTGAAATCCTGGGTTTTATTACCGGAAACACCCCGTTTTTCTAATACTCATTATGTCAGAAGGGAAATCTCCTGCAAAGAAAAGAGCTCGTAGAAGTTTATCAGTCAGTAAAACTAAAAAAAATGCGTGTAACTCTATTATTTCATTTTTTAACAATGTCCCACCTGCTAAACTTGCCTGCCCCATTTGTAGTAAAATGGTGCCGAGATTCGACTTAAACCGGCATCTCGATGAAAATTGTAACAGTGGTGACATCATTCCAGTTGATCTGAGGCAGGTTGGCTTAACGAATTCAGTTGCGTCCTCAGTAAATTCAACCCATACAGTCTTAGAAGATGTAACGCCAGAAAAGTTGTCACCATCAAAGACAAGTTTAACCCCTGACCAAAGTGGTTCAGCAAAAACGGGCATAAAACAGCAGACCAGCCCCTACTTTAAAAATAATAATGACTTGGTGTGCAAAACTCAAGATCAGCTGAGACATCATAATGTGAAAGTCATTACTCTGGGAAGCCTGTCATCTAAACTGTCCAGAAGATACACAGAAGCTAAAAGATCAATATGTAAGAAGAATGAGGAATTTTCCAGTAAGAGTCCACAGAGTCCCCCATCCACAGTGGTTAGGAGCCCAGTTTATAACTGTTCAGAGACAGAGGACAAGGATGAAATTTTGGAGAACAGTTCTCAAAAGGAAAACATGTTTACCTGTGACTCTCTTAATGAACAGAGAACTCAGGAACATACTGTAGAAGGCACTAAAACACTGGAAGCTGAAAGCCTAAAGGCTACCCAGGAATGTGGGAGATCACCCCTCACCCCTACCTTCTCAGATAACGCTTCTGTGTTGTTTTCACCAGATTTAACTCTTGGGAATCCATTGGGGTCTACTTCAGAGGACAGTCTTGAGTGGGAGACTGTCACAGGAATAGACGGAAAAGATGTTGAAAAACGTGAGGCAGATAGTTGTGAAGAAGTAAAAATGACTGTTGCTTCAGAACCTAAAACACAGTTGTCAGATTGGGAGGCAGAATCTCACAGTTCTACACAGGATGACTCTAAAGGTTGTAACATCCAGGGCCTTCTGGAAGGTGACAGTGACTTAAAGAATGAAATCACTTGCAGAATTCCTTCGGAGCAGGGGTCAAGATGTGACGTTCCCGATAAAACGATTACGGTACCACCCAGTCATCCTTACTACCTTCGGAGTTTCCTGGTGGTGCTGAAAGCTGTCTTTGAGAACGAAGAGGATAGGATGCTCTTCGATGAACATGAGAAGGAAATTGTAACTAAATTTTGTCAGTTATCAGGTATCTTGACCTTGTGTGCTTTCAGGTTTTTGTTTTCCATTTGCTGTTCTGATGTAGGCAGTACTCATGACCACAAGGAGTCAGTGTGGTTCTGTGAGTCCTCTGGGAATACTCCTGGGACTCAGCCAGCTGCAAGGCTTGAGAAGAATATGCATGAAAAAGACAGGATTTTGTGTCTGCTTCTGCAGTAGCCTCTCCTTACAAGCTGCACTTTGGTTATAATGGAAGCAGCTGTTTTTCCTTTATGTGTATATTTGATGCTTGTAAAACAGCCTTTTCCACGTTAAGAAAAAAAAAATAACAGTGATTTAGAAGAGTGTACTTTGCATTCTGAGCATGTAATCAAGATGAACTGAGGTTGTTCTGTTGTTTTCACTTAACCATTTTCTCAAAAATGAAGTAAAATACAGGAAAGAACACACCAAGGCATATTTTTTTCCTCCGATAATATGCTAGGTTTCTGGGCTCTGCCTTTTAAGGTCAGGGTGAGGAGGAATTGGAAACTTTCAGGCTAATTGGGTGCATTTAAAAATATTGGTCTATGCCTCAGTTCCTTGGCAGCCAGTGGTGGCTCCAAGCCGGTAGTGCAGATTTGGAGCAAAAACCACCCTTGTACTGTTAATCCAAAGGGCCATGATGGCTTTATGGAACTGAGTCCCCTTTGAGGTAGGAAAAGCTTATTTGGGGGCTACACTGATCTCTCATAATTTGTAGTCAGATCTGACTCCAGTTCAGTTAAAAAAAAAAAAATACCTTAAACATTACCAGTAAGGTTCACGAGAAGGATTTTTGTTTTAAGTAAGCACAATGGAATTACAGACTTTGTATTACTTTTTAATGTGTGAGTGATACTTATCTGGGCAGTGTTGCATAAATTATCTACATAGCCCCCCATCTCTGCTTGTGCGGTCCTCACCAGAACATGGACATAAATGATAACCACATTGACTCTTCTATCATTGTGGTCGGTGCTGGTTACATTCATGTGAGCGTTCGAGTGGTCCATGGCTCTGTGCTTCTGTGTGACGGAGAAGTACGAATAGTTTCCCTAGTGCAAGTTCTGTAGATTCTTGTGTATGGCTCCCACAGATACCATTTGCAATGTCTCCGTGTGAAAATAAGTACTGGTAATAAGAGCTTGCCTCTTTAAAGAAAAAAGGGGGAAAAATTGAAGATTTAAGAAGTATTGTTATACCATTTTAGAACTGGCAGAAATTTAAAGATAATCCTGGTAACAGGAAAACTCACCAGGTTAACTAAATAACTTTACCAGGATCACTGAGTTAGGGATGGCTGCCTTACCAAAGCTACGCATACTTTGAAAATCTTTTCAGATTATATTTAGCCAACAATAGAATCATGCATAGTGAACTGAAAGCAGAGAACAAAGTAACTAGAGTTTTGGGTAGGGCTTCTCTGAGGGAGGAAAAATGGTGGTGGTGGGAAATGGGGAAACCTGGTTCTTTGAAGTTTTGAAATGGCCAATAATCATTATCAGTATTGGAACTTTTTAGTGGTTGATCCACCAATCATTGAATACCTCATTTTTTTTTTTTTTAAGATTTTGTTTGTTTATTTGACAGAGAGAGACCACAAGTAGGCAGAGAGGCAGGCAGAGAAAGAGGAAGAAGCAGGCTCCCTGCCGAGCAGGACATAGGGCTCTATCCCAGGACCCTGAGATCATGACCTGAGCTGAAAGCAGAGGCTTAACTTAACCCACTGAGACACCCAGGCACCCTTACCTCATCTTTTTTTTTTTTTAATCTTTTCACCAACTTTGAAAGGAAGATGATGTTACTGCCCCAGTCCCCCCCCTTTTCTAACAGAAGAGAAAATGGAGTCTCAGTGAAGTTCATAGACTCGTATAATTCAGAAGTGGCAGAGGTGGCCCTAGGCTTCCTACCCTGGATGCTCTTCCTGTCCTGTGCTGACAGGTGCACAAGACAGGGAGATGTCTCCATGAGGACTTCTATTTGAAGTATTTTTTATTTTCCAAAGGAAGAAAAATGTTTTCTTGGAAGATCAGTTGAGTAAGCATAAAATGTATGTTTTGGTTTTGTTTTTTTTTAAGATTTCATCTATTTATTTGACAGACAGAGATCACAAGTAGGCAGAGAGACAGGCAGAGAGAGAAGAGGAAGCAGGCTCCCTGCAGAGCAGCCAGCCCAATGTGGGGCTCGATCCCAGGAATTTGGGATCATGACCTGAGCCGAAGGCAGAGGCTTTAACCCACTGAGCCACCCAGGCACCCCTGTATTTATTTTTTTAAGATGTGTTTTATTTATTACATATAGAGAGCACAAGCATGCATGAAGGTGAGGGGAGGCACAAGGGGAGACTCAAGCAGACTACCCAGGGAGCCCGATGCAGGGCTTGATCTCATGATCCGTGAAATCATGACCTGAGTGGAAACCAAGAGTCAGATGCTTAACGGACTGAGCCACCCAGGTGCCTCGGCATAAGTGTTATTTTTAATAGAATATGTTTTACTTTTACACTCAATTTCAAAACATGAAGAGTGGTTGTTTTAAGAAGAGTGCTAATATTTTTCATCATTTTTCTTAACTTTATTCCAGATAGTGCTCAGAAGTTATATGTAAGACTTTTTCAACGTAAATTCAGCTGGATTAAGATGAATAAATTAGAATATGAAGAGATTGCCCTGGACCTCACACCTGTGATTGGAGAGTTGCAGCAAGCAGGCTTTCTGCAGACAGGTATGGTTGGTCAAAGAAAATGGAAAATGGAAATAGGACATGAAGAGCTAAGTTCTGCAGACTCTGGTGATACCAGTATGGTGTCCTCTCCTGCTTGGTGCCTGGTAAATAGTAATTGTTTTTGTTTTGTTTTGTTTTGTTTTTAAATGGAGTTTTTAACCTGAGGACAAATTATTCATGTTAAAGCCATTCTTAGCCTGGGTGAAGACTACTGTTGTTTTCTTGACTGTCTCATGTTTAGGATGATAAAGTCCCCTTTGGAGAGCCACATGGCCATGGGCCACCAAAGAAACTCATCCCTCCTCAGCTCTCACCTTCCAGCAGGTCTGACTTATTCAGATGGCTCATCTTTGTGAGAGAATAAAGCTGGCTTGCTTGCAGCTAATAGTACTTCTGGAATCTCCATCCACCCACTCCTACACACATACAGCTCTTACAGTTTTGGAGTGGGTTGCCTCAGAAGTTCGTTGATTTAAGCCGAGGAGACAGACTGATGGCCTTGCTCTTCTTGTCAGTGGCATTCCTTAAGCACCTACCCGTACTGATTGCAGGATCGTATCAGAAATGTGGGCGGAGGGAGAGTGGGAGTGTTGGGTAATTGCTGACAGTTTAGACTGAAAGAAGCAAATCAGGCGAAAGCCGGATGGTTTCAGTGTGGAAGTTTGTCCCGCAGAGCAGTTGGTAAGGAGAGGGTAGGTGAGGTGGCGGGGCTGGGGTAAAGGCAGAGAGGCGTGGTGAAGAGGCTTGAATGTGAGGGACTGGGCAGCGGGACACAGCCCTGCTTGGAGCACTCTTTCCCACACACCAGTGCCTTAAGGGCCACCTGTGAGTTCCTGTCCTCAGCTGACTGCGAGGATTTGGTGCGGATTCTGTGCAGATTCATAAATTTACAAGTTTGGCAGGCGTGCCAGGTGAGCCTTGACTTACCTTTAAATGACCTTTAAGGGGCACCTGGATGGCTCAGTGGGTTAGAGCCTCTGCCTTCGGCTCAGGTCGTGATCCCAGGGTCCTGGGATCAAGCCCTGCATTGGGCTCTCTGCTCAGCCGGGAGCCTGCTTCCTCCTTTCTCTCTCTCTGCCTGCCTCTGCCTACTTGTGATTTCTCTCGTCAAATAAATAAATAAAATATTAAAAAAAAAATGACCTTTAAGCAACAAAACCAGAACCCCAGTGGCTCACTGTTGCAAGTCAAGTCCAAGTCCTGCCCTCGATCTGTACAGCCCCTGGGCCCCGGCTCTGCTGTCCTTCCTGTTCACTCCGCCATGGCCACAGAGGACTCTGTGTTGTTCGTCATTGTGCTCGGTGCGCTCCCCTCACAGAGCCTTGTGCTTGCTGCCACACGCTCCCTCCCTCATTTCCTCTAGCTCTGCTCTGTGTCACCTCTTCAGAGATTTGCCTGACTGCCCCATGTATACAGCCAGCCCTCCCACCATGTTTGCTTTGCCTTGGTCAGTTTTGTTTTTCTTTCTAGTCGTTACCGGCATGACATAGATACTTGCTTATATATAATACAAGTATATAAGAATATATATTTATATTTTTATATTATATATATATATGTATATGTATATATACTTGCTTATATATATACAAGGTGAGCTCCTTGTGGGCCAGGAGGTTGTGGTTTGTTCATTGTAGTGTGCACCGGCCCATCGAACGTTCCTCAGCATGCATTGTGCACCCTGTAAGTAGTTACTAAATGGCGGAAAAAGACACTGCCCTAATCTGTAAACACCTTGAAGGCAGATCAGCTAGGTACGACTCAGCTGAATCCCAGGCCTAGCATGGTGTCTGGCTCCCATAATAGCAGACATGTCTATGTGTGTTGAGTGAGTGAACCCGTGAAGGGGTGTCCTGCCAGAGCCTGTGGGGAGGGGAGCAGGGCTGATGGTCAGTTTACTCCCTGACCTCTTTGGGAGAGGTCTGGTTGGAGGCCTTGTAATCCGAGAGCAAATACACCAGTGAATTTTTTATTTTTATTTTTATTTTTTATTTGACAGACAGGGATCACAAGTAAACAGAGAAGCAGGCAGAGAAATGGGGAAGCAGGCTCCCTGCTGAGGCTTGATCCTAGGAACCTGAGATCATGACCTGAGCCGAAGGCAGAGGCTTAACACACTGAGCCACCCAGGCGCCCCACACCAGTGAATTTTGTAAGAGGATGTCCAAGCCATAGTAGCTATCCATATGTATCTTTATTTTATTCAGTTTCCTTTAGTTCTTGGTAAGAAATTCTGTTCTATAAACTTCTATGAGATAACCTACCATTTTCCATGTTCTGTAATAATTGGTTTGTCAAACTAATTACAATTTCTTTTTAAGAGAGGGAAGGGGGTGGGGCCTAGGGAGAGGAGGAGAAAGAATCTTAAGCAGGCTCCATGCCCAGTGCAGAGCCTGATGTGGGGCTCAGTCTCTCAACCCTGAGATCGTGACCAGAGGTGAAACCAAGAGTGGGACAGCTTAACCAATGGAGCCAACCAGTGCCCCTACTAATTAAGATTTCTGCGGTAGAATATCATTATATTTGCATCTAACTAAGCTTCATTCTTCTTAAAGTAAATAGAGCTAGAAAACAGTAAAAATCTTTAAAACTATATTTAACCTTTTTTTTTTTTTTTAATCCATTTCAGAGTCTGAGTTGCAAGAACTCTCTGAAGTGCTTGAACTGCTTTCTGCTCCTGAACTAAAAACCCTGGCGAAGACCTTCCACTTGGTGCATCCCAACGGACAGAAACAGCAGCTGGTGGACACCTTTCTCAAACTGGCCAAACAGCCTTCAGTCTGCACTTGGGGCAAGAATCAGCCTGGAGTCGGTGCAGTGATTTTGAAAAGGTTTTGTTGGATATTGTTACAGTAAAAACATTTAAAATGTTGATAGCACAGATTAACTCATGATAACAAATGGTACTTTTTTTTGGATTATAATTGCTTATTTCATTTGCATTTAGATTGAGAAGGCAGAAGAACTGTATAACAATAGTCTGGATTCTTTCTTGGTTTATTATTAATAATTCTTGTAATAGTATTCTAGGAATAAGAAAAATACGGAGACGGTAAGCATTTGGTAAATTCTCATTTTATTATTCAAGAAAAATGTAGTTACAAGTACTGTTCCTACAGGATTTAAGGGTAATATATTAGGTCAAATACTTCCTTTAGTCAACTTTTTATTCAAGTGTAATCTGTCAGTCTTACTATGCAACTTTTTTTTTTTTGACAGACAGAGATCACAAGTAGGCAGAGAGGCACGTGCAGAGAGAGAGAGAGGGGGAAGCAGGCTCCCCGCCAAGGAGAGAGCCCAATTCGGGCCTCGATCCTAGAACGCTGGGATCATGACCTGAGCTGAAGGCAGAGGCTTTAACTCACTGAGCCACCTAGGCCCCAAAATGCAACATTTCTTGAGTTTAGGACATAAAATTTACCAGAAACTGTGGTTTGTTTGTTTTCCTTTTTTTTTTTTTTTTAAGGTTGTATTTATTTATTTGACAGAGAGAGAGATCACAAGTAGGTAGAGAGGCAGGAAGAGAGAGAGGAAACAGGCTCCCTGCTGAGCAGAGAGCCCGATGTGGAACTCGATCCCAGGACCCTGAGATCATGACCTGAGCTAAAGGCAGAGGCTTACCCCATTGAGCCACCCAAGCGCCCCTGTTTCTTTTGCTTTTGTGAAGACCTTGAACTGTTTCAATTTGGGAAAGATGTAAATTCGAGAATTTATTTCTTCTACTCACATTATCTATAAAAAACAACTATATTAATTTTAGTCTGGGAATCTACTGTTCTTGAGTTGTTAAGGATGAAGTGAGTGATGCTGTTGAAAACACTTTAAAACAATGTCAGTGTTATTTATTTTGTCTAATATATTGTGTGTATATCTGAATGTACATACCTTCATACATGTGCATGTGCTCAAGTGACTTGAGCTGTTGTGTACCAGGAGCCCATCTTTGTTGGGAAGGCACTACAAATACTAGTACTTTATAAAACATGCGTATAGATGAGGCATGCATTATTAAGAAAATTGTCACTACTAACACTTCAAAAAGTTTATACCATAGATTTTAAAAAATATTTTAATTATCTATTTATAGCTAGTTGACTTTAGGATTATAAAATCCTCATCTTTCTGGTATGTTAAATGTCTCCTAAGTCTTTTCTTTTTAAATTTTTTAATTAAAATTTTATTTTAATTCCAGTCGATTAATGTACAGTATTATATTAGCTTAAGGTGTACAATATAGTGATTCAGCACTTGGGTACAACACCCAGTGCTCATGATGACCAGTGTCCTCCTTAATCCGCATCACCTGTTTAACCCACCTCCATGCTCCCCTCCCCTTGCGTAACCACCAGCTTGTTCTCTGTAATTAAGTCTGTTTCTTGATTTCTCTCTCTCTCTCTTTTTTCCCTTTACTTGCTTGTTTCGTTTCTTAAATGCCATATATGAGTGAAATCATATGGAATTTATCTTTCTCTGACTTATTTCACTTAATATTCTCTGGCTCCACCCATGTCATTGCAAATGGCAATATTTCATTGTTTTTTTTTAATGGCTGAATAATATTCTATTACACACACACCCCACATCTTTATCCATGCATCAGTTAATGGACACTTGGGCTGCTTCCGTAAGTTGGCTACTGGGAATAGTGCTGCTGTACACATCAGGGTGCATGTATCCCTTTGAATTAGTATTTTTGTATTCTTTGGGTAAATACCCAGTAGTGCAATTGCCGGATTATAAGGTAGTTCTATTTTTAACTTTTTCAGGAACTTCCATACTGTTTTCCAGAGTGGCTGCACCACTTTGCATTCCCACTAACACTGCAAGAGAGTGCCTGTTTCTCCATATCCTCACCAGTACCTGTTGTTTCTCGTGTTGTTGATTTTGGCTATTCTGACAGGTACGAGGTACTATCTCACTGTAGTTTTGATTTGCATTTCCCTGATGATGAGTGATGATGAGCATCCTTTTTTGCATTTCTTGGCCATCTGGATGTCTTCCTTGGAAAAATGTCTGTTCATGTCTTCTTGCCCATTTTTTAAATTGGATTATTTGTTTTTTGGGTGTTGAGCTTTTTAAGTTCTTAATATATTTTGGATACTAATCCTTTATTGGATATGTTATTTGCAAATATCTTCTCCCATCCCATAGGCTGTCTTTTAGTTTTGTTATTTCCTTCTCTATGCAGAAGCTTTTTATCTTGATGAAGTCCCAATAGTTTATTTTTGGTTTTGTTTCCCTGCCTCTAGAGACATATCTAGAAAGAAGTCGCTACAGTCGATGTCAACGAGGTTACTCCCTATGTTCTACTCTGGCATTTTTTTGGTTTCCGGACTCATATTTAGGTCTTTAATACATTTTGAATTTATTTTTGTGTGTGGTATAAGGAAGTGATCCAGTTTCTTTCCTCTGCATGTTCCTATCCAGTTTTCCCAACATCATTTATTGAAGATGCTGCCGTTCTCATTCTTTCTCATCGGATATTCTTTCCTGCCTTTTTTTTTTTTTTTTTAAGGTTTTATTTATTTATTTGTTAGAGAGAGAGAGCATGCACAAGCAGGGGGAGTGGCAGGCAGAGGAAGAAGCTGGCTCCCTGCTGAGCAAGGAACCTGATATGGGACTTGATCCCAGGACCCTAGGATCATGTCCTGGGCTGAAGGTAGATGCTTAACTGACTGAGCCACCCAGAGGTCCCATATTCTTTCTTGCTTTATTGAAGATTACTTGGCCATATAATTGTGGATTCATTTCTGGATTTTCTTTTCTGTTCCATGGATCTATGTGTCTCTTTTTGTGCCAGCACCATACAGTTTGATGACTGCTGCTCTGAGTGTGCCTGGCTGGCTCAGTTGGTAGAGCGTGGGATTCTTGATCTTGGGATTGTGCGTTTGAGCCTTATGTTGGCTGTAGAGATAACGGATTACCACAACCTCGTCATATAACTTCAAGTCTGGAATTGTGATTCCTTCAGCTTTGCTTTTCTTTTTGAAGATTGCTTTGGCTATTTGGGGTCTTCTATGGTTCCATACAAATTTTAGCCTTGTTTGTTCTAATTCTATGAAAATGCCATTAGTATTTTGACAGGGATTGCATTAAATGTGCAGATTGCTTTGGGTAGCATAGACATTTTAACCATATTTTTTCTTCCACTCCATGAGCATGGAATGCCTTCCCATTTCTTCGTGTCATCTTTACTTTCTTTTACCATTGTTTTATAGTTTTCAGACGACAGGTCTTTCACCTCTTTGGTTAGGTTTATTCCTAGATACCTTATTATTTCTGGTGCAATTGCAAATGAGATCGTTTTCTTAATTTATCTTTCTGTTGCTTCATTATTGGTGTATAGAAATGCAACAGATTTCTGTACATTGATTTTGTATCCTGCATTTAAGTCCTTTCTGTAATTGTATTTAAGTATTTTATGTTATCCTTATATAACATTTTATAAGAAAATGAACATTAAAATTAGCACCCCTCTCTCAGCATAAACACTAAGCATATGAACAGAAATAAAAGAAATAAGGCTAACTTTTTTTTTTATCCCTGACTTTGGACTTGTTAGAAACATAACATTCTCAAGCCTATTTTAGTTGTACTAAAATCTCTGTCCTTCAGGACTGTACTTTATTTCTGCATTTTGTTGTAGAGCCCAGCAGTGGAACCTGAGTCTCTGACAGCCCTCAGGAGGGCAGTGCCTTGTTATCATACTCTGTTATTATCACGAAGAAACAAAAAAAAGGCACATTATTTATACTTTCTTAATCCCAGTAGATAATCATTGTTTATTTTACCATGTTTAATGGTTCCTTCTGAACTCAGAGACTTGGAGGTGGAGGAAGTGGGCACTTTATATCAGTACAGATGAATGGTTCTCAATTCAGTAGTGGTGTGATAGGAATCTCACTTCTGTCCCCTCATGTACCTGATAGCAGCAGTGATTTCTGCAACGCTCCTAGAGATGCAGCACTGCTTTTGGGTTAGTAGCTGCTGGGATGGACGGGAAAAGTGAGGTCTTCTACTAGGCCAGTGGTTCGCAACTGGGGGCTACTTTGCCCTTCATGGAACATCTGATAATGTCTAGAGGCATCTTTGATTGTCCTGATGAAGAGGGAAGTGGGTACTGCTGGCTTTAGTGAGTAGAGACCAGGGATGCTGCTGAGCGTCCTGTAATGCCCAGGACAGCACCCTCCTCCCCTGGGGCACCTGCCCTGGGGCACCTGGGTGGCTCAGTGGCTTAGGCCTCTGCCTTCGGCTCAGGCCTTGATGTCAGGGTCCTGGGATCGAGCCCTGAGTCGGGCTTTCTGCTCAGCAGGGAGCCTGCTTCCCTTCCTCTCTCTGCCTGCCTCTCTGCCTACTTGTGATCTCTGTCTCTCTGTCAAGTAAATAAGTAAATTCTTTAAAAAAAAAAAAAAAAAAAAATTCTGCCCAGATGTCAGTGGTGCCAAATTTAAGAAACCCTGTTCTAGATGGTATCCAAGTTGTAAGAGCCAGAGGGCCCAAGTGGCTCTGAATATATTTCAGACCTCCAGGTCTACCTCGAAGGCATCCAGAATCAAACTGAATTTCCTCTCAGGTTACCCTGGAGTGGAGATGTTTCTGGACCACTTTGCAAATCACAGAACAGCACCAAATCTTGGTACTACTTCTTGGTGCACAAAATAATGCTACCTAACCACCAGCTTATGGCATTTTATTTCACTTTTTCAAAAAACATTTTTATTCAGTAATCTCTGTGTCCAGCATGGGGCTCAAACTCACAACCCCAAGATCAAGAGTTACATGCTTTTCCAACTGAGCCAGCCAGGCACCCAAATAATGATGTTTTAAATAAGTAACTATGATTTAATCTGAATGTCACTTGTCAAGAGGTGAGAATGGCTAATGTCGAATAGATAATACTTTTATGAATTTTCCTGGTATTTTACACATTCACGACCCATGTAAACCCTATGTTGCTATTTTCTTGCGCCAAACTATGTGTGCAACCATTTGGAGATGGAATTTCACATACTCCTCACCATATTCCTAGGTGGACTCTGAGCCCCAAAGAGGCTAAGTTAGGCTCCAGGGTTGCACAGCTGGAAGTGGTAGATTAACTTTAGGCTTAGAATAACGGAGGCCACTTATCTTTATTTTTTTTTTTGAAAATAATTTGTAAACTCTAACATCCAAATGCTTTTTAAAAAAACCAGAAGGTTATTTCTGTATTGTACATTTTTCAGAGCTAAAGGCTTGGCGGGACAGTCACTGCGAGTCTGCAGAGGTCCTCGCGCTGTTTTCTCCCGGGTCTTGCTGCTGTTTTCATTGACGGACTCACTGGAAGATGAGGATGCTGCCTGTGGAGGTCAGGGACAGCTTTCTACTGTGCTCTTGGTCAATCTTGGCCGAATGGAGTTTCCCAGGTACACCATCAATCGGAAAACCCAGATCTTCCTAGACAGAGACGATCTTATCAGGTAAGATCATATTAGCTCATAGTAATAACTGTGTCACTTTACATGTATGTAAAAGGTTTCATTATTATTGTTTGCCTTTTACAGTAGAAACCCAAGTCCACAGCCAAAGCAGTCTTTTAATTTTTTTGTGTTTTTGTTGTCTTTCTGCCTGACTTGTATACGTTTCCGAGACTCTAAGGAGAATGTAGAAATGTGCTTAGATTAAGGTTGCCAAAACCAGTGAGTTTTGAGTTAGAACTACAAAAATGTTCCCTGACTCATTTTCCCAAGTAGCTTTGGCAGGAAATGTGTTGTAAATACAGACATTTGAACAAAACCTGCCTTGTGAATATGTTGTTGGCATGAACAAAGCTGAAGGTGAGTGTTTTCCTAGCAATAGTGCTTCAGCTAAAGCTAATACTAATTTGTGTGCATATACTCGAATCATGCACATGCTAGGTTAGAGATTGTCACCAATCTGTTTTGGTATGTGCCCTCAGTGAATGTTTGATCTGACTGTCAAAAGTAGGTTTAGGTAAAGAATGGTATAGGTCTTAGAGGAAAAAAAAAATACTTGGATTTCCTTTAAAAACTCATCATTTATAAGAAAGATAAATTCAGATTCCTAAAATGGCACTTCTGATTCTTGACTTAAAGTTTATGACTCAGAAGCAACTGAAATTGATTCTGATATGTGATTTTAGGAGAGTTGTTTATATTTGTCTAATGTGTGCTTTAAAAATAACATTGAAATTATTGAATCAAAGCAGCGTTGATATAAACTGACTCTAGCCCAGTTTTCTTAGCTCTCAGGAAGCTCGCTGTCTTATTTGTGTCCGATTGGAATAAATTCTTCTAATAAGAATATGTCCTTACTCTATTTTGAGTTGTCTTGTATCTTTTTACCTTTTCATTTTTAGTGAGTTTATGCTGTTCTCTTTTGAGAGACTGTGTACACTGAAGGCAAGTTCCAATCTCTCTGTACTAATGAACAGGAAACCACCCTGTGCCTCAGTTTCCTTATCTGTGAATAGGGAGAATAATAGTATGTTCCTCCAGATCTCTGTTAATACATGTAAAGTGCTTTGAGCCTGGCCCTTGGGGATGGCTTAGTACGTCTTAGTTAGCATAATTGTCCTTATTACTGTCATATCTAAGAGATTACTTTTCAGTTCTGTGATTGAGAAAACTGTGGTTGACAGGTTTAAAAGTGGGAGAGCCAGGAGAAAAAAGAAACCATGTCAGATTCCTTTGAGAAAGAAGGTATCCTATAAATAATAACTGAAACTTCTTTTGTTGGACAAAGGGCCTTAACATATAAATGAAACTGGGTTTAACTGGCTTCAGGAACGGTAATTGCATAATACCTGGTCACGTGACACCTGGTCTGAAAACTCTTATTGGTCACAATGGTGCACGAAATAATTCATCCTGTCTTTCCTTCTTCCTCATTCATCAATATACTTGACTTGAGTGTTGAGTACCTATTATGGGCCTAGGTGGTGGGGTTCCAGCAAGAACACAGAGGGTCTTTGCCACCATGGGGTTCTGTTTTCTTGGGAGAGACAGAAAATAAGAAGAATCGTAGCATGTGAAAAGTGCTGTGATGATTGAGGGGCCAACTGGGCAGGTTCCACGTTGTAGAGAGAGTGTCCCTGGAGAGGTGACGTTCCGATTGAGCCTCAGGATTGAGGGGAGGGGGTGTGCATTTAGGTCACACAGGGAGCATGTGTGAGGCAGGAGCCTCAGGAGGCTCCTGAGGTAGGAGCGAGCTTGCTGAGGTGGAGAAACTCTGAGGTGGAGAAGACCTCTGTGACCACAGCCCCAGGGCAGTAGTCTGACAGGAAGGCGGGGCCAGGGACGCTCGGCCTCAGAAGCCCCGTGAGCAGACTCAGTGGTGTTCTCTGAGCAGTGGGCAGCCGTGGAAGAGGTTTAGGCAGGCCAGTGATCTGTTTCACATTTTCCAAAAGCATCCTGTGGAATAGGAGGTGAAAGGAAGCAAGGGAAGCCATGAGAAGGCCAGCTTAACTTTGCTGGTCTTGACTGGGCTGTGGCAGTGGCAATGAGGTGAATGGAAGGGGGAGAGACAAGCCTTGATTTTGATTTTGATTATGATTATGACTAGCTACTGTGGGAGAAGGACAAGCATGAGTCATGGAAGGCTCTGGTGTTCCGACTGGGCTGGGGGTACCATCTATGAGCTGGGGATCAGGGAGGGATGGCGGGAGGGATGCCACTAGCCATTCAGGTGAGGCACCGGACATGCCGGCAGGTGCTCAGGGAGGAGCTCCAGCCTGGAGAGAGCATTTGGAGTCACCAGCACATGGATGGTGTTGGGGCCCTGGAACTGGAGAGACCCCTAAGCGGGGATGCAGAGGACCGAGCTGTGGCAGCCAGCGTTCGGAGGTCAGGGAGAGAGCAGGAGCAGCGAGGAAAGTTGGGGTAGAAGGGATCGGGAGCACGTGTGATGTGGAAGTCTAGAAAACAGTGGCTCGGGGCGGGGGAGGTCGCGTGTCTGCAGTCACTCGGAGGCTGAGTAGTTGTGGGCCTGGAAGCAGAGCCGTTGGATTTAGCGAGATGTGCGCGGCTGGTGGCCCGTGTTAAGAGCCGCGGAGGATGACGGTGAGGACAGGAGCCATTCTGGGAAGAAGGGGAGTCAGAGGTTGGCTTTGAAGCAGCTGCTGCTGCAGTGGAGTGTGAGGGCAAGCAGTATTGTTCTGCTGTTTTGAGGGCACAGTGGGAGGGTGTTTGTGTACTCGGGCCCTGACCACCGGTGGAAAAGAAAGGCTGACTGGAAGGAAGAGGGGACAGACAGGAAGGGCAGGCCTTGGGGAGACGGGAGGGCTGGGGTTCGGAGCACTGGGGGAGGGTAGAATGGGGGCAGGGGTGAGGCGGCTGTGATGGGAAGCTGAGAGGTTCCCCTCCCACGGCCTCTGTCCCTGCCGGAGAGCCTGATGGGGAAGCTTGCATGGGGAGTGCAGTTGGGAAGGCACAGGTAAGACCCAGCAGTCCTGCAGGGTGGGCAGGTGGGCAGGCTCCCCGGGGGAGCAGGGCTGGCCTGAGGCGTGGTCTTGGATTACAGTGAAGCCTACCAGCCTGGCTCAGCATAGTTCAGGGAGCTGGGTCCAGGCTCAGAGGGGGTGGTCACCACGGACACCGTGACGAGAGTGGGCCCGATGTCAGTGCGGATTCACCAATGAATAGTGGCTGGTCGACTCTGCGGGGAAGAGGTGGAAGCCTGCAGGACAGGAGGCTCTGTGGCTGGAGAAAAGAGTCATGGTGGGTCTCGGTGAAGTTGGAGAACTGTTTCCATCACTAAGTGAGCCAGAAGGATTGGAGGTGGAGGTCAGTGAATGAAATGCCCAAAATGAAGATTTTGAGGGTGATGCAGTGCATCGGAGACAGCGGTTCTGAGCGGCCGTGGGCATGTGGGTAGCAGAAGGGAGGTGGAGAAAGGGTCATTGGTTGGAGGTCTCGAGGCTAGGCGTGCCCTGCAGGGTCACAGAGTTTGAAGTCTCAGGCCATTGTGGCTGGAGACACGAGGCAGAGCAAGACGAGACCGGAGGCAGGCTGGTGCCCACAAGGAGGGAGCACAGGCTTCCAAGGAATAGGGGGCTTGCAAGGAGGGGACAGTAAGATTTGGAAGCAGCTGCAAAGAAAGGGAGTCTCCTCCATCTGTCTCTGGGTGGGAGGGTTGTGAGAAGAGCTATCCCCCATGTGAGAGGGCTGGGGGTGCAGCATGGAGGGGGAGGCCGTGTTCTTAACTGGGGTTTAGAGGACGCAGGAGACACAGGTGGGTGGGGGGAAGGGGTTGAGGAAATGGGAGAGGGGCTGATGAACGGGAAGTTCCCAGCAGTACTGGGAGTATGGATGAAATGAGAGCCGGTAACCCTTTCCAGTGGCACTGGAGATGGATCCGGAGATGAGGCACGATGGGGTTGGTCTCAGTGGCCCCTCGAAGGTGGGGCTTGTGCGGTCCATAGGGCTGGGAGTGTGGGGGCTGCTCCTGACGCTCCTGACCACGGAGGAGGTCCTGCGGGGCTGGGCCGGCTTCTGGACAATTCTCCCTGTTGCATTCTCTTTTCTTATCAAACTTAGAATTATCCAGTAGCATTTTATGAGAGAATTAGATCTAAGAGCTCTTGAGCAAATTTCTACATTGAGAGGCAATTTCTTTTCTTCTTATTTGAACACGTTTGCCCATAGTAATATTTTGTGCTTTTCTTTTATTTTTATTTTTATTTTTTTTTCAAAGATTTTATTTATTTTTTTGACACAGAGAGATCACAAGTAGATGGAGAGGCAGGCAGAGAGAGAGAGAGAGAGAGGGAAGCAGGCTCCCTGCCGAGCAGAGAGCCCGATGCGGGACTCGATCCCAGGACCCTGAGACCATGACCTGAGCCGAAGGCAGCGGCTTAACCCACTGAGCCACCCAGGCGCCCTGTGCTTTTCTTTTAGATGTGAGTCCAAAATACAATGACCTTGCACTCAAAGTATCACTTGGGCAAATGTCTTTGCTTTTGGTACCTAAAGAGGCAAGAAGTTGTCTCTGTTTAGCTAAGTGGTTTCATAACCTTTCAGCATTGCTGTCTCCCAAAGAGTGTCTCTTTGCGCAGCCTTTGCCGGGCTACCTCTGACCGAATGACTGTTACCAGATCTACGTCCTAATGTGATTTCGAAGTTGGTTATGTGTTTCCGGGGTTTCTGCCAGATTTTTGAATGAACAAATGAGTACCAAGAATCAGAACTGATGAGCTGATCAATACTACATTTATATAGGGGCGCCTGGGTGGCTCAGTGGGTTAAAGCCTCTGCCTTTGGCTCAGGTCATGATCCCAGGGTCCTGGGATCGAGCCCCATGTCGGGCTCTCTGCTCCGCAGGGAGCCTTCTTCCTCCTCTCTCTCTCTGCCTGCCTCTCTGCCTACTTGTGACTTCTCTCTCTGTGTCAAATAAATAAAAATCTTAAAAAAAAAAATACTACATTTATATAATGGAACGTGTTATGTAACAATATGTGAATGTTTTTATCTTTCCAGCTGGCTAGCCTGTGTTCATTGTTTCAGGCTACTTCAGGGCCATCGTACAGTGTTTTTAGTAGAATCAGATTTAAATACCCTTCATATTTTCAAAAAACACACTTTTGCCCTACAGGGTTAGATCTCGGGGATAGGATGTGGTGTGTGTTATGTAAATGTTCATTCACATTTGAACTTGGATGCTGTGGGGTTTTTCCCCAGATATGCAGCCGCTGCGCACATGCTGAATGACATTTCTACCGCGATGGCCAACGGGAACTGGAAAGAAGCTCACGAGCTCTCTCAATGCGCAAAACGTGATTGGAACAAACTAAAAAGCCACCCTTCCTTGAGGTGAGATCTTTTCCAGGTACCTGTCAAGATTTACTTCTCTAACCAAGTTGTTCTGACCACTTGAAGTAATTCTCTTCGTGAAGCCCTTAGTCCTTTTGTTCTGGGGTCAGATCATCTGCGCAGTTGAATTCCCCACTTGATTTGCACAGTCGGTGTTGTGTGAGGAAGAAGGAAATGTCTGCAGGTCTGAAGTGAATTTTCTAGAACTCGGATTGCTATACAACAGGCATGGGAGTAAACAAATGGCTTTCCACTTGCCTTCTTTTTTTCTTTTTTTAATTGAGATATAATTGACATAACATTGTATCAGTTTCAGGTCTACAGCACAATGATTTGATATTTCTGTCTTGCAGAATGATCATCACAGTCTAGTTAACATCCATCACCATATTTAGAAAATTTTTTTCTACTCTCAGTAAATTTGAGTTATGCAATACAGTATTATTAACTGAATATACAGTATTATTAACTGAATAACTGAGTTATTAATACAGTATTATTAACCTCATGCTGTACATTACATCCCCATGGCTCACGTATTTTGTAACTGAAAGTCTGTACTTTTTAATTCCTTTCACCCTTTTTATGCATCTCCTATTCCCTTAACTTACCATCTTTTGGTATGTTCGCTTCTCTGAACATTGGTCAGCTGAATTTAAATGTTTGGGAAACCCAGAAGCAGGACAGAGGTGGTAAGAGCCATGGTAGATGTGTTCTTCCAATGGAAATTCAAGTAGGTGTTAATCTGAAAAAGAAAACTAAATTAACATTTTCTTTAAAAGATCAAGTACACAACACATGATTTTTTTTTCTTAATGTTAAACATATTCTGTATTTGTTAAGAGATTTTGTTCCTTTATTTTTACATAGGGGTGAGAAAAATTTGTGTTATTCAATAGCTCTTTTAAAAAAACCTTTAGGATATAAAGTTCATATAGAAATGATAATGACTGGGCGCCTGGGTGGCTCAGTTGGTTGAGCAACTGCCTTTGGCTCGAGTCCCGCATTGGGCTCCCAGCTCCATGGGGAGTCTGCTTCTCCCTCTGACCTTCTCGCCTCTCATGCTCTCTCTCACTGTCTCTCTCTCAAATAAATAAACAAAATCTTTAAAAAAAAAAAAAGAAATGATAATGACTTAAAAATCATCGCCAAGAAAATAATCTTTAAAGTTAGGAAAAAAAAAAAACAAAACTGCATTTGCCCATATTTCCTTTAGAAGTATTCTATAATTCAGATTGAAAATTAAGCCATTCCCTGAAAGGCCTTTCTAGAAATGAGATAACCAATGTAGAGTCGCTACTCCTATGATACCCATGGACACTGGAAGATCTTCTTATGACAAGTTAGGTCAATTTATTAACATTTCTGACACCAAGCAGCAAGACAGATGGTTAAAACAAGTTAGTAGGTGATTTTCTTCATCAAAAAAAAAAAGAAAATCGTAGCTAGGAAGTTAGATAATTGTAGACCAGAGGTTGGTAGACGACTTTCATAAAAGGCTGGCTGGCTTCTGTGGCAGCTGCTGACCTCTGCTGTCCCCAGCAGAAGCAGCCCCTGGAGGAATGTGAACGAACCGGCGGGGCAAGATGCCAGCACTATTTATGGCCTGAAATTTGAGTTGTGCATAATTTTCACATGCCACAGACTATTCTCCTTTTCATTTATTTTAACCGTTGCCAAATGGGAAAACCATGCTTAGTCTGCAGGACATAGAAGGTCAGCTGGTGCGCCCGGGATTGGCCTGGGTTTGCTGACCCCTGGCTTAGAAAATTTCAGTGGTTCTTATTTTATCCCAAGGAGTGTCCTAGGAAATGGTGGCTGGCTAGAAGAATGCAGGTGTGTGATATAGAAAATTGCGTACAACTGACAATATTTGGAATGTATCTTTTTAAAAGCTAAAAATTCGGTCTGCTTTGTCTCTTTTTATAATTGTTTTGTCACAAATAAATCAGATTGCTAAACTGCTGGTGTCGTCTTCATTTTAGATACCATGAGAACTTACCAGTGTTTCTGCGCTGTTTTACTGTTGGGTGGATTTATACAAGGATTTTCTCTCGGACTGTTGAAATATTGCAGCGACTTCACATGTATGAGGTTAGAGCACAAGCCCCGACCCCTGGCTTACGGGTAGGTCAGCGGTAAGCTATACAGGAGAGCCCGCCTGTTAGCATTTTCCACTTGCTCAGCATACAGGAATGTCACGAAATGTCACGAAAGCATGCTTGATGTGGGCAGCCTGCTGTCTCCAGGGTTAGTGGGGAGATGGCCAGAGAACCAGCCGTCTCTTCTGCGTGTGAGTGGCTGTGCATGCACCAGAAGGGCCTGGTGGTCCTGGACGGAGCCGTGCGGGGAGCCCCAGCCTAAGTGAGTCTCTGTCAGGACTCCACGTGTGACTTGGGAGGGCTCCCAAAATCTCCGAGGTGGAAACCTCACCTCTGCTGATGTTTCCCGGACAGCTGGCAGGGTCTGCCTGGAAGTAATTTAAAATCACAAATCAGAGATTTGGTCCCATCCCTCCCTATACAAAATGTGAGAGTGGTAGAGTTAGCTTTTGTTATGTTAACGTTGTGGAAAATGCTATTTTACAAAGAGGATACATGGAACTTGGGCTTCTTAGTTTTTTTTTTTTTTTTTTAAGATTTTATTTATTTATTTATTTGACAGAGAGAGAGATCACAGCAGGCAGAGAGGCAGGCAGAGAGAGAGGGAAGCAGGCTCCCTGCTGAGCAGAGAGCCCGATGCGGGACTCGATCCCAGGACCCCGAGATCATGACCTGAGCCGAAGGCAGCGGCTTATCCCACTGAGCCACCCAGGCGCCCAGAACTTGGGCTTCTTAACATGGGTTCGTGAAACCCAAGAGGGTCCATGGGATTGGCTTTGGAGAGTCTATGAGCCCCAGAGTTGCGAGTATACGGGCGTTTGTGCTGCACGTGCTGCAGGAAGACGTTAGATGTTGAAAGAGATCGATGAACCATAAAACCGAACAGTTTGTGTATAAATCTAGACCCAAACGACTCCCTGCTGAGAGGGGTGTTTAGATGAACACACTGGTCGCTGCTTTCTGCCCGCCTCATTCCTCACACCATCGGTCGGCCCTGTGACCTGCTGTGTTCCCAGAAGCACATGCGCTCGCGGCCCCGGAGCAGTGCTCGGCTGCCCAGAACTTGACTGTGTGCGGCCCCGCGCCCGTGGACTTGCTGCGCCGAGAATACCAGTCCGCGGTGTTGACGGAGCTCCGTACACTCTCTCACCGGTTGGCGGGCGATGCCTCAGAGGCGCGGGCCTGCTCCAGGGGGAACGTCTCAGAGTCCTGTTCTCACTCCAGGGTCCTTGGTCTCCTTTTCGGATGGAAGATGGGCTTTCTAAGTGTACTTTGCCAACCTTATTGGTTACTAAATGTAGTTCCTTTTTTTGGAGTGTACGAGTCTAATGGGCTTTCTCTGTTGTTGTTGTTGTTGGAACAGGAAGCAGTCAAGGAGCTTGAAAGCCTCTTGTCCCAGAGAGTGTATTGTCCCGACAGCAGAGGCCGGTGGTGGGACAGACTGGCGCTCAACTTACACCAACACTTGAAACGCCTCGAACCGGTATTCAGTAACTAGCTTCAGCACAGCCTTCTTTAGCTTCTGCCTAAGTGAAAATGCATAGCCTAATGTTAGTACCTTACAAACCTAAATGTCATGAGAATATATATTTTTTAACCTTCTTTTGTCTAAGTTCTTCCAACCCCCCAAGAGCTAACAGAAGCATTACAATGAGGACAGGGCACTTTACACTGATTCTGGAGAGGGGTTGGTAGTCAGCTCTGTGTTGAGGTTTAGGAATTAAGGGAGGGAGCCAGAGAATTAGAGGTCCCCATCCTCGCAGGTGCCTTCAAGGAAGGTCCTTTTGTTTTGGAAATGGTGATTTTATTCATTTGTTGCATTGGGCCTCCAGGTAGAAAGTCTGATGGAAGAGGTTTCCTTCCCCTGGGAAGGGTGTGGTCAGGCCTCCTGGGACTCCAGGGTGTAGCCTGAGGAGGGGTGGGGTTTGCAAACCAGAGGCAACAGCGGCTCTTTGTGTGGCTGCCTGGGGTTCCTCCCCACCAGCCTCCTGTTTGAATTGAACGGTGGGGACTGTGGCTCTGGAAGCTTTTGTTTTTTCCAGCGGCAACATGAAGTGAATCAGGGTGAGGTGGAGGTGGAAAAGTTGACCATGGGTGTGGAAATAGGACAGACTATTTTTACTGCCTTAAACTGAGAAAGTGCCTTGTTGCCTAAAGCGCTTCAAGCTGGTAAAAGCTGTTTTCTTTCTTGGAGGTGGGTGTGGTGCTTCCTTACCCCTCCGTGTTGACTCAGGCTGAAATAGCAAAAAAACGGCGTCTGGTGGCCCCACAGCCAAAGGCAGAGAAACCCTGTATTTATGCTGCTTCCTTCTTCTTCTTCTTCTTTTTTTAATATTTTATTTATTCATTTGACAGGCAGAGATCACAAGTAGGCAGAGAGGCAGGCAGAGAGAAGAGGAAGCAGGCTCCTTGCTGAGCAGAGAGCCTGATGTGAGGCTCAGTCCTAGAACCCTGAGATCATGACCTGAGCCCAAGGCAGAGGCTTTAACCCACTGAGCCACCCCCTACTTCCTTCTTTCATTGAAATAGAGGTTCCAGAGGGTTTGGATTTACCCCTTGTTCACAGTTCTGCTCACAGGAGCACAGAGGTAGAAGAGCCATGGAGATATTTTTGAGATTGACAGAACATCCTCATTCCTCTTGGCCTTTTCTCAGAGAGCTTCCTGGCCGCACCAATGGTCTTCATTTCATCACTGTCGCCTTTCTTTCTTCACATCTGTCTCCGGTGGAGGAATCTGTGGGCAGAGCGCTCAGTGGGTGGCCGGCCCCTCCCCGTGGACGTGGTCACAGAGCCCGGGTCTCCTTTGCCCTTCCCGGTCCTTTGACCATTCCACTCCTGATGGTCTGATCTTTTCGTTGATTTTCAGCATGTTTTTTTATTTGTTTGGTTTTTACTTTTTATTCTCTTATCAGAAGAACTAATACAGAACATTCGGTGGCATTGGTTACAGTCAGGTGTTTGTGCCGGCACCACCGCTGTCCGTTTCTAGGCTTCGTCATCACTCCACACAGAAGCTCTGCAGCCAGCTAGTCATTGCTGCTTGTTGCCCCCCCCCACCCTCACTCCCCGCCAGAAGCCCCTGGTAATGGCTCGTCCGCTGCCTGTTCTAGGTATTTCCTGTATTTCGTCTTTCTTGTCTCTGGCTTGTTTCACTTGGCAGCTTGGGCTCCAGGTTCGGCCCTGTTGTAGGAAGTATCCGAATTTCCTTCCTCTTCAAGGCTGAATGATACTCCATTGTACAGATTGACCACATTCTGTCCGTCCAGTCGTCTCCACATGGACACTTGGCTCGCTTCCACCTTTTGGCTGTTGGGAATAACTCCGCTTATGAACATGGGTTTACAAATATCTTTCAAAACGCTGCTTTTGGTGCTTTCGGGGATGTCCCTAGATGTGGCATTGCTGGGTCATGCAGTAATCCTGTGTTTAGCTTTTTGAGGCACCGCACATTGACTTCCCCAGGGTTGAGTCATGTTTCATTTCTGCCAGCAGTGCACGTGGGTGCCGGTTTCTCCCACATCCTTGTCAGCGCTTATTATTTTCCTTGTTTCTGATTTTAGTCATCCTCTGAGGCCTGAAGTCGTATGTTATGTTATTTTCAGTACTTTTGTTTTTGGTCCAACTTTGAGTAACCTTGAGAAATGCATTTAACTTCTCCAAACACAAGATTCTTCTCCCTGTAAATGAGGAGCCTGGGCCAGCTCTGTGGTTCCTGGAGTGGACCTGAGCATTAAAAGTAGCAGGATGATGGGGGCATCTGGCTGGTTCAGTCGGTAGAGTGGGCGACTCTTGCTCTCAGGGTTGGGAATTCAAACCCCACGTTGGGCGTGGAGATTACTTTAAAAAAAGAAAGAAATGGAACAGAATGAGATCTAAAGAAATACCCTTTATCTATGGAAGTATTACTTTACCCATTTAGTAATTAGCAAAATTGAATAATTAAAAAACAGTGGGGTTTCCTGTCACATTAAATTAGCGGACGCTGCCATGAGCTCTTTCAGGATCCTGATGTGGGACCATGTTCTTCGCTAGGCTGTTAAGTGCATCACAGAAGGGCTGGCCGATCCAGAAGTCAGGACGGGACATCGTCTTTCACTGTATCAGCGAGCTTTGCGCCTGAGAGAGTCTCCGAGCTGTCAGAAGTACAGGCACCTCTTCCATCAGCTGCCAGAAATAACTGTGGATGATGTCAAACATGTAAGTAAATATCCTTTGGGCACTTTGGACTTAAGTGGATTTGCTGGTTTTTTTCCTGAAAGGAAACAGCCTAAGAACAGTTTCTCGTATGCATTTTCTTTTAGACGTAGAAACTCTAGTATTCGTTTAGGACAGGACTCCGTTTTCACACCAGTGGCTCCTACATCAGAAGCTGGGCTGGTCGGGGCGTGGGTCTGCTTGAGCCCTGGGCGGAGTGACTTTCTATAAAACTCCGGAGTGAGGAGCTCACAGCCTTCTGCCAGTGTCTCTTGCTTGGTCAGGGCCCCTAGAGAGCAGCTTTGGGGTCCATGTCTCCCCTGTTCCGGGGGCCTGTCCATACCCTCACAGTCGCCAGAGCATGGGTCACATGGTTTCGCGCTCTGCTTGAATAGGTGGCTTACGGGGAGCAGAGCGAGGTGTGTCCTTAAGACATGAAAGTCGGGTTTGCAGGGACTGTAGCTCGAGGGAGACTGATGGATGTTCTCCTTCTGCCATCTCAGGTGACCATCACGGGCCGGCTGTGCCCGCAGCGCGGGATGGGCAAGTCTGTGTTTGTGATGGAGGCTGGGGAGCCCACCGCCCCTGCCGCAGTCCTGTGCTCTGTGGAGGAAGTGGCGCTGGCCTATTACAGACGCAGCGGCTTCGACCAGGGTAAAGCACGTTTCTCCCAGGCTGCCCAGTCCCTGGTGATGGGTCGTCAGCAGGGGGTGGCCGCCATCTCCGTCCTGTCCCGGTGGAAGATCTGCTGACCTGGAGGGCGTGGAAAGGGGTTTTTACTCACGATATTTGTTAAAGGCCGTCTTCTTCCATTTAGCCAGCAGCATCTACCGCCAAAGGCCTGTGAGGAACAGCGCTTTCTGGTGGGATGTTAGAAACGAGTGGGACTGGGTTTTTCTTTCAGAGAACTTTTGTTGGGCCTGGGAGGAGAAAGGGCAGAGGATTCCAGAGGTGCTGCCTGGTAGCAGAGCCCATTAGAGGAGGTAGGAGCTGTGGAGCTGGGCCAGGCTGTTCTGGAAAGAGTAAGCAGTCCTCATAGTCAGCCAGCAACTTTCAGGGGATTGAAGGACCAAGTCCTGCGATGGGATAGCACCAAAGGAACCAGAGAAATGGCTAGAAAGAGCAGTGCTTTTCGTTTTAGTTTTCTTTTTTGTACATTTTTTATTAAAATTCTGGTTCTTTAACATACGGGTTATGTTAACACAGGAACAGCAAAGTGTTTTGTTTCTAAATAATTATCTCTTCTGGAATTGCTGGTGTTTGTTTATCCGCATTAGCCCCTCTTCTTACTCTTGTTTTGATTTTGCTCTCCGACAATCAGTGCTTTATCCAAGGCCCAGGCAAAGAGGAGATGTTGGGAATTTGCTTTCTGATGAACTTGTCACTCTGCCCTTAGCAAAGTGTAGTACTGACTAGAAAAAGTAAAAGCAAATGCTGTGAGAGAGGAATTGCAAAAGAAGCACCCATCGGCCACCCCCAGAGACAAGGGGGAGGGCAGGGCAGCTCTGCTGGAGAGGCCACTCTAGTCATTCTTTATTTTTTAAAACTGTTATGGAAGGTATTGAACTTGCCCTTGTACCGAAGCAGAGTGGTGCCGTCAGCCCTGTGTACTGTGGTCGCGGTGTTCCTTCCAGCCTCCCTACCCTCAGGCCTTGGAAGCCGACCCCGAACACTGGCCCACATGCCCGCTCCCGGGGCTGCCCACCAAGCCCATCCTTCCACCAGGCAGGACTCCCCTTGCCCATGCCGAGGGGTCACGAGGATTTAAAACACCCTAATACCTTCAAATTGGTGAAAATAAAGACATTATTCCATTGAGTGTTACGTCAGCTTTCAGAAGATTAATGAGGACTGTGAAATGACGATGAGTGTTAGAACAGTTGAGATTAATCTCTGTGGTATCTTTATTGCTCACAGGGAAGGGAGATGCTATAAGGGAAGAAGTACAAACCCCAGCGAAGACAGAGATACCACAGACTTAAAGGTTAGAAATAAAAGAACAGAATGAAGAGCTGTCCTCAGAGAAGCCACAGGAGACACGTAAACTGGGCAGTCGAGGGCAGAGCGCATGGGGATTAGGGCGTGTGGTGGGCAGGCCGTGAGGCGAGCACAGTGAAATGCTTTCAGTCTAGCCATGAGCTTGAAAAACGGACAGGTGATTCCATTTCCGGAGTATAAAATATTTCCTTCATTTTTAAAAAATGCTGCAGTGAAAATGAGTGGAACCCTTGCTGTCCATCTGTTTGAGAAGAGATGTGGAAGTAAGGCCCATCTCAGGCCCCCTTGGAAGTTTATTTCGGAGGGACTCAGAAGGAGCTCACCAAAAGTGACTTCACTTCCAATACAAATGCTTGGTGTAGACCACTTAGGAGTGCAGGAATTCTGACCGCCAGTATTCCTGCCTGGAGGGTGGACGGTGTGCACTCCCAGGCAGAGAGCATGCTGGGAGTGGAGACCCAGCATTACGCCTGGCTGAGTAGGAGCCCAGGATCCTGGTATAAAGCTTGCTGGTGAAAACAGCTTGGCTCCAGCCCAGAGGCCTGAGTGAGAGCCCTTCTGCCTGCCCATCAGGACAGGGTCATTGGGGTCAGCACCTCATTTCGCCCATCAGGACAGGGTCATAGGGGTCAGGCACCCACGTGGGCACCATCCCCTGTCAGATGTGTTGAAGTGCAGAACATTTGTCTGGGAGACAGGTCTGTGTGCTGTGCTAAGACTGAGCCTCTGGTCTCCTCAACTGTGCTGTGAACACCTGTGTGGCCTGGGCACATGGTCAGTTGAGCTCGTGGTTCAGTCAGTACAGTTTGTGTGGGGTGTGAGGCAGGGATCTAAACTCGATGGTCTCTAGGGTGGAAAGTTTCTAGGAGAGCCCTGGCGCTCTGGGATGGAAGGTTTCTAGGAGAGCCCTGGATCTCAGAAACACTGGGCTCGCTTGTCCAGGACAAAGCATTGGAACACTAGGTCCAGTGAGGTGGATGGAGACAGCACCTGCTAGGTCAGAGGGCTTGGGCTCCTGGGTGCTGGTCTTTCTCCGATAAATCTGTTCTGGGAAGCCGTTCTGCAGGTTTGGCTGCGGGACCCTGCACGGAGCCCCGCACGGGGGTCTTGGCCCCCCCACACCCACCAAATCGAACCTCAGGAACCTGAGGAGGGAATATCTGTTTTCATTTATTTATCTTTAAACACGTTCCTTACATTTCTCACTAAAGTTGGAGAACTGTTACTTTATGGGTCTGAGTTTCCCCATAATTACTAAGATTTTTGCTTTTAAATGAGCCTTCTGTATATAAGCAAAGTGATGTAAACAGATGAGTTAGGAATGGCAAGAAAACAGCTTTTGCATTTGAAACTAAAATCTATTATTTCCTTCAAATTGAGTAAACAGTAGGTTATGGTGGGTTTTTAAAAAACAGAGAAACCTGACTTTGCTGTGTGTGTTGCTTTGTCTTAGGGATTCACGGGGAAGGGTCCACCTTCAGCACGCTGTTCGGCCTCCTCCTGTGGGATATAATCTTCATGGACGGGATACCAGACGTCTTCAGAAACGCCTACCAGGTGCGCAGGTCACGCCAGACCCCGGGTGTGCTTTTTAGGCGAGCAGCGGCTCCTGCCCTCTGTGCCTCCAGCCTGCCTGCAGGCCGCGTCTGCAGCCATCGGAAGCCTGCCGGCGACGGGCTCTGGGATGGTGCTGATTCTCTGTAAGAATAGTCTTTCGTTTTACATTCGGATTCATAGATCTTAAAATGTAAGTCTGTTAACTTTTCACCTTGAACCTACTTTACCTTCATTCCACTTGAACGTGTAGTGTGGGTTTCTTCAGCTTTGACCTTGACCAGTCAGTCTCCTGTCAGGGCCAGGCCTCCCCGCATGTGCTGTCGCACGCGCCTGCTGAGAGCACTGCCCATGTAAACCGAAGCTCCTTTTCCCGATTACGACTCTGACAAACCAGTGCAATAAGTTGCTTTATGTGCGATTACTTAATTTTTTACTTCTCTTTTGAGGAGAAGAATGTGTCAGTTTAATACGATTGGCCAGTTTCCCAGATTTTATGGTATCGAGTGTTCTTCTGATGACCCCGGCTCTGTCCGGGCACCGAACGAGGGCTTGTTTTTCCCACGACGCAGGCTTTCCCGCTGGACTTGTGCACGGACAGCTTCTGCGCCAGCCGGCAGCCGGCCATCGAGGCCAGGCTGCAGCAGATTCACAGTGCGCCCGTGGAGAGCCTGCGCGCCTGGGTGGCAGCTGCGTGGCAGGCCCAGGAGGGCAGAGTGGCTTCCCTGGTCAGCTGGGATCGCTTTGCTTCTCTTCAGCAAGCTCAGGTGAAAATCTACAGGGAGAGTTGCCCAGAAAGTACCACCCCCCAGTGCTGGGTGTGCTTCTGGCAAGATCTGTTCACGTGTGTGCATGTGTATATGCACGCATATTTCTCTATGTGATGGTCCTGCGTATACATTCATGGAGATGCTAGTCCCCTAGTCCAGATGTCCCTGTTATCAGTGGGACCATATCAGGACACAGAGTAAGCCCAGTGTTGCTTTCTTCCCCTTAGCTGACAGCTTCCCTTTCCCTGACCTATGACCCTCAGCAGGGAGGTGCTCTTCCTGTCCCTGCAACTACTAGCCTTCATCCTTGTCCTATTTCTGAGGATTTACACCAAATTCTCTCTTCCTCAGCTGTTCCCCAGGGTTTTCCCGACTAGATAGAAGTCTGACTGGGCGAAGGAAACCTAATTTCCCAGAGCTTGTGGTGGGCATTTTGGCCAGTGGCCCTGTGGCCTTGGCCCTGACCCAAGCAGCAGAATGACCCTTGCTGTCCTTGGAATCCTTCTCTGTGGAATTACGGTTTTCTGTTTCGTGATCAGTGAAAGTATTCTAGGATTTCTGTTGTAAGGCGTGGCTAACCAGACCTGTGTTTTGTGTTCAGGACCTCGTTTCCTGCCTGGGCGGCCCCATCCTCAGTGGTGTGTGCCGGCGCCTGGCCACAGACTTCCGACACTGCCGAGGGGGCCTCCCCGACCTGGTGGTGTGGGACTCCCAGAGCCGTCGCTGTAAGGTCAGTTGCATCAGAATGGAAAGTCCTATTTCCATGATAATTTCATTGGCAACTTAAGCAAAGGCTCCAGTCTAGGCATTTCTTGGATGATCGTTGGCAAGATCGAATCCCTTGAACGCTGTTGGACTGAGGGCCCTGGTTCCTTGGTTGCTGTTGGCAGGGCCTCCACACCAGGGGCTGTAGAGGCCTCTCCTCTCCACTGTGCAACACTCCACCTAGCAGCTCATTCATCAGAGCATGCAGGTGAGAAGAGCCAGAGTGTGAGCAAGATGGGAGTCAGTCTCTTATAACCAGATCTTGGAAGGGATCTTCCATCACTTTTGCTGTATTCTTGTATTAGAAGCAAGTCACAGATTCCAGTGCCCCCCTCCAAGGGAAGAAATTCTGCAGGTGTGAACACCGGGAGGCTGAGATGATGGGGTGCTGTTCTCTAAGCTCCCAGGAGTGAATGCCTTGTCACATGTTCAAGGCCGAGGGCCACCTTGTTTCTCCTTGGTCTTTCCCTGCTGCCCATCCCAGGTTGGTTTTTATTACTGAGTTCTAAGATTAAAATAAAATTCTAGATATAAATCCTGTATCAGATATATTTTATCCCAGGCTGTGGCTTATCTTTTCATGCTCATAATAGTATCTTTTGAAGAGCAGAATTCTTAAATTTTGGCCAAGTCCAACTTCTCTGTTCTTTAACGGGTCATGCTTTTGGGGTCATGGGATATCTCGGACTGGAACTGTGGATTTGTGTATTTCTCCTTGCAGTTAGTTCTCTCCAGTTTGCTTCCTGTATTTTGAAGCTCTGTGATTAGATGTATAAACTTGAAGGCCTGTCATATCCACTTGATGAGTTGATTTCTTCATCATCGTGAAATGACCCTCTTTTATTCCTGGTAGTGTTCTCCACTCAGACATCAACCGATACTAGTAAATAGCCGCTCCAGCTTTCTTTTGATTAGTGCTAACAGGACGTATCTTTCTCTGTTCTTTATTTTAACTGGTTTCATCTTTAACAGGCTTCTTGTAGGCAGCATTACAGCAGGGTATGACTTTTTAATTCACTTTGACAATCTCTTGCCTTTTAATGGGGTATTTGGACCATTTACATTTGATGTGATTATTGATGATTGGCTTTAAAGCTACCATATTGAGGGGCGCCTGGGTGGCTCAGTTGGTTAAAGCCTCTGCCTTCGGTTCAGCTCATGATCTCAGGGTCCTGGGATCGAGCCCCGCATCGGGCTCTCTGTTCGGCGGGGAGCCCGCTTCCTCCTCTCCCCCTCTCTCTGCCTGACTCGCTGCCTACTTGTGCTCTGTCAAATAAATAAATAAAATCTTTTAAAAAAAAAAAAAAAAGCTACCATCTTGATACTTGTTTTCTGTTTGTCTGAGCTTTCTTTTCTCCTTTTCTCACATTTTTCTTCATCTTTTTTTTTTTTTTTTTAAAGATTGTGTTCTAATCCTTTGTTAGCTTGTTAGTTATAATTCTTTGTTGTAAGTGTCAACACTCTAGTGTTGACTGTGTAGATCTTAAACTTCCCATCTTTCGGGTGATGTTATGCCATCCCTTGTACAGTATAAAGAACAAGAGTATGTTTTTGTATCTCCTCTCCTGGTCTTTTTGTTCTGTTCATATATCGTATTTTTACATGTTACAAACTCTATATATTTTTTTGCTTTCTACAGTTGATTTAAGAATATTTGTAATTACTCACATAGATACAAATTATTTTTCCTCCCCTAGATACAATTTCTTTTCAAAGATTGATTTAATTATTTGAGAGAGAGAGAATATGAACAGGGGGAGGGGTTGATGAAGAGGGGGAGAGAGGGAGAGAATCCTCAAGCCTCTGGTGAGCATGGGCCCAATAGGCTTGATCCCAAGACCCCGAGATCGTGACCCCGAGCTGAAATCAAGAATTGGATGCTTAACTGACTGAGCCATCCAGGCACCCCCTCCACCAGATAAAAATTCTGCTTGTTATTCTTATGTAAAGATCCACATTTCCATGCGATGTCGTCCTCCTTCTGCTTAAAGAACTTGAACACTTCTTGAAATGGAGGCCTTCTAGTGATGAATTATTTAGGCTTTCTAAGTCTAAGTCTTTATTTCATCTTTGCTTTTGAAGGGTATTTTCTCTGAAGAAAAAAATTTTATGTTGACAGCTTTTTTCTTTCAGTATTTTGAAATAATGGTCCATTGTCCTCTAGCTTGGATTGTTTTTTACTGATATACGTGTAATCTTTCCCTTTAGGCTTTAAAAAATTCTAGCTGCTTTTAGAATATTCCTTTTATCACCAGTTATGCTACTTAATTATTTCTTTGTGTAGTGTTATGTTTCTTTTCTTGGGGTTCATTGATCCTTGGGTTTATAGTTTCCATCAAATTTGGAAAATCTGGGTAGTTTTTATTGCTGTTTTGAAGTTCATTAATCTGCAGTGAATAAAACTGACAGTGTCCCCGCCTTCATGAAGCTGGTATGTAATGCACAGTTTTGTCTTTGGATACATGCCGTGGAGGACCCTGCTTAGAGAGGTGCTGGACCTCTCTTGAGATGAATTTAAGCTAAGCATTGAAGGGTAAGAAGTCAGACATTTGAAGAACAGGAAGAAATGTCCCGGGCAGAGGGAACAGTAAGCATATGGAAGGGCCCTTCAATTGGGAAGAGGCTGGTCTTTCTCAGAACTTTGGAGTGGTTGGCACAGTCCAGATCATAGTTTTAGAGGTCCTGGCAAAAGTTTGGATTTAATTGCAAATAAAAGAGAAAGTAATCAAAGGGTTTTAAGCATGGGAGCAACAATCTAGTGCATGCTTTAAAACTGCTTCTCAACTGTATAATCAGAATCAAATTGCTAGTTCTTTGTGAAGAACTGCCTACTTCCTACAGAATAATTCGGAGTTCCATACATGAATCTTTATTTTATATATGTAAGTAGAGCAGTATAGGTGAAAACTACTATAGCCTTCGTGGCTATTGTTTCAGTAAGATACTAATAACTTTTTTTAAAACTTACATTCCAGCTGGTGGAAGTTAAAGGCCCCAACGATCGTCTTTCACATAAGCAAATGCTCTGGTTGGATGAACTGCAGAAGCTGGGGGCTGAAGTAGAAGTCTGCCACGTGGTTGCCACTGGAGCTAAGAGCAAAAGCCTCACTTAACTAAGGTGTGGAGCTGGGGGTGTCTGGTGACAAATGGATTGATTTTCAAAAGTATAAAGCATCGTTACATTTTATTTAACTTTGATTTTGTTATGTCAGTAATAAACCTGAGAGTTTAAGACCCATCACTGTACAGTGTCTGTGTGTCATAAAACTTGGTCTTGGCTCAAATGTACTCATTGATCACACAGAGCAGGTAATGAATTTTCTAGAAGGTCAGTACCTTGGTGGCCATTTTAGGAAATGGATGCATCTACGTTATTAAAATAGACTTGCAAAACAGCTGGGAAATAAACCAAACAAATGGGATGTTTCACAGCTTTTGGTCTTTCATTAAAGTAACATTCTTGTTGTTTCTAGTAAGTACATTGGAGAGACCTGAATTTAAGGTTTTCTCTACTGCCCTGATACACTCAGCTGTTGAACATTCTTGCTTTAGGATTATCTAAAGAAGGGCACAAATTCTTTCTCTGGGAATTAAAAATAAATTCTCATTAAGTTCTGTAACTTTTAACTTGCTCTTACTAATTGGGCCTAGATTATCAAAGGAATGAATAGTCTTTATCAAAGGCAACTGTCCCTTTTCATCCCTAACCTAATGACTAGAGGGGCAATTTTCTATATAGACGGTGTAATTGCAATTGGGCTCTTCCCACGAGCTCTAAGCCAAGGAAGGTCTATGGTAGAAAGGCAACTAACCAGGACGATAGGACCAGGAGTCCAGGATGGGGGCCCCAGTTACACCCAGACTAGTTCAGAGGACTTTTTAGGGAAATGTTACTCCCCAGCTTGGTAATTTAGTGAATGGAAGGACAGGTTAGGGCATTGTCCATTAATACCCACATGCCCTTAACTATAGCCAGTTCTAATTAGAGCAGGCAAAACAATGGAGTGGATGAGACCCACACAAGTACTGTTGGAAGAAAATGCCTTCGCTTCTTGAATCACTGCATTCTTGTAGATGATTTCGTATTGATAACTACAGCAACCAATTTCTGTGGAAATTTTATTTAGCAGTCAAAATTTCCTTCACATTCATCACTGTTGAACAAGATCTCTCACTTCCTGCTCATCCTACTTTAACTCAAGTCAGAATTTTAGGCACAAAGGTTTTAGTTTTCTCTCAAAATCAAGTTCTAACTAATTGAGGTTACTGCTACGGCAGGCAGGTTTTCTTGAAGGTATGCAGACTAATTTTAACCCTCTGTTAGCACAAATTAATATACTTTTCTTAAATAAAGTTAAGACATTTTTGGTTTTAAAACTGGTTTCCATCATAAAATAGCAGTAAGACATTGTACACCTTTCAGTTCAGTACTACGAAGTCCCAAGCTGTGAGGGCCGCGTGGCGTCCGGTCGGCACACACTTGGCTCGCAGGGCAGAGGGGCCGGAGCGTGAGGCGCTCTTCAGCGCGGCGTCCATAACCACACACAAGACTTCGGTCACCACCAATGCCTTTCTGCCAGCACAGGTGCCGGGCAGCTCTACGACAGCCAGGACTTAAAGCCGGTATAGTTGTTCTTCATATTATGCACGGTAAATTGTGGCACAATAATCATGATATAACAACTGTCCCGCAAAAATAAAATGAAAAACCATTTTTAGTACATTTGATTATCATACAAAAATATGCACATTTTCTATTTTAAAACAGTATTAATAGTACCTAATTTTTTTAAGCTTGTAAATTAACAACAAAAAAATTGCTAAAGGGATTGAAATAAATGTGTGAGGAAAGAGAAGTATAAAGAAATAAATGTTCAACAATCCCTCTCCAACACCCCCCAATTTAGGATAATCTGTAATAATAAAAAGGCAGCTTAACCAAAAAGGGAGAATTATTACACTTTCTAAGGCAGGATACACTGTGAGATTTTAAGGGGATTGGGACTGGTTTCCAATCAAGGACTATAAAATGTTTAATGGCAACAGTGCTATTTTTTTTATATAAACTGAAAAAAAGCCCTTATCTTCTAGGCAACAAGCTGGCAAAAACATTGGGTTTAGCCACAAGATGAATTTCTTAAGGCATTTTCTAAAAACTTCTGTCCTTGAAGTCCAGAGACATCATTTGTAAAAAGGAGAATAATTCAAATAGAAACAGCTACTCATTACACATGAACAGTAAAATACGGCTTCGAAAAAAACTTTAGAAAAGATTAACCACTTCACTATAAAACTTCTTTAAAGCTTAAGGTGGCAGTTTAAGAAACTCTAAGTAACCGCCCAATTAGAAAACATCCATCCTATAAACAGGGACCAGGGTGTGATGCCGACAGCTATTGCCATTTCGAGCCTTGCTCGGGGCCCCCACTGTGTGGCCTGGGTTCCTGTCCCACAATCTGACCAACACACACCTTTTGTGCTTCTCCATCGCGATACTGCTGGCAGAGGCCAGGAGCGGGGGGCTTCTCTCCACATTAAGGTGGCAGTATTTTGAGAGGAGTACCCTTTTATTTGTCCTGCTGGCTATACTAACCACTAAGAACTTTGTCCGTGGGAGAAGGGCCTTCTGTACAGGTGAGCAGACTCACCACCTCATTAGCAATTTCCAAGGGAAAGCGTCAGCAACAGTTAACCGCACCGGAAATCCTGACGGGCAATGCCCCGAATGCCTGAGCAAGACACCTATTTTCGAAGGTGGATTTCCGCACGGACAGCACTCACCCCTCCTGCTGTCACCAACCTGGTCCTCCCCACAGGACCGTGGTGTCCTCGTTGACTTTCAGAGGGAAGGAAATGCAGTTCTGGGCACTCCTGGCTATTGGTATGAAGCTCAGTGGTGAGAAACCTGTTTCTAATATGTAGGCTTTTAACACCCTAATTTTAAAAACTGAAATTGTGTTTTACTTTGTGTTAATGCATACCTTAATTAATATTAATGTCAAAGGCACTTTAAGTTTGTATTATCTACAGCAAATCTTTTAAAGTCAACAGTGCGTATTAGTCCTATGAAGGTAGAAGCAAACTCATGATTTTAAAACACAGTGATCTACGGTACCAAACAAGGTGACCTGCAATAAATTACGGCCCTAGAAATACTGAACCCTCAGCTGAGTTCAATTAGCAAGAACCACATGACCAGAAAAATATACAAATACCACCTAATACCTGTGGGGGGCGCTTACCAGATGCATTTAAAAATCTACTTAAAATTAATTTCTTAGCTTTCCTGGTGTCTGCTCTTTGGGGTGCTCACCTGAGGACCAGGTAACCTTTAGAAGGTAGCAGGAGAAAGTGGATGCGGACAAAATAAATGCCATAGAAAAAACCTGATTCGTTTGCTCACAGTATTAAGAGTGGGGGAATGTCTGCCTACAGATCACCTAAAACTAAGGTAGGCCTGAAATGACAAAAAAGAGGCCATAAGAAAGAAAAGTTCTGCCTATTTTTTTTAAAAAATTATGAAAGACGCACAATTCAACATATTTTTAAATATTAGTGCAAATTTCAACTGTTATTCTGACATAGAAAATTCTTGGAGCCTCAAATGCCTAGGTTAGCAATTTTAAGTCAGAGGAAAAGTTTATGGCTGCCCTCAAAACGTTCAGAAAATAGTACATTTCAGTCTTCATTTGCTAGTGTCTCAGTAGATAACCATATTTTGGCCCCACTTAGAAATTTGCTTAATGGTGTTCCTGAAATGCTTCGTCTGCAGAGGTTGCCTACGGGGGAGAAGGGGAAGGAGGAGGAAAGGAAGTCGGGCGTCGCCGAGGCATCGTGCGGGCCGCTGGCCCGGAAGTACATCCTGCTCTTGTCCAGCTCCGAATAGCAGGCTTCCAGAGGCCCAGCCCGCTGCTGCCGGAGCGTCCTGCTGAGCACGTCCACCTCGTCGGCCAGCAGGGAGAGCTTATGAAAGGCAGTGATGAAGCCCCCGAGGTTGATCTGGGCCTCGGGCACCCAGCGGAAGTAGCAGAGTTTCCAGAGCTTCACGTGCGTCCCAGAGAGATGCGGCAGGAGGACGCCGTGCAGGTCGGCTGGTTTGGAAAACCACTCCCTGAAATACCGCTCCATCCCGCTGCGCTGGCCATCGGGCTGCTGAGGAGGGTCGGGCTTTGCTTTTAATATTAATGAATTTCTCCTCGGAACTAAGTCTTGGTCACCGATGATTCCGTTCTTTAAGGAAGCTGGCATTCCTCTCAGTGTGGAGCTGTAGCTTTTCTGTGCAGAAGACAGGATTTCGCATTATTTCTCCTGGGCTCCCCTTTTTGGAAAGACAGTAAAGGGGCAGTGGCAAACAGAAGCCTAGTACTATGAGAGATGGTGGAACTGCGGCCATAAAGAACATTTGGTTCCTTCCCTGTAATACTCATCCCGAGCCTCCTCCACTGGAGTTCCACGTTTTTAGGAACAGACGCTGGCTCTCAGCGCTTGCCTGCATGGGGGTGGGGAGGGGATACAATCCTGTTCAGTAATTTGCTTAAATGCAAATTTCTAAGACTTCTTGGTTAGGAAAAAGTGCACACCTGGCTCATTCTAGAAAGAACAGGCAAGCGGACGCATTTCAGGAATGGGGCCCCCCAGGCTCAGAGCTCCTATCTGCTAAATCCCAGAGGTTGAGCAAGCTCTGTGGGCTTCAGTCGCCAAGAAGAAAAGTCGGGGCAGGGTTATTTCAGGTACAAAGCAAATGATCCCTCAGAATCTGTTCTGGCACTGTCGTTAAGGGAAGTGACTTGGCTCTTAATACTCAGTGTTCTGAAAATATACCTTGTGTGAGGTGTGAGCAGACACCAGGTTTTTATCGTCAGTGCCTTTTTGTAATTTACCTTTGTCCGTTTGAAAGATTTCACAGAACCATTCTGCACACAAGGCGTGCTCTTCCCAATGTACAAGGGGTTATGGAAAAGGGTACGATCCTTTGCTGTAAACTGAAGAGACCAGTCCCAAACGGAGGGGAATTTCAAACCCTTTTCGTCACCCAACTGGATATTTCTGCTGATAGCAAATTCCTGCAAAATAAAATATTTGAACATCTGTGAAAAGATGTCAAATGAAAGATTTTCTTAAATACATTCCTTTTTTGTGATGAGCCACTCACTATTTAAGCTGAATTTTCTGGACTATAGCAACTCTATTCCCCGAGGGCAGCATGTTTTGCCTTGAGAGAAGCGACATTCTTGGCACCATGCCTCAGAGGGACACCTCACATGCTGTGTTTGCGAGCAGAGGGCCTTTTCTCCTGGAAAACCCCAAGGAAGCGGGGCCTCTGAGCGGTTAAGTATGTCATTAGAAGTGAAATTTCACAGAGATGATACCACAGAGTCTGAAACATGTCGCGGTTACTTCTGCACGGGGAGCATTTTACTTCTTGAGCACACGATGTACACTTACACATTTACTGGCGAATGGATGTGCAAGACAATCTTCGGATGGAAATCACTGGCGTCTATTTTACCCATTCTTCTAGGTGAAGAGACACCCTGCACTTACCCAGAGACCTTTGATATGCAAACCATAGCCCAGGAGCAGCGAGGAAGGAAGCCGCCCCCCACACTGTGCACAGTCCTGGTGTCTGGCCAAGACCATGAAGACCATGCACGGAGGCCGGACCACCTGCTCCCCGGGCTCACGCGGCCCGGGGAGCCAGCGGCACTAGGGTGCGGGCTGACAGCCCACGGCGTCTGCGTGGAGGAGGTGAGGAGCATCTCAAACCATGACCCTCATCTCGGCGAGTAACAAAAGCCGGTTTATGCAGATTATTAGCTCTCTGGAGAAAATATCTCAAGATACCGATTCTCTGGATGGTGGGAGACGAGGGATTCGTATTTTCTGTGTACCTTCCCGTAATCTCCAAAAAACCAGTTTCTTTGGAAATTAGGAAAAAAGGCAAAGACTAAGTGTCATCAAAAAAGCAGCGCTGGGGCGCCTGGGTGGCTCAGTGGGTTAAGCCGCTACCTTCAGCTCAGGTCATGATCTCAGGGTCCTGGGATCGAGTCCCACATCGGGCTCTCTGCTCAGCAGGGAGCCTGCTTCCTTCCCTCTCTCTCTGCCTGCCTCTCTGCCTACTTGTGATCTCTCTCTGTCAAATAAATAAATAAAATCTTTAAAAAAAGAAAGCAGCGCTGAAGTGAGGAGGCCAGCTCCGTGCCACACGTATGACCAGGTGTGACCACACCACGCTGACTCGGGGCCAGCCGGAAACAGGTAAGCTATCTAACAGCACAGGGCAGTTTACAACATTGCCTATTTCAAATGAGTAAAACTGAACCGATTAAGCACCAAATATATTAAAAGAAATTTTTTTTAGTTATTTGAGATTTCATCATATATGTACATAGAGAAATAATCAGTATGTTTAAAAAAAATACTATTGGTAAGAGTTGAAATCTTATAAACATAAACCCCAACCTGTTTTAATGGCCTACTTAGGAAAATATATAGAAATCAGTCATTTTTTTTTTTAATGTGAAAACTACAAATATCTCCAAGGAAGATTAGATTTTCCACAAATAGTACCTGACCATGAGCATCTAAGGTAGCCTCAGAATGGAGAAAAGAAGGAAAAGTCTTTGTAGAAGGGACTGAGAACAGCAGTTGTGCTAAAAATCAGGACCTCGAATCAGTCAGTTTCCCAGGGAAGGCAGAGGCGGCACTGCCGGCCTGGAGTCTGGCTGTAAGATCAAATCATGAATAATAAAGCACCGAGGGCAGGAGGGATCCGATGTTAGTGCTAGCCAGGAACAGCTTTTGAAAAAAGCCAAGTTAAAAAAATATAGCACTGGAGGACAGACCAGGAAAAAAAAAATTAAAAAAAAATATTTAACTTTTATTCCTCCATAGAAATCTATTTGTAAACCTATGTCAGCACATCCAGAATCCAGCCAAGAAGCAGGGGGAGGAGTGACTGTCTCTAGGAGGCCAACCTGGGCTCCACAGAGCGCCCCCCCCCCATACCCAAGGCACAGTGGTCATGGGGACCGCCAGGCTGACGTACTGGCATTTCACATCCAAGGTTTTACCGTCTAACAAGGCTGTCTCGTTTCCTGGCCTCATGTACACTTTGAAGGCTCACGTGTGTGTAGTGTGTGTGCGTGTCTACGGGTGTGCTCGCGGGACAGTGAAGGGAGAGGAGGGGAGAAGCACCAGGGCAGACAAGCAGTGCCACGCACAGCACCACCCCAGCCCAGCAAGGATGACGGCCAGTGCACAAGAAACAAAAAGGAGCAATTCGGAGTCCATTAGTTTAGGGACAGAGTTCACCACCCTTCAGGAGCCCAAGCCCACTGCTGGTCTCAGCATGGGACTGGGCTAGGCTACATTCTTCTAGGGAAGCAGAGAATATATTTTATGAAAATCTCCTTCCCAACTCTCCAACCTAAAATAAATACCCTATGACAATGCTAAGTTTCTCCAACCCCGAGCCCCTGGAAAGCAGCACCACTGAGACGTGGCTCACCTACTCTGAGCCCAGACCTGCTCCCTCACGTCTCCGCTCTCCCGTAATAAGCCTCCAGGTATCCTCCTTTACTTTGGGGTGTTCCTCATTAATAAAATTCTTCCTCTTCTTATTACAACAGCCTGAATAAGATCATCTCTTCAAATGTCCAGTGCACTTTGTCTTTCATATCCACATCTAGAACAATTCATTTCTTTAGAAAATAGTGCAGCGTAATGCTTCACAGTTTACAAAATGTCTTCAATTCATAGAACAAGGCCAAAGCTAATACTGTTAGTCTGGTGGGTCCATTTTTACAGATGAGGAACCTGGGCTCACCGATCCCCTGGACCTTGGGCGGGACTCATGTTAATCCAGGCTATGTCGCCTGGCCAAGGGCCTTACACCAAGATGGCAACCTCCTTAGAAAGTCTTCCAAGAGGCCCACAAGAGCTGCCCTTTTTGTTTCTCTCAGTGGTTATCACAGAATATACCAGCTGTTCCCACTGCTGGTTCAAATGTGGGTGAGCCAGAACGTGTGGTTCTGGAAGGTTCTATCAATGGCAATCAGAAGTTATTCTCAAGCTTGGCTTGAGACCCTCCTTAGTCTCGATTCTTCCTCTAGGTCAATGAAATGGGACTAGAAACTGATAATCCTACCCCAACAGGACTGCTGTGTGGCAGGTGACACGGATTCTGAGATTACCTGGTAAGCCAGCACCCACTGAGAATCTCAGTCTAGCACCATGGGTACCCTTCATCTCTGACAGTCCTTCCTACACAACTCTTAAAGAAAATAATCTTGCCTTGTACAACTTTTATTCCAGGAAATAAAAGTCCTCTAGCAGAACCTTTTTAATTATCGATCCGGACAGCCCAAATGTGAAAATATAAATATAAAAGTACAACATTTACAGTGGTTAAAATAATTTATATATATATAAATATATATATAAAATAATTTATATAATTTATCTTTAAAAACTGTTTTTTTAAATTGTTATTTATCACATTTTCTTTTTTCTTTCTCTCTCTTTTACGTAAGCCCCATGCTTAACAAGGTCTTGAACTCATGACCCTGAGATTAAGAGTCACATGGTCTACTGACTGAGCCAGCCAGGTGCCCCTAAAAACTGGTTTATTATGAACAATGTACATCAGAGAAAAATACCTAAGGTGCTCACTCATAAAAATGAAACAGGTTCCTAGATTTTTTATGTCTTTAAATAATTCATTCAGAAACTGCAGCTTAAAATGGTAGCTGAGACAGTTTTGATGTATTTTCAGCATGCAGCTAACTGTACTTTAATTCTACCTCCATAAAGCTGTAAGACAAACCGAGCAGTTGCTCTCGCCACACAGCGCTTACCGTGCTTTGTTTCACACGCTGGTGAGGAGAGTTGAAGAGGAAGGTGCCGAAGAGGGAGATGCGGGTGCTGTCGTAGAGCACTGCTAAGTACGTCTCTGAGAACTCAAAGGCCGCCGGGTACTGTTCTAGCAGCTGCCACGTGGCATCCAAAAACAGCAAAAATAAGGGAGACTGGCAGACATAGAAAATGGGATCATTCAATGTTAGCCTTCAACTGTTCCCATTTATTTTCAAATTTATGGCTCACATTCAAAAAGAGATTACTAAGAAAACCCCTCAGCCTAAAACACTAAGCTCCCAAGCTGTGCCAAGGCTACGCAGGCAGGTTAAACACGGCTTCTGCCAAAGCTCAGAAGTAGGTTCAATTTCCATACACATCACAGCCCTTCCTTGCGAAGAAGTCTATTGAGCTGAAATGGCAAAGTCAACGGACAGGTTGGTGCTGTATAAATGGGGGACATTAAGAGATGTGATAAAGCTTGCCCTGGAAATAATTCTTTAGAACACTGAAAAAAAGAAAAAAATAATCCCAAAGCAAAAAGCGACTTCCTGTATTCGCTTCTGGTGGACTGTGCAGGCTCAGAAACCAGAAAACTTGGCAGAGTCTCAGGACGCGGTTGGCGCCAGACTCTCGGTCATGTGGTGGGTCGCCAAGTCCAGCAGCTGAAGACAGCCATTGTATCTCGGAGTCCCGGCAACTTAAAAGTGAAGCAGTCAGTGTTGGGATTTCCTCAGAAGGTGGTGGTGAAACTGAGAGCCCGCGAGTCAGGCCGCGCTCCCCACAACAAGCACATCCGTGAGAGGCGTGCGGGGCCATTCACAATGCCCACAGCCCTCAAAAAGATGACCCTCTCCAACTTTCCCTTCTCCACACATGGGCCCCATTTTAAGAAAATGTGATATTCCAAAACTGATTTTTCAAAATACCTAACGTGCTCATTATCTGCTTTGCAGAAGAGATAATACAGCATTTTTCAAGCAGTTTTCAACTTGGAGAAATGCAGCAGTCAATTTTTTTTGGCATTTCACTTCTACAGCTATAGTCCTCTTTATAAGTGCATCAATTTGGATGCTAACCCATCACTACTCTTAGACTAAAGAAGCTAAGAGGTACCAAATGCAACATTTAAAAAGGCTCCTCATCTCTTTACAGACAGAACACCCCTTCACAGGATGACGTGAATTTTATCTCGTATACACTTAAAGACTCCCTCCCAGGGAGCATTATGATTCTGTTACCTCTTTCTCGGATCTCTTTAAGTGGTTGCATCTGTCCAGGAACTGATATCCAGCCATGACCCACTCCTTCTGGATCAGACTCTGGAATCCTGCGATTGTCCTAAAATGGGGATCCAGCATCACTTGAACAAGAGAAGCTACAACACAGCTCAAGTCTCTTCCCTCTTCCTCTGTCAAGAAAATGGAAAGAAAATGAATACTACTTAGAAAAATGCTGAGAGAAGGGGGAAGAAAGAATAAAGTGGGTAATACATTACTCTCTGCTTAGGCTATCTTGAAAATAATCCAAGTTAGGAAAGTTCACTGGATTCCAGCAACTCTAAAACATTACAGACTTTCAGATCAATTAGTGTCTAATGGGAGATAGTCTTTTATACATGAATATTTTCCAGAAAACAGAACAGCCCTCATACTTTTTACATTTCAGTGATTTGTGGTGGAAATCTTGCATGAGACTGTTCCTCTTCTGTTTCCTAAGAACATTAAATATACTCTTTCTACTGGCAACTCCATATGGTGACTCAGAAGTGAATGAGGGGGATGGGACGGTCCACCGTTACCTGAAAAGGTGGCAAACATTTTCCTCCCATCTTTTATAGTTTGCATCCATTTCAATAACACCAGTAAATACTCTGATATCAAAGCCAGCGAAAGAAATCAGGGAAAAAAAAGTCTACCAGTATCCCTTGTAATTAGATTATAAAATCATTAACAAAATATGAGCAAGTCAAATTATCTCATGAATGCAAGAATCTATTCCAGGAATGCAAGGCTAGTTTAACATCCATCTAACAAAGTAACACTTCATATAAATAAAATCAATGATAGAAATAACATAATCATCTCATTAGATGCATAAAAATTATTTGTGTGATCAAAATCCAAAGTTCATTCTCAATAAAAACTCTCATCAAACGAGGAATACAGACATACTTCAACCTCATAAGAGGAATCTATGAAAACCCACAACCAACATCATTCTTTAAGGATGGTAACTCCTAGAATTGAGTGATTCCACTTCTATGCACCTACCCACAAGAAATAAACAAGTATGTCCCCATGAAGACTTTTAAAGAAATGTTCACAGCAGCGTAATTCATAACAGCCACACATGGAAATAAACCCATGTCCATCAACAGCTAATATATAAATAAAATGTGGTACTGACAAAGGAACACTATTCAGAAATTTTTTAAAAAAATGCTACATGCTACATGAATGAACCTCGCAAGCATGTATGTTAAATGAAAGTAGCAAGAAGCAACAGATCACATAGTGTATGACTGTTTCCATGACACATGCAGAGAGAGCCAATCTACAGAAACAGAGAGCAGACTAATGGTTGTCTGGGGCTGGGACACAAGGAATCTTTTTGATGTGATAAAAAATTTCTAAAACTGGACTCTGAACTCTACAGTTACTCTGTATATTTACTAAAAAATAATGATTTCTACACTCAGAATGGGACTCTGTATATTTACTAAAAAATAATGATTTCTACACTCAGAATGGGTGAATTTTACACTAAGTGAATAATAACCTATTTCAAAAACATGTTCTGCAAAAAAAAAGTGTTAGTAAAATGAAGGCTTGGTATCTCTTCTAAGCCTTTTGTATTATAACAAATGCTTCAAAACATGCGCTAAGTAGGAGTTTGCAATAGGGTAAGAACACCCACTGGCTCAGAGGACAGATTACTGGGTTGCTGGGTTCTGCAGGCATCTGTGAATTAAATAACTCTGACTCCATCAGTTAAGGATTACTTGGAATAGTGCATCACTATTCTTTTCTCCCCCGAAAGGTTTTAAATATCTTTACTTTGCTCAAGTCAGTTAAATTTGACAGTTGGTAAAAATACTTTTGTAAGCTTTAGTAGCATAGCATATTCATGAAGTATGCAATGTGAATATCATAAAATAAGGTAGCTCATGGTTTATGAAACTTAATCATTGGTAAGCTTAGAAATTCTTTTAGTTGTAAAGCTATTTCACATATAATTATCGTTTGCTTAACTGAAATATTTTTATATTGTACTGTACTGCTCCTAAACATCAGACAAACTTCACATTATTGGCTATTCAACTCCATTTTTTGATACCCAACTCTTTATCTTTAGAGTCCAATCCAGCGTGATCTAAAGGCATTTAAGCTGAAATCTGTATGAATTTCATACAGAGAAAAGGACGCTCTGCCAAGATTAACACTCCGTATGACTCTAGCGGGAGCTGTGACCCACACTTCTCAAGCTACAGGAAGGAAGGTTTAACACAGGGCAGAAAAGTGGACTCCCTTCTATTCCTCTGTCTGCTGCCGCTGGACCACAGCTGTCCTCGACTGAGGTGCAGAAGCTGTAGTGTCTGGTGGCACTGTGGACAGTAAGAGATGGCTAGGAGTCATGTGACTGAATGGACTGCAGACATCACCGAGCTGCCTGGCATGGTGACCAGTGTCACTGGTAATGAATTACCTTGTAGGATGACGGAGAGATGCCGGCTTTCTAGAATGTACACGAGTTCTGCTGAATGTTTAAGGAATGCCCTGGAAAGAGAAAGGGAAAAATACTGTCAAAAAAATCGGATTTCCACTATAAATATAGGTGTATGAAATCACATATTTCATACACATATATGTGTATAAAATCAAACACACCTAATCTTCTACTATACTGTATTCTCAATAACCCTTATGAATTTCATCAGTATTTATGTGATTCTTCAACAGAAGAATCTTTCATTTTTTTAATCAGGGAAACTCATCAACCCTTTTATAAAAAGGGGATTGATTTACATGACATTCTTTTTTTTTTTTTTAAGATTTCATTTATTTATTTGACAGAGAGGGAGAGATCACAAGTAGGCAGAGGGGCAGGCAGAGAGAGAGAGAGCAGAGAGCCCAATGCAGTGCTCGATCCCAGGACCCTGAGATCACGACCTAAGCCGAAGGCAGAGGCTTAACCCACTGAGCCACCCAGGCACCCCGATTTACATGACATTCTTGAAATCACAATCACAAAACACAGAGATCAGTGGTTGCAGGGACAGGGGTGGGGATGCAACTCTGAAGGGGCAGCACAGAGGCCCTATGGTGACAGAGCAGGTCTCTATCCTGACTGTGGCAGCTGCAGGGATCTATACGTGCACAGATACACAGACCGCCGCACGCACGCACGGAAACACGAATAAATGGATGAAATCTGAATAAGGCCTATACCTTATACCACTTGGGTGGGTGTTGTTTTGTTTTAAAGATTTTATTTATTTGACAGAGCGAGAGTGCACAAGCACAGGGAGCAGCAGGAAGGAGGAGAGGCAGGCACCCCGCAGAGCAAGGCGCCTGATGTGGGACTCAATCCCAGGAGCCTGAGGTCATGACCTGAGCAGAAGGCAGATGCTTAACCAACTGAGCCACCCAGGCGCCCCGTGCCACGTGGTTTTGACACCATATTCTAGGTATGGAAGATGTTAGCACTGGGGGAAGCTGGTGAGGAGTAAATGGAGCACTGCACTGTTTTTGTACCTCCTGTGAGTCTGTAATTATTTCAAAATAAAAAAAGTTAAGTTCAAAAAAAGAAAGTGGCTGTACAAACCTTACATATTCTAACCACCGAGTATTTTCCAGTGAAGACAACCATTTTTCTTCAGTTTCTTCAAAAGGCTCTGCAATAAATATGGCAGTTATACACACATACGTGTTTAGGCATTTTAAAGAACTTTACGTGACCAGTATCAGAATTAAGTGATACACATCACAGGTTTTCATATTTAAAAGCTGGCTTTAAGAAAATATTATGCATTTTCATTTAACAATATAAACATTAAGAGACATGGTACAAGCCTATAAAAAACAAAACAAGGATTCCCTGGGCCTTGGTTTTCTTCATTCTGGCTTTCAGGGAAATTCTGGAGAGTCTCAGCACCTCTCTGCCTCCTAAGAGCCAGTGGTTCTCGCTTTCCCGGGGAGCCTCTGCTTGGAATCTGGAGCCTCACTCACAGCTTCCTGCCGGCAAACCCTGCCTCCCTGTCTCTCTCCACCTCCCTTGCCGTCCGCCCTGCCTCCCAGGACACGGTGTCTGTGACCACGGCAGGAACGAGGACACCTTCCCGGCAGGGCCTACATGCCCTCCCCAGTCCTGCCCGGCCTGTCTCCAGGTGTCTCTCACCTCATGAACTCCAGGCTCTGGTCACATTCCAGCAGACAGCCGAAAATCAATCCTGTCACTGTACTTTCTTAACACTCCCCCACCCCGCCAGCTCTCCTTCCAGGCCAGTGCCCCCTTGCCGTCGCAGACCTGCCCCAGTGGCTGCCTCTCCTGGCTCCTGGGTAACAAGGAGCCCTCTCTGGGCACCCTTCGGGAAGGACTCACTTCACACCAAAGATGCTTCCGTGAGTCACCCCCTCCCAGGGACACACTCAAAGCACCTGAGAAGCACCTGCTCAAACACAGGATTAGAACTCAGAGGCCACACAGATTACAACACGGCTCTGTCTGAAATCCATGTCAAGTTCCATATCTCACAATGTAACTGTCTGCATGAAAATCTCAGTATGTTTGTCTGGAAGGTAAGCTCACTGTTCTCCTTGGCACTTTTACCAAAGGATCCTACCATGACAATTCATGCTTTGAAAGTGATTTCATTGGATTATTTCTTTCCTCCAAAACAAAAAGCAGTTTAAACACCTCATTTTCTAAGAGCTTCTGATATTGTCACATATAATAATTTGTAGATATTTCAATGAGCCTCAACTTAAATATGTCTATTTGTGTATTTTCAAGGAATATAACTTTTTCTAACATACCTCATGCAATGCTGTAACCCCCATTCATTATATACATACATATATATATATACGGATATACACATACACACACACAAAATGAAATTACCATTAACGCATAGTTGCTTAAGTTTCACAAAAGCCGCCTGTATTTCTTGAATATTGGGCAAGGTCTTATCCAAATCTGATTTGTAAACATCACTTCTCTGTGGATGACTTTTAGTAACTGCGTTACAAATCCTAATAAAGACAAAATCCTTGAGTCATTCATTCATGCCACACATGTTTTTTGAAGACTTATTATGAGCTAAAGCACTACTCTAAGGGCTGGAGACAGACGAATGACACCGGTGGGGCCTCTGCTCTCACAGGGCTTCTATGCTTAGTGATGGGAGGATAAATGAACAGGAAACACGCTGGCGTGAAGGCCATGGTGGCTTCACCGAATGAATACAGGCTAGTTCAGGTCACGTGGTTGGAAAGGCTTTTCTGTGAAAATGATACTGACGTCAAAACCCAAATGACTAGAAGCCATGCAAGATCGGTGGGTAAGTGCTCTGGGAAGAGGTATGGTAAGGGCAAAGGTCCTCTGGTGGACACAAGCTCAGCTGTGGAGAAACCTAGAGAAGGCCAGTAGGGCTGAGCTCATGAGTCTACGGAAAAGGGGGTGGAGAGAGCGCAGACAACGAAGACAATCTGTCTTACTTATGAAGGGTGGGAGAGCTGGGAAAACAAAGGAATTAAAACAATTTGCAGCTTAATAAAGTTAAAGATTAAAAGTGCCACTGGTTGTAAGAGTTTAGAAAGAACCCTGGCCCAGCAGTGCTGCAGGCTTCCCTCTAATAGCCGCGCCCCTTCCTGAGCACTTCAGGAGCAGACATGGCAGTCAACACTGGCCTCAGAGCAGGACACGACAGAGAGGTCACTTTCAACGTGACCAAGGTAAAAAATCCATCAGAGATTACGTGAAGGCAGTCACCCTCCTTTCCAGAAACCTGAAGGGTCCTTTGAGGGTCACTTGTCGGCTATTTGCTTCAACAAACATGGCTTTCTTAGGTATGGCAGTGTGGGAAAAAACCCTAACATCTGGCTGGCTGTACCAATAATAGTGTGTAATATACAATTTGAGGCTCTCTGAGCCAGTTTTCAAAGATCTGTTCCTTTGTCCTCATCTGTTTTGTAAGTATTGAATAAGTATCTGATACAGCAGGTATTTCCTGAGTGCTGAACGTACAACAGTGTCCAAAACACAGTCCCTTTAGCTCACAGCCTCATAGCAAAGACAGGCAGTAACCAAACTAACACACATATACAATTAAAAAACCAAAGTAAGTGTTACGATGAAAACAGCCATGGAGAATGTGTAACTCGAGGTCTGATCGAATTTAGGAGGTGAGGGACAGCTTATTTTCAGGAGTGCTGTCCGAACAGAGATATAAAGAATGAGTGAGCACCGAGCGGGTGGGGTAGAGAGTGCGTGAGGATAAGCATGAAGACAGCCTGCCTGAAAGGGAACAGCACCAGTGAACATCAGGTGGGAAAGCCCCGGCATAGTCCACGGGGCCAGGGCACGGAGCAATAGGCCTGGTACCGGTGAGACACGGGAGGAAGGCATGAGGGCCCCTGACACACTGGGGGTGGAGCTGGAGTGGACACATGGGTTTGTAAGATTTTGAGAAAGAGAAAAGACAGAATTTGATGAACTGAATGTGGGGAAGGAAGAGGAAGAGAACATATCCAGGATGATTCCTGGGTTTCTGAGAATAGGCTGGGAGAGGGCATGGTGCCCGTGCTGGCATCGAGTTTGGACATCATGAGTTTAAAGGGCCTTTAAGACTTCCACAGAAGAGGGGCACCTCGGTGGCTCAGTGTTAAAGCCTCTGCCTTCAGCTCGGGTCATGATCCCAGGGTCTTGGAATCGAGCCCCGCAGCGGGCTCTCTGCTTAGCAAGGAGCCTGCTTCCTCCTCTCCCTCTGTCTGCCTCTCTGCCTGTGATCTCTGTCTGTCAAATAAATAAATAAAATCTTAAAAAAAAAAAAAAAGAGAGAGACTTCCAGAAAAGATGTCACATTAGGGATATAAATTTTATGATCACTGACGCCACAGCCACAGATGAACTTCTTGAAGAAGGAAATAGAGAATAGGAAGCAGTGGCCTCAGACAGCTTCCAGGTAGTCCGCAAAGAGCCAGGGCTGCAGAGGGCACACAGTACCAGTGGGGCAGAGGGGCTGCAGGAGAGTGGGAAGGAGCAGAGCGCTTTAGGGACAGACAGAGCGCTGAATGCCCTCTGCTTTAATGACCAGGAGCTTAGATCTTAGACACACCCAACTAATAGAGAAGTCTGATTTATCCTGAAGTATCTCAACCGGAAACCACTGCACTTTGGAAGTATGTTCAAGGTGACACTGGTATAGCAAGATGTCAGCAACGTAAGATCCTCCGGTGTCTTAGAAGCCAAAGGGTTAAATTATGTTTAGTATAAACTTCAATGTTAATTTTAATATATGCACATTTTTTTTCAAAATGGTAATTCATGTACAGAATACATGCTGCTAACTAATTAATAAAACTATGCCGTTTCCCAACTATTTTCAAGTAGTCAGGAGTTTACTGTACTCATTTAGGATAACTAAAACGTCCCAAGTAACAACAGCCATGTCCTGATTACCTCTGGTCAATTTTCCTCTGCTGCAGCACGTCTTTTATGAGGGCCATTCGCACAAGAGCACTGCCGTTCGAGTGGCTCCAGCACCAGAGCTAGGAGAGAAGCAGAGCCTTTACTTAACTGGGCAGAAGAAAAAGACATCGGAGTGAATGAAATCCAATAGACATCACTTACTGGCATCCTTCTTCCAACGAAAGAATGGGAAAAGATCTTCAGATCTTGGTCTGCTAAAGAACTTGGCACTACAAAGTATTCTGGAAGGCTGGAGAGGAAAAAGCAAACTGTGACACAACAGTCCTGTGCTTTAGGCAAGTAAATGTGCTTTCCAGATGCCATGTATACACATTTATGCCCATTTAGTGTGTTCCCTACTTGACGGCCGCATGGCATCTACTGTGGAAGACGAGGCAGACCCTAGACATCTCCGCCTAAAACATGTATCATGGGGTCAATTATCATAGAACTAATATTTATAGCAAGGGAAAACAGCCAAAGGAGATGCATGAAATATTCTCCAAAATGATTTTTAATCAAAGATGTATTCGGTTTCTGAAAAACATATCCATCTTTGTTCTCTGTGGGCAAGGACAAAAGGTACGGAAGACAAAACCAAACCCGAGCCACAAACCCAAGAAGCTTTAGCTCCTTCTCTCCGTCTTCTAACCATCTCCGTCCCCAGAAGACACCCAGACTCCAGGACACTGCCTGGACAGCAACTCCTAGCAGGCAGGCTCACTGCGCCCGAATGCATCCTCCTTTCTCTCTCCTTCCCTTATCTTTAAAACACCCATGGAAGCACTATTAAAAACAAATGTTCCGGGGCGCCTGGGTGGCTCAGTGGGTTAAGCCTCTGCCTTCAGCTCAGGTCATGATCTCAGGGTCCTGGGATCGAGCCCCACATCGGGCTCTCTGCTCAGCAGGGAGCCTGCTTCCCCCTCTCTCTCTGCCTGCCTCTCTGCCTACTTGTGATCTCTCTCTGTCTATCAAATAAATAAATAGAAATCTTAAAAAAAACCCAAAAAAACCAAATGTTCCATTCATGGTAACGTGGAAGTCACCAGAGAGCAGAGTCTGATTATGACGCATAAGAAGTCTGGACTCACCAAGTGGAGATCATGTAACCCTCGTTAATAGAACACACTCTCCAGCCGGAGGCACCCGTCCTCTTGATTTCCCGGTCCCAGTCCGAGTATGTTTCGAAGAGCGGAGTTTTTTGGGTGCTGCCAGCTCCGCCGCCGCCTCCTGAGGGTATTCCGTTAATTTTGTTGGCTACAAGAGAAAGCGGTATGATTAATTTTATTGCAAGGTCCCATTTCGTCCCACGTGCCCTCTCCGCTCTCGGCGCCTCCTGTCAGGAACACGCGCGGACGGGCGCCTCCTCCCTGCGAGTGTCTCGAGTCTCCCTCGGGTGCTCCGACTGCTCCCAACGGTCCTGGGAAAGAGGCAGCCCTCCTCTTCTCCCAAGAACTCCCTTTGTTTCGTCCTTATCAGCTCTTTCCTGACTCCCTCGGCACCGTTGGGTTTTCTGTCCTCCTACTGGCCCTTTCTCCTCTGCCTTCAAACACTAATAGGTCACCTTGATTTTGAAAAGACTTTCACTAGGCCAAGCTGCACCACTCCAGCTACTGCGCTCGATACACATTTTCCCTCCTCCCCATTACTGACGATCTTCCCGAGACGAGGAGCAATGCCTGCTGCCCAGCTCTGCTCCTCTTCCATGGTCTTCTGTCCCTATCGTTTCATGGAAGCCACTCACAAGCCTCCCTCATCCCCCTGCCCTAAACTGTGGGGTAAATTCAAATCCTTGCTCATTTTTTCCATATGTTTTGCCTGGAACAATGAATGCATCCAAACACGTCTGCTCTCGACCAAATCTTTCATCCTTCGAATATTGACGCCCCACTCTTTTCTACGGTTCATTATAAAATCCTTGGTCTCCTGTATCTACTCCAATTTCCTTTGATAAGTTCACAAGGGTTCCTTGTGCTCCATCCACCACAGGGCCACTCCCATCTGGGATTTCAGCCGAGGGCCTACCCTTGAATTTCCTCAGCAAGAAGCCCTCTCTCATGGAGAACTGCTGTACTCTGTGACATGCCCACAGACTCAGGAAAACCAACAGAGTGACCAGAGGGAAAAAGAGTATCTCAGCAGTCAGCCTCATCTACCCTGGCAATCTGAGGTGACAGACAACACAATCTTTCCCGGTCCTGTGTCTCACTGCTGCAGGTGGCAATGGTGGTAGCAAGGTTCTAGTCTGACATCCCCGACACGACGTTCTGCAGCACTCAAACCAGCCTGCAGCCTGCTACAGGACCCAATGCCCCCAAATCGTGCTTTCGTGATGCTATACCCTTGTCCCAAACTTTCCCTCATGGTCATTTTCCAACTTCCTCAAGCAAACCTAAATGGTTTTGCTTAAAAAGCCCTTAGATAATCAACCCAACCTTTCATTACTGCCTAAGCCCCGTGCTCCCCTGTAACCACAGAAACCCCTTCACTGTCCCAAGAACATGCCATGCCCACTTCTGTGGGCCATTTATTAACACCGGGTGCAGACAGGTATTTCTGGAGAACTTCCCATGTGCTAAGGCCTGAAAATTTAAAAATGAGTGCAGTTTTATCTGTATCTTGAAACTGCCAACAAGACAATGGAGGGTAAGCTCGGCCCCAGTCACAGTGAGCAGGATGTACAGGCGCAAGGACAGCCCAGGGGAGGGCGCCCTTGGTACTCACTGGAGACGGAGGCCGGGGCACGAAAGGCCTCAGGATCTGACCACACTTGAACAGAGAGCTAAGGAAGGAGCCCAATGTTGCCAGGTGGCTGGCAAGATGAGAAGAAGGTAGGCATGCTGGGTAGAGCAGAACATAAAAAACATGGTGTAATTGTTTAATACCAGCTAGAGCATGAGAGATGCAAGGGATGGTGGAAGAGAGGCCAGAAAATGAGATGGAGCCAAGACTCTTGGTCTCTGCTGCCCCAAACAGTAGCCATTAGCCACATGTGTGATTGAAATAAAATAAAATAAAGTAAAATAAAATAAAGTATGCAGTTGTACCAGCCACATTTCCAGTGCTGAACAGCTGCATGTGGCTAGAGGCTCCTATACCAGAAAATGCAGAGGAGAGAACATTTCCCTTCCTGGACAGCGCTACTCTAGATTAGAAAGGGTCTTATGCACCATGTTCAGAATTCTGAATTTTATGCTTTAAGTGGCATCGGAATTACCCATTCTGATTTCAGCAGAGCTTATTTAATAGTAAAACGCTAAAGCTAAGCACATATCCTGGAGTGCCACTCCCTCACAGAGCCTTCTCCAGAGGAGCTGTAACAGCGAAGTCTGCTGAGGAACTTGAGCTGTCACCTCTCTGGGAGGCAGAACCTTCATGGAATGTCCAGGCAACGGTCACATTACTCACAGTGTCCCAACACCAAAACCACAGAAAGCTATTCAACATTAGAAGATATAATTCATCGTGCGATCAAATTACAGAGGAAAAACAAACCCCTTATGATCAGTTCAAAGTGCAGAAAACTATTTGATCAAGTTCAGTACCTACACATAATTTAAAAAAACAAACTTCAGTAAACTGGGAATCAAAGGGAAATCCCTTACTTGATAAAGGGTAATTACCAGAAACACACAGTAAACATTATCTTCATAAAAATCCGGAACAGAAATGATGCCTGCTATCCCGATTACCAGTCAACACTTGACCAGAGGTCCTCACCACGCGCTGAGACAACCACCACCAAAAAGGAAGTAATAAAGAGCACATTCACCATTTTTAAAGAGCTATCAATGCAAACAGTTTGGCAGGATACGCTCAGCTAGGAGTCTAGAATGGAACACTTTTGAGTGTTTTGAAGTTAGAGACTTTAGTAAGCTACTGAGAACATACAGTTTATGAGACGGTTTCTCTAGCAAGATGTAGTCTGCTCTAACTATGAAAAGACAAATTTTCTGAAGATCAGGAGAGAAAACCGATAAGATATTACACTGTTTACTATTTTACAGGTTTTGGTTGTTGAAAACCTGTCCATTTCTCAACCACTAGAGCTAGGTTATATGTTTACATCTTCTTCAGTGACAGCTTATTAGAGAATGTGCAGCGGATATTTAATATGGCATCAGAGAGTCTGGAATTCTAACGCTTTCCAGAAAGTCCAAAAGGCCTGATGCCTGTGGCCTGCTCTTCAAGCGGATTACTAATGCGTGCAGCAACACAGTGGCAAGATCAGTCATATTACGAAGATCCAGCTTCCCTCAGAGTTACCTGAGGCTTTAGGACAGCTCCTCAGCCAACTAAAAGTGAAAACCAGATAGTAAGCACTCCTGACCTTGGCTACCTTCTTCTTTTTTTTTAAGATTTATTTATCTGACAGAGAGTGAGGGTGAGAAGAACACATGCGCACATGTGTGCATAAGGGGGGTGGGGGGAAGGGCAGAGGGAGAGAGAGAGAATCCTCAAACAAACGTCCCACTGAGTGCGGAACCCGACGCAGGGCTTGATCCCAGGACGCTGAGATCATGATCTGAACCAAAATCAAGAACTGAATGCGCTCAATCAACTGAGCCATCCAGGTGCCCCATCTTGGCTATCCTCTGTGACACAGCTCAGAAGTCTGGATCCCATGCTGTGCTGAAATTATCGGAGAATTTCCACTTAACTAGCCCCATCTACATTTAGAATGGCCTCAAAGAACAGCAAAGACAGTAAAAATGGTCAACATATGAGAAGAAACCCTATCGCTTTGACAATACTGCAGGAATAAGAAGTCATGAAGGATGTTAAGGTTTGTAAAAACAAAGCTGTGATGTTATGTTCAACAGGGTGAGTCAACAAAATAGTTCTAACCAGGAGACTTGGACTTTGGGCCTGGGGCACAGCTGGTATGGCTGCCTTTCTAAAAGCTCCTCCGGGAATTCTGATACAGGACGCTGGTTGGGAATCACTAGTATTCAAGAGACAGCTACACTGAGAATCTTAAAAGAATCAACAGGCAAAAAACTTTAAAAATGTCCACAGTTTCAAATGATGATGCCTGCTATGTACTCTGCAAGTGGTTTTCAAATAAGCATTTCATGGAAAAAAATCTAATACCAAGGCATAGGTTAATAAAAAGGAGAAAATCACAAAATAAAATAAACCATCGAAAATGAACATTTTCTGCCCTGAGACTACACGACAATTTGAGCTTATATCACAGCATTTGCAAGCTCAGTGTCTGCCCTGGGGTAGAGCTGCTAACACTGAGGCTACAGATAACTTCGTGAGGTTTTCTTTTCTTTCTTTCTTTTTTTTTTTTTTTTGAGCAGGGGAGGGGCAGCAGCAGAGGGAGAAAGAGAATCTTAAGCAGGCTCCATGCCCAGGGCAGCACCTGATGCAGGGCTCCATCTCACCACGCTGAGATCACAACCTGAGCCGAAATCAGGAGTCAGACACTTAACTGACTTGAGCCACCCAGCTGCCCCAACTTCATGAGGTTTTCAATTCTCCAGACTGGAAGCATAATCTGACAGCTTACCAATTTTACTACAAAAGTCCATCTGTACTTTTGTGACATTATCTGCCCAATAACAACCTGACTGATGAAAGCAGAATCCTTGTGGTTTCTTTCAAGATAAGAAAGGAAGAACCCAGAACCACTGTGTGTTTGTGCCAGCGCCTCCTGAGGGGTTCCAAGCCTAGGGGTGCTAAGCAACGTCCTTTACTTCGGGATCCTCACAGCAGTACTTGGATGACTGGTGAGCTCTGCAGAGATGGAGTTTTCACTCAAAGGATGCCAAACGTGGAAGAAAACCTCAGAGTGCTTAAGGCCATCTAAGAGAGTCTTTCCCTAGATAACTGCAGGGGATATCCTCTAACTCCAGATCTTATTCATGGAAACAGCTTTGTCACCTACCTGCCTGCAAAAAGGGCTTCTTTATTCTTTAATCCAGCCAATGAATCAAGGTGGCATCCAGAAGTTCAAGAGTGGATTATTGGGCATCTTTCACTCACAAATTAATGAATTCTGACTGCAGTGTGTGGATAGTTCAGGCTTCTTTTGATCTTAAGGATGCAGTTTATGCTTCTGCAACAGCACGGAAGGATATTAAAGGGTGTTACCCTATGAGGAATTGTAACAAAACTCTGGCCAAGTGTTATGTTTATGAAGTACCTGTTAAAGCAGGAGGTGACTGAAGGATGTAATAAAAAAAAAGTGTCCCTGAATATTTTAAGTATTAATTATCAAACTTTATCAACAAAGCTTTATATAAGAAGACATACAGAACCGATTGATGTAAATAAGAAAATCCCCTAGCAGAGCTATGGATAGAACAACTATTTAAGGTATTGTTAACCCAGAGATGCCCACAAGGAATGGATGAAGAACACTGAGAAGAAACCGGAGCAGGCATCAGGTTCCCAAACGCATAATGAAGTTTTAGTGCATTTGCTGAGCTCAGGTCATTACATAACTGCAGAAATCCATGAACCTATATCCTGTACAGAATCACTTCTGTTAGAAAAAAAAAAAAAACCGCATCAAGAATTGATCTGTATCATAAATTAAAGTGGGAATCAAAGACTCTTAGAACTCTTGGACCTCTTGAAACTTTCATTTCAGCTACTCTCTTGCAAGTGTGGGTGAGGATCTTATTGAAAATAACCTTGATGATCATGGTCTGTAGCTTGATGATGACCCAAAGAAATATTCACCTAATGAGTAGTGCCGGATCTACAATACTTTTATGTTTAGACAATAAGTGAATGTGTAATTTATATTAAGAAAGAAACTTTAAAAATAATTTGTTCAAGCCTAAGTTACAATTGGTTACATTTTGATAAGAAAAATTAAGTTACAAATACTTTGTCTTTCATTTCTATAAATACAGCACTATATGATAAGAGCTACTCCCTCTGCAAAGCGTGACTTTCACATACCATCTCTATGGTGTTTACAAAGATCTTTTAGAGTAGTGAAAATATACTTATACCATATGCACCTGTAGATACTCTGTATTTTTCCTACATCTTAATGTATTTACAATATAATAATGCTCAAATATGCTTTTATTACATAGGTTAAGTTACTATAGTATGTTATGTTTTGAAATAATAAAATGAAAGACCAGTATAATTAATAATTTGTAAGATCCTTTTCCTGACCATGTTAGGGTGAACTGATCTTTGATTGTAAATACACAATGGATTTATTTTTCTTCCTTAGTAGTGGGAGAACATGTGCCTTAGTAGGTTGAGTCAACCTGTGGTCCGTAATCCACAAGGGGCTAATATGAGACATGACCCCTTTGTTTTTCCTCTTCCCTTTATCAGATTTTTTTAAATGGCTGATTAAAATTAAATTTGCATGTAAGAAATGTACAGAATTACATGATCATCTGGAATTTTCCTTGGTGATGTCATCACTGAATAATCACATAGTCAGGAAGTATATGAATAGTACTACTTTACTTTTACAAAAACTGCCTGGAATGTACTTGTCCTTTGGACAAATGCTCCTCTTCCTTTCATCAGTTTTATTAAGAAATATAAGTTCAGTATTTTGATGACCTCAATGATCATCTCTCCAATAAAAAGTTTAACCACTTCAGCTTTTGCATAAAATCACACCATGTCAGAAAAGATCATGCATTTCAAATATAAAGTTGAGACTATTTCAACTCAAGCTATCAATTAAAAATGGGGAGGAGGGGGATCTTTCTTGACTGTAAAATACAAGCCAGGGACCACTGGTAAAAGACCTAACATGATTCTTATAAACCTATGTTTATAGCTACTTACAGGTTCTTCCTGGTCACTTTCTAATAAATAATCTAACAAATCTCGCCTCTTTTAGTATATAGTGCTTTATTCTCTAGCAGTTATGAAGCTAATAATTCTACAATCATTAAAGCTCATGTACTTGGAAGCCTCTGATAAACATAAGAATAAAACTTATACAATGTAAAGTTAGTTACAATATTTAGTATTTTCATATTTACCTGAATTGTGGTATTTTTTCCCAACATATTCAAATGCAAAGAGTAGCTGGAGGTCTGTTGGCTGGGAATAATGAGCTATTGCAAGGCATACCTAGGAAAAATTCTACATTTAGAATTTGATTTTAACACACTTATTTAAATGAAATGTACAATAAGGCCTTGGTTACTGGGAGCATCATCTTGGGTGGGCCAGTGATTATAGATTCTTATTTACGTGTTTTTTTCTGTTGAAGCTAGAATGGGAAAGAGCTCCCTAAGGCCGTATCTCATTCATTGTTGTGCCCCCAGGACACTGTTTATAATCTTTAGGGAGTACATGGTTAAGTATTTAGTAAGTGCTTGCTAAGTTGAATTTTAACAGGAAAGTAATTTTATTCAAATAAAGAAACTTGAAACCTAAAGAAGCATTCTCCAAAAAGGTAGTGACATACAGGTAGAGATATAGATATAGATATATATACATACATACTCCTAAAGAAAGGATTAAAAAAAGTTTCATTTTTGGTGGACTGTAATGATTTAATACCAGCAATCTGGAAGGCTTAATATAAGGTATGAAATTTTAATGCTCACAATCTCATGCATTAAAAAAAACTAGACTTAATAGGAAAGTTACAATCACAAAAAGTGAAAATTAGCAAGAAACCCAAAAAGTACAGGGTGACTCATTAAAAAAACCAAACAACTGTGTTTAAGAAAATGCTTTGAGACTACGTCTAGGATGGAGTGTGGGCTTCTCCATCGAACAGATCAGGCCATGAATCATAGTGTCTACCAAACACTTGCCCTGTAAATGATATAAAATCAGTTCACCTCTCTGAGCCTTGGTTTGAGCAACTGTAAAATGAAGATAATACCTATGCCTATGGTAAGGATTAAATCTTAATGCATGCCTTGGCCTCTGCAGAAGCGCCATACATGGAAATATGGTTTATATCATTTCCAACTGCTGTTGGAGAGAAGGAAGGACGGACAGTGCTCTATGTTGACAACGCTCTGGATAGACTGCAGAAGAAAATATTCTTAAATGATTGGAACAGAAAGAAGAAATTTAAGACATATGAAAGGAGAGAAGAGAAGATCTTACTTAAAAAGATTAAATGTTATTTAGAAGGAAAAGCATTAAGCCAAAACAATGTATTTCTGACAGGGAGTAAGCAGGAAAAGTTTAGTTGTTAGTCCATGTTGATTAGTGGTGTTTGGGAGGGTTGACGCAAATTCTACTAATGGGTCAACTATGTGTCAAGTTCCTGTTTAACAAGTATACTAAAAGTCTTCTATAGAATGTTTCCTGTCTTACTAAATTAGAATATATACACAAATAAAAGGAGTTTATCACTAGTCTTAGTTTTGACTAAAAGCAACGAAAGATTCTTGAAACTTTTATGTAATACCTCAATTTTCTTGACTACAAGGAAAGCCTTCTAGAACAGTCCCAGTTATGCAATTAGGAGACAGTAACCTACATTCCCATCCCAAATCGGTCAGTCTTCCTCAGACAGCTTCTTCTAGCAGCAAAACTACTGACCTCCGTACCTGAAGTAGTCCTCAACCACCTCCTATTCTTCTGGTTACCATATGTAGTTTATAAGCTTTGTTGTACTTTTCTCAAGATTATCTTTCACTTTTGTTCCATTTCCCTGCACTACCACAGCCATATTCTTAAGCCATACTCACCCTTCGGCATTTCTGTGAGCTTCCCTGTATTATGGGGAAAAAAAAAAAATCCACAATGCCTAAGAAGTCTCTTCTAAAGAGGAAATTCTGACCAGCAACTGTGTTTCCCAATAACCTGCTATGGTTCCCAGATACCTGCCTAATAAAATAAATCTCATTCTTGATTCTTCACCACGCTGGCTCTCCTCTACCAGACATCGCTTCTTTTCCCATGTTCCCTCAGTGGTCTCCTGTCAGAACAACATATCTGCCCATATTTCATATTTTGCCTGCCTTACTCTCAGCCACCTACCCGCCACACTCTGCCTGAGAAATTCTTCTCCACTGCTCCGCCAACCACACTGTCCCTGTATCTACGAGCTTCATTGAACTTAAATCTCTTCACAGTCTTCCTAGTCCAAGCTGATTTCACAGTATTAACTGCAGAAACCCTTCTGTTCTCTGTGAAGAACAACCACTCTGATATAAAGTGTCCCTTCTGTTAGCTGTGCTTGTGTAGCTGAATGAATTTCAAAGTATTCATGACATAGTTTTGAGGGTAGATGGAAAAGGAGTAGGGGTTCTTCGTTTTACTTCCACCATTAAATTCAATCCCTCAAGGGTAGATGCTACCTCTGTCATTCATTGGACAGGTAGTTCCTGCCCATCCACCACATCCAAAGCCCTGGGGCTGCAGCAATGAACAACACAGACGCAGATCCCCGGCCTCTTGAAGTTTACATTCTACAAGGGGAAGACAGACATGAAGCAAGACAAATAAGAAAAACAATAGTGAGATCATCGTAAGAGCTAAAGGAAAAAATAAGCCCAGCGGGGGAGGGATATGAGGTGTTATGGTGAGGTAGAGAAGGGAGTAGATTAATAAGGTAGAGAAGGAGACCAAGAAAGACCTTTCTGTGCAGAGCCAAGTGAAGACCTGAAGACTTCTGCATTTTTGGTTTTCCTCAGCAGCTTTCTGAAGGTGCTTTGCGTACAGCAGCAGCTGCACTAAAAATACTAGTTGACAAAATTATTTACTAACATAGTAAGGAAAATCCTCTAAGCCAATGAAATGAGCATATCACGTTGTCTGACACATTTAGAAAGCAGCCACAGGCCTTGTCTACATAAAAGAAATTCACAAATCATTATGGAGTATGTTGTTTATGGTCACAAAGCAAAAACAAACAAAGCAAACCCAACTAGGCAAACCCAATGTAGCCCACTTTTAGAAAGCCCTTGAGAATAGCACACCACATCTATAAAGGGTCAGGAAACAAATGAGTGTGCCTAATAGCATCTCCAATGCAAGAAGACTATGAACAATCTGCGAAACCAAAGCTGGTTAATCACCTGCACAACGGCTGATTGGGGGTGGGGGTGGGAACAGGGGGCACACTTGAACTAGAGCTGATGCTGAGTAGTGTAATTCCAAGTGTGTATAACTTACTTCTACGTAACCTAATTAAGGGGCCTTCTTGGGGACCCAGATAAAGGCACATACCACTTGAGTTATCTGGGTTATATTCATGCTGTTATGTAGGACATTCTGAGAAGAGAAATAAAGCCAAGAATCCTCTCCCTCAGGCTTTTCCGTACACGCTCTTTAAAAAGCTTACGTCCATATTCCTAGCTTCCGTCACTAAGAGCTTGAAAGACTCAAAAAAGTAGGTCTCATTTTCATGTAAAATTATTCTAATTTTGCAACGTGCTCCACGGCATTAAAAATTTTTAGAAAAACTCTACATCTTTAAACACTGCTTCTGAAAATGGTTCATCTGCCCTGGCTGTCATAGGGAATGAAGAATATCTTGGTATTAAAGACATTAAATTATGGAGGGAAAAAAGTAAACTACTTCTGAAGTGATCTGTGGACCAAGGACAATCTTACGGACAGAAACCAGAAGTGCCCACAGTTAGTTTCACCTCTAAGACCAGCTGGGGGCGCGGCCCTGGAGAAGCTCAAACCTCAGCAAGTTCTAGCACACTGACAAAAAAAACTGGTTTCCTTATTTTGTGCTCCAAAAGCCACCAAGGAGTAAGTCTCAGATTCAAAGCAAAAAAAAAAAAAAAAAAAAGTTCAGGAAAAGCCAACTATTCTTTAAACAGATGGGTTGAATTTTCACTTTTAGAAAGTATGCCTGACAAGTGGTTCACAATCAACTAATCTGAAAATAAAGTAGAAATAAAGGGCATACATTTCACTCATCATCTTTATATACATGTACACACACACATATATATTTTGTAAGTAATAAATCATTAAAAACAATTTCTTTTTTTTGCTCCTCAGTTTTGAACAGAGGTTTTTCAAAAAGGAAAGGGTGGTTCCAAGTTGCTTTGAGGCTAGACACCCAATTCTGCAAAATCAAATTCCTTTTTGCTTTATACAGATCTGTCCCAAACGCTGACTTGTGACAGACCCAGAATTAGGAGGATGAACGCTAATGGATGCAGCAGCACAGTGTGATCTAACTTCATCCTATCGCAATTTAGGCAACACCAACTAGACTACCAGAGGGTTATAGAGCAATATTTAACAAAATGTGAACCAATTTAGCATTTCGAGATTTCATATTTCAAACAGAAATATAAATGCTTTTGTTATTTCAAAGCTAATCAGTGGTTTACCCACCAGAGAACTCTGAATGTGCATCTGGTCATTTTAAAGCAACTTATAAAATCAGAGCATTTCCACAGAAAATTTAGCATTCAAAATTTCCAGGAGGTAAAAATCAAGCTGTAGCTCCCCAACTGTTACCTAATTTTAGTTGAAAACTTTCACTTGAAATAAAAGAATATGCTAGAATTCTTTTTAACTCATGAAGCCAGTAAGTTTTGGCAGCATACATGCCTTCACCTCTGGTCTGAAACGTAAGTCAGGGAAAAAAATTCTCTTTATATTCTTACTGCCTCCAATTTTCTTTTCTGCACCTGCAACCCCCACCCACAACATGTCTGTACAAAAGACAAAAAGAGCATTTATTTCAGGCCTGAGGTTACATGCTTTTAATATTTTAAGACAGAGGAGAAAGGATTTGTGCCAGAAGTCTAGTCTTGGAAAAGGGCATAAACAGTTGGACTAGGGTGTTTCATGTATACAGTTCCGTGCAGTCCCCTTCTTCACTTACCAGCAGCACAAGACAAGGGATATCCTGAATTTCCAGAGCACTCAACTGTTTCATTCATTTGGCAACTAATTACTTATGTGAAAACATCTTTTATGCCACTACTTTGTACCACTCTTCAATTTTCATGTGTTTCTGCTCTAATCTTCTCAACTAAGCACACAACTTCACACTTAAAAAATGACCAGCAGGTATTTCTTAGAAGGCTCAAGAATGAGGCCAAATAATTATGATTTCCAATTACTGAAATAGAGTCATCTGAAAAATATAGTTGACAGTGGGAGAGAGGGAAAATTTCTGAAAGACTATTGGGCCACTGTATCAATTTCTTACTTAAATAAAAAAAAAAAACCTGTCCTAAATCTCTTAAGATCTATGGTGTCCCTGTTCTTTTTTTTTTTTTTAATTTTTATTTATTTTTTAAATTTCTTTTCAGTATTCCAGAATTCATTGTTTATGTACCACACCCAGAGCTCCATGCAATGGTGTCCCTATTCTTGATATGCATTCTGAAATTAAGATTTTCAAAAGCAGATTCTTGATACTTTGATTAAATTACACGTATATATTTAAGCTCAAGAAAGTAACTCAGCTAAAATGTTTTATAATGAGCCTACTACCCAAATATTCTTAAGTCTTTCTTCATAAGAGCAGGCATCTCAAGTTAGTAAAATGCCCAAATCACAAACTGCAGAACTGAAAAGATGAAAAGCGGCCTCCAAACCGTGAACCAATGACTCACAGCTACCTAGCTGAATCTTTGATTACGGAGCATGCCGAAAGATAGTTTTATACCTGAATACTTTTACCCACAGAGCTCGCCACACTCTGCTAGATAATGTAGTCCTTGAGGTCCAGCATGTTTAGATATTTATCTATGCTTGCCTTCCTGTGAGGAAACTGATGATTCGAAGTTCTAAAAATAAATCCACGATGTCCTCACCAAAGGGTATGAAAACAGCTGCCTTAAGAATTTTTTGATGGCCTCATTTTGATATCAACAGAAAATTCACTGCAGTAAGTCTACTAACCATGGAAACCAAGAGCACCAGAGCATTCTGGGGTGGTGCAAAAGCTGAATCATTTCTGAGAGAAGGTTCCACTTCACTAAGAAACTGTTCCTGTATTCCCAGTGTGTGGGAGCAGACCTCTACTGGAAAGTGTTATATTCACTGCATTTGCTGCATCATGGCCTGGACCTGTAAGGCAACATGTCCACCAGCTTCATTCCTCTGCCAAAGCCAAAAGGTGGGATCAAGGAAGTGGGAATTTTTGCCCATGAAACTCACTCCATGAGCAGGCAATAAACATTCCCGGAAGTCAGGGAAAAAAACAGAGCCAATTAAAAAGTTCCTAGATTTTAGCTGTTCCCGTGGAATAGCTCTCAAGTTAATTCACTAAGATTTCCTTAAAGTACTAATAATTATTACGCTTCTCCCACAACTGTACCTTTACCTAACCCTTATGTAACGTTAAGTCTAACTTTTAGTTAGAATGATGACATTCTTAGGTATTTTCTAAAGTTCTAACCAAAAAAGAAACCAGCTGGTAATGCTTTAAGTGCAAAAGATAGATTAATTTCTACATCATAGTTTCTAGTATTGTAGGAGCTGATAAAAAAAAAATTTGAGCAACTGAGAAAAAAGAACTTCCACACAGAACTGATACTGGTAAATACAGTGCAAAACCCCAAACCTGATAAAGCTTAATAGTATTACCTTTTTGGCACTTTCAGGACCTGATTCATCAAAGCGAAATCTGACAATTCTGAAATCTTTACAGTAAATAATTAACTCTGTTGGATTAAATTTCAGTTTCTGGTTGGGACCTAGGACTTTCTGCTTCCTCTTGTGGTCATTTACTAAAAAGGAAAAAATAAAGAAAAAATGTGTAAAAATTCTTTTTTGTCACTCACTCTTTAGTATACTTTAACAAATTATTACTGAAAATAATTAGGTTACCCCCTACTTAAACACTGCTTCTCTGGTATCTTTTATATTTGTCTACAATTTACAGAACTTGGAAAGGGGATGGATTTTAACTTCGCTTTTGACTATATTTTAAATGATCTTTGCATAAAACCACCATCATCTAGACACATTTAATGCTTAAAATTTTAATTAAAAAGAGGACAAATACTTAGAAAACATAAAAAGCTAAATATGCTATATTTCCATTTAAAAATTATTTATTGACTTCAGGACACCTGGGTGGCTCAGTCAGTTGAGCATCTGACTCTTGTTTTCAGCTCAAGTCATGATCTCAGGGTCATGGGATTGAGCCCCACGTTGGGCCTGGCACTCGACGAGGACTCTGAGATTCTTTCTCTCCCTCTCCCTCTTCCCCTCCCCTTGCTCACATTTGTTCTCCCTCTCTCTCTAAAATAAATAAAAGTTTTAAAAAAATAATTTATTGACTTCTCTTTCATTAATATTCCTGGGACTCAAATAAAAGGGAGGGGGACATAAACCTATAGAAATAAAATTCCAACCCAAATGTTTCAGAGGTGTGATTCTTCAAGCAACACTTCCTGAGGAGAATCAGCTTTTATGGACTGAGTAAAGAATACTACATACCTGTGACAATTTGCTCAATACATGTTAAAGGGACATCATGCTCACCAAGAAGAAGGTTTCTGTAATGGAATTTCTGAAATAAAAATTATGTTCATGTTAGGTCATTCCTCAACAACCTCAAATGGTAGTAACTGCCTTACTCTACCATGATGACTATCTCTAAAAAGAACAAAAAGCTTTTGTCTCCAGAACTATGACAGTTCTAAGGAGGGAGTATCTCAGAACATACTGCAGTCATGAAAAGGAAAAAGAAACACATGCTATGTTCGCACTCTCTCCACCTTTCTCTCCATACTTTTATATATGAAATGAGGTTAAATTGTATACAATAATACGTTTATAATATCCAAGATATGCAATATTATCAATCACTTCATAGGCAACCACTTGCATGTCTGACTCTGGTTAGACGGTCATTAAAATAACAAAGAAAAAGGTACTCTTAAGTCATCAGATTTTAATGGGCAAAATCATGGCTTGATTTTACAAAGGAGACTTTGGAAAATCACTCTTTAGAAAGTAATTTTTAGAGCAGAAATTATACTAGAAATAAAAATCTTCAGGCAAACTACAGCTCATTTTATTTTAATCTGTCAATAAACACTTTATACCCATTTTTAAACTAAGAAAATAGTTCTCACTATTAACCAGCTGTCAGTAGAGCACTGGTTTATTTCCTCTACCAGCGGTATGAGATGTGGCTATTTTAATTAAGTATATGCATCTCATTTACAGTGAAGTCTGCAGCCACAGATAAAAATGAATCTAAAAACAAAGAGGAAAAACCCAAGTCTATAGCCAAATTAGTGTGTCCACATACTAGGTACCTATAAATGCCTTCAGTCTAAATATACCTACAATAGTTTGCAATAAACACACAAATATAAAGTAAATATTTTGGTAAACTAATAAAAGCTATATGAAATATATGTACCCACAGTCAGACATTTCAGTCAAAAGTTTACAATTAATATCCAAATATTTGATTTGAGAACAATTCCTATCATAAATAAAAGTCTAGGGGATAAAAGTATATAACACTTTAGAAATCAAAATAGAAGAGCCAAGGAAAAGTCCACAATTTTTAAGTTAATCAAACGAATACCTCAATTTTTAAAAACCAAAATTAAACGGTATTATTGGTTTCCAGTGAGACCATAAAATGGCAAGTGTTATTAAAGAAAAATTTTATCAGTATTTTTCTTCCTTCTAATTGGACCAGTAAATTGAAATTTCAAACTAGAATTTGATGTTTGGAAAAGGAGTTAGTTTAAATACTATGAAATCTATAAAATCCACTGTGTTTATGCAATTATTTGCTAAATAATTAAGCTTTTCTCTTTAGGACTACTTTAAAAAAAAGGACAGCTTCATTTTTAAAAGCAGTTTAAAAGATGTAGAAGAAAGAAAATACTAACTCCATTACTGAAAGGATATCTAAGCAATAATCACAGGAGATAAGAAAGCAAGATAACTCAACCATCTCACGAATTCTTCTCCTTGAGTCCCAACATTCTCTGTACACTTTATTTTGAATTTTAATATAATACATTCCCGATGTTGTTAACTGCATAATAACTTTACTATAATTTTCCATACTTGTGCTTTAAGTAATTATACATACTGCTTAGAGTCAAATCCTTGATACAACTAAACAACACACAAATAACACACACCTGTAATGGCATCGGGTCATCCGTAATAAAGGAAATTTTGAAGTTACTGCAGATCAGCTTTCCCCACAGATCGTATTGACTTGTGTCCGTTGCAATGCATTTTCTCACAAAATTGACTTCATTTACAACAATTTCCCCTTTTAAAAAAGAAAAATATTGTGTGAGTTACAACTATACCATAAAATGTCTACAGTCACCGTGTGGCCTATGAGATTACTTCATGATGACGAGAGTAAGAATGAACCCTGGAGGCTCACCAGGTGCCGGGTGCCAGGAAAGCTTTCATCAAGAGCAGCAGTAACAGTGAGGCACTGCCCACCATTTGTAAGATACAGAAACTGAGGCACGAAGAGCTGAAGGGTCTGAGATGGTTCAACCAGAAAGGCTGAAACCGAGTCTGCATTTAATACTATGTGATACTGCCTCCCATTATCTTCTATTGAAAGGCACTCTGGAGAAGAGATAAACTACACTATCTTCTTCAAAGTACTGTTTGGAGTATTTGTGTTTTATTAACATGTGACTTTACATCCCAAACCAATGTCTTTGATTCCTTTACTAAGGGATGAGAAACAGAGCTTGGGCTTAACCTCAAAATAAGTAACACAATGTATTATTGGTAAACAGGGTTCAGGATGGTGAACCCTAGGAACACCCTGAACTCATCTCCTCTCATGGACATACTGAGTCTACAGCTACGTACAGACAATTTCCTTTTAAACCCTAAAGTCTAGCTGAGTGACAGCTCCAGACTGGGCAAAGGAGAACTAAACCATATGGAAGCAAGTAGGAGAGGCTGGGACATAATTTCACTATATATATACCATCCCTGCATGGTGACCCACAACCAGGATGGAACTCAAAACCCAGACTTTCTTCCTGAGAGTGAAGGGTTCAAATGCTGCATCAGGCACCCCAAGTTTTAACACATACCTTGAGAGACAAGCCCTCAAAACATGGAACTTTAAAAACCAATGAGGTTTGTGTCCCAAGACCCATAAGACCCTAGAGATCTGAGAAACTGCTCTTAAAAAGCTAAGACACTTGGACTCACACACCTGGGGCCCAGGTCGGAGGCAGCGATGGTGGCCAGACTTCAAGCAAAGGAGGCTTACCTCCTTCTTATATTAAAGCACTGGCCTGGCCTGAAGGGCAGGTGCCTTATTTAACACTCTATCTAGGAGCCTGTTGGAACACTCTCTGGGGACAGAGACTAGTGGGTGCCATATCCCCCCCACCTGCTGTGCTCCAGACCACCAGTATCTCTCAGAAGGCAGCTTTTACATACATCTGGTACCCTGATTTTTGTGGTTGCCTCCTGGCTCTCGTGGCCAGTAGGGCCTACGCTTGTCGTCCCACAAGACTACATGTATTTGCATACCTTAAAAAGTTGATGCCTGAGGGTTTGGCTTCCAGTCAGCCAAATCGAGGCACTGAGATCTTCCCCTCTGGGATATTAACTGGTTTGGCACATCCTAAACTACTGGAATCTACTAAAAATATAATAGACTGATTGGACAAGCAGGATGGTATGAGAGATAACAAAGAGCTGGGGAATAAGGTTGAACAATAAGGCTGAACAATAAGGTTCATCTCTTACACAATGCCCCTCCTTCAGGATTGGGAGAGGAAGTTGTTTCATCTACTATATAGAAACCAACAAAGAGAGTCAAACAAAGTGAAGAAACAGAGGAATATGTTCCAAATGATAGAACAAGACAAAACCTCAGAGAAAAAACTTAGTTAAAAAGAGATAAGTAATTCACCTGATAAAAACAGTTCAAGGTAATGTTGGTAAAGGTGCTCACCAAAAATAAAAACAGTAACTCAAAAAGATAAATGTACTCCTATGTTTATTGTAGCATTATTTACAATAGTTAAGACATGAAGAAACAATGTAAGTATCCATCAATAGACAAATGGATAAGGAAAATGTGCTATATATACACGATGGAATATTACACAGCTATAAAAAGGAAGGATCATGCCACTTGAGACAACATGAATGGACCTAGAGGGTATCATGCTAACTAAAACTAGTCAGATTGAGAAGACAAATACTGTCTGATTCCAGTCATAGGTATAATCTGGAAAATATAGATAAAAATCAATATCAGAACTATAAATACAGACAACAAACTGATAGTTGTCAGAGGGGAGGAGAGTGGGTGATTAGGCAAAGAGTAGGAGATACAGGTCTTCAGTTATGCGATAAGTAACTTATAAGAATAAAAAGCAGAGCATAAGGAATATGTCACTGATATTGTCATAGCTATGTAATAGGACAGATGGTAAAGCTACACTTGTGGTGAGCAGTGCATAATGTATAAAGTTGTCAAATCACTAAGACATACACCTGAAACTAATGTAACATTGTATGTCAACTATACTCAGATTTTTAAAAATTGCACTTAAGTGAAAAAAAAAAAAAGAAAAAGAAAAAAGAAAAGATGATCACCAAACTGGGAAGAAAAAAAAAAATGCATGAACACAATGAGAACTTCAACAAAAAAGATGGAAGAGCTAAGATAGTGAACAGAAGAATAGTTGAACAAAGAACAATAAAGAACAATAACTGCAACAAAAATGCCCCAAAAGGGTTGATGAAAGGTAGATGAAAAAAAAAAAAAAGGAATCAGTCAACTTCAAGAAAAGGCAACAGAACCCACCCAAATCAAAATGGCAAAAAGAAAAAAAGAATGGAAAAATGTGAGGATAGCTTAAAGGACTTACTGGACGTCAAATGGACTAATGTTTGCATCAACGGGCTCCCAGGCTAAGGGAAAGGGAAAATCTTACTAGAAGAAATAATGGCTGAAAACTTCTCTAATCTGGGGACGGAAACATCCAAATCCAGCAAGATCACACAGTTCCCAACAAGAGGAACTCAAAAGAGACCCACTTCAAGATACACTGTAATTAAAATATTAAAAGTTAAAGACAAGGAGAGAATATTAGAAGTGGCAAGAAAAAAATAACTTACTACAGACAACAAAACCTGACAAGGCTATCAACAGAACTTTTAGCAGAAATTGCACAAGCCAGGAAAGAGTGACACTATATACTCAAAGTGCTGAAAGAAAAAAACCCTTTCAATCAAGAACACTCTACACAGCAAAGTTATCATTCAGAAGTGAAGAGGAAATAAAAAATTTTCCAGACAAGCAAAAACTAAAGAAGGTATGCTAACAAAGACTTCTTTACACTGAAAAGAAAGAGCACTAGTTAATAACAAGAACACATATGAAAGAATACATATCACTGGAAAGATAAACATATAGTAAAGGTAGTGAATTCTAAACTTCTAAAGCTATTAAGAAGGTTAAAAGACAAAAGTAATAAACTACAATAGGTACAATATTGTACCTAAAACTACAATATTTGATTATGGGATACTGAAGATATACAAAGATGTAAAATGTAACATCAAAAACATCAAGTGTGAATGTCAAGAGGAATATCTTCAGCTTTACAATGGGACAAAACTTAAGTTGTTATCAATTTAAGACTGTAGATTGTAACAGACAGAAGTTGTTATATTTAAACCTCACAGTTGCAAAACAAAGCAAAAACCTATACTAAATACACAGAAGATAAAGAGAAGGGAATATAAGCATACCACTAAAGAAAGCCATCAAGAAAAATAAAAAAAAGCCATCAAACCACAAAGGAAGAGAACAATGGAAGAAAGGAACAGAGAGGAATTACAAAAACTGCCAGAAAACAAGTAATAAAATGGCAATCAGCACATATCTGTCAATAATTACTTTAAATGTAAATGGACTAAATGTTCCTCTCAAAAGATACAGAGTGGGTGAATGGATTAAAAAACACTTATCTATATGTTACCTGTAAGAGACTTGCTATAGATGTATGGAAAGAAGGACAGAACAAGGGATTTTCCATGCAAATGGAAACCAAAGCTGGAGTATATATACTTACATCAAACAAAAAGACTTGAAAACAAAGACTGTAATAAAGACAAAGAGAGTGCTACATAATGATAAAAGGGTCAATCCAATGAGAAGATATAACATTTGTAAACACTTATGTGCCCAACACTGGAGCACCTAAATATAAAAAGAAACTATTAGCAGCCTTAAAGGGAGAAATAAGACAGCAATATAATAACAGTTGGGGACTCTATTCCAGTCAATAGTTTGAATAAATTACTAAAAACACGAGAAAATTACAGGCCAATTTCCCTGATAAACACAGATGCAAAAATCCTCAACAAAATACTTACAAATAAGAAAAATTCAGTAAAAATTAAAACCATCATACACCATGATGGAGTGGGATTACTGCAGGGATGCAAGGACGGTTCAACATCTGCAAATCAGTCAATATGATACGCTGCATTAACAAACTGAAGCGTAAAAATCCTTTGATCATCTCAATAGATATAGAAAAAGCATCTGACAAAATTCAACATCCACTTATGATGAAAACTCAACAAAGCCAGTGTCGTGGAAAACACACCTCAATATAATAAGGGCCATATGTGATAAGCCCACAGCTAACAATAAACTCAATAGTGAAAAACTGAAAGTTTTCCCTCTAAAATCAGAAACAAGACAAGGATGCACACTTTAATTCAACATAGTACTGGAACTCCAAGTTACAGCAATTAGCTAAGGAAAAAAACAAAAGTCATCCAAATTGAAAATGAAGAAGTAAAACTGTCATTATTCAAAGATGATACGATATATATAAAACCTTAAAGACTTCATCAAAAAATGGCTAAACTAGCCAAGTCAGTAAAAATCAATATACAAAATTTGATTACATTTTTATATACTAATAATGAACTATGAGAACAAGAAATTCAGGAAACCCATTTACAATTCTATCAAAAAGAATAAAATACCCAGATCTAATTTAACCAAGGTAGGGGGGGTAGCCTGTTTATAGAAGACTATGAGATGTTAAATAAAAAAATTAAAGATGACACAAATAAATGGAAAGATATCCCATGCCCATGACTGGACAAATTAACATTGTTAAAATGTCCATTCTACCCAAAGCAATATACAAATTCAATGTAATATTAAAATTCCAGTGGCATTTACCACAGAAATAGAACTATCTTAAAATCTGTATGAAACCAGCATTTACCACAGAAATAGAACTATCTTAAAATCTGTATGAAACCATAACAGACCCCAAATAACCAAAGCAATCTTGAAAAAGAACAAAGTTGAAGGTACCATGCTCCCTGATTTCAAGCTATATTATAAAGCTATGGTAATTAAAACAAGGTAAACAGACATATAGATCAATAGAACAGAATAGACAGCCCAGAAATAAACTCACCCACACACATATGGCCAGTTAATTTCTAACAAAGGAGCCAAGAGTATATACAAGGGGGAAAGGACAGTCTCTTTAATAAATGGCATTTAGAAAATTAGATAGCCATAGGCAAGAGAATGAAACTGGACCACTATCTTACATCATACACAAAAACTAACTTAGAATGACTAGAATTTTAGAAATTAAAGACTCCATAAAACTCCTAGAAGAAAACATAGGTGGTAAACTCCTTAACAAAGGTCTTGGTGATAATTTTTTTGACTCTAACACCAACAGCAAAACAACAAAAGCAAAACAAACAGGTAGGACTACATCAAACTAAAAAGCTTCTGCACAGCAAAAGAAACCATCAACAGAATGAAAAGGCAACCTATTGAATGAAATACTTTGAAATTATGTAAGAGGCGAAGATCCAAAATATATAAAAACGACTCATACAACTCAACAGCCCGATTTCAAAAATGGCCAGAAGATCTGAATAAGTATTTTCTAAAGAAGACATACAGATGACCAACAGGTACATGAAAAGATGCTCTCTATCATTAATTTGTCAGGGAAATGCAAATCAAAAATACAATGACACATCACGTCACATCTGCTGGAATGGCTACTATCAAAAAGATCGGAAATAACAAGTGTTGGCAAGGATGTGGAAAAGAGGCTATCCTTCTACACTGTTGGTGGGAATGAAAATTGGTACAGACACTGGAAAACAGTATAAAAATTCCTCAAAAATTAAAAGCAGAAATACCACGTGATCCAGCAATTCCACTTCTAGGTATTTATCCAAAGAAAATGAGAACATTAACATGAAAAAATATATGCACCCACTTGTCACTGCAGCATTATTCACAACAGTCAAAATATGGAAACAAAGTATTCATCAGTGGATGAACGAGTCAAGAAGATGCAGCACATTAACCCCACCGCTCAGGAATACTATTCATTCATAAAAGAAAATGAAATCTTGCCATCTGCAACAACATGGATGCACCTTGGGGGCATTATGCTAACTGAAATTAGTCAGACAAACGCTTGATAATCTCTCTTCTATGTGGAATCTAAAAAACAAACAAAAACAACCCAAGGTCTTAGATACAGAGAACGACTTAGTGTTTGCCAGAGGTGCAGGATGGGAGAAATGGGTGAACTGCTTTGGTTTTTTTTAGTTTAAATAAATTGAATTTTAAAAATTTAAATAAGCTATATTTTATAAAGCCAAAGTGAGTTTCCCTCTGCACCCAAATTATAACTTACTTGGCAATAAAACTTTAAAATATAGTTTCAAAGTTAAAAGGGAAGATTGGGGAGCCTGGGTGGGTTAATCCTCTGCCTTCGGCCCAGGTCATGATCTCAGAGTCCTGGGATCGAGTCCCATATCGGGCTCTCTGCTCGGCAGGGAGCCTGCTTCCTCCTACTTGTGATCTCTGTCTGTCAGATAAATGAATGAAATCTTAAAAAAAAAAAAAAAAAGGAAGATTAAAAAAAGAAATGTAAGAGGTCAAAACAAAATTTATAATGTGCTTTGAAAGAAATTATTTATTTAAAGCGTGGTCTTCATTAAAATAAACCTCAATTTCAAGATCTAAAATTCAACGAGACCCGTCAACATTTTTAAGCATTCCATCTTCAGGTTCAGTGGTAGAAAAGGGAGGATACTGATCTACTTCATCTATATTTATCATTATAAAAACCTTAACAGTGGTGGATAGAACCTGTTTGCTGACAAGCCACAAAAACCTACCAATTCAAGAATGCAACTCGGTCTCAAAGCAATTCTTTCACTCAACAAAACTGTTATCATAAACCTGAGTTGCAATAATAGCTTTTATTCAAAGTTCTTAAAAATACACAAGATTATTTTAAGAACAGCAGCTACTATTTACTTGGAGAATTAGTTCAAATTTACTCATGTCAAAGTCTCAGCTTAAACCACCTGAATAATCTCCCATCCTGAAGACAAACCTTCTGCACGTGGCCTGTTGAGGCCCTGCGCCCCTCACCCTCTGCCACTGTCCTCCTCACCTAGCCCCTCACACCACAGTGCTCTCTTCATCCCTCCTAGGGGTCATACTGCTCCCACGAGATGCGGTCTTTGCACATGTTGTTCCCATTTCCGGGAATATTCTCCCTTAGCCTAATCACTTTCTCAGAAATGCTTTTTATTAATATTGTTTTTTTAAATCTCCCTGCCTAGATTAAATCCCTCAATCCCAGCATCATACACTTGTAATTCCTAGCATTTACACAGCTATAATTATATATATATTTTTTAAATTACTGCCTGTCCCACCCTTAGGATCATATGCTCCATGAGGGTAGAAGGGGGAATGATTTTTCCACAATGCTGATACTTCATTCAGTTCCTAGACAAATGCCCAGTACAAGGCAGGTGCCTATTAAATGAGTGCTCAACATGTGAAATCACTTCTCTGCCTCCTGGTTCACCAGGCAACTACCAATAATGGAAGAGGAGGTACTCCAGACAGAACAAAAAACCAGGAATTTAACAAGGCCAAGCAGCCAAGAGGGTGAGGAGATAAGATGCATGGGAAATCATGATCCCAGGGTCCTGGGATCGAGCCCCGCATCCAGCTCTTTGCTCAGCAGGGAGCCTGCTTCTTCCTCTCTCTCTCTGCCTGCCTCTCCGCCTACTTGCGATCTCTGTCAAATAAACAAATAAAATCTTTAAAAAATAAAAATACCTATACCCTTCATCTTAAAAAAAAAAAAAGATGCATGGGAAATTCACATCAAGTTAGAAAAGAGGAAGAGAACTGCTTTGCTTGCCTACCACATACATAGAGAGCTGTAAAATATACTAATTGGAGTTTCTCAACATTTTTCCTCTTTGATTCTTTCAACAACCCATAAGGTATGGCAGATAAGGTACTTGGATCCAAAGAAGTTACATCACTTTCTTAAGATTGAAAAAATATTAAGAAGTAAGTTTTCAATTTATAACCAAGTGTTCTGATTTCAAATCCAGTTTTCTCTATTCTTACATAAAATTAAACCTACTGTACCTAGAAACAGGAAGCACAAAAACTGAATTAAAGATTCAAAGTATTAGTCTTAACTGGATTCTAATGAGAAAAAAAACTTTAAATGACATAAATTTAAGTTGAAACTCATCAAATAATTCAAACACATAAAATTTAAATCTTCCACAGCCCCTTGAGCCCAATGCCTCCCAATATCGTGGGATATTGGGATATGCCTCCCAAGAACGTGGGCCTGTCTTCCCCCCAAGAAATCTTAACTACCAATTATAAGAGGGCCCTGAACTTAAAAAACAAACAAACAAACAAAAAAAACCCCTAAATTAATTATTCACATTGCACTCAGATGTCATACTCCTACAACACTGATTTCTTCATACAAGAACTACTGGCTCATGAAGTATAACCTACATCACTTCATGCTGTGCCAACTTTCTCAACTAGCAAACTCATCTGCCCAAGGACCCTCAAACCAATGCTACAAAAAGTCATTCAGTTCTAACTCAAAAGACTCATATATATTTTTTATGTATGGTATACTCAAAAATTAACTTAAAAAAAAAAAAGCCACATCACAGGATTTTAGGTTCCTGAGAAGGGGAGAAGACGTGATAACAGAAAAAAGAGATGGAGGTCTTGTGGGACAGGACGTGGCCGCGTCATAGCGCCATCAGCCTAGTGTATTTATGAGGCGCACACTCAAGGACAGCCCTTCTTCTCTTGCAACATGATCCTCTTACTGATGGCACAAATGTAAAATGTCAAGCCCGCAGTGAGAATGAGACAAAGATAAAAGGAGAATGCATTTAAGGAGTCCAGGGGATGGCCCCGCCCAGCCCACAGACCAAGCCCAGCCCCTGTTTTTGTAAGTAACATTTTATTGAAACGTATCCATGCTTATTTGTTTGTGTATTGGCTCTGGCTGCTTTCATGGACAAAGGCAGAGCTGAGTACTTGCAACAGACACTTTTTGGCCTTCAAAGTCCAAAACATTTTCTGCCTGATACTTTACACAAAGTTTGCTAGACATTGTTTCTTAAGAACTTTTACATATATTCACATGGATACAGAAACATAAAGAGATGTGTATATAGGTGGATTAGTAACACGGGTGCATATTTTCTACTCTGGCCCCTACAGGCCTAAAAACAGTAACACTCCAGCAACAAAGTACATTCAGCACACAGACCTTGGTATTTAAAGACCATGTGGTCCTTGCAAAAACAGTTAATTCCAGGACTGGGGCAGAGGAAACACAATTTAAGTAGGGAGTCTCTGGTAGGTCGAGAATGCCAGAAAGGAAGAAGGAGAAGGAGAAGGGGGGAGGTCATTTCAAAAGGATACAGGCACCAACATGAAAGGAGTCATCACCGTTAGTAAAAATGGAGAAACTGTCCGAGTAAAGACACTTAGGAGACATGATGACTAAATGCAATGTGGTATCCCTGACGGCCTCTTGGAACGGCTAACGGACATTAGTGGAAAAACTAGGGAAATGTGAATAAAACTTAACATTGTTAATTTCTTAATTTAGCTAAATTTAACAAGGTCATATAAGATACTAACTTTAGGGGAAACTAGGTGAACAGTATATGTTAACTGTACTCTTATACAACACTTATAAATCCAAGTGTATTTAAAAATAAAACTGAGAGGGCACCTGGGCGGCTGAGTCGGTTAAGCCTCTGCCTTCGGCTCAGGTCATGACCTCAGGGTCCTGGAATGGAGCCCCGCATTGGACTTTCTGCTCAGTGGGAAGTCTGCTTCTTCTTCTCCCTCTGCCCCCCACTCAGGTTTTCTCTCTCTCAAAAATAAATGAAATCTTTAAAAAATAATAATAAAAGTGAGAAAAAACTGGACAGAAATATTAAAGTAACAACAAAAGCGTAATAGGGATTCTCTGGGCTGTGGTCTTTTAAGGAAACTGAAGTGTCAACCAGAACTGAGAGCAGAAAATGGGAAGGAGCCCTTGGAAGGGAGGGGAAATCGGGCGGGATTGAGGGGAGGACGGAAAGGAGGGCACTGCTGGAGAAACGCTCTGCTTGAGTCGTATTATTATAAGCACATAATTAAGTAAGTGTCAAGTTAACCCAGCTTGAGTTTATTTGATAACGCCAAATTATGTTCACATGCAACCAGTCTTTAAAATGGTTGGCTCACGTAGCACAGCTATCTGCTCTCCTAACAATTTTCTGCTCATACTCCATAAAAAAGCAGTAACACAGTAGGAGCTGTTAAAGCTTACTGCAAGTACTGCAGTACTGTTGAGCTTAGAGAAAGGAAAGAAAAAGATACTAAATGGGCTCTTCCTAGAGAGGATGGATACAAAATACAAGAGTACTGAGACTGTCCTTGCTGCACCTTGAATTAGTGAGCCCTAAGAAAGAAAGCGCCTGACAAAAGCTTCAGAACTCCAGGAGACCGTGAAGTTTTCCCAGGGATGACTCTGGCGTCTGGCAGGTGGCAGAGCAGTGTTGTGCTAGCCAGCGAGCGTGCACTGGCTCAGGAGAACCTCCAGTTCCCCCCTGCACCCCCCACGCCTCCCAGCCCTGGCTCTGGGCCTTCAAGATGGCAGTTCGCAATCAGCCCTGGTGAGAGGATTTTCACCACCAAGCACTTCCCAGCACACCCCTGGAGGGAAGCCACGGGGAGGTCTCATGGAAGATAAAGTAGGAAATTTGTTTCACTGTGTGGTAAGCAAAAAGCCCCCCAGAAAAAGCTACCTCTAAATCAGTTGATGGGTCAAGAGTTTGTACTACAACCTGGAAAGGGATCAAGAAATCATCAAAATTTCTCTTCACAAGACCCCTCCACCCATAAAAGTAAATAAGAAGGAAATATAATTAAAATTAATAAATCTTCAAAAATGGTAGAGCTAAGGTTTTTAACTTTCAGAGAACCAAAAAATCAGTCATGTTATCTCTCTCCTAAAACCTTCCACATTTAGGAAGTCAATACATCTGGAAAGTCAATACATGCCTCATGAATAAAAATAAATTTTCCCATAATACATTTTAGCTTAAGAAATAGTTTAACACAAAGCCACACTGTATACAGTGGCTAATTAACCTACAGAATGTGTTTAAGCCAATACAGAGTTCAGTATATGGCTTTACATACGGTGACTGGCTGGCTGTCTGCAACTTTCAGCATTAATACAAGGATAGTCACAGGCAAACGGGAACCAGTTGTCAGCCTAGCTGTACATAAATACAGGAATTAAAGTAGCCTAAAAATTATTAAGGGATGCTGAATCTACATGGAAGATGAACACAAAATGTCCGATGCCATCATGGGTCTAATTTTGCAGATGATAATATACAGAAGAGCATGAGATCAAGGAGCATGTCCAGTAAGTGCCCCTACAAAATGGGCTGAAGGAGAGTCAGAAGTGCAGACCCTGGGAAAAAACCAGAAGGAAATCCTGAAGGCAGAAGAGGACAGAGATAGAACATGTGATGACAACAGTGACAAAGGCCTAAATGAGGAATCAGGCATTTGGGAGAGAGAAAGGAACCAGCCTGACTGAGGCAATTATCAGCGCTGGGAAACAGTGCAGAGGTCAGCAAGGTGGAGTGCTGGCAAATCACAGGGGTTACAGAATTGGGTTTATATATTGGGTAAGCAGGATTTTACTAGTGCAAGTTCATGGAGAGATTCTGAGCAGGAGCCAAGGTACAGAGAGACTGATGGTCAGAAGTGAGGAAGCGAGTAACGAAATTCTGGCCCAAGGTCCTGCAGCGGCAGTCTGAGGAGGACCGCTCTGAAGGCTCCACAGGCGAGGGACAAACATAATAGTTACATGCTTCACCGTTCCAAAATGGAGTTACAGGTCCTTCCGGGCTTTCAAAAGCAACATACCTCTGAAGCAAGATGCTACAAAAAAATCAGTCTACAATCATCTCTAAGGCCGATCTACAAAAAGGTATTAAAAAACAACACAAAACATAAAACACCCAAAAGAGAACATCTACCTTCAAGGGACTTACTGTGCAAGCAAGGAAATAAGAGTTACAGTGAGGCAGAAAACAAGAATAGTACATAAATGGTCTAAACAGTGAATATGTAAAAAAATAAACAAGACATCTATCCAACAATGGCTATTTTCCTTTTCCAGATGGCCCAGGGTCGTATGCTTTCCTGATCCGATTACAAAAGACTCTGACAATGAGTGCATTCATTAGCGATCTAACAGTTAATCTTGATGCTGAAAGCGCTGCTGGCATTACAGATGGGAAGGGGGAAAGAGCTGAGCGGACTCAACCTTAGCACAGTGGCCCGGGCTGGGCAGGCACTCAAGATGCAGAGCAGAAGTCATTTCCTGACGCCTCCCCAACCTCAAATCTTACTTCAGTGACCTTCCTCTGAGCCCTCACAACTGCTCTCCTGAAGCATTTTCCCCAGTGAACTGAAACCATCTAAGGGCAGGACCCCAACCTTTTTAGCTTTTTACGCCACAAGCACTGGAAACCTGTGGAACAATTAACTCCTTACTATTAGCCACAGCGCTTCAAGCGATCCCTCCCTCCCACCTCTCAGATCCTTAACACGATCCCATCCCAGAGTTAGAAGAGAGAAAAGGCCAACAAGCCCACTTACTGCAAAGCTCACCACCTCGTGACAAAGCCGCTGGCATTCCACCAGCCTCTGCTTTGGCACAGCCAGTGACAGGAAGTCCCCTGCCTCCCAAGGCAGTCCGTTTTTCTGGCAGCTTCAATTGAAAGTTGCTTCTCAAGTTGGGTCAAAATCTGTCACTGCCGTGGAAAGGGCACAGCTAAGGACAGAGCTCTTTTTTACCCAACTAGAGAACTTCTAGGTCAACATCCAATCCACTCTCTCTCCAGTTCCAAAGCATAAATTTGTACCCTAATGTCCCCAGTGCAATCAGGTAGGCCCTGCTGCTTAGTGGTTAAAGGCACAGCCTAGGAGCTGGGCTCGGAATTCCAGCTCTGCCATATGGGGAAAGTGACTTAGCATGTGCAACTATGGTCCTCTCATCTGGCACACGAAGATAAACGGGTGCCTCCCTGAGACAGCTGTTATGAGGAGTAACCTGAAAGCTATGTATTAGTTAGGGATTTTAGTTGAAAAGTGTCAGAAGTGTACCTGGAGCCAGCTAAGCAAAAAGAAATCTGCCTTTTGTGTCGGCTGGACTTCAAGCAAAATGGAGCCCAGCAGCTTGAATGCCTTCACAAGTCCCCCTCAGTGTTGTACCTCTGCCTCTCTCTAAAACATGGGACTTCACTCTTTGGAGCAGGTTCTCTGGAACTACGGCCACTGGCAGAACTACCAAAAAAGGATCTCTTCCCTTAGTACCGATCTGAAAATAACAGAGGCCCAGCTGTGTCCATTCTTGCAGTCTGGGGTGGTTTATTATCCTTGCTGGCTACACTAGAACCCAAGGCAGTGTGGGGACGGGGAAGTTTGATGTGTCAAAGGAGAGAGGGTAAATTTTTCAGAAGACAGTGAAACAATTCCTAGGGAGACAAAATTACTGATGTTCTCTGTATAAGTGCTCATTAAATTGTATCTATGAGGGGTGCCTGGGTGGCTTAGTCGGTGGAGTGGCTGCCTTCGGCTCAGGTCATGATCCCAGGGTCCTGGGATCAAGCCCTGCATCGGGCTCTCTGCTCAGCGGGGAGCCTGCTTCCCCTTCTCTCTGCCTGCTGCTCTGCCTACTTGTGACCTCTCTCTGTCAAATAAATAAATAAAGTCTTTATAAGAAAAAAAAATTGTACCTATGAGGGGCACCTGGGTGGATAGGACGGTTAAGCATCTGACTTTTGGTTTCAGCTCAAGTCATGATCTCAGGGTCTTGGGATCCAGCCCTGCCCTGGGCTCTGTGCTCAGTGCAGAGTCGCTTGGGATTCTCTCTCCCTCTCCCTCTGCTCCTCCCACTTGTGCTCTCTCTCCTCTCTCTAAAATAAATAAATAAATCTTTAAAAAAAAATCCTATCTATGATATTATAAAAACCTCATCAAGTGGTTTCTAACCCAGATTTCACAAATCAGATATACCACAAAAACAATTCATAGAATTCAACATAGAATTCTTAACCTTTTATATTGCAACCAACATAGAATTCTTAACCTTTTATATTGCGAACTTCTTTAAAGTCATTTTGTTAACTTCTTTAAAGCCACAGCTACTACCACCATCATTTAACAGAGAACACATCTATACCAAGGAAACTGGAAGGACAAAATCTCAGAAATACAGGACAATCGTTTAAATCAACTCAGCTCTATGGGGAAAAGCTGCATTTTTTCCTTAGTTTGACCAAGGGCTGTTAAAAACTTCATCCAGATCTGACGCCAGCCAGACCCTGGGAAAGAGTGATATAGGTCACTGTCTTCTACGTTGTCCACAGCTTTGCTGTGATCCAGGCACACGACTCGTCCAGCACTTTTCTTCGTCTAGCACAGAGCCAGGCCCCTAGCTCAGGTGCTCAGTGACTGCTTCACCACTCCAGCAGCATCCGAAAAAGATATGAGCACAGTCTGGGGTGCGTGGGTGGCTTAGTTGGTTAAGTGACCCATACCTGATTTTGGCTCAGGTCATGATCTCAGGATTCTGAGATCGAGCCCCACATTAGGCTCTGTGCTGGGTGTGGAGCCTGCCTAAGATTCTCTCTCTCTCTCTCACCTCCTGTATCCTCCCCTCCAAAATATATGACTATAGTCTGGCAGTTTTTGCCCTTAATAAATATATGCTGAAACATACATGCACACACACATGTATTTAAAAATTTAAAGTCTCTGGGGGCGCCTGGGTGGCTCAGTGGGTTGGGCCTCTGCCTTCGGCTCAGGTCATGATCTCAGGGGCCTGGGATCGAGCATGTGGGCATGGCTATAGTAACAATTCAAGCTGGTGTTCTAGGGGTTCTTTCATTTAGTTATCACTCAATCAGCAGCTCAGTGCACCACACAAGACACCAAGGCCAAAAGCTGAATTAGGTACAATCTCTATCTCAAGGAAGTTCATGAACCATGCAAACAGAAAATTACTAACATAAAGCACAATTGAAATTAAATAGCCAGTTTCTTCTATTTTCTTCACTTAATAAAAGATGGACATCATTTTAAATTTAGCCTTGTTAAGTTCCAAAGGAACACACAGTAACTATACACAATTCATTTCATGTCTAATTTTCATCTGTTTGTAAAAGTTCAAACTTTGGGCAACTACAGTAGGATATCCTTGAACCTAAGGCTCTATGCCAAAGGATAACATGCAATACTATATCTCTAAACAATCACTTCTTGTTCCGTGTGACTATGTAAAGCCACAGGTGACTTGGCCAAGTTTCCTTGTGGTTTCTGACTATAACGAAGGCAAGAACTGTATTATTAAGCCCTCTTAGTAATAAACCCTAACCTAGCCCAGGTCTTTAGATCACCAATGCCTCAGTTACTTTCCAGCTGTCTTCCAGATTTCACAGGTCAAGGAGTAGGATGCAAGCCAAAGGAGGAGTAACGGAGGTTCTAGTAGTAGTCAGACAGGTAGGTGGCTTGGGGCGGGGGGGGGGGGGGGGGGGGGGCAGGAAACAGAGACCAAAATGAGGTAGCCAGACAGAAAGAAAGAGTGTATGGGAAGGCCAAGATGAGAGAGTAAGAACAGAAGGGGTGAGGAAGGAAGGCAGAAGACACACTCATCTAGGACTGGCTAAATGTTTTGTAGGAAACGGGTTAGCTGCAAACACAAATCAGAATATCTAGATTCAGCTGCCCCTTCTAGGACACATAAACCACTTAAAGGCAGGAAATGAGTTTATATATTCCCCCAGAAAACTGGGACTTTTTAGTAGAAACTAAGTTTTTAATTAATTCTACAGAAGGGATACTCCTTCAGTGTGAAGTTCTTCCTGCTCATCGATATTCAATAACACTTTCATAAGCATATCTTAAATATAAAACTCAATCCTAAAAAATCAAGCATATATCATTTATATCTAAGACCTGTTGTTTATTAATGCCAAATCATCATATCAGAAGAGGGAAATCCAGGCCTAAGAACAGGGCCTATTCAGAAAAAGTAAAGGAAGCCAAAGTTAATAGCTCACAGGCCCTCACTCATTTAAGATGAGTACTGTTTCCCACAGTTGACTTTTAAATGCCTGGAGTGAGTAAGGCTAAAACAGAGCACACAGGGGGAGCAAAGGTTACTTATTAATTCTATTGTTCACTCTCAGGAAAAGTACAAAGGATTATTTAGTACACACTGGTTGGATAAAAAGCATTAACTAATAAAGGCCAAATATTTATAACTAAGTCCCATAATAAAGTCGAAAACAATTTTTAAGAGTTAGCATCTATAATATTGAACCATAGGTTGACTACAGTATGTTTGTTTCCACTTAACATTTAAAATTTCAAAGCACAAAATTTAAAGTTTCCATATTTGTTCAGGTATTGCCTATAAGTTCTAATCATTTTACTAGGTTTAGCATTAAGTAATGACTAAGATTTTTAAATGTTGACAGTAGCCACACAAATTGGTATTTGATTAGATTTCAGGTTTAAAACTGGCTTTCCTAAGTATCTGGCTACTCCCCACAAGAATCATATTAAACAACTAAATTTTCCATTTATTATTCAATAGCCATACAATTCAAAATACCAATTAAATAATATTTTATATGCTTTAAAACTTCAATCGCCAATTCCTATCTCCACCTCTTAAGGTGTTCCAAGGTAAATTTTGTTGTAAACCAGTGCCTCTCCATTGGGAAGGGATTTTGCTCCCAGAAGCAAAAGACAAAAGTAAGTTTTGGCAACATCTGGAGATATTTTGGTGGTCACAACTAGGAGATGGAGAAGGGGTGCCATTGGCATCTGGTGGTAGAGGCCAGGGATACTGCTAAACATCCTATAATGCATGGGACAGTCCCTATTACAAAGAATTATCAGTCCCCAAATGTCAATAGAGCCTCTGTTGAGAAACTCCATTCTAAACTGAAACAAGTAAATTTGCAAATACAGCTAACACCTTCCAAAAAAAATAATAAAAATAAAAAAATCGCCAAGTTAAGTAATTCAAAGTTCACTAAGTTTTGTTATTGGTATAAAGACCCGAACATAATAAAAGTTGCTTTTCACACGATTAAAACGATGACTTATTATTAATGCATGAAATTGCAGACATGAAGGGCAAAGAGTACTCTCACTACCTATCCAAGTAATGACAGTTTTAAAAATGAACATTTCAGGAAATAAAAAAAGAAATGAGATAGTGATATTCTTGACAGTTCTCTAGAGTGCTTACATTTTCAAGGACAAACACCAAATTCAGAACTACTTTTTGTTGCTGTTGTTTAGTTCTAACAAGTTTTTCTGTCATCTCAGTCATTAGATTTTTAACAGGATAAAGTTTAACATAAATAAATACAAGGGAGAAGTTAACCACATGGTACTAGCTGGGAGAATCACCTTGGACCAAAAGACTTGACTGAAGTATCTGTTGAAAACTCTGATGTTTACCTGGCAAAAGGACTGGCTCCAGTTTTTTAATCTTCGGTTCTGAATTAATCTTATCGTCAGTCTGAAATACATTAGCAAAATAAATCAAGATCAAAACTTTTCCTCCCCCGTGAGATACGAAAGCAATTTTTGTTTTCTAAGTGATGACACATGCAACAGACACACATTTCCCCCGCCCCCCCTTAAAATCTTTCACATGTTTTACCAGATCTTTTCAAGATCTGTTCATTATCAATTGCGAGTCCGACAAAACCATTAAAACTGCTGTGCCGCTTCCAGGTGTTCACATTGATGACAGATAGGTAACGTCTTCCACCAGATGCTCAGAAGCGATGCGATCATGCTGGCGGCCACAGTGCGGACAACCGCCAGGCGAAGAACTAAATAAATCCGACTCCAAACACTCCCTTGAGTCTCATCACACGGCAAACTACGGATCACAGGTCTCCGAGCTGAGAATGGCTGCGGCGAAGTTTTACAAGTTTCCACCGAGCCAGTGGGGGCTCCCGAGAAGGCGCGTTCCCCGGCGTCGGGGCTCCGGCAATCGCGCGGCTGGGAACAGGGAGACCGGGGGAGCCTCCCGGGGGTCGGCCCGGCAGCTCCCAGGAAGCGCCAAGGAGAGGGTCGCTCGCGGGGTGGGGGTTTTTTACCTGGGGCGGCGGCAGGAGGTAGGACCTGAAGGTGGGTCTGGGAGGCTTGAGGGAGAACATGGTGTCGCCGCCTTTTCGCTCTGGCCGGGTCGCAACCCGGGACCCGCCGTCGGTCAGCGGTAGCGCCGACGCCTCCCGACGCCCGGGGGTTCAGAGTTCCCGGTGCGGCCGCCCAGGCCCCGTCTGCGGCCAGCCGGGCCGGGCGGACTGACGGGCGGGGACACGGCGGAGCGCCCGCCCAAGCGGGGAGGAGCCGGGGCAAAGTCGGGTCGACGGGGACGCCGGGGCCCATCCCCGGAAGGGGCCCGGCGCCCCGCCCCGAGAGACGGTGCGTGCGGGCTGGCGGCCGGCAGCTCCCGGCCTCTAGGCTGCGCTGGTGCCGGAACGCAAGTCTTGCACCGCTCGCTGCTGCCGGGACCTCAGCGAAGGCGCCGGGGGGAGCGGGGCTCGGCAGCCATCTTGAGAGCGCCGGCGCGTCTACGGTGGCCCGCAGGGCTCACAGCGGCCCACGGGGACCTACGGGGGCCCGCGGGGGTCATGGCGGAGGCTGGAGAGGGCCGGCGACCTTGGCACAGATCCCTCTCTTTCTAGGCTGCTCATTGCTCATTGTCTTTTCCTGGAACAGCTCCCTGCACTGCTGTTCGTTTGTCACCCAGCTCGCGCGATCATTGTGGTTTTAAGTCGTCCGGAGGAGCCCGGGGCGTTGGGGAAGGGGGCTCTGGTGTCCCGGACTCGGTCCCGCGGTGCATCCAGCGCGTGAGGGACCCGAACTGGGAAAGTGGACCGGTGCTACCGACAGTGGCCACGATCAAACGTCCAGCGCGGTCTGTACCGCATGTGATAAAGCTCCCTTAAAGGTCCCACGGTTGGGGGAGATTTTCTTCCATCATCTCGTCTGTTGTGTTTGCGCAAAGCTTTGGGGCTAGGACGTCCTACCAGCTGAGCGGACTGCTGATTTCCAGGGGATGCCCCTGCCTGGCGTCTACTGGCGCATGACACTGGCGGGCAATCCAGACTCCGCAACTTAGGTTATTAACTCTTACCCTCCTTATAAAAATTGAATGTGCTAAGAGATATTAAGCAAGTTACCTTCCTTTCTTTTCTTGTCCATCCTCTCAGGTAAAGAAACTAATGAGCAGAAAAAGGATCAAAAGCCCAGTGAGAGTGAGGCACTATCAGTGTGAGGGCCTTCAATAGGTCGTGGACCAAATAGTTCACCCATGAATTGCAAAGAACAGATGAATTTCAGCATATCGAGCACAGGGCATTTCTTAACTCTAAACTGGAGCAGCCTTTGGTGGAGAGGGGCTAGTGATGTATCATTTTGGTGAACCTGTTAGTTGAGACTTGATTCTTGTTTTGCTTTGAAGAGTAAAACCCTAATCTAGCGTTTTATAACTAACGTCACAAGGAAGCTGCAATGTAGTCATATGAATCACAGTCATACCGACAAGTGTTGCTAGTTGAAACATTAAACAATTTTAAGATTCAGAAGTTTGCTTTTTCTCTGAAAATAATTTATCCTGGATTCAGAACCCTACTGATCTTTATGGTTAATTTGTTTGGGTAACACATGATTTCATTAGCTCAGGAACCACAAATGTACTTTAAAATGTTAAGTCCACGTGGTTATAGGTGTTAAAAACACTTGTGCACATGCATTTCTTAAACTTCTATGAATCGTCTGTGACTTTTCTTCCTTAAATGGATTAAAAAAAAAAAAAAACTCATGCAAAAAAAGATCAGATTTGTGATTACCAGAGGCAGGGGTAGGGAGGGAGAATTGGAGGCAGGTGGTCAAAAGGTACAAACTTCTGGTTACAAGATACATACATTAGAGATTTAATGTATAGCATGATGTAATGTGTAGTTAATACAGCTGTATGGTAGGAAAGCTGTTAAGAGTAAATCCTATGATTTCTCATCACTAGAAAAAAAGTTTTTTCTTTTGTTTGCTTTCTCTTTATTGTATCTCTGTAAGTTGATAAATGCTATCTACACTTATTGCAGTAATCATTTCCCAGTATATGTAAGTCAAACCATTATGCTGTACACCTTAAACTTATACAGAGATATATGCCAATTATATCTCAGAACTGAGGGAAAAATGGCTTTTTTCCCCATAAATACTCTTCAAGCAATTTATGGGCTTTTCTTTATACTTAAATGATTTTGTGATTTGGTTATGTTGGTTTTCTTAGAATCTACAACTCTTTAAGATTTGGCCTTACAATTGAAAAGGAGAAAAACTGGGGTGCCTGGGTGGCTCAGTGGGTTAAAGCCTCTGCCTCCTAGGATTGAGTCCCAAGTTGGGCTCTCTACTCGGTGGGGAGCTTCTTCCCCCTCTCTCTCTGCCTGCCTCTCTGCATACTTGTGATCTCTGTCTGTCAAATAAATAAATAAAATCTTAAAAAAAAAGAAAAGGAGAAAAACTTTGATTTCCAGATTTGTTACTAACCTAACCCTAAATTTTGTGACCTTTTCAGAAACCTAACTGTATTAGTCCACTTGGGCTGCCACAACAAAATATTACTAACCTAACCCTAAATTTTGTGACCTTTTCAGAAACCTAACTGTATTAGTCCACTTGGGCTGCCACAACAAAATATTACTAACCTAACCCTAAATTTTGTGACCTTTTCAGAAACCTAACTGTATTAGTCCACTTGGGCTGCCACAACAAAATATTACTCTGTGCTTAAACAACAGAAATTTATTTCTCACAGTTCTAGAGGGTGGGAAGTCCAAGATCAAGGTACAGACCAGACAGGTTTCTGCTAAGAGCCCTTTGACTTGCTTGCCAATGGTGGCTGTGTTTTCATAGGCCAGAGGGTGGGAGAAGGAGAGAGGAAGAGGGAGAGAGAGAGAGAGAGACAGTGAGCACATGTGCTCTGGTATCTCTTCTTTTAAGGGTACTGATCCTGTTGCATCAGGATCCCACCGTTAATAATCTATCTCACTTACACCTAATTACCTCCTAAAACTCCTCTCTCTAAATGTAATCACATTGGGGGGCAGGGCTTCAACATATGAATTTGGGGGGGATACAGTGCAGTCCAAAGCACCACTTTTGTGCCTCTATTCAGCCCTGACCTCCTTGATACTTTGACTACCCTCTTTTTTTTTTTTTAAAGATTTTATTTATTTATTTGTCCGAGAGAGAGAGAGAGCACACAGGCAGACAGAATGGTAGGCAGAGGCAGAGGGAGAAGCAGGCTCCCTGCCGAGCAAGGAGCCCAATGTGGGACTCGATCCCAGGACGCTGGGATCATGACCTGAGCTGAAGGCAGCTGCTTAACCAACTGAGCCACCCAGGCCTCCCTGACTACCGTCTTCTTTTGGCTCTAATGCCACCATTTTGTCCTCTTCTTTTTCTCACTGTGTTCCATTATTGGTTTTATCATGGCAGATAGTGGTATTCCCTACAGATCACTTCCTTTTCTCTATGAAGAAAAAAAAGTGCAAACATTTCTTGAATACCTATTAGGTGCTAGGTAGTTTATATATTCATTCAGTTATCAAATTTGTATCGAGTGCTACCTTTGTGCTAAAACAAAACAAAACAAAAACAAACTGTTCAGTTTGCCAGGAAGACAAAGTTTCTATTTTTCATGGCATTATGGGTAGAACAATACATTAAAAAATGAATATATAACATGTCATGGTAATAAGAACCATGAAGAAAAATAAAACATGGCAAGAGGATGAGAGTTCTATTTCATGATGGGAGGTGAGGTGTGGTCATGGAAGACCTTTCTGATAAGATGACATTTAAGCAGAAACCAAAGAAGTGAGGGAGAGAGCCAAGTGGAAATCAGAGGGACAAGCTTAGGAATAGAGTAGATAGCCGTGCAAATGCCCTGAGGTGAGAGCCTGCCTGCTGTGTTTGAGGCCAGTGCAGCTGATGCAGCCTAAACCACTGGGAGAGGAAGTCAGAGAGAAAGACCGGGCCAGATCTCGGAGGACCTGAAAGTTGAGAAAAGCTTTTGCAATATTTTGAGCTGAGAGTGATGTGATCTGGCAGATATTTTAAAATCACTCCTACTGCTGTAGAGGTACAGCATGGTAGAAGCCCAGAGAATAGTTGGGAGCTACTAGAATTGTTCAGATAAAAGAAGATAATGGTAGAAACAGTAGAAAAGGTAAAACATGGTTACGCATACTGTCTACAAAACTATGCCATTGCCTGGGTGTGTGGACCCTTAAGATGACAATTAAGTAATTTTAAAAGTCTGTTTCTGTGGGGGAGATTCTGGGAAAATGGCAGCAGCAGCATTATTGTTTGATCTCCACATAAAAGTAGACAAAGCAATTCTAAAGCAAAATCAAAACCCATAGATGACATCTACAGCAAGTCTAAGTGAAATGGTAACCCCATGATCTCCAGCACCAGCAAGTGAGAACAAAGCAGTGGCAGTCACAAGATCTTTATTGTATCAGCAAAGGGAATCAGCGAGACATCTGGAAAATTCCAAAATAGCCAGAAGGTATTCACTGGAGGTCCTGGCCAGTCAAGTTGAGAAGAGCAGCGGAAATAGGAACGGGTGTTTGCTGTCTCCAAGATGATGGGAATCTGAGGGACTCTTGGTAGGATCTGAGGAGATTGGAGCAGTGTAGCTGTAGGAACTCTTGAAACTGACCTTCAAGGCTTCCCTAGGAAAGGGGCTACAGGGAGGACAGACTTCTGGACATGGAAACAAAATTACACCAGATAGAAACAAAGGAAAGAGGAGGTCCAGGAAAAAAAAAAAAATTGAGGACCAGAAAGTCTCAGAAAGTAAGCTGACTTTTTAAATATTAATACCACTGTAAAAACAGAAAAAGGTTCTCTGTGAAGTCAGAAAAGCTATCCTGAAAACTTCCTCCTTCCAAAAGCTCAAGAAAACCCATTTCACATACACCCAAGTAACAGGAAAGTATGGAAGTCAAATCCCATAGAGGACTACTGTTGTGAAAAGAGAATAAGAACAGAATAGCACTTCTACAGACAATAAAAGCACACCAAAAAGACATGCGCACAGGGTAGATCAAAGCTAACACCCACTATTTAAAAGACACTAAATGATGTGAGACATGAAGGAACTATATAAATCAGAGTTAGAAACAATCAAAATGAAGTGAACAAACTCAGAATAGAATTGGAAATAAGAAAAAAGTTACTTTGGAAATGAAGACTAAATGAAACCCAAAGTTAGTAAACACATTTAATTGTGCTTTAAGAGAAGAGGAAGATGAGCAGGAGGAAGATTTTAAAAATCAATGAAGAGAGGTTTTAAAAAGAGAGAAAATGGCAAATATTGAAGATAGAGAAAGGAGACCCAGCATTCAGGTAATAGGAGTCCCTGGGGGGAGGGGGGAAGGAGGCAGGGATAAGAAAACAACAAATAATACAAATTAGACTTCAAGAAAGCCTCCTTGAAATTATATATATATATATATTTATTATTATATATAAAAAAATATATAATTATATATATATGTATTTGCATCTATGCATTGAGAGAACATATTGCTCCTGAGAAAACCTAGAATGATCAACACGAAGACACATTCTTGTAAAAATACCAGACTTTAAAGAAAAAAAATAATGCAAATTTCTTTGGGTATCTAGACAAAAAGAGCAAGTGACTTAGATGAAAGGGAATTCGATTATCCTCAGACTTTTTGGCAGCAATACTTTATGCCAGAAGAAAATAGAGCAACATATTTAATATACTTAAGGAAAAAAATGTGAGAATATGATAATTGCAAGGATTGAAACACATCCATATGTTAAAATCTATGAGGTAATTATATATATATATATATTTTTTTCAATCTATTGGTTACCATTAGAGGATGATAGGGAACCAATTCAGTATCCTAAAAACTGACAAATAAATGGGAAAAGTCAATCGTCATCCTTGCTGTATGGTATGAACTGTACTACTATGCAACCAAATAACAGGTGAAAGGAATCATTTCTTTATAAAGTCTTCTAAAAAATAAAGGAAAAAAAAATCATACAGTAGATTATGATTTTTAGCTTCCTATGAATCAAGAAGCCTTAATTCATAGTCTCAAGCAGTATCAACAGCTACAGACATCCCAAAAAGAGGCAAGTAGACATATGTGCCTCACGAGGAAGGAAGCAACACCACCCAAATAGCCTTGCTAAAAGAATTGCATCCAAGCCTGAGTAAGCCTCTAAATTCTGCCAGCTTGCAGAAACAGTGAAACATGCAAACTACGCATGAATATTCAACTAGTAAAAATCAGACTCTGGGAAATTTTGCGAGACAAATGGCTCGTGTTCTTCCACAGATAGATATAAGAAAGAGAAAGGAATGGGAAAGAGAAAGTGAAAAAAAAATAGAGCAAAGCTCAATTATAGTGCCAAAGGACATTCAGGTGATGAAGCTATAATGAAATGCAAATGTGACTTTTAAATATGTCTGCAGAATTTTATTTTGTTTTATTTCAAAGATATATTTATTTATTTGAGAGAGAAAGTGTGGTGGGGAGGGAGGGGCATAGAGACTCTCAAGCAGACTCCATGCTGAGCCCAGAGCTAGACATAGCTCAGTCTTGTGACCCTGAGATCATGGCCTGAACCAAAACCAAGAGTCAGATGCTTAACTGACTACACCACCCAGACGCTCTATGTCTGCAAAATTCTAAACACTCCTCCCTCTCCTTGATTCTGGACTGAGCTTAGTGACTCACCTGTAACCAAGAGAATGCAATGGAAGGGACTCTGCATGATTTCTGAGACTAAGTTATAAAAAGCAATGACATTTCCTCCTTGCTCACTGGGACACTCACTTTTGGAGCCCTGAACTACTATGTAAAAAATCTGATTTCTAGGAGGCAGCCAAGCTGTGAGAAAGCCCAGGCTACATGCAGAGACCATGCATGGGTCCTCTGGTGAATAGCCCTAGCTGAGATTCGGATCACAGCTGACAGACAGGATCCACTCCCAGACATGTGAGGGAAGATGTTTCTAGATGACGTCAGCCTCCAGCTGTTGAATCACCTCCCGATGCTGAATCTTCTCAGCTCAAATACCATGAAATTGGGGCACCTGTGTGCCTCAGTTGGTTAAGTGTCTGCCTTTGGCTCAGGTCATGATCTCAACGTCCTGCGATCAAGCCCCATATCGGGCTCTCCGCTCAGTGGGGAGCCTGCTTCTCCCTTTCCAGCTCCCTTAGGCTTGTATTCCCTCTGTGGCTATCTCTCTGTGTCATAAATAAAAATAAAATCTTTGAGGAAAAAAACCACCATGAAATAGAGACAGTGATGTGCTCTGGCCCATTTGCACTGGTTTGCAGGTGCTAATTGTCAGCATTTTTTCCCAAGTCTGAATTCAGTGATGTCACATGTAGCTTGCAGTTGGTCACGGTAGGAAGATTTACCTCATGAAAATCAGCAAAGATTACAAATCAGGGGAATTTCTCTGTGCCTTGTCTGAATTCCTAACCCCAAAAATCCATGAGCATAATCACATAGGTGTTTTAAGCCATCTAGGTTCTGAGTAATTTTTTTTTTTACAAGGAAATGACTACTGTAAATAGATAGTGGTCACTTTTGTGGAGAGGAAGATGATTGAGATTGGAACTTCTGAAACTTTTGGGGTGGCTGGAAATTCTATTACTCTGCATAGTGGCTATAAAGATGTTCATCTTAAAATAACTCAGTCATATTTGTTTTGTATAATTTTGTATCCTTCATAATAAAAATTTCTTTAAAAGTCTTTTTTATGTTGGAGATAGTAGGGTGATGACTTCATTTGTGTCTATTTCCAATATATATCTGGCAAAATGCATTTTTAAAAAGATTTTGTTTATTTATTTTTAAATTTCATTTTATTTTTTCAGTGTTCCAAGATTCATTGTTTATGCACCACACCCAGTGCTCCATGCAATACGTGCCCTCCTTGATACCTACTACCAGGCTCACCCAACCCCATACCCCCCTCCCCTCCAAAACCCTCAGTTTGTTTCCAGAGTCCACAGTCTCTCATGGTTCATCTCCCTTTTTGATTTACCCCAATTCACTTTTCCTTTCCTTCTCCTAACATCCTCCATGTTATTCTTTATGCTCCACAAGTAAGTGAAACCATGAGATAATTGACTCTCTCTGCTTGACTTATTTCACTCAGCATAGTCTCCTCCAGTCCTGTCCATCTTGATACAAAAGTTGGGTATTCATCCTTTCTGATGGAGGCATAATACTCCATAGTGTATATGGACCACATCTTCTTTATCCATTCATCTATTGGAGGGCATCTCGGCTCTTTCCACAGTTTGGCGATTGTGGCCATTGCTGCTGTTGCTAGGGCCATTGGGGTTCATATGGCCCTTCTTCTCACTACATCTGTATCAAAAAGATTTTATTTTTAAAAAAACTTATTTCAGAGGGAGAGAGAGAACAAGTGAGAGAGTACAAGTGGGGAAGGAGACAGAGAAACAGACTCCCCACTCATGACCTTGCGATCAAAAGTTGCATGCTCTATCAATTGAGTCAGCCGGGTGCCCCCTAAATGCATTTTTTGATATGAAATAACTCTAAGACAATGCTTGGAGTTAAATTTTAAAGTCCTGAAACCTAAATTGTGTAAGCCTATAGGAGCCTCAAGGTGATGCCATATATATTCAGAAAATAAGCAATCATATATTCTCAAAGGAGAAAGCCACTTATAATGAGTTCAATTCTTCTTTCCTCTTGATCAAAGTAAAAAAATGAGCTTACTTTCAGCTTATACAACTATCATAACATTTATGAGTGTGCCAGAATTTATGGGATATGAGAATAAAACCACCTTAGTATGTTTCTTACTGTGTCTTACATAGAACAGAAATAGGCTTATGATTTATTTATTAAGACAATTTTTTAAAAAGTTATTTATTTATTTGAGACAGAGAGAGAGAATGAAAGAGAGTAACAGTGAGCAGGGAGAGGGAGAGGGAGAAACAGACTTCCTGCTGAGGGATACCAATGTGGGGCTCAAACCCAGGACCCCAGGATCACGACCTGAGTTGGAGGCAGATGCTTAACCCACTGAGCTATCCAGGCACTCCTACTAAGACAACTTAATATTAAATGCTTTGAACATACACAGTGCTCCTATTTTAATTGTATTAGATATTGCTAGATTTGATCCAACTGGATATTAGTTCCTAACATGTACCGCTCCTTATTTAGCAAACTTAGAATGACAGAGTAATAATAATATCATAAGCCCTACATTAAAGGGCCTCAATATTTGAGCTGTATTGAGATGGTAGAGTGCGTGGACATATAGCATGATTTCAGGTGTGCAAGAAAGTCCCTGCCCCAGCCTCTGGAATTCCACCATTATAACACACTTCCTTGGGTCTGTCAGACCAGTATCTAAAGGAAAGTATCACATTCCTTTTAGCCAACACCTCTACAGGAGGGAGGTGTCTCAAATCTAATGAGACTTATGGGAATGGACTTGGTCCCATAGCAAGGTAAGAGAGACCTCAGAGAGAGAGGGGAGGGGAGCTCGAAGGGAATGGAGAACAGGGAGTTGCAAAGATAGCTTTGCCTTCTTCACACCCACTCTGTTGAGCTGTCTTAGGTTCTCCAGGTTATTCTGAGAAACCTTTTTTTCTAAAACGTGGCAAAGGGCTGAAAAGTTTCTTGGCACCAAAAGGAAAGATTTAGGAATGAGGTAAAATGTAATGGGTTAAGCATTGGGTCAAATAACGCACATAGCAGGATTGATTAAACAGTCTCAATGTAGCAGTAGCTTTATTTATTAAATAAATGTTATCATTTCTTACATTTCAAAGCCCCATCATCCATGCAATGGTATCTTTTGCTTTTTGATCAATTCACCCCGGTTCAGGGATTTGAACTTGATTATTAAAAACTTCAGTCTTACTTAGTTGTTAACTATTTCTGATCACTATCTTTATAACTTACATAAGTATGTAACTAGCATAACTACAGGGAATCTCTCTCTCTTTCTCCCTCTCTCTCTCTCTCTCTCTCTCTTCCCTTGCTGGTTTATGACAATGTGACAGTCTGAGTCTCACATGAGAATGGGTGTAGTGGTTATTTTGTAATCATCCCCATTTCTGTCTGACCTGCTTCCCGCCCTGAGGCACTTCACTAAAGTAGTAATAGACATGTAACTTCAGGCATGAGGTTGACCTTCTCTGTGTGCTTCCAGACTCCTTGAGTCCTCCCAAGAGATGCCATTGTGAGATGGTAAGGAACCAACTCTTAGCCTCTATGAGTGTTGGTGCCCTCTGCATTAGCCAGAGAAGATCCCTTTCTGCCCCTCTCTGCCCCTGTTTGTATAGTCAAGAGTCATGGGGCTAGGGGTGGTAGTAAGGGCTCTAGAGAATGGCCCCTGACTTGAGGGTAGGGGCTCAGTAGTCTGAAATGTTTCTGAACTTATAATTTGAAGCCTAAGACCCTGTATTCTCAGCCATGAATGGTCTCCGTGATTCTCAACAATTCGACCTTCATGATGTTTCTTTCTGGTTTTAGCCACAGCTTTGCACAAACCATTGAATAGGCAGAGGTACAATTTATTTGTGTTTGCTATCGGGGACTCTATGACAACAGGAAAATGCACATTGGATACTTTATTTTTACACATTAACACAACTCCTCGTCACCCTAGACGATGACAGTGTGATCTTTGACATGATAGTGTATTTTTGTTTCCACCGTGTCATTGTAAAACATAAAACATTGAAACAGAAAACAAAGATCCATAAAAAAATATGATGCCGATGGCTTCTTTCCACTTCTTACTTCTTGCACTTCACAATTTTGTTTTTCTTCTCTGCCTTCTTTTTTTTTTTCCCACGTTTGCTTTCTCTTTAATTTCTCTTTTTACATAGCTGTTTACTCCTTTGGTAACCTACTGGCAGCACCTAAAGGCATTTCTTAGGCTACTTGGTGGAAATAAATAACGAGAAATACAGAGGTTGTAGAATCATTTACTGATTAAGCAATTTAGAGATTGCCTAACAAAGAGATTGTAGAATTGTTTACAGATTAAGCAATTTATCTCAACTGGAATATTGTCACTTTCATCTGATCCTACTCCAACTAAAAACAACCTAAGTTTACTAACATGTGCTAGCGAAATATGACTTTACGTTTAGTGCATTGAATTTTAAATCTTATGTCCACATTGCCAGACAGTTTTAATGAAAGTGTTTTCAGAAATTGATGCTATTTAGATGACCAAGATGGTAGTCATCAGTGGTTTCGATGTAAAGATCAAAGAGGCGGAACATGACAACATGCAGTTTCTGTGGAAGTTTTCTCTTGCCTGGCCTTCTGTTCTTCTGTTGTAATCCCAGACACAACTGCCAAGTTACTTACACTGCTGGTATGTCCAGGTCTGTCTAGTTTGTCCTGACCGGCTTTAGCTTTCCTAGGGTGGCCGTGTAAACTTTTTGACCTTAAAGATGGGAACCCCAGAGTTGGGTCTGGTTTCACAGACAGTAAGTTTTCCTTTTTGGTTCTGTCAGGGACGGCTAGAGATAAATGAGAGATCTGAGGGGCTGTTTCAGACACACAGTTCTCATCTCCGGTGTCTGCAAATTGTTCTGTATGCTCGGCTTGCCTGGCCGCTTCCGACACAATGTAAGGGATGTCGGTACTGCGAGAACGTGTGATCTTTCGAACTTGGTATTTCCACTCTGTCGTCCACTGTTGAAGTGTCGAGGGGCGTGCTGGGTCCATGATTGAACTGTACTCTGTGCTGCAGGTGTTCACCCCGCTGACCGGCTGCCGTCCACGGGAATACACAAAGCTTCTGGACTTCGTTGTTTTATAAGTACTGAACATTTCCTCAGGGTGATAACGCATCAGCTTTGCTTCTTCCAGGGGATAGGAAATTGTGCCTTCTATCTGGGTTGTTTCCACTGTGAGCTGAGGATTTTGAAAATCTGATTTGTTCTGTCCATGCATAACATCTGGCTGATTTACACTTGGGGGAACAGTTTCTTCCCTTTCAGAGTCGGCCTGCCTTCGATCATCTTCGGCTGCGATCCCAGTATCTGGACCTAATTTCAGCTCTGAAGAGTTCTTGACGTTGTCTAACGCAAGTTGACCACAGTCTGGTGTTGCTGGCGGGCTTGTGCTGGATAAAAGGTGAAGGCTGCCTTGACGCTCTGGTACCAGATGCATTTTTGACTCCTTCTCTTCCTTCATTCGGAAGGAACAGGCTTTCTTCCTGAATCCTGTCCCTGGTGGCATGGAGAGAGAAGCATCCTCATACATCAACTCCTCACCATTGAAATGGTATCTATACATGCTGTAGCCATCGGCGCTGTTGATACTGCCTTGTCTTAGAAGATAAGTCGCATCACATTCGGAAGAAGCTCGGGACCGGGTCTGTATCAGGTCGGACTTGTCAATTCCTGCGAGATTTTCAAGAGCATTCACCATTCTGCTAGACAGTTCTTCCAGCTGAGAAAGCCGAAGGTCAACAGTCTGTAGGGAAGTTTTCATAAAATTTTCTCTTTCGTTGATTTCTTCCAATCTCATTGACATGTTTTCGACTCTGGGGAACACAAAGGGATAGAATTATTATGTTGAGATTAACTAAGTATTAAAAACAGAGCTATAATGTTATCATTGTGACTTTGTTTTCTGGTCTTTTGAGGATCATGGAGCTCACTGGGCATGTTTTCAAACTTCACACTACTCCATACTTCAGACTACTAAAAATTACTGTGAGGAACATCAGAAAGTAATAGAATTATGGCCAATACATACAGTGAGTACTGTTTACCACCCATGGCTCTAAATGTTTTCTGTATTCATTAGTAAGTACTTACTGAGGCACTGTTCTAGGCTGGTTTAATCCTTAATAACAGCCTCATGAGGTAATTGCTGTTATCATCGTCCCCATTTTAATGAGGAAATCAAGTCATCATGAAAATAATTTGCCCAAGTTCACATGGCTGGTAAGCAGTGGGGCGGTACACAGTGTACATTTGAATGCACACAATCTATTTTAACATTTGCTTCAGCCTTTGTCTCTTAGAGGCATATCACATTGCCCCTGAGAATAAAAGAAGATACTAGCCCTTAGGTTTTTGAGGTTTGATTATAGCTGCCAGCAATTAATGGTTATAATGATAAAATTAATTAAAATCCTTCTTTGAAGTTCAGGGGATTCAGAAGAGGAATTGTTGGTAATTAAGTACAGATTATCAGATGGTTTACTTAAGGGACAAAAGGTCATTTAATTATCTGAAGAATATGACTAGCTTTAAATTGCTCATTATATTTAATAATTAGCACTCCCTTAATGGTTTTTTTTTAAAAGACCACGGTTGATTATAAATATCTGCAATTATATTTTTAAGTCCTAGAAGATCAGGCAACAACTTTGAAACCATAATGTTGTCTGAACCAAAGCCTGCTGGAATAGACTAGGTTTTCTATTTCAAGAATATGTACAAGATGAACTTTTTCAACTGGTCCTTGAAATTTAACACTAAGAGGCAGTGAGGTATGCCTAGGACCTATCACTGCCTTCTAAAAGTTGGATTTGGGGTGCCTGGGTGGTGCAGCTGTTGAAGGGTCTGACTCCCGATTTTGGCTCAGGTCACGATCTCAGGTCCTGACATCAAGTCCCTCCTCAGGCTCACATTCAGTGGAGAATCTGCTTGGGATTCTCTCTCTCCCTCTCCCCCACTCACAGGTGCATGTGTTCTCTCTCAAATAAATAAATAAATTTTAAAAAATAAATAAATAAAAGTTGAATTTGCACCCCAGGATGTGACGGGGGCGGGCAGTGGGGATAAGACTCTGGGCCCTCTGAACCAGGGGTACGGTGGGCCATTCCAGTAAGTTCTTCCCTGGATGAAGACCAATACTTTGGTCTGATTCTGTCATGCCTGGGTTTTCTCCCACCTTCTGATCCTGTCTTAGAAACATACAGGCAGTCTCTAGGGTCACCTGGTTTGCACTTAGTCTGTTTCTAGCAGGTCCTTGCTACCTTCTTTACATATCCTTCTAAATCCTGCCACCTGTTTTCCTTTCTTTCTTCTTACCCACTTCCTGAGTTCCAGCTGCTCTTTTCTGCACTAAGTGTCTGCTCTCCAACCATGTCTCCTGTTCTTTCCTCACTCCCTGATACCTCTGTGGTTACCCTTCCCTACATCCCGCCACAGCTGCTTCTGCCAATGCTGTGCTTCTGTTGGCCACATTGACAGCTGTGCTCTGATGTGTGGGAGGGTCTTTGGCTTCTATTCTTAACTTTTTTGTGTGGGGAAAAGACTATTTATATGTCCCCTAGGAAACCACATCATTTGAGCAGGAAGGGTCTGGCTTCCTGGAAATTTGCCACCAGGAGGACCAAATTCACTGTGTATGAGAAGTCTGGACTTTCGTACCACAGACACTACACCTTCTAAGGGTTCTCTTTCCTCTTGCATTTCGGCCTCCAACAGAACTTTCACTACTAATTTACGTGACTTCAAGTAAGATTTGATTTTCTCTGTGAAATGTCATGTCTCCTCGCTCACTTCAAATCTGTTTTTCTCGAGGATTCCTTTGATGTTAAAATCCACAATGTCCTCTCTAAAGTCGAACTTGAGATCCTCTAACAAATACTAGTTTAAGAGATGATGCAATGTTGCCTGGGTGGCTCAGGGGTTTAAGCCTCTGCCTTTGGCTCAGGTCATGATCTCAGGGTCCTGGGTCGAGCCCCACATCTGGGCTCTCTGCTCAGCAGGGAGCCTGCTTGCCCACTCCCCATGCCTGCCTCTCCTGTGGTCTCTCTCTGTCAAATAAATAAATAAAAACTAAAAAAGAGAGGGAGAGAGAGAGAGAGAGAGATAATACAAACTCTATCCAAACTCTGAAAAATAAATATACTGGTAAAATATAGATAAATAGCTCTCCTTTCAAATCTTCTATAACCCTCTGCCTATGTTTTTCTTGTGTTACCTAATTCAGATAGTAGCATGACCAGCCACTCACACTTAAAAAGGAAATTTGCTATTTGTCACAGCGTGGATGGACCTAGAGGATATTATGCTCAATGAAATAAGTCAGACAAAGAAAGAAAAATACTCTATGAATTCATTCATTTGTGGAATTAAAAAAAAAAGAAAGAAAAGAAACATGTGAACGAACAAACAATAAAGCAAAAACAGACCCCTAAATACAGACAACAAACTGGTGTTATCAGAGGGGAGGGGGAACGAGGATCGGCAAAAAGGGAAAAGAGGGGTCTGTGGGAGGTATGGGCCATGGTTATAGAATAGGCCAAGGAGAGATGAAAGGTACAGCATTGGGAGTCTAGTCAGTGGTATTACACTAGTGTTGTGTAATGACAGTTGGTAGCTACACATGTGGTGAGCAAAACAGGAGGTACAGAGCCGTCAAATCACCATTGTATACCCACACTAATGTCACACTGTGTCAAACACACTTCAGTAAAAAAATAAAATAAAAAATAAAAAGATAAAGAAATAAGAAGTCATCTGATTCTGAAGTCTCTCTTGCTGCCCTCAGCCTCCCTATTTCACTAGCTCCCCAGTGCCCTGCATTGAATAAACTACCAAGTTCCACAGTGGGACTCTGCCATGGGTGTCTCTAAACCTCCTTCCTTTCCTACTGCCATTCCCTTAATCGAAACCGTGGAAGAACCGAGGTTTCACGATGTGGCTTAGATTAAGAAAAATGATCAGATGCTTATTTCAAGCCTATTAACAGCTACGGCATTGGAGACAAAATTTCAATGCTTATATGAAATCAAGGGATATTGGATTGAGTTTTAAATTTTTTTTAATTTTTAAAAATATTTTATTTATTTCTTTGTCAGAGAGAAGGAGAGAGAGAGAGAGAGCGCACACAAGCAGGCAGAGAGGCAGGCAGAGGGGGAGAGAGAAGCAGGCTCCCCGCCGAGCAAGAAGCCCATGCAGGACTTGATCCCAGGACCCTGGGATCATAACCTGAGCTGAAGGCAGCGGCTTACCCCACTGAGCCACCCAGGGATCCCGGATTGTGTTTTTATGGTATGCGTAAACGGAGTAAGAAATAAATGAATTTAAGGTCACTTATGTCTGGAATGATGAACGAAAGAGATGGATAATAAGCCATCTTCTATGCTAGCCATATTTCGTGACTTCTTCAATTACTTAAGATGGTTCACAAATCTTGACATCCCTAAAAAGAGTGATTTCCATTTCAGATGTAGAAAGACAGACTAGCTAGGAAACACTTTGATGAGAGTCCCAGATCTGTTGACATTCTGAGTGGCAGGAAAACACACAAGAGAAATCTGTCATTGCTGTAGAGCTTGTAGCAAAACATGAACTTTCTTACTTTTCTAAGTCTTAATTCTACTTTCCTTTCAGCAGGGATTAAAATATTTTTTCAGTATAGCACAGACTACGAAGGTATTCTAAGGCTAAGCGATTTGCTCTTAAAGACATAGTTCTCACATGCCGTATTTTTAATTTCATATTTTCCTTTTTAAATTTTCCTTTAGAAATTTTCATATGGTAAATCAGCTTTTTCTTTTTTTCTGGCATTCAGTCGTATGAATCACTGAAGCATTGTGTAACTTCAAGATGTCACATGTGTTGATACATTTACATATGGCAATGTGATTACCACTGTAGTATTAGCTAATGCCTTTATAATGTCATATAATTATCCTTTATTTTCTATGGTGGGAACAATTAAGCTCTCGTCTTTTAGTAATGCTTAAGTTAATAATACAGTATTTTTTTTTTTTTTTTTTACTCTAACCACTCTGAGGTACATTAGATCTCCAGGACTTACTCAACTAAGTTGCAAGTTTATACCCTTAAACAACATATCCCCAATTCTCTTGGTAATCCCTGGGTAGACACCATTCTACTCTGTTTTTATCACTTTAGCTTTTTCTGATCTCACATAGACGTGAGCTCATATGGCATTTCTCTTTCTCCGTTTGACTTATTTAAGCATAATGTCCTCAAGGTCATCCATGTTGCCACAGATGGCAGGGTTTCTTTGTTTCTCATGGCTAAGTAATATGCATTGTATATGTAAACCATGTCTTCTTTATCCATTCATCTGTTGTGGACCCTTGGGTTGTTTCCATAGCTTAGCTATTACAAGTAATGCTTCAATAAACATAGGAATACATCTATCTCTTGGATGTCCTGTTTTCATTTTCTTTGAATATACACCCAGGAGTGAAATTACTGGATCATCTGGTAGTTCTATTTTTAAATTTTTGAGGAACCTCTATATTGTTTAACATAGTGGCTGAACCAATAAGTTTTCATTTCATACCTAGAGAACACAGTGAGTATATTAGCTTTATAAGAAACTGCCAAACTATTTTTCAGAGTGGCTGTACCATCTTATAGTCCCACCAGCAGTGTAAGAGCGTTCCATGAGCTCGGTGTCTTTGTTGGCACTTGGTGTTGTCAGTATGTTTTTATTTTAACTATTGTAATATGTGTGTAATCTCATCATAGTTTTAATTTGTGTTTCACTAATAGATAATAATGTTGAACATCTTTTTTTTAAGATTTTATTTATTTGATAGATCACAAGTAGGCAGAGAGGCAGGCAGAGAGAGAAGGGGGGAAGCAGTCTTCCTGTTGAGCAAAGAGCCCGATGTGGGGCTCGATCCCAGAACCCTGAGATCATGACCTGAGCTGAAGGCAGAGGCTTAACCTGCTGAGCCACCCAGGTGCCCCTCTTGAGCATCTTTTTATGGGCTTATTTGCCAAGACTAAGTCTTCTCTGTTGTGTCTATTTTCATCTTTTGCCCATTTTTAAAATTGGGTCATTTTCTCCCCCATTATTGAGTTTTGAAGTTTAGAAGAGTTATAGAAGTTTAAGTTCTGGAAGTTTAAGACTTCCAGTATGTTGTTCAATAGAAGTGATAGAGTGGACATCCTTGCCTTGCTCTCAATTTTAAGGGAGAAACAATTCAGTCTTTTACCATGTTAGCTGTGGCTTTTTTTTTTAAATAAATGCCATTTATCAGATTGAGGAAGTTCCTCTCTGTTCCTTGTTTTCTGAGAGGTTTCTGTCTCTTTTCTTAATTTCATTTTATTCTTTCTTTTTCTTTTTTTAGAATTATTTTTATTAACATGTACTGTATTATTTGCCCCAGCGGTACAGGTCTGTGAATCATCAGGTTTAAACATTTCATAGCATTCACTATATTCTTCCGTATTTTTAAAAAAATCAGGAATGGATGTTGAATTTTGTGGAAATAATTTTTTTTCACCAGTTGGTATTATCATGTTTTCTTTAAACTGTTACTATAGTGGATAGCATGGATTTTCAAATATTGAACATCCTTTCATTCCTAAGATAAATCTTACCAGTTGTGGCTAGACTCAACTTGCTAATGTTTGTTGTGAAGTTTTGTAGCTATGGTCATAAGGGCTAGTTATCCTATAGTTTTCTCTTTTAGTTCTTTGATTTTTTGTGTCACGGTCATGCTGGCCTCAGAAATAAGTTGGAAAATGACTATATCATTTACTGTAGATCTTATAGAGGTTTATCTAGAAATACAAAGTAGATAGTAACATTTCACAGTCTACTTAGCTTCTATATTTCACCACTTCAATTGGATATAAAAACATTACCACCATATGGGTCCATTTTCTGTCCATGCCTTCATGCTTTGGTTGTCTTAGATATTACACAGACACATATTAAAAACCCAAACATTCCTTCATTCCTGATGTCCCAAGTTTAACTCTGGTATATGTTATTCTGTCTGAAGAACTTCTTGTAGTAATATTTTAGGACCCAACTCCTAAAATGAGTTATTTAAGGTCTTTATTTCATATTCATTCCTGAAGAATTTTTGATGGATATAGAATTTTGGGGTTGATAGTTATTTTTTCAGCTTTAGAACCATGATGCTACTTTCTCCTGGCCTTCTTGGTTTCTCACAAGAAACCTGCCCTTATTTAAATAGCTGTTCCATTATAAGTTATAAATCCTTTTTCTCTGACTGCTGTAATTTTTTTAATTTTGTCTTTGTTTTCAGAGGATTCTAACATGAACTAGGGTGAGGATCTCCTTGAATTATTCCTGTTTAATGTTTGCTAAATTCCTTTAACATGTAAATTTATGTCTTTCACCCATTTGGGAATTTTTCAGTTATTATTTCTTAAAATATTATTTTCTGCATCACACTTTCTCTCTTCTACTGAGACTCTGATGGCACAGTATTACACATTTATTTCCAAAAGGTTCCTTTCCCACCCCCCAGTTTATTTACTCTTTTTTGCTCAAATTAGGTAATTTTTACCTACATATTTGTCTTCAAGTTTCCAGATTCCTTCCTCTGTCATTTCTGTTATACTATTGAGCCTAGCCAGTGAAATTTTAATTTCACTTATTATGTTTTTCAGTTCCAAACTTTTCATTGGTTCTTCTTTATATCTTCCATTTTTCCTGAGACTTCAATTAGTTTCAACATTCTTTGCAATTTTGTTCAAGCATTTTTATAATAGTTACCTTAAAGTCTGTCAAATAATTCAAACATCTGAACTACTTTGGCCTTGACATTTATTAGTTGTTGCTGGTTTTTTTTTTTTTTTTTAGTAAATTTTTTTTTCAGTAAATTAGATTTTTCTGAATTCTTTATATTCTAAGTTATTTTAGGTTATATCATGGACATTTCAAATCTTACATCATGTGACAGAGTCTTGTTTAAATCCCATGACAGATGTTGACATTTTTCTTTTTAGCAACTGGTTGACCTAGTTAAGCTCAAGGTGTAAGTTCCACCATGACTTTTGTGGGCTGTGATTCCAGTTGCAGTTCGATTTTCAAAGTCTTGACAGTGCCTTTGAAATCTGTCCTGTGTTTGTACAGCCCAGTGATCAGTTTGGGACCTTGATAATTGTCTATTCATTAGTTCAGGACTCAGTACCTTTGAGATCTTTCTTCTTTTATAATACAGGCATTCAGTATTATAATTATTTTGAGTACCACCTTTGCTTCATCCTATAAATTTTTGTTATTTTGTGTTTTCATTTTTATCCACTTTGAAGTATTTTCTTTCTTTTTATAATGTTTAAATTGTGATAAAATACATACAATATAAAATTTACCATCTTAACCATTTTAAAATGCACATTTCAGTGGCATTTAGTACATTCACACTGTTGTGCAACCTCAAATTCTAATTTCCCTTTTGGTTTCTTCTTTGACTCATTGGTTATTTAAGACAGTGTTGTTTAATTTTCATATATTTTTGAGTTTTCCAAATGTCCTTTTGTTATTAACTTATCATCTCATTTCACTGTGGTCAGAGAACACACTTTGATTAATTTCAATCTTTAAAAAATTTGTTTAGATTTGTTATATGGCCCAACATAGGGTCTATGATCTATCCTGGGTAATGTTCCATATGTTCTTGAAAAGAATGTATATCCTGCTGTTGTTGAGAAGTGTTCTGTTAGGTTGAGTGGGCATATAGTATTATTTAAGTCTTTTATGTTGTTATTATCTCTGTCTAGCCACTTAGGTGTCCCACAGCTATACTAATTTTGATAACTATTCATGTGGAGTATCTTGTCCCACCCATTTATTTTCAAACTATTGTGTCTTGAATCTGAAATGAAACTTTAGAGGGAATGCAGTTAGATTGTGTTTTTAAAAATATACAGTCTGACAGTCTTTGTGTCTTAATTGGAGAGTTTAATCCATTTATATTTAATATGATTACTGATAAGGAAGAATTTACCCTTATCATTAGTGTTTGTGTTCCACAGATCTTATGCCTTCTTTTGCTCAATTCCTCCATTGCCACCTCTCTCTGTGTTAAATAGACATTTTTTAGTGTACCATTTTAATTCCCTTTCCATTTATTTTATTATATATTTTATTTATTTTCTTAGTGGTTGCCCTAGAGACTATAATGAACATCTTAATTTATGACAATCTAATTCAGATTAATGTCAATGTAATTTCAATAGTATACAAAAATGTGCTCTTTTAAAGTTTATTACTTCTGGGACGCCTGGGTGGTGCAGTTGGTTGGACGACTGCCTTCGGCTCAGGGCGTGATCCTGGAGTCCCGGGATCGAGTCCTGCATCAGGCTCCCAGCTCCATGGGGCGTCTGCTTCGCTCTCTGACCTTCTCCTCGCTCGTGCTCTCTCTCACTGTCTCTCTCTCTCAAATAAATAAATAAAATCTTTAAAAAAAAATAAAGTTTATTACTTCTTTCTCTATGCTGTTGTCACAGATTACATCTTTATTTGATCTATGCCCATCAGTATAGACTTGTAGTTATTGCTTTCTGCAGTTATTTTTTAAATTATATAGAAAATAAAAAGTAGTTACAAACAAAAAATATATTTATAATGTCTTTTATACTTATGTAGGTATTTACCTTCACTGGTGCTCTTTATTTCTTCATGTAGATTTTAGTTACTGTCTGGTGACCTTTCATTTCTGCCCAAAGAACTTCTTAGTGTCTCTCCTAGGGCAGGTCTAGTAGCAAATAAAATTCTTTCAGTTTTTCTATCTAGGAAATTCTTAATTTCTCCTTCATTTTTTTAAAACACTATTTTGCTATATACAGTATTCTTGGTTGACAGTATTTTTCTTTCAGCACTTTAAATATTTCATCCCACTGCCCACTTGCTCCAATAAGAGGTCAGTTTTTAAATTTTATTTAGGATGTTTTGTATGTGATGAGTTCCTTCCTTCTTGCTGCTTTTAAGATTTTTTTCCTCTGGCTTATAACACTTTGACTATGATTTGAATAAGTGTGGATGCCTTTGAGTTTATTTTGCTTGGAGTTCACTGAACTTCTTGTATGTGTAGATTAATATTTTTCCTTATATTTGGGACATTTTTGGCCTTTATTTTTTCAGATAATTTCTCCCACTTTCTTTTTTGTCTCCTTATGGCATTCCCATTATGTGTATGCTGTCATGCTGACAGTGTTCCACAGTTCTCTGAGACTCTGTTCATTCTTTTATATTTCTCTTTCTTCGACTGGATAATCTCAGTTGACTTATCTTCAAGTTCACTGATTCTTCTGCCTGCTCAAATCTGATTTTGAGACTCTAGTAAAATTTTTATTTTAGTTCCTTTACGTTACAATTCCAGAATGTCTGTTTCCTCCTTCTCCCCCTTCTCTCCTGTTCTTTTTCCTCCTCCTCTTTTTCTCCTTCTTCCTCTTCCTCTTCTTCTTCTTCTTCTACTTCTTTCTTTTTAAAAATATATTTTCTATCTCTTTATATTCTCCATAAGGTGAGACATCATTCTCACTCCTCCCTATAAATCTTTAGTGATGGATTTCTTTAGCTCTTTGAATGTGTTAACAGTAACTGATTTAAAGTTTTTGTCAGAAAGTTCAACATCTGGAACTTCTTAGGGCCAGTTTCTTTGAGTGCCTTTTCCCCAGGTGTGGACCATACTGTCTTGTTTCTTTTCCTGACCTTTTACTTAAAACTGGGCATTTTTAGTAATAGAGCACAGCAATTCTTGAAGTCAGAGTCTCTCTCCTCCCCAGGGTTTATTATTGTTGCTTCATTTTGTGGTAGTTGTTGCTTATTTAGTGATATTTCTAAAATGATCCTGTAAAACCTGTATTCTTTGTTGTGTGTGGTCACTGAAATCCTGTTCTTTTAGCTCAGTGGTCAGCTGATGATTGAACAGAGATTTCTTTAAATATTTGGAAGAAAAAATTCTCCTAGACTTTGCTGAGGGACTCTGTGCATGCACATCTTCAACACTCAACCAGAGTTTGCATCTTTGTCTTAGCCTTCACTTCCTGTTTGCACAGAGCCTTTAGGTAAGCTAGAATTGGAAGCTTTCTTTCTTATCAGGTATTTTCTGAGAATGTACACAACGATATGCATGCACAAAGTCTTCTAGATTCCCAGGAATATGTCAGAGATTTTCAAAGCCCTATGGACATCTCATTTCCCAGCCTTTTCTCTGAAGCTTTTTGGTTAGTCTTGTTTGCCCCAAATCTATTATTTATTTTTTTTTTAACCTCAGGGAGTAGGGACTAAATCATTTGCCTGTAAATGTTTTTGAAAAATGCCCTCTCCTCATCTCCACCTCTGGCTAGTAGTTTTAGCCCTTGGCTAGTTCCAAACCAGGGGAAATTAAGACAAGCCTTTGAGCCAAACTTTCAGGGAATCACCGGATCAGTCAAAACAGATAATTACAATTCTTTGTGGATGGGGTCCTTTTTGCTTCCACTGGTACCAGGAATTCAGACTATTATTTTCATGGTTGCCACTGAAATGAGGAGTGGGGGATGGGACTAGATAAATTGAAATGCCACAAATCTCATTCAAAAAAAAAAGATTCAGCTGTGTTTCTTGAATAAGCACTCCACAAATGATTGCAAGCCATTGGTTCATGTCCATCTTTCTAAAAAATTTAATTCTGAAAGTTTTGCCAGTTTTATGGAGGTATGGAGTCCAGGAGTTCCTTACTCAATCATTTTTTGTTCACTTTGTCTCCCTCAGTGCTTTAGGTATGCTAATAAGGAGCAGAACCACACACACACACACACACACACACTCACACATGCATGCACACACATACACATACAAATACAGTTTGGGGGTGAGCTCTAAAGTTCATAAGCAACCTCGTAGTGTTACTTTCCCAATCTCCTCCCTCTCTATAATCTGCTTGGTATTTCCAGTACCCTGGAGCTCCCTCTTTTCAACATCTAATCAGAAATCTGGGGCTTTAATTAATCCACTCTGCCTGCACTTCCACAACTTCCAGGGCCAAGTGGCAGGAGGATAGAGAGAAAACAAAAACCAAAAATTGGCTCCACCTTCTTGGTTTTTGATGAAATAGGTAGGGACTTTGCTAGAGCACTGGATCTCCTACAACTGACTCAGTTAGGGGAACAATAGGAAGGGAAAGAAGACACTTTTGGAATAAGCAGGATGAAGTCTTAATAATTTTCCTTAATATTTAAAGAGATACAACCTCATGTTATACCCCAGGCTGATAAAGAAAAAAGTGTTAGTTGTTAGGAATAACCTCTTTGCCTCCAATGGCTACTCACTCTAATCCAAAACAATAACACAGATACTCAATCATGCTACTCCTATCTCAGTAGCAGCTTCTCATAACATTTAAGATTAAAAGCCAAATTTTATTGCAATGATGGGTACCAAGGGTATGTTAAAAAGAAACCTTATGGCTGCCTGGGTGGCTCAGTCAGTTAAGCATCTGCCTTTGGCTTAGTTCATGACCTCAGGGTCCTGAGATTGAGCCCCACATCAGGCTCCTTGCTCAGCAGGGAGTCTGCTTCTTCCTTTCCCTCCCCACTGCTTGTGCTCTCTCTCTCTCTGTCTCAGATAAATAAATAAAATCTTTTAAAAATATTTCTGGTCCTTATATACACTCAAGACTTTTCAGAATGTGTCCCCCATCCTCCCTTTATGTTTCATCTTGTTATTCATCCTCCAATTTGCTTCACAAACATTCCATCATCATCAAAATGGAAAAATGAAATTCTCCTAGAACTTGAGAACCCCAAATGTCAGGGCATTTGGTGACCTCAGTTTGAAAAAACTTGTTCTAGAACTTGCTATCTCTGATGTTTGTAGAACCAGATGAATGAAAGCTGCCTTGGTGATGCCAGGGATCCCAGTCATTGTGTATAAAATTACGTTGTTGCCCTGACTTCTACTATTATTTAATTAGATTAATATGACTGCATTGTCTTTTATTTTTCATAATCATATTGATTTTATAAAAGAGGTCAATATTTGTCTTTGAGTATTTCAAATCATTTGGTCAAGTCACTTGTAACTATTACTCTAGTATAACAGTATTTGGCTCAAAGGGACTATTTCTTTGGATGAAGTATTTTTATAATACAAGTGCATTTTCTTAGACTGAAATACTGATGATTTCTTACCAGGTCTATCTATTTTTGCCAGTTTGGATTCATGGCTTCTCATAATTATTTCTGTGTTTGGATTTACATATAGTAAATCCATAAATAGCTTCACTAGTTTTTTTTTTAACTTAAATTCAATTAGCTAACGGACAGTAGTACATCATTAGCTTTTGATATATTGTTCAATAATTCATCAGTTGCATCTAACACCCAGTGCTCAGCCCATCACAAGTGCTTCTCTAGGTTTTTATTTCACACACTGCAGTAGCATTTACTTCGCAGTAAAAATTCTCCCATTTAGAATATTATTGAGAAGAGCCAGAAGGCCATTTTTCCTAACTACCAAACTTCTAAGTTTCAGTGGGCAGCTCAGAACAATTTGTGAGGAGTAGGCTTTTATATCAGAGGAAACTAGAACCAAGTGGCATCTACAAACTGGTTGGGACCAACGTGATCATTCTCCTGTCTTTGAATGGAATTTAAGCTGCTCTTGATTTACGACAATATTTGCCCTGCCTTTTCCTACTTAATGTGTATCTCCTACTAAAATCCCTGGGAGTCCAGACCCCAACTTGTTTTATCTATCCTAGTTCATAATAGTAGTATTTCCCTCCCTCACCTGTTTGAGTCAGAGATTAGTACAGATTGGTCTACAGGGTTTTCTGTTAAAAGGCCACATCCCAATGCTCTAATCAGTATCCTAATCTGGGGTTGTATAAGTTCTACTTGTTTTGTAAATTCAGAAAGTTAGAGATAAGGGTACCAACTTAGCAACTGATATTGCATATCAGGACTTGGTTTTCAAGAAAAAAAGAAGGGCTATTAAGGATCAACATTTTGTCAACTTCAGTATTCTCTTTGAGATATGGCCAGATTCTTGTTAGGGATGGAGTGCTCCGGCGTCCCCACCAGTGACAATAAACAACATCAGCAAAGGCAGCAACAACAACAGTGGTAGCATGATAGTGTTGTGTTGTGTGTTACACAATTAAGTGAAATTGTGTAAATGAAAGCACTCTGTGAGGTATGAATGCTATGCAAGTGTACAATAACATGACCATGTGAAGGGGGTGTGATTGCAAATCTCCAGATGCTTTCATTGTTATTTTCATATATCTGTTATTTAAGATATTTGGTTTTGGACATTGTACTACTAAACTTGAAAGGAGCTTAATGAAAACAGTGGGGTTTTTTTTGTTGTTTTTAAGGTATTGTAAATAAAGTTTTCCATTTCATTCAACTACTAGGTACAACAATATATAAATGTGTGGCACTTTGTAGTAACTTCCAAGAGAATACTGATAGACGGCATAACTTTATTGGAGTTTCATAGACTCTTTATATATTAAATATAAGGTCGAAATTCATGTTCTCATGGTAAGAGTCTCTTGTGTATTTCCTAAGGACAGAACTTAGATATTTGGAGTTTTGTAGCATGGTAGTTACCAAAACCTGTTTTATGTGCCGTCATCTTTTCATGTGCAATCATTACTCTTCACCTGTAAGGCATCTTATAAATTATATGGGAACATTTCCTTAATGATAGAACTCAATGTTAACCTAAAAACAATGTTAGTGGAACAACTAGATCCAGTTTATACTTGAAGAAACCCATGTTTCAAGGTCCCATGGTATTCTATATTGAGTTCTAAGACTATTCTTACCCTGTAATTTTATTCCAGGCCTACAGATCATAAACTTGTTTCATCCAGTCCAAATTTTATATCCAGCTATTTTAATTTCCATCTTTGTATGAGGTTGCCTTTTAAGTTTAGTAATTATGGTGAGAACACTCAAGATGGAACCTGGTTGTGCTTACTTACCGAGTTTTTATATGTGAAAGACTAAATGAAGAACAAGATTTAAGTCTTAAATCTTTTGGCTTTCTCATTGTTTTTAATAAACAAAATACTGAAGACTTACTAAAAGAGTGTTAAGCTCTCTAGGATCTTAACTCTAAGCCACATCATTATATATACCAACATGGCCATACTTCAGACCTCCTTGGTTTCTAGAATTCAAGTCATCTAAATCAGTGGACTTTTCTGGCTATATTCCACTTTCTGTTCAGGCAAGACTCAGGTCAACTCCTCACTGAAGCTCTTAATAATATCCTAGGTTCTCTTTCCCTAACTTTCATATAACAGTGCCAACTCGACTCCTTCCTCTATTGCCACTAGGACTCCACAACTGGGCAGGGAAAAATGGTGTCTTGAGGCACTGTAAAATGTTTATGCTACCATTTGCAAACACTAACATCATTGTGGTATCCCCATTGATTGGTTCTTGGGATCACAGCCTCCCTTTTGCTATGCCCCATGCTTCATTCACTAACTGCATTCTTGCCCTGGGGCTGTAGAGAGTCACTGATGAAGGTCATAGGAGTCACCTTGACTTGGCCCAATACAAAGTCATATTAGCTCATTTCATTACATCCTAAATATTCCTGCTGAGCAATCGCTTGGCTAGCTCCTTTCCTATCACATTTCCCCTAAAGGTGAACTCGAATCCTCCTTACAGGCTTTAAGTCTGTAGTATTGCTAGGGGTACTCTTTCCCCATTCCTATCATTCCTTCCAATGCGTCTGGACTTTCTATTAGTGTAAAACTCTTGGCCTCTCTCCAGTCCCTTATTTATTCTTGAGGAGGACTGATTTTCTGGTTGGAATTTGGGGACCACGACACCAGCTTACTTTTTTCTCTCTCTCTTTGAGAGCCAGCTGCCTGCAGAAAGCATGGGTTCTCACTTTGTTTTGTTCATACGGTAAGCTTCGTGGGGAAAGCTGATTCTGCCTGTGAGAACAGAGGTCTGCAGGTGCCTGTGACTGAGTGGCTATGGCTAATTCTGGCTAATTCTGTGAATTTGGCAACAACTGAACCACATCCTCTAGCACCTTTATTACTAGTAAAGCCAATACTATTTTTATCTCTATCTGCCTGATATCTGCCTCTGTCCTTGAATTGGCTCTCAAAGGTCAGGTAAGGAACAAGATTGTCATTTACTAGACACATTAAAACTCCCACATTTAATCCCACCCTTTCTCCATAATCCAAGCAACGTTGACTCCTATTAATTTCTACATCAGAGGAATTACCCACCTCCTTTCTGAGGCCCATCTCTCTTTCAGGTCTTCTTCTACTGACTATCTCATTTCTCTCCTTCTTGTCTTTCTTGTTATGATCTCTGTTACCACCATCTCTACTTGATTACTTGGGAAAAGGATGCCAAATAAGATCTCAAGACCATGAATCGCTTCATTCCTAATCAAGCCTAGAGGAAACCCAATACCTTAACCCAGATCCACAAATATGACAAGAAACCAGTTGACCCAGAGGTTTTGGGGGGAATCCAAACCTTCTATTATAGGTTTGGCTAGTCTAAAATCTATAGATGCTTAAGTATAAGACCAATAGCATTTAAAATGTATGATTTATGAATTATAGTCTGCATACTTGAAAATATCATACATGCAAAATGAAAGTTCATTTAAGTGGAAGATATGAATGAAGAAGAGGTAATAAGGAGGCAATGTATATCATGCATTCCAAAAATCTATAATAATATACCTGTTTTTTTTTTTAAAGATTTTATTTATTTATTTGAGAGAGAGAGAGACAGTGAGAGAGAGCACGAGCGAGGAGAAGGTCAGAGAGCAAAGCAGACTCCCCATGGAGCTGGGAGCCTGATGCGGGACTCGATCCCAGGACTCCAGGATCACGCCCTGAGCCGAAGGCAGTCGTCCAACCAACTGAGCCACCCAGGCGTCCCAATAATATACCTGTTTTAATTAAATAGTAAGTTGGTGCTAAGCTTCCTTGATGCCATGGAAAAAAGGAAAACACACTGGATTACATAATTCTCATCGTTCAAGAAAAGGAAGTTGAAACTTGGACAAAATTTTTTTAGAAAAGATTCTTTTCAACTCAATTGCTCTTGAACCTGTGAACTGAGGGATGACCAACCACAAAAGGAATGATGTGCTTAACCCTGGATTTTTAAGAGACACAGAGATGGCCTTCAAGTTGTGATTGATAAAGATACATGTTACTAGGTATTAGCTTATATATGATATGATATGATATGATATGATATGATATATATATGATAAATATCTAGGTTGACAAATTCTACTTTGGTTGTGCTGGCAGATGTATTTGTAAAATGTTCTTCCACCAGCCCTCTAGGTTACATGATATTAAACTTTCAAGCAAAGAAATAACACCCTTCAACACCACCAGTTGTTTTGGGGTTGCTGATATTAAAGATTCTCCCTGACAGTTATGGGTAGCAGAATCATTTGTATATTGAAATTCTTCCTGGTTGCCAATAGCAAAATCAAAGTCACAAACCCAGAGGAAGCATAGTTGATATCTTATTTGATATTCATTGAGGATAGGATGGAAATTTACATTCAAGTCAGAACAAGAACTTTTTACTTATCCTTTCATTCAAAAACTCAAGGTCTTGCTATGTGGAGATGTGCAGGCTTCTTGACCTAGTCTAAGGTGTGAGGTAGTCAGGGAAGTTTTCCAGAAGGAAATGACATTTGAGCAGAGATCCAAAGGATACGTAGACAGAGGTTACAACATGTGCAAAAACCCCTATGGCAGGAAGGGAGTGGTGACTTTAAGGAAATGAAAGAAGGCTGACAAGACTGGGAAACCAAGCATGAAGGGAGGACAGTCCAGGGTGACACTGGAGCTGGGAGCAATGGGAGCCACTGAAAGACTTTTAAAGAGGGCTGTAGGGGAGCAATGCAACGGGATTCGAGTCTAGTGAGTGCACAATGAATTGAAAGAGTGGAAATGATTATGGAGAGCTCAGATGCTCTCCAAGCAACCACAGGAATCCTGGTGGAAAATGATGCTAGCTTGTACTGGTGTGCTGGTGGTAGAGAAGGAAAGAAGTGTGTGTGTGTGTGGGTGGGTGGGGGGAGGGCGTGATTCATTCACAGGGGGAAGAAAGCAGAATTTGATGATTTGACAGTGTCAAATGAAATGGCTAGTGGTGCCGCTCTCAGAGCCCAGAGCATGCAAGAGAATGTCCAAATTTGGGAGGAAAACCTTGAGTGCATTGCCGTAAGTCAGCTAAGTGGATATGCTGCATGGGGCTTTGGGCCAAATACCCTGCTTCAAGGCTGTATTAATTAAAAACTGGATCATAATGTAAATCTCTGATTGGGAGACTAAATGTTAGATCTCAAGAAATGGTGAAGTTGGGTGAAATTGTTAGAACTTTATATATTACTCTCTAAACGTTAAGGGAAAGCCATGAATTTGGTTCCTGCACATAAGCCCTCAAAACACCCTGCAAGGAGGAGCACAAGCATGTAAACTTCCTGTGTGAACACGTTTGTTAGACTGAGTCATGCGAATTGCTGGCTCAGGTTTTGAAAGGTACCAGCCAACAGCAGGGACTGATGCCAAGCGCATCTTAGGAGGTTAGAAGACTCACTCCTAACCAGACCCTGCAGATAGAAGAGTGCCGGGGATGATAAGGAGAATCATCAAATGGCAAATGGTGATGTGGAAAATGAAAATAAGCCAACACATAAAGTAGATTTTTTAAAATGGCAGAAATATATGAGTACTCAAAAATTTGATTTAAAAAATTATCACGGGTGTCAAATTTAGGTAAAATAATGAATTTTATTTCTATTCTTCCACCCTTAGGACCTCAGATGTCCTGAGGTTAAGAGTGAAGAAAAAGTACCTTCTCCCCAAACCTCCTCCTCCATTTGTCTCTGATATTCACCTGTGATTCAGTCTTGAAAGGGTCAACAAGGGAACCGGAGGGGCAGGAATGTACTCCGATTGCTCCTGGAGATCTCAGCCAAGAGAAACGGGAAGTAGATGTTTTTACTGCCCAGCACACTTTCATTCCTATTACGTGTGCACGAAGCCCCAAGAGGAAAATGCAGTTTGGTAGTGACCTGATAACCACATTCTCGGAGGCTTGCTCCAAGAACGGTAAAAATCCAAACAATGCTGGGGAAGGGGGATGGGGCAGAAGCAGAGTGAAACAAAGCACAATTTCCATTGTAAATTACTGGCCGTGATTAAATCCAAGTTAATGTCTAACTAAAAAATTGAGATTTTAGATTATTAAGATGGGAGTAACTTATCTTTCTCAGGAAGAAATAATTTTTGTATCTTGAAAGCTTAGCAGTTCCTATTAAAACAGAAAAGATGCATTTAAAAGTAGTTTTGAAAATGTGCCTTATTAAGGCCAAAAGTTGGTGCAGATTATCCTTGAATTTGGTAGACTGGATTACAAGGTGACTAGGGCTAGGAGGGGAGATGGGCCAGAGAACTGGAGCCTGTGGGCTGTGGCAGAGTCACTGGCTGGAATGTGCACAGCAGGAAGACTTCAAGGGTATTATAAATTCCATTGCAGTGGTTGAGGCCCTTGATTGGATGGTGTGCTGAAACATTCTGGTGAATGTCTTTATGTTTATCAATATATACAGGTAGTTGTAACAAGAAACTTTAATTCTGAGTACTGAAAGACAGAATGATAAGTTAGAATTCCCGTAGGTGTCATCCTTCTACCTGCATTGTTGGTTAAACTCTTTAGAACGATGTTTTATCAATGATCACAGTCTTAGTAATAATAATAGCTTACATTTCTTTTATTAAGTGATAAAGTTTCTTAAAAATTATATGATTAAAAAATACAGATAGTGTGGTTTTATTGTTCCTGTCTACCCTTTTCTGGTTCCTCGTTCTCAGCTGCAGGAGGAGCAATAATGAAAAGGTTGGAAAATGTCACCCTTTCTGGTTCTCCCTCACCTGCCTTCATTTGCTCATTCATAGATTGGTTCACACACGTGTTCATTCATTCATTCTGCATTCTGGGAAAGGAGCAACAAGAACATTAAGGTGGGATGAGCAGGTCAGTCCCTAGGGGAATACCATCCTTGACCAAGGTAACCACTAGTCAAAAGACTGCTTCCCTAGCCTTTACACAGCCCAGCAGCTGATTTTTCTCTTCATTCGTGCAGGGTCCTGCAGTCAAATCTCCCACTCTGGGGCTGGGCAAGAAGTGTCAGGGGCTTTTGGTTTGCTTTAGTTTGGGTCTGAGGTATTTGCAATACACCCCATCATTCACTTCTATATACAATTTACAATCACCTTTTCACACGAGATACTTTCCCACTCTTTCGGGAGAAAACACGTAAAGAACCCAAAGTGTGAACCAACAAGAGAACTTGGAGGGAACATTTATATGAACATCGGCATCTCTGTTAGAATGGGGCGGAGTGGCCCGCACACCCTCGGTCCGCGGCTGGGCCCCGGCCCCGCGCTGGGCTCACCTCTCACAAGTGACGCGGATGCGCTCGTCGCTGGACGACTGCTGCTCGTCCTCCTTCTCCTGGAAGTGCTCCTGGACACACTGCTCCTCGAACTCGTGCAGCCTCTTCAGCTCCTCGTCGCTGAGAAACAGCTCTGCGTGAAGGGAGAAGGGTTTGCCACGTGAGAAACGAGCCCTGTCCACGAAGAATCAACTGGGTTGCGCCATTGCGAATTTCACAACCCAACTGGAATTAAGCTCCTTTGGCCGACACTGGTAGGCGGTTCTCCCGCCACTCCGATTGTTTTACTCAAACAGGATGCAGTATGCAGCGATCATCTTCCCACTGGAGCAGAATGGCTCACTTTTTAACACAAAACACCACTATTACAGCTATTTGCAAAGTGAAGCCAAGTACTCGTTACTGGAGAAACTGTTGCATCTGTCTTATGGATGGAGTCAGGTGGGCAGCATTATTTCCCTATCCTTTTGAGATGCAACAGGTGGAAACATTCTTAAAGGGGCATTGAATTTATACAGACAAGTCATTCTCAAGAACTCTCTCGATTTCTAATCTCTTCATGAGCAAGCTTTCAGTAACACGAATTACTCACAAACTAACAGAACTGGAATAAAATCAACATAAAATGAGAAGCGTTCTGCAAAGAACAGCAGTTGGACTCGGGTGTTACGTTTTCCCACAATTTAAGTAGTTCAGCGAGATTTCTGGGAGGGTGCCCAGTGAGAACCCTCTTGGAATTCGTGCAGGTTAGAAATGAAAGAGTCCTGTACATACTCAACCCACGATCCTGTTCATCTTGGTCCCCCTCTCTTTTCTTCCTACAGCGGCCACTGAGACGCATGATGATTATATAGATGTGGCTTAAAATGATCATTGGTGGAGGTAGGACTGGCCGGTCATGAAATGTCATTATCAGCTGATATCGCTGGAATTTCCACACCTGGTTGGATATGGACTTGACTTCAAAGAAAGTATTGCTTTAAAAAGAATAAAGGTTTAGTTATTTTGCTTTTCATTTTGATTTCCCAGGACAATCGGTCACTCACATCGAAATGAAAATAAACAGGACCTTTTAGTGCCCCTTTGTACTGACTCCTGAATTGCCCTTTTGGTTTATCTATCATAGTGGATTATCTACACCCAAGGACATTTTACTTATATAAATAATTAAGGATTAAGTATATTAAAATGGCTACCTACTGCTCTCTTGAGACACCATACCACAGTCTACTGATTCATATGCTCAGGAAAATATTATTTCATATTTTTAAAGGTAGGAGCTATTCAGCTAAGCATTTTGAAGTATTTAAACCTGAAATACACTTGAATAAGAGTTTGAACCAGATTCTTTCCAAAGTCCTGGTTAGCTCTAAGATTCTATTTTTCTGTGAAGTATTTTTCCCTTATATTTTCATCTTAGAAGCTAGAATTTTAAAAAAATCATTTATTAAGCATGGTCACACGCTCAACACATCATGCCAAAATGGGCAAGTTTTACAAGACACTTGATTTTATAATTTAAGCCATCTCTTTCCAAGGCCTTTTTATCTTCTATTCTGTTAATAATTAGGAGAACATTTTATATTATATCACAATAATTGTCACAGCTCATGAAGTTGACATTGCTTTCTGTGCCTGTGATAATGAATTAAAGGCATGCCTTGATCAAATCTTCCCGATTCCAGGAGACTTTCATCTAAGGAAATACTTTCATCAGATTAAAATACATGTTTAAGTGCTAAAATACTAACCAAGATTGAGTTTAAATGTATTTAAGACAAAGACAAGTATATGGTTTCATAAGTATGTGGAATGTAAGAAACAAAACAAACAAAGAAAAAAGAGGTGAAAGAAAGAAAGAAAGAAAAAAAAAACCCAGACTCTTAAACACAGGGAACAAACTGGTGGTTGCTGGAGGGGAGGTGGGTGGGGGAATAGGGGAAATGGATTAAAGGGGATTAACAGTACACTAATCACAGCCTGTTGAGCACTGAGTAATGTACAGAATTATTTTATCATTGTACTCTATACCTGAAACTGATACAACATGGTATGTTAATTATACTTCAATAAAAAATAAAATATTGAACCATCAAAAAAATTTTTTAATGTATTTAAGTGTCAACTTTTGATTCACGAATACATGAAGGCTGATTAAGTTTGAATGAAAGAGATTGCAAAAACTCTGCATATTTAAAAGCCCCACTGAAATTCTGTGTAAATCCATGGCCGCATGAGTGTTCCAAGATTAAACTGGAAATCTGTAATGCAATAAATAATAGGCAAGCAGTCAAGAGCCTTGATACATACTTGAAAACTGCAATAAGCAAGTTCACCAGCAGGATGTTGGCCACCAGTAGGTAACACGCCATGATGGCCGGTGTGAGCCAGGCACCCGGGATACAAGGAGGGAGCCGCTTGCCTTCCTCATCATACTGGTTGTCACCACAAGGAGCTGAAACAAAAGTTTGTCTTCTTGTACTTTTTACATAAAATGAATAGAATAAATAACTTACATATGCCATTACACAATCTATTTCTTTTTTAAGATGATTTTCCCCTGATTTCATAAGCAATAGTATTCCATATGAAAAATATCAATTCATACAAAGAAAAAAAAACTCATTTCTGTACTCCGTGATAGTCATTCTTGACTTGACATATTTATAAACATTTTCCCATTTCTGTATTTGCGTTTTTCATACACATTAGAAATATAATTTCTAAGCAGATAAATTTTTTTTTCTGTACTGTTATCCATTAGAAAGCTAATTTCTAATGGATAATGGATAATCTGATTATTTAACATCACCTCATGTTGTCTCCTTGGTTTCACTTGTACATGAACTTCAGCAATAATTTTGTTATGAGGAAGGAGGTAAAGATGCCCTCTACACTCAAATCCATTAATCAACATTTCTGGTGTAATTTTTGGAAAAATCACCTTTTCTTTCTCTCAGTTCATTCAAAATGCCACTTTGATTCTATAGGACCTATGTCCTGAACTAAAAAATAGAATGATCCCAATAGTGATCAGTGAAGTAACGTCCGTGAATTTATAGTCTACCTACTTTTTACTTACAGTTTAAACCTCTCTTGTTTTCTGACACCGAAAAAAAACCAAACAAACAACAAACCTTGTTTCTGATACCAGAAAACAAGAGAGGTATTTAAAACCAGTGTAAGGCTGTCAGTAATTAGCTAAGGGAGAGACTGATTAATACACACACTTCATGGAGTGAAGTCATCAATTCTGTGTAAACTTACGATTAATTTCCATGGCGTAGACTATATAGCGATTGGAAAGCAGGGTTTTGGGGGTTTTTTAGGTGTGACAGGAAGGGAGGAAAGAAAATAAGATGACAGTTGAGAAAAAAGTAAAACAAATGATTAACAAGACAAGAATGGTTTTGGTTGTCACGAAATGCAAAGTACTCAAGTTTGGAAATTATAGATTCACACTTGGAAGCAGTGGTCTATTTAGATGAAACTGTATACATTATTAATTCTAGAAAATTCAAATATATTTCATGAATATTGATTTTACCATATGTCATAAGCAATAAAAAGCTAACTAGTTAACAATACTGTGAAAAAGATATGAGGCTACTGGCAGATGATCATTTTAACCAACTGGTTAACCAATCAGGCATTCTCCATAGCCCAATTCAAAAACCTCATAAGCACAAATAAGTGAAAAATTATTATGCAATAATCAGATCAAGAATCAAAACCCAACATTTAATAGTGTTACTGAAAATAGCCTCATTTGTCTCTTTATCTTCTCATTACCCAATTCAATAATAAAAAATAAAAATACCACAATCTATGTCTGGATCATACATTTACTGAAGCAACTATTCTTATGAAAGCAAGTTAGATTTTTATGTTTCAGTTTACCAACGTACAAACACATTCAACAATTGACTTTGAGATGTACAGGTGGTAATGATGTGTTCAGAATCATGTTATAAAATCTAGGTAGAGGGCATTGGTTGAACTAGTTATCAGTCTAAACCAGTGGCAGGAGATATACTGAGAATCCTGCATTTCATACAAGAAGGGGATGTTCAAGACCATCTAGGCCCAAGAAGCAGAATACTGGAAATAGCAGATGTGCTGTTGTATCTGTATCTCTGTGACAGAGCACAACATACAAATGAAGGTATGGCTTTGGACACAACAGGTGTGAAGAGCCTCATTCATCTGTGGGACATGAAGTGGTCAGGTGAAATGGGTATAAGGACATTTGAGCTTTGCTTCCTATGACACAAGAGACACCATGACCTGGCAGCTCAGCCTGGAGAGGAGCTGGGTCTTGTGTCCCTCAGAAATTCACATAAGATATGGCTCATTTCCTCTGCTAACATTCAGATTATTGTTGATAATAAAATTTTTTAAAAACTGAACCCCATAAGTGAAGAGGAAATTGATAGCCATGTGGATAATGGGCTTCGAAGAAGAAGCCTGAAGACGAGGGTAACTCAAGGCCCCAGTCACGCTGCCATGCTTACCATCTCAGTCTATTGGAATAGCACTACTCATTCTGTCTTGGGGTAGAAAGAGATTCAGGTTGAAGAAATATTGGGATATTGGCCCTGGGATTATACTCACGGGATAAGATGTTCACCAGGTCCAGCTAAAAGAATGGGAGACTCTTTCGAAATTCTGGTTAATGGTTTTTAGAATAGAAGAAATGACTGATGGCTCAAAAATCCACATTACATATTCTGCACTTATTCCTTCATAAGATAATTTGATGCTTGTGGCAGAATAAAAAGTAATTCATTTCCAAATTAACACATGCTCTTCCATTAATTTGGAACTGATCATCTGCCTCAGAAGCAGGGAAGAGAATCTTACTATCAATTCTATTCTTACGGTCTATCTGGTCTGCAAACACCTCTCCATAGATCATCCAGTAGGGCATGTAGAAGATGTTTCGGGCCAATTTCCAGGAAGGCTCCTCATCTGGGTGCAAAATGGCTTGACGGGCTACTCCAAAACTCATCAGCACAACCAGCATGATGACCACAAAATACAGCATGTCAATCATCTGAATAGAAAGAAAATGCGTCTCTTACTGTTTTGACTCATGGACCAGGTTCTCTTGCTTTTGCTCTCCTTGATGATTTCATGAGTGTTTAATTAGGATGAAGAGAGCCTCTTTGCTTTCTCTCCATCTCATCCATGGGCTCCTAGTTTTTATATGCTACACAATACATACATCTTATTCTAGAATGCTGACTTCCTCATTTGCTCTTACTCTTCTCAGCTTTTGTTGCCCATAAACAAATATTCCTCTCTTAACAACAGCAAATAGAGAAACGGAAGAATTATGGCGTAAGCCTGGGAATTTTTCAGGGAGACAGAGGAGGAGATATCTAAGAAAGGAACAAGAAAATGAATTGAGAGTACAGAATATTTATTCATTCATTACACAAATGCTGCGTGGTTACACTGAGCAATGCTCTGGTTACTGTGGATACTGAACTGGTGTAATTCCTAATTTTGGATATCCCTGAAGATGAGAGCCCTTGCCAGGATAAGCTAAACCATATATTCCTTCACTCAAAATGGCTTGTGCTATAAAGAGTTATTCCTAAACTTAAAAGATTTCCTTTCCTCTGGGACCAGTCCTAACACTGAAGCTATTTTAGGTGATATAAGGATGATCTGCTGCCTCATTTTTTTTTTCTTTCATATTGTATGATTTAATCTGGAAGAAATGTTGCCATGGATTTGTCTTGGCCTTTATAACATGAATTGCCTGTGCCCACTCCAGGCCAGAGTACATGGGCTGAAGACTGTTTGGAATACAGGAGGGGGTGTGACCCTAGGCCGCATTTGTTTCTGGCTTTCATCCTATGTTATGAGCCAGATTATTGCAATATATATATATATAATATATATATATAATATATACACACATACATATATATATACAATATTAGTATTGTACATATATACAGTAGATATATTTCTCTATATAAAGTAGTATATACTGGGTATATACATATATATGCAGTATTAACATGTAGGAAAACTATGTATTTTAAAGCAAAAATGTTTCCTGCAAGAAACCCACTGCAAAGGAAAGACCAAATAAAGCCTAACAAAGCCACACCCAAGGCCTGGTCTCAGGTCTTCACCACAACCACAACGTCCCTGTCTCCTAATGGGATGTCAGTACTAACCATCTTTCCAATCATCATCACATAGGGCCCCAGATACTTGTTGACACCAAAGATGTCCAGGACACGGATGTACCAGAAGATGATATCCACACAGTAGATCACTCGGCCATAGCCCATATATGGCTGCTTCTGTAGGCGAAGGATTGCTCCAATCATGAACGTGGAAATGGCCACGAGATCCGTGATATTCCAGTACTCCTGAAGCCAAACTTTTATTTTCTGGCTGAGTTTGCCTGGCTCTGACATGAGGATCTGAAAACAATTGCCAAAGGACAATAAACAGGGAGTGCTGTGTTGGAAGCCTCTTCGAATCTTGGAAAGATGGGACTGGTGGAACATTCCAGGGCATCTGGTCTCATTTCCTACTTAAGACCTTTAAACACTAATCTTCTCAGATGGAGAAAGATATCTCGAAAGGGAAATTCCACGGAATCCTCTATATTCCTAGATGCAGTGTTTCACAAATTCTCAGGAAATGCCTTCTAAATTATGTCCTTCTGGGTGAAATTAAAGCAGCTGCCTCTAGATTTCTTTTTAATTCTCTGGATATGTGCCCGTCAGCCCACGTTCCAGAATTAGTCCAGGAGGAAAGTCTACAGCAGAGATAGACCCGGTGGTCTCACGAAAGGTGGAGATGGCAGAATTGGGCTAGCACTTTGTTTGCCGCAATTCCTTTGCAACTTAGATATGAGAAGTGAGGGGAAGGTTAAATGATTTTTCTCCTCCTTGAGATATTACTCTTTAAAAATCACCATTTATTTGGGGTTCCTGGGTGTCTCAGTCAGTTAAGCATCTGACTCTGGATTATGGCTCAGGTCACGATCTCAGGGTCCTGAGCCCTGAGCCCTGGGCTCAGTGTTGGGCTCTGTGCTCTGCAGGGAGCCTGCTTGAGACTTTCCCTCTGCCTCTCCCCCCATGCACACTCTCTTTCTCAAATAAATCGGGGTCATGATCTCGGGGTCCTGGGATCATCGGGCTCTCTGCTTGGCGGGAAACCTGCTTCCTCCTCTCTCTCTGCCTGCCTCTCTGCCTGCTGGTGATCTCTGTCTGCCAAATAAATAAATAAAAATCTCAAATAAATCTTAAAAAAGAACCCCACCACCGATTAAAAATCACTACTTCCTCAGGGGAAAATTAAAAACATTTAACAGGGGCGCCTTGTGGCTCAGTGGGTTAAGTCTCTGCCTTCGGCTCAGGTCATGATCTCAGGGTCCTGGGATCAAGTCCTGCATCGGGGCTTGATCTGTTCAGCAGGGAGCCTGCTTCATATCCTCCTCCTCTGCCTGCCTCTCGGCCTACTTGTGATCTCTGTCTGTCAAATAAATAAATAAAATATTAAAAAACAAAAAAAGAACAGTATGGAGGCACATGGCAGGTGCTCAGTGGATCATGTTGACATAGGGCTGGCATGGCAGGCCACGTGGGGAATCCCAGGTGTAACACCTGCAGACTTTGTTGAAGCCACCTGGAAAAGAAAGACTAGTAGCAAAGGAGATGGGTTGAAAGATGTTGGATTCTGCACTTTTTTGTGTCTCAGGCTCTCATGAGACTGACAGCATCAAACTACCTCGGCTGGGAAGGAGTTTCCAGTAGTGGTTTTTTGTTTGTTTGTTAATTACTTTGTTTGTTTTCAGTTCAGTGAAAGGGTTAATAACAATGGCAAAATAATAGTACTGGGTCTGTATCAGTTGGAAGAGGCATATGAAAGGCTTCTGTGTGCTTTTCCAGTTCAAATTCATTTTTCACCTGGATGTAAGCTTTCTCTTTACAAGCTAATATAGTGAGTTAAAACTTGAAGAAAAGTGCCTGGCCTTCTTTCCTCTGCCATACTCTCGGAATCTCCTGAGAGCTCTTCCTTAATAAGAAGGTAGAGTCCCCACTGCAGGTGGTAGGGAGTCATGATTCCGAGTCCTAAGTTGTAGGTAAAACATCATCTTGGGTCTCTCTTAGTTTTTAGTTTCAGTTCCCAGTAAACAGCCAAAATTTGTACCCTGTTTTAGTAATTGGTTTATCTCCTGGCAACATTTATTATTGCTTTTACAGGACCTGAGATGGTTTTTACTACTAAACATCATTTATTATTCTTTGTGTGTGTGTGTTTAAAGATTTTATTTATTTATTTATTTGACAGACAGAGAGCTCACAAGTAGGCAGAGAGGCAGGCAGAGAGAGAGAGGAATGGAAGCAGGCTCCCTGCTAAGCAGAGAGCCCCATGTGGGGCTCTATACCAGGACCCTGAGATCACGACCTGAGCAGAAGGCAGAGGCTTAACCCACTGAGCCACCCAGGTGCCCTGCTTTGTGTTTTGATCTACAAATTCAAATCAGAAGCAGAAGACATAGACATCTTAAGCAAGGGAATGGAATAAACTTGGGATTGTGATAGCCCAAAAGAGAAAAAGGTACCATGATATCATAATATCATGTCACTCATGATTTGCATGGAGTGTTTTTGCAGTAAGAAGCTATATCTGAATTGAAGTCAGCGTTCAGCGGGCCTGGGACAGGACTTTGGAATAATCACCTCTCGTATTTTCTCTAATGCTAGGCTCACGATGTAGGAGATGACAATCCACTCCTGGAGACAGGGCCAGCGTTCCATCCGCACCAGGATGACATAGTTGAATAGCAGTAGGTAGCCCAAGTATGATATCTGAAGGGCAGAACAACTGTTAGCAGTGTTTGGGGAGATAACACATGCTGGGGGGGGGGGACAACAACTTTGAAATCCTATTTTCAGGTTGACAGGTCTTCTAAAATTTGCATTTCCAACTGGACTGACTCATCTAGAGGAAAACTTCTGTTCACATCACCAGTGCAGATAAACCTTGGGGCAGGTCAGGAGGCATTTTATGCTTTAGGATAATAAGGACACTGGCATTTCATTTTCTACATGAAGATGTATTTCTGGCCACTACCACTCTTGTGGGGGGATTATGGAGCTGCACAAAATTATGATAGATGGGGAAATTTTTAAGATTTCACTGATGTGTCTTCTACATTCCCGGAAGTTGGAAAATGTTACTTATTCTCCCTGCCTTGCAAATTTCCCTCTTGAATCTTTACCCTGCCAACAGATACGGGAGGTTAGAAGCGGGGGAGTGAAAGCTGTCTGCCCAGGTGCACAAAGCTGTCCGGAGTCCCCACAATTAGGATCTACAAATCTAGTCTTTGCTGTGGCCACAACATGCTCCCTATCTTTGTGGCAAGAAAAGATGCAGAATTTGGAGACGTATGGGAGTGAGGCATGGGGTGGAGGCAGGTGATCTGAAGTTGATTGTCTGAGGCTGATTCACTGTGGAGTGGATGAAACTTCACCTCCAGCGCCTCTTGCTGGCCCAGGGCTCTTCAGGACTTATGGCAGTGGGGTTGTGTGATAGGAGGGGGGTGTTCTAGCAATTGTGTATTTGTGATGTAGCAGGGATTTTTTGTTTTTGTTTTTTTTTTTAAGATTCAGGATTAGAAGCAGAACGGAAAATTGGGCTTCATCAAAATCCCCTGGGAAACTCTAAAATGTGCGATGTCCTCCCACAGGCCAGAGATAGTATTCAGAGGTGGGGGGTGACACTGGGGCTCCTCTGCCTCCTGGCTCTGCCCTGTGCTGGGCTCTCTTGCAGGCCAGGTGTATCAGCGGTACTCAGCTGGTTCTGACCAGAGCAGGTGGGTAGCAGTGGCTTCTCTCACCACCAGCTGTGGCTACCAGAAGGTTCGGTGTCCAGGTCCACAGCTGATCTGATTCCCCATGCAGACTTCCTCTGCCTACTGCCTACCCTATTACCTAATGTTCCATTTACAGCCTCGGACCCATCTCTCACCTCCCATCACCGGCTCCTGCCTGGTCCCAAATGGAACCACATGCCAGGACCTGCCTGGTGTAGGCTGTAGCTCCCAAATTTTGTCCCACCCTCCCCAGCCTGCAATGGTTGTGGGAGCCTCTGCTTGCTTGCTGGGACCTCCTGCAGCCAGAGCCGATCTGTGAGAGTCATAAGCAGGCATGTGTAAAGCCAGGGCCACTCTTGTTACAGATGTAACAAGATGCTCCAGATTAACGTTCTTTTTTTTTTTTCAATTTATTTATTTTCAGAAAAACATTATTCATTATTTTTTCACCACACCCAGTGCTCCATGCAAGCCGTGCCCTCTATAATACCCACCACCTGGTACCCCAACCTCCCACCCCCCTGCCACTTCAAACCCCTCAGATTGTTTTTCAGAGTCCATAGTCTCTCATGGTTCACCTCCCCTTCCAATTTACCCAAACTCAACACACACGAAACAGGCAAACACATCAAAATATGGGCAGAAGATATGAACAGACACTTCTCCAATCAAGACATACAAATGGCTATCAGACACATGAAGAAATGCTCATCATCATTAGCCCTTAGGGAGATTCAAATTAAAACCACATTGAGATATCACCTTACACCAGTTAGAATGGCCAAAATTAACAAAACAGGAAACAACCTGTGTTGGAGAGGATGTGGAGAAAGGGAAACCCTCTTCCACTGTTGGTGGGAATGCAAGTTGGTGCAGCCTCTTTGGAGAACAGTGTGGAGATTCCTCAAGAAATTAAAAATAGAGCTTCCCTATGACCATGCAATTGCACTCCTGGGTATTTACCCCAAAGATACAGATGTGAAAAGAAGGGCCATCTGTACCCCAATGTTTATAGCAGCAATGGCCACAGTCGCCAAACTATGGAAAGAACCAAGATGCCCTTCAACAGACGAATGGATAAGGAAGATGTGGTCCATATACACTATGGAGTATTATCTTCCATCAGAAAGGATGAATACCCAACTTTTGTAGCAACATGGATGGGACTGGAAGAGATTATGCTGAGTGAAATAAATCAACCAGATTAACATTCTTATTGTTACACATCTTGTTACAGATGTAACACTCTTGCCACACTCTTGGGGATGGGGAGATAGTGGCCACCAAAGGCATCTGGAGGAGAGTGTGCAGCCAAGCAGTGGTCAGTTGGGTGTGCATTTCAGAGTGGAGAGGCCTTGACTTGCTCCCCTATTCTAAGAGTTTGTGATCTGGGTTCAACTACACTGCTTTGGTAACCTCACTGATATTATGGGGGAAAAATGGCACCTGTGAGTTTGCTGTTTAAATCATGAGTCATCTTTGTTGGTTTAAAAATAAAATTGTATTTCTCTAAGTTTTTATTACCAAAGACATTTAAAAAGAAATCCTTCATCTTAAGCAAATAGGACTGTTTTGTTTTACAAGGTGGTGTATTTGGGGCTAGGAGGGCCATATACCTACATGCATGTAAATTTAGGACAAGATCCCAGATACAGTTTCAGCTGAAGATTTGAATCAGTCCTGGTTTTGTTTTCATAATTCATTTTAATTCTGTGAACTTTAAAACATCTGTAAAAGCCTTTGACATGTTTGACACGTTTCTCAAGTCTCACTATTCTGTGTATTCAACACTTAGCAAACGCTAATGAGGAAGCCTTACCGTATAGAACCAGAACTTGACAATGGGAGCATTATAGAATTCACAGATCTTTGTTCCTATGGGGATGCTTTTTTGCTTTTTGTGCTCATTTTCCTCATCACCCTTTTTTGAACCAGTGTCTGCATTCGCATCCTGCAAAACAACGGCACACAGCAAGCAGGTTGCTAAATGGGAAGTGCACAGCAGTTAACAGACAGACGTCTTCAAAAATAAAGAATTACACCGAGTTCCCCCATTATTGTGATTTCTAAACTCATGGCAAGAGAAATCTCAACAATTTTGAGAATGAGAGTGAATTGATACTGTTGCGATCAAGGGCGGCACCAACCATATTATCCTCTTCTTTCTCTTTGCCGTCTTCGTTCTCCTTGGATGTCTGATACGAGAAGTCATCATATGTGCGAAACTCCAAAAACAAGATGGTAGGGGGAAAAAGAATCCCCATTATAACCTACATAGAATGAGAAAAAAAATTTTTTTAAAGATTTTTAGATTTTTAAGCTCTGGCAATTCTAGAAAATGATCCTAATATATGTAAAAATTTTAAATTATGACCTTCAGTGTTACTCAATAAATTGAGCAGTCCTAGAAGAGCTTTGTCACTGCTCTGATGTTCCGTGGCTTACTTGGTTTGACATATTGGCAGAGTTGCAGACTGTGAAAAATTTAAGAACTTTCACCAAATTATTTCAGATAGACAGCAAACAGTATTGTGTGGAATCCTGTCTTAAAAAGCAGAGGGCTTACACTGAGTTTCAAAGAAGGTAAATCATTAAATTAAAATATAATAATATGAGTGAGAATAAATACATAATAATACCTTTAGTAAAGTAGGTAGAAAATATTTTATATAGAAATGACTTAGATATAAATGTGAATGTATGGATCAAGAATTAAAAGACAAATGTAATTTGGGCTAGAGCTAGACAAAAGGATGGCCTGGCCCATGGATGGAAAACTTTGTTGTCATTTTTATTGGTGCTGTGATGTGTACCACCAATACAGAAATCTGTTCCCAATGTTCAGTGCTGAGTGTGAGAAATTTCCCTCAGTGATCCATTATTAAGAACACTACAAAGGGTTATTTCTACCATATATTAAAAAGTATATACAATTAAAAAATCCATAACTAAGATAGTATGATATAGGTGCATGAATAGAACAAAGGAATAGAATAGAAAGTCCAGAAATAGATTCAAATACACATCGAAAATTAGTATAAGGTAAAAGTGCTACCTCAAATTGGAAGAATAAAGATGGACTATTTAATAAAAGTGGTATTGAGAAACTGCATGATTATCCAGAACACAATTAAGGGGGATTCTACCTCTGCCCAGCCTAAATGAAAGATTAAAGATTTCACAAAAGAAAAAAAAAAAAAAGGTGGTGGTATGGGAAGAATGTGAAAAAACTATAAAAAAAAATCATGTGAGAATTTTTTAGAAAAAGGATGGTTGGAGGAAGACCTTTCTAACTATGCCCACAAATCAAGAAGCAATTATACCTTAATTAAAAAACAATTAGTAAAATAAAAGAAACTATTAAAAAATCAATTTTTTTTAAAAAAGCACAAAGTTCTGTACAGCAAAAAAACAAAAACCAAAACAACAACAACAAAAAAGTCTTAAAGTAGAAAACAACTCATGGGAAAACATATTTGCAGCTCACGTGACAGGCAAAAGGCTAATCTTTCTAATTAGAAAGGAGTTCCTAGAAATTGAGAAAAAAATTCCAACAATCCAACAGAAAAATAGGCAAAATAGGCAAAGGCTGTGAACGGAGACCTTGGTACTGAGAGGAAAATGTTCTCACCCTCACTCATAAGATAAACGCACAGTAACTACACAAGGGTGTTGTTGTTTAACAGCAGATTAGAAAAATTCAAAAGTTTACTCCCTGCCCCCCACCGCCGCTGTGATGGGGAGACTGTGGGAAAACAGACATTCTCCGACATTGTCAGTGGAAGTGTAAATCGGAGCCATCCCCACGGAGGGAGGCTGGTCAAACCTATCCAAGTTGCAAGCACCTATCCCCCGGGGCCGCCAAGTCCACTTCTGAACATTTATCTAACAGATATATGAGATACGATTTGTGTCCAAGAGCATTCACTGTGGCAGTGGGTATGATACCACAAGACCACAAGACAGGAGAGCCCTCCATGGGCTCGGAGGGGACTGACTAAATTTTTTAATCTAAAATAATGGGATACAACCCAGCTGGGAAAGAATAAGAACTTCCTATGTAATGATATGGAAAGAGCTCCCAGATGAATGTGGAAAAGCAAGGTACTAAAGAGTGAGTATGGCAGCTCCTGTGAAAAAGAGTATACAAAGAGAATGGTCACTCCTAGTAGCTTTATATATGGAAGGACACACAAGGAACGAGTATCGTGATTGCTGCTGGGTGGGAACAGGTCAGATGAGAGCAGGTGTGGGAGGGAGACTTGTCATTTACCCTTTTAAACAGCTTTGTTTTAATTTTTGTGCATATCATATTAACTACTTCAAAAAGTTAGGTTTAAAAGAACAACAAAAAAGAATGATCCAGACAATTATTGCTTTAAAATAAGTATATTTATAAAATAAAGCAATAATAATTGCTTTAAAATAAGTATCTTAAAATAAGTATATTTAAAATAAGGCTCCCAATGTAGAAATTTGGTGCTTAAAATTATGTATACCTCTTGGCATACATAATATTTAAGAGAAGAATTAAGTGGGAAAAAAAGGAAGCGATTGAAGCTTAATCAACTTTCTTGGGTCTCTTTTCTGAATTTTATTTATTTATATTTTAAAAATCGAAGAACATGGGCACGTGATTGAACATCTGAATGTCCTGGATGGACTCAGAGTGAAAAGAGAAGGTCCCCTGCCACATCTCTCTTCTTCTCAAATCCTGTTCCCCAGAGGCAAACTTGTAAATATTTTTTTTATCATAAAACAAAACACAAATATAAAACACACACACACACACACACACACAGGCAGAGATTAATGAATCATCATAAGGTGAGCATCTTTGTAACCCACGCAAGTGATAAAGTTGGTAGGTGTCAGCCACTGCAGAAGCCCCTTCATGTACCCCATCTGCATCACAAGCCCATCTCTAGAGGGACCTCCATCATGACTTGAAAGGAACAGGTTCCTTCCGTTCTTTTACAGCTTTATCTCCTGAGCATGCATTCCTAGACCTGGCTTGTCCAGTTTGGGGTCCATGAGTCACAAGTTGCTATGGAGCATTTGAAATGGGGTTGGTCTAAATCAGAAGTACAAAGTACTCATCAGATTTCAAAGACTTAGAACAGAAACAGAATATTAACGATCTCATTGATGATTTTTTTCCTATTGATATCTCAAAATGATAATATTTTGTATATAATGGTTTAAATAAATACTAAAATTAATTTCAACTTTATCTTTTTGCTTTTTACAATATACTTTTATTGACCAGACCCAGGTTCAAGCCCCTTGTTGAGAATGTAGATAATGTGTTCTTTCATCAGGAAGCTCTTGGTGATTTTAGGGGCCACTGATCCCTGTTAGATTTGTTAGTTGAGAGAAAGGTGTTGAGAATTGGTGATATTCTAACTCTATCATTTATTTTTTTAAAATATTTTGTTTAAAGATGGGATCGGGAGGGAGACAAACTATAAGATTCTCTTAATGTCACAAAACAAACTGAGGGGGTTGGGGGTAGGGGGGTAGGGAGAGGGTGGTGGGGTTATGGACATTGGGGAGGGTATGTGCTATTGGTGAGGGCTGTGAAGTGTGTAAATCTGGTGATTCACAGACCTGTTCCCTGGGGCTAATAATACATTATATGTTTATATAAATTAAAAAAATATTTTGTTTATTTATTTGAAAGATAGAGTATAAGTACAAGCAGAGGGGAGGGACAGAAGGAGAAGCAGACTCCTCTGCTGAGCAGGGATCCTGATGTGGGGTTCCATCTCTGGATCCCAAGATCATGACCTGAGCAGAAGGCAGATGCTTAACCAACTGAGCCACCCAGGCACCCCTGTTTTAAATTTTTAGTTGGACTTTCACATTTCACTTCATCTATCAGTGGTTACCCATGGTTGAGATCATGTAGGAAATGTGGGCTAAATGCTTAATTCTTATTCAGCTATCTTCCAGATAATGAATTGGTTTCTTATTATCCACTAAAGTAATAGCATATGATTATAAACTCATGGATTTAAACATGTATGATATGTTTCCATCTATTGCTATTAGGAATATTATTGAAAGCCAAATTGTCCCATCTTTACCAGTGGAAGCCTCTTCAAGTGGGCTCCTGGTCTCCTAGTTCTTACCGTACTGGTCTTTGAGAGTTTCTTTGCCATCTGATGTGTGAAGATGTTCAGGGCTTATCTTGTACATTTCCAGCTCTCCAGATCTGGAGTGAACCATTTCTCTAAGACATTCTGTCTCAAGTTAGTGAAAAATTTATTTTAAGACCATAGTCTGGGCATTGGAGATGTCTGTGACTTTTGGGGAGGCCATTGTTTCTAGGCTTTTCACTGGTGAGAGACGGAATAAGTTCATATTGATGCTTCCAGTTAAATACTATAGGCTTTCTGCTTGCCCCTTTTAGACTGTAGCCATGTTTCTTTCCTTTTGTTCCACACTGAGTCCTAGTTCTCAAGGACTGACACGATGTTAGAATTAAAATATCCCTCACTACTCAGTTGCTTTAACTTTATAGTTTCAGAATAACAATGATACTACTACTATAATCAATTATGATTATTGAAAACAGTAATTTTGGGGGTACCTGGGTGGCTCAGTGGGTTAAACCTCTGCCTTCGGCTCGGGTCATGATCTCAGGGTCCTGGCATCGAGCCCCGTATTGGACCTTCTGCTCAGTGGAGAGCCTGTTTCCCCCTCTCTCTCTGCCTGCGTCCCTGTCTACTTGTGATCTCTGTCTGTCAAATAAATAAATAAAATCTTAAAAAAAAAAAAAGAAAACAGTAATTTCTTTGCACAGGTGCTCTGATTATCTCCTCCTTTTGAAAATAATTATTATATCTACATTATCAGAACACATAGCCATTACTGTCTCCTTCTTGCCCTCCCCCAGTCTCAGCACTGTAAATAAATAATCTATCTGAGGCTTACAATTAGTCTTTATACTGATGTCTCTCTGGTTATTTTGGTTCTTGGAACCTCATTCTCCTAATAGAGTCTTCAGAATGGCCTCCTAGGAACTGTATTTCCTGCTGTTCTTGCCTGTTGGTAAGGGTTAGTATGTACCCTTTATATTTAACAGTCACTTTTGGGGATATAAAATCCTGGCCTGTCATTTTTCTTCTGGGAGTATCTTTATATGATACACTCCATTTTTTTCTCCCTGACACGAGTGGCTGCTGTTGAAGTCTAACAATAATCTTGTTGTTGCTGTTGTTTTGTTTTGCCTGGATGTCCGGAGGGTTTTTCCTTTTTCACTAAAATCCACTAATTTAAAAATGTGTGTTGATGTTGGCTCTCCTGGGTTGATAAACTCAGGTTAGGAATGTGTCTTTTCAACACAATTTCAAATCACTTGACTTTAAGAGAAATCTTTGAATTATATTTTAAGATAATCACTTTGAACTTTTCCTGGTTTTCATCCTTACTGATAACAATTTCACATTTTTAACAACTTGAGTGATATTTGATACTGCTGTTTCTTTGTTAATATAAGTATTACCTATTGACATCCTATTCTTCTGTTCCATTTTTAATAGGCACAGGAATATTTTCAGTTCCTACGAAGATGCCTTTGTCATAAACTGAAATCCTTATCTCTTGTCTCAACAACTTTTGATGCTCTCGATTGCCCACTTTATTTTTCACTTTTTAAAAAAGATTTTATTTATTATTTATTTGACAGGCAGAGATCACAGGTAGGCAGAGAGGCAGGCAGAGAGAGAGGAGGAAGTAGGCTCCCTGCTAAGCAGAGAGCCCGGATGGATGGGGGGCTCAATCCCAGAACTGTGGGATCATGACCTGAACCAAAGGCAGAGGCTTAACTCACTGAGCCACCCAGGCGCCCCTCGATTGCCTGCTTTATAATATGGGTCACTATCCTTCTCACTACCCTCCTTTCTGCCTTCTATCACCCAGTTTTCCCAAGCAGTGCCTTTGCTTCTGTATTTTCATACTTGGTGACTTTTGTATCCTGTTTAGGAATCTTTCTTGAGCCTTCAGTGCTTTGTCTGTGGAACTATTCTAAAAGCTGAAAACCAAGAAAAAGCACTTCATTTTAAGTACTGTATAAATATTGTTTATTGCACGGCCATATGGCAACTTTAATGTAGAATTCTGGCGCCCCTAAAGGATCATGTTCTTGGCATCAGAGATCAAATGGTCTTTTTAACATTCGACCAGCCATTCAGAATCATTCTGAATTTTAATTTGAATCCTAACTGAACCTTAACTTTTGTTTTCTTCCTGAAATTTGATTCCCCTTCTATTTTCTCATAAAGGATTTTCTTGTTAAGAAACTGTTTTCATTTAAAAAAAAAGAAAGAAAAGAAACTGTGTTTGTTTCCTTAACCAGTATCTCTGATACTTGTAGCTGCTCAGTAATTCCAACTATTATTGGAATTTATTGGAATTTACTGGAAGCACTTTCTTCTTGGATCTCACTGACTCCTTAAACTCATTTAATCTGATTGACTTTTAATCCTGATGCTCAGTTCTCATATGGGGATAAAGCATCCCCTTCAAATCTTTTTTAAGACTTTATTTATTTATTTATTTGACAGACAGAGATCACTAGTAGGCAGAGAGGCAGGCAGAGAGAGAGAGGAGGAAGCAGGCTCCCCACTGAGCAGACAGCCGGATATGGGCCTAGATCCCAAGACCCTAGGATCATGACCTGAGCGGAAGGCAAGGCTTTAACCCACTGAGCCACCCAGGCGGTCCCCCTTCAAAATTTTAAGACACGGAGGGCCTTCTATTTGCCAGAACCATACAACATAACATATAGTGTCTTTTAGTTACCCTCATGGCTCTCCCATGAGATTGGTATAATAGTGTCATGAGGGACTACCTTATCTGAAGATTAGAATCTCTCCTCAAGATAACCTAATAGTTGGTGTGCCTGGGTGGCTCAGTTGGTGAAGCAGCCAACTCTTGATCTCAGCTCAGGTCTTGAACTCAGGGTCATGAGTTCAAGCCTTGTACTGGGCTTGATGCTGGGTGTGAAGCCTACTTGAAAGAAAAATAGAGAAAGAAAGAAAGGTAACCTAGTCATTAACAAAAGAAAGAAAGAAAGAAAGGTAACCTAGTCATTAACAGTAGTAAACAGCAGAACTAGGATTTCATCACAATATACTTTTCCACCTATTACATCCTTTTCCAGCCCATTCATGACCTCATATTCTCTTACAAACCCCATGTAATGAAAACATCACCAATCAAATCAATATTACACAACTTCAGAGTTGTAACGGGATCCATAGAAAGAGTTCAGATGTCTGCTTTAATGGCAGGTAGATGGCCTGTCCAGGGGGCATGTGGTTAGTTCGGGTGGACTCCAGGCTCCCTAAGCCAGGCACGGTGATTAAGTCAGGCATTAGACCTCTTGGGTTCAGGTCCTGGACCCACGCCTTCCCAGCTCAGACCCTGGGCAAATTACTCAAGTCATCTGTAAGACAGGCATCTCCCTGGTGGGGTTGTTCAGAGGAGTAAATGAAATAATCCACAGGAAGTGCCCAGCTCAGCAAGGTGCAGAGTCAGAGCTCACAACTCGTCATTACGTACTTTCAGGCCGGGATTTTTCCTCATCCGCAGCCTTCCCATCCACATGTCGGTCAGCAGCATCTGGCTACAGGTGTGAGCGATGAAGTCCCGATGTTTGGCCGCCACCGCCAGCTTCAGGCAGGTGGAGTTGCTCCAGTTCTTGAGCTCGTAGGTCAGCAGTTTCATGGCGATCTGCTCGTCATGCTTATAGGACTGGTCTAACAACTCCACTGCAAGCTGGCCAAAGTCTCTGGAGGGAAAGAAACCAGCCAGGGCTGAAGCTTCCGTGGTCACATGCTCTTTGTTGGAGAGACGTGTCCACAGGGACATCATGGAGCCACAGAACTCAGAATCCTTGATTTCCAATATTCTGCGGTTGGGAAGCTCATGGGGTATGTCCCCAGATGGGAATGGCTGGGACCAGGGCTCTGTGTTCAGTCATGTTGGGGGACTGACTGCTCCTGCTGCAAATGGACTTTAGAATGACACCACATTTGCCCTCAGATCTCAGGGACACAGAAACGAGGAGATGAAGTTCTTTCCCTTGACTGTTCTTGGAAAAGGGATGTAGACAGAAAGGAGAGCAAAGTGCCTGTGGCAATGGAAGTCAGAATATGGCTACCTTCTATGGAGTGTATGGGTGGACATTGCAGGGGGATACCAGGAGGGCTGGTAGGTCTAGGTAAGGTCCTGTTCCTTGACCTAGCTTCTGGTCATACCAGTATATTGTTTGTGAACACATGGGTTTGTATGGATGCCTTTCTTTGCACGTGAGCAATTATTTCAGTAACACAGTGGTCACAAGAGAATCCAACACTCAGTGCAATGAAAGAGACAGGCTCTAGTTGTCATTGGGGCCTAGAGCGGCCAGGACCCAGTTGTTGGAGGTGGAGGATGGGAAATTAAGGGGAGCCAAGCTGAGGAGAAGGAGAGGATAACACAAGTTGACTACAAATATACAAATTTTTTTTAAGATCTTTCAAAAAAATTATTTACTTGAGGGGCGCCTGGGTGGCTCAGTGGGTTAAGCCGCTGCCTTCGGCTCAGGTCATGGTCTCAGAGTCCTGGGATCGAGTCCCGCATCGGGCTCTCTGCTCAGCAGGGAGCCTGCTTCCCTCTCTCTCTCTGCCTGCCTCTCTGTCTACTTGTGATCTCTCTCTGTCAAATAAATAAATAAAATCTTTTAAAAAAAATTTAAAAAAAATTATTTACTTGAGAGAGAGTGAGCGAGAGAGAGAGAGCACAGAGGGAGAGGAAGAAGCAGACTCCCCACTGAGGTGAGATTCCCAAGACCCTGAAATCATGACCTGAGCTGAAGGCAGACGTTTAACAGACTGAGCCACCCCAGCACCCTTGTAAACGTAAAACTTATTCCATTTTCTGCATGACATTCCAATACTCAATGGCAGTCATAAACATTCCCTGTTCCTTCAACATTTTTCAAGGAATGTGGTTAAGATAAAGTTCCAAAGTGATCGCCCTTCACCAAGTTTTTGTTTCTCCATTTTTTGTAAGATTTCATTCCAATGATGAGCTGAAGATACAGAAGGGAGGAATTATGTGGGGCGGGGGGGGGAGGGGATGGCCTTCCCTGATCCCTGAAAAGAAATGCTCTCTAGCCTCAGGTCCTACAAGCTGTACGGTGACGTATCACCATGAGAATCCTCCAGGAAGCAGAGGGATGGTGTTTACCAACCCACTGAGACAGGGGAATACCGTCCTATTTCTTTGGATAACCTTGAATTCCCAATATTTAGAAATCTAGTGATTTTGGAAATCACTATATCTAATTTTATTTAGAAAATAAAAGCAGTGCGCCTCAGAAAAGAAAGATGTTAGATGTTGGCAGAGTTGCCTGTGTAGGCCTCAAGTTCCTTCATCTATAAAGTTGTATTGGGACTTCTGGGTTTTGGTTCTGCACGTAAGCGGCTTGGAAGTGACCAGTCTGTCCTCACAATAAGTGAAAAGCTGGACAAACTGAAAATTGACAGCCCTTCTAAACTCGTCAGAGAATTGAGATCACAGCACACACTGCTGCTCCCAAAACTGCAGAGACAGACAGAGAAATAAGTCAGTGTGCCCTGTTTCTTAACAAGGCCTGCCAGAAGAAGAGTTAGCCATAGACTAACTTCCTGGGGTATTATGAGAGCCTAATTGTCCTGGGAGAAGGGAAATACCCAACTGCAGGATCCTCTGGCTGTCCTGTCCCACCTTAATGAGAGAGGGAGCACTTGAGAAAGTCAAGTTGAGAGGTAATGTCACTAGAGTTGTACTCCTCTGTGTGTTTCCGTGTGGAAATCTGTTTCACTGTCTTTGCCTTAACATTATGTTTCCATAGTTCCCATGAGAGGGCAGTAAAAAAACAAAACAATGGCAGTCTAGAAATACCTCAGAGAAGCAGAAGGAAAAATATTGACATGATGGACAAAGTGATTTATGACCAAGCTTTCAACATAATGGGACTTAAGTGAGAAATGCATTTGCCACCCTCCCCCAAGGGGACAGGTCCTCAGGACAATAGTCACTTCCAGTTCTTAAACTCCCTCGAGACACTCACTTTGAGTTGTTGTCCAGATCCTGGGAGATATCGTCCACCAGCTCGCTCTCGGAGGACTCGTGGGCCATTGACTTGTACAGCTTACAGGCCACAAGGGCCTTGGCCATGCTCTCCTCGCCTCGCTGCCAGAGGAAGACCGCCATTTTCTGACGCTTCATCAGCACGGCCCACACCATCAGCTCGTGGAAGGGGTACTGGAACCGACTCACGGCAGGGTCATCCACGTCAATGTCAATCTCTTCCTCCTTCTTCTTCTTTTTCTTCTTCTTCCCTTTGGCTGGAGGCTCGTCATCCTGAGGGGAAACAATTTTCACGGTTCTGTCATAAGTGCACAGCAAAAGATTTCATGACTACCAAAAAAAGGAAAACCCCTTTGTCAGCGGTAATAAAGAGATTTTGTAAATACATCTGAGGTTCCCAGTCAGTATATTGATTCTTGTGGAAAGAAGGACATGTCTTTATTATAATAAGGAAAGCACCTAAACCCAAAATAGACTAAAAAGGCATGCTAGAGTTCGATGACTTTATACTTCTGGGTTGGCAGGTGTTTGTTTGTTGTTGTTGTTTTTTCCACAAGCCTTTAAAAATTGAGGGGATACAAATAACAAGTATAATGGGTATGTGGAGGAACCCTCTTACACTGTTGGTGGGAATGCAAGCTGGTGCAGCCACTGTGGTAAACAGTATGGAGGTTCCTCAAAAAGTTAAATATAGAGCTACCCTATGACCCAGTAATTCCACTGCTGAGCATTTACCCAAGGAAAACAAAAGAACTAATTTGAAAAGATACATGTATCCCTATATTTATTGCAGTATTATTTACAATAGCTAAGATGTGAAAGCAACATGTGTCCATCAACAGATGAATGAATAAAGAGGTGGAATTTACACACAGTGCAATATTACTCAGCCATAAAAAAGTATGAGATATTGCCATTTGCAACAACGTGGATGGATGTAGAAGATATGATACTAAGTGAAATAAGGCAGGCAGAGAAAGACTAATACCACATGATTTCACTTACATGTGGAACCTAGCAAACAAAACAAATAAGCAGAAAAACAAAAATCCCAGACTTATATACAGACAAAAATCTGGTGGTTGCCAGAGAGGATGATGTGGAGGGATGGGTGAAATCAGTGAAAGGGATTCAGGGGTACAAACTTCCAGTTATAAAATAAATAAGTCATAGAGGTGAAAAGTACAGAATAGGCAATATAGTCAATAATGTTGTAGTGACATTGCATGGTGACAGATGAGGATAACGCTTATTAGGGTGAGTGCGGAGAAACGTGTAGGATTGTTCAATCAGGGCGCCTGGGTGGTTCAGTGGGTTAAGCCTCTGCCTTCGGCATTGGCATCAGGTTCTCTGCTCAGTAGGGAGCCTGCTTCCTCTTTTCTCTCCCTCTGCCTGCCTCTCTCCCTACTTGAGATCTCTGTCAAGTAAATAAATAAAATCTTAAAAAAAAAAAAAGAATTGTTGAATCAGTCGTATATGGGAAACTAATGCCACATTGTGTGTCAAACATACTTCAATAATATATTTTTGAAAAAGCCTGAGGACATGCTACAAAACTGAAAGAAGGAATACACTAAAACACAAACAGCATCACGGGAGAGGTAAAGTTTATTTTCTTGGGGAAGTCTCCCGATATCAGTGTCAGACATAGGTGACCAGAGATGAATAGGAAAATGTAGAAGGGGAGAGAGAAAAAAATGTTGTAGGTTTTCCCTATCAATGTTTAAAGGAAGCAAATGTTCCTTTTTAAATGAGCTTTGTCCTTTCATGTGTGTGGTGCAGAGTGAAGGCCAAAATTTCCATTTCCTCAAGGGATGATGAGGGACTGTTCTGAAAATAGAACAGGATCCAAAAGAAAGGTGGGTCATGACAGGGAGAATCGGGGTGAACCTGGGAGCAAGATTAATTAGATGGGCTCAGATTACTGCAGACTAAGACTTCAGTACTCAGCGGTATAACAGACATGGGTACTTATTCCTTTACAAGCAGCTTTCCCATCAATTACCTACACTTATTCTTCAATGACTCAGAGGTTGAGAATTTCTTCCATTCCCTCAGATAAGGAAGTTATGGCCCAAAGTCTGAATAACTTGCCCACATTCGCACAACTAGAGTGGCTGGGTTAAAGGCCTGGCCCTCCAATTCTTATCATGTGTTATTCATGACTGACCTAATTGTTATAGTTTTGTTTTTTAAAAAATTTAATTCAATTTTATTTTTTTTTTCAGTGTTCCAGAATTCATCGTTTATGCGCCACACCCAGTGCTCCAAGCAGTACCTGCCCTCCATAACACCCACCACCCGGCTCACCCCACCCCCCGTAAAACTCTGTTTGTTATAGTTTCTTTCTTTTTTTTTTTTAAGATTTTATTTATTTATTTGACAGACAGAGATCACAAGTAGGAAGAGAGGCAGAAAGAAAGAGAGGAGGAGGAAGCAGGCTCTCTGCTTAGCAGGGAGCCTAATGCGGGGCTCGATCCCAGGACCCTGGGATCATAACCTGAGCCGAAGGCAGAGGCTTTATCTCACTCAGCCACCCAGGCGTCCCTGTTAGAGTTTCCTCGTGAGTTGTAACATTTCTACTGAAACTGCCATACCTTGTCCTGGATTTAAATGTTTTTGTTCTAGTTTTCTAAACAGTCACAGTAAAACTACAGTCACGGTAATTTAGAGGACCTTGTTCTATATAGGTTAAAAATTGCCACATACAGAGGACATGAACAGACATTTCTGCAAAGAAGACACCCAGATGGCCAACAGATGCATGAAAAAGTGCTCCACATCACTCGGCATCAGGGAAATACAAATCAAAATCACAATGAGATATCACCTCACACCAGTCAGAATGGCTAAAATTAACAAGTCAGGAAATGACAGATGCTGGCGAGGAGGCAGAGAAAGGGGAAACCTCCTACACTGTTGGTGGAATGCAAGCTGGTGCAACCACTCTGGAAAACAGCATGGAGGGTCCTCAAAAATTTGAAAATAGAGCTATCCTATAACCCAGCAATTGTACTACTGGGTATTTACCCTGAAGATACAAATGTAGTGATCCGAAGGGGCACCTGCACCTGAATGTTTATAGCAGCAATGTCCACAATAGCCAAACTATGGAAAGAACCTAGATGTCCATCAACAGATGAATGGATAAAGAAGATGTGGTATATATACACAATGGAATACTATGCAGCCATCAAAAGAAATGAAATCTTGCCATTTGTGACAACGTGGATGGAACTAGAGGGTATTGTGCTGAGTGAAATAAGTCAATCAGAGAAAGACAACTATCATATGATCTCCCTGATATGAGGAAGTCAAGAAGCAATGTGGGAGTTTGCGGGGGTAGGAAAAGAATAAATGAAACAAGATGGGATCAGGAGGGAGACAAACCATAAGAGACACTTAATCTCATAAAACAAACTGAGGGTTGCAGGGTGGGGGGGTAGGGAGAGGGTGGTGGGGTTATGAACATTGGGGAGGGTATATGCTACGGTGAGTGCTGTGAAGTGAGTAAACCTGGAGATTCACAGACCTGTACCCCTGGGGCTAATAATACCTTATATGTTAATAAATAATAATAATAATAATAATAATAATAAATTTTAAAAAAATTGCTCCACAGAAATTTAAAAATAAACACAGCTTTCCTTTCTTTTCTTTTCTTTTTTTCTTTCTTTCTTTTTTCTTTACAGGTCATTTTATACAAATTCTTTCTTTTTTAAAAATTTAATTATTTTTATTTTTTTAAATTTTATTTTTTCAGTGTTCCAAGATTCATTGTTTATGTACCACCCCCAGTGCTCCATGCAATACGTGCCCTCCATAACACCCACCACCAGGCTCGCCCATCCCCCCACCCCAGAGTCCACAGTCTCTCAAGGCTCATCTCCCCCTTCAACTTCCCCCAATTCACTTCTCCTTTCCTTCTCCTAATGTCCTCATGTTATTCCTTATGTTCCACAAACAAGTGAAACCCTATGATAATTGACTTTCTCTGCTTGACTTATTTCACAGATTTATTTTCAAGAATATACTGTTAGGCCTCCATGTTGGGAGTGGAACCTGCTTAAGACTCTGTCCCTCCCTCTGCCATTCTCCACCTCTCTCTCTCTATATATATATATATTTAATATTCTTTTAAGAATATTATATATTCTTATATATTATATATGTATATATTCTTCAGTATATATTGAAGAATATATATTGAAGAATATATCAAATTAAATAAAAATCCACAAATGGCTATGAAATGTTATAAAACAGAAGCCCTTTAAGCCTATCTTTCAATAATACATAATACCAAAGTACTAATTGTATAAAAATTCTTTTAAAATAGTTTTAAAATTGCTAGAGAGAGGATATAACAAACAAAGAGTTAATTTTCCTAAACTGCTACAAAGCAACAAGAAAAAGAGAAACATCTCAATAAAAGAAGAAAAGATATGAACTGGAAGTATAAAGAGAAATGGACACATCCACTGTTACAGTAAAGAGTCCCTGAATGTACTTCACTTCCAAATGAACTTGAAAAAATTCCTAAATATGGAAACAAATTAAATTACATAATTATCAATTTGATCTGACAGCTAAATATAAGAAATGTTCCTAACAGACCAAGAACGCACATGTATTTCCACCATACATGGATCATTAACAAAACCCCACCAGGCATTATACCCCAAGTCCTTTGAGATTTTCGATCTCAACAGATTCCACATACTACAAATCACATAGTTGACTTATCAAAGAATAAAAGTAGACATCAACAACACTTGGATAATAACAGAGGAGTCTGCATCTGGAAAAATTTAAATGCACTTCTGGATTTTAAATGCGCTTGGATTAGGGGTGCCTGGGTGGCTCAGTCAGTTAACTGTTTGCCTTGGGCTCGGGTCATGATCCCAGGGTCATGGGACTGAATCCCTCCTGGGGAAATCCCTGCTCAGTGGGGATTCTACTTCTCCCTCTCCCTCTGACCCTCCTGGCCACCCCTCCCACTTCTGTTCTCTCTCTTTGAAATAATAATAATAACTTTAAATGCTCTTGAATTAAAGAGGAAATTATAAACAATTTAGAAATAAATGACAATGAAGGTTCTACTTACCTAAACATGTGTGATATGAAAACAATGCTAAGGGAAAAATTTATATGTTTCATGTGTTTATTGCAATAAAGGGAAGATTGAAAATGAGTGAACCTCCCATCAAATGGAGTCCATAAAAACAATACAGTAACTGTAGAAAGTATATGGAAGGAATGAATAAAAATGTAGGAGACGTTAATAAGAACAAAAATAGAAAAAAATAAAGTTGTTTGATACAGCAAAAATACCATCAAATATGTAGGACAGTTTGGTTAAGAAAAAAACAAAAGAAGATATAATTTTTAAAAATCAGAAGGGCACACAATTAAGATATTGAGGAGACTGAAACAGAATATAATATAAAGATTTATACCAATGAATTTGAAATCTAGATGAAATAAATTGTTTTCTAGGAAAGTCTAAAGATTTTATTTATTTATTTGAGAGCAAGTGAGAGAGTGAGAGAGAGAGTGAGCACAAGCAGGGAGGAGGGGCAGAGAGGGAGGGAGACTCGGACTCCCCACTGAGCAGGGAGCCCAATGTGGGACTCAATCCCAGGACCCTGGGATCATGATCTGAGCCAAAGGCAGATGTTTAACCAACTGAAAGACTCAGGTGCACCCCCCCTTTTTTTTTTGTTTAAAGATTTATTTATTTATTTGTGAGAATCTCTAGAGGGAGCAAGCACAGGGATCAGCGGGCAGAGGAAGAAGCAGGCTCCCTGCTGAGCAAGGAGTCCTGATGTAGGACTTGATCCCAGGACCCTGGGATCATGATGTTTTCTAGGAAAGCCTAAATGACGAAAGTGGACTCCAGAAAATAGAAAGCCTGGGTGGACTCAGGAAGTGGCTATAAAGGTGGTGAAAGATACACCTCTTAAAAGAGAAGTGGGTCTAGGCTATTTGGGTGAACCTTCACCTAAAAGATAAACCCTACATGATGTTAGGAACGTGAGAGAATAGGAAATTATAGAAAGTTCCATATCGCAGTCCTTGTAAGACCACAGCTCCATCAACAATGGTGTAACAATGTTAAAATCAGTCTTCACCGTGAACACAGAATCGACACCTTCTACCCTGAGTCCTTATAGTAATCGGGATGCGATTTAAGTCATGAATGTATTTGAGAAGAATCTTAACAATAGCCTTAATTGCTGTGTTATGGTATTCTTCCATTCATGTACATATTTTCATGTCTAGTGCTTTGTTCTTAAGGTTCCTTGTTAAGCTGATTTCTGGGTGCTTTTATTCTATTGGGAAAGAACTTTAATTGATTTTCCTGAATTTTCTAGACACAAAATAATATTTTTTGCTGTAATAATTTTTCCTTCCTTTTAAGTATTCTTTTAAAGTAATTATTTCTCCCCTTGAGGCGTATTCTTTTTTTAACGTTTATTTTTTTCATGTGGTACAATTCCTAGAAAACTTTAAAAAACTAATGGGGTTCATTATGATGGCAACGATAATGGGCATGCTTGTCTTCTTGATGTTAATAAAAATGACTCGAGGGCATTAGTGCTCAGTCATAGATTTCTTCTTTTTAAAATTTTTTAAAATTAATTTAATTAAAAAAATTTTTAATAAACATATAATGTATTTTTATCCCCAGGGGTACAGGTCTGTGAATCATCAGGTTTACACACTTCACAGCACTCACCATAGTACATACTTTTCCCAATGTCATAGATTTCTTCTTACTACATACATGTATTTTTTTTAAAGATTTTTAATTTATTTATTTGACAGAGGGGGAAATCACAAGTAGGCAGTAGCAGGCAGAGAGGCAGGCAGATAGAGAGGGAGAAGCAGGCTCCCTGCTGAGCAGAGAGCCTGATGTGGGGATCATGACCCGAGCCGAAGTCAGAGGCTTAACCCACTGAGCCACCCAGGTGCCCCTGCATACATGTATTTTTAATCATATCAGGGGGTATTTTTATCTTATCGTTCTATTTTTTTTCATTCTGTTTCTAGTAAACTTTAAAAAATTAAGGAAACTGTTTTTCAATTCTTCTTTAGCATTTGTTGAAAACACTCTTTTACCATTTTCCTTCTTTACTTCTTGATATGATGCAATATACTAAAAACTTACTAACGTTAAATTATATTCGCATTCTTAGAAGACTTTAATTACTTCCTTAGAACTTTTAAAATATGCTGCTGAATTTCTTTCACTATTATTTATGATTTTGAGGGTTTTTTTTGTTGTTCTTGTTTATTCTCTGTTTACTTTTGGAACTATGGTTTTGCTAACTCTATAAAATGAATTAAGTAGTTTTTACCTTTTTTGGAATGCCTACTATCCTTTTCTATAATTTGAGTACACTATCTAAATAAATGGTGGCATAGGGTAGTGGATCGATCCATTGAAAGCAACCGCCAGTCTACATTAGACAAATATAACACAAAGAGGGCTACATGTATTTGATGAAGATATAAAACCAATGAAAACATGTTATACTTACTTCCATTCCTAGAAGTTTAAGAGCTTTAGGCTGCATAATAAAAGAGGGAAAAAACATCCATTTAATCAGGTAACTAATAGTAGTAGCACTAATGTTAGTAGTACATGGCAGTGTTGTTAGTAGGGGACAGAATCCTGGGTTCAGAAGTACTTGATATCATTAATAATTAAGGGAAAGACCCAAGGAAAGGAAATGCTGTAATATGGACACTGTTTCTGGACAGCCAAAGTCAGGTAAGGAGAAAGATGTGCAGACACATGACCCAGGTGGAACCAGAGAGGTTCACTAACAGAAACGCAGACATGGAGTTTGGGGGGCTCCATGCGGAGGGCGAGAGGAGAGCTCCATGGAAGATCTGACATTTGAGTTGGTCCTGTGATAGGCGTGGCGTTTTGATCAGGGGAAAGACATGGCTGGTATCGTAATACAATTTGAGTTTGGCAGAGGTTTGGGGTCTCCCATGACAGCGTGGGACAGCTCTTAGGTTGACAGAGGCTTAGATGCTGTCATCATAAGCTTGGCTGTGATTCCTCAGGTGGTGGAGAACACTGTAAGTATTTGAGCAAGGAGTGCAGTGTCATGTCTTTTGCTTTGGAAGATAGAAGTGGCTACAGTGGGAGGATGGATTGGAGAGGGCGGAGACCAGGGAGCCCGGGAGGAAGCCTACTATAGACAAAAGTCAGGGAGCAGATGTAATCCATGGGCCGAGGGCCTGCCTTGCTGAGGGCGATAGAGGCTGTGGGTAAAACATGGGCATCTCTAGGGACCATGCAGCTCACACCTGGATAGCTACAGGAGGAAGGACAGGTGTCTTTGGGGATGGGGTAATGAACTTGGCTTTGAACAGACTGAGTTATATTGGAAAGGATAGCAGGGGACCATAGAACATCACAAGTTCATTTTGTTCTACCCTCTTAGGTCCAAACAAGTTGTTGTAAAGGGTCCGAAAGCTCTTCCGGGTATAATTGCAGCGGTATGCCCCGCCCATGAGATACTCCAGCACAAGCCCTATGTCGATGAGGCTGATGTGGTAATCAGGTGGCAGGTTGCCCTAGAAGAAAAGAAGCCGTGTCTCAGGCCTTGCAAGAATGCATTCCAAGTGCGGTCTTCATCACACACCTTGGGCATAAGTGGCCATTCCTGGCTACCCCTTGGGTGCTGATGTATGGAGTGGAGCATTAAACAATATTCAGTCTATTACCATATGACTGAAGGGGATGAGGGGGTAAGTCATACTTCAGAAAATAGGTTAAACTTTCCCAGTGAGAAGAGTTAGAAACCCATGAGAGTGCAGGGTAGAGCCCTGGGCTTGTCCACGGGCTGGGTCAAAATGGGCTGCAGCGTGCCCGTGTAGATGTAGAGGAGAGGGGCTGCAGCTGGCCCGGGACCTCCTTTGTGAGAGCAGATGAGTCATGCTGAGAAGGTGCTTTGATAGCTGCTTGCCAGGGAGAAGCCGCTTTAGGAGCCCGGAGTCCAGCTTCCGTGCTGAAGGAGGAAGTGACCCACATGACGGGAAGGAGGACTGGATAGGAGGCACTGGGAGAGTATCCTTGGGGCTGGGAATTTCTTAGAGAAAGTTCCACATGGTGCCCTGTGACTTTTGGGGGGACAAAGTATCTGGTGTGACTGGGAGTCAGTGAAGGGGCAGAGTGTTTCAACAAAATACAACAGGTTGTATTTGGTGACGAGGTTGGCCAGTCATGGGCGTTGCTGGACAGCTGACTTACCCAGGGGGCAGAGGGGACCAATGGGTTGTAAGGATTTTTGTTTTCTATTATTGATGGTTTAATTTCACACGGCAGAAATGATGGTGGGAACCCAGCGTTCGCGTGCAGATGACACATTCCAAATGTCCTCCCTTTACTTCAGAACTGGCCACATTTACCGAATACTTCACTCAGTTGAAACTTGCATTAACAAGTCTGTGCAGCTCCTGTCCGGATTCTCCACCCGATCCCGAATGCCATTTGCAAAGATAAAGAGACACAGCCCTGCCCTCAGGGAACTCACTGTTCTAGAGGAGGAGCAAAGCCACAAGCCCTGAGTCTGGCCCTGAACTCCTGAACTCTGGGTGGGTGAGAGGGGTAAGCGGGGACATTCTGTAGGAGGCACATGTGAGGGGGCGAGGAGTGGGAGGAGTAGAAACTGCAGGGGACAAGGAGGAAGACAGACAGGAGCACTGCATGGGCCCCAGAGAGTCTGGCATGTGTACCCCGTGGTGAGGATGTGATGGGAAAGAGTAGGGGATATTGACGAACTGGGCCAGGGGGCTACAATTTTCTTGGAAGACCTTGAACTTCATGAGATTTTGGAGGATTTTAAGTTGGGGAATCCTGTGTCTGGGATGGTCATGGCGTGTGGGGCCAGAGGTGGAAAGAGGATTCTTGAAGCCATTTAGGTGAGACACGGTTGGGTCTGAACTTGGGTAGCTGGGACTTTTGAATGTTTGCTCTCCCTAATCTAAGAGATCTGGGAAATCAGATTCCTGATGGAGGAAGCAAGGGTACTGGTCCCTCTTGGTTCCCAGACCCACCAATAATTCACTGATCCAGTGAATGTCTGTAGAAACTGAATAGTAGACATTTGTATAAAGGATGGCCAGACTATGCAGGACTCTGAAAACTCTCTTCTCTCATTTGAATTATTTTCTCTTGCTCAGAATATGAATACACGTTCCACGCTTTGCAAGCCAGGGACTGCATCCTCGAGAAATGAATCACTCACACTTTAACTCAGTCTAATCCTGTAGCCTGTGGCGACATGACAGAACAGGGAGCGGACGAGATCCTACAAGAACACACACTCTAGTAGTCAGCAGCAGCGGAAAGAGGGGGAAACATCTATCACTCACTAATGAGAGAGCAGGAAGGATGACTGCTTCGGTCCACGGAACACACACAGTGACATGAGGCATGTTCCTTCTGGAAGCTGGCTCAGTGAAGGAGAGAGCCGAGGATCTTAAAGGAGATAACAGAACAGGAGACTCCACTGACAGATGCAAGCTCAGGTCAGGGGTAAGATGACGCTCCCTGGCTGTTGCCCCAGGCAATGGAAATGGTGCCAAGATGCTGTAACCAAGAGTCATTCAACATGAGCCTAGCATGTGTGCGGATGAACATGAAACGTGAAAAAGATATATTACTTTAAAGGAAGTTCTTTTATGGAGAGAGGAGCTCTTTATTTCTGATGCCGCCAATAATATGAAAATTGCTTTGTAAATGTAAAAATTGCTTTATAAAATGTCTTATTGAAAGACGCCATTGGGTAGGAGTTGCAAAATGGCAGACTGACCTTTTTTACATCCCTCACCAGCAAATGAAGTGTGTTCGGTGGACCCAGCCTCTGAAAGAGAAGCATTCGGCCATGTTAAACGTGTTTTTCTCTTGAGTTCTTGGAGCTAAATCCTACGCTACTCTGTGGGAGTAATGACTTGTGAGAGCTGGACTGTAACCCATGATCTGTAAGTCTCTTCTACAAGATAGGACCGGATGGGGTAAAGAAGGACCCAGCACGTTCAAAGATACGTTAACTGCTTTCTACTGATTTTTTTCTAAAGAGCCTCTTCTGGTGTGCAATATTGTGTGAGAAATTCAGCAAGGACCAAACAAGTGCTGAGGACTGTTTTCACTGTGAAAAACTTCAGAATGGGGACAGGGAAAAAAAATTCTCAAAATCCACATTGTAATAATAAACACCAAGAGGATTTCGCCCATATACTTGGATTCTCAGATAGTAGAGCTCTTTGCTGGAAAAGCTCCCGGAAAGCTTAGTTGTCCATTGTTCACTGAAGGTGCTTGAAAAAGTGGGGGTCCCGGGGCACCTGGGTGGCTCAGTCGTTGAGCATCTGCCTTGGGCTCAGGTCGTGTTCGGGCATCCCCAGATCAAGCCCCGTGTCAGGCTCCCTGCTCAGCGGGAAGCCTGCTTCCCCCTCTTGCACTCCCCCTGCTTGTGTTCCCTCTCTTACTGCCTCTCTCTCTCTCTGTGTCAAATAAATAAATAATCTTAAAAAAAAAAAAAAAACCCAAACCGGGGGTCCCACAGAACTGCTCACTGGGGAACTTTTCACTCTGCTAATGATTTAGGAAGCTAGAGTCCCTCTTTGTATAAACTAGTCTTCACATACCGCACCTGGGTTCTTACTGAAGCTGTCTGGTGAGGCAAGGTTGTAGCTGGTAAGGATGTGAACCTAAGCCGTGGCCCGCATGGGGGAGAACAGTCACCTGCCATTAAATGATGCCCCCCACCCCCGCCACTAAAACCAGTGGTTTAGTGACTGTATGCTCATTTGAAGGGCAGTAATGCAAACCAGGCACTGCTGCTGAATACCCTCACAGGGCAGCTCCCCACGGCCCTCCCTCCTTCTGGAACACTCACCGTGTTGTAAAGCTCTTCCAGCCTCGGGATGGTGAGAAAGTGCTGCATGTTCACTCCGTTTTCAATCAGGAGCTTCACGAAGTCCACTCGATCTAAGACCAGAGCATCCAGCATGGCTTGTTCCAGAGCGTTCACCTGGATGAAGCAACCAGAGGGGTCCCTGAGCGGCCTCCCAGAGGGCCTCCAGCATGAAGCCGGGAGGAGGCATCTGGGAAAATGCAATCGGACCTTACAGCGTGCTGGACCTGGCTCTCTTTGCTGTCCATCTGGACTAAACATGCCCCCTCTCCCCTCTTTTTCCTCAGGGTGGCCCCTACATTTCCTATCTAAGTATCGAAGCTTGATAAAAGGAAAAAAGTAAACGCTTCTCTCCTCTTCAAAACGAATTGAAGGAGGATTCAAAACTGGAGCCAGACAGGTATTGTGGCTCTCTCCAGTTCCGATTTTGTTTTCATTAAAATTGAGCTTATTTGCTTTTCTTTTGAAATAAAGTTGGGAAGGAAAAACCCCATGAGCTGTAGCATTCTTGGCAAAATGCAGCTAACTCAGAACTCGCCCGTCCGAGCTCTGGACTCCATAAACTGTATTCAGAAGGGGTGGGTTGTAATCGTTCAGATGCTGGGATTGTGTGTGCCTCTGTCCTTTAAGAATGACAGAAGCTGCAGCATTCGTGTAGCGTGAGGCCTTCCGGAGAGGGTTTGCCTACTTGACTGAGGGGGACTGCCTGGTCACTGTGTGGAAATCATGAGCACGCGGCTGCCACCAGCTGTCGTGGCCGTGACCGTGCCAGTCACACGTCACTGCGGCGGCCCCTCCTTGCTCGTGGCCTCAGAGCCGCAGCCCAGGAACACGGTGCCGCACGTGGTTCAGCCTCCCGGCCCAGACGAGTGCTGTTACTCGCACATCCCAATCGCGGGCGCCTGCTTCTGTTCCCCGAATGGTGATTGTTTCAGAAGAATTGGTTTGTTTCCATATTTTAAGGCATCAGAACACATTCCCCGACAGAGCAGGAATGTCTGGCGTTTGTGAAACCCACCATCGCCTTTTGAAACACTGACGCCATCCGATCCCCGGGACTCAGGGCCTGTATGGGGCTGAGGCAAAGGCAACAGGGACGACCCCTTGCCCTAGAGAAAGAGGGTGACCCACGCGCCATCGCTGTGATCCCGGGAAAGGGGAGCCAAGACTGCACGTACCCAGTTGAACAGCTCGATCTTCCGGGGGTCAGTTTCCTCCTCCGCCTCCTCTTTCACTTTCCCTTTCTTCTTGCCCTTTCCTTTCCCTCTTCCCCCCTTGGTGGTTGCTGTGGGTGGCTTCTTTTCCTTCTCCGTGACCTTGTTATCTGTAGGGGGGGCCAGGCTTCCCAGGGGCTGCAGTCCACAGCAAACAGAGTGGGGAAAAGATGTTAAGGCTGCCCCTGGTCCCAAGACAGTTGCACGTCCCCTTTCCGGGTGCACACGTATGTGCACATGCATGCACGTATAAGCACACAGGCGCCAATGCACAAACTTGCACACACATGCATATGTGCGCACACACGCACACACACACACCTGCATGGACACACTCAGTCATTGCAAGTCTGTCACCCGCAGGAGGAGGCCCTGATACCATCAACCACTGTTACCTATGGGCTTGAGGAAGCATATTTATGTCTTTAAAGTGACTGACATTTTGAATCATGTGTGTTTTTGCGGAGAGGTAGGTTCAAAGACACCAAAGGGAAGTTGCTAATGTAGGAAGGAGAAAATGACTGTTGAAGGGATCAGAGACAATGAGTATGTCTGGTATTCCTGAGGATGCCTCTTTGGCTAGAACTGGGACTGAGCTTCTTCGTGGGTAAAGAAGGCCTCCTGGGGGTTACGGAGCTGTACGGAATGTGGCGACAGACGGAGTGCATCAAGGGAAGAATGTTGTTTCACTCAGAGAATAGGAGGGACTGCAGAGGTGGGACCCGGCCCCTGGGCCTGCCTTCTGGTCACATGGAGAGCGTGGTGGGCTTGGGGTGGGGGGAAATGGCCCTGGTGCAGAGTGACACCAACATTGAAACAAAGCGGACTCCTCCAGCTGTTGTCTTATCTTGCTAGACTTGCCCTGTCCTCTGGCCAAACTCTTCTAGATATGAATCTCTTATAAAATATGTGATTTGCAAATATTATCTTCATTAAGTGTGTTGCCTTAACCGCGTGCAAAGTCTCCCTCCCCTCCCTTCCCACATTCCACTCCATAGACTCCATGCTCCTGCTTCTCATCTGCCCATGCCTCTGGCCGTGGCCATGGATGGCTGTTCTGGTGCCACGGTACAGGTGTGTCCAAGTGCTTCTCATGCTGGGCTTTTAGTGCATCTGACTCTGCTGCCTGTTTCCTCCTCAACCCTCTTCTCCCTGCTTTCTCAGGCACTGCTTGCTCCGGCTTTCCTGTCCGGCCACTGCTTCTCAACACAGGTGGTAAATGCTGAGGGTCTTTAGGGCTCTGTCCTCAGCCCCCTTCCTTTCTTCTGTACTTCCCCTCAACAAGTTTGTCGAGGCCCATACTATCAGTCCCCATGCATTTGCCCATGACCTGTCCTTTCTAGCCTCGGTTCTTGTCTCTCCCTGGAGTTCCTACCACCAACTTAGCACCTCCACTTGAACACCGCAGAGCCCTTTCGGCTCATCATATCCGAAACCACACTCAAAACCACCCCCTCCAACCTACTCGTCTTCCAGTGTCCTTCAACTCAGTGCAGTGGCTAGTCAGAGAATAGAGGGTGATTGCGGACATCTCACTCCCCACAAGGCCCTCCTCCGTGATTAAACAGCCTCTAAGTGCAATTGTGTTCAATGCTAAATATTACTTTATTCTGTCCCATTCTTGACTTCTGACTCTGCTCTAGCTCAAGGTGATGGCTCTCTCTTGAATCACTTCAGTGGCTTATTAACAAGGCTCCTTCCATCTGCCATTGTACCCACCCAATGCATTTTCTGCATTAAATCCAGAATGATCCTAAAAATGTAAATGAGACCACGTAACTCTCCTGCCTAAATCCTTAAGTGGGGCAGGCCAGAGGCCAGAGATCGGATTGAGGACACCATGCATGTTGTGTGGATGAATGCCCTGGCTGACTCCTCAGGCAAACAAGACTATTATAATCCTCAAGAAAAAGTGACACAGCATTCAACAAATAGTGCTGGGAAAACTGGACATTCACATGCTAAAGAATGAAGCTGGACCCTTATCTATTATCTTAAATAAAAAATTAAACCAAAATGGATCAAAAACTTAAATGTAAAAGCTAAAACTACAAAACTATTGGAAGAAAAACTAAGGCAAAGTTTCATGGCATTGGATTTGGCAATGACTTCTTGGATATGGTGCCAAAGGCAGTGAAAGAAATGATGGGCAAATGGGACTTTATCAAAATTAAGAACTTGTGCATCAAAAGACAGTATCAGCAGAGTAAAGGCAACATACTTAATGAAGATAATATTTGCAAATCACATATTTTATAAGAGATTCATATCTAGAATTTATAGAGAACTCCTAAAATTCAATAGCAACAAAACCCATACTGACTCAAAATCAATAAAAGAACTTGAATAGGTATTTCTTAAAAGAAGATCTGCAAATGCCCAAGTACAGGAAAAGATCCTCAAAATCATTAATCCTTAAAGAAATGCAAATCAAAACCACAATGAGAGGACCCTTATCAAAAACAAGTGCTGGCAAGAATGTGGCAAAATCAGAATTTTTGTGCACTGTTGGAAGAAATGTAAAATGATGCAGCTGCCATTGAAAAGTTTGGCAGCTTATAAAAAAATTAAAAATAGAATAACCATATGATCCAGCAATTCCATTTCTGGGTATACATTTAAAATGGTTGAAAACAGGGTCTCCAAGAGGTATTTGTACACCCATGTTCATACAGTGTTATTAAAAATAGCCAAAATGTGGAAGCAAACCAAGTGTCCATTGATGGATGAATGGATAAGAAAATGTGGTCTATACATACAACAGAATATGAGTAAGCCTTAAAAAAGGAGGAAATCCTAATACATACCAGAACAGTAATGAACCTTGAGTATATTAAGCTAAGTGAATTAAATCAGTCATAAAAGGATAAATACTACATGATTTCTCTTGTGTGAGGTGCTTAAAGTGGTCAAATTCATAGTGACAGAAAGTAGAATGGAGTGCCGGGGCAAGGGTAAGTAGGAAACGGGGAGTTATTGTTTCACAGGTATAGAATTTTAGTTTTATAAGATGAAGAATCTGTGGATGGATGGTGATGGTTCCACTACAATGTGAATGTATTTAATGTCACTGAACCATTCTCTTTCAAAATGTTTAAGATGCTCACTTTTATTTAAACGTCTTTTGCCCAAATAAACAGATTGGGTGGAAAAAAAACAAAAACAAAAACAAGATGACACAGCATTTGAGGTAACAATGGGCAAAAGACCAGAAGGATTAACACAAATTGCCAGCCATCTTATTGGGAAGAGCTTCAAGCATCCCTATTCACGGAGGAGAAACTGAGGTCAACGACCAACATCAAGTTGACAACCCTTTAGTGAACCATCCTAAAGTGGATCCTTCAGCCTCGTCAAGCCTTCGAATGACTGCAGCCCAAGGCAATGGCTTAATTACAGTCTCATGAGAGCCCCTGAGCCTGAACTATCCAGCTGAGCCATTCCCAAATTCCTGACCCATGGACACAGTGTGAGATAATATTTCTTAAATATTAAAGATAATATTGCTTAAAAAAAGAGAAGTCCTTAAGTTGTTCCCCAAATTCTTGGCCCCAGCCTTCTGCCCTATACCAGGTCTGCAGCACTCTGTAATACACACCTCCTGGTTGACCTGCAGCCTCCTCCCGAGTCACCCCCTGCCCACTCTGCATTTTAGCCACACTGGTCTTTTTTCCTTCTTCAATAAATTATTTGAAAATGTCCAGTTCTTTCTTGCTTCAGACCCTTATGTGCTCTTCTGTCTGTATGGAAGGTGCTCTCCCCTCAGTCTTCACCAGCCAGCATCTGTTCTCCTGACAGTTATCAGTGTTAGTTCACTTTTCCTGCAAGGTCTTCTCTGGTGTCACAATAAAACATAGCCCTCTCATCTCCCACATTCTGTTTCATGGGCATGTGCATTTTTCCTTCTTAGCAATTACTATAATTTATAATCCAGTATAATCCAGTATCTAGTCATTCAATGATCTGTTTCTTGTCTTTTCTTGCCCTCTCTCCCACAGCATGCCCACACCAGCATCACACAGAGACTTCTGTAATGGCTGTGGCAGGTCTGTTTTATTTACCCCTGTCTCCCCAGAACCCAGCACATGGCCTAGCACACAGGAAGTTGTTGATCAACTCTTGTTAAGAGAATGAATGAGTAAAAATGTGGATTTTTTTTAAAGATTTTATCCATTTATTAGACAGAGAGAGAAATCACAAGCAGGCAGAGAGGCAGGCAGAGAGAGAGAATGGGGGAAGCAGGCTCCCTGCTGAGCAGAGAGCCTGATGCAGGACTCGATCCCAGGACTCTGAGATCATCACCTGAGCCGAAGGCAGCGGCTTAACCCACTGAGCCACCCAGGCGCCGAAAAATGTGGATTTTTTAAAAGAAGTTTGCTTTGGTTCAAAATAGCCAGAGAAGAGATTTAGTTGTTCTACCATTTGCTGCTGCTAGGTGAATGAGAGGAGCAGAATCCCTCCTATTCTCTTTTAACTTCTGTCTTTGATATTGGGGAGAATTAAATATGGTGTAAATGTGGTCAGGCAACGTAAGAGAATTTCTAGATGCTCAAACAAGCTTACTCATTCTTCCTTCTAGGGTTACACCCTCGGATTCTAAGAGCATGGTTGGTAATCTTAGAGGGGTAACTTTTAGCCTGGGCCAGTAGACTTCTTTATTTTGAGGAGGGCCTACAGGGGCGGCCTGGGAGGAGGTGGCCAGTGGTGTGGGGGGGGGGCTTGGCTCTTATCTACTATATATGTTGCTCCTCTACTCACAATGCCACTTGTAGAAATGGTTCTTCTGGAGGAATCCCAAATAATAAGAGAGGTGTGACTGGCTGGGAGGAGGGTAGGAAGGGTACTTGTAACATCTGAGTAGACTGGGAGGAAAGTGAGATGGTAAGTATATTGGGTAACAGAATTTCAATTTGAAATATGTTGATAGGTTGATATGATGGACTGAATCTAGCAAGTTGAGATGTAACAAGGAATGATGTCTTCTACTGGGTCCACCTGGGCCCAAGAACACCTAACCTCAGAACTGCAAGATGTGGTTTATCAGGTGCGAGCATGATAAAACTCTTGGGAATTTCTGCAGATGGAAACTTAGTACAAGAGAAGAATTATATATTGCTGTATTACTAGCTCCAACACAAGGATGTAGCAGTCCTACTCTGGGCTGCACAAGGTGTTAATTTGGGGGCACTACTCTTTTAAAAGGATATGGGATGGCATGAACCATATCTGGAAGAGGAAATTACTCTTTGGAACCTTAAATACAGGTTAAATGATCACTTGCTGGGGATGTTGTTCATAATATTCCTTTATTATTCGTGTAATGCCCATGGGGTCTGTACTGATGTTCCCTCTTTCATTTGTGATATCAATATTCTTAGTTAGCTTGGCTAGAGGCTTATTAATTTTATTGATCTTTCCAAATAACTAGATTTTGGTTTTGTTGACATTCTCTATTGATTTCCTGTTCTCAATGTTATTGATTTGTGATTTAATTTTTATTCTAATATAAGCTTTCAATGCTAGAAATTTCCCTCTAAGCAGTGATTTGCTGCATCCCACACATTTTGGTAAGTTGTATTTTCATTTTCATTTAGTTGCAAATATTTTAAAATTTGCTGTGAGACTTCTTTGATCGATATGCTATTTAGAAGTATGATGAGTAAACTTGGGAAAATATTTTTTTTAATCCATTTGACAGACAGAGATCACAAGTAGGCAGAGAGAAAGAGAAGAAGAAGCAGGCTCTCCACTGAGCAGAGAGCCCAATTCGGAGCTTGATCCCAGGACCCTGGGATTATGACCTGAGCCGAAGGGAGAGGCTTTAACCCAACTGAGCTACCCAGGCACCCCGGGAAAATATGCTTAACCTCTTGCGAGCATCAGCTTTTTTCCAAACTCTAAAATGAGGACAATCAGATATATTTCAGAGTTCTGAAGGCTGTAATGTTCATGTATGTGAACACATGGGGCAAAACACAGTGTATAATCCAAGCATCAGATACTATCACCAATTGCTGCTTTGAATTTAAGATTCTAGTTCATGTGTTTTACCAAGGGCAAGCCTTTGCCTATAGATGGAAGCCAAATGAATAGTTCTCATCCTGAAAAACAAGGAGACATTTCTTTCTATTTCAGAAATCTCAGGGAGGCTGGCCAAGGTTTGTAGATTTTTGTCTTTAAAATGGACAGTGGTGGGGCGTCTGGGTGGCTCAGTGGGTTAAACGAGCCCCGCATGGGGCTCTCTGCTCCATGGAGAGCCTGCTTCCTCCTGTCTCTCTGCCTGCCTCTCTGCCTGCCTCTCTGCCTACTTGTCATCTCTGTCTATCAAATAAATAAAAAAATAAAATAAATAAAATAAAATGGACAGTGGTCTAGAGGTCCCCAAACCTTTTGCTCGTGGATGCTCAAACTGAGTTGGGCCTATTTCCTTAAAAAAATTGCTAGCCCAAGTTTTTGTGACTCAGTATAAATAAATTACCCTGTTATATGTTCATATCAAACACTATTCTCTCTCTCTTTGCCGTTGTTTTTAATAACACCTTTTCACAAAGAGTTTTGTTGGGGAAGTTGTGATTTTTGTACTTAAAAAAATATAGGTAGAAGAATATTGACAAGTAAAATATAACGAATCAGACCCAAGATTGCTTTGTAGTGAACTAATTATCAAGTTCTGCCCACCATGAGTTCTGTGTTGTGTCAAGAATTCTAGAAAAGGGGCTCCTGGGTGGCTCAGTGGGTTAAGCCTCTGCCTTCAGCTCAGGTCATGATCTCAGGGTTCTGGGATCGAGTCCCACATCGGGCTCTCTGCTCAGCAGGAAGCCTGCTTCCTCCTCTCTCTCTCTCTGCTTGCCTCTCTGCCTACTTGTGATCTCGCTCTGTCAAAAAAAAAAAAAAAAATTTTAGAAAAAATATAGATTCACAGCCACATAGTTAATTGAGTGCTTCAACCATTAAAGGAAGATTTTGGAGACCATATACTGCATTGTGGGAGACAGAAGGATTTTTGGTTCCAGGTTATAGTCTTAATCACATCTCCTGCTTGTCCATGGAAATAACTTGCAAAAGACTATGCTAAAGAAAAATCTATAGGGGCCTGGGTGGCTCAGTGGGTTAAAGCCTCTGCCTTCGGCTCAGGTCATGATCTCAGGGTCCTGGGATTGAGCCCCGCATCAAGCTCTCTGCTTGGTGGGGAGCCTGCCTCCCCCCTGCCCCTGCCTGTCTCTCTGCCTACTTGTGATCTCTGTCTGTCAAATAAATAAATAAAATCTTAAAAAAAAAAGTAAGAAAAATCTATTTCAAGAAGAGGTAGACAAGAGCTATTAACAAATTTCTGGAAATACTGATGGGTAAAGTCATGGAGAGGAAGTTGATGCCCAGAAAGACTAATGTGGAAGGGGCAGTAAAGGTGGGACTGGGTTTTTAAAGAATGCGTGTTAGTGCTGGGTGGAAAGCATGGTGATTAGTGGAAGGACTGTCTACAGAGCAGGGGACCACGCATCCCCTCTTGTGTGGCAGGCTACCAGCCCAGTGGGCAGGTGCAGAATGATGGCATTCCTGAGCTTCATCCCCAGGCAGAGACTGTAGAACAGCTAGCTGCTCAAGAATTGGAAGGACCTGCTTAGGCCTGGAACTTCATTGGTCTGTTCCAGTCTGCACAAGGCAAAGCAAAGCTTTGACAAAGTAGGCTTTCTACACTAGCCTCATCCCTCTGAAACGGGGATGGGCTGGCTAGGATCTGCAACAGAAAAAGACAAGACGAACTTAATGGGAGCAGCTGACCGGGGAGAAAAATAGAGATAATTTAGGGAACAGAAGAGGACTTTAAAAATCCAATTTGTATCTTCAGGGATTGCATTCATGAGATGAAAATAGGCTGGCATGAAAATGGAACTAGCGGGAAGTAGGAAAGCCTAGAGTTGTTTACGACAGGTTCTCATTCTGTACACACACCCCCATGACCCCCACACATACAATCATACTGCACACACGAACACTCTCTTACACACTACACATAGCACACGCACACACAGGTACCATAGGTACATACCACACACATGCGCACACACTAAACCATGCATGTGCATATACCATATACACACCATAACACACACCCATATACATGCTACACAGACACATACACCCTACACCCCAAAGAACACACACACACACACACACACACACACACACACACACACGATTCTCTAGGCCTCCAGGGAACCAGGGAACAGAATTTAAAAAAAAAAAAAAAAGAAAGAAAAACAATGCTGTCCATTGTATTTAATTTTAATGGGCTCTTTTCTTTCTTCTTTTCCTTGAAAAGGGTAAGCCCCACTTCTCACTAGCAAAGATAAAATATTTACTGTTCATTTCTTTAAGAGCACTGGTTTGAATGTATAGTTACGGCTAGTAGCTCTTCTGGCTGGTTCTTTGAAGTTAAATAGCAACATCTCCTAATGATCCTAATGGATTACACATTGGATCATCAGAAACCCCAGATAATTTCCTGAGATCTGTGTCACGAGGGAGAACATACTGATCTATGTACAAGGTCATGGTAAGTGGTAGAAAATGAAAAACACTTATTTTCACCGGCCAGCGGGGCCCAAACACAAAGATCTGACTTCGTGCTATGTCCACACGGTTCCAAGCCAGTGCCAAGCTCAGCTGGTCTGGGGCGGAAGCGTTGGTTCCTGGAAAGGCAAGAAACGAGTCTCTTGTCACTTGGTGCCAGGACTGTCCTGGTTTGGCAGGTGCTGGACAGTTAGCACAGGCCTCCCGGGGTTGACCCCCCACCCCCCAGAAACCAAGAACTCCTGTCTTTTCTCTTGCCCCTGAGTGTCTACTCAAGCCCCAAAGCTAAGAACTTCCTATTCTCACAGAATTGCCTGAGAGGATGTTGGAGGCAACATCTTTCCCTACCTACTTGGCTTGGTCTCCCTGGAAGGGACGGAGGGGGCACCTGGTGACCCCAGGATCCTCATCTGCAAGAGGCATCTGTCAGGCCAGGACAAGGGATGCTGTCCCTTCAAGCCAAATGTGAGTATAGGCCAAGAGCAACAGCCCCCAGCTGCAGGGAGACCAGCACAGGACTACTGGGCAGCTGGCCCAATGGTGACATTCTCCTCTCTCATCCCTGCCCCCTTATGGTCCCAGAGTAACCAAGAGGCAGGGAGGAAATGTGCGTCCTGGGAGTGACCCCAAGAGTGGCCAGGTTGCATCTTATCATTAGGAGCGGGATGGGGAAATTGAACACAACACTGTGGGATGCAGTGATAACAAATGAAAAATGGTTCATGGTCACCTCTATGATGAAATCCTTAATGACAGACAAATAGAAACTGGTCTGACTTCAGCCATCACAGGCCACTGGGACCCATAGAAAATACCCCTTCCCAGGAAACCCATCGTGAACCTGGTCATTCCCAATGGCTTCACACTGAGGTAACTCTAGGCAGCCGGACGGGCTCGGGAGCCTATCACCAATAGACACAGTTCCTGGCAGAAGAGGGAGTGGGGTTTCTGGCCATGAGCAAAGCCCCAGGTGAGGCCAGCACCAAGAGGCCAGGAGTCGCTGTTTCCTGAGAGCTCACCTTTCAACAGGGCAGTTAAAATTGCCATCTCGATGTCTTGCTGACCCTCGGCACCCATTCTAAACACGGTGACCTGAAAATGAGTTAATCATGAGAAGACTAGGTAAAGTTAAGCTGCAATTGAGAGGGTGAATTAGGGTGTTTTTGAAAAAGGACCATAGAGCCTGACATGGGATACAATGATTCAGAAAGTGCATCAATTTTAAACCAGGTGCCTTTCATCTCCATGAGGGACAACCTTGCTCATCAAGGCTCTGAGTCCTTGCCTGGATCCCTGTTTTATTATTATTATTATTATTATTATTATTTAAGATTTTATTTATTTATTTGACAGAGAGAGACCACAAGTAGGCAGAGAGGCAGGCAGAGAGAGAGAGGAGGAAGCAGGCTCCCTGCTGAGCAGAGAGCCCGACACGGGACTCGATCCCAGGACCCCGAGACCATGACCCAAGCTGAAGGCAGCGGCCCAACCCACTGAGCCACCCAGGCACCCCCCTGTTTTATTATTTTACCCAATCGGCTTCAACACCCCCGGAGAGGAAAGAGCTCATTCAGGATCTGTGTACTCCATTATCTAAATCGCAATTGGAGATGACACAATCATTTCCACTCAGAAATGTGCCCCATTGGGAGGAAATTTGTAGATTTAGAATTTTGTGCATATTCCTCTACCAGCATAATTAGGGAGGGCAGGGAGTGGGAAATAATTACTATATTTGTAAAGTGAAGGGACAGAATTTTGTAAGCACACCTAAAAGGGTGTGTTTGTCACTCCTCAAGACTTGACATACAATTAATGTTATGAGCCTCAGAACTGGCGTAATGTGGCATGGGGTCACGTGATGTTTGCCAGGATCTGAAAGAACCCGGTCCCTCTTTTGCGCATGCATACTCTGCTTCCATCACGTGGGCCTCACGGCCAATTTGGTAGGGATTTCTAAACTGGCCCTTGGCAAAGCCTGAACTAAAATATGAGCGAGTCCATCACGCACACATGGGCAGAATTAGCAAGGAAACATAATTCTCTCTGCGGAGCTGGTTTGGACATAAACTGAAGACACTTACGAGTTCTTTTTTTTTCATGCACTCCATTATAATTGCAAACAGCTGATGCGATTGTGTCTTGTTGTAATTAAATGTTTTCTGAATGGTAACTAGAAGCTGATCCTTGAGGGATTCATTTATTACCCTGTTCGAAGGAAATGCGAAAGAGAAGAAAACAGCACGAGTTAAATCTGTACGTGAATAGATTAGAGAACTCTAGGTCGGTCTGGTGTCTTTGACTTGAAACTTTACCACTGGAGGCTATCCCAGGCTAGGAGACAAAAGGGGACCGCAGTCAAAAACTGCATTCACACGTGTCCTAAATTCCAGACTCGTTGAAAACCTTATAAGGGAAAATGAAGTTGGAAGAGAGCATATTCCCCCAGAGAAAGAATTCCGTAAGAAACATCATGCCCTTGACAGCTCCCTCACATGCTGACCTCAGAAAATGGGACAGATCTAGTAAATCTTCGTTATTTAGCATCTTTGGAATGGCTCAGTGTATCACTTACAGTTTTCTTCTTGGTCTAACAAGAAGGCAGTTAAAAACCCACCCTCTGCAACAGGTCAGAAATCCTACCCTCCGTCTTCACAGTACTTGTGTGCAAAAGACAGAATGTCCGACGCTCGTCCACTGCCATCACAAATGACCACGGGGACTGGAGGGTCTTCTCGGAGATATTCCAAGACAATGGAAACCACGTTAGGGCCTCCTTCTACCACCAGGCCCACGAGGGGCACACCCTGCCCCAATCCTGCAACATAAAATACATCCATCATAGAGACCAATGTCACGGCACAGATCACCTGGGAGGGCAAACTCGGGCCACCATCATTAGCCTGGCAGGGACTAACTTGTTCCCCGAGTCCTCCATCTGTCTCCGTCAGATAATAGGACTCTTCAGGAACTCAGTAGGAACAGGCTAACTTCTGGAGGCAGGGCCAACAGAGTGAACTCTGGAAGACTTCAAGAACCTGAGATTTCTGGAGAGGGAAGACAGTAGAGGTGGAGAAGCCACTGAGACACATTTGTCTTCTTGACAATTTCACCCTGGACTGGGCAGGACAGGTCATATGCTGAGCATGTTTCATCTAGTGTCCCTTGGTTGTGATGGGATTAATGGGATGTGATATTGATGAGCATTTTAATGCATGGCAAGTAGGAGAAATGTCCTTCGTCTCATCGTTCTGAAGGCCTTCAGAGAAAATCTGCTAGCATAGGAGGAGGAAATCTAAAAATTTCAAGTGGCTGAATTCAGAGTTTCGGGTTTGCTTCCATGATGCATCTCTATAGCCAGGAACTCTTAAAATTTTTTTTGAACACGTTTGTCTTCTCCTACCCGGGTCATCTCCATTAAGTTCATTTCAGTGAATATGCACTGAGGGTCTGCCTGGTGCCAGGCCCTGGCCAACAGATACTGGAAAAATGGATCAAGACGATATGGATCCTGCCTGAGATTTGCAACCCAAGCAAGTCTTGGGATTCTAGATTCTTAGGAATAGTGTAGCCAAATCACTTTATTTTCTATAAATAGTGTAAAATTGGTTCTTCTTGGTTGAGGCTGGACTCCCCGAAGCTCCAAGCTGTGAGAGATGACAACTGAGCACCCCTTTGCTGTCCCTGCCCCACTCAGAGCCCTAGGCAAAGGATGACAAAGGGAAGCCCACAAGTCACATGGACAGATGCAGTTGGGTAGCGTGAAAACTTACAAGTCCGACAGAATGACAGATGTGAGAACAAAAAATCAGTTATCAAGCAGTTTATCAATGGAGATTTGAATCTTGGAAATCCACAGTCCCCTTAGCAGGCAAGCATTCCAACCGCTTGTGCCATCCTGTAGGCCCTTCATTAGCCTTGATGATGACTATTTCCAGGGCTTAGACTGACTTTCACAAAAATCTTATCAGTCATGGTAAAAACAAAATACTCTTTAAAATATCTTCATAATACTTTGGCAGTAAGAACTGCTGGAGTATGAACATGTTCCAAGAGATGACACCAGTTATTTTCATCCTAACTGGTATTGTTTCATCTGGTTGTGGTTTGTTCCTTTCTCTTGAGCTTGACCTCACTATCCTCCCCTGGGCAGCAGCTCTGCTGCGAGCCGTGCCATCTGGACCAGCACTGGTGGAGCCAGGGGGAGCAGATGGTCTTGCAACCATGTCTTAGTTTGGAGGATAGACCCAGAGCTACAGAGCTATTTAATGTAACAATCACACTAACCCTTACTTGATGGAAGAAATCCGACCTACGTCTTAGAGTGAGAAGCTTTCTTCCTGTTCAGACATTAAGCAAATAACTATAGTAATTACAGTGGAAAACATGGTGGGCAATGCCATCACCATGACAACCGCCGCAGGGCTGTTTCTTGCACCGTCCCTCCCAGTGAACCTGGGGCAGAGCATCGCCACACAGCTCAGTGAGTGTGAGATTGGGTAGGTGGCCAGGGTGAGGGGGCTGGACAAGTCTGTTGATCTGTTGTTCAGTGGATCTAATGAGAATCAAGGTGAAAGCTCTCAACACCCGTGGGAAGTTTCCTTTTCAGCCCAGGTTTCATGGCAGTCATGGAGCCCAGGACCCATGGCCTTTGCTGGAACTTACTTGTGTTAATCTTCTGCAGAGAGATGTGCTTCTCCAGCTGCCTCCGCAGCTTCACCTCGGCACCATATTTGCCCAGGGTGCCGTTGTCAGCCAAGATGAAGTGAGTGTGCGAGTTGTTGAGCAATGAGAGCTTGCTGAGAGGGTTGGACATGGTCTGGTACACTCTCGTTACCTGGCAAAATGCACAACAGATCAGAGCTGCAGAACTCAGATGTGAAGACTAACAGGGGAAACAGGTAGAATTCAGATTCATCCTCAAAGTTACAAGTGTATGATCCACTTATAGAACATTGTTGGAATAATAAAATTGTAGAGATAAGGGGCAGATTCGTGGCTGCCAGGGGTTAAGGAGGTGGGAGGGGTGAGAAGGAATTAGGTATGGATGTTAAAGGGAAACATGAGTGATCCTAGTGGGGATGGAAACATGCTACATCTTGTCTGTATCCATGTCAATATCCTGGGTGTGATGCTGTACCATAGTTTTGCAAGATGGTACCATTGGGGAAGGGGGGGCGGTGGGGATATGGGACCTCTATTATTTCTTGCAACTGCAGGGAATCCACAATTATCTCAAAATAAAGACTTTGATTTTTAAAAATTACCACTATCTGGGGAGGAAACTTACATCCTTTCCAACCAGGTCTTCCTTATTTTCCACGATGCCCCATGGAGCGATTCCTATAGCACAAACCCGGCCTCTGGACTTGGAGGAGTGGTCTTTTAAGGCATCCCCTACATGGCTGATAACACCTGTAACCAGCCATGAATCATATTTTTAGGCCCAATACCTCCCATCATACCATTAGTTATGAACTTTAGGGGGCCCTTCTCTGAGCCACTCCATTCCCTATGGAATAGGGTTGAAGCATATAGATCTTCGTCATTAAAAGGAAGTATGCTGAAAGTCCAAGCTCCTAATAACTAGTCATTTGGCATTAGCTCCCAGAAAAGGGAAAACAAAAACCCAAAACTAGAGCAATGGTGCATGGACTTCCTTTATAAATTTCCGGGACATAACGAGAGAAGTAAGTGGGGGTGCCTTGGAAGTCACTGGGTGCATTTAGCTGAAGTTGAGAGTCAGACTGCCTGGCCTGTCCCTAACTTCTCCTTGCCTCAGTTTCCTCTCCCATAGGACAGTGGAAAGGATTGTCAGGAGTCCTCAGTGAAAATGAGGCTTGTACAGGGCTCAGTTCAAGGAATGACATCGTGGGTGCCAAAAAAGTTGACCATTACTGCTCTCATATCAAAATAACAAAGAAGCTACTGGGTAAAGATTTCACTTCTGTCATAAATATTGTCTGGTTGCAATGCATTTTGTTTTTATGATCTTAATTATTCAGAAGCTCTTTGGGAACCACCATGAGTTCTGGGTTTGCATGTTTGTTGCAAGGGAATGAGGTTGCTCTTACCGGTACTGACGCCCCCAGTGAAGATCCAGGCCCCAGTGGTCATGGCGGCCTTGATCAGACCTTTCCCAAAGACCTGTTTCAGCTTGGGTTGCATCTCAAAGTTCTGGAGGCCTCCATGCACAGATATTAAGAGCTTGGGGAGTTCCAGCTGCCAGTCTTTCACCATAAGATGAAGCAGTGAATCTGGCTTGGTGTCATAGGATACTCGGATATACTGTAAAAGAGCATGTGACACTCAGGACCGTTCCTGGTTTTCCTCTCGTGTCACAGGGAAACAGTGCTACCACTCTTGTCCCAAGCAAAAGCTGTCTTGGCTTTCTGTTCCTCTGTATGAGTCTGTGGCCAAGTGAGGGAAGGGAACTTTGGAAGCGTTGCCAGATTTTAGCAAATAAAAATATAGGACTCTCAGTTAAATTTGAATTTCATGTGAACATTGAAAAATGTTTTATTGTAAGTATGACTTCATGCCATATTTGGGACATACTTATACTAAAAAGTTATGTGGTTCATCTGAAATTCACATATTAACTGGCTGTCCTGTGTTTTACCTGGCAAACCCTTAATCTTGAAAAAATCAATTCTAAAGCTAGCTGAGCTAGAACCATGGCTCCAGAGGTTGGACAGGGCAATGTTGAAGGAGCTGAGTGGGTGCTGAGAATGGGGAACCTGGGCCAGCCTCTGGACTTGACTTTCCCCCCAAGGTGAGGAAGAGGTTAATGGTCAGATATCTGCCTTGGCCCCTATGAACCACTTCTTTGTGTGCATGCCAACGTGTAGGGTGCCATTCCAGAAGTCCCTATTTTGTGCTATTTGGAATACAAATGCATTTTATTTGCACAGTGACGTTGGGCCAGTGGAATAAAATGAAATTGCAAAAATGATCTGACTGGGCATGTGGGAGTATTATTCAGAATTAGCTGAAAGGAATCACAGTGCTAACGCCTCCCCTCTCTGGCAGGGCTCATCAGAAAGGCAGAGGGCACTCCCTCTTTACACGCAAATGTGAAAGACCTCAGTCTTCTTGGGCCAACTGAATGCAGGCCCAGGGAGGCTGCGGTCGGACTTCAGAGGGAACCATTTCCAGACACTCCTAAACCATGTAAGGGGGGTGGGGCTTGAAGGTCCACAGTCATAAAAAACAAAACCAAACCCCAAACAACCCCAAAAACAAATAGCGTAATTTCTCACTCATCACTGGAGATAGAGTGATGACTATGGTTGCAGACTTGGGCCGGAGCATAATTTGTGGATTCACAACTCTGGTATGAATTTAGTGACACTACTTTTTTTTTTTTTGAATAGTGCTCAGTTTCCAAATCACATGACTAAAAAGTGGAGTGTACAGATATATTTCTTGCCTTAGCAATGAATTATCTAGGAAGACTGAGCCACGCTCTTGAAAGAAGACCCAGGTGTCAGCCATCTGGGGGTCTGGGAGGCTGGGCCTCTGATGGAGACTGTGGGTTCAGCAGCTTCCCTTCCGAAGGTCTCTCTTACCATGGCTTTATTGGAGTATCCTCCACCCTGGAATTCAAGAGTTCCATAGGAATCTGTTGGGTAGCTCTGGGTGTGTTTGCTGACAGACCATTTTTCGGGCTGAGTCTCCACCTGTTTATTTTCCTCTTCATTATTGCCAGATGTTACGCTTGGCAGAGGGGGGATGTGCTGGTTGATGAACTGGCCACAGCAGCACCTGAAAACAAAGGTAAAACAGAGTCTTTCCATAACATCTTCCTCCTTACGATGAGTTCATCTAAACAGAAGGGTAACATCCGAACAGAGGCAGACTAACACCTTACTTGGGGTTTGTGGGGGTAGAAATGCCCCTTATGATGGCCGTTTCCAGATAACCAACATATATCTATTTATATACCTGTCCACTTAAAACCCATCAGATGGCTGTCCTTCTTTACCGAACAGATTTAGCTCTTTTTGATGTCTTGAAAACATCAATATAGGCATCAATTGTTGGACATTCTGTGACAAAGTAAAATCATGCCCTCCAGATATGGAGTTGACCTTCCAGGATTCTTCAATATTATTGAATTCTTCTGTTGCTTTGTAAAACACTTCTCTACGTAAGTCACATTGAGAATATATATTTTTTGCTGCTTATACTTTCTTTATCCTATTTAAGAATCTTTTGTTAAATCCAAAGTCATGAAGATTTGCCCCTACATTTTTTTCTAAGAACTTTATAGCTTTAGCCCCTACATTTAGATTTTTGATACATTTTGAGCTCATTTTTATATATGGTGTGAGGTGGGGGATAACTACGTTCTTTTGCATCTTGACATCCTGTTGTTTCTGTACCACATGATGAATAGGCTGTTCCTTCTTCATTTGCTTTGGCCACCTTGCTGAAACATTGATTGTCCATAGTTGCTCGGATATGTTTGGACTCTCAGTTCTATTCCATTGGTCTGTATGTCTACCCTTATGTCACTACCACACTGGCTTAATGACTGTAGCTTTGTAGTAAGTTTGGAAACCAAGTAGTGTGAGTTCTCCTACTTTGTTCTTTTTCAAATAAGGTTGTTTCGGCTATTCTGCATCCCTTGCAATTCCCTACCAACTGGCTTGTCAATTTCTGCAAAGAAGTGATCTGTAGATCCTCTTGTGATTATTGCCATCTTAACAATATTAACCTGTTCTGACGCATGAATGAGGGCAATTTTTTCCAGTTATTTAGATCTTTGTTAATTTCTTTCAACAGTGTTTTGTACTTTCCAAAGTAGAGGTTTTGCACTTCTTTTGTAAGTTGATTCCTAAGTACCTTATCTTTTATTTACTTTTAATTTTTTTTCCCAATTTATTTATTTTCAGAAAAACAGTATTCATTATTTTTTCACCACACCCAGTGCTCCATGCAAGCTGTGCCCTCTATAATACCCACCACCTGGGTTTGAAGTACTTTTAATTTTTTAAAAAATTTTAGGTAGGCTCTGTGTCCAGCGTGGAGCCCAAGGTGGGGCTTGAACTCACAACCCTGAGATCAAGACCTGAGCTGAGATCAAGAGTCCAAAGCTTAACGAATTCAGCCACCCAGGCACCCCAGTATCTTATTTCTTTTGATGATATTATAAATGAAATTGTTTTGCTAGTTTCATTTTCCTGTTGTTCATTGCAAATACATAGAAATACATGTGATTTTTTTGTATATTGATTATTTTTTTACACTGTGACCTTACTGAACTTGCTCATAAGGTACAATAGTTTTTTTTTTAGTGATTCCTTAGGAGTTATTATATACAACATTATGTCAACAGCCAATAAAGATCGCTTTACTTCTTCCTTTCCACTACAGATGCCCTTTATTTCTTCCTCTGAATTACCTTGGCTAGGACCTCTAGTCCAATTTTGAGTAGAAGTGGTGAGAGTGGACATCCTTGTCTTATCTCTGATAGTAGGAGTGATTGAATATGATGTTAACCATTGAATATGATGTTAGCCATGGATTTTCATAGATGTCCTTTATTAGACTGAAGGAATTCTACTCCTATTTCCAAGGACTTCTTTTTTTAAATGAAAAAAGGGGTTGGATTTTGTCAAATGTTTTTTTGTTGAGATGATTATGTGACTTTTGTTTTTTATTCTATTGGTGCGATGTATTGCATTAGTTGATTTTCTGGTGTGAAACCAACCTTGCGTCCCTGGGATAAATCCCAGTTGATTATGGTGTATAATTCTTTTTATATGTCTCTATATTTGGTTTGATAGTATTTGTTCGGATTTCTGCATCTGTACTCACAGGATGCCATCGTATAGATTTCCTTTCTTGTGATGTCTTTGTCTGGTCTTAATATCAAGGTAGTATTGACATCATGAAACTGAAAACTGAGTTGGGGAGTATTATCTAATCTTCTATTTTTTGAAATTTTTAATGAGAAATTAGTATTAATTCTTTTCTTTTTTTAAAAAAAAATTTTACTTTTTTTCAGTGTTCCAAAATTCACTGTTTATGCACCACACCCAGTGGTCCATGCAATATGTGCCCTCCTTAATACCACCACCAGGCTCACCCAACCCCCCCTCCAAAACCCTCAGTTTGTTTCTTAGAGTCCAAGGTCTCTCATGGTTTTTCTCCCCCTCCAATTTCCCTCCACTCACTTCTCCTTTCCATCTCCCAATGTCTTCCGTGTTATTCCTTATGCTCCACAAGTAAGTGAAACCATATGATAATTGACTCTGCTTGACTTATTTTACTCAGCATAATCTCCTCCAGTCCCATCCATGTTGATACAAAAGGTGATGGAGGCATAATACTCCATTGTATATATGGACCACATCTTCCTTATCCATTCGTCCATTGAAGGGCATCTTGGCTCTTTCCACAGTTTGGTGACTGTGGCCATTGCCGCTATGAACATTGGGATACATATGGCCCTTCTTTTCACTCCATCTGTATCTTTGGGGTACATACCCTGTAGTGAAATTGCAGGGTCATAGGGTAGCTCTATTTTTAATTTCTTTAGGAATCTCCACACTGTTTTCCAAAGTGGCTGCACCAACTTGCATTCCCACCAACAGTGTAAGAAGGTTCCCCTTTCTCCACATCCTCTCCAACACTTGTTCTTTACTGTCCTGTTGATCTTGGCCATTTTAACTGGTGTAAGGTGGTATCTCAATGTGGTTTTGATTTGAATCTCCCTGATGGCTAATGATGATGAACATTTTTTCATGTGTCTGTTAGCCATTTGTATGTCTTCTTTGGAGAAGTGTCTGTTCACATCTTTTGCCCATTTTTTTGATGTGATTATCTGTTTTTTGAGTGTGGAATTTGAGGAGTTCTTTATGGATCTTGGATATTAGTCCTTTGTCTGTTGTGTCATTTATGAGTATCCTCTCCCATTCCATGGGTTGCCTCTGTGTTTTGTTGACTGTTTCCTTTGCTGTGCAGAAGCTTTGATTTTGATAAAGTCCCAAAAGTTCATTTTCTCTTTTATTTCCTTGCCTTGGGAGACATATCTTGAAAGAAATTACTATGGCCGATGTTGAAGAGGTTACTGCCTATGTTAAATATTTGGTAAAAGTCATCATAAAAATTTTTTAAGGAGATTTTATTTATTTGACAGAGGGACGGAGAGAGCATAAATAGGCAGAGCAACAGGCAGAGGGAGAGGAAGAAGCAGACTCCCCATCAAGCATGGAGCCCGATGTGGGACTCCATTCCAGGACTCTGAGATCATGAGCCTAGCCAAAGGCAGCTGCTTAACTGACTGAGCCACCCCAGTGCCCCACTTTGTGGGTAATTTTTGATACTAATCTTATGCCTTCATTTCTTTCTTTTTTTAAAAAATTTTTTTTTATTTATTTGACAGAGATCGTAAGTAGGCAGAGAAGCAGGCAGAGAGAGGGGGAAGCAGGCTCCCTGCTGAGCAGAGTGCCCAATGTGGGGCTCCATCCCAGGAGCCCGGGATTTTGACCTGAGCCAAAGGCAGAGGCTTTAACCCACTGAGCCACCCAGGTGCCCCCTATGCCTTCATTTCTTATAGGTCTATTCAGATTGTGTTGTTCTTCTTGAATTAGTCTGGTAGTTTGTGTCTTTCTTGGAATTTGATAGTAAGATTGGTAAGTAATGCCCTTTTATTTCTGATGCTAGTAATTTGAATTTGTTCTCTTTGTTTCTTCATTGAGTAAGTTAAAGCTTTGTGAATTTTGTTGACCTTTTCCAAGAACTACCTTTGATTTCATTGATTTTTCTCTATTGTTTCAAAATTTTCTATTTTGTTAATTTCCATTTTATTCTTTATAATTTCCTTCTGCTTCCCTAAGGGTTAGTTTGCTCTTACTAAGCCTGGAGGGGGAAGGGGTGGAGTTCTCTTGGTTCAAATACCAGACTCTAGCCCTTCTTACTGAATTTTTGTTGGTGTTTTTGAATAGATATTTCTTTATTTCCTATTGCCCCTTGGGACCATTTCCAGGGACTGTTAAATGGTTGTTTATTTATTCCAGGTTTTTTTTTTTTAAGCCCAGGCTAGAGAATACATCCAACTCACAGAGGAGTCTCATATGTGAGTCCCTGAGGCCCTTTCTGCTTCTTCTGCTGCCTAGCCACTTGGCTGTGTGGGGCATAGCAATGCCAGGAAGGCTGGCATAGGTAGTTTCCTTCAAGGAGGGTTCAGGTGTCACTGAAATAAGGAGGGAAATTTATGTACAATGGAAGGAAGACTTTTGTGATCTTTGGCATTGTCCCTTACAGCATATTTCTTGCCCTGGGGTTTAAGCAGGGAGAAAAATCTATGCGGTGGTGGTGGAAAGGACGGGCTTGGGGACATGACAGGGCTGAGGTTGTATGTGTCAGATTTGACCTACGTGATCCCTGAGAGTCTGTGCACTCTTTGTCAGTGATCCTACCTGCATGGGTTTCATATCGGGTGAACATATGGATAAAACATCCCCCTCTGGCTCTCCAAACTCTGCTCATAGCTATTGTCCTCAGAAATGGGAAGGTTTGGCTAAATTCATCTCCAGTCACTTTCACAGCTTTAGAAGACCTACTGTTTAATTTATAACAGTATAATTATAACTCATTTCCATGTAAGTGAATGAAATTGACATTTTGTGTACAAAGTCTGCCTTTACACAGAGTTACATCTAGTTCACTTAACCGCTCAGAACTTTCCCGTGGTGGAAGTACTTGTTTATCTAAATAACATTATGAATCTCTAACAAAAGGCTGTGAAGTTACCCTGGAAATCTGTCTAAAGCTATCAGCGTCTTGCTCTCCCTAAGACTAGGAGGAACACGGTCAGCCCATCTGGTTATGACAGCTCACATTAGATTAGGATGAGTGCTGGACAGCAATCTTTCCTGCATCTTAACAGAGAAGCTTCTTAGCTGAATTATTCCATGGTTAATGCCTCCCATGGGGAATGGATTTTGACCATTCTTCTTGCATCGTTCCCCTCCCCCCACCCCGACAACTTCACAAACACAAGAATAGTTGCACCTGGTAGACAAGTGCTGGTTTGGATAATGTCTTAGTTGTGACTTCCAATTTACCTGCTAGGGTCTTTAGTGCTGGGAATTACAAAGACACATTCTCTTTTGCAAAAGGTTTTTTCTATCCAAGCTTTCTGTCCCTGGAAGAGAAAGAAATGAAAATTAGATTGATATCTTCCCAAAGTCTAGTCGGATTTCCCTCTTGTACTTTTATAAAACCACAGTGCCACTAACAGAAGTCTGCCCAAAACATCTGCATAGATGGTGGAGGCAGCTTTCAAGGATCTTAGCTCTGATTCCTTTTCAGAGAAATGGCTTGGAAGTATGTATTCATGGTTTCCATAGGGTTGCAAAAAGTAATCTCTGCATGCAAATCAGTCTGCAAAGGGGGCATGATACCACCCTGGAGTAAGCCAGTGCCTGGACAAGCCCTGGTGTGAACGTGAGTTACTGGACAAGCCAACCAACCAAGGCTAAAAGACTCTGGTCAAGATTTTGTTTTGCTGTCAAGAACGTCATCTTCTGTGGGCTTCTAGGCACCCACACACCATAGTAATTTTACAAGTAGGCTCTCTGGTGCTCGGATTCACTGCATGTTATTTTTATAATTTAAAATACTGAAAGTTGTAAGGAAATGGACCCTCATATAACACAGTTGCTGCAGCTGGAAGTTGGTACAATGTCTGTCAAGGGCAATTTGGCAATAATATCAAAATTGCAAAGCATTTACCTCTGGACATGTCAGTATTTTACTCTACCAATACGCCTGAACACATGCAAAATGCACACTATGCATCCACTATTTATAATATCCAAAGACTGGACATCACCTACTGTCTTCCAGTAGGAGATTGTTACCTGTGTCATGGAAGAGTCATTCATGGAATTCTCTGTGGCTATTAAAAAAAAATAAGACTTTGCTGTGTCAACAGGGAAAGATCACTGAGCTATAGTAAGTGAAAAAGCAAGACATGGAATAATCTCTAGGGTATTGTCATTCTGTTACCTAAGAAATATGTATATGGAAATACTCTTGCTTAAAGGTATAATCTCTAGGGTATTGTCATTCTGTTACCTAAGAAATATGTATATGGAAATACTCTTGCTTAAAGGTAGACACAATATACTAGGAAGGGTTCACCAGAAGCAGCTAACACTGGTTGCTCCAGGAGGTGGGTGGGTCCAGAAACCTGGGGGACATGGCGAAGAGGAGACACTCACAAATGGAGTGCTCTTTTAAATTCTTGAAAAAGATTTTATTTTTATCTTATTTTAATTTTTTTAAAAAGATTTTATTCATTTATTTAACAGAGATCACAAGTAGGCAGAGCAAAAGGCAGAGAGAAAGAGAGAAGCAGACTCTCCACAGAGCAGACAGCCCGACTCAGGCCTCCATCCCAGGACCCTGGGACCATGATCTGAGCCGAAGGCAGAGGCTTTAACCCACAGAGCCACCCAGGAGCCCCAAAAAGATTTTTTTACAGCAGTTTTAGCATTATTACAAAACTGAAATGGAGGTACAGAGAGTTCCCATATACTCCCTGTTCCCACACATGCACAGCCTCTGTCATTAACAGCACTGTCCATCAAGAGTGGTATGTGGGTTACCAAGGTTGAACCTACACTGACATTTCCTAATTATCCAAAGCCCATAGTTTACTGTAGGATTCACTCTTGGTGTCGTATACCCTATGGATTTGACAAATGTATAATGACACGTATCCACCATCCCACTATCATACAGAGCAGTTTCACTGCCCTAAACATCCTCTGTGCTCTGTTTTTCATCCCTTCCTCCCCGCTAGCCAAGACCCTGGTAACCACTCATCTTTTTACTGTCTCCACAGTTTTGCCCTTTCCAGAATGTTGATAGAGTTTGAATCCTATCTATGTAGCCTCTTCAGATTGGCCTTGTTCACTTACTAACACGCATTTAAGATTCCTCTATGCCTTTCCATGGCTTGATAGCTCATTTCTTTTTTCATGCTGAGGAAGATTTTATTGTCTGGATAAAAGACACGGTTTACTGGAGCCGTTGGCTTCTGCACTTTGGCAAATATGAATAAAGATGCAATAAACACCTATGTGCAGGTTTTTGGCTGGGTTTAAGTTTTTCCTTTTAAAATGTTGGGGGTTTTTTCCCCCCTTAAAAATTTTTGGATTTCATCAAGATAAAAGGCTTCTGCACAGTAAAGGAAACAGTTAACAAAACAAAGATGCAACCCATGGAATGGGAGAGGATACTCATAAATGACACTACAGACAAAGGACTAATATCCAAGATCCATAAAGAACTCCTCAAATTCAACACTCAAAAAACAGATAATCACATAAAAAAATGGGCGGAAGACATGAACAGACACTTCTCCAAAGAAGACATACAAATGGCTAATGACACATGAAAAAATGTTCATCATCACCAGCCATCAGAGAGATTCAAATCAAAATCACATTGAGATACCACCTTACACCAGTTAGAATGGTCAAAGTCAACAGGACAGTAAAGAACAAGTGTTGGAAAGGATGTGGAGAAAGGGGAACCTTCTTACACTGTTGGTGGGGATGCAAGTTGGTGCAGCCACTTTGGAAAACAGTATGGAGATTCCTTAAGAAATTAAAAATAAAGCTATCCTATAACCCTGCAATTGCACTACATGGTATGTACCCCAAAGATACAGATGTCGTGAAAAGAAGGGCCATCTGTACCCCAGTGTTCATAGCAGCAATGGCCACAGTCACCAAACTGTGGAAAGAGCCAAGATGCCCTTCAACAGATGAATGGATAAAGAAGATATGCTCCATCTATACAATGGAGTATTATGCCTCCATCAGAAAAGATGAATACCCAACTTTTATATCAACATGGATGGGACTGGAGGAGATTGTGCTGAGGGAAATAAGTCAAGCAGAGAGCGTCAATTATCATATGGTTTCACTTACTTGTGAAGCACAAGGAATAACATGGAGGACATTAGGAGAAGGAAAGGAAAAGTTCATTGGGGGAAATTGGAAGGGGAGATGAAGCACGAGAGACCTTGGACTCTGAGAAACAAACTGAGGGTATTGAAGGGGAGGGGGATGGGGGTTTAGGTGAGCCTGGTGGTGGGTATTAAGGAGGGCACGTATTGCATGGACCACTGGGTGTGGTGCATTAACAATGAATCTTGGAACAGTGAATAAATTTAAAAAATTTAAAAAGAAATACGAGAAATCCCATCATAAAATCATAAAAATTTTAATTACATAATATATAAACTATTTAAAAATAGAAAAAGTTTGCCTGTAATGCAAAAGTAAAATAAAACAAGTTTTTAGGAAGAGAAAAGCTCTGGGTGCTGTCATTTTTCATTTGCCATCCTCTTATTCCTCTATGTCCATTTGTTGAACATGTGTTTTGTACAAGGTGCTGTGCTGAGTGCTTGGGGACTTCCAGGGCAGGCTGGGTCACTAGCCCCCAGCAGTGCTGGACCGTGTGGCGCCCGCACACACTGAAGGAGGTTGGCAACACAAGGTGGCTTTCTGGAGCTGAGGGAGGCAGGATGCAAACCTGTCTCCTTTATCGGGGAGCCAGCATCATTCTCTGCATCTCCCTGAGGCCTGGCTCAATGCGAGTTGTGCTATTTGTGTATGGGCTTGTGTGTGCCTGTGTAATGTGTTCGTGTGTGTGTAGGATGTATGTGTGGTGTATGAGTATGTGTGTGGTGTGATATATGCACGTGTGGTAGCGTGTGTGTGAGTGGGTGTGATATGTGCAGTGCATATGCGTGTGTGGTGTGTGCAATGCATGTGGTGTGTGTCATGCATGTGGCATGTGTGCTATGTGGCATGTGGTGTGTATGTAACATGAGTGTGTCTCTGATGCTGGGTTGGCAGGCACAGAGAATGCAGCCACCTAGCTTGTGAAACCTGGAAATCCTGAGCCAGATCTTGGAGAAACCACGGAAGGCAGAGCCTCATATTCTTGGTCACCATCCCACAGTCTCCAGGGAGCGTCGCAGTGTGGCTGTGACCTGAAGGTCAGTGGCCTCACCCACCTGGACAGCAATGCTGATTTAGGGGTTCCATCGTGTCCATGGATGTCACCTCCTCAGAGCGGGGCAACAACACCCACGTGTCACAGAGGCTCTCCCCAGTGAGGTCAAGTGAGGACCCAATGCCCCTTTTGTTGCTCTGCAGAGTCCTGGCCCCAGTCTTAGGCATGCAGAGATAGTCTGATCAGGGTCAGGGTTTTCATCCTTCTGGATGGACCCATGGGGCCACAAGCCTTTCTGGGAAGATCGTAGAGTCAGCTGGTCACTTGGTTTCTTTTTGAATAACAGGAAGGATTATTATTCAAAAACTTCCCTAGTGGCCTTCAAAAAAGAAATGCTGTATACCTTTTTCCCCAAATAATTTGATGACTGCTTGAAAACCACAGTCAATAAGGGGGAAGTGGCCACATCAGCCCAGGGGAGAAAGCTCGGGGTGGCAAGCCATGTCCCCAACACTTCTCATGTGGAATGTTCTAATAATCCACTGTGGAATAGCTAAACAGAGCATTTGCTGTCTGGAGAGAAAATATGCTTCCCTTTTGCCTGTCCTTCCTCACTTCCCAGAGAAGGTGGGAGGACACTCCCCACCCCCACCCCCCTCCACCTTTGAAATAGAGTCATAGTATTTGGACTATATGCCTTCAATTAAAGACAATAAGTGTTCTAACAAATATTGAATTCCCATGAGTAGTAGGCTAGCTTTTCACAGAGACATAGGATAGCAATTCTGAAATTTCTTTCTGTGTATTCTAGGACAGAGCAAAGAAATCTGTACATTGTGTATAACTGTGAGCTGTTATATAGCTGTTATATAGTGAGCTGGATTTCTCACTATTGGAGGATTACAAACGTGGAAGGTGGGGAAGGTTAGAACAAATCCCTGTAGCAGGAGATTGAAATTGAAATGATCAGTAGAAACCCATGGTTTGTAATGTGTAGAGAAAGAAAAATTTATATAGATATAGGTGCGTGTGGTCCCTTTTTACACACACACACACACACACACACACACGATGAGTATATATAACATATTGTTTTAGTTACCTATTGCTTAATATAACAAATTGATTCCAAACTTAGTAGCTTAAAACAACAAAATTTATTATCCCACAGTTTCTGTGGACCGGGAATTAGAGGAAGCTTAGCTGAGTGCTTCTGACTCTCTCTCTCTCTCAAGGATTCAATCAAGCCATGGGTGGGGGCTGTGGTCTCATCTGAAGGAAATCCACTCGGGAGGACCCATGCCTAGCTCCCCCATGTGGTTGTTGGGAACACCCAGTTCCTTTCCAGGCCTGTGGGCTCAGCATCTCACTCCGTTTCTTGCCATGTGAGCCTCTCCACAGGGTGCTCACAATACGGCAGGTGACCTCCATCAGAGGGGGAAGCATAAAAGTCACACAAGACAAAAGTCACAGTCTCTCTATAACCTCATATTTAAAGTGATATCTCATCACTTTTGCTATAGGCCATGCGTTAGAAGAGAGTCACCTAGTCTTACTCTCCACACTCAGATGGAGAGGATTACTGTAGTGTAAGTGGATGTTAAATTTTTCTATTCTAATGTGGGTGCCTGACATGAAGCCTTTGAATGCTGAGGCATCCATGTCAAAGGCATCCAGTTCCAGCAAACATATTGCAGGCGTGTGACACAGCTACTAGCAAAACAACCAAATAAAGAACCAGGCTTCCCCCCACTCATGAAGCTCCCTCTTTCAGAAAGCTCTGGGTGACCTTGATACCTGACCATTGCTCTTCCTGTGCCCTCGTTCTTGCTCTCATGCTTGAAATTAGCCATACAGAGTAAACCCGCAAAACCCCATACCCCCCCCCAACCTTTGCACCCTAATAGAGGTAGATTTCTAGGTCTGCGCTCTATCTTTATCTGTGACCTCGCTGTGTGGTCCTTGGGTGTGCCATATACCCTTCAGGCTTGCAAGTGATAAATCTCGTTCCTCAAAGTTTCCTGCTGGTTTTTGCTGAAGTGCATAGTGCAATCATGATAAGAAGGACAAGGGCTGGTCCAGCCACAACATTTGCCCTTGAAGGGAATGCCTGTGTGTGCTTGCGCTAAGAAACACAGGTCCTGGCAAGTGCCTCAGGTATTCCTAGCCAGGAATGGGACCAACACAACAATTCCAAAGGCATGAATATCAGGATACCACAAATGTTGGAGGAATGCTAAAAGTCGTGGGTAAAAGTTTGAAGATTTAACAGGGCACTTACATAATCTCATACTATCTCTCCCAGGTATTTGCTAATGACAAAGAGGAAATTAATGGCTTGATAGTGGAGAAATCTGGCAAATACCCCCGGAAACCAAGTGAGCATCACCAGTAATGGAATGAATATTCTTCATGAACCTCCCGATAAAATGCACAGAGAATAAAGATGCCAAAAATACATAACCTGTACCTAATCAGGAGGAAACCTCAGACAACCTAAACTGAGAAGCATCCTAAAAAATAACTGACCAATACTCTGCAAAAATGTCAAGGCCATGAAAGACAAGGAAAGACTGGGAATAGTTTTAGAGACTATAGTCACATGACCACGGAATGCCCTCACATCTCTGGGCCATGCTGTCTCGGTCCCACCCCCTCGCAGCCCCTCCCCCCTCTCTAGGTCCCACCCCCTGCTAGGTTTTGCCTGTCCTCCCTCTCAGCCCACCTCGCATAACCAACCAGCCAGCGGGCACTTCCAGGAAGCCTATGCCTACACAGTTGGCAATCAGAAAACCAATATCCAGTTCCTGGAGGACGAGGCTCAGGTCCCACATCATCCAAAGAGGAAATGCCACCTGTCCCACAGGATTTAATATGCTGAGGTGGATGAAGGACTTGGAAAGCAGTAATGTGCCTCTCGTTTTTATTAATGTCTTCTCTGTCTCAGGCAGCATTTAAATTCCTCCATCACAGAGTCCTCCACCCCCCTCCCCAGCATATCCTTTGCAAGCAGGTGCAGGACATCTGTGACCTGGCTTGAACATTTCCCGGCAAACTTGGGACCTTTTCAGAGTGCCCAGCCCCAGGCCTTGCTTGTAGCCCTGGACAAGAGCAGCAGCTGGCATCCTCCAAACTCAATCCATTATCCCTCTGCTTCACCAAAAATCCTTTTTTTCTCTTCTAATGAATAACCTAGCATATGACTAACATACTTTCGCTGGGGGGAAACAGTGCTTTGCTGGAAGTATTAACTACTTATTTTTTTAAAGTTTAGTCCTGAAGAACATTCTTGTTCAAAATTCTGAGTTACAGCCGGGTCTCCAGAAATGTTCTAGAATCTTCTGAGGGTAAACAAAAGTCACAAGAACCATTCTTTGAGCACAATCTTTCACACCGCTTCAGTCTCTGCTTGAAGGTCCCCTCTTCAGGGAGGCTCTCTGACTCCCCATCCCATCCCCAAGCCCTGCTCCCTGTCCTTCATACACTTTATCCCCCTCTTTTCCCTTCTCCCTCTCCTGAAACCCTGTTCTGTTCTCTGCTTTATCCCCCGCGCCTCCGGCAGTGCCTGGCAGAAAGAAGGTGCTCAGTACCCTGCAATGACTAAATGAGTCAGTAAACCGCCTGGATGGAACACTGCCAGGGCTGTTCAGCACTTACCAACACTGCCTACCGCAGCCTTGGCCCCTGGGCCCAGGCTCCCCCAGAGAGGTGCAGGCGGTACAGAAGGGAGGAAACCCAGGTCACTTGAGAAGAGTCTCTGCTCACCGTGGGGGAGGAGCTCAGCCTCCTGGGTGGCTGCACAACACTGCTGCAGGGGAAAGGCAAAGGGTGGAGGACCCCTTAGTCAAACATTCTTCCTTCCCCTCCAGCCTCTGCTACCAGGACCGAGACTGCCAGCATAACCACACAGAGTCAGGGAGTCTTGCACAGCACGTCCTTTGAAACGGAAGAAGAGCAGAGCCCCTTATGATTCATTTGTAAACCCTCAGGTCCCCCCATTAGCTTAGGTATTGTCCACTCATCCAAAATGTTCCCGCCCATCATTAATGGTTATTTTAAACACTTTAGGGCAAGATCATAGGAGCACTGGCACTGGGAATTAAAACCTGGCCTGAGAGAGGGCACTCTCACTGGACAGTCCGTCTGCGAGGCGGAGTGAGGGGCCACGGAGATGGTGCCACTGTCGAGCTCCCCAAGTCCTCCGAGCGGTGGCTTTTTTCATCTCTGAGATGGAGACTGGATTGCATAGTTTGAGCCTCACCTGGGATAAGACTTGTACAGTATCTGGGAGGTACTAGTTTTTGTTTTAAGATTTATTTATTTGAGACAAAGATAGAGAGAGGGGGAACATGTGAGCATGCGGGGGGAGGGGCAGAGGGAGAGAGAGAAGCAGATTCCCTGCTGACCACAGAGCCCAATGTGGGGCTTGATCCCAGGGCCCTGGGATCATGAGCTGAGCTGAAGACAGGTGCTTAACCATCTGAGCCTCCCAGGTGCCCCAGGGAGGTTCTAGATTTAAAGAGAAAACCTGGTCATTGTTTTTATCACAGGAAAGTAAGATGCATGAAGGAAATTGAGGTTGTATGTTGTCAAGACTTCAATTGGTGGTTCAAAAACCACCAGGTGCCAGGAGTCTAGAGGGGGTAAGTATAGGGAGGAAAGGACTTGAGCTTCCTACTACTTCATAGTACAGGTAAGATCTGAAAAGGTGGGTCGGAGATATCTGGGGCCAGGGAATGGTGGGGTGGGAGGAACAGCATGTGCATAACAGAGGGAGCGAGGATACTGGGATGGGGGCAGGGGAGGGGATAGTGGAAGGGGAGGGATGGGGGAAGGGTAGATTTCTTGTGCCATCCTTTACCTGGTGAGATTAGAGATGGACTGTCAAGGGGCAGGAGAAGGACCACCGTGAGATGAGTGTTTTAATGGGGACTTCTCTGGGGAAGTGAGGTGCAGGCAGAAACCAGGCTGTTGCAGACTCATGTTCCATGTGCTTTGTGAGTGTCCCCACCTGGCCAGCATGGGGATGGCTGGGTTCGGGGCCATGGGCTGGGGATGGAGGCGAGCAAGGTAATCATGGCTGTGCCCTCATGGGGCTTCCATTGTGGTCAAGTAACAATGAACAGCAAACAAGCAAGGCAGCAGATAAACCAGAGAAATTGCAGATTGTGCTAAGAATACGAAGGGGATAAAGAAGAGGGTGTGATAGAGTACGTGGTCTCCACGTGGGGTGGGTTGGGGGGCTTGTTAAGTTGGGAAGTCTTGGCTGAAGGGCTTACACACTGAAATGGAGACAAGAAAGACCAGAGGAGAATTCTAGGGTGCTGGGGGGACCTGCGGGGGAGAGATCTGGGGTGGTGGCTGAGGAGCATGGACTGGGCATGCAGCAGACCTTGGAACTGGAGAGGCAGGTGGGGCACGTCCCACAGGGACTTTAGGCCACAGGAACTGGTGCACAGAGGAGTTGCATGAACCTCTGGGGATGCCAAAGGGGATGCGGGGCACCAGCAGGAAGACTGGAGTGTGGTCCAGGCAAGATGCGTTAAGGGGTCTGGACCAGCCTGGGAGCAAGGAAAGTGGAGTGGGGAGGGCAGACTGGATAGTTGGTAGGGCGGGAGGGACAGAGAATGGACCTTGTGCTGACAAAGGTGAAGGAAGGGGAAGCCAGTAATGGCCCTTGGTTTTCTGGCTTGTGGACCTGGGTGGCTAGTGGTTCAATTTATGGAAGTGGGACTAGCTCCAGAATGGATTCGAGGAGGAGAGCCCAGGCTCCAGGGGCCCCTTAGACTTTCAGGGACAGCAGAGGGGTCTCATAGCTGCTAGCTACACAAGTTTGGGACTTACTGTATAGGTGCTATCTAAGATAATGGGAATCACTGAGATTGCAAAGAAAAGACAACACAACTAAGAGAGAAAGGTGGCCTAGCACTGAGCCCCGGGGAGCGGAGGAGGGAGCTTCAGAAGAAAGGCTGGTGAGTTGGAGGACAGAGACAATGGTACAGGAGCCAAGATGGTCCCTCTGCTGGGGACTGTGTGCTTGTGATGGGCCACGCCGGATGATGGCTCAAGAGCACGGGGCCTCAAGACCTCCCCCTCCTGCCCCAAGTAGTCCAGACCCTGCAACCCTACCCCTGCACCCCCATCACCCCATCCCATCCTGAGTCTTCTTAAGGGTGTCCAGGGTCTACCAGGTTGTTATGATTTTTTTTTTTTGTAAAGAAAGGAAGAAAAGAAAGAAATACTTGTTGTAAACATGACCGAGATAATTTTTGTATGGTCTGGGTTTTGTGGTCCCCCAGATGCTCATTGTCAGACTGTTCTCTGGACCTTTACTTAGATTTAGAAGGCAGGGCCCGAGGACGTGCAGGCAGCTGGCACCAGTCCCTGAGAAGTTTCCAAGGAAGCCCGGAAGTGGTGGGAGCTGGAGGGGTGGGAGGAGTCAGGAGAATTGGATCTTCTGGAACATGGGCACACAGTGAAAATGACCCTTTAGGAGAGGTACAGGAGGAAGGAGGAGTTTGCAGGGGGACACGCTTGAGAAGGCTGGGGCTGGGATGGGGTGCGGGGGTAGGGTGGGGTGGAGAGGGCAGGGAGTGGAGGGGGTGGGGGATGGGGCCTGGACAATTTGGGGGAGGCAGGAAAGGAAGGGGAGGGACAGAGTGACAGGGGGAGGCAGGAGGCAGGGCCAGGAAGACAGGGAATGGATTTTGGCCTGGGCAGATGTGACCAGCCCTGGGTTGTGACTTCCAAATATAAGAGTGGGTTTACTGTTAGGCAAGTCTCTGTTTACTCATTGGCCCTGTTTTTTGGTCCAAAATTAACAGCAAACCTCACAGTGAAATGACTGATTCGTGGACCGATTTAGCCAAAAGAAACTGCTTGTCTGCCATGGGTATTTAAAGCAGATGCCTCAAACCCTCATCCTGGGGCTGCCTGTGGTGCACATGTGGACTTGGTTTGACCCTTGTATAAAGAGAAGAATCAGCTGCCATGATTCGATTCACCGAGGGGGGATTACAGGCGGAAATCTTGACTTCTGGCTTCTCTAGAATGCCCTCGCTATGTGGGAACACCGGAGGACATCCCTGCATATGCAATCATGCCCCCTACCTGCCCTTGCCTGGCTTCTGGGAGCACCTGTGGGCCTCGCCTGGGCAGCACCTGCATGCCTGGAAACTCTCCACCCCAAAGAATCAAACGACTTCCCCGCCAAGGCACAGGGACAAACCACCCCTCTTTGTGTGCACAAGGATTAAAACTCCACAATTGTTCCTTCCTCCCTCACCTGCCACGTACTCACCACCCATGTAGGAGATCTTGGGCCCCATCCAATAGGCCATTTTTGGGTTGTTTTGGCAGACACTTCTGCCCTGGCTTCTCAGGGAGACTTCTGCCTCACTGCCCCCTACAGCAAAGAGAACCAGTAGGAGCCCCAAGTAATGGCCCACTGTGTGGTTGCCCCTCAGGCACCAGGCCTCAGTTTTCATATCTATAAAATGGGATGATAACATGAGCCTCCACGATAATGCTTGGAAGAGCTTCAAGATCTGATTTCCTGTGCTTTATTGACCTGCAGGAAATGCAGGGGGTCATCAGAGCCCCCCTCCCCTGGTCCAGGGTTCCCTCTTCTCTGGATCCCAGATCTCCAGCCCTCTTCTATGCAGGGGCCCTCCCTGGGACACTGTAACACCATCCTCCAGACTAGAGTCATGGGAAAAGAGCTTCATCTTTAGGCCACAGGAAGTGACCTTTCTCTTTTTCTTTAAAAAAAAAAAAAATTGAGCTATAATTCCCATACCCTAAAATTCACCTTTTAAAGGAAATAGTCAGTAGGTTTTTTAAAGTATATCCCCAAAACTGAGTAACTGCACCACTATCTAATCCCAAAGTGGGTTTTTTTTTTTTTTTGTCATGCCTAAAGACAAGTCCTTTGCTTATTGGCAGTTATTCTCCAATATCCCCTACACCCCTATGCCCCCAGTCCCTGACAACAGGAATCTGCCTTTTGTCTCTATGGATTTGCCTATTCTGGACACTTTACATAACTGGAATCATACGAAGTGTAGCTTTTCGTGGCTGCCTTCTTTCCCTTGGCATGTCTTCCTGGGTAGCAGGAATGCAGCAGATGTCCGGGCTTCATTCCTTTTTATGCCTCAGTAATACTCCACTGGGGGAGCTCAGCCATCAGGGGACACCTGGGTTGTCTCTGCTCCCTGGCTATCGCTGCCCTAAAGACATTTCTCTTTGTTGAGGGAGTACCAAATAAGGCCAGGAAAAAAGGAAGCACATTTACTAGCTTGTTAAGTTATGTGGGTGGAAGGAGATACAGAATGCTTTCCTTTCATTTCTTCATTGTTCATATTGTGTTTTTAATTTTCTAAGGAAAATGATAACTGACTTTAGAAAGAAAATGGAGCCCTCATGAATGGGATTAGTGTCCTTACAGAACAGACTCCAGAGAGTTCCCTCGCCCCTTCCACCATGTAGGGGGCACAGTGAGAAGACAGCCATCTGGGAGCCAGGAAGCCCTCCGCGGACCCCACGTCTGCAGCTGCCTTGGTCTTGGACTTCGCAGCCTCCAGAACTGTGAGAAATAGATTGATGAGCTACTTGATGTATGTGTTCTGTTGTAGTAGCCTGAACGGGTGAAGATGAAAGTCTTGCCAGGATCCAGTGAATGGGTTTCATCAAAATTGGGTGTTCCTGTTCACATGGGAGCCCATACCCATTTGCTTTTGGAATGATCATTCTCGATGCAGTCAGATCACAGAAGATAGTGTCTTAGTTCAAAGTGGTGCTGCCCCAATGTCAGAGACTCACACGTGCTGCCTGCCAGGCAGACCTCACTGTAAGTGAGGAGGTTGCTGACCTTTGGGTGGAATGCAGGGCGGTTATTAGCCCTGAGCAAATGCAAATTGTCCATTAGGAGGAAAAACCAAAGCAAAAGAAAAGAAAAAGAGAGCATGACTGAGCAATCGGGTGCTTAATGGTACAGCTGGGCCAGCCACACAGGTAGCAGCTGGGCTTGGGCTACTGAGTCTTTGATACTTGCTCCTGATTTTTTACTGTTTACAGGAAAGACCTCCAGGTCCCACAGATGCAGCAAAAGACCCCAGAGCCAGACTGATATTTTGATATCCTGGAAGGAAGGTCTTGAGGGACCAACTCACACATCCACTTTTCTTGCACCATTTGAAGGAAGAGAGGAAACAAAAAAGGGCCATGTGTTGAGATAATCCAACCTCCCACCCCTGCAGACGACTCTGCTGGTCCGGTCAAGAATGAGGACCGATGCACAAGGAACATGAAGGGTTTTGACTCCAGCTAAGGGCTCTCCATTGAGCCTGAAGAAAAGGGGTGAGCTATCAGGAGGAGCTCAGGTAAGATGATGGGTTGGCAGGGGTGATGGAGGGAGAAAAGGGAAGGTGGCCAAGGTCATCTTCTAGCTCCAGCCCCTTGCAGAGTCATCTGAGCAGAAAGCGCCTGCAAGTCACATGCCCTCTAGATGTCAGATGTCTCTGCTCCCACTTCCAGGATCACATAAAGGTAAGACCGACAAACACTTCTAAGCACAAGCTGTGCTTCACCGATGGGAGTGGCCACTCTTCCTCATTATAGCATGGGACCCAGGGCTGGCCCATGTTTTTTAGGATCATGCTTTTGAAGGAGGATGCTTTGCCCTGTAGATGAGGGGGAGCCACAGTTTCTGGGTGCCAGAACCTGCACAGCCCTACATGCCTCTTCTCCTTCTGATGCCAGAGACCCATAGCTGGTAGGTGTTGAGGTCAGGATTGCTGCCTCTCCCCGAAGGGGCCAATGGGTGCTGAGTGGAGCCAACTCTTCTCCTTATCTCTTCCCCTCAAGCCCTGCTCCTCAACAGATCCTGGCCCAGATATTGACCCCAAAGATACAGATGTAGTGAAAAGAAGGGCCATCTGTACCCCAATGTTTATAGCAATGGCCACGGTTGCCAAACTGTGGAAAGAACCAAGATGCCCTTCAACGGATGAATGGATAAGGAAGAAGTGGTCCATATAGAGTATGGAGTATTAATGCCTCCATCAGAAAGGACAAATACCCAACTTTTGTAGCAACGTGGATGGGACTGGAAGAGATTATGCTGAGTGAAATAAGTCAAGCAGAGAAAGTCAATTATCATATGGTTTCACTTATTTGCAGAGCATAACAAATAGCATGGAGGACAAGGGGAGTTAGAGAGGAGAAGGGAGTTGAGGGAAATTGGAAGGGGAGGTGAACCATGAGAGACTATGGACTCTGAAAAACAATCTGAGGGTTTTGAAGGGGTGGGGGTGGGAGGTTGGGGGATCCAGGTGGTGGGTATTGGAGAGGGCACGGATTGCATGGAGCACTGGGTGTGGTGCAAAAATAATGAATACTGTTACGCTGAAAAAATAAAAAATTAAAAAATAAAAGCATGCAACAGCCTCCGACCAAAAAAAAAAAAAAAAAAAAACTGGCCCAGAGACTTGCATCTGGAAAGGGGTCCCCCGGGTCTGTGCCAGTGTTCCTCAAAGTATGGTGCAAGGGCAGTGGTTTAAAAATACCAAAATCGGGAGGCAATATTTGCAGATTAAATACCCACTAAAGAATCAACATTTAGGGGCACCTGCGTGGCTCAGTGGGTTAATGCCTCTGCCTTTGCCTCAGGTCGTGATCTCAGGGTCCTGGGATCGAGCCCCGCATTGGGCTCTCTGCTCAGCAGGAAGACTGCTTACCCCTCCCTTTCTCTTTGCCTGCCTCTCTGCCTACTTGTGATTTCTGTCTGCCAAATAAATAAATAAAATCTTAAAAAAAAAAAAGAAGAAGAAAAAGAATCAACATTGAGGGCGCCTGGATGGCTCAGTCTATTGAACTGACTCTTGGTTTCAGCTCCTCATGATCTTGGGGTCCCGGGATCGAGCCCCATGTCAGGCTCTGTGCTTAGTGGGGAGTCTGCTTGATATTCTCCCTCTGCCCCTCCCATTCATCCTCTTTCTCCCTCAAATAAATAAATACATCTTAAAAAGAAAAAAAGAATCAACATTTGGAATATGTAAGAAACTCTTACAACTTAACAGTGACCAAATCAACAACAAACAGTTAACATCCTGATCTAAAGATGGGCAAAGGACTAGAATAGCCATTTTCCAAAGAAGACCCACCGATGGCCGACAAACACAGGAAAAAATACCTAATATCGCTAATCATCAGGGACATGCAAATCAAAACCACAGTGAGCCATCACCTTGCGCCATTAGGATGGCTGCTGTAGAAACAGTATCGGAAATAACAAGTGTTGGTGAGTGTGGGGGAGAGATCTGAACCCTTGTGCTCCCATTGTACACAATGGGTGGGATTCTGAAAGGGAGCAGATGCTGTGCGAAACAGTCTGGTAGTTCCCCAAAAGTGAAATTTAAGATTACCATACGATCTAGTAATCCCATTTCTGAGCACATACCCCAAGGCATTGAAAACAGTGCGTCAAGGAGAGGTTTGTCCATCCCTGTTCATGGCAGCATTATTCGAAATAGCCAAAAGTTGGGAGCAACCTAAGTGTCCGTCTGCAGATGAAGCAGTGAATGAAATGTGGTCTATCCCTACCATGGAACAGGATCAGCCTTGAAAAGGAAGCAAGTTCAGACACCAGCTACAGGGCTGGTGAATCTTGAGGCTGCTATGCTGAGTGAAACCAGCCAGTCGTGAAGAATGACTACTTAAACGAGGAACCTCAAACAACCAAATCCAAAGACACAGTGGGATGGGGGCTGCCAGGGGTTGAGGAGGGGAGACGAGGGGTTCGTGTTTAATGGGTAGAGTTTCCATTTGGGAGGATGAAGTCCTGGAGAAGATGGTGACGATGGCCCGGACAGCAACGTACACCTCCTCCATGCATGGGAACGGCACCCTTAAAAATGGCGGGGTTGGTACGTTTCATGTTGTGTGTATCTTACTCTAATTAAATTCAAATTTTAAAGAATGCAGATATCTAGGCTCCACTCCAGGCCTTAGAATCAGAATCAGGGCGTGAGAATCTGTATTTTAACAAGCTTTGGAGATCCGCTGCCCATGCTGCCTGCCGCTTCCTGCTACTCTGTTTGGGTCCTTCCAAGCCAGACAGCCCATCGAGCTGCAGGTTCATGGTGTAGAGGGAACAAGGCAGAGGGAGGTCACCTCTGATGGCAGCACTGGCACCTGGGCACCCAGGGAAGGAATCAGTGCTCAGAAATGCTGAGCAGGCGTGGCACAATTGGACTGGGTGTGCCTTTCTTGGGTGATGCCTGGGGCCAGGCACTGACCTCAGGGTGCCCCAAATTCAGTACTTAAGATAAGTAACATTTCATATGAAATTAAAAAATAAATCCACACAGAGGGTTCCTTGTGAACACAACATCAGCATTTTAAAGACAGGTTCTCGTTGCTTGTTTCATGACCTTGCATCATGGTGCGAAGGTTGTCTCCAATCTGCTCACAGCTCTTGCCTTGTGCCGCCAACCTGCGTCCACTGGGTGGTGTGCGAGGTCTCACAGCGGCCGGCCAGCATGCCGGGCAGTGGGAGGCTTTTTAGACAGTCCTGTGTTTTGACTATAGAGTTCTTACTGACTTTTCCCACACGGGTTAAAACATGAGAGGATATTTTGGTAAACGTATGTAGGGCACTCATTGTTCCTTCCCCCACAGACTCCAATATGGCTCAGCGGAGGGCCCACAACAGGTCACCGGTAACCATGGCAGGCCGGCCCTCCGTGGCGCACAGGGCTGCCGGGGGATGGTGGGAAGGCCTGTGGGGACTGTGACAGAGACTACCTCCATTTTGACCTTAGTCTGTACTTCTTAACGAATCAAGTTCTTCTTTCCAGTTTATCTCTTAACTTGGGCAAAAGATCCAGTGGCAAAGCATCCCGTGATGGAAGCCATAATGGCAACTGGCCTGATGCCAGCAAGATTCCACGTGATTGACTCCAAGACCGTGATGCCCCTGACCTTGAGTCCCATTTCACAAACCCATGGACCTTTGTCCCACGTTCTCCTTCTGTGAACCTAGAAGTATTTTTAGCGCTTGGGAGACAGTCGTTGAGAAGCTGGTCTGCTGTCTTTCCAGTGTTGGCCTCACTGAAATACATCCCTTTGTTTTGTCACCCCTGGTCTCTCTGCCTTCGGATTTTGTCAGTCGCCAAACCTGGTCTGTTCGGGAGTCCCAGAGTCAGGTGCTTCGACAGCCCTGTACCCAGGCTACAAGGGGACCTGGGATCATAATGAGAAGACATGTTCTAGAAGACACAGCAGATGGGGACGGGGTGGGGCTGGGAGTCTTGCTGTAACATGAAGAGGCATGGAGGTCCCTGGCCTGGGCGCTGCTCCCCCCACTATGAGGACGGAGAAGCTTCAGCTACAGGGCCCCACGCTCACCTCTCCAAGACCTGAAACTTGATCTGGAGCTCACAGTTTTCTATTCTTTTCCTGACAGAGATGGCCCCCAAGGTTTCATGCTTAGAGCACAAGGTGGGGGTGGGGAGGGGAGCGGTCATTTCCATGGGCTGGTGGGGGTGGGGTGGGAGGATGGTGGTTTTTTTTTTTCTTTGCTTAGACTTAAAAGCAAACAAGCATCTCTAAACTAATAAGTGCTCCATGGAACAAATTAGAAAGATTGAAAAATGTCTAAATTAAAAAGTGATTCTCCCTCCTTCTGCCTCCAACCCTTAGCCTCCCGCAGTAACCCTCGCTAACAGTTGCCCTTCAGACTTTTCCTCCTGTTTATGCAAACACGCACACTCTTGTAAAGAATGTTTTTAAAATGATGGGTTAGTTGGGACGGCTGGGTGGCTCGGTTGGTTAAGCATCTGCTTTTGGCTCAGGTCATGATCCCGGGGTCCTGGGATCGAGTCCCTCCTTGGGCTCCCTGCTCAGCGAGGAGCCTGATTCCCCTTCTCCCTCTGCTGCTGCTCCTTCTGCTTGTTCTCTCTCTTTCTGGGAAATAAATAGGTAATTTTTTTTTTTAAATGACAAGTTAGTGACATTTGTGGGCATCTTTTGAGCCATCGTAAAATGGGTGCCATGAAAGGACTGCTTTTTTTTCTGCTTCTACACCTGCTAGGACTTGTACCCCACCTCACCCATGCCATAATGTATGTCCTCCCTGTAAAGGTCAAGGAGTTAATGATTTCTTTGGAGTCTTCCAGCACCATAGATAATATGTAAAGAGTGACTAGGCGAGGTCAGCATATACATTTTCCAAGACCACTGCCTCTCGACACCTTGCCACCTAGACCCCTGGCTCCAGGGCATAAATGCCTTCTGGAGGACACCTGAGGACTTGTCCTTGTTTCAACCAGTGCCGGAGAGGACAGTACAACAGAAAATCATCCTCAAGAAAAACTCCAGACCCCAGACGAAGATGAGACTCAGTATCCTTTCTTTGCTGCGTCTCCCAGACTCTCTGTCTTTATCTGGTCTATGACTTTAATAAACTCTGCTCTCACTTCTTACTGGCTTGTGTTTGATTTCTCTCTCGCATGAAGCCACCACCCCTCTTGGCCGGTCCTGCAGGACTCCCTCTGGGTCCTTGGACCCGGCCAGCCTGCAGCCATTGCCCAGAAAGCCTCCTCACCCTTCAACTCGTGGGCATGGTGTTTCATCCTGTGACTTTCTGGGCGTATTCTACATGGTGTCACACCCTGAGAAGAATCTTCCCAGTGGGTTTGCCCCAGAGCCTGAAAGTTTTACTCTTGAAGTCATTTCTTTGGGTTAAGGCTTTAAAGGTGGTCCCTAAAGTAAAAACGCGATCCAAGGTGTGGGGGAAAGAAAAGGAGTCTGGATTTTGACATACCCATCAGCTCCCAGATTCACCGTTTCTTACATTTATGACCTTGGCCAAGGTATTCACCTTTCCTGAGCCTTGACAATCTTGCCTATGAAGTGGGATTGTTGTACGGGTTAAGTACAATTTAGTGTGAAAAACCTCAAGCCCCTTGTCCAGCGGAGATCGGTATTCAGTAAATGGTTTTTGAGTTTCTTAAATGAGCAAGAACTGGATGAAGAGCATCCAGGGTAGGATTTCAGCTTCCCTTTAAATGCCCAGGCTCTGGTAGGGTCAGGTAGGGTCGGTGGGCATTGGAACACATTCCTCCTAATTATGGTTCACCCGTCGAGGCAGCAGGAGGCCAGTGGGATGCTGGGGCTGAGAGTCAAGCCCAGCCCTGACCAGCTGTCCCCGAGATGAGGGACACTTTGATGAACCAGGGACTCTCTGCTCTCCAACTCACAGCTCAGTCGTCAGCTCTGACAATGTCAGACATTAATGTGGGTTTGTGTTTTTCCAGGGCTTTCTTTCACCAGTATTCTCCTTCTCTGTCCTCATGGCAGCTCTGCACGGATGATATTATCATCCATGCTAAATCAGTTTCTTGGGGCTCCTGGGGACCAGTGTGCATGCATTAATCAGAAAGCACCTCTCCTATTTCAGTACTGTTTGTGCCGATCGGCCAGTTTGCAACAGCCAGCTCTGAGAGACCGGGAGCCAGGATGGGACCGATTTGGCAGAGAGAATGCAGAGGGAAGTTACTCAAATAAGAGGGCTAAGCGTTATTAGCAGAAGGGAGATGGGGGAGGGGCAGAAGCAGAGAAGGAATGTGTTTTGTTTTGCAGAGTCAACACTTTCAGCCAAGGAGACCCCCACCCTGCCCGGGTGTTTCACCTGAGAGCCCCTTGCTAGATGGGTCTCGCCTGAGAGCCCCTTACAGGAGCCAGTTTGAGCCAGACTGGAGCTGAAGCCCTCCCCAGAAGTCCTCCTGAGCTGTCCTGAAGTCACCTTTAGCTCATTATGAAGATCTCCTATGGGTGGAGTTTTCCACCACTTTTCAAATATGCAGTGTGTGCACTAGCAAGTGGACACGTTGGGCATGCGCAGTGCAACGTAAGCGCCTAAGGAATAGAACGTGTCCAAGTTCCTTAATGTATATGCAAGGTCCTTCCCCTGCCCCCCTAATACACTGTACTGACCCCACCGGATACAGTGTTTTGAGAGTTTTCTCCCTGTCTTCTTCTTCTCCTTCTTTTTTTTTTTTTTTTAAAGATTTTATTTATTTATTTGACAGACAGAGATCACAAGTAGGCAGAGAAGCAGGCAGAGAGAGGAGGAAGCAGGCTCCCTGCTGAGCAGAGAGCCCGATGCGGGGCTCGATCCCAGGACCCCAGGATTGTGACCTGAGCCGAAGGCAGAGGCTTTAACCCACTAAGCCACCCAGGTGTCCCTCTCCCTGTCTTCTTACTTGAAACAAATAATACAGTCTTTTTTGCTTTCGGCAGGGGCACTCCTGCAGGGACCAATCTTGGCAGGGAGCCCGTGGTGAGAGTGGCTGTGCAGAGATGCGTGGGGGCTGGGTGTGGAGGTGGGGGCATGGCTGAGCATCCCAGATGCCCTTCACCTTTGCCGGGTTCCTCTAGGGCTGTCCTAACCAATGTGGTCTGCAGTGACCCGGGACTCAGGCCTGCATCTGAGCTGCTCGTGGATTTACAGGTAAGTGTTTCCACACACGTCAGCATTTTACACTTGGGAGGGTTGTGGCAGAGAAAAATCTATCTTCAAAAAGTTCAGTGGGACCTCTGTGGCCCTCGATCACCTTGTGTGATGTGACGGAAAGCCAGCGGGCGTGTGTTTCACACGCATGGTAAATGAAGCTCCCTTACCTGGTGGACTCTGCTGGTTGCGGGTGAGGCGAGTGCACTCAGCCTTTGGGAGCTCCCAGCTGGGCATGGCACTGTAAAGTTGTGCACGGTGAGGGGGACAGGGCAGGAACAAGTACTTCTCTTGTTGGGGAAAGCAAGGAGGGGGCCTTTGGCTCATCTTCAGAGCCTAAGGAGAATGTAGCTGGGTGCAGGGGCAAAGAGGAAAGGGTCCCTTGGAAGAGGGAACAGCAGGAGCAAAGCAGAGCACCCGATCATCTTTCCCACTGTTCTTGTTGCACAGAACTGAGATGCCACCGTCGTTGGGCGGCAGAGGTCTGCAGAAAGCACGGGCTCCCTCCCTGTGGTTTTAAACAGGGTGGAGAGGTCAGGGCTTTGTTCGGGGTTCTGGCAGGTGAATGGGCATCAAGAGGGGAGACTGAGTCATGGTGAGGTCACCAGTCCAGGCTTTGCACAGCCCTCGCCCTCCTCACACATCTGTGTCCTCTGGCTGATTCCAAAGGTTTTCTCCAAAATGGGCAGATGCTTCTGAGTTCCTCCCTTTAAAGAGGAGAGAAAACCTTTTGGCATGGTCTGGGGGAGCTGAGCAGCCACATGCTGGAATCCGGCAGTTCTGCCCCAAATACGCTCCTGCATGTGTATGCCGGGAGACCCCCCCATCCCCCTATGCACGCTCACATGGCCCCATTCATGAGAACCCTAACAGACAGCAGCCCAGACGGCCAGCTGCAGTAGGAGCTATAGTCTGTCATCACATATTCACCCAAGGGAACATGATATGGCCGCGGAAACAGACAAACCACACCATCTGAATGGCTCTCAAAACATAACACACAGCAAAAGAAGCAAGTCCCCAAGGACACATACAGTGCGAGTCTATTTATACGAAGTGTAAAACCAGACAAAGCTAAACAATGTATTGTTTAAGGATACAGATGTAGTCCGTAATGAAACAATAGCAAAACTCTAGAAGAGTCCGCAAACAAAAACCGGTTGTTTCCAAACACCAGCAGTGAAGAACTCAAAAAGGAAATTAAGAAAACAATCTCATTTATAATGATATCAAAAAGAAGAAAGTATCTGGGAATAAGTTTAACCCATCGGCGAAAGATCTGCAGGCTGAAAACCAGAAGGCATCACTGGAAGGGGAGAAGACCTAATTAAATGCAATGTGGACCCATGGCCGTGGTTGGAAGCCTCAGCCGCACACAGCTGGGGATGGACAAGTGCCCCAATCTTCCCTTCCCCCCATCACCAGTTCCTCCCTGATAGGGAACTAAGGGATTGCCATAAGGGTCTCAGGGGAGCCCCTCTATAGCTCCCCTTTCTGGTTCAGCCAGCGACACCTGGCTAGCTTGCTGAGGAGGGCCAGCAAGTTGGGAAGCCACTGTTATAGAGCCTCCCTGATATGGTGGGAGGGCCCAGTCTGGTCTTCCCTGGCTCGGAGGGTACAGTATAGTGCTCATCGGAGAGAAGATCAGAAAACCAAGACTGGTTGGCTCCCATGGGGGGCCCCTTCTCCTTTTCAGTGCTTTTTTGCCACTCTCTAGGTCCCTGTCCACAGGGCTTCCCCCATCAACACTCCCAGGACCTGGGAAGGTTCCCCATACCATCGGCAGTGTGTACAAACAGGAACTGTGTCCCTCAGGGACTGTGATGACAGCTGGGGCCACCAGGGTGGGGAAGGACCCTGGGTGGCATGCCAGCGGAGTCAGCTGGGTGCAGTTCAACGTGTTGCCTCAGGCAGCCAGCTCAGGAACAAGACTGCTGGGGCTGGTCCTTGCTCCTCTACTCCTTTGCTGGGGTGACCCTTCATAGACAATATTGTATTCACAGAAAAGGGTGTAATAGTAATTGTACAATAAATAGAATTGGGTCTTCACTGAGAGTGTTCTGCTGACCTCAGACAAAGGGCGTGTGGAGCTTTGTTTGCTCATCTGCCTCTCTGAGCCTGCCCTGCTGAAGGTGGGTCTCATCCAGACACCCGCTTCCTACCAAAGGGATGGCTGGAACCACTAACCTTTGAGCCATAGAATCAGGCATTTAGGAAGGGTTAGCCCAGCTCCCTGGTTTTACTTCTAAGGGAACCAAGGTCCAAACCCCAAGGCTAGTTGGTGGCCTGCTTGGCTCTGGATGTGGTTCCAGCTCACAGACTCTTGGCAGCACGTTTTTGGAGCAGAGCTGAGCGACACCTGCCACAGGGTCAAGTGTATATAACCTTTGACCCACTTAGATCACCAATAGGTTCACTTCTAGGGGCCTATTATCTGGAAATACTTTTACATGCATACATGGAAGTTTGTTTCAGTGTATTTTGAACCGAGTGAAGGATTAGAAGCCTCCAATTTCTTTTTTCCTCTCTGTCAGGGACTGGTTGAACCAAAGGCAATCTAACGAATCATGGGCTGTGCAACACTCAGACATTCTGAAGAAGAACTTTAAGTTCTAGAGTGTAAATATCTCTATTATGAATTGGGAAAAAAAAGTTGTAGTCAGATCTTTCTCTTATGATCCAGTTGTACAAGAACAAACCCTGAGATGCACCTGGGTGGTTTAGTTGGTTAAGCATCTGCCTTCAGCTCAGGTCATGATCTCCGGAGTCCTGAAATCGAGTCTCATGTCAGGCTCCCAGCTTAGCAAGGAGTCTGCTTCTCCTTCTGACCCTCCGTCCCCCGCTTATGCTCTTGTTCATTCCATAGCTCTTTAAAATGAATAAATAAAAAATCTTTTAAAAAAAACAAAAACAAACCAAACCTTGAAAGGTCTAGAGCTGTGTTGTACAACATGGTAGCCACTGGCTATATGTGGCTGTTAAGCCTCTGAAATTTGGCTGGTCTTAATGGAGATACGCTGTGAGATCAAGTACAAGACAGAAAACTGCCATTTTTTATGTCTGACATTAGAGCTTAGGAAAAGGGTGGGGGGTAGTATTTGGCTAGATTTTGAAGTAAAAAAAAAAAAGGGACATAAAATATGTCATTAATAAGTTGTTTTGTTATAACAACACGTTGAAATAATAATTGGGATATATCGAGTTCAGTAAGTTCTAAAATTAATTTCCCTTATTTTAGCATGGCTTTCCTTTTCTTAACGTGGCTTCTCTACAATTTAAAATTATGTTTGTGGCTCAGGCATGACTGGGTGCCCTCGTTTAGAACGACAGATAACAAACCACCAAGCGTGCTTAGCAGGGTGGGGGTCAAGATTAGGAGAAGTGCGTAAACCAGGACCTTCCCTTGGCTCTTCTGCATGGTCATACAGCTTTAAGCATTTGTATGTAATCTCTCCAATGATTAACAGAGAAAGGATGATGTTGCCACGATTCCTGGTAGCATGCTTTCCACTCCATCATGCCTAACAAATGTGTCCTCTCCGATGCCCTATCTTCAGGCAGGGTCCGTGGCCCGTGGAGAGAGGCCACCTGCCCTTTCAGCACTAATTTTACATTGGGCCATATCGAGCATGACCAGCCGTTAAGGAACAGACACAGGACATGCTGTCTCCGCGCCACATTCATGCGGAGAGCAGACCAGGCAGGATGAGAGCCAGAAGCAGTGGGGGAAGTTGGGGAGACACACAGCAACAGAAGGGCCTGGCAGCCGGGGAAGGGAGCACTGTGAGCTGACATTAGCTCCTTTTCTAAAGTCACTTCTAGCACTGGAAATGGATCCTTCCCCTGATGTGGATAGCAATTGAAGGCACGGTTTCTGGAAAATAGCAAGATAAATTCTAGTAAGTGTTTCCTGTGGCAGCCTGGGAAAAGTGTTCCTGTATGTGATGTGTGTCTGAGGCAATGAACCAACCATTTCCTGGACCCTGTTCATTCCCAATGGATGCCGTAATTCGTTCATGGACTGCAGAGTCTAGAAGAGCTGGAGAACAAAGGGGCATCACAGCCACTGACTGCCTGGGGTGCCCTGCACGTCGACGTGTCTGGCTACTGCCTTTTTAATGGAGGGTTTAAGATGTTGAACCCCATTAGCTTCTAGATTATGGAAGAGTATCATGGAGTGGGTCCCATTATTCTCCTGGATGAGAGCTTCTATTTTCCCAAGCCCAGAATTTACACACACACACACACACACACACACACACACGCACACACATGCATGCACATACGCACACACAAACACACTATAGGACATTCTCAAAAATATTTTCAACCAAAGCAAAAGAGAAAGTTCTAAAAATATTAACTGCTCCAAGTAAGAGGATTTTAAGTTAATAGAAAGTGTGTTTTGTTTTCACTTAGTTCAGAAGGAAGATGACTAGCCACTTAAAATGCCTGAATGTCATTCTGTTTCTTGTACTTATCAACTTTGCAAAGCAAACAAATGAGAATGCAAAGAGCCAAACCAAACAAAATTCCAGACTTCTCCTAGAAAAGAACCAATCAAACACAAACAATTACAGCAAACACATTCAACATTCGTTGGTGTTTTCGATTACATTTCCTGGGGGCCTGAAACACATTGTAGACAGTGGCCAATTCATGCTGTAAATTCCATTGCAAATGCCATGATTAAAACTGCTGCTAGGTACCGTAGAGAGTGATAGTTGGTGAAGATTGCCAAGGACAATCCTTCCTTAAAGTCAAGCCTGTATGAAGTCCGCTCCCAGAGAGGCTGGTGTCCTTTTTAATTCTTCCCTAAATATTTAATTCAGACAGAGCAAATTTGTCTCCTATTTTCCCTCCCTACCTTTCTGGTCTTCCTTCCTGCTCAGTTCCTACTCCTGGTTCCCTCAGGAACGATTCCTGTAAATAATCCCGTTCTTTGTCCCCCTACTCTCTATTTCTGTGAGTTTTTTAAAAGAATTTATTTATTTATTTGAGAGGGAAAGAGCACAAGGGGAGGGAGGAACAGGGGTGAGGGAGAAACAGACACCGCGCTGAGCAGGGAGCCCAATGCGGGACTTGATCCTAGGACCCCAGGATCACAACCTGAGCCGAAGGCAGATGCTTAACTGATAGCCACCCAGGCGCCTACCCCTCTGTTCCTGCTAATTTCTGCTAAGGATTTTAAAAAAGATAAAAGAATTTAAAAAGGTATAATTTCTGGTAACAAAAGGAAAATGTATTTGTTACAAAAAATGATTAAAGTAAAAGAAGAGGAGATATACCAAGGAATGAATAAACATCACCCAGATGGCCTTGATCCTAAAATAACAACAGATAGAATTTCAGTGTATTCCTAGGCTTTCTTCTGTGAATAGATTAGACATATGTGTGTGTGCGTGTATGTGTGTAATGAAAAACATGTCCATTCTGCACATTGTCATTACGCATTCTTCTCTGTCCTTCTGCAAATGGCTACATTATATTTCATCCGGTGGATAGACCGTGATTTATGAGCCCAGTCCCCTGTTTTGGACATTGGGTTGCTCCCGTGTCTCCCTGCAGTAAACGGCGCTGTGTAAATCTTGGCTTCACTTCGGGATTATTTCCTCAGAATGGGTCCCCACACATAGAATCGTACTTTGGTACACACTCCTGCATGGCCTTCCAGAAACCCGTTCCTGCTTCCCACCGGCAGTGAGAGGGAACTCCCACCTCCCTTGCAGTCTTGTGTAGTGGAACCTATCTTTTCCCTGAGGTTTGAACGAACAGTTGGAATATCAGCGGATAAAGGCTTACAGGTATCGCCTCTGCCCCCATACCCCAAAGAACTTTAGTGACGGCAAGGGCTTTCGGGAAGAGGCACCTCTCCAGGAAGCAAAGAAGCAGAGGTAAGATAAGGAGTGGCAGGCAAGGAGCCTAACCTCTGCAGCGGGGACTTCTGTGCAGACCCCTGGCACCTACCTTTAGAAGCCAGCTCTGAGGGAACCGCAGCACATTGGAACCTGACTGACACGGGGCTTGTCCCCTCGGGGAATGATCCCGGAGGCCTTGTGGCTGAGAATGGATACACCCCTGTCCCGCCAGCCTCCGCAGGAGAGGCCCCGGGAAGCAGAGTTCCCCGTCTGAGCTCACCCCCAACCTGAGCTTAGCCCCACCTGGGCTTACCTGCTGCAGTGGCAGAGTGGGGAGGGCTCAGCCCGACCTTCTCCAGCTTCCTCCTCAGGCCAGGCAGGAGGCTGGCAGAGGCGGGCCCACCCTTTAAGAGCAGAAGTCCACATGAGGAGCATGTGAGTGCCCGTGCCAGGGCCCTCATGATCCTGGTGAGGCCATGGCCCCATGACCTCGCTCCCGGGCCAAAAAAGGAAGGCAGGGCCCCATGTTGCCAGGCTGCTCGGTGTGGGATCCCATGAAAATAGCCTTGGGATCTGAGAGAGGTGGGGGAGCTAGAACTTTCCCTTTGAAGTGACCCTCCCCCCAGCCCATCCTTCCCCTGCTAGAAATGTCAGCATGGTTTGCATAATTGAGACAATTGGACATAATCGTTCTTTCAGAAGCCCCTCATCTGTGCCAGGGCCCCAGGGAGCCCGGAGAAGGCAGCACATGGCACTAGTCATCCATAATCCTTTCTCAGATCATCTGAGCTTGAGCCAGAGGTCGCGGTGAACTTCACTGCACATGCAGTGTGAGTCCCACATGACTCCCGTCCCCATCCGGGTGCTCCTACCCCCTGCGGTCCCACACTACCAGCAGCTTGCATGACCCGTATGCACAGTCCCCCTAAAACTGCTATGGGGGGGGTGTGCTATAAGGATGTGCGTGGATATTCCAGCTTTCAGGAAGCTTTCTCAGACTAGCAAGAGACAGAAAACCCAAACCTTGAACTTCTCCTGTATGCAATCCTTTAGGCAGGCACCAGGTTCCCCACACACCTGTGGGTCTCCTGGGCTGCCTCCCTCATCTCCCAGAAGAGCGGACAGACATGCAGACAGACTAGATGCAGGACAGTTAGGGCAGTTTCCATTTCACAGATGAGGACACTGAGGCCTCTGAGTGAGCACGGGATGTGGAGCAGGAACGTAAGTTCACCCCATCGAGCCCTAGGGGGTGGAGCCTGAACCTGGGACCATGTCCTCCACTAAAAGCTGCAGAAGACCATACCCACACCTGGAGGCCCCTTGGGGGGCTCAGGGAGCCTCTGACCTCCAGAGGTGGATGTTAGACTGAGCAGGTGGACCAGGCCATTTTCTGGGGAGGGAGTCTGCCCTTTGTTTCGTCAGCTTCCTTCAGGTCTGTTCCCCCCAGAGGGTGACAACCTTGTCCCAGGAAGTGGGCCCAATAGGGGTGACTTTGCCCATGGTTTGCAGGTGCACACAGCCTGTGGGGAGGGCAGCACCCACCCGGCGGCAGCTCTGGCCCAGCACCGGGGGTGTTTTCCTTGTCAACTCATGGTTGGCTCTAGATAAACTAACGGCTTCTGGCAGGAGTTCCTCCAGGGGACAGAGCATATCTACAATGACAGTATTTTGAATGGCGCAGGTTGAGACAGAATTGCGGAGGCAGGGTGTTCCTGGGGTATCAAGAATCAAACTGAAAGCCACTAGGAGGCCCCTGTGGCAGGTGATGGTCTTGCCGTCCCTGTGTCAGGCTCGTGATCCATCACGACTACAAAGTATAGAAACCTGATGTCCCATGCCAGGCAGCTGCCCCGTCTCAGCCTGTCAGTCAGTGCCTCTCCCTCCAAAGGACGCTATTGTCACTAGTCAACAGTGGGTCTGGGGTCAGAGAACATGGAGAGACGGAGATCTTGAGCCTTCCAAAAGTGGACAACCCTCCTTGCTGGCCCTGGCCCAGTGAGGCAGGCAACCAGAACTGCCAAGGGCAGCCTGGCGGCCCGAGCCACCTGTGGCTGCCTGCGGAGAACTCCAAGTTCATCCAGTCAGAAATGAAATATGCTTCGAGCGTACCACATGCAAGACGGCCAATGCTTTATATTGACTACATGTTGAGATGATGTTTCAGATGTTTTGGGTTGAATAAAATGTATTGTTAATTTTTTTTTTTTTACCCGCTTCTATTTATTTCTTTAAAGCGACTTCTGGAAAATGTAAAATGATGTCTGTGGCTCACAGCTGCGGCTCACATTATATTCCTGTTGCCTGGTGCTAAGCTAGAGCCTGGGAAGGGGGCGGTTCCTGAGCAGAATTCCCATATTCAGGAGGTCTCCTTCTCTGGGCATGGCACCTGGAAAGAACCCGGTGCTAGGAGATGATACACGAGAACTGCGGACATGCTGTTCGTGGGTAAGGATTTTTACGTGTCCAGGGAGCAGTCTGAGCCGATGATATTAGCACTGATGTTAGTGACGAGGAAGACACATGGGGTAGTTCACTGCTGCCAGGTCCTGCCTCTTGGGGAGGGACCAACTTGATTAGTCTGCCAGCCTGGGAGGTGGTGCATTTCTTATCCTGGGTCAGGAATAAAGCTGCCGAGGAGCCTAAGGAATATGCATCTTGCCTGTGATCCCAGTTGGTGAGAGGAACTAGGACGGTGACCCGTGTGGTCACCAGTGTGGGCTCCCTTGAAGGCAGCAGGCAACCAGGCACCGGGGGAACAGGGAGGAACCCAGGGTGGTCCCAGTCACACTCTGTCCCTGGGGTCTTGGTTCGGGTTCCCCGCAAAGGAGACTCTGAGACAAGTCCATGATGTTTCTTGTTCTGCTCTGTGCCCTGCATTTCCTGACCAATAGTAAGATCTTGAGACCTGTTCGGATTCAGAAGCGATTTTTTGACAAGACTCACTGGTGACATGTGTCTTTCCAACAGGAGGCACCTAATGTCCACTTGTCTGCCTTTTCCGATTTTGGGGGGGTGTCTTGATGATGATTGCCTAGAGCCTTTGCATAACTAGAACTTGCAAAAGGGTAATCTTCAGTTCTGGCTTTCCTTCTTCATTTATTCACTGGAATTCACTTATGAAGAGAAACTGCCTGACCAAATTGGTTAGTGTGGTTCACACAGGAAAGGCAAAAGGTTTTGGTTTCCAGAGTAATGAGTGGGTTCCCTGGCGTGATCCCAAGATGACTAACGTGTTTCTTTTTTCAGAGTGTCAGTGTGTATGAATTCACAGATGGAAACATACTCGAAGAATTTCAATTCACAGCAGTAACTTTCCTTATTGTTGTTCAAATTGTCCCAATTTCACACGAGCCCTTGATTCCTTCTGGCACGACACCAGGAGTCTCTGAGAGCATCCTTGCTATTTGGAATGAAAAGGTGTTTCATGCTCATGTGGTACATTTCTTGCCCTAGACCTGGATGTGGCCATTTGTCCCATTGTAGTGGGGAATGGTCCTTAGAAACCAGGATCTGCCTCTGAATTGAAGTGTTTCTAGTCCCTGCAGTTGGCAGAATGGTTATATTTTATATGTGTATGTACATACAATAAACATATGGTATACATCATATAATAATTATATAACATAATTATGTATAAGATATAAGACATAGATGAGAAAATGCACCATGAATTCATACTGACAGTTCCAATTCTAATTTAGAAACACAGCTAATTTACTTATGTCCTGATTTTATATTTGTGTCTCTTTTCACTTATGCTGAGTCTTATTCCTAATGATATTAATATAATTTGTCTTTTACTTTATCCTAGCTGCAGTTTCAAAGCAACAATGCCAATATTACCATTAATAATACAATTCCTAAGTGCAGTTTCAAACATTGTTTTATTGTTCATTTTGACCTTAGGTATATCCTGTTTGAGTTTTAAAATTACTTAAAATAATTCTTCTCTGTGAGGTTATTCTGCAAACTTAGAGACACAGTTGGATTCACTTATTTAATTTCCTTTTGGATTTTTAGGAATTGTTTTTTTAATTTCATTTTTTTATAATTTTATAAAACATTTATATTATTGCAAAACCAACACTGCAGATAAGATTTATTCAGAAATATCTGGCTGCTGGAGCTATCTCTCGCCCTTGTCTGGCCTCTCAAAAGTGAACTAAAGAAATTTTTTTAATCTTTCCATTTTAAAATATTAGCATATAATATTAACTTCATATATATATATCCCTCCTTTTTTTCACATAAATGGAAGAATATTTTGCATCTTTATTTTTCCTGGGAATTACTCAGCCTCTCCTCATTTCTTTTTGTAGTTCTATAGCTTAAATCCTTGGGTGAATGAATGAAATTTGACTCAACTGGATGGACAATTTGATGGTTTTCAATCTTTACAAGTCTCATAACAGTTAAAAGCCATGCCACACATTCTTTTGTGCTTAGCCAGGATTCTTCAGCTTAGATGCCTAGAAGAGAGATTGCTGGAATTAACAGTAAATGGATATGTAATTTTTCTAATATTATAAAATTCCCCTCCAAACAGGTTACCATTATATATTCCACCAGCATTTTATGAGCGTTCCCCACTGCCTCGTCTACAGAATATATCATGAAACTTTGGGATGTTTGCCCAACTTACTAAGAAATGGTGTCTCCATATAGTTTTGGTCTGTAGTTCTTTTTTCTTGGGAACGGTACTAATTCTTCTTTACAAGTTTGGTAGAATTTACCATAGAAACCATCTAGGCCTGGGGTATTCTTTGTGGGAAGGAGGGCAGGTACTGCATGGAGCACTGGGTATGGTGCATAAACAATGAATTTTGGAACACTGAAAAAAAATAAGATTGAATTAAATTTTTTAAAAAAGGAAAAAAATAATAGTTCAATCTCTTTACTTTTTCTTTTGTAGATCAATTCAGATCGATTTCTTCTTGACTCAGTTTTAATAATTTGTGTCTTTGAAGGAATCTGTCCATTACTTCTGAATTTTCAATTTGTTGACATGATCTTCTCTTATAAGCTTTCTTATTTCTTAGATCGGTGGTGGTATCCCTTCTTTCATTCTCATTTTAGTAGATTTAGTCTTCTCTCAGCACCCCCACCCCGACCCCCACCCTGTCAGTCTAGCTAAGGATTTGTCAACTTTGCTGATTTTTTCAGAGAACTAACTTTCGGTTGCACTGATTTCTTGTTTTGGTTTTCTATTCTTTATTTTATTTCTTTCCATTTTAGTTTAATTTCCTTTTTTCTGTTTGATTTGATTTTAGTTTGATTTTATTTTCTTGGTTTTGTAAAGTTGGAGGTTAGATTACTGATTTGCAGTCTTTTATTATTAACATAGGTGTCTAAAGCTATCAATTGCCCTCTCACACTGCTTTAGCTGCATTCCTTAAGTTACGGTATGTTGTGTTTTCATTCTTGTTCATCTTAAAGTAGTTTCTAGTTTTTCGTGTGACTTTTTAACCCATTGTTTGCTTAAGTGTATGTATAGTTGTGAATTTCTCAAATTTCTTTCTGTTACTGATTTTGAATTTAATTCCACTGTGGTTGGAGAACATACTTAGCATGACTTCAATCCTTTTAAACTTACTTGGGCTTGTTTTCTGGACTGGCATATGGTCTGTCCTCGACAATGTTCCATGTGAACTCAAGAGGAATATGTATTCTGCTTTTGGGTGGTATGTTAGATGTCTGTAGGTCAGTGTAGTTTTAATTTGCATTTATGTTACTATGAGTGAAGTTGGGCATCTTTTCATGTTTAAGTGCTATCTGCATTTCTACTTCTGTGAACTTTCCACATCTTCTGTTCATTTTTTAAAATTCTTAGAGCTTGTTCATATCAAGATGGTGAACGTGTAACTGTGATAAAGTCGGCAAATTTTTCCACCCTCTTGTCATTTGTTATTTAACTTCACTTACTTGCCTTGGCCTCCTGCTTCCTTGCTATCCATAGTTCATCAATTTAATTCATGACTGACATCACCCTTTCTCTCCTTTTTAAAAGTTTTTATTTTAATTCCAGTTAGTTAACACACAATGTCATTAGTTTCAGGTGTACAATACAGTGATTTGACAATTCCGTACATCACCAGGTGTTCAGCAGAACAAATGCATTCCTTAACCTCCATCACCTATTTAATCCATCCCTTCACCTCCCTCTCCTTTGGTGACCATCAGTTTGTCCTGCATGGCTGAGTCTGATTTTTTATCTCTCTCTCTCTTTTCCCCTTTGCTCATCTGTTTAAGAAACATTTGTTTCTTAAATTCCACATATGAGTGAAATCATGTGGTATTTGTCTTTCTCTGCCTGACTTATTTGCTTAGCATTATACTCACTAGCTCCATCCATGTCATTGCAAATGGCAAGATTTTATCCCTTTCTAAGGCCAAATATATTCTACTGTATATGTACACCACCTCTTCTTTATCCATTCATCTGTCAATGGACACTGGGCTGCTTCCATATCTTGGCTATTGTAAATAATGCTGCTATGAACATCAGGGTGCATGTATCCTTTTGAATTAGCATTTTTGCATTCTTTGGGTAAATACCCAGTAGTGGGATTGCTGAAACACCAGGTAGTTCTATTTTTAACTTCTTGAGGAATCTCCATACTGTTTTACAGAGTGACTGTACCAGATTTGAAGTCCTTCTGACAGTACACGAGTATTCCTTTTTCTTCACATCCTTGTCAACACTTATTTTTTTCTTGTGTTGATTTTAGTGATTCTGACAAGTGTGAGGTGATATCTCATTGTAATTTTGATTTGCATTTCCCTGGTGGTAAGTGATGATAAACATCTTTTCATGTGTTTGTTGGCCATCTGTATGTCTTTGGAGAAATGTCTGTTCATGTCTTCCGCCTATTTTTTAATTGGATTATTTGTTTTTTGTGTGTTGATTTATATAGATTCTTTATTATACTTTGAATGATAACCCTTCATCAGATATGACATCATCCTTTCTGCACTGTGAAGAGGTGTGGGAATGACTCAAATATGACTTCCAATGTTCATAGGCTAGTATGGGAGATGTCACCTATACAAACACACTTGAAATACAAGACAGACTACAGGAAGCATTCTAATCAGACCTGCCAAGAAGTAAGATAATATAATGGGAGAGAGAACTTATCAGGAGGAACAGAGGTGCTCCAACTGGACATATTTGGGTTGCAGATTTGAGGAAAGGAGGCACTTTATGCAAAGAGCTGGAACGGGCATAAGCAGGGCCTTGGGTAGGCCTGCAGACCCTGTGACCTGAAGCATAGTTCTGAGACCAGGAGGGGTGATGAGCAGGGAAGGAGGAAGACCAGGCTGGGAATAAAGGGGAAGGTGGGAGATATTTGGGGATGCTGAGGGCTCAAGCTAGTACTGGTCAAGCAGAAGTTTTGTGAATTCTGACCTCAAAGTCTTGTTCTAAAGTACCTTCCTTCTCAAAGTCTTATTTGGGGTAGGACTTGTATCAGTACAACAACACATTACTCCTAGGATAGGCTGCAGAGGTAGTTTCCACTTTCTATATTTCTGGATTGTTTATATACATTATAAACAAGATAATGGTAAGTGCTACCTGCATATAAGGTAAAAAACAAAACAAAACAAAAAACAAGACAGTGTTGACTTTGAATGACTTAATTGGCAGAATCCCAATAAATAAAGAAATAAAGAAGCTGAGGTGGTAGATTAAAAAGATATTATTTGTGGGGCACCTGGGTGGCTCAGTGGGTTGAGCCTCTGCCTTTGGCTCAGGTCATGATCTCGGGGTCCTGGGATCAAGTCTTCTTTGGGCTCTCTGCTTAGCAGGGAGCCTGCTTCCCCCTTTCTCTTTGCCTACTTGTGATCTCTCTCTCTCTCTATCAAATAAATAAATAAAATCTTTTTTTAAAAAGATATAAATTAATTGTAAATTAAATTCACATTTCATTGAACAGTGCCTCTGCAAATGACGAAGGCTAGAGAGGAATTTAAAATCTTTGGTATTGTTATCAAAGGTAGTCTTAAAAAATAAATGAATGACTAGATTAGGCAGAGACCTAAAAGTCTATCAGTGTTTTTGGTCACCATAAATTTGCCTCCACTTCTCTGTAAATTCTCCACTGACTGGCAGATACAGTGTGTTTTTCCACTTGGGGGAACAAAGATCCTCAAACATTTGGAACACAGGCTGTGGAAACTCCAGTCTCTTGAAGGCAGAGTTCTTTCCTGGTGAGTCTCAGGAGCCAAGTTGGCCAAGATATGCTGGCCATTCTCCAAAGGATTCCCAGCCTTATCAAGAGTTAATATTGACAGCAACCTCTTTTTATAACCCTTCTCTGTTCCACATGGCTCTAAGCTTGATACAAGGCAGCCTGGAATTCATAGTATGTCTTCATTGCTGGTCATTCTGCAATGGAGGACAGAGGCTCTGGAAAGCCTACCATGGAGATACCAGTTGGAAGATCCCAAATGCACAGTGGCTTCCTGTTTGATCATGACAGCTTTCTTTTCATTTTTTTCTCTTTTCTCTTCTTTTTTATTATTTACTTTTGGCAGCGGATTATGTTGCAATATTGGCAGATGACGTGAGCTAAGATAACAAGCACATGGGTGAAAAACCTGCCAAACATGAAACATTTTTAGTTTCCAGAATAATCTCCGCAATGAAAATAAAGCCAGTGACTTTGCTGTAGAAATCATCCATTATGTCAAATCTTTGTGGAAGTCTTATAGTGGTGTAAATGTCAGGAACTGGTATGGTCAGTCTGGGCAAAGCAGAGCAGTATGCCTGGAGCTGCTAAGGGTGGCCTCGTCACGGCTGGAGCTTCTGGAAGTTCCCAAAAAAGAGCACTATCTGAGCTGGTTTTCCTTCTCACAAAATTCTTGACATCTCATTCATCCACCAGTCCACCCACCACACATAAGGAGCTGGAATTACTAGTGGTAATCCCACACTACTGTTACAGTGCTGGAATCTATCCAAGTCGGAATGTAACATTCTGCCCTTTGGTGGGACCTAACGGTGTACTTCCAAATTCCAAGCATACGTTGTGGTTCATGCTTCTTAAATACTCTTCGCTGTGGAGCAATGGCAAGTCTCCCAAAATGTGAATCCAGTTATGAGAAAGTCACTTTGACCTTTTCTTCCTTTAAGATATCTGTGGTCCTGAGAAGAACTTTGGGCAGGAGCCATGGCAAGAAGTTATTTCACCTCTCTGTGACTTGGTTTAGAGCAGCTGACACATAAGAAGAACAGATCTCTGGGAGATAAAAGATGTGCATGAGCCTCATGAAGCCAGCTGTGCCTTCTCACAGATCAGCACTGATGCCTCAGAATGTGAAGAGTTCTACAGGCTGTGCTCCCTTGACACCAGGCACACAAGTTATTTATATTTCATGCATCATGCCTCACTGGAAAGGGAGAGCTCCTAATGGTCTTCAAGATAATTTCCTACCAGATGCATCTCTTTTGAGTAATGCTTCATAGCTACTAAAATCTGGATTTTAACCAATTTGGTTGCAATAACCCGTAAAGCAAAAATGCACTCCAGACAAAAATTTAGGCACATCCAGTAAATCTCAGTAAAGTTTTAAACAAAAAGTTCTGGGACTAGAGTGCCCTTGTTACTTGGAATCTTTGTTTCGATTAGCAGAATGATTTTGAATTTTAATCTTTTGAGAAAAATCTTTTGAAAAGCGTCTGAAAAACAGGCCAAGGCAGGCTGCTAAGGATAAGGGTAACAAATGTGAGCAAACAGAGCTTACAGATGTTAAGGGCTCGTTTTGCAAAGTGTGGAAACATTAGGAGATTCCGGCATTCTATTTTTTTAAACAGTTTTAATAGAATTCATTTTTTATTTTTTAAAAAATATTTTTACTTTTTAAAGATTTTATTTATTTATTCATGAAGGATAGAGAGACAGAGAGGCAGGGGCAGAGGCAGAGAGAGGAGCAAACTCGTGCAGAGCAGGGAGCCCCATGTGGGACTCGATCCCAGGACCCTGGGATCAGGACCTGAGCTGAAGGCAGATTGTTTACCTGACTGAGCCACCCAGGTGCCCCTAGACTTTGTTTTTTAAAACAGCTTTAGATTTACAGAAAAATTGAGAAAATAGTATAGAGAGTCTCCATATACCCTGCACTCTTCTATTATTAATACCTTATACTATTATAGTACATTTTCATTATGAAATAAGAATAGATATGGTATATATTTCTATGGAAGCATATATACTATGGTATATTGTTATAATTAATGAGCCATTATTGATACATTATGATTAACTAAACACTATATCCAGATTTCCTTAGATTTTTCTAATGTCTTTTCTTCTGTTCTAAGGATCCATATTCCATTTATTTTTTTCCAGCTTTATTGAGATACAATGGATACATAACACTGTGTAAGTTTAAGGTGTACAATGTGTTGATTGGATACCTTTATAAATTACAAAAGGATTACTGCATTACTAGAAGCTACCGCCTCCCTCCTGTCACATGGTTACCATTTCTTTTTTGTGGTGAGAACATTTACGATCCATTCTTCTAGCAACATTCAAGTATATGACACAGAACTGTTACCATCATCACTATGCTGTACATTAGATCCCCAAACTTGTTAATGTTACAACTGGAAGTTTGTACCTTTTAAAACCAACATCTCCCCATTTCTCCCTAGCCCCCCCCACCAGCCCCTGCTAACCACCGCTCTGTGCTCTGTTTCTCTGAGAGTCTAAAAAAGTTTAACTTTTTTAGATCCCACAAGAAGTGAGATCATTCGGTATTCGTCCCTGTCTGACTTATCTCACTTAGCATCATGCCCACAAGATCCATCCATGTTGTTGCAAATGGCAGGATTTCCTTCTGTCTCATGGCTGAATCATTCTACTTTTTAAAGATACTTTTTTCTTTCCCAGTTGACTCAGAAGGCAAGCAAACAAGGAACACTTTGGTTCAAGAGATTGTTAGTAATTAGTCCCAAATTTTCCATTGTCCTGGGAAAATGCTTGGCTGAGATTTTCCTTTCTCGTCATGCCCAGTTCCTTCCCCCCAAGGGGGCAAATATACTTTTTTTTTTTAAGCCACTGGGATGAGGAGGAGTGGTGTCTGCTTTGAGGAGTCCCTACCTCAGAGATGCTGCTTGTTACAGTATTGCTTTTGCCTGGGAGCAACATTCTTTAAACGTCTAAAGTGGGCTTTTAAGAACTTGGGCATTCTCAGAAAATGATCCCATGTGTATTGAATTGGGGCAGTTCTGCATGGTCTCTTTTCCTTTTGAAGAGTTGCAGTGCATATTAGGATATTAAAGGCTCTGAGAAGTCATGCAATGAAGAAACCTCTTTACTATTATGGAGTCCAGCATTTCCTAAATTCATTGACCCTGGAGTCTTACTTTTCTTCTAAAATACTTCTAAATATCTCTCAGAGCCAAAGGAAGGATTTGGGAAACCCCAGACTCAGGTAACCATGAACTTAACCATCTGAGGAGTCCATGAACTATTCTGTGTTGGAGGGAACTTATTCCCAGAGGTCCCATCCAAAGGTCTGGAGAGTGTTTCCTGATGGTCTCTCTTGAGGGCTCTTTTGGCTTTGGTGAGATGGAATTATATCCAGTGTGGATTCTACCTAAGCAGCTCCCACTGTGACTCAACGATCTGGTTGGGGAATGGTCCTGATAGGAGTGAATCTCCCAGCTGAATCAGCAGGAAGAGGAGGGGGGCACAAGTAACCCTGCCCCTGCCCCTACCATTTCAGACTCTAGGGAGAGCATCTGCATCCTGAGCTTCTCACTAGGCTGTGACCGCTGGACCCAGGGCTCTCTCAAAGGCCACTGGTTGCACCTAGCCTTCTGTGAAGACCTGGTCTCTGGGATCAAGCCTGGTATCGGCATCAGGCTTTCGGCTCAGCAGGGAGCCTGCTTCCCCCTTTTGCTCTGTCTGCCTCTCTGCCTAGTTGTGATCTCTCTCTCTCTCTCTCTCTCTCTGTCAAATAAATAAATAAAATCTAAAAAAAAAAAAAAAAATCTGGTCTCTGTGGTTCTAGTCCCACATACACCAAACTAGCTGACTGCCTTTCCTGGGCAGGGGTCTTCAATCATGCCCTTCTTCTCCCCATCTCTTTCTTGGCCTTTGACATTTTATCCAGCACATTTGCTAAGCTTGGGCCCTGCTTTCTGAGTCCAACTCATGCTCCACATGGGGACAGCATCTCCATTAACCCTTCCCAGCCAGCCCAGCCTGGTCACTGTGGCCCTCTCTGGCTGTCACAGCACCTTCTGTCCTAGCACCCGCTGCTGTAGATGGGAACAATTGTACACAGCCCTGTGCTCCCTGCTGTACATGACCCCCCTGCCAAGAGCCTATTCATAATGCAGGAGTCCCCATGTGCCTACTAGGTGTTCAACTAGGTGTTAAATGATCTGCACAGCTCCTCACGGGTAGACATTCTTTCTGTATCATGCTACACAGCTCTGGGCTTCCTATCTTGTATCCTGGAGGTTTTGCATTTGCTGCAGCCCATCTTGGAGGGCCCCACAGGAGCCTCTGCTTTGGCTATGCTTGTGGGGTTTCCACCCATACCTGACTGCCTCGCCTCTGCTCCACTGGGGGTCATCTGGCTCTCTTGCCCATCCTCACTTGCCTGCCCAGTCCCCAGCTCTGCCCCTTCTGGGAGCTGCGGAAGGACGGTAGTTGACCCCACTCACTGTTGAAAGGTCAATAGCTTTCCCCTGCCTTCACTCATCTTGCAGAGTGACCTCAGTAAGACATGCAGACCAAGTGAAGAAACAAGCCCCAACCTGCAGATTCAATGTCATCAAATTCATGTCTTTTTCTTGTTTTTAAAGAATGCAGATGAAAGTCATTTTTATTTGTAATTTATTTAACTTGTTACCTACAGTTTCCACATCTCCAACATTGATAACACTTGTCTTGGTTTATTTTGTTACCATCGAAGATGGTGTGTGCAGGCAAATATGACTACAGGCTCAGAGCTGGAAATGTTTCTGAGATGTCTACGCCACCCCTCTAGAAAACACTGCCCTAGGGTCAGGTCTTCCTTGGGCATAGGGAAGTGGGAAATTGCCCACATGGTTTTGGAAACTGTTTGACGATGACTCCTGGACTTAACCTGGAAACAGAGAAGAGAAGGGATGAGGAGAAGCAGCAGATTCTCCATAGTTTGAATGGCCCTGAGACTCCCCCAGAATAATGGAAATCCCCTCCTTCTCTTTATCCCCGCTCATAATACCTAATGATAACCACCTCTTTTCACTTTCCTATAAAGTACTCTAAATTAAATAAACTTAAAATTTTTTGTTATGGAAAACTGTATGTAACAAAATTTATAATTTTAACCGTTTTAACGGGTACAGTTCAGTGGCATTAAGCACATTCATATTGTTGTGTAAGCATCACCAACACCCGTCTCCAGAACTGTTCGTCATCTCCATCTGAAACTCCTACCCTGGCAACCACCCTTATACTTTCTGTCTCTATGAAATTAACTTCTCTAGGGACCTCATATAGATGGAGTCATGCAATATTTTTCCTTTTGTGACTGGCTTATTTCCCTGCGCATGATCCTCAAGGTTCATCCACGTTGTAACAAGGATCAGAATTTCCTTTCTTTTGAGGCTGAATAATATTCCAATGTATGTACAGCTCATGTTTTGCTTATCGATTCATTGGTTAATGGGCGTTCTGGTTGTTTCCACCTTTTTGCTGTGAATATGTTGCTATGAACAGGTTTGTCCAAATATCCAGCCCCTGCTTTCAATTCTTTTGCATAGGTACCCAGAAGTGGAATTGGTGGATCAAATGGTGATTCGATTTTTAATTTTTTTCAAGGAACTACCATACTGTTTTCCACAGCAGCTGCACGATTTTATAGTTACACCAGCAATGCAGAAGATTTCTAGTTTCTCCACATCCATTTGTGGTTCTCTGTTTTTGTGTTGTTTTTAAATAATAGCCATACTAAGGGTTGTGAAGTGGAAATTAATTCATAATACAAGAGCATTGTGAGGGAGATACAATAATTGTCTCCATTTTATACATAAGACACAATGAGTCGCTATGAGATTAAGCAACTAGTTTAAGACATCACAGCTTGGGACACCTGAGTGGCTCAGTGGGTTAAAGCCTCTGCCTTTGGCTCAGGTCATGATCCCAGGGTCCTGGGATCGAGCCCCACATCGGGGTCTCTGCTCAGCAGGGAGCCTGCTTCCTCCTCCCTGTCTCTCTCTCTCTCTATCTCTGCCTGCCTGTCTGCCTACTTGTGATCTCTGTCTGTCAAATAAATAAGTAAATAAAATCTTAAAAAAAAAAAAAGACATCACAGTTTGTAAATGACAACTACAGAAAAAAAAAAAAATTGAGCAGTCAGTCTCCAGAGCTGTGCTCTAAGCCTACCTGCCACACTGCTTCTCTGCTGGACATACCAGATCCTGTTGAGATTTACCCTTCTTCTGTTCTGTTCTGTCACCCTTCTTCTGTTCTGTTTCTTGGTAGATATTTAGACTAAATGTTCCTCTTCAGTATTAAAATTTTATTTCATTTTATTTTTAGAGTATTAAAATTTTATTTTATATTATTTTTTGAGTATTTAGATTTTAGAGAAAGAGGATTGGATGGAGCCTTTCCTGTGCCAAGGACTTTTCTCCTTAATGCTTAACACAACTCTGAGAACCAGACTCTCAAACCATGGTACATTCCCTGTGTTTCTTTGTGTTGGGACCTTGAAGAGCTACTCTCTGGGGGAAAAGGTGAATAGACTAGCTTGTAGAGGAACTGTAATTCAGCTTAATGTTATATGTGTAAAAATTGATAGCTTTGGTGCTTTTATTTATAAAATAATATCTAAAATTAATATCTAAGCTTTCACCTTAAGAAACTAGAGAAAGAAGATTAAATTTAATATGAGAACAAGAAAAGAAATAAGCATAAACAATGAATCTTGGAGCACTGAAAAAATAAAGTTAAATTAAAAATTTTTTAAAAGTAAAAAAAAAGAAATAATAAAAATTAGAGCAAAAATCAATGAAATTAAAATCAGGAATCAATAAAGAAAATAAGTTGACTCAGAAGCTTGTTCTTTATAAAGAGCAATAAAATTGACCAACCTCTAATCCGGTTAACCAGGAAGAAAGAAGACACCATTACCAATATCAGTTACGAAAGAGAAGCTGTCACTACTGACCCAATGGACATTAAAAGGGCAGTAAAGGAATACTGGAATATTACAAACAACTCTATGTACACAGATTTGACAACTTTGATGAAATGAATCAATTCTTGAAAGATACAATCTATCACACAATTTATCTATTTCTCACACAGGAGAAATAGATAAACTGAATAGGCTTATACCTATTCAAGAAATCAAGTCAATAATTAATAAGCTGACAATACTGCATATTATCAAAGAGATGGGTTCACTGATGAGTTATATAGATTATATGGGAAGCTCATGGGTTCACTGGTGAATTAAATAATACATTTAAAGAAGAAAATATGCCAAGTCTCTACAGTCTTTTCCAGAAAATAGAAAAAAATGGAATACATCTTAACTTGTTCTACAAATCCAGAATTATTCTAATACCAAACTACTACAGACCAACATCTCTCATGAACATATATGCAAAAATTCATCAACAAAATATTAGAAAATCAAATCCAATAATATATTTAAAAAGTTATATATCAAGGCTAAATGGGATTTATTCTGAGTATCCAATACTCAAAAATCAACTAATGTAATCCATGACCTTGAGAGTCTAAAGAAGGAAAACCATGTAATCATATCAACAGATGCAGAAAATGCATTTGACAAAATAATACCCATAAATCATAAAAACTCCTAACAAACCAGGAATAAAGAACGTCCTCAACTTCATAAAGAACATATACAAAAACCCTATAGCGAGCATTATACTTAAGGGTGAGAAACCAGAAACTTTTCTGCTACGATCAGGAACCAAGTCAGGATGCTTCCTCTCACTACTTGTTTCAACAGCATACAGAAATTAGAGCTAACGCAAGAGATAATAAAATGAAACAAAAGGCATATAGATTTGAAATGAAGAAATAAAACTGCTTTTGTTCCCAAATGACATGATGGTCTAGGTAGAAAATTTAAAAAGGCTGGAATATATCTATATCTATATCTGTATCTATATCTATATCTATATCTTTATCTACTTTAAAGGAACTAATAGGGGCGCCTGGGTGGCTCAGTGGGTTAAGCCTCTGCCTTCAGCTCAGGTCATGATCTCAGGGTCCTGGGATCGAGCCCTGCATGGGACTCTCTGCTCAGCAGGAAGTCTGCTTCACCCCTTCTCTCTGCCTGCCTCTTGGTCTACTTGTGATCTGTCTGTCAAATTAATAAATAATATCTTTTAAAAAGGACAGCAAAGTTACAGAATATAAGATTAATAGATCAAAGTCTATTACTTTCTTTTCCAGAAATGAACAATTAGAATTTGGAATTAAAAATACAATGCCGGGTCGCCTGGGTGGCTCAGTGGGTTGAGCCGCTGCCTTCGGCTCAGGTCATGATCTCAGAGTCCTGGGATCGAGTCCCGCATCAGGCTCTCTGCTCAGCAGGGAGCCTGCTTCCTCCTCTCTCTCTCTGCCTGCCTCTCTGCCTACTTGTGACCTCTCTCTGTCAAATAAATAAATAAAATCTTTAAAAAAAAGCACTTCTGAGGAATTTAAAAAAAAATACAATGCCATTTACATTTAGCACTAAAAAGTGAAGTACTTAGTAGTAAATCTAACAAAATATGACCAAGATCAATATGGAGAAAACTACAAAACTCTATTGGAAGAAATCCAAGAAAGGGTGACCTGAGGTTTGAAGATGACTATAGATACAGTGCCAAAAGAATGATCCATGAAAGAAAAAAATTGCTAGGTTCAATTTTTTAAAATAAAAACATTCTAATCTTTGAAAGACATTGTGAAAAGAATGAAAAAACAAACCAGAGCCTGGGAGAAAATATTTGCAAAGCATTTCTGATAAAGGACTTACACCCAAAATATACATATAACTTTAAAAACTCAACTATAAGAAAAAAAATCCAATTAAAAGGTGGACAAAAGATCTGGACATCTCACAAAAGAAGATCTACAGATGGCAAGTAAACATATGTTATCAGAAATAGCAGGAATTGCAAATTAAAACAAAGAATACCAACGCTCATATATTAGAATGATTAAAACCTTAAGAAAGACAGTATCAAATGTTACCAAGGATGTGGAACACCAGAAACATTTACTTTTGCTGGTCAGAATGTCTCGCTGGGATACAATTTGACTTTTCTTACAGAGCTAAGCATAGTCTTACAACGTGATCCAGCAACTGAGCTCCTAGATATATACCCAAATGAATCCCAAATTCATATCCATACAAAAATCTACACACAAATATTTATAGCAACTTTATTCACTGTTGCTAAAACTTGAAGCAAACAATCTGTCCTTCAAAAGATAAATGAATAAGCAAACTGTGGTAGAGCCAAACAATGGAATATTACTCAGCACTAAAAAATGAGTTATCAATCCACAAAAAGACATGAAGGAAGCTTAAAGGCATATTGCTAAATGAAAGAAGCCAGTCTGAATGGTTGTACGATCACACTATCTGAATGATAGTATGATTCCAACTATGTGGCATCCTGGAAAAGGCAAAACCGGGAAGGCATTAAAAAGAACAGTTGCACTGTTGGTGGGAATGCAAGTTGGTGCAGCCACTTTGGAAAACAGTGTGAAGATTCCTTAAGAAATTAAAAATAGAGCTTCCCTATGTCCCTGCAATTGCACTACAGGGTATTTATCCCAAAGATACAGATGTTGTGAAAAGAAGGGTCAGATGTACCCCAATGTTCATAGCAGCAATGTCCTCCGTCACCAAACTGTGGAAAGAACCAAGATGCCCTTCCACGGATTAATGGATAAGGAAGTTGTGGTCCATATATACAATGGAGTATTATGCCTCCATCAGAAAGGATGAATACCCAACTTTTGTATCAACATGGACGGGACTGGAGGAGATTATGCTGAGTGAAGTAAGTTAAGCAGAAAAAGTCAGTTATCATATGGTACTGCTTACTTGTGGAGCATAAGGAATAACATGGAGGACATGGGGAGAAGGAAAGGAAAAGTGAACTGGGAGAAATCAGAGGGGGAGACGAACCATGAGAGATTGTGGACTCTGAGAAACAAACTGAGGGTTTTGGAGGGAGGCGAGTGGTGGGTTAGGTGAGCCAGGTGGTGGGTATTAAGGAGGGCATGTATTGCACGGAGCACTGGGTAAGGTGCATAAACAATGAATCTTGGAACACTGAAAAAATAAAATAAAATAAAATAAAATAAAATCTTTCAAAAAATAAATAAAAATAAAAACAGTTGATGCCAGAGGTTCAGTGGCATGGGAGTGATACACTGGTGGAGCACAGGGCATGTTTAGGATGGGAAAACTGTTCAGTATGATATTGTGATGGTGGATATATGTGCATTTTTTCAGAACTTATTGAATGTACAACACAAAGAGTGAACCTTAGTGTAATCTATGAATCTTGATTAATAATAATGTATCAATATTGGTTCATCAATTATAACAAATGTACCATATATATTGCAAGATGCTAATAATTGAGAAAACTGTGAGAGGGAGAGAGGAAGTATATGAGAATTCTCTGTATTATATGCTCCATTTTCTATAAACCTAAAACTGCTCTAAAAATATGTTCTAGTAATTTAAAAAGTACATGACATCAATACCACATAAGTTGAGGGTATTAAATAGATTTAGAATTCTAAGGTCTTTGCATTGGCTAGAAAGAGGTAAAAGTACTAATTAACACTACACCTCGATAAATCAAGAATGTGTGCTGTAGTCCCAACAAACAATAAAAGTGTAGGAAAAGATGTGATTTCCAACCCAGTAGGGAGGGAAAAGATAACAATAAAAATAATCAATCAGTCTAAAAGAAGGCAGAAAATGAGAGAAAAGGGACATAAAACTGTTGAGAAATAGAACGTGCAAAGATGGTAGTTTAAATAACTATATCAGAATTTATATATATATATAAATGGAATAGGTGCTATAGAGAAACACCGTTTTCATGCTTTATTTATATTTTTAAAACCCTATCATGTACCATTTGCAGGAGACTCACCTAAAATACAAGGATATAGCAAGCTTGAAACCAAAAGGATAGAAAATGTCATAACTAATGTCCAGCAAGGCAGATGTTAAGTTAAAAAGAATGACTGAAATACAGAGAAAGATAATGAGAAAAATGTTCAGTTCACTATGGAGTTATAAGTATAACTTATGGAGTGTAAGTCTAAATACCTATACACCTAATAACATAGCTTCGAAATACACAAAGCAAAAATTGGCAGAATCTCAAGAAGAAATCATATTGAGAGATTTAACATGCCTTTCTTAATAATTGATAAGAAAACAAACAAAAATAAAGAATAATACATATTTGAACAGCACAATTCAAAAAATGATTAAAGAGACATTTATAAATTTCATCTAACAACAATGGGCGGCCATAGCAAAATGCATGTAGGAATGGGTTCCTTTCTCTTAGGGACACCTTCTTTGATCAACACATGTACACATAGGACCTGGGGTTCTAAGAGATGTTCCCATATCCCTCTCCCTCTCCATTCTCCTTCAGAACTCTCCTACCATCCTTTGGAAGGATTCGACATTCCAATGGTCCCTTTCTGTGGGTCTGGGTTCCAGGAGGTGGGGGCCAGAAGTTGGGAGGAGGGAGCTGATACTGGCAGTGTGGACAAGATGAATTGCTGGAAGGTTTTTATCAGGTACTAACCAGAGGAGAAATGGCTTGATTTTTCAAAGCACTTTACAAATGTATAATCTTGAATTGAAATTAGACTGCAGAACAGATGTGTGAGGTTATGAGGCTAAATCTCCAGGTCTTCCCACTCCTTGGAAGCTCTCTTGGGTTTCTAGGTGATTCTTGACTTAGACTGTGGAAGAAGGGATCATCTCCAAGCATATCTCACAGAATCCCCTTAGGTGATCAGTCAGTTATGATGTTTCTGAGTCTCTGCCACTCCAGACCTCCTGTGGGTAGCTGACATCTGGATGTGATTCAGGGTTATCAAAGACCTACCAGTTCAACAGGGGCAGATAGTCTTCAGTTTAGCAGAAAATCATTCTACTGGTTCTGAAGGACAGGGCTCATATAGAAGAATTTGGAACAAAGACAAACGATGCAGTCCACAGAAGAAAGGAGGTGAGCAAGGGAAGGTCAGAGAGGGCCCAGTTCTATAGCAGCCAGTGGGTGCATCCCAGGACAGAGAGAGGGCAATGCTAACATTCCATTTTGGTCTCAAAATTGTTCCCAAACCTTTATTGCAACTTGACCTCATACAACTGCCTTGGCTAGGTTGTTTGGGGGAAGAGGTGTTTCACAAAGTGTTCAGACCCAAGGATGGTGCCTGGTGGCTCAATTGGTTATATGTCTACCTTTGGCTCAGGTCATGATCTTGGGGTCCTGGGATCAAACCCCACATTGGGTTCCCTACTTGGCAGTGAGCCTGGTTCTCCCTCTCCCTTTGCCACACCTCCTGCTTTGTGCTCTCTCTAGAATAAAGAAATAAAATCTTTAAAAAAAATAAGGATGGTGACAAGGAGAGTTGCAGGAATATATAGGTTGGGGGTGGGTAGGCATTGGGAATTTCCAGCAATCAGCTGTGACTGGAAAAGGACTTGGGCAGTTCCAGGGATTCTCAGATATCTTGGAGCAGACACTGCCCTCTGTGATTAGGAGAAATGAAGCAATGTGGTCTAAGTGTTAAAATGATGCCTGGAGGCTGGAAGTTGGGGCTTTCATGGCTAGTATAGTCAATGCCTGGCATCTGTCTCTATTCTATGAAGAAGGAAAAGTGACATACTTTCCTGTTTTGCAAATGGGGAGCCTCAGACCCAGGGAGGTAGTGACTTGGCCCACATCATACAACTGGTCCATGACAGAGCCAGGACTGAAACAGAATCTTGATCAGCAAGGCCTTTGATTTGTAGACCCCCAGTCCTGTGCCTCCCTTCCCCATTCTGCTGACCATTGTTTCAAACAGGGAAGACAGGATGGAGAGCTTCTTCCCCGTGAACTCCAGAATGTGTCCATTGGGAATGGTGACCCTTCATTGGAGGGACAAGACCTGCCATCACCCAGGAGTGATGTTAACAGTATTCAACAATGCACATCAACATTGGTCAGTACTCAACAGTGCAACAGTTGTGGGACTGAAATGGCTAATAGCATCACTATCTCACTGTCCTGGGCTGTTCCAGCTGGCTGCTGTAAAATCTGGCCCTCCTCTCCTCTACCCTTCTTGTCTTTCTCTTGTGGAACCTCAATGCTTGTCGTCGTCGTCTTCTTCTTTTTTTTCTTCTTCTTCATCTTCTTCTTAAGATTGATTTATTTGTTTGAGAAAGAGAGAGAGAGAGCTGAGTGGCGAGCCTGACACAGAGCTCAAACCCAGGACCCTGAAACCATGACCTGAGCCGAAATCAAGTCAACACTTAACCTACTGTCCACGTGTCCCACATGTCTTTGTTCTGAATTCTCCTGTCTGAGCCCTGTTCCTTGGAGCTGGACCATCAAGGATGCTGGCTGTTCTCACCTGGCTGCACAGGTGCATACCTGCGGCACACCCCCCTTTCACCAGGAAGGTGTGCATACCATCTGGGGCCTCAGGAGTTTGGTGACATTCTTATTTCAGGTGCCTCAGCTCCCTTCCTGCCCACACCTGGGGGGAGGACAGTGCTAGACAGTGATGACCGGCCTGTGCCAGGGCTTCCCTGCTTCACGAGTCATAGAGCCACCTGCATGTCAGGCAGAGGCACAGGTAGACATGCAGAAGGCAAGCTCCCCCTCCCGAACAACACTCCAGACAGGATTTGGGCGCAAGACCAAAGCCAGGGCTGCCTTCACGGGCACGCAATCCATGCTGACAATTAAGCCCTGTCCTCAAAGGGGCTCTGGGCTTAGTCTTTTGCTCTGCTTTGCCGATTTAAGATTCTTAATAATTTTTGAGCAAGGGTCCGTCAGCATTTTGCACCCGGACCCAGCAAATCTTCTGAGCATTCCTGACAAGATCACCTCCAGCTTCAAATCAAGAGTCTGCATCCAGCGATGGGCACAGAGATCAGCCTTCCCAGCTTCGTGTGCTGTTGCTTCTGGTTGGGTCATCTCTCCACTGTGGACTGGTGAGGGAGAGCCCCAGGGGCTTGGCAGCTCCCTTGATCAGAGGCTCGGCCTCAGGGGTAGTCAGACTGGACTGTGCAGGAAAGCCCATCCCAAGAGCTATTGGGGGAACTCTCACAGTGCCTACCCCTGTGCTCACCCTTCAGCTCTGTCCAGCTGAGGAGTCCCGGGTAGTCTGGCCCTCTCCACTTTGGCAAGATCTGACAGGCAAGTTTTCTGGACCTGTCCACAGACCCACCTGTGAGCCTGGATTCCGTCCGTTTAGCTCTCTGCTGCCCCCACCTGGCCACCTCCGGAACCAACCTGACCTCGTAGACTTGGCTCCGGTTTGCTCACATCCTAAAAAATATAGGACCTTGCTGATATTCGACTGTTCTTGACCCACCCCAGTGGCAGTTTTTAAATGGTTCGACCTAATACAATTGATCAGAAGCGTGTTACAAATCGGAGCTGAGGGACAAAAAGGAGTAAAAGACATGACAATAAAGGACAATCCCAACAAATAACATCAGCACATGCAAAGGATATCGCAAAGGATAGTTCGGGTCTGTTGCCTGTGGGGACAGCCCTAGGTGATGACCCAGGAACTGGCTGCCCATGGGGAGTGGATAAAGCACAGCAGGGACGCCCAGGAAAAATGAGGAGGGTGGTGTGACCAGAGGACACTGGTGGGGGGTAGGAGGCGGGCCAGGCCTTCGGCAGAGACACGCCAGGCAGCCCAGGGAAGGGAGGGAGACCTCCACCATCCCCACGCAGCCCACTGTTCTTGTGTGAGAGAGAGATGTTGTCTCCTCCTGTGAGGAGAGGCAAGCGGGGGGCATCTGACCGCTGTGTGTGGTGCTTCTCCTAGAGGTTACAGAATATTGGAGAAGAGTGTGAGCCTGCTGTGGGGCAGAGACCTGGTGGGGCAATGCCCCAGATTCTGGCAGACCAACCTGGCAGGAGGAGACACATGTGAAATTCAGTCTGTGGCCAGGAACACTTGCAGATTCTATAGCGTTCTGAGCCTGAGTTTTCCCCACCTCTGATGTGGGAACCAAAACACCTCCCTCTTCCACGTTGCAGGCGGGGCAGGTCTCTGGAAGGGATGCATTTCCAGAGGGTAACATACCAGGATGCTTCCATATAGGCCAGGAAGTGGCTACTGCCCAGAGTTGCCTGGGTGTCCCCTCCTCTCCCCTGGGACCTCGGGCGCATAACCTGGCAACCGCTGAGTTAGTTCAGGGTACATCTGGGTCCCCTAGGACCTCCGTCAGTGCCCTGCCTGGTATCTGACCTGTCTGCACCGACATTGCTGTTTACCAGGTCCCAGTGAGAAGCCAACATGACCAGACGCAGAGAAAAGACGTGTGGACTACATACACTGGCAGAATACTCATGGTATTATTACTAGTGGAGGCTGGAGGGGTCGGGAAGGGGGGGCCAGGGACCATGAGGATGGGGGGGGGTGTCAGTGAGAGGCATTTCGGTCCCCTAGCTGCTTTCACACCCAGGCTCAGCCCATCTCCCTCTTGCCCTCCCCTCGCTCTCTGTGAGTTTAGTGCCCTGTTTCTTCTATTATCATTCTAAAGTGATGGTGTTTGGCAGCTGTCCTCAAACAGTTGTGTTAAAACGTAAATCGCTGAGATGAGTCCCTGCTATCAACATAACCCAAAGTGATGCTCTTGGCCAGGCTTAGCAGCCAGGCCTGCTTTCCCCGGGTTCAAGGTTTTATCCACAGCCGTTAATCACATGAAAGCAGATATTAAAGGAGCATTAGCCAGGCCAGCTGCTGCACCATGTCCTGGGCCATTACGGGGATTACCCTGGACTGCGCCCTGCCTGCCTCGTCCCTGGGTTGCAGGGCGTTGTGCAGCCTGGGAGGAGAGATCGGGGGCTGGGGCTGGGGGTGGGGGAGGGGTGCAGGCAGTTCCACGACCCCCAAGGGTGCCTGGGCCTCCAAGCTACACACAAACTCCTGCTCCCCTGCCCTCTCCGTGGTCCTCTGTCCTCCTGGCTCCCTGCAGTGAGTTACTGCTCCCAGCCTGGTAACTGCAGTGAAGGTATGCCAGGGGCTCCACAGGCAGTGGCAAATATTCAGGTGCCCCAGTAGGCTCTAGGAGCAGAAAGGAAAGGCACACTTTGCACCTGAGGAGCCAAGAGGAGGAATGCCAGTAGGTGGCTGCTCCGTGAGCAGAGTCGTGGGCAGCAAGTTCAGCCACAGGCCCTTGGCATGGCCTTGAAGCAGCCTGGGCAGGTGCTTCTCAGCCCAGCCCATGGTGACTCCCGAGGGCACCCTGCATGGGGGGTTAGCTGATTCAGTGCTTCTGTGGCCACTGGGTCCTGCCAAGTCCCAGCTGGTAAATAGTCAGGCACATTTTCTTTTACTGACTCCCCAGTAAGCCCTAACTGATACTGTAATGGAGGGGCCACCGGTTACCCAGCCGGGCACACGCCCCCACTGTTCCAGCTGATGCTCCTCTTGCTATCAACCATGATTACCAGTATTATGAAGCGTTTGGCTTCAGAGGGCCCCAGGGAGTGGGCAGCTGCCCTCGGCAGAATCCCCTTCCACGTGGAGACCTCTGTCCTCGTTACCCTGAGCGGCTCCCGGTGGCTCACGCGCAGTGGGCCAGGAACTCGAGTGCACATGCGTGTTGCTCAGTTTTCATTTCAGAGCTGCTCGGATAGTCTCCTTAACCAAGGTGGGGATTTGCAGAGCTGAGAATTAGGCTGCAATCAGGCAAACGGAAAGAAAAGAACACCAATGGGTAGGATGCAAAGGCCGGCCCCACGGAGGGCTTCCTTTCCCTTGGCGGGGCCTCGAAGACCAGGGAAGTGGCTCATTCATTCTTTAGTGTTTGCGGCGCTGGGACACGAGGTAGGCAGAGGCCTGCTCTAGGGAGCTGTTGCTCCAGACTGAGAACAGACAAACACATACAGCTGTCATATGAAGTACTGAGTAGAGCAGGGAGGAGAAGCTAAGGGGGATGCGGGCTGGGGGTGTAGCTGTCTCAGATGGGGGTGGCCCCAGGAAGGGTGGCAGTGAGCCCCACTGCTATCTGCTCAGGGCATGTCCCGGAGAGAGAGCGGCTGGTGCAGAGCCCTCAGGTGGTGCCTCAGATGGACAGGAACAGGGCTGTCATGGGGCTGGGGTGCTGGGGAGGGACAGGAACGGGCCTCGCAGGATGGGGTGGGCCCAGCTGAGTTCAGCAGGTTACCCCTTTCTGGGCCTCAATTTCCTCAAATGAAGGGATGGGGCTGGTTCTAAGCATCTGAAATGCACTCATGTCCCAACACACAGAGAAGCCCGGTACAGATGACCGCATCTTTAGAAGCAAGCACTGACTGGTACCCTAGATATGCCTACACACCCTGTATACACACACATCAGAACGCATTCACTTGAGCCCAGAGAGAGGGATGGCAGGCTCCACAGCACACAACTAAGTGGGCAGGGGAGCGGTGGGGGGAGGGGGCGAAGAGCCCCCTATTCGCACATACATATGGATGAAATACCCAGAAATGCAAGACAGAGTTGGCTGGCGATCTGCTGATTTTTAGGGGTACCCCCAAAAGAGTGAGTGGAACACTAATTTGCAGAGGGACGGGAATGATGATCTTCTGTCGCAGTCAAGACAAGTCCTCCGACTGGGGGACTCGATGCCCTTCTGCCCCACTCTGTGTATACACACGGCCGTCTGTGTGCGTAGCAGCCATAAGCAAGGTGTGGCCTGTGGGGCGTCGCCCCTTCCTGGTTATCCTGAGGGCTCGTGGCGCTTCCTCTGGACGTGCGCGGATGTGAACTCTGTGGGGTGTCGCATCTCCGTGTGCGTCTCCCACCCTGGCAGCCCCTGCCACGCTTGCTGTCTGTGCACGAGGACGGTCGTCCACCGGAGAACAGGCGTTACCGCACATTTACAATTATGCATTTGAAGCACTGTATTGTTCAAAGAAGCATTTCTTCCAAGCCTGTGGAATGTGAAATCCAGCCGAACCCAGTAACAATTCGCCCAACCTCCTCCTTCTCCCCAAATCTCAAAGCTCAGCCTTCCTGGCCAATCTCCCTTTTACAATTGAATCAATAAACTTCATAATAGGTCAAAAACAATTGCAGTAAAGGGATGTTCGGTGGCCTCCAGAGCTGGGGGCCTGCAGTACCTTCTCCCGCTCCACCTGGTCCTGCAGTGCCCCGTCCCCATTGCTCCTCCTCCTCTGCCCCTACTGTGCTTCTGCCCCTCTCAATTCTCCTCCTATTGGCCGGACACACTTCTGTGTTGGCTGTTCCCTCTGCCTGAATACTCTTCCCACAGTCATCTGGGTGGCTTCCTCCCTCCCCTCCTTCAGGTCTTTGCTCTCTGCCTCCTTCCCTGGGGCCAAAGTCCAGTGGCAACCCTTTCCCTGAGGTTCCAGACCCCCTGCTGTCCACTATTCTCCTTGGCAGTGTCCATTGTCTGGTTGACCCTCCCGGAAAGGACGTCTGCCTGTGATGACAGTGTTGTTTTCTGATTTGTTGTCACCAGATCCCCAGCTCCAAGAACACTGCCCAGTACAGGGCAGTTCTCAGTGTGCGTGCTGGGTGAACGATGGTATGCATTCGGGGTTTCCTTCTGCTGTTGTTGTTGTTGTGTTTGGATTTGTTTTTATTAAAACCGCATGATGGGTTTGGAGAGAGAAACAAGGAAGGTGCCACATTTCCCACCAACAACTTACTGGCTAATGGTAGGATTTTGTTTGCCTTTCAGTCAGCAGTCAAAAAATGAAAACTGTGACCGATTAGATTTGTTTTCTTTATGGCATAAAATATGTAGAAAGTAAGGCACATGCGAGGCCAATTCTTTTTACTGATAAGAGACTGAGGCCCAGAGAGGTTGAGTGGCTTCCCCGTGGTCACACAGCTGAGCTGGGAGTTGGATTGAAGATTTCCTTCTCAGCTTTTTTCCATCCCCACACTCCAAACTGCTCTCAGATTGGCGGCTGGTGCAGTCCCTGAGCTGAGAACGGGGGGCGCCAGCATGGTGGTGAGCTCACACGCAGACCGTATGACGCTGCTTACGGTCACACGGGCCTTCACTAGATATTTATCTGCGCTCACGTGAGTAACTCTCTGAGGACACAAATGGACTGATGTGGAAAACAACAATACCTTCCTCAGAACACTCCTGGGGAGGGAGCTTCTTTGTAAAAGGGGCAAGAAAGAGGGGTCAAGACCCCACCAGGGAGGACTGGCTGCCGAGCTGCCTTCTAGAGACAGTGGGCCTGGTTAATGGCCTTGGCTTATGGTGTCTGACCTCCTGGGTGCTAGAGGGTTGTTGCCCCGGGCTACGGTGCTGGCAGACTTGCTAGGACCCTTGAAAGAAATGATAGAGTGGCCAGAAGCAGGAGGAGGGTCAGAGATCGCCAAGGCCGTCGACTGAGTCCTCAGTATTCACCAAGAGCTTTATAATATGTCCTTGGGGAGAAGGGGGGCAGCCCAGGCCAACCCTAGGGTCCAACAAAATACGAAGCCACAAGGTGCTTTCCCCATTCAAAGATCATCAGAAGCAATGGGTCCAACAGTGATTGTAAGGGCAGCAGAACCCTGGCCTCCGGATCTTTCCAAATGCTGGTGAAACAATGAGAGCCGACTAATAAGCCCCAGCGAGCGTGACGTCCTGGACAGACCCTCTAGCTGTGGCCAGCAGCTCTGGACCTAGGGGTGGCCCGCTCAGACTCAACTGCACCTCATGTGCAAGAAACGAACGCAGCCAGGAGCCTGTGCATTTCAGTGCGTCAGGGTCTCCAAAGCCAAGAGGGAAGGTAAATCCTCTTAGACGTCTCCCAGGCCCCCCACAGGGCAATAGAAAGACAAAAGAGCAGCTGGTGAGGGCTGTCCTTGTGTAAGTTTCGGAAGCCAGTCCTATGTCATCCAGCCCAGGGAAGGAGCGCTCCCTGCCCCCCCACGCCCACCCCGGGGCTTGATGCTGGTACAGGAGACTAATCATCTCACCTCTAGGAACAAAGGTTACCCTGCTCCCCAGAAACCTCTGAGGAGTGGGGAGGTGTCTGTGTGGTTTACCAGTACACAGATATGGCCCTGGCGTGATCTCAGAGGTCAGCTATAAGATAGCTGGGCAGCCTGAGGATCCCTGAGGCTTTCTGAGCTGGGAGCCCAGGGCGAGCACCCCAGAGTCTCCAGCTTTCCCTCCTCGTGGTCCTGGGGGTAGCTGGCATGCGCCCTGCATGCCACAGCTAGAAAGGGCACCAACCCTGCATATACACCCCCTTCTGGGGGGGGGGAGGACAATGCCTGGGGCTGAGATGTGGACCTGCACGTGAAAATGGCATGCATACGGAGATGCTGGGAAAGCGCTTAGCCAAAGGGCCACCATCAAAGTTCTGCCTGGGAGGGAAGGGTCATGGACATGGGCAAGCACCAGTTCCTGGATGAGAGCTGGAGAAACCAGCAGGAAGCAGATCGCAACATTTGCTGGGTCTGCTCCTGAAATGGGGACAAAAAGGGAGGAGGGGAACGAAGGGAGGGGCCAGGGTCAGACCAGAGGACAGACCCTCTGCCTCGGGGCTCTGGCACACCCTGGCAGACACAGAAGCTTCCAGGTGCCCGGCTGCATGGGTACAACTGTAGCTCCCAAGGATCTCGGGGCTGCGTGGAAAAGCACATGAGCAGAGGGACACCAGAGGCCCCTGCTGGCTTTGGGGCAGGGATGCGTGGGAGAAGGTGGCTTTTAGAAATCCCTGCCAGCCATGAGAGTTTACTCCAGTCTCTGAGCGGTCATATCTAGCTATATGCACAAGTTACATCATGTGTAACCCCAAGAAGATAGCATTCCAGCTTAGATAAAGTGGGGCGAGGTTATTCCAAGATTTCATAAGGATTTCAGTAGTAATTCACTGGCTCTGTGTGCTGTAGCATATGCATTAGGACCAAACACTGTTCTCGTGAGACTTTGAGAATAAACTGAGAGCCGCACACAGCCCCATGGGTCTACAGGCTACTGAGGCTGGTCATAGGCATCTTTAAAATCTCTCTTCCCTCCTGACAAGGTTCTGCCAAGTCCATTGATTCTGAAACTTGAAAATATTCTGTTGGTGGACATAACAGCAAAATCTACTTTTCTTCTTTCTTTAACAAACATTTCAATATTCTATGATTATAGATTATAGCATCCCAGGGCCTGGGCAGGTAAAGATTGCACAGAAAGTTAGGAATGAGGTGGATTTTCCATTTCATCCACAGGTGCTAACTCACAGCCCTGCTTTTCCCATAGCCTAAAGAGGCATTTCAGAGCTGGGCTCCAGAAATGGTGACCCATTTTACCTGGAAAGGTTTCTGTGGGGATCTCTGGGTTAAATGGAGGTAGCTTTTCTGCAGGACTTATCAGAGCCTTTAATAGACTGATATGCATTGTGAATCTCTGAAAGGGCCCTCTGTGGTCCCTCTGGTTTGGGTCTCAACATGCCCAAAGACTGGTGTTTCCAGGGTTACTTGGTGTTAGACTTTGGAGGGTCCTCCTGGGAATCCAGAAGCAGGAGGATGTCTCAGTTGCTTATAGCCGCTCCCACCCGACTAGCTAGAGATTTCCACTCAAGCCTATATCCTCTTTCCCTCATTCTCGGGCTCACGGAACAAAGCAACCAAATGTTTCACAACCTTCTTGGCCAGAGTCCTCCCCAGAATTTACAGGGTTGCCTTCTGCCCTTTGTTGTCTCTTTTCAAGAGTTTCCCCTTGCGTCCTTCGGCCGGGGGGGATGGCCTGCTCAAGATCATGTAGCACCTTGACACAGCAGTTCTCCTGAGTATTTACTCCAAGGAAGGTGTGGAGGCTGTGTTGGCGTCTCAGAGGCCTGGGGGCTCTGGACGGGTGTTGGCCTGGGCCAGCAAGCAGCACAGACCAGCGCCGTGGTGTCTCAGCCCTGACCAGACCCGGCTGTCAGCCTGTGGGCCCCTAGGGCTGTCAAGCTCCCTCACCCCCTCACCCCTCTCCACCCTGCTCCCCCCTCTAGCTGGCTATTTTTCCCCACGACCTACTCCTTCATACATAGACCCCAGAGGCGGCATCCCACGTCCGACCTCACATCTTCCTTGCTGTCTCCTCCCTCGCCCCCTTCCCTGGTGCTTCAAGGGGCAGGGTCTTTGGGGAAACACCACTAACCCAGTTCCTGCCCTGCCTCCCACCTGCTGGCCTAGTCTGAGGCCTCTGCCCCTCAGAGCAGAGGAACCAGCTAAATATACTTTCTGCCACTGGGCTAAAAGTGGAGACTATGGAACAGGAAGGAATCTGAGAGGTTGCTGGCTCCTATAGGTAGGGAATGACATACCAAGTCCCAGAGAGGGGCTGGATAAACAGGCCCAAGGAAGACAGTCGTCATGTGGGTGAATGGAGTGTTTGTGTCCCATGTCCTGTCCTTAAGCTGGGGACCCTCTGTGGCACGCCCCCAACTCAACTCAAGGGCCCTTGACCACAGCACTCGGGCCCCATGCCGCTTCTCCCAGAGACCTCTTGCCTAGAGAATGCTTCTCAGACACGGGCATGGGGTCTGGGGCCAGTTCTTAGGTCGGGGTGCCCCTCCCCCCTCCGCAGAGCTCTGTGTTCACACAGTTCTGAGGCTGGTGGGTCAGGCCCGGCTGCCGGAGCTCTTCCAGGACTTGGTACAGAGCGCTCTGCAGGGCCCCTGGAATGAGGCTCCTTTTTAAGAGACCAACCACAGCAGAGCCAGGATGGAGGCTCCTCGGGCCAGCCTCTCACCTCGGAAAACCTTCCTGGGCTTGGAAGCAGACCGGAGCCCCTGTTCCATGGGGAGGGGAAGTGCAGCGTGCCTGCTCCCTCACACTCAAAGTGTGTTCTGAGCGCAGAGGCTGCAGACAGCGAGCCAAGGGGCCCTGTCCAGAGAATGCAGCACACAGGGGCCAAGGTTCAGACACAAGCGTAGTAATTTGAAGGAATCCATGGATGTCTGTGGAACTTAATAAATAAAAAGACAATCCTAGGGCTTGGATTTTGTACACCTTTTGAGAACTTCATGTTTTAGTCATTCTTTTTTATTGCATTCCTGAAAGTATCGGTCTTCGATGCACTAACAAGTTAATAAGACAGCACCTGGCCCGGAACCCGGGCAGAGTTCGGACTTTACTCCACATGTGATAGTGAAGTAGAGAGAGAGAGAGAGAGAGACAGGTGGCAGATGCAGGGCAATCTGTTCCCTTCGTCCCAAAGAACAAGGAAATGAGGCTGCCTGGGTCTGCTCCTTCCTCGGAATGCAAATTGCCTTGGATTTACACATGGAATTCTGCATTCGAGTGGGTTCCCCACACAGGCTATGTGTGAGTTTCCGCGGGACTGGCCTAGCTTCCAGCAACGTCGTCAGGAGGTGCGATGACCCTGCCTCATGGAGAGTTGGACCTGGTCCTAGTGAGGAAGGTTGTCCAGGTAAGACCCCCCCCCTCCACGCCCCGTCCAGCCCCCTGAGCTGGGCTCTGAAGGATGCCAGGGCTGCGGAGGGCGAGCTTGGTGGACTGAGCCCTGCCTGAAGCTATAGAACAAACTGACGGACTGAGAGGAGGGAACTCAGATCACCCACGGCTGCCTCGCCAACGCCTTTCTCTGTAGGACTTTCTAATTTTCTAATATTCTAAGGCTTTCATCTTAGTGAGAATTCAGCCTCGTCTTAGTGAGAATTCAGCCTCTGTAGAAGGAGCTGGGGCGGTCCCCCATGGCAGGACAGTAAGGTTTACCCTCACTCTGCCCCTGGCTTACTTTAAAAGTACTAAAACAAACAAAAAAAAAATTAAAAAAAAAAAAATAAAAGTACTAAAACATGGGGACGCCTGGGTGGCGCAGTTGGTTAAACGACTGCCTCCGGCTCAGGGCGTGATCCTGGAGTCCCGGGATCGAGTCCCACATCAGGCTCCCAGCTCCATGGGGAGTCTGCTTCTCCCTCTGACCTTCTCCTCGCTCATGCTCTCTCTCACTGTCTCTCTCTCTCTCAAATAAATAAAATAAAATCTTAAAAAAAAAAAAAAAGTACTAAAACATGTTGGGGGTACCTGGGTGGCTTAGTTGGTTAAGCTTCTGCCTTTGGCTCAGCATGATCCTGGGGTCCTGGGATGGAGCCCCATGTTGGGCTCCCTGCTCAGCAGGGAGCCTGCCTCTCCCTCTCCCTCTGCCCCTCCCCCTGCTTGGGCTCTCTCTCAAATAAGTAGATAAAATCTTAAAAAATGAAAGTATTAAAATATGTTTAAGTTACAAGAACATTCTTTTGTTTTCAAAATCAGCAACAAGACTCTGCCACAGGAAGGTGAAGCCCCACAATTCTGTTGTCACCGATGTTGTGACTTTCCGCGTGGCCTTCATGTTTTCTTCGGTGTTTAAGAGGAAGGAGAGAGACACAGAGAGAGCGAGAGAGCACAAGCATGTTGGAGATACAGCTTAGAGCGAACTACCTCTTCTCTGAGGGAATGTATGCATGTGTGCAGGATTTTTTTGCCTGTTTTAGATTTTCTATAAATAGTGCACTTCCGGGGGTCGATTTTTTCTTCAACACGGTATCCATGTTGATACAGGTGGCTGGGGTCCTTTGTGTTAAGTGCTGTGTAGTATTCCATCGCTTGAATAAACAAAAGCTGACCTAGACCCTTATACACTGGTTTTTTATAGCATATAATACTGACATGAGCATTTGTGTACATTTCACTGCACACCTGTACTTGAATTTTTCGAGGTAGACGCTAGGGTATAATTGCTGGGCTGTGCGATTATCCATTTTGCTTAAGACCATGACCATGGACTCCAAATTTTATCTTTCAGCAAAGTAAGAGGTAGACAGGCATGAAAGCACTACACAAGGAATCACGGTCACATTTTCCACCTCCCACAAGAACACTGGAGGCTTTTCCTGAAAGAGCGACTATTTTTGCCAGCAGGATGGAGCTCCAGGAACCTCAAAGACCACTGGCTTCGTTGGTTCAGGACGCCATGCTGGGCATTCCCGTCTCAGACCAAAGGAAGACTTTCAGAGGTGGGAAGAGGCGACCAAGGGCCAAATCTACCTTTGACGCCTAAAGGTCCAGACAACTTGACCCTTGGAAAGCTTATGTAACAGGTAGCTTGTGTTGGGTTTTTCCCACGGGAGCAGCTGGTGTGTTTCAGCAAACACTGGGCGGACAGATGTGGCTTTCGGTTAGGAAACAGGGAACAGCACCGAGCTAGTGACATCAAAGAGAGTCAAGTATGCAAGAAAACAGAGTGCAAACAGTCGGCTTTCTGCCCCCGTGATTTTGTGGATGATTCCTAGCACCTCCTTAAAGCATAGCTTCCTTAAAAGCCATGGGTATTGTCTTCCCTTCTTGCATTAGTCATTTTGCTTCTTAGCTTGAGGGCTGGCTATAAATAGACCTCGGGGCAAACTATGCCATTAAGACTTTTAACTATGTGCAGCTTTTGTAGGAATTTGGCAGAGATGCCTCGGAAGGAGTGGGGGTTGGGCGGCTGTCGTCATCCCTGTCTTTAGACTCGTAATTTACAGTGGGCCGTCCTGGAGGAACGGTTGTGAGTCTATCTATAAAGGGGATGCCGTTTTTCAATCTTCATCAGAGTTTAAGTGCTTTTCCTGCCCTCCTCTTTTGTTGAATTCCCTGCTCCCAGACCCTACCAATTGCAGTTTCTGCAGCCCCACACATAAGGCGGGATACCAGGCACAGGTTAATAGGGGACTTGAAGTTTAAGAACAACAAAAGCTTGTTCCTTTTCACACTTGATCAGAAAGAACAGTGTGGGGGCGCCTGGGTGGCTCAGTGGGTTAAGCCTCTGCCTTCCGCTCAGGTCATGATCCCAGGGTCCTAGGATCGAGCCCCGCATCGGGCTCTCTGCTCGGCAGGGAGCCTGCTTTCTCCTCTCTCTCTGCCTGCCTCTCTGTCTACTTGTGATTTCTGTCTGTCAAATAAACAAATAAGTCTTTAAAAAAAGAAAGAAAGAACAGTGTGGGCCGGCTCTGTTTAAAGAGGAGGGGTCCCGTGGAGCCGTACGGTTCCACCAAACGCTGCAGTGGATTTGCAAATAGTAAATCACGCAAGACAAGAGTGTGGGCTGTCTCTGAAAACCATGACGACTCTCACCTGAGCACGTCCATGAACATATAGACCAATGCCCCCACTGAGCCCCCAAAGGATGCGTCTTTCCTATTCTTGAAACAGAGGTGAGTTTTAACTCGTTATTTAAAAAGAAAGACTTTCAGAGCACCTGGGTGGCTCCGGGGTTGAGTGTCTGCCTTTGGCTCAGGTCATGATCCCAGCGTCCTGGGATCAAGCCCCGCATCGGGCTCTCTGCTTGGACAGGAAGCCTGCTTCTCCCTCTCCCACTCCCCCTGCTTGTGTTCCCTCTCTCGCTGTGTCTCTCTCTGTCAAATAAATAAATAAAATCTTCTAAAAAAAATTTAAAAAATTAAAAGAAAGACTATCATCTTACCTATTTTCATTTTCAGGCTCTGGGATGTCAGAGACTCACAGTACCTGTGGCCCAACAGCTACGCCAACCTCCCCTCCCACCACGGCCATCTATAGACGGTGAGCTGTATGCCTGCAGGTGGCAAGCTGTTCCCACGTGGTGTCCCCTCTGTGTCCTGCCCAGGTAAGTGACCTTTCCCAGGGCAATCACCGGCCTCACTCTTTTTCCTGGCTTCCACCCCAGCTCCTGGAGCTCTGCCTGGCACCTCGCGGCTGCTCAGGGAGTGAAATTTGTCCTCTCTGCCCACACAGAGCTCCTACTTCTGTTCCTGCCTTGTGCGCAGTAGACAGCACCCAGGAGAAGCAGAGATCCTCTCTGAGTCCCGTGGGCTGAGCACCGGAGGCCTCCAGTGCGGCCTGGGCGAGGCATTTGGCTGGCCCTCACAAGCCCTCTGAGCGCCCAACAGGGCAGAAGGGTGAGGCAGTGACCAGTCCAGGACACCTGCACTCAGAGGGTCAACTACAGCGGAGAGCAGGCTGCATCAGAAGGTGAATGCCCTGGGTGCTCAGGGCCACATTCCACTCGGATGGAAAAAGTACAACACCTAGGGTTCAAATCAGCACATATTTGGCAAGGCCAAATGACAGGGGCCATGGGGAGGAGTCAGGAGAAGGGTTGGGGGGGATGGGGTCAGGCCTTGCGACAACTTCCTCAAAGCCTGCTCAGAGTCCTGGGAGCCACCAGCCCTCCCCAGTTCCTCGGAGATGCTTCTGATCCTTACTGAGGGTCCCCGCAGCCCCCTCCGGTGCCCCCACAAACAGGTGATGAGGAACAAAGGGTAAAGGGGTGGCATCAGCACAGGGGAAGTGACTTGAAGCCTCACAGCTGCTGAGGCAGTGGGGGCAGCTGTGGGGCACCCCATTGGCACAGCTCGCACCCCCAAAGGCCTCCTGGGTGCCTTGGGCTGTGTACATGAGGTGGGAGCAGCGAGGAGGGGACAGGAAAGGGAAGCCAGCTCCCCAGAAGGAGTCCTGATACCAGAGCTCTGAACACCCAGCACCCCATTCCCAGCGCAGTCTACGGAGGACAGAGCCCACTGTCCAGCCTTCCAGTCGGTGCTGCTGGAGACCAGTGTCCCTCTGGACTTCCGTCCATCTGCCAGGCAAAGCTCGCTCACCTTCTGTGACCCCGATGTGGAGCTCTTGAGGGAGCCCCTCTTGAAGGAGCTGCTCATCTTCCTCAGGGAGCCCATGAGCCGGCCTCCTGTGTCCCTGGACGGGCAAGGGCAGAGCGCCGGCAGCCGCAGCCCCACAGGGCCCGGCCAGGGGATCGGAGTCTGGGGCGCGGCCGGCCGTCGGCTGGGCCAGCCAAGAGGTGCCTATGTTGGTTCGAGCCGCTCCTCCTGCCCAACTCGTGCCCCTGGGCTCTCCTAGGCCCTTCTATAACATCTGGAATCAGGCTTAATCCCTCCATCTCCCACGGTTTATGGGGGCAGATTTAGCAAATGGTGATTGAAAGTAAATCTCCTTTGAGACAGTGGTGGCTGCAAAGGGTAGTCAAATGGGAAGGATTTGGGCATTCGGAAAGGCACATTTCGAGAGCAGAGCCCCACAGCTGGCGTCTTAGCCCCCTGGGAGAGCAGCACGTAGACTCGCAGAGGCCCTGGGTCCACTTGAGCACACTCCTGAGTCCGGGAGCAAAATCGGCACCAAAGCCCCGGCTCATCGGGTCACGACTCCTTCCCCCAGGCTGTCCGTGTATACGGCCTCCCTGGTTAGTAGGTGTCTCGTGTCGCTCCTGTGTTGGATGGCCTGTCAGCTCCGTGCAGACATTCTCCGACTGTTCCGTGTGTGCAGCTCTGTCATTTCTGTTTCCAGAGTGTCTGCCTCTCCCCGCTGTGAAAGGATTCCCTTCCTTCAGGGGGGTGGGGTTCGAGGTCCTGGCCTGCTGCTCTGTTGTAGGCACATGACAAGTGCTCCCTGAAGGGCTGCTCTGTGCGACACTGCTCCCCGTCCTCACGCGTCGATGCCGAGCCTGCCATCGCTGCTACCCAGCTTCCTGCCTCTTTCGTGGGTGAGCGTCACCTGCAACCTGCAAGACTGGGTGGTCCGGCCTCTTGCACCCAAAGACGGAGTCTCAGAGAGAACAGTGATGCATTCCCAAGGTCATGTGTGAATTTTGTTAAGGACACACAGGCTCTGAGTCAATCAAACAAAAGAGAAGCTACTGGAGTCCCCCTGGTTTTCTGGCTTCTTGCCCCAGGAGGCCATATGGCCCCAGATGCACCATCGGCACCTATCGGGGTCTGGCTTAGGGCCTCCTGGAGTCCCAGCTCTGGCCTCTCTCCAACATAGCCCTTGCCCCTCGCACAGCTGGGCCAGCCCTCTGCTCCCACCCTCCACCTCTTGCCCCCTCTCAATCATTCAACTGATGTTGTCTGAGCCTCTACCATGGGCTGCGTACTGTGCACACCAGATGCCGGAGACACAGCAGTGAACAGGCAGGGGAGAGACCCTGCGCTCCTAGAGCTGTCCTCCTGGGAGGGGAGGCAGACACAGTAAGCATCAGGGAGCAAAATAGAACAGGGAGAAGGGGTAGGGTGGGGGACTTCATTTTGTCCAGCCCATGATTTGCCCAGCCCATGATCTGATAGGCAGTAGTTTTAGATAAAGCTTATATATATACACACACATATAAAGTATATTTATGGATATTTTCAACATATATATATTTAAAGTGAAGGGGGAGGTGCAGGGCGAGAGAGAGAATCTGAAGCAGACTCCACTGGGTGCAGAGCCTGACACGGGGCTCGATCCCATGACCCTGAGATCATGTTCTGAGCTGAACCAAGAGTCGGACACTCAACTGACTGAGCCACCCAGGCGTCCCCCTGACATGCAGTTTTAAGGGACCATCGTGGTCCTTGGGGTCACTAGCCAGGGGTGCAAGGGCAGAAGCAGGGAGCCCAGCCAGTGGGATGGTGGCCACAGAGGTACACGTGCTGACCCTGGGGAGACAGTGCAGGTAAGACCTACAGGATGTGCTGTAGGACAGGATGTGAAGATGGGGACAGAAGTCAGGGCAGTGCAAGGCTTTGGGCCAGGGCTGCTGGGAGAGTCGGGATGTCTGGACTGAGGTGGGAAACCTGACGGTGGAGCTGATTAGGGGAGAGCATCCTTGCCGCTAAACCTGACCGGGGAAGGACTGGAGGCCGCTTCCCCACGTTGTCTTACTTTGTCCTCATCCATAGGCAAATCCTCAACGCCCTGATCATGGGATCTGGCAACCCGGTTGATACATTCCCCAGGCCTATGCTGCCCACTCCTCCCTTCAACCTCCAGCTCCAGGGAGGTTCATCCTGGTCCTCAGCTTCCATCCTGTAGGATAATCCCCAAAGCGTGCCCTGGAACCCTGGCCACCCAGAGGGGCTCTGCACCTTGTGCCCAGCTTCCCGGCTGACTCCCCATTTGCACAGCTCCAAGATAGGCAGCTCAGCCCAGTGTCTCCCCTGCGGCTCTCAGATCGATCTCTCTTCCTCCAGGTTCCCCGCCCAGTGATGGCCCCTCACCAGCAAGATCCAAAGCCAGACATCTGGGATGCCTTCGTTCCCTGGGGCCCCATACTGTGGTCTCTTGGACACGTGTGGTCCAAACTCCACGTGGCCTCACGTGGCAAACAGCCCCTCTTGGGTCTCTTGGGTCACTCCTGCCCCCACTTCCATCCACACCTATGCGAAAAAGAGTAATCTTTTAAAAATGCAGATCTGGTCATGTAATGCTTCTGCTTAAAGCCCCTCAGAGCTTAGGACTGACCCAAATCCTCGCTGGCCTGTATGGGGCTGCCTCTAACTGCCTCCCTGCTCACTCACGGCCCCCCAGTCTCACCTTTATGTTCCAGGAATCTGTGGGCAGAGCTGCTGAGCGGAGGGTGGGGACAAGTGGGTTTGGTTCAGAAAGAGTGAGCCTTCATGATGGGTGTCTTCAATTTCTTTCCTGAAGACACGATCCCTGCCCTCAAGGAGTTTGCCTTCTTGCCAGCAGGGAAGTAAATGGAAAGATTTACCAGGCAGAATAAAATCCCTGCTCTGATAGACCTTCCTGCCAAATCGATGGTCATGCGTACCCGGTCCTTGTGTTGGAAAGACGCCTGAAACAAACCAGGGACTGAGAGGAACAGTGTAATGGATCAGCAATGTCTGCTGTGTTCGCACCTGTTCATCTGGGTGTCTGGCGTTAGCAGCAGCCTCTAAGTTTCAGGACATCATTCGTGTGTCCGAATCCCTTTATCTCTGTGTCTTTCTATCGCTCTATTATTTTCTATCTCTGTGTCTTTCTATTACTTTCTCTTTTATGCTTCTCTGTTCCTTCTCCTTCTCTAGATTATTTTAGTTTGTTCCTTAAAAGCGTATACATTAGTTTGTCAGGATGTGTAGAAGGTCTTTGCCGGCTTGGGACCAATGAAGAGAAAGGTCTCATTGCAGAAGCACCAGGAGCGAGCTGGAGGCTGGGAGAGCTTGGCAGGAGGGTTCTCCCCGCAGGGCAGAGCTCAGGCTGCACCGGAAGGTGAAAGCCCTGGGAACGCCCTGCCAACACTGAGAGCATGAGCGCTCAGGCCATTAACTGTGCCATTAGAAACCTGCGTTCGCTGAGTGTCTCCAGACCCCAAAGAGTGGAAAGAATTAACTTCACGCTAAGCCCAAATGTTATTATTTCAGCCCCATTCCCCAGGCTTAAACGTGCTGCATTTTGGAGCATCCTAAATCAGGATTAAAGGCAAGCATGTGGGGCCAGGCCAGAGCTGAGCGCCTAAATGAAAGCTGGGGATCATCACCTGTACCAGAGAGTGGCCTGAAGGGACAGGAGAGGCTTCGGTCATCCCGGGCGCATCTGGCCACCCACTTGCCCCTGGCATAGGACCAGAGACAGGTGTCCCTGCTCAGAGTGCCTTGCCTGCTCCGTGCCAGCCAACCTGGGGTCAACCCACCTGGTAGCGTGGGGACTCTGGGCTCGTTGGTTTCCCATAGCCCGAAAAGCCCGAGTAGCCCCCAGTGGGAGTGAGAGGCCCTCAGAATATGCATGGAGGTCTCTTGTAAACTGTGCACCACTCCATAGTTTCAGGCTCATGAATCACTGCTACCATCAAGGCTTTGAGGCCGGCATGTGGCTGTCTCCACGGTGACAAGTGTTGGCCACTTCATTCTAACGTTTTCAACATTGATTTGTGGAGTGTGATGTTTGCAAAGAACAGAAGGTTTTGCTGGGTGCCTGTGGGGGTGGGAGTGTCCGTGGGAGCAGCAGACGCAAAGCTGGAACAGAACTCAGCACGGTGGTCCCCGGTCTACTCCCGGGCCTGGGAGGAAGGTGACGCGGAGCCAGGCAGGAGCCTGATGGCAGATCTGTACTGAACATGGACGAGGCCCCTGGACAGCCTCAGCAATGGGAGGGCAGGCCGATCGATCAAGGTCGTCGACAACAGCACTCTGCTGGGGCTGTGTGTGAATTCCCGGCCCAGAGAGGGGGTCAGGGTTCAAGTACATGGATGTATATTAATTGATTTTTTAAAAATTGGTTAATTCATTAATTAATATTTGTTAGTTAATTTGCCAATGAATTAACCGATCAATTCCAAACTGATAGTGGCACTTAGTCCCTGGGTGGTGGGAATCATACCTTCTCTTTCGTATCTTCCCGCTTTTAAGTTTTTCCAATAAATGTGGATTTTTTAAAAAGCAAAAACGCCTCATGAACCAGTAAATAATCAGAGAAAAAGAATTTCAGACGGAAAGAACTCCTGCCCCGAGCTGTATCCAGTGTTCACTAGTTTCCTGGAAATCCCACAAGAAATGTTTTCTGCACCTTCATAGCTTTCATTCCCTGATCTGCCCACACAGTCTCGGGAGCCGCTAGAGGACGTCAGCTTTTTTCACCTAACCTGATGTCTCGAACATCTTTCTCCCGTTAATCAGTGTAAGTGTACAATTCTCTGATTACTTGTTTGATTATCTATCTGCAAGGTAAACATCGGCGCTGTTGGGTTTATTGGCCTGTCCTTGCATATTTTGTAGATATTCCCAATCGCCCTTCAAAAGATTTTACTCATTCACACGACAGTGAATGAACACGATTTTCGAAAGACATCGTAAGTACCCTGTTGTATTGGTAAAGCTGGAAGACGCTTCTTCTGCCCTCTAGCTTCCTCCAGGGCCCGGCAGCTCTGGGTCACATCCGGTATCTCTGGTCCCAGGTCACTGTGCGCCCCATCCCCCACCCCAGCCCTCAGCCCTCAGCCCCAGGGACAGCCACCACTCCCTTCATGTCCTGGTGGATGGAATGCCATGTGCATATTGTTTCTCTTTCATGGGGTCATCAAGACCCAAGACCCAAGGGGGGATGTTTTGGGGGACTTCCACCCCCCCTTGGGGGGTGCTGTCTGGTGCAGAGAGTCCCGTCAGACAGAGGGTTACTCCTGAGAGTATGAGGAACGGCTCCAGAAAGGCACGGGTTCCTCAAAGCAAAGGCAGGGGCAAGACGGGTTTCAGTGTGAGGTACTGGGGGGTCGTGTTTAGAAGGAGGCGTCCCACTAAGTAATTGTAACCATGCCCCAGTACTGCAAACAACTGCATATATATATATATATATATATATATATATATAATCGTAAATATATATATTTACGATTTTATTTATTTCTTTATTTGAGAGAGACAGTGAGAGAGAGAGAGCACAAGCAGGGAGGAGGGGCAGAGGGAGAGGGAGAAACAGACTCCCCGGTGAGCAGGGAGCCCGATGAGGAGCTCAGTCCTAGGACCCTGAGATCATGACCTGAGCTGAAGGCAGATGCTTAATTGACTGAGGCACCCATCATCTATAAATATTTAAAAATTCATTTTCCTAAGATTTCTAGGCCGTGTCTAGGGTGGTGAGAGCAGGGAGTGCCCAAGAGGAAGCTTCAGATGGTGTTGCTGGCTCCTGAGGGCACAAACGTGGTTACTGAGTCCAGAATGAGGAGAGGTGGTCAGTTCTTAGGGGCAGGAGCACTGGTTCATTTGGCACAAGGGGGGCCGTGTCTGTCTGCGGGGACACAGCCGTCTAGAGAGCCGGGGGTTAGCTTCACTCCCACAGCTCTTCCTTCTCCCGGAACAGGCGCCCGACCAGGCCTTCCCTGGAAGCAGGAGACCTTTCCAGAACCACCCCACGCGTCTGTCAGCACGGGCTGCCACGGCAAATATCACAGACCACATGGCGTAAACGACAGAAATGTGGTTCTCCTCGTCCCGGACGGAGGCCACGGTCCCAGACCAGGGGGTCAGCAGGGGGGGCCCCTCCTAAGGCCTCATCCCTTGGCTTGCAGACTGTTGCCTTCTGATTGCTGGGCCTCCCCCGGGTGTCCTTCCGTATGCAAGCACCCCCGTGTCTCAGGGTGTGTTTGACTCTCCTCTTCTTACAAGGACCCCAATCAGATTGGATCGGCGCCTACCTTATGGGTCTCCTGTTAACTCCATCGTTCCTTTATGGGTCTCCTGTTAACTCGATCGATCCCTTATGGTCTCCTGTTAACTCGATCCATCCCTTCTTTAAAGGCCCCGTCTCTGAATACAGTTGAGTCCTGGGACCCTGGAGGTTAAAGCTTTGACATGAATTTTTAGGGGACACAAGGTCAGTCCTGAACACCCCCAGGGAGGGCCCCTCTCCTCGCTTAGCAGCCCTGTGTGTGTTCCTGTGGAGCCACATGTCCTGCCATGCCTCCAGCCCGGCTCTGCCGTGCTCCCTGCTTGCCACTCTGTCTCCCGAGTCCTCAGAGGGACGTGCATTGACCCCATGTGGCATCTTCTCCGGGGCACAGTCGTCTGGCCTAGGGCCGAGGGGAGCTCAGAACCAACGCTGTGTCCAGAGCGAGCAGGTGAATGAGTCCGTGGGTGGGAAGATCGCGCTCAGAATCGCATTTGCCTGGAAGGGCAAGCAGGGCCGGCAGGTGGGGCGGCAGCTGAGGAGGCCCAGCCTGCCGGTCACCCCAGCTCGGCAGGAGCCCTCCTTTGGGGGCAGAATAGCACCCGTGCAATTCCACGGTGTGGTTGAGCTTGTAAAACGTGAGAAGGAGCATGAAAATGCCAGCACCTCAGACGCACGCGTGTGGAAAGCGAGCGGGAAGGAGGCCACTCCTATCAGCTTTGAAAGCAGAGAATGTTTGGTCTGGCATCCACGGGAAGTCCTTCCGTTGGCAAAGGAGAGCCACGAAAGGAAAGGACAGGCTGGAAACTTAAGGCAGGCCCTGCCCAAGTCTGTTTCCAGCGGGGCCAGGTGACATGGGGATAGAGCCTGGGCCTGCCCGTGTGGGGATAGTCCCCGCGGGGCGCGGGGGGTGGACACCCAGGTAGTCACCGCTGGGGGCGGGGGGTGGACACCCGGGTTCTGCCGGCACAGAGGCTGAGATGGGTCAGTGGTGTGGGCTCTGCCTCCCCACCGTGGCCCGCGTGGTTCCCATTCACAGCCCGGCCCAGGACCTGCACTCCCCCAGGCCATGCCTGGCATCCAAGGAGCGGGACACTGGACATTGCCCTCTCCCCCTCACTGCAAGAGGGGGCGGACCTTGCACCTGCAACTTCCAGGTCAGGAGGCCAAGGTCAGGAGAAAGGCAATCCGTGCATCCTAGAGGCTGCTCCTGGGCCCATGCGGGTGTGGATGGAAGGCAAGGTGTTAAAATGATTCACGACTTTAACTCAAGGTGTTAAAATGATTCATGTGGGTTCACCGCGGTGGGAGGCTGGGCTATCGGGAGCAGCAGACCCCGTGTCCTCCTCACCTGAGACAGCACAGCCGACACCTGCTACGCCGCATTCCCATCTTGCTCAGTTTCCCGGGGCTCCCGTAGCAAAGCACCGCAACCTGGGCAGCTTAGACAGCAAATGTGTTGTCTTGACAGTTCTGGAGGCTGGAAGTTCAAGACCAGGGTGTCAGCAGGGTCCATTTCTTCTGGGACCTGGGAGGGAGAATCTGTTCCAGGCCTCGTTCCCAGCTTCTGTGGTTTGCTGGACGTCTTTGTGATTCTTTAATTTGTAGGAGCATCACCTCAGTCTCTCTGTTCATGTTCACATGACATTCTGTGTGTGTGCGTGTGTGTGTGTGTGTGTGTGTGTGTGTATGTGTGTTCCAATTTCCTTTCTTATAAGAACACCAGACACGCTGGACTGGGGCCCACTCCAGTGATCTCTTTTGCCCTGGATTCCAGGTCTGTTTGTGGGTTGATTAGCACCGGAGGTAATCCCAAAGGAAAGGACCATGTGGGGACTGACATTGCCATTGTCCTAAACACCTCATGTCCAAGAATATATCACATCACATCACATTATATATCATATCATGTCATATATCATATATCACATCATACCATATCATAAAGCATCTCAGATCACACCCTGCCGTATTTTCCTGCTCACACTAACCCACAAGGCTACTGTTTTAATTGCTTACCCGTTGCCATGGAGCGTGGCAAGGACTGTGGACACACCCCTCCTTATTCTCATAGGGAGCTAGAAAATAAGGCCAGCTACCACTGAGATCTCCCTTCCAGGCCCTCTGCCAGGACCCTTTGGCTGCCACTCAGGTGGGTGTGTGATGCTGTGGTAAAGCCCTGGGCAGGGGCTTGGGGATCTGGTTTGCTGGAGTGGACTCATCCTAAGCCACTCCCTCCCCACCCCCCACTCTCTCTTCTTGCTTTCTCACCCACAGCTGAGAATTCTGCAAGGCGCTTTTGTCACAGTCCTCCACCAGTCAGTGTATTCTCTTTCCTGCCCGTCCTGAGAGAGCCAAGGCCCCTGCGGTCCCAGGGACACTTGCAATGACACCCAGGTCTGCAACCTATCAGACCTGAGCAGTGTTGCTGCTCACCTCAGCCTCCCTTCCCTGTGTTTCTAGGTGTATCTATAAGGACAGGTCTGGGCTTAGTGAGGCCCAAAGCTTGTACAATTAGGGGGACCCTCTTGAAGGAAACGACTAAAAACTTCACAAATGCTTAATTAGGTGCAGGGTCTTGGTCGGGGCCGCACCGCAGAACGGCCTGCATTTGAGCTTCGTTGGTCCCAGAGAAAACCCACAGTTGTGGGCGTGGCCCCCAGTGCAAGGTGAATTTCCTGTACTTCCTCCCAAATTTGTTCTGGCAATGAACAAGCAACCTCTCTTCTTATTCCACCCATCAGTGAGTGTTCCCTGTGCACCTGCTGTGTGCTGTCGCAGACAGTGCTGGGGGATGGGCTCAAAAGTCTGAGAGGTGACCCACAGCCCCCAAGGGAGTCTCTGTTGCCTGGCAAGAGGGAACTGCAGGTCCCACTGAGTCAGGAAGTGCAGGGTCATCCAGCCGCCTGGTGACACTTGCAGTGATTCGGAAGGGCTCAGTCACCTCTCCTTGCTCCTGCTCCTTCCTGGGGTCTGCATAGTTAAAAACACAGCACTCTCCTTCCATGCAAAACCCTTGAAAACACCCCCTTTGAATTTTGACAGATCCTAGTAATTGTGTTCTATTAAGAAAGAGCAAGAAAGCTCATTTTCTCTTTTTTATTTTTTTTTAAATTAACATATAATGTATTATTTGTTTCAGGGGTACAGGTTTCTTCTTTATTTAAAAAAAAAAAAAACAGAACTTTAGTTCATTTATTTTTCTCACAATAGCACATCCCCTCCCCAGTGTCCGTCACCCAGCCACCGCATCCCTTCTATCCAGTTCTTTCTTTTTCAGATGATGTTTTAATGTATTTTCTTTAAGAAGGCTCTACGCCCAACGTGGGCTTGAACTCATGACCTCGAGATTGAAGTCACATGCTCTACCAACTGAGTCATCCAGGTGCCCTCAAAAAGCTCATTTTAAAGACATGGCATAATTTAAGTGACATCTGATTGTTGGCGCATTGTACCCTGTTCTGCATCGGGTGAGAAAATAGAATCCCAGAAGGTTCTTAAAATGGGCATTTTACAGAAGAAACTGTGCCCATAGGCTGTCTCCTTTGAACTCACTAAGGACCTCATGTGTGCCTGTGAGTACTCCAAATCTTCAAAACTTGGAACTTTAGAAACAGCATCGTGTCTTTGAAAGCATAGAAACCCAGAGAGAAAGAGAGAAAAGAAACCCAACTGCAAGCATGCCAGGAGCAGGGTTCTTCTTGGGCAATCAAGGTGGCCATTTTCTGAGCAAATGACCCAAGGGGAGCCATAATCTCTCCCTCCACAGAAGTAGCAAATGAGCCTTGAATTGGGGGCATCCATCATGGACTGATCCTGAGAGCTCCGCCTCCCTTGCCTCACGTGTACCTTCTGGCCCAGGGTAGCCCGTGGGTACCATCCCTCATGTGCAGAGGCTTGAAGTCCAGTGACACAGGTGTAGGTCTGAGCAGCAGACTTTAATCAGGGCCCAGGCTCAGCACCGATGCTCTGGGTTGGTGTTGTTTACAACCACCCCTGGCTTTTTCATGGGTCCTTGAACATGGCCAGCAGGAGCACTGGTGAGTTCCAGTTCCCAAACTGGGCCCCATATTCAGGGTATCTGGTTGCTCTTAGGGGTGACTTTACGGAGCAGGAAGAGGGATACCTACGTCTGAAATCTTTATATTCATCAGTTAGACCCACTGACGGCATTGAGAACAAAAAAAGGTAATTCTACTATTTTGGGAAGCAGTATTTGGTTGTGAACTTAGCCAATATTACCCTGGATAATTAGCCAGCTCTCCAATTACAATCCAGTGGCATTCCACACTTACTCAGCTGGTTACATAAAAGGGAATGAAGGCAAATACCAAAGTATGTAGAGAGACTCAATTTTTAATAATTTTAATTATAATGTAATGGCAGTGAAGTATACAGCCCAGCACTGGCATCTTATCCTGCTGTGAGCTTTCAATCCATTCTTATTGGCTCTCACAGTAACACCTGCACTGACACCCTGTTGTCTATACCTACAGCCTATGCCCTGCATCTACACTCTACTGTCTACACTGACTGTCTGGGTCCCACCATTTACACTCTACCATTTACACCTGCTGCCTATACCCTTACATCTACACTCTACATCTCCAACAAGATAGATTCAGATGGGGATCACTAGAACCAGTGTGGACCCCCCGGAGACCAGGCATGGAGCCGGAGGCTTCTGATCTGTGATTTCAGGGACCATGCCTGCCACCACCATAACATCCTTTGCAAGACACAAAGTGAGGTAGATGGGTGCGTGTCAGTCTGTACTGTGCATGTGAGTCTCCTGGGGATCTTCCTATTCAGTTTCTAATAAACTCCTGGGGATATCGATGCTATTGGTCTCTGGACCATATGTGAGGAGCAAGGAGCTATATGATTCTTTGGCCTGGAGGACACAAGACTGACTAAGTCATTAGACCCTAAGAGGGAAATTCAATGTCAGCTGCACAAACTGATAACCTTCCCCGCATTGCTCTCCTCTCTCTTTTTATAACAGAAGGGAGCAAACGTTTGGAGCAGCACATGCTCCCCTCCTAAGCGGGATGATGTGACAGAATCCTTTCTGGCCAATGAGATATAAAACAAGGAGAAGTCTCCTGGAGAGGGAGAATGTGGGCAGGGTCTCTTGCTTTCCAGATAAGGTGGCCCTTCTTCCTCTACTTCCTCTCCCCTTTTGTCCCCTAAAGCACACCCTCAAACTGCCACCTGAAGGCGGGGAAGCTAATTTTCAAATGTGAGAATCCAGTCCATTCACTAAATCTGGTGAGAACAAAGAATCATTGGGAGCCTGGGTCCCTGAGGCTGGCACAGAGCCACTATTTCCACCCAGACCATGTACCTCCAGGCTTCTACTTACTGAAAAAAGTATCCCCACTTGCCATGTCTGTTTTCCAGTTTTCTTTGATATGCAGGCTGTCAAATGCAATTCCAGTCGATAATCCCCATCTGGGATTTGCTTGACCAAATCTGAGGAAAATTTCTTCACAAAAGATGCTGTTACCCAATAGAGAATAAAGTCTACTAGAAGCACATAACATTGACTGTAAATGAGCCCCTGATCTTTCTCACTTAGTGATATTGATCTCAGCTTAAACTGAGACTTAATGAAAATGGGGAATTATATGAGAGTTGTAAAATGTACTCCATGGATAAAACACCTAATTACATGTGCAACTAAGAGACTTAAAAAACTGCATGGCGCCAAAGAGAGGGCAATAACTTGCCATGCAGAATCCATGTGCCAACGCTTCCTATATATTATCAGCAAGGCCTCTCAAGCGCCCTGGGAAGAAGGGCCGACTGTTGCTATTCAAAGATGAGGAACAGAGTAGCAGTCCACAAGGAAGCTGATGAACCTCCAGCTTCATGGCCTCTCCTGCCCATGACCCTCCCAAGGCCCTGGGAGGGCTCTAGCCCCATATTCCTTAGGATTTGTTTACTCAATCTACATAAGTGAGATATTTTGAAATTTTTTTTTCTTAAAGAATTTCTGGTTACCCTGGCTATGCAAAAGATTGCCCTGAAAGTTAGTGGCTTAAAACAATAATCAGACCCAGACTTCCTGTCTAGACAAGATGGTTTAAACTTCTGTCTCTCTTCCTCCTTACCAAGTACAATTATAAATGCCGGAAATAACACTAAAGAAAACCAAAGGATAATTCTGAATGGCTGTGAGATGAAAGTATATTGGTCAAAGGTCCCAGGATTGGACAAATTACAAAGGGGTGAGGCATCTTATGACCCTTTCTCCCAGTGGTTTTTGACCATTAACGTAGCAATAGCAAGTGACCCAGGTAGGCTCTTTTCTTCCTGGTCCAAACAGGAATTCCGGCAGCCAGTAGAAGGAGAGTCCAGCAGAATTGGAAGGGGGACTGATCAGAAGCTTAGATGATAATAAGTGGTCAGGAGAAGCACTCTTTTTCCCCCACCAGATCCAAGACTCCTGTCCTACACCTGGGGACCATGCAACCTAGAGGCATCATCAAAGAGGATCTCTCCATAACAAATACTCAGCTTGGGAAGCCTCTGTGTCTCTCCAAACTGAGACAGAGTGAAATACATTGGGCAGTAGATGGCATTGTTGAGGGGGAATCCAGGCATAAGGAATGTGCTGCCCAACCACCACAAATGTCCAGACCCGGTAACACTCCCTGCCCTACAGGTTGGAGACTCCCTTCCCTCATCTAGAGGCACCAGGTGGTCTGGTCTGAGGAAGTTCCTTCTGCCTCCTCCAGTAGCACCAGTAGGGACCAGTAAGAGCCCAGCCACATGAGATAAACCAAGCAGACTAAAAAAGCATGAAAAGGCTCTGAAAATCAGATTGTCATGGGAACCATAGCCCACAAAAGTAGGTCACACTTGCATTGCTAAACGGGGTGACTGCCTACTAAAATGAAAATTGGAAATAGGACCCAGAGCTTTCTAACACAATAGCCAAGATGTTGAAAATACCAGAATACAGAAAATACCTGTCATGTGAAAAATAAGGAAAACTGGATCTTAAATGAGAACAACAAATCAACTGTTGCCCATCTGAGATGAATCAGATATTGGATTTACTTGACAGAGATTTAAAAATAGCCATCATAAAGATGACTCAATAATTAATGACAAAATCTTGTGAAACAAATGAGAAAGTGGAAAATGTCAGCAAAGAAATAAAAGTTATAAAAAAGGATGAAAAGGATTAAGGGAAGTTTGTGGAGTAACAGGCACCAATAACCCATCTCTCCACCTACATAATAATTGTACTGGCAGAAGCCTTCTGAAGTAACTTTTCTGGAACTCTGGAGTCTAGTTGAACATGTGCAGCTTACAGGAGAAAGTTGGCTGGTAAACTGTGGTCAGCTTAGGTTAATTGCGGCATTTAGTGTACATATCAGTCTTCAACCAGCCTGCATTCCTGGTGTGTCTTGCTAGAGCCAGGGTAGGCAATAAAGACCTTGTCCTCCATATATTGGAGTTCTGTGTCCTGATGGCTAATGTATTTGATTGCTGAGGTGTGGGCATGGAGGCTGGCCATCACTGTTTCTTTTCTTCTTGGTCCAAACAGGAATTCCGGCAGCCAGTAGAAGGAGAGTCCAGCAGAATTGGAAGGGGGACTGATCAGAAGCTTAGATGATAATAAGTGGTCAGGAGAAGCACTCTTTTTCCCCCACCAGATCCAAGACTCCTGTCCTACACCTGGAGACCATGCAACCTAGAGGCATCATCAAAGAGGATCTCTCCATAACAAATACTCAGCTTGGGAAGCTGAAGTGGTTTTCAGGGGATTTAAAGGAAAAGTACCTGATTTTTTTCTTTTCTTTTTCTCACTTGGGGATCCAGACATTGAAGGCTCAGAACAGATAAAAACAACCACTCTATGGGGAGTGGGGGTTAGAAATTTGCCAAGCATAATCAAGGAAAGGCACAGGCTCAGAAAAAACCTGAAAAAAATCTTAAGATTTCATCTAAGGTTGATCCCCAGCTGGGAGATAGCCTATAACATAAAGTGCACACACACAAACAGAAAGCCCTGGAAAAGAGAAAGGAGCTGATTTCTAGAGTTACCACATTATAAGATTCGAAAGAGGCAACCCACGAAATGGGAGAAGATATTCACAAATGACACTACAGGCAAAGGGCTGATACCCAAGATCTATAAAGAACTTCTCAAACTCAACACCCAATAGATAATCAAGTCAAAAAATGGGTGGAAGAGGGGCACCTGGGTGGCTCAGTGGGTTAAAGCCTCTGTCTTTGGCTCAGGTCATGATCCCAGGGTCCTGGGATCAAGCCCCACACCCGTCTCTCTGCTCAGTGAGAGCAGCGAGACTGCCTCCTCCTCTCTCTCTGCCTACCTATATGCCTACTTGTGATCTCTGTCTGTCAAATAATTAAATAGAATCTTAAGAAAAAGGGGGGGGGAGAAATGAACAGACACTTTTCCAATGAGGACATAGCAATGGCTAACAGACAGATGAAGAAATGTTCATAATCATTAGCCATCAGGGGAAATCTAAACCAAAACCACACTGAGATACCATCTTACACCAGTTAGAATGGCAAAAATTAACAAGGCAAGAAAAAACAAATGTTGGAGAGGATGTGGAGAAAGGGTAGCCCTCTTACACTTTTGGTGGGAATGCAAGTTGGTGCGGCCACTTTGGAAATTGTGTGTGGAGATTCCTTAAAAAATTCCTTACAAAATTAAAAATAGAGCTATCGTATGATTCGGGAATTGCACTACTGGGTATTTACCCCAAAGATACAGATGTAGTGAAAAGAAGGGCCATCTGCACCCCAATGTTCATAGCAGCAATGTCCATAATAGCCAAACTGTGGAAAGAGCCGAGATATCCTTCAACAGATGAATGGATAAAGAAGATGTGGTTCATATATACAACGGAATATTACTCAGCCATCAGAAAGGAAGAATACCCAACTTTTGCATCAGCATGGTTGGGACTGGAGGAGATTATGCTGAGTGAGTTAAGTCAAGCAGAGAGAGTCAATTATCATATAGTTTCACTTACTTATGGAACATAAAGAATAGCACGGAGGATATTACGAGAAGGAAAGGAAAAGTGGAATTGGGGGAAATCAGAGGGAGAGAGAAACCATGAGAGACTGTGGACTCCAAGAAACAAACTGAGGATTTTAGATGGGAGAAGGGTGGGGGATGGGTAAGCCTGGTGGTGGGTATTAAGGAGGGCACATAGTGTATGGAGCACTGGGTGTTATATGTAAATAATGAATCTTGTAACACTACATCAAAAACTAATGATATATTGTATGGTGACAAAAATAACACAATAAAGAAAAGATTCAAATGTCTAGATTTGAAAAGAAAAAATCATATTGCTTAAAAAAATACAAGGCATATGAAGAAGCAAGAAATTATGACCAATCCAAAGGAATAAAAGAAATTGACAGAAACTGTCCATGAGGATGCATAGATGGTAGACATTACTAGACAAAGACTTTAAAACAGCTGTCTGAAAGACATTCAGATAGCTAAAGAAGATAGGCACAAAGACAATGAGGGGAAAGATATGAACAAAATGAGAATAGAAATCAAGAAATGGGAATTAGAAAAAGGAACCAAAAAGAAATTCTGAAGCAGAAAAATACAATAACAGAAATGAAAACATACCTAGAGGGGTACAAAACCAGTTTTGAATGGGCAGAAGAAAGTATCAGCAAAGCAGATGATAGGAAACTGAAATTGTCAAGTCTGAAGAAGAGAAAGATTTAAAAAAGGATCAAAAATGGAATTAATCTTGGGCGCCTGGGTGGCTCAGTGGGTTAAGCCGCTGCCTTCGGCTCAGGTCATGATCTCAGGGTTCTGGGATCGAGTCCCGCATCGGGCTCTCTGCTCAGCAGGGAGCCTGCTTCCTCCTCTCTCTCTCTGCCTGCCTCTCCATCTACTTGTGATCTGTCTCTGTCAAATAAATAAATAAAATCTTTTAAAAAATGGAATTAATCTTTAGGCAGTTATTAAATATCATCAAGAGGACCAATATACACCTTATTGGAGTCCCAGAGAGAAAGAATATTTGAGGAAATGATGTCTGAAAACTTCCCAAATTTGATGAAATACGTGAATCTGCAAATTCAAGATACTTAGCAAATCTCCAAGTAGGATAAACTCAATGAAATCCACACCCAAAATAAGAAAGAAGTGACTTGACACAGGTGATGCTCAATAAGATCATTAGCCAATTTCTAATCAGAAACTTTGGAGGCCAGAAGACAATGGCTGATGCATTCAAAGTGCTGAAAAAGAAAAAACAAAAACAAAAACAAAAAGAAAAGAAACTCTGCCAACTGAAAATTCTTTATCCACCAAAAACTGTCCTTCAGAAATAGAGGGAGAAATTAAGACACAAAACCAGAATTTGTTACCACTAGACTTGCTCTGCAGGAATGCCTAAGGGAGTCCTACACATTGATGTGAAAGGGTTTTTTTTTTTAATGTTCAATCAGCCAATGTCTAGTACATCATTAGTTTCTGATGTAGTGTTCAAAGATTCATCAGTTGTGTATAACACCTGGTGCTCATCACAACACGTGTCCTCCTTAATGCATATCACCCGGTTACCCCATCCCCCACCACTCCCTTCTCTAACCCTCCGTTTCTTTCCCATATCAGTAGCTTGAAGTCTTATGAAGAAATAAAGTTAAATACATGGTCAGGTATAAAGCCTAGTATTATTGTAATTTTTGATTTGTAACTCATTTTTTGTTTTTACCTGCTTTAAAAGACAAATGCATGAACAATTATTCATCACTCATACTTGATACACAATGTATAAATACGTAATTTGTGACGTCAGTAACACAAAGAAAGGACAAGAGCATAAAGTTTTCGTATGTTATTGAAGTTGTTGGTATAAATTCAAATTAGGTTGTTATAACTTTAGCACATTAAATGTGATCCTTTTGGTAACTACAAAGAAATGCCATGAACAATCGTATGCCAACTAATTAGATGACCTAAAAGAAATGGACAAATTTCTTGAAACATACAAATCACCTAAACACATGGATCCTCCCTTGAAATGTACTCTGAAAGACTAACAAGGCCATAATTTAGGAGTTTAGGGAAAAAGGGATTATGAAGAATTCTCAGAGGACATTTACATTGAGCCTGAGAGATTGAGGCAGTGGCTGGAAGCAGCTTCTGACCTCTGCTTCCCTTCCTATTTTGCTCAGCAGGATGATGGATTGGGCACAGCCACAGCCAGGCCTGGCACAGCCCAAGGGAGCCATCTTCATCGGCTTGCCATAAGGAGGAGGGTTGGGTGTCAGAGGATGGGAGTTGCTGACTAAGGCCAGAGCAGCAGGATACATTAGCAGGTAATTCTAGAACATGACCCCGGAAGCCGAGAGGGCTCAGTAAGATGATCTCAGAGGAAGGGTGTTGGCAGGAATGAGACTTTGCCCTGAGGTTATGTTGGGAGTGAGAGGAGCCCAGGGCTTCTGCAGACCAGAGGGGATCCATTTTCCATTCTCTTTTCCCTCAGGGAAATAGCCTGGAAAGAATTCTCCAAGGTTTGACACATGGGCTTCTTCCCTACAACTACCTGCCCGACCCTTCCAGAATCTACTCCCTGTAAGGGCCTGCTTAGCCAGAGCAAGCCATTTCGTTGTTTATGCAGTAAACTTAGATTGACCCTGCCCCCCCAGAGGAACTTACTTAGAAACAAGTCTGGGAAACCAGAAAAAATATGACTGACCAGCCCCTGATAACAGAGCCCATATAGCAGGACGTGTCAGGTCAGGGGGAGGTAACAGAGCCCAGAATACAAGGATGAGTCAAGCCAGGTGGAGACATCCAATCAGGAAAGCACCTCCCTAACCACCCAAGAATGTGGGTCCTACCTTTTGGGCGCCAATTCTAACCAGAGTGATAGGCTAGTTCAAATAACTGGGTGAATTGTAATTCAGTTGGCCACCTGTGCATGGCCAGGCTCAACCACATGGCCTTTACTGTATAAAAGTTAGTCTGTGAGGCTGGGAGGGGTAGCCTCTTTGCAAGAGATGGCCCTGGAAGGTCAGTTTGATTCTCGATGCTTGGCGCAAAATAAAGCTTTGCTTGACCTTCGCTTTGAATCAGTCTCCCACCTTTGATTACGGACCCGAACACTATTCCAAGCATATTCATGTTGTTGGCAAAATTCAGTTCCCTGGGGTTGTAAGACTAAGATTCCCATTTCCTTGCTATGGGCAAGCTAGAGACGTGTCTCAACTTCTCAAAGTCACTCTTGGTCCTAGTCTCATGGACTCCAAAGGCAGTTCACAGCTTGACAATTTGCTTTATTCCAGGCCAGCAGAAGACTCTCTTTCTCTCTGACTCTGATGCATCACTTTCTTTTAAAGCCTCTTCTGATTAGGTAAGGCACACCCAAAATCATCTTGATATTCTCCCTTATTTAAAAAAAAAAATTTTTTTTTTTTTTAGTCTGTCTCTGGATAAACTCAAAGCCAACTGTTAGTGACCCTATCTTGGAAGTGACATCCTCTTGTATTCACAGGTTCTGCGCACACAGTCATGGGGAAAGATTTATAGTAGGGGATTTATACTAGAAGGTGTGACTCTTGGGGACCATCTTAAAATCCTGCTACACGTGGGTGTGTGGTCTAAATTTGTTCCCATCTTGGGTTGTGGAAATCCCCAAGATTCACATATAATAGGTCCCAGGTAGGAGATATCTTTGCAGTGCATGGCCGAGGCAAAAGGAAAAATTCCTGCAGAAAAAATAAACATATTTCCACAATAATTTCTTTTTCTTTTTCTTTCCTTTATTTATTTATTTATTTATTTTGCTTTTAAGTAAACACAGAGGAATACTATCCACCATATAAGTGCATTGTTAGGGAAAAAACCCAGGAAGATTAACATCCAAAACCTGGAGACAATAGAACAAAACCTTTCCTCTTGAATGTGTGTGTATAATACTGGTGACTTACTGTATGCTTGATGCTGGATCTAGCTACTATTTCAAGAGAACAGTACGAATGAGTGAAAAACACTATGTAAGTTATAAAAACTTTCATTATAAAATGAAAGTACTAAAATGTTTTGTGGGAGCGCCGGGGTGGTTCGGTCACGAAGCGTCCGCCCTCCGCTCAGGTCATGAACCCAGGGTTCTGGGATCAAGTCCCACATTGAGGGCCCCGCTCAACAGGAAGCCTGCTGCTTGTGTTCCCTCTCTTGCCTTCTCTCTCTCTGTCAAATAAATAAATAAAATCTTTAAAAAATATTCTGTGATGTTTTCCACATTAATAAAAACTTATCATGTGACCCCCTGCAATATTTTATCACAATTTGTAAAATTTGCAGTTGGTTTCCCAATCTAAGCATTGCTTTAGGAATTTGAGTGATAGGATGCCTGGGTGGCTCAGTGGTTTAAGCCTCTGCCTTCGGCTCAGGTCATGATCTCAGGATCCTGGGATCGAGCCCCACATCAGGCTCTCTGCTCAGTGGGGAGCCTGCTTTCCCCTCTCTCTCTACCTGCCCCTCTGCCTACTTGTGATCTCTGTCTGTCAAATAAATAAATAAAATCTTAAAAAAAAAAAAAAGAAGAAGAATTTGAGTGATAATTCCAGTTGCTACCACCCAAGCAGAGCGAAGTTGTCTCCAAGTTGAGGTGGATTAAAGAGAGCTATTTGACTCCAGAAAGGTTGTCTCATTTGGCAGCCTATCATTTGAATGTAAAAATCTGTGAGAGTCTTGTTATATCAATATAATTAGTGATTTTGCTGAAGTAAAGGAGCGAAAAATAGACATTACGGAATAAATAGTGGTTTATGAATTATGACTTTATTATTCATGCAAACATTCCCAATCCATCAGCAGTGCGCCCAGACATGCACAGTAATTAAATTCAGCCATCTGTGATACTTTGCCAAGTTTTAGTAACTTAAAGCTAGAGTTTTAGACATAGTAGCTCAATTTATGACTTTTTGTATATTTAGACACGTGGCCAAGGGGTCCCAGAAGCTGTAGCTCTAAGAGGGGGACTGTGGAGAGAGGGATGATGGTGAGGGGCACAGTGGGCAGTGTTCCTGGCAAACTTGATCTCAGGTAGTGGGGACCTCCCCCCTCTCAGGGCCATGGGCCCCTGTAGGGGACACAAGGTCAGCAGTGGCCCTTTATGTTGGACTGGGCTTTGCTGGCAAGATACAGCAATGGTGGAAACCTGCCTTCCTCTTACCAAGGAAGCTTTGTGCCCAAGTCTGGGGGGATTTTTTTGAGAATTGAAGGGGAGAGGGAACTTCCAGGGGAGGATGTAGGACTCTCTAAAATGGATACCAGACCAATGGCATTTTATTTTATTTTTTATTTTTAAGGATTTCATTTATTTATTGGACAGAGAAAGAGAGAGATGGCAAGAGAGAGAGAGAGAGCATGAGCCGGGCGAGCAGCCGGCAGAGGGAAAGGAAGAAGCATCTTCCTTGCTTAGCAAGGAGCCCAACGCAGGAATCCATCTCCTGATCCTGGGATCATGACCTGAGCCGAAGGCAGACACTTAACAACTGAGCCACCCAGGTGCCCGACAATTGAGATTTTTTTAATCAATTAGCCAATGTGGGTCACGAGTCTGAGCATGAGTCCTCTGCTCAGTGTCTCAATAGGCTGTAATCAAGATCTCACCCACTCATTTAAAGCTTGGGGTCCTATTGTACGGGCCTACTGAATCAGAGGGAGCCATTTCGTTGTTTATGCAGTAAACTCAGTCATCATTAGTTTTTGACGTAGTGTTCGATGATTCATTAGTTGTGTTCATCAGATCACGTGCCCTCTTTAATGCCCATCACCCAGTTACCCCATCTGCCCCCTGACCTGGGCTGTGTGGCTTGGGGCAAGTTTCCTGGTCTCTCCAAGTCTGCTTTTCACTCTGACCTCACAGGGATGCCATGGTGAAGGCTTTGCCTTCCTCCTGGTGCCCCATAAAGGCTTGATCAAAGTAGCTTTCCTTCCCTTTTCCCTTCTCCTCCTCCCTCCATCCTCCTCTTGCCTCTCAGGCAAGGGAGCATATGTTATGAGTTAATGAATTTAGCTGCAGGTTGCCAAGGGTGGTGGATACAGTCCACTTCCATAGTTGGCCTCACACGGTCACTCACTTGCACAGACTCCTACTACATTCCCCTAGTGTCTTTGCCTCCCTCCTCCCTTAGTCAAGGACTTCTAGCTTGCCTTCTACCTTTAACTCCCCAGCACCCTCTTCCCTGCTACTTCTCAGCTGGTGGCCTTGTGTCCTGGTTGACAGGGCAGATGGAGGAGTCCAGAAATCTGTCTCCCTTCACCTGTCCTGCCATCAACCATTCTCTCTTCTCTGCTTCTGTCAAGACCAGCCCCTCCCTGGTCCCTCTGTGTCCCTTCCCCTCACCTTCCTCCAAGAGCTTCACCCCCACAATTATTCCTCCTTGCATGGTTTAATTACCCTGACCCTATGAAATCATTTCTACCGACGCTCAAACAGGCTCAGAGTCTTCAACCTTTAAAACAAACAAACCAATGAGCACATGTCCATGGCCTTGCCCCGTGCTGAGCCTTTCTCCAGAAGCTGCCCTTTCCTCTCCTTCCTTCCCTGTGCATCTATTAACTCCGCTTCTTTCTGGTAACTTTCCTTGACCTGCTTAGAGTGAGCTTCTGAATTCATCTCTCCCCAGAGAGAGCTCTTTGTCAAAGTCATCAACTGCCCCCTGGGGCCAAATCCAATGGGCATGACTCTGAAAATGGAGATGAGAGAGGGAAGTCTAACAGGGCAGTAGTCCCCACTGTGGACTCAAGGAAGCTTCTTACCCTCTGCGACTCCCCCAATGGCCAAGCATACTGAACCCTGGTCTGAGATGTCAGTCTTTTCGTTCCTGCAGGCGAGCCTACCCCGTCCTGATTGATGCAGCCCTCAGGATCCTTTATGAGCTCCTACATCAACAGTTGTATACCAAGTGGTCCCCTCAAGACTCCCAGATGCCCTACATACCCTCACATTGAGCTTACTTGTCGTTTGCCCAGAAGGGTGCACCTGCTCCCGGTATGTGACAGAGTGGCATTCAGGAATTCACACACTTCTCATGAGCTTCTTACACAACAGTCTCACTGTAACGAGCCAGCCACTGGTGCTCACTCTGCACCCTTTGAATTATTCTTGGTTCCTTAGCGAATCTCCCCAACATCCAACTACACACTCACACTGAGAAAAGCCCAGGTGGACAGGTTTTCCTGACTCCTTCATGGATGGTGGGTGAAGTTGGTATCACGCCTCATGGAAACCCTTAATGAAGACCCTATTAGACGTGCCTCTCAAAGCTCTTCTCTGCCTTCCAGTTGCCTTACCCCCTTCTTTCATCTTTGCCTCCAGAACCCGATTCCTTGGGTCAAGCCATTAACTCTAGCTCTCAGCTATAAAGTCTCATTCAACAAAGTGAAGACCCAGACGTCAGTGTGACTGGTGTCCTCAGGAAGTAGCTGGGGAAGCATGTAAGGCTCCCCTACCTTGCCCAGATGGGAAATTCTCCCCAGTTCTTGCTATGACTTTCCTGAGGTGCCACGAGGAGGGAAAATGGGGACCCAGGTTCTGAGGGCCTTGCCCAGAAGCCCCTTTTCCCAAGTATCTCCAAGTGAAGTGGGCTTGGAGCTGTGGGGCGTGGGGGGAGCCTGGGCTTCAGCCTCACCACTGCTGGCCTCCACCCTGAGGCAGCCATCAGAGGACATCCATTTCCCCTGCCTTCTCCCCGCTGTCTCCCCTCCGTTCACTCCAGATCCACATCTGTGACATCCTAGTCTCCGTCCTTAGTGCAAGGAGAAGCTACGGGCCCCACAGTGAGCTTCTCCACCTGGTCTCACTGGGCTTCTGGCTCTCGGGAGGAGGGTGGAAGGTCCCGGAGGAGAAATGGGAGAGGGGGGATACCATCCACTGACAGTAGTCCCCCTCTTTTTGCTGGCCAAGACCCTGAGGATGAGGCAGGACAGCTGCTCCCGGCCCCTCGCCGGGGTCTAAGACTCAGAGCAGGGCAGCCTGTCCTCCCGGCCTCTTTCACTATCTCCCGCTCACTTAGAAACATTCAGAACATACGGTCACCGCTTCTCAGAGTTTTCTTTCCATGAAGGGACCTCATTACTTACCAGCACTTAAAACTGAGCAAAAATGGACCTTAGTTTCTTTTGAAGTTTGTGTGTGTGTGTGCACGTGTGTGTTTAAGTGATTTCGTCATCAGTAAAGCAAAAGGCTTGCATGGAGCACTGGGTGTGGTGAAAAAAATAATGAATACTGTTTTTCTGAAAATAAATAAATTGGGAAAAAAAATAAAAAAAATAAAAAATAAAAAAAATAAAGGGGAAAAAGAAAGGAGGCCCCAGAGCTGTGGATGAGGGGGCGCCCTCTCCCTGAGGAGCCCCTCCTGCTTGGCCAGGGCCTCCCAGCCCCGAGCCCCGTCACCAGCAGGTGGGGCCTGTCAGCCACTTTCTGACAAGAGTCTCTTGGCAAGACCGTCCTGGGTGTTTCTTGCCTGAAAGAAGGAGCCAGTGTTTCAGCTGGAAAGAGTTCGTGCCGAGCTGGAAGCCTGGAAATCAACTTTACGCTTGGCCGGGAGCCCCCTCGCCCCACCTCCCCCCAGCCATGCCTTCCCTTGGGGCTCTGCTTCTGTTCCCAGGAGCCCCGGGTTGGGCCTTCTGACTTCATATGTTAGTCAGCCTCGATCTGAAGGGAGTAGACGGCTTGCTCTGTGTTCTCTAACAGGAATGTTTCAGAGCCCCGCCGAGAACCCGGGTCTCAGATCTGGCTGTTCAGCCACCACGCCCGTGCTGTCCGAGTGTCTGGGCCACATCTCCGATGGGCTCAGCCCAGGCAGTGCTGTCCTGGTCACCTGAGGCCTCAACTCCTTCAGGATCATGCTGCCATGACTCTGTGAGGGTCTGAGAAGTGGGTGTGGTGGACTGGGGTGGCAGTGGGTGGGGGGTCCTGCCTAGGTGCCCGAGATGTCATTCCTGGTGCCCCAACATGTCATTCCTGTCCCATTCCTGTTTCCTCTGCTTCGACCTGGGCCCCCCCCACTCTCAGCTATTCCTCCACCCCACACCCCACACACTCCCTTCCAGGCACAGGTTCTGGGCTGAGGGCTGGCTGGACTGTCCCCCATTAAGCTTGAAACCCCAGATAGCCATCCCTTGATGGGAGCCCAGTTTGGTTTGTCAACGTAGGGAGAGAGAGTTTATCTAACCAAGAAGCACTGAGAAGAACCAGATCTGCTCAGCAAGGAACTTTGTGCACTTTCTGCATAGTTTCCTGAAGCATGGATATATGGACTTAGAAATAATGGCAGCTGACGCCGCGGGGCGACCTCCTTGCTAGTGCATGGCAGAACCTTCTGGAAGGATGGCCTGGGAGATGTGCCTGATGTCCCTCTTGCTCCCTCTCATTTCCCCCCATGACTCCAAGGTCTCTGCGGCTCACCCTTGGGTCAGGGATGACACCCCAAAGTCTATGTGATGGCCATATGGGTCTGGGAGCAGGTGTCTTTCACACATCCATCCCTCCAAGTTGCTCCAGGCTCACAGCCATGAGCAGTGTGACAGGGGTCAGTACTACACATAAGTAATGTGGGGCTTTTAGCTGAAAGTTAGCCTCTTTTCACCCAGATATCAATGCTAGCATTAACATACGCTTACCACGCGTTAGTCATGCATCTCGTTAACATAATATTAGTATATGTAAGTGCTTTACTGTATCAATTCATTCAAACCTTGCTATAATGCAAGGAAGGAGATGCTATTATTACCCCCATTCTACAGGGGAGAGGACAAATGCCCTGTGCAACCAACCAGCTCACCGGGTTACCTACCCAGAAAGCAGTGGAGTCGGGTCACCAGAGAGCCTGACCTGACTCTTGTCTCCTCTCTGCCTCTCAGGATGGCCACCTGCGCCCCAACCACACAGCTATCATAAAACCTGGAAAATGTCATTTATCAACCTGCTTGTCACGGCCCACCCACGGAGACCCTGCTCAGTTCCTGGACCATTATACCCAGCATCCCCTGGGAATCCTTTACTCCAGGTCCCTGGTGGAGACATTGCCTGGCTTCTCCTGTAAGACAGGAGAAGGGAGGCCACCTGGAAGGCCTGTCATCTGGCTGGTGATGGAGATGATGGTTATGAGGACTTTGACCCTAAGGAGGAGCTGCCTAATCTAAATCCTATGGGTTAGATTTTTCTTCTCAACCTCGAACAAAGTCATGCTGTGGCTAGATTCTAACTGTGGAAATGGCCATGTTGGAATCAAACGTTTGAACGTAATCTAATCTTATGCAACAAATTCTGCTGTGTGTCCAGAACAATGTAGTGCTAGTCAACAAATGCTTCTTGCCAGCCCTCAGGGCCCGGGAGACACACAGGTGAACAAGAAGGACGTCAGACCCTGCCTGGGGGTGCCTAGAGTCTACCAAAGGCTTTTCAGCCAGCACCAGGGAACCATGCCTGTTATTCATAAACAGTGTGGTTTATTACTGAATAAAAGTATAAAGTATAAAGTGCAATATTCTCCCTGGTGCTGCCGCCAAACCTCCTTTTCAAAAATATAACAGCCCTTGGTGTAATAAAAATCTGTGTCCTCCTTGCCCCAGCCCAGGCTTGCTGAATACATGCTCTTCATCTCCTTGGAGAGAGGGGCAGAGGAGTGAGAGACAGAAAGCCCTGCAATTGTCAGGGACCCTTCCAGACTGAGGCCACACACCGAGAAGCTTGTTTTGAATGTTAGTGCAGACCCCCATGTTCCTCTTGCAAGGAACCCCAGAAGATGTGTTGGGCACGGGTGGGGGAAACCCCAGCCCCCGCCCCCACCAAATGGATGGACCATCACGGGCCAAGCATCCCAGGGCGATGAGCTTTCCTGCCTCTGTGGGTGGATTTCTGTAGAGAGCAGCAAGGTTTCTGGAAGGATGCAGGAGACTTAGCTGCAGGGAGCAGGGGACAGGAAGCCCATCTCAAAGGGGCCACACAAACCCAAGCCAGAGCCCAGGGTGGGTCACAGTCTTCCCTATCTGTGATCTTGTCTTGGCTTCACCTTAACAGCACAGAGCAGGCCCTCACTGTCTCTAGAAAACCAAAGCTCTGGGTGGCCAAGAGGTCCATCTGTGGTCTATGTCCTGGAGGCTTGCCCTTGACCCTGTCTCTTCTATGTGAATCCACTAACCACTAAGGAAGAGAAATTATCTTAAAGTATGGATCAGAAGAGTGTTCAGGGGAACCAGATCAGTTGAAAGGGATTGGTAGTTCATTCAGGAGGTTCATTATCAAACCAGAATCACAGCGTGTGCTGTGCTCTCCATGCTGGGATTTGGCCCTACGTGGTTTTCCTCCCATTGTTGTGAACCTAGGCTCCTCCAACCCCTGATAAGCGTTCGTGGCTCCTTCCATGGGAGTGTAGGGGAAGGGCTTCTCAGCCTGGCCTCAAGGAAAGGCTATCTCTGGGCAAGCAGGCTCAGAGCTGGAGCATTGAGCCCCGCAGAGCCGAGGTGGTGGAGCTCTGGGCAGGAGGAGGGAGCCTTCCTACCTGAGGTCTCAGGTTCATGGAGCAGATGAGTAATCACAGTCACACTGGGCAGCATCCACCAAGACCCCCGGCTCTCCCAACCACCCATCTCTGAAAGCTGGGTGGGCCTAGGAATGATAAGAAGTAGGATTTATTAGAAGGGCTGGGTTCATAGGGCAGGCTTGTAGCATTACTACTAGCTGTGAGGACTATCTGTGTGTGTCGTTACATTATTTATACATCACATTGTATGGGAGGATGTCTTAGTGACTTAGATGTATCTTGTCCTGACAGTGTCTGATCCCTCCGGTTGAAACACCATGTAAAGTTGCCACCAAATCAGTGACATGCCAGTAATAGGGACAAATTGATAAATAGGAGTTCACACTTCAAAGAGTGTCTAAGACGAATCTCTACACAAGAAAATTTGAAATGCCCGGAAATCTTACAGTTCATACTGGGAAGAAAGCTGCTACAGGAACTGGCGATTTGAGTCTTAAAAAATGTACATATTACCAACAGTGGATTATGAAGATGAAGACTCTAAACTTTTTCTTTTCTTTTTTTTTTTTTAAGATTTTATTTATTTATTTGAGGGAGAGACAGAGAGAGCATGAGTGAGGGGGAAGGGCAGAGGGAGAGGAAGAAGTAGACTCCCCACTGAGCGGGGAAGCCAACATAGGGCTCCATCCCAGGACGCTGGGATCATGGCCTGAGCTGAAGGCAGATGTTTAACTGGCTGAGCCATCCAGGCATCCCGAATATTCTGAACTTTCAATCCAAAGACTATTACCTGTTTTTTTTTTTTTTTATTGTGGTAAAAACCCATAACATAAAATTTACCATCATAACCATTTTTAAGTGTATGGTATACTAGTGTTAACTATGTGCATTGGGTTGTGCAACAGATTTCTAGAGCTTTTACATATTGCAAAACTGAAACTCTATACCCACTGAACAACGACTCCCCTTTCCCACTTACCTCCAGCCCCTGGTAACTACATACTTTCTGTTTCTATAAGGCTGACTACTTTAGATCCCTCATATGGGTGGAATCATGCAATATTTGTTCTTTTGTGATTGGCTTATTTCACTTGGCATGATGTCCTCAAGTTTCATCCATATTGTAGCATATGACAGGATTTCTTACTTTTTAAGGCTGAATAATTTTCCAGTGTATGTATAGACCACATTTTCTCTATGCATTCGTCCATCAGTGGGTATTTAGGCTGCTTCTACTTCTTGGCTAGTGTGAATAATGCTGCAATAAATATGAGAGGACAAACATCTCTTTAAGATCTTATTTTTAATTCTTTTGGCTATCTACCAAATGGGGATTACTGGACCATATGGTAAATCTATTTTTAATTATTTGCGGAAATGCCATCCTGTTTTCCATAGAAGCTACACCATTTTACATTAGACCAACAGTACATAAAGTTTCCAATTTCTCCACATCCTCACCAACAATTATTATATTCTAATTTGTTTTAATGTTGACCATTCTAATGGGTGTGAGGTGGTATCTCGTTGCGGTTTAGATTTGCTTTTCTCTGGTGATCAGTGATGCTGTATATCTTTTTGTCATCTTACTGGCCATCTGCATATCTTCTTTGGAGACATAGCTATTCAAGTCTTTTGTGAATTTTTAAATTGGGTTATTTGGTTTTGGTGCTGTTGAGCTATAGGATTTCCTTATATATTCTGGATGTTAAACTCTTATCAGATACATGGTTTGCAAATATTTTCCCATTATATAGTAACCTAGCACTCTGGTGATTGTTTCCTTAGCTGTGTAGAAGTTTTTAAGCTTGATGTAGTCCCATTTGTTCAATTTTCTTTTGTTGTCAATGCTTTGGTATCATATCCAAAAAGTCAATGCCAATCCAGTATCATGAGGTTTCTCCCCTATGTTTCATGCTAGAATTTCTAGTTTCAGGACTTACATTTAGGTCTTTAATCCATTTTTTTATATGGTGATTTTTTTATATGGTGTAAGGATCCCACTTCATTCCTTTTCATGCGGATATCCAGTTTTCTGAACACAGTTTGTTGAGGAGACTACATTTTGTAGTCTTGGTGCCCTTGTCAAAGATTATTTGACCACATATATAAAGATTTATTTATGGGCTGTTTATTCTGTTCCATTGATCCATTGTCTGTTTTTATGCTGTTTTGATCGTTGCAGCTTTGTAATGTATTTTGAAATGAGAAAGTAGGAGGACTCGATTTTTTTTCCCTCAGGATTTTTGGGGTCTTTTGAGATTCTATATGAATTTTAGAGTGCTTTTTTAAATTTTTTTTTTATTTTTTCTGAAAAAATACATCATTGGGATTTTTAATTTGTAGGTTTTTTTTTTTTTCCCCTTTCAGCACTTTGAATATTTCATCAGCTCCCTTCTGGCTTATGTTTCTGTTAAGAAATCTGCTGATAATTTTGGGAGAGCTCTTTGTTTGTGATAAGTCCCTTTTCTATTCATGCTTTTAAGATTCTTTGTATTTGACTTTTGAGAGTTTGATTACATGGGGTCGTGGTGTGGACCTTTTTGGATTTATCTTATTTGGAGCCTTTTAAGATTCTTGAATTTGGATGTTTATTTTGTTCCTCAGATCTGGGAAATTTTCAGCCATTATTTCTTCAAATAAGTTTTCTGACTCTTTCTCCTCTTTCTCTCCCTCTTCTCTTCTTGGGACTTTTATAATATGAATATTGGGACACTCAATGGTGTCCCATATGTCATTTAGGTTTTGTTCACTTTCTTCACTTTTTCTTTCTCTGACTTATCATTTCAAATGACCTGTCTGCAGGTTTGCTAATTCTTCCTTTTGGTTGATCAAATCTGATGTTGATCTCCTCTAGTGCAAGAATTTCTGTTTGGCTCCTTTTAATATTTTCTCTTTTAATATTCTCATTTTGTTCATGCATTGTTTTCCTGATTTTTTTTTTTTAGTTATCTATCTGTATTGTTATGTTGCACTGAGTTTCTTTAAATTACTTTGAATTGTCAAGTAATTCATAGATCTCTGTTTCTTTAGGGTTTATTTCTGGAGATTTGTTTTTTTCCTTTGATTGGGTCATATTTCCCTGTTTCTTCAAGTGCCTTACTAGTTTTTGCTGTGTTTTGTGCATCTGAAAGAACAGTCACCTCTCCCAGTCTTTATGAACTGGCTTTGTAGAGGGGGAAGATCTTCACCAACCAGCCTGGCTAGGCATTCAGAGAGCTTCTCAAGCATTTTGTGGGGATGTGTCCTCTCCAGGTTTGTGTGTGTAATTTTGTAATAGGTAGGTTTGCTGGTTTCATTTGCAGGAGATTGTAGTCTTTTGCTTCCTCTGGTGTCTGGCTGTAGTACTGCAGGTTCTTTGGAGTTGCACCAAGTCCCTGATCTTTCTTTTGTTCTCTGTGACCCCCAGGCATCTAAGGTATACTAGTTCCATCAGCACTCCAAGTCAGCCAAGACAGAAACTAGCTCCTTGGGAAGCCAACCACAGCTGAAATGTTTCACTCTTTTCTTTCTCTTCCAAGGGAGAAGCCAGAAGGTAGGCATTTTTCTCCTGATCATAACAAGCTGTGTCAGTATTTATCTGTGGTAGAAGAGTTAGGAAACTTCGAGTTGGGCACTTGTGCTTGGCAGTGAACTGTGTCACCTTGAGGGAGGGGTTAATGTGGTTTAAATAAGGTGGCTTTTCTTGTTGTTTCAATGTAATTGTTCTTAGTGTTTGGCTTGCCTAGGGTGCTATGACTTCCTAGTTGGTTTCTGGTATTCTATTAAAGAATTTTTTGGCAATATATTGTTGCTAAGTTATTGTGTCTGTGGGAGAACAAAGTCTAGAGTTTCCTATCTCACCATCTTGCTAATGTCGCCCTCCAGGATGGCACCCATTTTTGTAAATAAAGTTGTATTAAAACCCAAGGATGCTCACTTATTTACATATCATTTAGAGCTGCTTTCATGCTACAGTTGCAGAGCTGAGTAGTTGTGGCAAAGATCCTACTGCCCAGGAAGCCTAATACGGTTACTGTTTGGTCCTTTCAGAAAAAGTTTGCTGATTTCTGTGCCAGATAAAAGATTGAGTTGTCTTTTATAAACTTTATGGAAACTATGACAAAAGAACTGCCATATAAAAAGGTGATCAAAGAGTCCAGCCAAAAATGTAAGAAAACAAATATATATAATGATGTCAGGCAGTTAATTAATAAAAAATTCTGTTACATTTCTAGATTTACGATGTTTATGGTATTTTCAACTCTTTCAAGTTTGTAATTTGTTGTGAATTTTTTCCCATTAAAAATACTTTTTACTGAATTTTGTATTTACAGCATTTAATTCTTAAAAGGATCTCACAACTGTAAATTCTTCAGACTCTACAAAACCTGGAAGCACCCTGGCTAAGTGGTCATTAAGACCTAAGACAATGAAATTACATTTTAGAGCATAATTCCTATATCATGTAAGGAATATTGTATATTTCAATTGAATTTTCTTGCAAGGACTTCAGTGTCATTACTACACAAATGACAGCACCTGAGAGAATAAAAGTCAATAAAGCCTTAATGGAGCTGATCAGGTGATAGCATGAATGACAATAAAATCATGATGGGGTATGTATGTTCAGGGCAAGGCAAAGGATTGGCTGGAACTCTTACAACTGCTATAGTTTCTGTAGAGCTTCTTCCCCTCTGTTAATTACAAGATGAGCAGCTTGCACCACCCTCTCTCATTCCTGCTGTGATGGGCACTGCAATGGACAGGACATCCTTCCTCCTTGCCTGTGTCTGACAGGCACCAAATCTCACCCACCCTTGGAGCTCCCAAAGTGGGAAGAGTGTGGGGCCTACCAGAGGCCTCCAAGATGATCTCTGCTTGTGTCTCTCTACAAACAAAGAGAAGGACCCTCTTAGTCAAATGCCACTGACTCAGAACATCTAGTTATGAGTGGTATTGGTGAAGGGACACCCCTTCATGAGAAACTTGAGCGAGTGACTGCAGGTGATTTCCAGGACTCAGCCATGCCATCTGGGGTGAGGTCTCTCCTATCATCTTGCTGGGCCCCGTCAACACATCCCAAATTCTCCTCCATTGGTCCTGGGGGCTGCACCCTCAACATTCCACACTCCACAGGACCATCATGGGAAGGAAATGTATACTTTTCTCATTACTAAGGGAATCTTTTCCTGAAATGTTCTTCTTCTGGGCCTCTTCTTGGGCCACGCCCACCCTGAACCAATCGCAGGAAAGCATAACAGCTGAGCCGTTTTTTACTCTTTTTGGGGGGCCCTGGTCTCCCAATGGATCTGGTCTCAGAAGGGCAATGGTGTGGGGATAGGCATCACTCAGTGTTATAAGAATTTTGCAGGTTCCACATGAAAACTAGTGGGAGTGACTAAGCCTCCATAAATGGCTTGGTGCAGCCAATATATCCCTGAAGAATCCTGAAAATACTTCAGATTAGTCAGTAGGATGTTGTGGCCACCAAATGAGCTCTGAGTGGGGTTTCTGAGGGTGAGCACTTCTGGCCATCCAGGGCTCTCTGGAGATGCTTAGATGGTAACCCCAGTAGTATTTATGAGCCACAACAGGTGAAGGAAGTTCTGGAAACAGATACAACCAGATGCTAATATAAAACCACTGACATGGAAGGACCTGCCAAACAGAGGGTGGGCTTTTTAGGTCTTGTTTCTTCACCACTTCACTGGAAGAAGTGGGCTTGTCCCTAAAGCCAAGGGCATGTTTCTCTAAACAATGCACAGAATTACAAAATCTTGGTGCTCAAAGTTACATTTAGGATCAACCAAACCAGGATTTGCAAAACTTTTTTAATGATAAATATATTTCACCCTGTAAAAGAGTACATATCACACATCAAGCTAAACAATGGACACACACAAGAAACACTTAACTTTTATGCCATTTTCTATAGCAGCTGCACCCTTTTACATTCCCACCAACACTATATTAAGGTTCCAGTTTCCCCACATCTTGTCAACACCTGTTATATTCTGTTTTTCTGATAGCAACCATCTTAAAGGGTATGAGGTGGCCTCTCATGAGGCTTTGATTTGCATTATCCCATGGATTAGTGATATTGAGCACCTTTCACATGCTTATGGGCCATTTGTAGATTTTCTCTGAAGAAATGTCTGTTGAAGTCTTATGGCCATTTTTTATCCAGTTCTTTACTTTTTTTGTTGTTGAGTTGTAGGAGTTCTTTATACATTCTGGATGTCATCCCTTTATCAGACATATGACTTACAAATATTCTTTCCATCTGTGGGTCACCTTTTCACTTTGTTAAGTGTGTCCTTTGATACATGACATTTTCAAGTTTGGTATAGTCCAATTTGTCTATTTTTTCATTAGTTTCCTGAGCTTTGGGAGTCACATTTTAGTTTCTTACACCCTACTAAAATGATTTCAAAACTCATGAATGAGGGACATAATGTACAACACAATGACTATAGTTAATGTTGCTGAATGGGGTATATAAAAGCTGCAAAAAGAGTAGATCCTAAGAGTTCTTATTTACAATAAAAACATTTTTTCTTTATTTTTTTGTATTGCTATGAGTTGATAGGTGAAAACTAAATATATTTTGATAATCATTTCATGCTATGTGTAAGTCAAATCACTAACCCACACACCTTAAATTTATACTATCTGCCAACACAACTGGATTAAAACTCCCATGAATGGAATTATCATCCATAATCTAGAAAATCTCACACTGCAATCGCTAAGGAAGTAATGGATGCAGACCATGATTACTGCTGACCAGAATCATTGACTGGAATCTGGTCCCTGTTGAAAACACATGCTGAATCATCTAGTTAATCTGAACATCACTAGGAAAGATAGAACCAGACATTATGTATGTGCCGGTAGAAATGCATCACATTACCTATGAAACATTGCCAAAAAACTTTCATTGGGCTCTGATGGATTCTCTTGATCTATGGACCTGCATCTAACAGGAAGTACAGAGGACAGAAGAACATGTTAACCAGCACCAAGGGAAGTAAACAATATAACCCAGAATATGGGAAATTCTTCAGGAAAGGAAAAGCAATTCAAGTTCTTTAATAAAGTATTGTAACATTAAAGAGAGAGAGAACAGAGAATCTACAGATTTAGAGACTTAAGAGACTTTTCCAACTGCAAAGTGTAGGCCTATTCGGATCTTGATTTAAACAAACCAACTATAAACAAGTAACAATAACACAAACAGAAATAATTATATGACAATTGGAGAACTCTAGAGACTGAGTAGATATTGTCAATATAAAGATGGCTAGTTGATTTTGTAGGCTGTGGTAATGGGATTGTGGTTATGTTAAAAAGAGGGGCTTCTGTTTTAGAAATATATTCTTGTGGTAGATTGCTGCAGTGATGGCCCCTAGTGAATTTCTCCTCCTGTTTCTATGTCCTTGTACATCTCTATCCCCTCCCCCAGACTGATTGCAGGCTTGGCTACAGGACTTGTTTTGGAAAAATAGGATATTAGCAAACATGAGACAAGCAGAGGCTTGAAAAGTACTTACACATTGGGGCTTGCCCTCTCTTCCCACTGGAAAGTCTCGGAATGTTGCCACCATGGGGGCAAGTCCAAGCTAGTCTCCTGGAGAGGCCATGTAGACAACTGAGGCACTTTGGCCAACTGCCAGACATGTGAGTGAGGCCATCAAAGACCGTCCAGCCCCTGTCAAATCACAAGCTACCTGCATCTGCATGAGAGAGCAAGACAAAACCAACTGAAGAACCATTCGGCTGGTCCCAGCCCAAACGAACAAACTATAGAATCATAATGTAATAGATGATTGCTGTTTCAAGCAACTAGACATATAATTCTTAAATATTTACAGATGAAATTACTGATGTTTAGGGATTGGCTTGGGGGTGGAGTGAGTAGAGGTGATCATTGTTGAAGCTGGCAAGGAATATACGAGGATTCATTTTCCTATTCTCTCTACATTTATGTCTGGAATTAAGTTTTCCATAAAAAAAAAACTGAAGGAAAAAGAAGGAAGGGAAGAGAAAGGGAGGAAGAAGGAGGCAAAGGAAGGAAAGAAGGAAGGGAAATAATGCTTTTCCCTATTAACATATAAAGCAACTGAAACTCAGAGAGGGACACTGAGCTCTGTGATGTAATACAGCCAAACCATAACCAAATTCATTACTAAACATTCTCCTGTCTCCTGGGCTAGGCCATTTTGATCCCCCTACAAAGTCAGAGGTAGGAAAAGTTCCACTGGAGACACAGGACAGATAGGAATATTTTCTTCTCTTACCTAAGATAAAGGCTTGTAGCAGGTCTAAGACCTTAGTAATGGTGAGAGCTTTAATGACAAATGATCTTGATTTGTGGGGTGCATTGTTTATCTAATGTTTGGGGAAGAAGTATTTGTTCTGCCATGTATATGTGTCAGGTTACATAACAGAGACTCTGGGAATACCTGCTTCCACGCCCTGCTGTGCTGTTTGGCACCAAAAACTTGTTCCGCTTTTCAGCGCCTAGAGTAATCACAGCAGGGACAGCAAGCCCTGTGTCACTCTGTGTCAGGACAGCAATTCTGAAAAGTGTTCAAGTCCAAGTGTATTAACGTTGCCTCTTTCCCACACAGACAAAATGAGCAAATCGTTCATTAATCATCATGTGGGAAAATTAAGCGCTGCAATTATTTGATCCTGCCCCGGGATATGCTGCGCATCTTTTAATCAGATGTTGCTACATAAAGCTGCAGACTGCGCCCAGCCATAAACAGACATTAAAGAAAGATTTCTTCACGAAAAAGGCCCTTCCAGGTCTTATTATCCAATGATGGTTTCCCTGAGAACTTCTGAACCTCGGCGGGCACTTACAGGGAGGAAGGAAGATTCTAAAAGGTGATAACAGGGCCTGTAGCCAAAAAGTCAAATAAAAACAAAGCGAAACTAAATTGAAGCCTTTCTCCTAACCAGAAGAGCAGGGCCTCTGTCTGCCTCGTTTCCCTTGAGCAGCTTGAGTTTCCTGAGAGACTCACAGGGTTTGTGTTTGAGGGTTGGTCTCAAGTCCCCGAGACTTCGAGCCAGCCGGTAGAGCTCTGTGCAGCCCGCATCGTCACTCGGGGCAGAGATTGGCAGGAACTGGCAACCCTTGCTTTGTTGGTAAACAGTATTGGAATGTACACTGCGGGTGCCAAAACATGGGAGTGTCCTGGGGGGCAATGGGGGAACCCCCAGATTTTGCTCCTCTGAAGGGCCTCCAGGACCCCTCCTCAACCCCCAAAGGTTCACACTCAGAAGTCACATCACTTTTCTCTATTGAATTGCCATTCCTTTAATATATAAGAGTTTTCCAAACAGGGGTTCTGTGGGTGGGATGGTGAGGAGATTGGGAGTCCTGGGCCCAGTGGGTTTAAGATTCTTTTCACTCTGGAGCACCTGTGCCTGGTTGATGTGGGTGCTGACTGGCTGAGGGCCTGCCTGGAGTAGCCTGGTGGAACCCTTTTGTCCCCACCCACCCCAGAGAGCGTTATGACAGAGGAAGGATGGCCCCATCATTGGTAATTCTGGCTGACTTGAAGCCTGGATGCCTGGGAGAGATCTGACTGGCTTTGCCAGAGTTCCTTCTTGCCCAGATACGAAAAAATATCCCTTTTCCAGTTTCCTCTCCTAGCCCTCACTTCTCCATGCCCACACCACCACGTTCTGCCACTGGGAGAGACTTCCAACTGTCCTTTGCAGTGACCCTGTGGATGGTTCATGAACTAATGGCAGTCCATCTACAAGCCTGGGGTGGGAAGCAAACGCCGGCCAGTCTCTGAGCTCCAGGAATCCAGACTCTGCCTCACAAAGGCCCAGGTTGTGGTGTGCGGCTACTGAATACGCATGGTTATGCTCCAGCCATGATGGAGATCATGCCTTCAGCCTCAGCGTTCACACACACCTGCCTCCCAGGGGCAGCAGACAGGCGGCGGCCCAGCATGAGCACGGATGGATTCAGACCCTGCAGTGGGAACCAGGGGATGGATAAGCATTTCAGTGAGGGACTCAGAAAGCTTCTGGGAGGGACAAGGGGAAGCACTGGTCAGGTGACCAAAGCACAGGAATTTTTAGGAAGCTGGTTCTGTTCCAGAAGGAGCTCCAAAGTAGGAGAGTTCACAGCGTTAAGGGACAGTAGAGTGTGACACCCACCTGTGTGGCTCACAGGGTATACAGGACAAGGGGTGGTAGTGCAAGGACGCAACCCTCTCCCCCTGACACCGTCTGCCCCCTGGAGGACACTGCTGGGAGGAGACCCCAGTGCTGATGCCTGGAAGTCACTTCCATGCTCCCTGGCCAGGCCTGGCACGGGGACAGTGACCTGTGCACAGCCCACAGGGGCAGCCATGCGGGGACTGCTAGGGAGCCAGGTGGGCGCTGGGTAAAGCCGCAGGGTAGCCCCCAGCAGGGCCACCGGCAGGAGGACTGCCACAGGAGCACCGAGGAAAGGGGGCGTCCTGGCCTCAGGCCTTTGGAGGTTCCTCTGGAGCAGAGCCAGGGCTCCCACAGCTAGGCAGATGGGCAGTGCTCTGGGGGTCAGGGGATCGGGTAGGTGTTGGGAGGAATGCTAGAAGAGGGACTCTAGAGCGGGGCCTCCAGGATGCGGAGGCAGGTGGTTGACACTAGGGGGCAGGGAGTGGTGGCGGGGACAGTGTTCCGGAGAAGGGAGCCGCCCGGGACCCGGGTCTGAAGTGCCGGCTTTGTGGGCGACGCGGAACAGGCGTCCGGGACAAGGCGGTCTCCGCTCCGCTGGCCTCAGCGCGGTCGGACCCCCCGCACGGGCCGGCTGCGGAGCGCCCTCCCAGAGGATGCGGAGCACGCCTGCCCCGGATGGTGCCCGAATCCCCCAGCCAGGCAGGAGGGCCGTTCTGCACCCTCCAACCCCCGTGTGGTCCACGCAAAACGCCTCACACTCACGGACGCTCTCCCTCCCGCCTGCCCGCCCTGCCCGGGACCCCCGCGGCCACCACCGGGCAGGTGCGCGCGGAGAGGAGCCGCAGCCCCACCTAGCTTTACCCTCAGCCGCGACCGGGCTTCCTGGGCAGGGGAGCAGGGTTAGGGGGGCGGGGAGCAGGGAGGAGGGAGAAGGGAGGGGAAAAGTGGGGCGGGGTGCGGGGGAGAAGTGAGGAGGAGGAAAGGAAGATGAAGGGATAGAGGGAGGGGGAGGGGAGGAGTGACAAGGAGCTGGGAAGGAAAGGGAAGGGGAAAAAGGGGGAGGAGGCGGATGGGGGGTGGGGGGGGGGCAAGAGGACTTGGAGAGGGAGGAGCAGGAAGAGGGAGGATCTCATCCCTGCTTGTGCCCTGGGCCCAGCCCAGCCCCGGAGGAGTTGAAATGGGTGAAGCTTGCGTGCATCTGCCTCCCAGACCTAAGGGATCTGGGACTTAGGCTCCACCAACACCCCCTCCCCCTTTCTTTGTGTCCACGTGCCTGAGCCTGACTCCAGCTCCCTGTCTTCTTTGAACACACCCATTGTGTCTCCACAGCTCCTAGATTGCTGTTCACGCTAAGCTAGGTTCATTGACCCTGGACCTCACCCAAAGCTAATTTTAGATGAGACCCCTGCTTAGCAAATGATTGTGTCTACTTGGGGAACTTCTGGCCCCCAGCTAATGCAACAAAAGCAGAGGGAAGGAAGGAGAGTGGTGAACACTAACTGTCCGCCTGCACTGGGAGATACCCCTATCGAACATCTCTCCTACACCTGGGTGCCCCTCTCTGAGTGCCTCCCACCTGGGAGAGCCCTCCAGCCCCAGAACCTCAGCTCTGCTTAGTTCTTGATCACTAGTCTCTAGTCCCACTCCCTATTTCTTACCTGCTCACGTGTGTGAACTACTTGCTAGAGAAAGCTAAAAGAATTCATAAATGGACTTCTCACAAGATGACATCTGTGTGGACCCTTTCCTCCCTACGCCCTCCCCCCTCCACCCCTTCTAGGTGGTGGTTGAGTGTGTGCAGTTCTGGGCACACACCAACATGCATGGACCCATAGGTATGTGCTTTGTAGAGATATAAGGTCAGGGTATCCTAAGAAGTGCTAAAGGATGATGAATGTTCACCAAAGGCCAAGCATTGGGCTCAGCATTTTACATGTATTATCTCGTTTCATCCTCACGAATCTCTGAGGTTTATTGCTGTCATCTCTGCTTTGCGGAGATGAGGAGTTTTGAGGCATAGAGGTCAAGTGGCTTGCACAGGGTCACACAGCTACTAAGTGACAGTTTCAGGATTTCAGCCCAGGGCCTGTAAGTTAACTCCAGGGCTTACAAGTTAACAACTGGGCTGTCCTCCTTCTCTATGCATACAGTTCCGCGACTTGCTTTTCCACTAAGACTATGTTCTTTTCTGCAACAAATGCAGGATTCTCAGAAGAGGAACAGCTGGCCCTCTGCACTGAGGTTTTGAAAGATAAATAGCGAATGCTCAGAAACAGAAGCAGCAGTACACCCAGCATGTAGGTCCAAGCTCCACACTTTAACCTCCCCAGCCCCAACCCTTGGTCTCCCTCAGCCCAGGAGGAGGGAGGCCCCCAGATCAGGAGAGGATGCTCACAGGCCCTGGAAGTGGGAGTGGTGCCATTTGGACCAAGAATTCTGGGGCACTGGGCACCCCAGCCAGGTCTATAAGAGGGTGTGCAGGGACGGGGCTAGAGGCATGCCCTGGCTGTGGCCCAGTCCCGTGGTGGCATCAGTGTTGCCTGGTGGCCACAGCATCTGAAGCAGCCTGCTTCTGCTACCATTGGTCTGCAGAGGCCTCTTGACCCCTGCTCATTTTCCCAGCCAGTTGCTCTAACATCCTTAAGATTCTAGGAGCGCTCTTCAGAATAAAATCCATTTTCATGTAGAGGGGCTCTTGCTGTGGCATAGGAACCCTCTTGATACATAACGATGAGTGATTAGTAAGGTTTAAAATTTTTGTCAGTCTGATAGGAAAAAGAAAATAAGGCAAAGAAAAGAATTTCGTGGGTTTAATTGCTTATTTCCTTATGATGGGGCGGTGGGAGCGGAAACTACTCACTTCAAGTAAAATCCATTCTCTCCTGGGAAAATCCATTCTCTCCTTTAAGGATAACCGGAGCTATAGCGGAGCAGAGGTACTAAGCTGGACTACATTCTCCAGGTTGCTGAGCTGGACTACATTTCCCAGGTTTCCTTGCAGATAGGTGTGTCCTCATGAGGTTCCCACCAACAGAGTAAGAGGAGATCTGGGATAGAAGTCACTTCTGTATTTTGGTCTGCGAAGAGTAGCTGTGTCCCCTCCACGCTGCCTGGAATCTGGCTGTGGTCACAGCCCAGCTGTGGTGGAGTAGTGGCCTTGCGGGAGGGTGACGACATGAGGAGAGGAGCCTGGGGTCCCAAGCAGAGCAGAGCAGGTACTCATCCCAGAAATGTAATCTGGGAAAGAAACTGAGATGATTAATTTTATATATCAACTTAGCTGGGCCACAAAGCCCAGATATTTGGGTATGCATTATTCTGGATGTTGCTGTGAAGGTATTTTGTCGGGGAGATTAAATTTCAGTTAGTCGTCCTTGAGGAAAACAGATTACCCAAGATAATGTGGGTGGGCTGCATCTCTCTAGTTGAAGGTCTTCAGAGGAAAAAAAGGCAAGACACCTTCTCAGCAAGAAGTTCTGCCTGTGGACTGCCTTCGGGCTCAAACTGCAACATAAACTTCCCTGGGATCTCTAGCAGCCTTCCTTGAAGATTTTGGACTTGCTAGCTTTCACAATCATGAGTCAATTCTTTAAAATCTTTCTCTCTGCACACACACCTACACACAAACACACACGCACATCCCTGCGCCTTAAGTCTTCTTATTCCTCCCCAAGAATTTTGTCAATTAGGTACCTTAGCTTTTGGACTGTTATTTGTGTTCCAAACATTTTCTTGTTGCCAATTGCCTGTCTCCTCATTTTGTTTTTGAGTGGCTTTCATCCTAGAGAATATATGGGTTACAACTCTTGATGCTTTTGATAGAAATCCAACTCAATCCAGTATAATGTGGAGGGGTGCTTGCTGAGCAGCTCATGTAGCTGCCACCTTTTAATACTGAGGATTCCCACAGTGTGTCTCAGTTTATGTTCTTTTATACAATTTAAAATCTCCTTCATGCAGGTCCTCCAAAATTTGGTTCGGTCTGTCCCTAGATCATTCATGATTTTTTGTTGCCATTGCAAATGTTGTCTCCTACCTGGTTACTAAGCTCATGTAGGATAAGTGTGTTTTTTTGTGTGTGTTTGCTCTGTGCCCACCTGCCAACAGATGCTTATATCCTCTCAAACCTCTCTGAGGATATTAGTTATACTTATTTTAATGTCCTCTTCTGACTCCTGTGTTACCCTGTTTTCTCCAGGGTTCTTTTTGGTTCTTCCTTGGCAAGTTGTTGGTTTCCTTCAAGTGTGTGGGGATTGTTGGTTGTCTGACCTCCTTTATAAATGAGTGTCAGGATGATGGCTCTTAAAGTGGGTTCCTGGGACTCTTTCAGGCGGTCCACAAGGTAAAAACTCTTTAATAGGAATACAAGGATATGTTTTTCTCTCATGAGTGTTCAGCAGCATTTTCCAGAATCTAGATAATGTGTGATACCATAACAGATTGAAATCAGAAGCAGGTGTGAGAATCCAGCGGCCTATTAAGCCAGACATTGGTGAGATTTTCAAAAATACAAAATCATGTCACTCATCTTACTAAAGAAGTTATTCTTAGACAAAGAGAGCTATTTTCATAAATGTTATGTTATTCGTGTTAACATGTATTGGCTTCATTATCATTTAAGAATAAAGATTTGAAATTTTTCTGTATTCTATAATTTCTGTTACAGTAAATATCAATATGTTTTCCCCATAAAATAGGCCTTTGTGGAGACCTCAAGCATTTTTAAGAGGGGAAAGGAGTCCTGAGTACAGTACATATGGGAACTGCTGGTCTTGACTGGTCACTCATGCTGTGTGGAGGATATCTTTTTTTTTTTTTTTTAAAGATTTTATTCATTTATTTGACAGACAGAGGCCACAAGCAGGCAGAGAGGCAGGCAGAGAGAGAGGAGGAAGCAGGCTCCCTGCTGAGCAGAGAGCCCGATGTGGGACTCGATCCCAGGACCCTGAGATCATGATCCGAGCCGAAGGCAGCGGCTTAACCCACTGAGCCACCCAGGCGCCCCTGTGTGGAGGATATCTTGACACATGCAGACCTCCCCTCTATAAGGGACTGTCCACTCAGGTTACAGCCACCCTGGCCCTCCGGGCACTTGGTGTCATGGAAGTAGGCAGAGACTCGGAAGGGCAAATCGCCTTCCAGGGCCTCTGAGCTGGGGGCACTCTGTCTCACTTTGGCTGCAGTTGCATGGGCTGGGTCCTGCTTCTCTCTCCGGGGGCACCCCCCTGCAACCCAGCAACAATCTGCTGTCAATTTTAAAGCTGCACTGTGACTTTATCCTGGAGGCCAATGGGGCATTGTCCTAGCTGTTTGGGGAGCCGTCCACAGAATCACCTTATCAATGTCCCAAGACTCCTTCTCCATGCCACTACTTCTTCCATTTCTAGATTGGGGGAGGGGGGCAGTCAGGGTTAGGATGGGGGTTAGGGTTTCCCATCTGCTTGGCACTGTGGGCTCCTCTGCTCTGTTGGGTTTCCCCGCTCATCTGAGCCCATCTGCTTTCTGTCTTCCAGAAATTCTCCAATGTTCTGATCTGCAAGTGGCACTTTTCCTAGTTTTCCAGGGATGCTGCTTCTTCTTCTTCTTCTTCTTCTTCTTCTTCTTTTCAAGGTATTCTGGTATTTCAGAGGACCTGAGGATGGAGAAGTACCTCCATGGATATGGCTCATCAGCCATCTTGAGCCCAATGTCCACAATGTATGAATGAATGAATGAGCAAGGGCTCGGTGCCTGAGCAGAAGGGGAAGAAGGGGGCCGGGATTTGTATTGCTAAGAATGATTAAAGACAATTGAGGGGATACGAACTTTATTTACCACTTCAGAAAGCAGATAGTCTCTATTGCCAAGGGTCCAGAGAACCACAAAATGGGGCAGATGGTAGGAAGCTTTCACAGGATAAATAATAAAGAACATAGATGCTTAATTCTGGAGCCCAGAGTTGGCTGGGCATTTGAGGACTGGCTGACTGGATACATGGCCTTTCTGGTCATCCAGAGCATTCTCAGTTGTCCACAGTTGGGTTTAATGATGAGACGCCCCAGACGGGAGAGGCTTCTTCTTGGGGCTGGGCAGTCATGTCAGCTTCCTCCAAAGCAAGATTGCTGCGAGGGTCACATGGTGGATGGCTTAGACGTGGAGACTGACCTGTGTGACAGCACCTGTGTGTCAGGGGAGGCCCGGGTGACCTGTCCCTGCTGTTGTCTGGAGTTTGGCGTTGGTGGAGATGCTGCCGCGAGTCTGGAGGGACAGCACACAGAGTGCTGAAGCAGGTGTCCCTCCTCTTGGGTTTAATTTACAGGATGGGATTTAAGCCCTGGGGGCACAATTGCTAGGAAGAAGGAAAAGAATGTGATGCCCACATTTTGTTCCAATCCAGACTTTCCGGAAAAGCAGAACCGCATCTCTTGGGTACTGGGTCCCAGGGAGGAGGGGGTGCTAGGAGGCGTCCTGGGCAGGAGTTAGATGCCTCAGACTGTGTGTGGAAGATGCTGTGGGCAGTCTTGGGAGCTTGGGGAGCACCGCCCTTCTTCCCTGCCTTGGTCCTGAGTGGTCGCTCACATCAAGTGGGTCATGGTCACCCTCCCATGGAAAGTACACCTTTTAAAGTTGTCCCCACAGCTGCAGGGGCCTGGGGGTCACCTTAGAGCAGATCAGGGGAAGGAAACTTAGATCAGCTCACATTCTATTTAAAAGTATATGCTTCCGTCCCGAAGCAGGGTCTGAGCTGTGTGCTTTGGCAAAGATGCAAAACCAATGCAGGCCCAGTGCTGCTTCTCTGGAAAGTCTAGCCACACCCTCCGGATATGGGAAAGGCTTTTTTCTCCATTTCAAATGACCCTGTTTTGCCTTTTTTAGATGCAAATGTTTATTTGGTCTGACTCTCAAATACCTCAGTGCAGCTGAAAGAATTTAAGCAACCACTTCCCGCCCTTCTGAATTTGAACCCTTTGCTAGGGCCACAGAAGGGTTGGCGGGGCACCTGAGGGGCAGCACTAACTCCTCCCACCACACACACACCGGGCCTCCCTGCCTGAGCAAACGGGCAGGTCCCTCCTCGCAAGGACCCCGGCATCATGAGAAGGTGGGTGGTTCTGTAGGAAAAGCAATGAGTATGTGGGAGCCAGGAGTTGTCAAGGGCCTGATACACGCCTGTCACTTCCCCTGGGAGCAGAAGCGAGGGGCTCACCTTTCTAGGTTACCAGGTGCAATTTGACTTTTTACCCCAAATCCTGGCGCATCCCCCAGAAGGAGAGGGGTTGCGTTGGGATCTTGTGCTGTGGTAAATCCTAGAAGGACAGGACGTGTTGAAATCTGTGATGGAGATAAACCTTTCATGAAGCGTTGCTGTGATGATTGAATTAGTAAAATGCCTAGAAAATATTCCAACTGAGTGTGTATGTGTGTGTGTGTGTGTGAGAGAGAGAGAGAGAGAGAGAAAGTCAGCTGGTGGATGGGCCCAGTTTACCATCCCCTGTCTATACCCACTGAATAGTGTTTGCTGGTCTAAGGATTCACGGGTCTAGGGCGACACTTCTCACCAATGTCAGGGGCTGTCTTTCACAGCATTATGCCCATTTCATAGATGTGAAAACGGAGTCTCAGAGCTGTGAAGTCAGAATAGGAGCCTGAGCCCAACAACGGGCAAGAGCTTGACTGGGTCCCAGATGGCACCCCTGCCCTCACAGGTCTGGGGCTCCTGGTGCGTCTGTGGTGGGGAGCAGCCTGGGCTTCTGTCCTTGGGTCCTGCGCTGTCTGGAGCCAGCTGCCTCAGGCTTGCACAGGCCTTCTCCTCCTGCGGTGGCCTTCCCTCCCCAGTTTCACTTCTGCTTCTGCTTACTGAGTGCCACCCCTCACGGGGCCACGATGCCAGCCCTCTGTGGAACGCAGGCGTGTGCGGTATGTCTCTTCGCTGACCCACCAGCACCCGGTGCAGCCCGGGCACAGAGCAGCTGCTCGAATGTGAATGGTGGGGTCCTGCAGGGAGGCTGGGAAGGTTTGGATGGGAAGGCCAGGAGGCAGGAAGCTGGGGCCTCCTCCAGCACTGTCTGCCTTCTGGCCTTCCTGGGGTGAGTGTGGTAACCTCCCTGCCCTGCCTCCATTCACCGTGCCTGCAGCCTTCCCTCGGCCTCCAGGGGCAGCTTGAAGCTGGCCTGGGTCTTGGGGCCTGGCGCTGGGACTGTCATGCTTGTGTTGGGAAGGGGTGGGGCTGTGGTGAGGGGGCAATTTCCCTTCAGGGTACAGTGGCCTGACTATGGGGTGCAAAGCTATGGGCAGACACGCTTCCAGGTGGTGACGTTCCCATCTTGGAATGCCAGTTCATGGAGACACGTTAGCTTACTGTTGCACTTCCAAAGGGGCTTTCTGGGAGTGGAGGCCCACCTTGAAGAAGGACGCGGGAGCCTGAAGACGGGGAGCCGGGGGCAGCTTCTCGCCGGTCTGCCGGGGTCAGGTGGACATTCACAGTGCAGGGCTGCCAAATACACATGGGAATCCAGGACGTGGCCAAGGTGACACTCAGCCTGTGAGGTCATTCACTGCGGAACGTTGCGCTGGGACAACTGGCTAGCCGTCCAGAAAAAATAAAACTGGCCCAGTTCCTTCTGCCACTAACTTATATTCCGGAGCAATCCAGGTAGAGTGAAGATTTAGATGCAGGAAAATGGAAGCCATAAAAATATCAGAAGAAAATGAGAAAAACATTTGTAATATTGGAGGGGGTGACCTTTTTGCACTTGTTACAGAACCCTGAGGACATAAACAGCAAAATTGATTTATTCTACTAGATAAGAGCCAGATATTTCTGGATAGCAGAGAACATCCTGATTAAAGTAAAAAGACAAGTGATAAACTGAGAATAGAATGATGGCACATCCTTAATATGGCATTATCATGTAGTCATGAAAAGGAACAAGGTCTATTTATGTCTATGACACAAGAATAGCATCGTGTGCATAATATACGTGACTGTCACAGGCCAAGGGCTGCTATGAATCAGTAAGAAGGGGACACCTGGGTGGCTCAGTGGTTAAGCATCCAATTCTTGATTTCAGCTCAGGTCTTCTAGAGAAGGGGCTTGGATCTAGGGCAAGTGGTGGGAGACTTATTTCCCATCCTTCCTTCCTTCCTGTTAGTGGGTCACACCTGCATAATGTGCATTTTCAGGTTTTTTTAAACCATCAAAGCCATGTCTTTGGAAGGCTACCACCCACCCCTAACTCATGCCTGCTGCTGGCTGGAAGTGGGGTCTACCCTGCTGCTCCCTGGGGCAGGGATCTCCATTGCCCATCCTGGAAAGGTGGCTGCCCAGCACGGCCAGTGTGCCCCGTTGGGAAGGAGCAGCTGAGGGAGGGCCTACCAGATTGCACACAACTCTCACATCTAACTCATTTTCTTACCATCCTAACCATAAGTACTTATCTGGAGCATTGCTGATGGGTCCCCAAACCTGACGGCTGGGGCCAGGGTCCACTCGAGACACAGAGTGGGTTAGTAATGCTGTCCCAGGTAGCTGCTCTCCACTTCACAGGTGGAGTGGGGCAGGAGAGGGTCCAGCCCCTGCATGTGGGGTTCTTACAGGCCCCATCTGAACAGGACTGGCCTTTCTTCACTTCCTGCCATCCAGGAATCCATGAGGGTGCCCAGGAGGGCTCTGCATCTTCTGCACACAGGGGGTCAGCCCAGGATTCCCTTCCAGAAGGCACCTCTCCCTGTAGCTCTCCTATGCCCCCTCCTCCCAGGCACAGTCTCAACTGTCTGAAGCTCTTCTTTCTTTAGATTTGTCCCCCTACCCACCTACCTGTTTCCCTGATCCATTCCCTGCCTGGAAGCAAAGGCCCTGCTATTTCACCTTCTACAATACTGTCCCTTTAGGAGAGGGAGGGGACTCTAGCTGACAAATGCCTTTCTTTGATCACATGTTCATTAAGTTTTTATTTTCCTAAATAAACATTTGACAATGCCCAGGTCATCAAAAGAAATGCCCCAATACTTAATGACTTCCCTGAAATCTAGTGGTTCTACGCATGCCCACCATGACTGCCTAATCTACAGAGGGCACAGCTGTGGGGACAAGAGAGGCTCTGCCCATGTGTCTGGTCAGACCTCTGGGCATTTGAGGCTCCAGGCAAGACTTCATGTCTCGACAGCCCTGGCCAGGGACAGGAGGAGGTGGGCAAACCTGGATCAGAGCAGCGAGCTTGGCTCCTTGGCTTTGTGTCAGGGTCACCTGTGCCTGCCTTCTGCCAGGAGTCTGCTGTAGCAGAAAGGCCCTTTTCAAGGGTTAAACCCCCAGCAGCACAGTAAAGGCCACGCTGCAAGACTTACCTTCCCTCACACAGTGCACACGCACATCTTTATCACTCTAGTAATTATTCCCACTAAAGTCAGACGTAATTTCGAAGGTGGGTTAAAGTAATTTGAAAAGCAGGTGGGCAGATGGCATAGAGCTTCTCATCCTTCTCTCAAACTGTCATCAGCTGTAACGGGTCTCAGCTGCCATCTCATAGGATTATCATTGTTATTTTGCATTTGTGCATATTTCTGTTCATGGGTTGGAGGGAGGTGGCTGAGCAAAGCCACAGGGAGGACTGGAACAGCCAAGTTCATATGTCCCTTGGTGGCATGCTTGGCTGGTGACTGGATCCTGTGTGGATTGGCAGGGTCTGGCAGCACGTGGAGGGGACCAGCTTTCCCTGGCTCTGTACGCTGAGCACGAGCACTTCATAGCATCCCTGGGCTTGGCTCCTCTTCCTGGGCCTGTGTGGGCAAAAGAGAACATGCCCTAGGGGACAGAACTTGTCCAAGGGGCTTCTCTGACAATTCCCATCATAATAGTGATGGCACCACTATGAACTCATTTCTTCCTTGCAGCAACCTGGGGGATGGGAACCACTGTTATCCCTATTTTCCTGGTGAGTAGATTGAGATGTAAAGGGGTGGGACAGGAGGAACCCAGGACCCAAGGACCTGTAAGGGTGGAGACAGGGGCTATGCTGCCAAGAATCAGGCCTGTTCAATCAGTGGAACCCAGAAACAATGGAAGGCAACTGGCACTACAGACAGTGGGGTGAAGGAGGGAGGCCACAAAGAGGGGTTGATCCAAATTCTGTCTAGGAAGCCAGTTGGATCCCCGGATTCTCTACTACAATCTCCAGACAAGCCTGGAGGTTTGTTTTCTAAAGAAATTGGAGAGAAATGGTTCTGAGCTCAGAGACCCCAACAATAGCAGGGAGCAGGGGTGAGATTCTGGGTTGGAAAAGGGTTGCGGTATAAGAAGAAAGACTACACAAAGAAGACCTCCAAGAGACACTCCCTGACTCTATTCCCGGGAAGTTGGCAGCAGATCTATATGCCCCTGGCAAGGTATATGTCCCTAGGAAATGACCTAAAAATGCTTACATGTGAAGGTTACCTGACAAAGAAATCTGCTCCACCTACCAGTCTAAAATTTCCTCCTCCCCCAAAATCTTCAAAGAGCTCTTCAGTACTTCACTCTCAGCTATGAACAGATTGCTAAGGATCCCTGAACATGTGAGTGATGCTGCCAGAATGGAGTTAAACAAATAACAAACAGAAGAAAGACGCTCAGAAGGGTTAGAGAAGGGAGCAGAACAGAAACTCAAAATGAAACTCTTATCATTAGTATTCTCAGGGAGATGCAGAGATCCTACCTCTGAGAGACAAGATCAGCATTCTAGAAGGAAGGGGTCATAAAATCATAAAAAAGAGAGTTTCTAATAGATGAGATAGTGTTGGAGTCAAGGAAATTTCTTTCAAAAAAGGCAAAGAAGTGTGCCTGGCAGCTCAGGTGGTTAAACATCTGAGTCTTGATTTTGGCTCAGGTCATGATCTCAGGGTTGTGGGAATGAGCCCCAGGTTGAGTCCATGATTAGGTGGAACCTGATTGAGATTCTCTCTCTCCCTCTGCCTCTCTCCACATGATCGCTCTCTCTGTCTCTCTAGAATAAATAAAAATTTAATTAATTAATTGAATTAAAAAGGGAAAGAGATTGATAATAGGAGAGGAACTATAGCTAGAAGTTAGGTCCAGATGATTCAGTGTCCTACTAATTGGAGTTACAAAAAGAGAGAATAGAGAAAACAAAGGCATTTCAAAGAAATAATACAAGAAAAATTACCAACTGAATGAATGCTGAAACCTTCAAACAGAAAAAGCTCATCAAATACCATGACCGTGAACTTTTAAAATTCCACACCAAGGTATATCCTCACGAAATATGAAAGTATCAAAGATCAAGAGAAAATCCTAGAAGGCGCCTGGGTGGCTCAGTGGGTTAAGCCGCTGCCTTCGGCTCAGGTCATGATCTCAGGGTCCTGGGATCGAGTCCCGCATCGGGCTCTCTGCTCGGCGGAGAGCCTGTTTCCTCCTCTCTCCCTCTCTGCCTGCCTCTCTGCCTGCCTCTCTGCCTACTTGTGATCTCTCTCTGTCAAATAAATAAATAAAATCTTTAAAAAAAAAAAAAAAGAGAAAATCCTAGAAATAGGGATTGAAAGGAAAGGTGTATAAACCATACAAGGGTTTAAGAATTAGAATGATGGCAGACTTTACAACAGCAGCACTGGAAGGTAGAAGACAATGGAATTGTGCCTTCAAAATTTTGGTGGAAAATTTATTTTCAACTTCGATTTCTGCTTTTAGCCCAATTATCTTGGAAGTATGAAGTGGTATAAAAGTATTTCTAGGCATGTAACATCTGAAAACTTTCCCCTTCTATATATCCATTCCCAGAAAGATGCTAGAGAATATGCTCCAGTAAAACAAACATGTAAACCAAGAAGGAGAAGGATCTGGGCTGCAGGAAGTGAGAGACCCAGCCTGACAGAAAATCTAAGAGAACCCCAAGGTAACATTTTGTACCACAGGTCAAGAGACCAACTGCTCATACCTGAACAGAGGGTTAGGGAGTCCAAAGGTCCCAGTCAAAGGGCTGGGAGGGAGGCATCCAGGGAAGGGGGTGATCTGCCAGGTTATCTGGTGCATTAGGACATTTGAAACAACTGTTGATAGGCATTTGATGAAAGCGTAGAAGCATTTGGGGTAGTTAGCCATTAGGGCACTGAAAATAGTAAAGAGACATTTCTCTCTGGTGTGGAGGGGTGGATTATGAGAAAGGAACATATTCATTATATGCTGCTTGACTGTGCAATTAGTGATAGTCCTGATAATGTAAACACTAACAGTTAATTCAACCAAAAATTATAATATAAAAATGTATTAGGATGATGGGTGAAGGAGGAAAGTGAGAGCACAGTGGACTATGAGTGTCTGATCTTCCACAATTATAATAGAAAGCCAACAAATATTGTCAAAATATAATTTGAAAACAAGCATATTTCCATATTTTTTCAGAAGCAAATTTTTTTAAAAATTGAAAGCAGAGCCCCTGGGAGTGGGACTGTTGGATGAGAGACCAGGAGAGATTGGCTGTAATTCACTGTGAGCCTAAATTATTTGGATTATACATCACATGCCAAGATCATTTTTCAAAAAAAAAAATTAATTGGAAAAGGAAAAGGAAACTCCTGTCACCTGACCACTCTCTTAGTTGGTGTGTTGTAAGATGTGGGGATAGAAGTGAGATGTGGTCAGCAGCAGGAGGATCCAAGAGATGTTAGGGAATTGGGGTATTTAACAAATTGAAGAAACCTCTATCTGGTGAGTGCCATGGAGGCAGAAATCCTGGGCCTGAGAAGCCAGGGGGAGCACTTCTCTTTTCTGCAGGAATTCTTGTCAAATCACAAACAGTTGGGTTTGTTGATGGAATATTTGGCCTCCCGAAAATGCCATCACTGGTGCTGGGACAGAGGGAGGATTTCATGACTAGACTAGGAACATTATGGTCCTCAGGTAGTGTGGACAAAGCAAGTTGTGGCCCAGCTCCCTTGGGGTGGGATTGGAAGGATGGAGGGGAGAGAAGTTGGACTAAGCACCTCCCTCTTTATAGGAAGTGAGAGTAAGCTAGTGTGGGGGAGGAAGAAGCAAGGTCTAGTTTCCTTCTCAGGCCAGGGTCAGAAATAGGGTGTTTCCTAGAGTTACCTGATACCCAGATCCTTATAGCCTTGCCCTTTCCTTTCTCTCTTTTTTTTTCCCTTTCCTTTCTCTTAATCTATACTGGCCCCTCTTGGTGACTTTTGCTGAGTCAGGGACAAAGGGCTGGTCTTCAGGGGGAAGGGGGGCTGGTGAGGAACAGAGATACGGGAAGAAGAAAGAAGGGCAGACTGCTGGAAGCAGCTATGAGGGAGGCCGAGCTTCCAGCCCCGGCTCAGCACAGTCAGGAGGGAGAGGTGTAGTTGGCTGGAGTATAGTTACCTACTGCTGCATAACAAATAACCACAAAACTGAACAGCTTAAAACAACAAACATGCGTCATCAAATATGGTTTCTGGGAATAGCTCAGATGGCTGTTGTGGTTCAAGGATTCTCAAGGTTGAAGTCATGCTGCTGCCCAGAGCAGTGGTCTCTGAAGGTTTGGTGAAGCCTAGAAGAGGTGCTCTCCAGCTCACCCACACACATGGCTGTTGGTGGGAGGTTTCAGTTCCTCACCGCACTGGCATCTCCAAAAGGCTGCTCAAAATAAGGCTTCTCCCAGAGCAAGTGATCACAGAGAGAGAGAGACAGACAGACATGAAGAAAGACAGAGGTATGGAAACCGGCAACCAAGAAGGAAGCCACAGTGCATATCTACCATCTAATGTCAGAAATATCACACCATCACTTTTGCCAGGTTCTTTCAGTCGCTGGTGCAGCGTGGAAGTACTCTACACAAGGGTGTGCCTGCCAGGAGATGGGGTCTTTGGGAGCCATCATGGAGCCTCCTTCCACAGGTGATCATGGGAGGTGCACTGGTTAGGCACCTACCGTGTGGGAGAGCTTGTGCTTCTGGCTGTGGCTGGGAAGGAGACACCCACTCCCAAAGAATTATGCTAGTGAATTCCAGTTCTCTCTCCCACATGCCCCAACTCTAATTTTCATAATAGAACCCTCAACTCTTATCTACTTCACCCTCTTCAGTTTTATCTCATTCACATTTTTTACTAAGAGTCTCATGATATCTCTTTGGTATAAGTTGGACATGCTTTAGTAATCATTGGACAAGAAAATCAAAGTGCACAGAGATAAATCCAATACCAGCCAAAGGCTTGGCCTGCGTGGTGATCCCATGGGTGGGTGAGCAGTGAAGACAGCTGGAGCTGAGGCTTCCCCACGCTCCTGTCTCTGGTAGTGGCTTTCCCATTCATTCTTGCATTTCACTGATGTCTTCGTCCAAGGTACTGGGGACAGGGTAAGGGACTAAGTTTCTTTCCTGTGGAGCTTATGGTCCGGGGCCTGGGGTGGGGGGAGGGGTAGACATTAGTCCAAGTGTCTCACAGATAAATATAATTACAACTGAAAAACACTGATACGAGAGAGAGTGCAGGGTGAAAGGAGATAACAGGGAATCTGGCTTGGCTGAGGGCCCAGGAAGTACCTCTGAGGAGAAAGGCAGGCAGCAGGGGATAATTCCTGGTTGTCACTAGGATTAGAGAACAAAAGAAAGGCCCAAACCTCTCATTTATGTTCAGGCTAATATTAGCATGAGAGACATGTGAATAATTTATTTTCTCCTCACAAATATTGTTAATACTTAAGGGTAAAGAGTAAAAACTTGAGCCCTCAATTAAAAAATAAAGACAACCTTCAGTGATCTATTTCTGCACCAGGCAAGGTGTCTTCTTATAGGAACAGCAGAATCACCCAGAAACAAGTGTCTAATTCTAGCAGCACCATCTGTGGCACTAAAGTAAGGATGATTATCAACACTATCTTTCAGGTTTTTCACTAAGTCAGAACAATTTGCTAAAAATAATTTGTACTGTATCCGCAACGCCCCCAAACAATGTGTGTTTTCCCATCACCACGGCCTGCTTGCTCCCCACAGCCCTGGAGACTGTCAGGGAGCATTAAGCCCTCCTGGCAGCGTGTTCTTTTGTTGGCTGGTTTTCATCCTGAGCTTTGTCACTGGAGCAGTGGAAGATGGGATGGAGGTCTGAATGGAGAAAGCTGGGTGCATCTCCCAAGAGCCTCTCAGGGATTTCAGGGCTGAGAGCCAAGGTCAGGTTTTTAGTTCCTAGAATCCTGTAGGGTCCAGGGAAGCTAACACATGGTATCTCTCTCTGTCTCTCTCTCTCTCTCTCTCTCACACACACACACACACACACACACACACTGCCTTGTAAGAAGCTAAATTAGAGAAGCCAGACACCGATTTCCTTGTTTTCCATGGGGAATTTCCCTTCTAGATCTGAATACTCAGGTCCCTTATCCAGGGGGTCCCTCCTTGGGGTCAGAATTACAATGAAGTCTGCAGGTCACAAGGAGGCCCAGGGAATGTAGAGACTGAGCTCAGAAAAGCAGGTAGAGTGATCATGATATTTCATCCTGGTCATAGGGTCACTGTTGGCCTGTGTAGAATCTTTGTGTGAATTAGAAAAAGGTAACCTAATATAACCCAGGGACCCAGTCAGGAGAGCAGAACATGTACTGGACTTCAGTACTCACTTGCCTCTTGGGCCAGAAGCCTTGGAATAGTGTGTAACCTGCACAACTGTTCCTGCCCCCACTGTGGTTGCCATGAGTATAAGAATTCATTTATTCCTTTACAGTACCACTGGCCTCTTTGAGCCAGAAGAGCCCCTACCTCTGACTCAGGGACTACTTACCCTGAATGGAGCATGATGGATACTACCAATTTGGATAAAACCCTTTGGATTTCCTTAGGGCCCCAGGCAGTGTTGATTAAGTTGTTTTGTAATTTGATTTGTAACAATGTCCTCCCTAGCATTTCCAGGACGAACTTAAGGTTGATTATGGTGGGGAACAGGTTGAACAAAAAGAATTCTGGACCTCCCTTACTTATGGACTACTATGTAAGATTTTTTGGGGGAAAAGAATTTTCATGGAAAAATTGCCTGAACTGATATTTCTACCCAGAGAAAATATCTTTCAGGAATGAGAATAGTGACAACCTGAAAAAAATGGATAAATTCCTAGAAAAAAAGAAATCTATCAAGACTGAATCACGATGAAGTAGAAAATTTAGACAGACTGGTTGAATCAGTAATCCAAAACTTGCCAAAAAAGAAGTCCAGGGGCATACGGCTTCACTATTCATAGACGTATTAATATCAATCTTCTCAAACTCTTCCAGAAAATAGAAGAGGAACTCCTCCAGACTCATTTTCAAGGCCAGCATTACCCTGACACCAAAACCAGAAAAAGATTCTATAAGAAAAGAAAGTTACCGGCCAATATCCCTGATAAATGTAGATGCAAAAATCCTCAACAAAATATTAGCAAACTGCTGTCAAGAATACAAGAAAAAGATCATACCATGATCAAGAGGGATTTTTTCCAGGGATGCAAGGATGGTTTAACATCTTCAATCCTGTCAAACTGATACACCATATTAACAAAATGAAGGATAAAATCATAACCATTTCAATAGATATAGAAAAGGCATTTGTTAAAATTTAGCATCCATTTATGATAAAAACTCTCAACAAAGCAAATATAGAGGGAATGTACCTCAGTGTAGTAAAGGCCATATATGACAAACCCACTGTTAACATCATGTTCAATGGTGGAAATCTGAATGTGTTTTCCCTAAGGTCAGAAACAAGAAAAGGATGCCCACCCTTGCCACTTTTTTTTAAACATAGTTTTGGAAGTCCCAGGCACAGTCAGGCAAGAAGAAAAAATAAAAGGCATCCAAAGTGACAAGGAAGAAGTAAAGCCATCACTCTTTGCAGATGACACATGTAGAAAACCATAGAGTCTCCATCAGAAAACTGCTAGAACTAATGCATGAATTCAGTCAAATTGCAGGATACAAAATCAACACACAAAAGTCTGCTGCATTTTTACACCTAATAATGAACTGTCAGAAGGAGAAACTAGGAAAATAATTTACAGTTGCAACATAAAGAATACAATGCCTAAGAATAAACTTAACCTAGGTGGTAACTACAAGACATTAATGAAAAAAAATTTAAAAAGACACAAAGAGATGGAAAGATATTCTGTGCTCATGGATTGGAAGAATTCATATCTTTAAAATGTCCATACTACCCAAAACAATATATAGATTCAATGCAATTTCTATCAAAATTCCAGTGGCATTTTTCACAGAAATAAGGCAAGCAGTTCTAAACTTTGTATAGAACCATAAAGGGCTCCACAGTCTTAAAAGCCAAAGCAGTCTTGAAAAAGAAGAACAAAGCAGAAAGCATCATGCTCCCTGGTTTCAAACTGTATTACAAAGCTACAGTAATTAAAACAGTGTGGTACTGGCATAAAAACAGACACGTAGATCAATGGAACAGAATAATGAGCCCAGAAATAAACTCATAATCACAGGGTCAGCTAATCTACAACAAAGGACCAAGAATATACAATGGGGAGAAACATTCTCTTCGCCAAATAGTGTTAAGGAAACTGGACAGTCACATGCAGAAGAATGAAACTGGACCACTTTCTTATACCATGTGCAAACATTAATTTAAAATGGATTAAAGGCTTAAATTTAATATCTGAAACCATAAAACTAGAAGAAAACATAGACACTAAGCTCTTTGATATAGGTCTTAGCAATAGCTTTCTGAGTCTGAAAACAAAATCAAAAGCAACAAAAGCAAAAACAAACCAGTGGGACTACATCAAACTAAAAAGCTCTGCACAGCAAAGGATACCATCAACAAAATGAAAAGACAACCTATTGAATGGGAGAAAGTATTTGCAAATTGTATATCTGATAAGGGGCTAATATCCGAAATAGATAAAGAACTCGTTCAACTGAATAGCAAAAAAAAAAAAAAAAAAAGTGACTGAAATATGGGCCGAAGATCTGAATAGACATTTTTCTAAAGAAGACCAATAAGTACATGAAAAGGTGATCTACATTACTAATCATCGGGGAAATGCAAATCAAAACCACCATGAGGTATCACCTCACACCTGTTAGAATGACTGCTATCAAAAATACTAGAAATAACAAGTATTGGCAAGGACCTGGAGAAAAGGGAACCTTCATACCTTATTTGTGGGGGTACAAACTCGTGCAGCCACTATAGAAAACAGTATGAAGTTTCCTCAAAAAAATTACAAATGGAACTACTCTATGATCCAGCAATCCCAGCCCTGGGTATCCATCCAAAGAAAATGAAAACACTAACTTGAGAAGATTTATTATTTACAATAATACAGCATTATTATTTACATGAAAATGTAAATTAAATGTTTATTTTAAATGTAAATTGAATGTTTTTAAAAAAGCATTATTATTTACAATAATACAGCATTATTTACAATGACCAAGATGTGGAAACAACCTAAATGTCCAATGACGGATGAATAAAGAAAATGTGGTATGAATACACAATGGAATATTACTTAGTCATTAAAAGGCATGAGCTCTTGTCATTTGTGACAACATGGCATTATGCTAGGTGGAATAAGTCAGAGAAAAATAATGATCTCTCTTATATGTAGAATCTAAAGGTAAACAAGCTAACAAATTCAATCAAAGTCACAGAGACAGAGGACAGGTACGTAGTTGCCAGAGGCAGACTGTGTACGTGGAGGGGGATGGAAGAAACAGGTGAACTGGGTTTTTTTTTGTAATTTTAAAAATTTTTTAATAAACATTTAATAATAAACATTTAATAAACAGGTCTGTGAATCGCCAGGTTTACATACTTCCCAGCACTTAGGTGAACTGTTTTTGCTTTGGTTTTCAATACTTCAAATTTTTAAAAATAAATAAATAAAAGCCTAAAAAATAAAATAATAAGAAAGCTTCTGTGCAGCCAAGCAAAGAAGCCAACAAAAGGAAAAGGCAACCTATGAAACGGGACAAAATACTGGCAAACCATATATCTAGAAGGGGTTAACATGTGAAATGTACACACATAACACAACAGCACAGAAACTAATTCAGTTTTAAAAACAGGCAAAGGACCTGAACATACAATTTTCTAAAAATGGTGTACACGTGGCCAGCATGTATGTGACAAGGGGCTTAATATCACTGCACATTCTCTATGGTATCATGAAAAGTAATGAGAGTGACGATAAAGAATTCTATCAAAATTGAGGCAGAGCCATGCATGGCTCCCTGTGGCTGCTCCCTCCATTTTCCATCCTCCACTGAACGAGCACTCAAGAGCACATCCACTGGTCAAATTCTGTCCACTTGATGATTTCGTGCCTCTCCTGAGTTACAAAGATCCTTGTGCTCTATGGCCCCTCTGTAATTCCAACCGCATGCCTCTTTGCCAGACCTCCTTGTCCTTGAACCCCTTCCAGGGTCCTGACCAACCAGGGCAGAGATTCCCCAGTGCCCATAAATACATGCGTATCTTTACCTTGTGCCATTATGAGATGGGTCTGGACCAGGAATACATTTGTTACCTGACATCCTAATAGGAGGGGCATGATGGCACTTAAAATATCAGTATCAGCTAGGACCATATCCAACTGCTCTTGAAAATCTGGCTAATTCTCTTTTCCAAGGTGTGGTTATCCAAGTAGAACATCTCGGGTTCTTTCAGAGACAGACCAGAAGAACCCTTACTGTATGGCCCTCACTGTGGCATTGCAGTGTTCTTCCTTGTGCGGCTCAGTCTCCTCTTTAGTCAATGGATTCTGGGTCTGAAAACTGATTCAGGTGTGGAAAATGGGCAGAGGATATGATTTACCATAGTCTTCCATGAATACAACTTTTTTTGAGTTACAATTCATATAACATGAAATTTACTATTTTAAAGTATACAATTCAGGGGCGCCTGGGTGGCTTAGTTGGGTAAGCATCTTCCTTCAGCTCAGGTCATGATCCCCCAGTCCTGGAATCAAGCCCTGCACTGGGCTCCCTGCTCAGGAGGGGAATCTGCTTCCCCCACTCCCTATGCCCCTCCCCTCACTTGTGCTCTCTCTCTCTCTCTCTCTCTCTTTTAAATAAATAAATAAAGTTTTTTTTTAAGTACACAATTCAGTGGTTTTTAGTATATGCACAAGGTTGTGTAACCATGGGCACTATCTAACTGTAGCACATTTCCATCACCCCAGAAAGAAACCTGTACCTCTTAGCAGTCAGGCTCAGTTCATCCCTTACAACAACCTCCACATACACCCCCCAGCAGCTGCTAATCTACTTGTCTCTGCATTTGCCAGAATACTGGACATTTCATACAAATGGAATCATACAACACATGACCTTTCAAGACTGTCCTCTCTCACTCAGCAAGATGCTTCTGAGAGTCATCCATGTTGTAGCAAGTGTCCATACATCTTCTTTTGGATGGCTGAGTAATATTCCACCATATGGATGTGCCAAATTTGTCTATCCATTCGTCAGTGGATGGACATTTGGCTATGAATTCATTCTCAACCTCTTTGATCATGTATGTTAAGCAGTGCCCATCTATTTTGCCCCTAGGAACACCTTATTCTACAGACCATCTCCCTTCCCTGGGTCTCTGAAAACTAGAATGCTCACCCCTTCCCCCCTCGTTCTGACCTTCCAGTCCATTGTGGTAGTTATGGTAACCTCACCCACCTTGAAGAAGGAAGTGCTGTACTATTGGCCTTGGCTATTCCAGGGTCCTCATCGGCACTGCTCCTGGAAGCCCCACTGTATGACAGTGTTCCCTAGCTTCAGCCTGGCCTGCAGAGGACAGCCACCACTGAGCTTCTCAAGAATGTTAGTGCTCCCATCACCAGGAATACCTTATTGCCTTGGAGAGTGTCCTTCAGCCTTATAAGATGCTGGGTTTTCCAGTCCCACAGAGCAGACCAATTCTTAGTGGCTACTTCTCTGAGCTTTTTGACCCTTCCTCTGCAGTCTGTCTCAAAAGTTCTGGCATTGTTTCCCCATCACTGCTCTCTTTAAAAGTGGGCCATTGTTGGGACGCCTGGGTGGCTCAGTTGGTTAATCAGCTGCCTTCAGCTCAGGTCATGATCCCAGCGTCCTGGGTTCGAGTCCCACATCGGGCTCCTTGCTCGGCAGGGAGCCTGCTTCTCCCTCTGCCTCTGTCTGCCTGTGCTCGCGCTCTCTCTCCCTCTCTCTGACAAATAAATAAATAAAATCTTTAAAAAAAAAAAAGTGGGCCATTGTTTCTTTTCTTTTCAAGTTTCCAAGAGCCAACCTAGAGGGAATCATCCTAGGACATGTTCCTCAATGTTATACTCTGGGCTATGGCTGAAAGCCCTAATATCAACAAATCTCTCTTTCCCAGCTTATTTTACTGTCTGCCTTGGTCCATCACCCTCAGGATCAATTCCCAGGCACACTTCCATTCCTGCTAGTACACATTAGGTAGGTTCAAGACCTCCTTTGGTGTATAATTCCTCTCCTCCCTGAGCATATCAACAAAAGTCAGGGTCCAAGGGCAGGAAGGGCTGGGGCCCTGACACTTGGGATAGAGATGTTTGAACTTGAGGGCTTTGAGCCCCCAGATTCCCCTGAACACAGGGGTCTCTAGGGTTTCACTCCCTTTTGTTGAAGATAGAGCCCTCATCCATTGCTTGAAGACTGCACAGTCCTCACATGAAACAAGTGCCTTTTAAGACCATGACTATGGTGGCTCTCCTTGGGGGCTAGTTCTACCTCCCCTGCTGGCTCCAGACCAATAACTGGAGCCTGGTGGCAGGCAATACAAACCAACTGGGATGATTCAGCAGAAGAGGACTTTACTAGTAGGACATTGGTCAGTAAGACTGCAGAACCACGCTTGGAAAATACCCAGGAACCAAGGGGGCATTGGAGCAGGTACCACGTTCAAAGCCACACCACCAGAATGGCCAGTTGGGGTGCTGCTGCTTCTAGAGACCACTGCCCAATCTGGGCATAAATTCTGGCTATTCCATCATGATCTCACCTCTCACTGTGAGTGCACGCCCATGCAGGAACATCCTGGTGCCTGAACCCAGGTGACTGGCTTGTACCCTGCTGGGTAGGTGGGGAAGTGAGGAAGGATGGTGTTGGTACTTTGGCTTTCAGAAGTCACCTCCCCCCAGATTCCCACCATGGGGGAATCTCTGCCAACACAGAGGGGTTTAAGGTCATGGTCAGGTAAGGATAAATGTGTCTTACCCACTGCATGAGAAGGACATGGGTAGGGGTGCTGGGCTCTTCCCTCAGATCTGTCGTCAGAGCACACATATATTGGCAATGCCAATATTTTAGATTGTAGCCCTTAGGGAAATTTTCTGTTCAGTAAGACCATCCCAGACTTCCTCCAGGGGAGTAAAGCCTTATTGTTGCAATGTCGGAATCTAGCCAGTAGGTGCATAGGGATGGGGCAAGATGCCAAATGCTTCTCAGTGCCCTTGGAATCACCCCATAGTGGGGAATGGAGTTGGGGGAGGGGTACTTCTTACCCTGTTTGAGCTTGAGGCTGGTCTTGCCAGAGGCCTGCTATTGGGTTGGGATGTATGTAGAGCAGACACAGACTATATCCAGGGACTTCCTTCAGCTGGGGATCCAAGAACACTTGTATGTGGGGCTTCCAGATGTGTACCTCTTTGATTTTGGTTTCAGATGAAGTCAGCCAGGTATTAACATGTGCAACAGGATAAGCTGCAGACTGGAGCTCTGTACTGGGTCAATACATACCTCTCTGCAGGTCAGCAAAATGAGGCACAGGTTAGGCAAAATGACCTAACAGATTAAACAGCTCTAAGCTATGGCACAGTCAATTCTGAAGTGAGAAGATCATCCCAACCCACAGCAGACTCATCACACCCTCACTCCTGAGTTTGCCTCAGTTTGTTTTACTGGGCAGGGCACATGTCCCCAAAATGTGTGGACTCAGTCTAGGCTATATGGTCACTATAACCAGTCACTTGACTCTGAGCTTCCTGGCATCCATGGCAATGGTAGAGAAACCAGAAAAGACAAACTTTGTTAGTGTGTGTATCAGTTTGTTTGGGCTGCTATAACAAAATGCCACACATCGAGTAGCTTAGACAATAGAAATTTATTATCTTACAGTTCTGGAGGTTGGAAGTTGAAGATCAAGGTGGCATCAGGATTGGTTTCTTCCGAGGCTTCTCTCTTTAGCGTGTAGATTATTGCCTTCTCCCTGAATCTTCACATTGTCTTTCTTCTGTGCCTATCTAGGTCCTCATCTCCTCTTCTTATAAGGACACCAGTCAAATGTGATTAGGGCCTACCCTAATGGCCTTGTTTTACCTTAATTACCTCTTTAAAGTCTCATCTCCAAATACAATCACATTCTGGGTCCTGAGGGTTAAGATTTCAACATATGAATTTTACGGGGCATACATTTCACCCCATAAAAGTGTAAGACTAAATTGTGTTCTTATACAAGGAATATTGATGAGCAGTTTTTCTCATGTCTTCCTTTTTTGGCTCTACCCCATTTATTTCAGTAGACTACCCACTTCACCCTTCTTGGACAATGATTCATGCTTTGGTAGCATCGTTCCTTCCTTTCTGCACAACATCACTACCTAGTCATGGTCAATTGCAATGTGGAGATTCTATTCTTAGTAGATTGTAAAGGACTGACAGCCAATAATGAGTTCTCCCTTTTGTGTAGGATGGGAAAGAAGTAGCATTCTGGAGAATGTGGCTTTAGGTCCAGAGATATGTTGGACTAAGGAGGCAAAAAATGTCTCCTAGTCACCCCTCACCTCCCTGCCCTTGTTGACTGCCTGTATCACACCAAAACAGAATGGGGAGTCACAGTCCAGATGCACTATAATTGCCTCGGTGGTCTCAGGATGGCCTTTAATTGTTTTGAAGGTCTTTTTTTTTTCATCTGCAGCATGAACATTGCCTCCATATCTAACTTACCTCATTCTCATAAGGTGTGTGTAACAATTTCAGTATGTTGTAAAGTGATATGTCAGTACTCCTGACACACAGGCACATTAGACTGGCTGCTGGTTAGCTATGGCAATTTCTATAATAACTTGCTCCTTCATCCTGGGGTGGACTCTGTGGCCCATGCTTAGTTTGGGGGCTGCATCCACTATGATTTAGTGGATGAGCATCCACTAAAGTGAAGGAGCATCTGTACTGGTGAGTCCTCAAGATACCACCAAGCTTCAGCATTGCAGGCTTTGCTGGGGAAGTGTCAGTAGGATGGAGGTGCTGCCTCGTATCTCAGAGAACACTAGATGCTTCCCATGCAGTGTCCTCATTGTACAACTGAGAAATCTGTGCTCTGGAGAAGCTCAAAGCAGCTCCAAGTTCTTATGACAAGTCGTCAAGAAAATGGGAATAGGAGTGTGTCTTCTTTCTCCCTCCAGAGCCTCAGGTTCCCTCCACATCACATTGAGAAAGAAAATATGACTTCTACTCTGTATAGCTCTTTGTAGAGGATAAATATAAATTTTAAATGTATAACTGCATTTAAAAATCCAAACAAGCCATTCTACAGTTGAGGACACTGAGCCTGTTTGAGTCATGTTGAACTTGACAATCCATGACATGCAACATGGCCTCATGCCACAAACCCCTCTGAAGAGTGCTGTAGATAGGCTCCTTCATGGAATTTCCTTGCATGTGTCGTGAGTGCCCTTAACACTTGCCATAATGAAGGGGACTGATGGTGGCACCACTGGGCTGAGAGAAGGAAGACCGGTGGCTAGACGACTGCCTGATGCCTATTTTGTGAGAGTCACACATATGCAATGGACATTTGTTTGTTTAATGAACATGTTTTGGGCATCTACTAAGGCAGTTCTGGGGGCGGGAAGCTGAGAGTTGGGCGGAGCAAGTAGAACAAGAAAGAGAAAGAAGACCAAGTCCTCCAGACAGCAAGGCAACAAGAGAAGGAAAGGGGATTCGCTTTTGGGACCCCGCAGGGAGCTGGAGGAGGAAGCTGCAGAGCCTACCCCTGGCCTCCACATAGCAGATTCCTGGTAACTCAGGGCCAGTATGGATAGACTTGGCTTACTCTCTGCTGTCTCTCTCTAAGCCTTTCATCATGTGGCTCCTATGGGCCTTGTAGAGGCCATTGGGGTCCATAAATGTTCTCTAGGACCACAGAGGAAAGTAGATACAGCAGAAGCAGGAACTGTCCTTCTTCCACTTGAAGTTAAGGTGAGATATTATTATCATGGGGTGATGATGGTAGTGGCAACAATGATGATGGTGAGGATGATGGTGGTGGTGATGATGATGATGATGATAATGGTGATGAGGATAGTAGTGATGATGGTGGTGATGGTGATGGTGGGTAATGATGGTAGTGATGGTGGTGGTAATGGTGATGATGATGGTAGTCATGGTGATGGTGGTGGTGATGGTGATGATGATGATGGTGATGAGGATAGTAGTGATGATGGTGGTGATGGTGATGATGGTAATGACAATGATGATGGTGGTGATGGTGATGATAGTGTAATGATGATAGTGTTGTTGATTATGATGATGATGATGGTGATGATGATGATGATGATGCAGAAATTCACAGACTTGGTTAAGACCATCATCTAACACCTTACCTGACACTCACCTGTCAATTTAAGATGTTACTATTAACATTTTACACTTTGACTCCCCAGGTTTTGCTCCTGGTAAAGGAGAGCTGTCCCAGGGTGGTTGAGTTATCTTAAGCTTTAGCAGTTACTTATCCCTCAGTGTGGCTGGGCTCAGAATCTTTTATGAAGGTGTGTTTTTCTGGGGAATTGGCAAAGAGTGGGATTTCACAGGAAAAAGAAGAGAATGGACTGAAGAAAGCTTCTGTGCACTGTGGGTCCTACTCTTTTACCTCACTCCTTTACCACCACGTTCTTCACCCCTGCCTGGCCCTGAACACCTCAAGCACGGCACCAGTGTGCCAAGCAGATGCCTTCTGGAATGCTTGACCTGCACAGGCCATTCCAGATTGACCTTGCAAGGCCAGGCAGAGGCACAAACTGGCTATCCCTGGGCTGCTCTTATGGAGACCCTGCATTTTTAAATTTATTTTTATTTTTTAAAAGATTTATTATTTATTCATTTGAGAGAGAGAGAGAGAGCAAGCAAGTGAGAGCATGAGCAGCAGGGAGGGTCAGAAGGAGAGGGAGAAGCTGACTCTGTGCTGAGCAGGGAGCCCAATATGCGGCTCAATCCCAAGACCCCAGGATCATGACCTGAGCCAAAGGCAGACACTCAACTGACTGAATCACCCGGGTACCACTGCAGCTCTTTTTAATTAGTTAAAAATTAGGGCTCAAATTTTTAAAAATTTAGCCTGTCTAGAAAAACTGGAATATTTGGTGGAAAAACTGGAAAATTTGGTGTTCACATAGGCAGCCATCAGCAGAAGCCTCAGAATGCCTGGCTGAGCCTAATCTGCTCCCAGATTCAGTAGTAAAATACACGATATTTTTTATTTTATGCCACTGCTTTGGGGTGGTTTGTTATGCAGCAAAAGATAACCAGTACAACAACCAAAGCTGTCTGAACCACCCTTCCCCAAGTCATGGCAGGTCAGGGGCGATCCTTCAATTTGCCCCACTCATGTTTGAGTCCACAGAGCTCTAGACCAGGAAAAGCAATCATAGCTGTCCACTCTGTGATCTACCAGCCAGGACAGAAGGAAATTAGGACATGCAGTGTCTACCCAGAGTCCCAGGCTGCTGGGAGGCCTCTTTTGGGTGTATAGTTTCTAACCCCCTGTGTGAGGCATTTGATACTAAGAAACCAAGGAAAACCTGCAGCCTCTTTTCTCCCCACCCCAAGCTTACATTACCAACTCTAAGCTGTGTTGCCATATTTGATCTTGTTCCAATGGCTGACATTCCCAGCTCTGATTTGTTCCCCAACAGTACCATGCCCTGCAACCCAAGGTGTTTGAAGTTTCCTGGCCCTAAATTGGTCTTGCAAGGACATGGTCCAATGGTGCATCAGTCTTTCAGCTTTGCTATTCTGCCCCCTGGTGGAAGGTCTTGTGTGGCCGACCCACCACTTGAATGGCTGTGGTTCTGAAATCCGGCAGAGCCCAGCCTTCTCCTCCCTTCTCCAAGTCCGACATGGGGCCTCTATGATTGGGATGCTGAACCCGACAGGTCTCACTTGGATGCCAGTGCTTCTTTGCCTATGATTCTGGCCAATCCTGTATCCGCTGTGACCCCCTAGAGGGTCTGACATATCAAAGTGGACTCCTCTCTTTATTCAGTGAGACAGAGCTCAAAGAATGCCAAGAGGCAGGCACCAGGGAATGGCTTTCCCTAATTTACTTTAACCACTGATGTGCCAGTACCACCTAGATCCAGGCCACATTGTCCTGCCTTCTGCATGAAGGTAGGACTCTCTTACCCTCAGCTCCATCCCACGCTCAGGACCAGGGCCACCCATGCAGCCTGAGGCCCAACTGGCAGAGGGTCCACCTACACCCACACCCTGCCTCAGGGTCCCTCTCACTGCTCCTTTTTGGCAGAGGTTGTGCCCCGTGGTGATAGACAACTTCAACCCTTGGGTTCAGTGGGGCCCTGAGATGTGGGTTTCTCTCTATTCGGCTTTAAAAACAGTAAAAGCAAAAGCAAAATAGCATTCTTCCAAAGAAAAGAGGAATTTTCAGGCTGTTCCATGTTCTTCTCCCTCACAGGAGGTGTGCTGCTTATTCTGGGAGGGGTCACACAGAACTCGGAATATCTGCCCTCATGCAATGGATAAGCCATACTTTCAAGCCAGCTGTTCCCCATGAGAAGGTCAACTCAGATCCTGGGAGGTTCAAAGGGAGTCCAAACTCTCTGGTGGGAATGTGTCCAAAGAGCTGTGAGCACAACTGCACATCCTTAAGGGAAGTTTCTTACGTACGTTTCTAATCTCCAGCAGTAATGAACCCACAGCTTGTGCTTTGAAAACTGCTTCTGAGAAAGCCCTCAGACCAAGAGCTGGCTGTCAGAGAAGCAAGAACCTTACTAGCCCCGGGCAGAACTTCTTGCTACTAACATCTACTCCTCTTCCAGAAAAAATTCTAAGGCCTTATGAAATTGGGTTCCCAGTAAGGCTGGGTTAACAATTGATTTCCAATTGGTATTTCATATAACGCTACAGAACTTTGATTCTCAGGCTGGGGCATGTAGTCCTGAGCTGGGCATTCTCTCCAAAGGCGGGACCCCAGTGTGCATGTGCTCTTTAAATGTGGCTTCCATGGTCCCTAAGCCACCAGGGCTGGAGCCAGACCATGTATCCACATAACACGTAACACCAAGCAGTGGGGACCATGATGAATAAAGGATGTTCTTGGCTTTCATCTGGGGTGATAGTTTTAATTATAGGAGTATCTGAATATTTCCTCTAGATGCAAAATCTTGGTCGTGACCCCAGAATGTAGCCTAACTGGGGAAAACAATGAAGATGGAGATCAGCTTCACATGGGTCACAGGGCCTGCAGGTGATGGAGGGGAGAAACTTTTCCTACAGCTTGATCGTCATTGGTTGGATTATGTGCAGAGCCTTCTCATACCTCTCGGCTCCTCTAGCAAACAGATGCTCAGTTTAGGCTCACTGGGCCCAGCTCTCCGCACATACATGCCTCTGTTCATTTTACCACCACTGTGGGAGGCAGGTAATGATACAGATGGGAAAGCTGAGGCTCAGAGAGAGAAGTAGTGCATCAGAGACTTGATTCCAAAGCCAACACCCTTGACTGTGCTGCTCTCTGCCTCCCTGTCATGTTGGGCCACTGGCCCTCAACAGAATATGATGTCACCATCCCCAAATAGCCTGAGAGAGACTGTAGCCCAGAAAGTAAGTGACTTGCCAAGATGACAGGGACTATTAGTAATGGATCAGGAGCCACCAGCTGTTCCTTGGCCCCATGCTTGGTCCTCTGCCCCCACTCAAGACATATTTTAAAAATATCCACAAATTCTTTGCTATTCTTCCCATTAGACTGCAGAACCTGAATCCCCTCTCCTTGAGTGTGAACTGTTTAGCAACTGGCTGCTAACAAATAGAATGTAGCAGGAGGGACTGTGTATGATTCTGGAGATAAGGTCATAAAAAGCAATGTGGCTCCCTCCTTGCTTAGTCTCTCTTGGATCACTCACTCTGGAGGAAGCCAGCTGCCATGTCAGGAAGACCCTTGACAGCCCCATGGAGAAATATACTCAGCTAAGGCCTCAGGTCAACAATCACATGAGTAACCTTAGCAGCAGGCCCTCCGGCCCCAGTCAAGCTCTCACATGATTGCAACCCTGGCCGACATCTTGACCACATCTTGGAACAAGAACCACCCATATTTCTGACTCTGGAGACTATAGGAGATAATAAAAGTGTGTTGGTTTAAGAAGCCAGGCTTGGCTCAGTTTAGTTATGCAGCAATGCAGAACTAACACACCCATTCCATCCCCCCTGTTCTTTATTATCTTCTGTCATTATCTGTTTGGTGTCACTCCTACCCCCTCCAGGGAGAGTCTGTTCCATCAGGAAGGGAGAATATGGGGTGGCTTTCCTGTCAACATCATGCTGCATGTCAAGTAGTCCTTGGGATATCTACCAAGTAGTCCTTGGGATATCCTCCTTCCTCCTTCCAAAGGACAGAGAGATCCCAAGTCTACACAAAGCCATGTCCTAGGGCTGTTGCTGATATTTTTCATCCCTGAGGTCATTCCGAATGGCTGCAGTGACAAGAGGAAGCCATGCCTAGGGACGCCATGCTGTTCTCTCAGACTTGCTGCCAGACACACAGGACCCTGCTGTCACAGAGCACAGGGAAACACCAGCAGGGTCTGGAAATGCAGGTGAAGCGGTGCAGTGTGTGTCCATCCTGGACAGAACTAGAGCAGCAGTAGCCACCACAGCCACCGCAGCCAGCTCATCATCAGCTGGGGACAGCTGTGACACCCACAGCCCTCTTGGACACCCCCTCCTTGGGTGACTAGCAATGTCTCATTCTGGGAGAAAACCCAAGAAGTCACTGACAATAGTTACCTCAGTTGCAGAACAGAAAGGCAGGTGGGAAAGCAAGACACATTTTTCCGGAACACCTGTTTGTGTCTATTGAGTTTTGTACTATGTGTGTGTACTAAGAGTATTATCTTACCAGTTACCAAACTCTGCTTGGTGTGTTCCTTAAAAAGGCCTTCGTGACCATATAAGTTTGGGGAACTTGGCCAATATGTCCTCTTGCTGAAGTGCTGCGTTAGCAAATTAAGGATCTGAGAAGTGCTATGGTAAAGAATCATGCTGAATTTGCTTAAACCCAAAATTTCCAAATTTTTTAAAACACATAAATTTTTCCATAAACCCTTGGTTTTAAATAGCCTTAGCTATAAATAGGGAGCTGTGTTATGCCACAATGTTCAGGAATGTGCCCCTGACAACATGGTACCAATTACATACCCTTAAACACCAGGGGTGGGGGCCAGACATGTAGGATACTGGGGAACAGGTGGGCTCTGGGATCTTGGAAGCATGGAAAGGGTATGTCCAGAGAGAAAAGCCCTTCAACCTACTCTCTGCAGTTTACCCAAGGGCAGGACTGCCACTCCTTCATTCTCCATTCACTCATGCACTCAACACACACAGCATTCATGACCTGGGACTAAATCAGATACACTGTCTGCTCTCAGGAAACTCACCCCTAGAGAGGGGGATGTGCAGAAACCAGCAGCCCAAGACAGTGCAGCACCTGTGGGCTTCGCAAAGCTTCCCCAAGAAAGCAGCTTGTGAACCACACATAACACATAGGGGTGAGCTAGAGGCAGCTGCGTGAAGAATTGCAGAAGATGTCTCAGCAGCGCAGCTGAAAGCAGGCCGGTGGGGCTAGAACCAGGCGAGAGCCTGTGGTCCCAGCCCATGCCACCTCTTGCATGCTTCTCTGGTATTCCTGAGTGATCTGCATTTCCCAGGCTCCTGTGCCCACTGCCTCAATGTTAGGTCCTGCCATAGGCTCTAATATGAGAGGGAGCGCAGGAGCTCAGCAGGCAGGAGGAGAAAGTATCTGCTCTGATAGGGTAACAGTTGCCGCAGCAGGGACTGGGTGATTGTAGACCTCAGCAGCTCTTGCAGAGGGAACACCTTTATCAGAATTTGCAGTCCCAGGGCGTCTGACTGGATCGGTTGGTAGAGCAGGACTCTTGACCTTAGGATTGTGGGTTTGAACCCCATGTTGAGTGTAGAGATCACTTTTTAAAAAAAATCTTAAAAAAGAAAAAAAGAATTACAATCCTGAATGAAAAAGTGCCCCATTCTAGATCTAGAGTCAGCAATCTCAGCTTCTCCCACAGTACCAGCTTTTCCCACAGCACCAGCCTCTCCCATAGCACCAACTTATCCCAAACTGCCACCTTTTCTCACCACACTGAATTCTGCCACAGCGGAATTGGAGCACCAATTTCTCCCAAACTGCCACCTTTCCTCACCACACCAGCTTCTCCCACAGCACCAGCTTCTCCCATAGTGCCAGCTTCTCCCACAGCACCAGCTTCTTCCATAGAGCCAGCTTCTCCCACAGGACCAACTTCTCCCAAACTGCCAGCTTTTCTCACCACACCAGCTTCTCCCACAACACCAGCTTCTCCCATGGGGAAGCAGAAAGTGCAAGCTCTGAGCTCTAGCCCAAAGGTGTTAGTGTTTCTTATCTTTAGGGACCACCCCTTCTTCCTTTAGTTCTCTATCCTTCTTTCTCCCTTTTACTCTTGCATCCTTCCAACACCTCTGTAACCAGTTCTCTGTATGAATTCCCTCTGTGTGAAATACCCAAAGTGGTTTCTGTTTTCCTGACTGGATCCAGGCAGATTCAGTACTGATTCAAGAAACAAGCTCTCCCAGTTGGGGTCCTGTGGTGGGGTTGTTCACCTGTTTGAGCATGAATGCAGAAATGAGTTCATTGCCAGTGGAAAACGGCCCCCTAGTGATCTATGGTATGCAGTGGCATTACAATTAGTCAGCCATGGTTGCTTGGGAGAGAGCACTGTTGAAGATTAGATTTGGAGACAGGCAATTGCCATTGCACTCAACCATTATGGTAAAACTGATGTCTGTGAAGAATGTAGGGATAGCTTATGACTTTTCTAAAGAGATTACAAAAAGGCAGATGCAGACAAAGAGGAAGAAGAAGAAGAGGAGAATGAGGGAGAGAGGAAGAAGAGAAATGGAAGGAATTGAAAATTGAAATGAAGAATTTACATTCAAAAGATTCCATTAAGAGAATGAACAGGCAAGCTACAGCCAGGAGAAGATATTTGCAACACACTAAAGACTCATATCTAAGATATATAAGAACTCCTAGAAATGAATAAGAAGATTGCAGACAGCCCAGAAGCCCCCAAAATGGCTAAAGCTTTGAGTGGACATTTCACAAAAGATAGATTCTAGTTGCTAATAAACACATGAGGTGCTCAACCTCATTTGTGGTCAAGGAAACACCATTTAAACTATAATACCTCAAAACCACAATGACATACCACTTCTCATGTATTTGGATGGCTATAATAAAAAAGATAAGTATTCCCACTCCTAGGTATAGACCCAAAAGAAATGAAGATAGAAGTTCACATAAAAACTCGTTTGTGGCTGTTCATATTAGCATTATTCCTAATATTCAGAAAGTAGAAAGAACTCAAATCCTTCATCTGATGAAGGGATAAATGAAAGGTGGGACATCCATACCATAGAATAGTATTTGACCATTAAAAGGAAGGATGGATGCATGCTATGACATGGGTGAACCTCAAAATCATAGTGCCAACTGAAAGAAGTCAGCCACAAAAGACTACATCCAACATATGAATGGGATGGGGACAGATCAGGCCATAGCAGCCCGTTTGACCTATGGCAGGCCCCAAAATCATGCTAGCCCAGGGGAGTGTGGGACCCGGCCGGGGCTGCGGAGGGGGAGGGTGCTCTGGGAAGTGAATGTTATGAGCTGCAGGTACCCGGAGACCCTAGGACATGCAATCTTGGGGGAGGAGGAGTTCATTGAGCAGGGTAGGGGAGAAGGCACTGCAGATAGTGGGTCCAACACAGTTCAAGGCACCGAGGCAAGGAATGAGCTATGAGAAGGTATTGGACAGCAGCAGATGAAGTAGACAGGGGCCCAACCTCCCTGTGTTGGCAGAAGACAGACACGTCTCCACAGCACAGGATCTCTCATAGCATCACGAGCAGAGAGAGAAATGGTCAGTATCAGCCAACCCATAAAACATGCCCACCCCGTGGGCGGGCAGGATGACCACGGATGGGAGATCAAGACCGAGGGCGCCCGTCGTCCCCTGACCACTGACAGTTTATACTGTTCCAGACAGCATAGTGCTGCAGAAAGAGTGAAGGCTTCAGAATCTCCAGGATCTGGTTGAACTTCCTGCTCCAATAGCTACCAACGACGTGACCTTGAGGACTTGGCCTGGTGAGGTTCTGGTTATTCATTTATAAAGACACAGCTTACTGGAGGGACTAATAAGATTGTGTAAACCTGACCCACAGCAGAAGCACAGTTTTCCCTTTTGGGAAGGGCAGGGGTGGAGGAACGGTAAGCTAGTGCCGTGGGCACACCCGTGACTCAGTTTACCACCCAAACTCTCCATGCATAGCCAAAAGATGCCACTGATGTCTAAGTCCTCCTCCCAGCACCCAAAGTCCTTGCAGACTTTGGAGAGGCGGGGGTGCACCCTAGGACTCAGGGGGTGTGTGCTGGGGGAGAAGAAGGCGGGTAAGAGGAAAAGCTGGTGTTGGAGTGAGACGATGTGCTGATTTTCTGAAAATTAAAATGAAGAATTTATTTGCTCTGATTTGTTCTGGGTTCACGGAGGGAAGGAGAAGGTAATCACGGAGGACACTGAGCTCTTCTGTGCCATCTGTCTCCCCTCTCAGGGATGCCTCTGGCATATTTACAGTTTCAGGAAGGATTTTGTTTGGGAGGGAAAAAACAAAAAACAACAGTTCTGCTGTAAAAAGAGCCAGGTCTGCAGTGTGCTTTGCCCCCGAGCCAGCCACACTGGATCTGTCCAGGGATGGGCATCTGACTCAAGCCCCCACAGTCAGAACCCCTCCCCCCCCCATCCCACAGGCGTGTAGATCCCAGCTCATTCTGCAGACCTGTGAACTCTGCTCACCTATATAGAAGGGGGCTCCAGCCCAATGCAGAGAGAACCCGAGGAGAGGCAGAGGGGACCCCTGCATCCTGTAATGCCCCAGGCTGTGATTCTAGGCCCTGTTTCCTTCCCTGAAAACCCCAGTGTGGCTTTCTTGCACTCAGTTCCTATTTTGTATAAAGCCGGCTAGAATTGGCTATTTGCAAAGGACCTAACTCGTGCGTGACTTGGCTGCAGAATTTCTCTTATTCTAGAAAATCTGAAGTCAGCATAGAGACCTTGGAGACTGTGAAAAAGTTTTATCCCATAACATGTTCTATAGTGTGTGATTCAATAGTCACTCGACTCACATGAACCCCAGGGCTTGCATTTCTACTTCTAATAGTATATGTCCTTCCCCAGTTTTGACTGTATCCAGGATCTCTTGCCTTGAGCTGGGAAATTCCCTGTGTCACTTGAGGGGACTCGCTGCACTGACTCCACAGCTCGGGGCCCAGATGGATCCTGCTGGAAGGCCATGGCCATCTGTCTGCAAAGGCTGCCACAGCATCTTCCAGAACCTTCGGCCTCAGTTCATTCCTCATTTTGGGACCTGACAATGTTCTCGGGTGTGGAATGCATAAGCTCAGACCTCTGACCTGCTCTAGCCCAGCCCTTGTCCTGCTGCCCCACTTACCTGTGTTCAGCCATGGCCCACCACTCTCTCTGCACCCTTTCCTCCCCAGGAGCAGTGTTACCTGCCTGGAGAATCAGCCTTCACCACCCAGCGGGTATGCAGGGGAGCAGTCCCCTTGCATCTCCCCCGAACACCCTGCCATTCCCCTTGGTGCCTTCCCAGGGTTGAGCACTGGTCCTGATACAGATCTGGGGTTCCGCAAACACTGCCTGAACCGAAACCCAACTGTGGTTGCTGCTTCCTGAGCTGGTCTCTCATCTGCTCCCACTCCAGCCCCCAGTCCTCGGCTGTGGCCCAGACATGGTCTTCCCAGGAGGGCCCTGTGTGGAGATAGGGCCCTGCAAGCTTGGCATGGACGGGATCGATCTAAACAGCACCTAGGCTCCCAGTGGCCCCTTCTTTGTCCCCCCATCTTATAGCCACCTTGAGGTCACATATACTTAGCAGACTGAGGTTTCCTTACAGGCTCAGGATCCAGAGCAAGAACCCTGAGAAGTAGGTTGCAGAACCACTTGGCTTTGAGCAGGTTGTGGACGGTGGCTGTGAGGTCCAGAGCCCGGGGCTGCCTAGGGAAGGGTGGCTTCAGGGAACCCATGGGACAGTTTGCTAGCCTCCAGTGGGGCACCACATCCTGGCCAGCGTATGGGGAGAAGTCTCTGTAGCCCAGCAGGGAGGCAAAGATGTCCCACTCAGGCCACTGCGGGAGGGAGATGGTCGGAGGGACGGGAAGAGAATGCCTATTTCCAGAGGTGCCCCTCACTTAGCCTAGTTCCAGAGTAAACTGGTCCTGGAGAGTCCATCTGAGCTGGGAGGCTGGAGGTTTTCACCTGGAGAGCCTTCCCTCTCTTCTCTTTTCTCCTTGGCAGAGAAGAGGAGGACAAACTGGCTCCTGGAGGCCCACGTAGGCACAGGGGAGAGAACACCACGCAGGGAACTGGTAGGCTGTGCTTAAGCCCTTGGGGAGGAGAACTGCACTCTCCAGGCCTTGCAAGGGAGTGGGGAGTCAGAGGGAGCCGGCCCCCAACCTTGCACTTCCGGGGCTCTGAGGGCCCAGGGACCCTCAGGAATTCATCTAGCTGCAAGGGACAGGCAGCCCATGGGGACAGGCTATTTCCCTCTCTTGACATGAGCTGGGCCAGGGGTTCGGGTTCCACTGTGTTCCTGCATTCTCTGGGCCTGACTCTCCAGGACGGCTCCAGCCTGGGCCCACAGTCAAGGAGTCGGAAAGGGGCATGGGCTGGCCAGCTGCGTCACTCTGCTCCTGTCAGGAGAGCCGAAGACTCCCCAGAGACCACAGTTAGGGTCAAAAGGCCGCCCACGCTGCCAGGGAAGCTGTGAAAGTAAGCACAGGCTGTCAGAATCTATTTAGAGCACAGCATCACCCACCACCTGGGAATGGGTCCGGTGCTGGGGACAACCACAGGGAGGCCCTGCGGGGAGCCTCGGCTGGTAGGGTGGGGTAGGGCGGGCAGGGAGAGGGCCAGGGATCTGGAGACCCCCGTGGGGTTGCCTGGCAGGTGGGCACCTCCCTGTGCAGAGGCCCAGGGCCTCAGGGTGGAGAGTTGCTGCTTTGGCCAGGAAGGGTACCCTCTCCTGGTGTGGGAGCCCAGCCAGCCAGCCCGGGGCTGTATGGGGTAGCCCTCAGATGGTGCGAAGAAAGAGGCATGGCTCCTGGGCTCCGGTCCCACTCCACAGCTTGCTGGTGCCTTCTAGTGACCTCCACCATCTCAGAAGTGAGGCAACAGGTGGCGGACACCTGGCACCTGGGGGAACTTCCTGGTGGCCCTTGGAGGAGGCAATGGGGTCAGCTGGGGGTGCCGAGGGGCGGGGAACAAGACAGGGGGAAAGAACTGGGGTGGGGTTGACTTCCAGGAAACCGGGACACCGGGGGGCCTCTGGCCCAACCCCGCCCAGCCATAGTGGAGCCAGAGGCCTTCTCTTGTCAAGACACCAGTGCTTGTGTGATTGGTGATAAATGTCTATCCCAGGAGGGGTGCCCACTGCTTTTGACAATCACTATGTCCTAATCTTTCTAGAATACTCCTTGGCAGCTTCTCCCTCCACCCAGGCACCTTTGGGGAACACTGGGGCTTCTCATTCCTTCACTGGTAACAGATTTCGAAGGAGCCGACGGACCCAAAGGTTAGCGCAGAGACCCCCCTCCCCTCCACTCCCACACCCCTTCCATCCCCCACTGATCAGACTGTGTTGACACCTCAGAGAGAGGCCGCTGGGTCGTTATGCCGAGAACCGAAACATTGCTTAACCCCAAGGAGAAACCACAAGAAGAGAACAACATGCGAGTCTGCTGCAGCTGGGCCCGGCGCTCAGCCTTCTCGCCGTCTGCCTGGCGGGCTGTTCCTGTGAAAGGCCACCGAGAGGTTTGCCGAGGGGGGACTGTTTTCAAAGTCCTCCCAAAGATTCCCTTCTGACAGAGAAGAGCGACCTTTTATAGGGACAGCAGGGCATGGGCTTTGGGTGCCTTGGTCCCACACCTACCCTGGGGCCCCCACCCTGGGCTGGCACCAGGGAGCAGCGCAGCCCCCCAGGCGTGGACACAGCTGCTCACCACAGGCCCTCAGGTGCGCGCTGGGGACCGGAGGCTGCTGCTCTTGAGGGCAGAGCTGGGCCCCGGAGGAGAGGCTGGGAGCCCGAGGACAGGCCCCTGGGGGAGGGGCAGCTGCACAGCCTGCATCCAGGTCCAGGGTCTAGAACAGAGCTGCTTTCATTTTAGCAGACACGTGTGTCGTGTGTTTGCAGTTTGAGGCAGAGCCCACCATCCGGCGTCCTGGGGAATCTATAGGTCTTCGCTGTTGGGGTCAAAGGACCATGCGACTGGCCAAAGACCCGGCTCTGGCTCCCCTCCTTCCAGAAGGCCTTCTGGTCTGTCTTCCCGTGCACTCCCACACTCAGACCGGGACACATCCTGTTCTCCTCAGGAGGCAGGAACTTGGGGCCATCGGACACGTGTTGAAAGCCTAGCCGCCATGGCAGAGCCAAAGGTCACTTCCAGGCTTGCCAGAGAGGAACCAGGCACTCCCAAAGGCCCCAGCTCCAGGGACCCCTGCTGTCCCTCCCCAACCTCTCAGGTGTAGCCAGACCAGCTGTCCCTAGTCCCAAGGCTGCTGCCTGCCTCTGTACTTCCTCTCTTGCCCTTCCCAGACCCCCAAGGCCCAGCGCCCATGCAGAAGCTGCACTTTGCACACGCACAGATGCTCCCACGCATCTACACTGACACACCCACACCGACATGCACGCTCACATGCGTATGTCCACGTGCACACACCCACACACCCTCAGGGCTTTCCCTCCCTTGGAGCTCTGTCCCCACTTCATGTCCCCACAGGTGCATCTAGTGTCCTCAGTCACTGCAGCTCCCTAGCCCTTTCTCAGATGACAGACACCTGTGCTATGTCCCCGTGGGTGGTGGCCCCATGGTTTCCACCCCCACTTGCTCTGATCAACCCCCTGCCCTCTGCCCTTACCTGGTACCTGCCCCTTAAGGCTTCTCTCCTCTTCGCCTTAAGGCTGAAGCCCCCTGGGAGGAGTTGGGGGGAGGAGGAGTCTGTCCCCCAAGCTCACACACATAGGTTTGTCTTGAGTCTGGCTGCTGTGCTTGTGAACTTGGCCTTACTCCAAACACACCCTGAGTTACAGACCCAATTCAGACCGGTTCAGGAGGACACTCACTGGTCCTGGAGGGGTGGAGTCCAGTCCTGAAAAGGTTTACTCTCAGAAAAAAAAAAAAAAAAAAGTTGCGTATTAACTGGAAAATTGCATATTAATCTTAGAAACCTTTTGTAAAAGCATGAGGGCTCCACGGTAAAGCTGTACTTCAGCCAGGCCAAGCTCAAGGAAGCTCAGGAAAAGACATCTGGAGACTGGGTCCACCTGATGCCTTTGCTTCTGTGACCACCACCAAGACAAAATAGCATTATTCTAATGCATCACTCATCCTCAGAGAGGCTCTTTGAAAATGGGAATGGTGGCATCCAATCTGCCTCGATGGCCCAGGCCTCGCAGGTAACATTGAAGGTGAGACCCCTCCCCCCACAGTCCTGGCCTCTTGCCTCTGGCAAAAATAAACAAAGCTGGGTACTAGTCAGAGCAGTCAGAAAGAATTTATTTCATAATAACTTTTGCAATAGGCAAGAGGGCCAGAGTGAACTAACCTCAACTTCCCAGAAATGACAGGCAGGAGAGGTATTAAAGTCTGGAGTGTGCTGGTGGAAGGGACTAGGCCGCCTGGCTTTGTTGGCTGGTGCTTGTCTGGGGGAAAAATGACCTTCTTTCATCTTGGTGATGGGGGAGGCGGGGACAGTGGTGCAACTTTGGGCATGACACCCATCCACCTGGGCTGGGCCCTGCCCTCCCCCAGGCCTGGACCAGGAGGGAGAGTTGGCTCTTGAATGCTTGCATTTCCAAGAGATGGTTCTGGATGGTACAAGGTTTATATCTCAAAGGGCAGAGAAAGAACTTATAATTACAAGCTCTCTGCAATCAAGGCTCTGAGAGGGTGTTGGGGGTCTATCTGCCTGTCCTCAAGTTTTGGCTGGAATGAATAGAAAATTCTACCAGTAGCACTGAACTTTTGGGCAGAAACTTGAAAGCTTAGGGTTGTCATCCATAGGGAAGTGACCCTGGGCTATTAGAAAGTATGCAAGTGTTTGTTCAAGTCTCTTAGTGTGTGAGGAGGGCACTAGAGGGGAGGGAGAGCAGACAAAATCATTTGTGCTGACAAAGTTTTTTTTTTAGATTTTATTTATTTATTTGACAGAGAGAGAGAGAGAGAGAGAGATCACAAGTAGGCAGGCAGAGGGGTGGGGGATGCAGGCTTCCCACAGAGCAGGGAGCCTGAAAGTGGGGCTCAATCCCAGGACACTGAGATCGTGACCTGAGCTGAAGGCAGAGGTTTAACCCACTGAGCCACCCAGGCACCCCCAAAAAGTTTTTATAGGTCAAGGTGGAGGCCTAGTTGAGGAGTGAGCTCAGAGGATCTTGGCTAGGATTTGGTCAATGGGCATCTTTGTCACCTCTGCCTGTCAGACCTGTGGTTTCCTCTCCTCCAGGGGGCGCTATCTCTGCTTGCTGGTCATCTGCTGGGCATTGTTTCCCTCATTGTGATGCACAGGAACCCATGAGATCAGGGGACAGCTCAGACAGCACTTCTCAGGCACCTGTGTCAGTCTGACCCCCTGAGAGTAGAGTGTGGACCTCCTTCTGGGTCAGGAATTGAGAAAACAGCACTTTCTCCCTTTACCTGCAGTCCTACCTACCCCCTCAGTTCCCTGGGGCTCACACCCCTACCTTTCCAGATCCCATAAGAAGTCCAGGTGCTCTGAGGCTGCCATGCTGTGAGGAAGCCCAAGCTAACCGTATAGACAGGCAATGCAGAAGATCACCAAGGCATCAGATAGAGTAAGGAAGACTTCTTGGACCTTCCAGCCCAGCCTGGCTGCCAACGCCAACTGAATGCAGTCAAAGAAGTGATCTCAGTCAATTCCATGTGCCTATCGCATGCGGCTCATAGAATCACAAGAAATAATAGCTCACTGTTCGGCGTGGTGGGCCATGCGGCAATACCCAGCAGAAGCATTTGGGGTCCATCAGGTAGTGTCCTCTGAGTTCCTCCGAAGGTAGAGAAGGTGACCAGTCACCTTCCGGAGAATTCTATCATCAATGAAGAGAAAGTGGCAGCGCTCAGGGCCACATTGTGATCTTGATGTTTTAATCAGAAATAAGCTGTGAGGAGAAGGGATGAGTTGGGGAACAAGGAGAATTAACAGGAGGGAAAAGGAGTCTAGAAAAAAAAAGGACCAGAACAATGGTAGTACATGCCATCTTGAAGTCAGCAGAGCTCTGGGATCCCCAGGAAGCTGAAGAGGTATGGACACAGGGGCTCCAGACCCAGAGTGACCCGGGAAGACTGTCCCAGAATGTACCTGAGTATCATTCTTGAGTGTGTTCTTTTCTACTGACCCAGGGCCTCCCAAGCTGGGGTGAGTCTGTGCTTCGAGAGGGGTTGGGGTGGGACAGGGGGAAATGGCTCCTACTTGGGTGAGAGGAGGAGGCTTGGTCCAGCTCCAGGAGTGGACAGGAAAAAGGAAAGGCCCAGCGTATGGTGACAGCAGGGACAGACGGGAGCCAGCTGGTTTCATGCCCAGACCTGGAAACACCTAATTGGCAAACAGCTCTATTGCCAGTTACTTTCCAGCCAGAAAAACAGAAACCACTCCTTTTAGACAGAGGGGATTTAGTGCCAGGCATTGGTGATAATGGTGATGGGAAGACTGGAAGAGCAAATAGGGGGAGAGGGTGTTACCCAGAGATTTGGAATTGCTCCTGATCTGCTCCTGTATTTGAACTCCGGGAGGGGCCAACTCAGCCTTGAGCAGGAGCCACACAACCCCCCCCCCCATCTTTCTGTTGCTCTTGCTGCTCGGGCCACTGTCTATGTCCCTGTAGAGGGTGTCACCCACTGCCACCACTGGAGCTACAGCCAGCTGCAAAGTGGCTTCTTTCTGTTTCCTATCTTGTCACCTCCTTCCAGGGCTCCCATTGGCAGCTCTGAATCAGAAACCTGCTGCAAGGACTCCTGGGAAATGTAGTTCTCAGACTCCAAAACCCTTGAACCACTGGGGAGAGCATGCAGGGCAGGAATGGAGCGAGGGCCAACACCTCGTGGCTGGGACCACCCAGCAGAACAGATGATAAGTATGCTTGTATTCCAGGTGCATGGAAACTTTACGTGGTCAGAATAGGACAGGGGTGGTCTTGAAATCACTGTTTCCCCTGAGTGCTGGAACCTTGCAGAGCCTGTCCCCTCCATCTGGGTCCCCACAGGATGGTGCTGTAACCTCCTCGGTGGGATAGTAATGGACTCATGGGGCGGGGACTTGAACTTGGTGGGGGCAGCAAGCTTGTGTATCCATCCTTGGAAGATGCTAACGCCATTTCAGTCTCGAGAATTGATGTTCAGAAATAAGCCATATTTACAGACTAACTCAAAGGTTTTTAATTCTTGGGGTAGCAGGCTGCTGAGAAAACTGGTTTACAACCCAGCTGAGGCCAAAGACCTGCTCAGGGTGACAGTTCAGTACAGCTCCAGTGGGCTGGTATTTGAGGTGTTCCCCAGGAAGAGAGAGGGCAGGTACTCAGACCTTGGAGCTGTGGAGGAGAAGCAAGTAAGGAGATGTTCTAGACAGTGCTGGACACTTCACTGTCTGTGGCCACATGGAGGGCTAGGCGTGTTCCTCCTGGTGATGATGTGTTATATGGATATTAAAGCCCCTACTGTGTGTCTGGCTCAGGCATCTGTTGTGCCAAATGGTGAAGGAGCCCTCTTTTATACCCTTCGCTGCCCCTTCCCCTGGTCCCCTTTGCCTCTGCCATATGGAGGTCTTCAGCTCACAATGGGGTAGGGGAGTGGAGGGCTGTAGCCAGCCCGTCTCTGCTTCCCCAGACCCAGCCCAGAATGTGGCAAGGGGAGGCAAATTCAGGCACACAGACCTCTGTCCAGGCTGTCAAGCTTGGTCAGGAGCCTCAAATGTGGCACAGCTGGCCTGAGAGCAAGGGGCAGAATGGGCTCTCCCTGATCCAGGCTACCTGGAAGGCCCTGGGTGGCTTGGGTTGCCATCCGAGCTCCAGCCTGCCTGATTATTGGCTTTGCCCTCAGAAACCTCCAGTGCAAAGTGGAGCTAATAGTAATGCCAAGTCCAATTTGTAGGACGATGTGGCAGACTGGCCATGGTGGGGATGCTGTGAGTTGGGGGCATGATTTGCGAGGCTTGGGCTGCATCCGTGGCTCCCATCCCTTGGTAGGAGCCTAGCACTACCTGGAGCTCTGAGACTACCGGGCTAGGAAGTATGGGAGTGGTGCAGAGACCGGCCGGTGCAGAGACCGGCCAGCACAGAGGGGTGTGGGGATGGGCAGGGAGGGGACGGCCTGGTAGAGCCAGGCAGGCCTGGATGGTAAGACACCTTGCTGCAAGGCCAAAGAGTTTGGACTTGTAGTTGGAAAGGGGAGCTTTCAGGAAGCCTCCACAGAAGGCTGGCCCATTCCTGGCAGTTAAAGGGAAAAAACAAACCACAATGCTAGGGAAGGGGTGGATTTTGGTAGAGGGCTGGACGGGAGCCAGGCTGTAAAGGTCACCTTCTTGGGTGTGGCTGGGCCTCGGGAGTCCCATGCTTCCTGCCCCAGAGCTTTCTCCCTCCCTGGCTCTGGTAGTTTCCAGAGAAGCCCCAAGGCCTCTGCTGTGGCCCTGCCCCCACAGAAAAGGGAGCAGGGACCCACACGCCCTAAGAGGAGCCTCACCTTGGTCTAGGAGGTAAGCATGCCGGGTGGCGGCTGTGCTGCTCCGGCCCCAAGGAGAGGACATGGTTTGGGGCTCAGATCCAGGCTGCACTGATTCTGGTTTCAGCTTCTGCTAGCTAGCCTGGGGCTCCATCTTCTCCTGGGTGGCCCCGTGGGTCCTGGCTGGCCTCCTTGCCCGCCAGCTGCAGGCCTCATCAGACGGTCCCTGCAAGCCCCAAGCGCACTTGAGTCTTCTGTGGAGGCCTGCTTGGGCCTGCGTGCTCTGACCATAGCCTCCAATGGGGCGTGGAGGCCATATCTTTTACAGAGCCTATGCAGCTCCTCTCAGGCAGAATTCCGCCTCTAGTTTAGCAGCGGAGAGCCTTACCTGCATCACCCGGCTTCTCCTCACACAACCCTGGAGAGTCCAGATGATTGTAACCTCACTTTCCAAAGCAGGGGAGTGTCATTTACAGGCAATATACAAGCCTCCCAGGAGCTGAGGCTAGCAGCCTTGGACGGGGGCATGGGACCCGCCTGTCCCACCCCACGCCCTGTGAGATGGACCAGGCTTCCAGCCTGAGCTTCCTTGGGGGTGGGACTCCCTCCTACACTGGGCCAGACCCATAATACCTTAGAGGAGAAGTAAGCCAGGTGGTCCCACCCCCTGAAGCACATGCTGTCAGAGAGGGAAGAGGACCCTTGGCCATCACTGGATTGTTGGCCCAATGCCTATATGGGCCCCTCTCCTACCAGGCAAGTCCTGTTCCCCTTTTGCCTCACTGGGGATACAATTCTGTCCTTTGTGCAGATGCGAGGCCTGCAACCACGCCTAATTCCGCCCCCAGGGCTTCCCAGGCCAGGGGAGTCTTTCCCCTGGCAACCTCGGGTGTGTGACCCTTCCTTCATCACGCTAGGCCTGTTCTTTCCAGAGATGCTCAGGCTGCAAAGATTCATCTGCTCTAGTGATCTTCTCTCTGCCCATAGAGCCCCTCTGAGCCTCAGGTGTCCAGGGCATTGCTGAGAAAACAGGCTCACACAGCCTCCCAAATCTTTCAGACACATGAACTTCACACCAATGTGCAAAAGGACAAAAGCCATTATTAAAGAAACATGCCTTTATTCACTCTCCTAATCTTTACTAAAAAATGTGAAAGACCTATGGGCTCAATTGGGTAAGCAACTGCCTTCAGCTCAGGTCATGACCCCGGAGTCCCGGTATCAAGTCCCGCATCAGGCTCCCAGCTCCATGGGGAGTCTGCTTCTCCCTCTGACCTTCTCCCCTTTTCATGCTCTCTCAAATAAATAAATAAAATCTTTAAAAAATTTTTGAAAGATCTCTTGTAAAACAAACAACAGAAAGCTGTGCACAGCCTGGTCCAGGGCCTGGAACCTTCCATTTGCAAGGTGGCTGGTAAGGTTTGCAGGTCTGCCCTCTATCTGCCCCCACCTGGTCTCTCCTAGCTCCTGGTGGCTGTGAGACCCTGGCAGATCCCACCCAGCCCTGAGATGGGGACCCAGGCCCCCCCATGGCCCTCACGGATCCGGCAGATGAGGGCTGGACACATTCTGCTCCTCACTGCACCTTACGGGGTGGGGTACCAGCCAGAAGGCTAACAAGAAGCAAATGGGCACCCTTGGGAATGCGCAAGAGCATCTGTGTGCAGGGTGCAGGGGACCAAGACGCACGTCACTCCCGGGGCTGCCATAGCTGGCAAGGGACATGAATGGATCATACCCCTGGGAGGTTGTGTCCTTCCAGAACCCTGCCCAACAGCGCCTGTGCTCTGAGATCGGGCTCTGGAGCTCCAGAAGCAGGGCCCCTCTGCTGATGGGCACGACGTTGCTGCACGGGCTGGTGAGGCTTGGCCCAGGAATCACACTCACCCCTGCCCCACTGGAGGCTGTCCCTGAGACTTCCACTTCCACGGTCTCTGCAGTTGGTCTGCAAAGTGATCCCATTGCTAGCAGGCCTGGGCCCATGCGTGCACTGCTCCTCTGCCGGGCCAGGGTCCCTGCTCTTGCTGGCCATGGGCACTCAGACACACGGCGACTTGCTCCCGCACCCATTCCTCTCTCCTGACCCGTTTCCTGGCCTGTCTGGACCCCTGGACCCTCTTATGGTCCCAGCACGTCTCCCCTCTCAGCAGCCTCCCTCAACCACCTTGGCCTCAGTGACTTTATCCCATTTTTTTTCAGACTAGCCCCAAACCTCTGAATCAGTGTTGACAAGCCCAGAGGCCAGGCCGTTCGTAGGCAGAACTGAATGTACATAAGCTCTCTGTTCACGAAATGACCGGACAGCACAGGTTACTTTGGATAAATGTGTATTGTTGTCCCTCAACTTGAGTGCCAACTGCTTCTGATCCCCCTTCTGCAGGGATGGAAAAGCCAGTGTTTCCCAAGGGGTGCCTGGCGTCACCCCCACCCCCAGACTCCATTACCCTGCTCGACCCCAGGGGTGGCCTCTGACACTGCCTCTGCAATTGGGGTTCTGCTCGGGGAGGCTTGTAGAGTCCACCATATCGTTCTGCTCAGGCCGCCTTAACCGAAGAGCGTAGGTGTGTCCGCTCACACGGCCCATTCCTTTTCTCACGTTCTGAGGACTGGAACTCCAAAATCAAGGTGCTGTGAGAACTGGTTTCTGGAAAGATCTCAGTGGATGGCAAGTGAATGTCTTCTCACTGACCTCATGGGATCTTTCCTCCATGCCCATGTGAAGAGAGAGAAATCTCGGAGACCAGAATTACTGGAGCAGAGCCCCACTTTTGTGACCTCATTTGACCTCTTTATTTCTTTCCAAACTCAATGATGTCCAAATACAGTCACACTGAGGGTTAGGGCTTCAACATGGGGTGGGGGGAAGACGGACAAAATTCTGTCCATACACCCACCATAATCTAACATCATACTTTGTTTTTGTAGGATTCAGACTTGTGAATGAAAGGAGGCTATGACATCACCAGTCCTGATTTCCTGGGTTTTCTGACTATGGCACAAATCTCTGCCATCCCCTTGGGTGGAACTCTTTTAATCTATCCTGGCTGATTGGGGGAGGGGAGAAAGTTCCAGAGAATTTCACTTGGTCCCGCTTACTCTGTAAGTTCTTACAGGTTAAGGAACCATGTGGGGGTTCTGCTCACTGCCAGAAAGCTACATCCAGTGATCCATTCCGGAAGTGGAGAAATGACCCCGTGGGCCTCACTGAGCCAGGTTTGAGACCTGGTCCTATCTGGTCCTCCCTGGCTGGTGTGGTGATGACCCGCTAGTCATCACTCATTGATAGTAATTCAGACCCTGGGTCCAAAAATCCTGAAGAGTCCCAGAGGGCCCCCTTTCTCTTGTGTATAATCACCCAAGTAAAAGGCTGGGATTCCATTGTGAGAGGCCAGGAGGAGTCACACTGCTGCACACACTGGCCATGGGGTTCGGTCCTTCCTCACACAACTGGCTTCTCTCTCATTCTGGATTCTGGCTCTGACAACTGGCTCAGGGCCAGAAACCAGCCAAGTGATCATGATGGCTGTCCGCCGTCTGGTCAATCATCATTGGTATTATTTATGGCACAGATTAAGCAGTACCTTTGTTAACTGACCATGCAACTCACCTCTATGGATGCTGTGTTCTAGAACCATCTCTTAGGCTATCTGTACAGCGGGACCCCCAGCTGCTGCTCTGATCTTGCCATTTACTGAAAAATGTATCCACCTTGCTGCTGATGGTTAAGCCCCACCCTCTGTCCTCTATGCCTTTGAGACGCTGTTGTCCGCTTGCTGTCTTGCACCCCCACTGTCAGCCCTGATGCACAGAGGTCAGCAGCACTGAGCTCAGCAATGCTTCGTGGCCCTCATCAGCACTGTCTTGGTCATATTGGTAAGTTGGGGGTTGGGTCCTTTAGCCCCTCCTGGGTTTTCTGGCCTCACTCTGGGCCTTTGGTTCCATCCACACAGTTCTGTATTTCCCTGCACACACTCCGAGCCATCCTCCCCAGCAGCCTTTCACGAGCCATCCTAGTGCACGGTGGCAGTGGCTCCTAGGATCCTCACCAGGGCATGAAGTTCCATAATCTAGAGATGGATGGGCTCCCGCTTTTCCCATGTTCTGCCCTCCTTGCTCCTGCACCCTCAGAAACCAGGCCAGGCACCTTCTATAGGCCTGTCAGTTCCAGCCTGCGCCTGCAGCTCCTTTGGCATGAAACCCCCTCCTCTCCCATTCAGACACCTGCTACAGCGTGGGCGAACCCCGAGGGCATGATGCTCAGTGAAACAAGCCAGACACAAAAGGGCAAGTAGCATATGATCCCATTTATAGGAGGCAACTGAAGTAGTCAAATTCATCGGGACAGAAGGTAGAATGGGGGCTGCCAGGGGCTGGGAAGAGAGCACAATGGGGAGTTAGCGTTTAAAGGTTGCAGAGCTGCAGCTTTGCAGGCTGAAGAAGGTTCTGGAGGTGATGGTGGTGATCGTTGCACAGTGGAATGTACTCACACCACTGAACTCTGTACTTAAAATGGTTAAGATGGTGGGGCACCTGGGTGGCTCAGTGGGTTAAACCCTCTGCCTTCAGCTCAGGTCGTGATCCTGGGGTCCTGGGATTGAGTCCCGCATTGGGCTCTCTGCTTAGCAGGAAGCCTGCTTCCTTCTCTCTCTCTGTCTGCCTCTCTGCCTACTTGTGATCTGTCTCTCTGTTAAATAAATAAAATCTTTGAAAAAATAATGGTTAAGGTGGTAACTTAAATGTTTTGTGTATTTTACCAAAAAAATTGAAGAATTCAGACAAAAAGTCCCTCCCCTCCATACCTCCCCAGTTGGGGCTGTACTGGGATTTGACCCTGTCAGTCAGGCTGCCCAGAGGGAGTATGGAAGTAGATCCTGAAGGAGCAAGGATTTGTCTTGTTAGACACCTGCCAAGCTTGGGTCCGTTGTGAGATCTCCCAGCAGGATGGAAGTGGGGAAGGGTGGGGCTGGTTATTTCTTCAGGCTCACATTTTTATGGGTATCTGAAGTTGCAGGTTTTCATCTGAACCTACCCAGATCTCCCCACCCCAGGTCTAAGGGTTCCATAACCTTGGCCTTGCAAAGGACACCCATCAAAGTCAAGACTGAGAGCTCCACCACTCCTGTGAGAAACTTCTGAGCCTCATCTTCTGCACTGGACGTCCCTTCCTCTATCCCTTTGCCAGGAATTAGGGTCTCCCAGAATGCTCCAAGAAGGCCCTCTGCCTTTGACATTTTGGGTAGAATTGGTCTGTCATTGTCTCTTGTACAACCAGTGGTGTTCAGAGCAGCCTGTCCCTCATAGCCCCATATTCCTCTCTTATTTCTCTCTTTTTTTAAAAAAAAAAATTCTCTTTTGCATAAAATACAAATCCAAATTAGATTTTCAACTTCCTGAAGACATAGACTTGGAGAGAGAGATATATGTCTATATAATCATATATGTTACCTAATACATTAGGGGCAAAATCTGTTGACAATTATTAAGCACTTAAGATTACTCAAGTAATCTTTGGTGTATTTATTCTCACTCATGTTTAGCTTGAGCAACAACCTGTTCCTTCTGTGGAAAAAAAATTTATCATTTTCTATAAAATGAGTGAGGAACAACCTGTTTCTCCCGTGGGGGGGGGGAATGTGTCATTTTCTATAAAATCACATCATTATTACTTCCTCATAGTTTTTCTATGTGTTAGAATAATTATTACTTGGGGAATAATTTATGTTTACAAATCTATTGTTTCCATAAATGATAATGTATTGAAAACAGGTAGGTCACTGTTCTAAGACTCATAAGAAAGGGCAATTTTTAAATAATGTATAGTGATGAGTTTACTGGGGTAAAGCCTTTTTTTTTTTTAAACTCAAGTATAATTAAAGACAGATTAGGGGGCACCTGGGTGGCTCAGTGAGTTAAGCCTCTGCCTTGGCTCAGGTCATGATCCCGGGGTCCCAGAATGGAGCCCCGCATTGGGCTCTCTGCTCAACAGGGAGCCTGCTTCCTCCTCCCCACCCCCACCTGCCTCTCTGCCTACTTGTGATCTCTGTCAAATAAATAAACAAAATCTTTAAGAAAAAAAAAACAGCGATCTTAGTTTAGGGTCTGCAATATAGTGATTCAACACTTCCATACATTACTCAGTGCTCATCACAGCAAGGGCCCTCCTTCATCCCCATCACTTGTTTTGCTCATCCCCAACCCACTTCCCCTCTGCTGACTGTCAGTTTGTTCCCTGTAGTTAAGAGTCTGGGGTTTTTTGGTCTTTTTTTTCTTTCTTTCTTCCTTTGTTCCTTAAATTACACATATAAGTGAAATCCCATGATAGTTGTCTTTCTCCGGATTTCACTTAGCATTATACTCTCTAGATCTATCCTTGTCATTACAAGTGGCAAGATCTCATCCTTTTTATGTCTGAATAATATTCTGCTGTGTATATATACCATATCTTCTTTATCCATTCATCCATTGACAAACACAATAGCCATATCTTGGCTATTGGAAATAATGCTGCTACAAACACGAAAGTGCATCTATCTCTTCGAATTCGTGTTTTCATTTTCTTTGGGTAAATACCCAGCAGTGGAATTAATGGATCATAGGGTAATTCTATTTTTAATTTTTCTGTGGGACTTCCATCCTGGTTCCCACAGTGGCTGTACCAGTCTGCATTCCTGCCAGCAATGCAAGGATTTTCTTTTTCTCCATATCCTCGCCAATACCTGTTGTTTCTTGGGTGGTTGATTTTAGCCATTCTGGGTATGAGGTGAAATCTCACTGCGGTTCTGATTTGTATTTCCCTGATGATGAGTGATGTGGAGCATCTTTTCACACATCTGTCGGCCATATGTATGTCTTCCTTGGAAAAATGTTCTATTCGTGTCTTCTGCCCATTTTTTAATTGGAACATTTGGGTGGGCTTTTTGCGTGTTGTATTATAGAAGTGCTTTATATATTTTGGATTATTAACTCCCTATCAGATACAACATTTGCAAATATCTTCTCCCATCCAGTGGGTTGTCTTTTTATTCTGTTGATGGTCTCCTTCGCTGTGCAAAAGCTTTTTGTTTTGATGTAGACCCAATAGTTTCATTTTGCTTTTGTTTCCCTCGCCAAAGGAGACCTACCTGGAAAAACGTTTTTATGGGTGATGTCAAAGAGATTAGTGCCTACGTTTTCTTTCTCTTATACTCTGAGCTCTCTTCCACCAGCTGGCAGTTCCTATTCCTTGAAGTGCCTCAGCCCCCCACCCATGTGGAAGGGCTACTACCATCCCTGGGCTACAGCACACTCCACGTACCACTTGTGATCCTTGATGCCAGGTGTTGGCTAGTGATTCCATTTAGGGTCGTCTTCGTGGGAGACATACCAGGCAAGTGGAAGGAAGTGAGGAGAGCAGGACCGGGCAGAAGGGAGAATGGTCCAGGATGCCATTGTGTCTGAGGCCTCTGCAGATCCCGCAGTGCTGTCCCCAAATGGAGGAGGGGGTGGACATCTGCACCAGCGGCATCAGGCAGTCACTGTGTCCTGGGGGCATGATCTTAGGGAAAGACAATGTCCATGGAGGAACTTGGCTGTGAACCATTAGTGGTCCTTTTCCTGCAGTTGGAAGTAGGCTCTGAAGAAGGGGTCCTCTCTGGGCAGAGCATCTCATCCTCCACTCCGGTTTCCAGGTCCACACGGTGTTCCCTCTGCCTCTGAATCTAATTCTTTGCATTGGTGTGGCAGCTTCAGGTTACTGGGGTGAAGGTTTAACCCAGACCTTCCAGTTCTGAAGTAACCCCCACCGCACCCCCAGGCAGGGTGCCCAGCACCCCATTTGTCTTAGAAAGGCAGGAGACCGAACCTTGCAGACACAGCCAGCTCAGTATGTAGCCACAAGAGCAGAAGGCCTGGTGCTCAGAACGGGGTCGTGCTTGGGGTTCAGCACTCTGCGGTCAGCACTTAAAATTCTTAATAGTTTTATCCTGGATTTGTGTTTTATTAGTAAAGTCAATGGAACAGTGGACCATGTGTGTGGGTGGGGGTGGGGGGCTTCTGCCTCCAGCTGCCTCCCCTGAACGGGTTCTCAGCTACCCACTCCCCTGCTCAGTGCTCAGTGGGCCACAGGGTGGGGGACACAGGTGGGTGCGGGGAAGTCAGGTGCATGCACCGATTTGTAGGACAGAACCCCGGGCTTGTGTGAGGGTCTGTTCTCCCCTGAGCCCAAAGGAGTGTATGTAGTATTAACTAGAAAATCTCAGAAACTATGTCAGGTTAGGAGAGAGGCTGTGGAAGAAAGCAAAGCACTTTCTCCTTGCTTTTGGAACAAAAGGCCCTGCACTTGTATTTAGGGTGGGGACTGCTATTCATGCCCCCTGCCCTCACGTCTGCCCCCGACTCCTGGAATCTGCAGGATTTTTCTCACTACCATACACCCAAGCGTGGTGGCCAGCACGTTCCCCACACTTGGTCAGCGCATCTCACCGTACTACCTTCCACTAAATGACACTCATCAGGAAGAAGTGCCCCAAACCTACAAATGACTTCACGGCCTGGTCCTTTTCACCTGGGGAGGATAGCCGGTTAACTTGAGTTAACCAAGGATTTCTGTGATTTTTTTTCCACGATACTACATATACGTGATCTGGGAAACCTTCTGCGGAGCACAGACATTTCTCACCCTACCAGTTCTGTTTCTGCAGATCCGAAAGTGACCAGATTGGCATCGACAACCCCAGGCAATCCCCGCTGTGGCCTAGACACGCTGTCATGGCCTTGTCACCTGTTCCCCGCTCGTGTTTACCCGCCTCGGGGTGTGTGTGACAGACGAGTCCTAGCCGCTGAGCACCAGAGATCTGCACAGGGTTGGGCTGTCTACCTTGTGCCTGGAACTCAAGGAGTCTCTAGGATGTCCCCTACTCCTTTCTCCATATTCCCGCCCACTGCCACACAGGGAGCCTGGAGGCCCCTGGGGGCCCATCGGCACTGTGTGTTTGGGTGAGAGCTCTGTATTTATAGAGGCCTTGCAGCAGCTCTAAGTGGAAAGTGGTGCCAAGTGGGTATCCAGCAACAGCTGGGCACTCGCTCCAGATGACACACGCCAAGGTGGGGGCAGGGAGGCAGCCCTCCTCCTCGTCCTGGGGGAGCTACCTCCCCGATAATCCCTCCCTCAGCTCCCCTGGGGAGGAGTGGGAGAACACAGGACGATTGTCACAGATCATGTGCTGGAGGCCGGCGGGGGGAAAGGGGGCGATGAAAACAGCCCTTTGTCCAGAACCTCATTTGCTACACACTGGGCTTGTGTTTCTTGCTTTATGACAATTGGGTGAAACATTAGACTGGGGCATCAATTATTCAGATTTTACGGCGAGGTCAGAACACAGCAGCCCGTCCTGCCCCCTCTCAGAGAGCTGAGAAGGGGAAAGCTGAGGGAGTCAGTTCCAGGAGGGAGGCCATGGAGATTCAGACAGACGCTGGAGCTGGGTGTCAGGGCCTCTGTACCTTCACAACGTACCCATCCCCCATCAGATTCGACCTCCTTCTCCCTGAACGAGCCAAACTGCCCTTTGGGGGTGGTAAGCAAGGGAAAGCATACTTACTCCATTTTCAGGCAGAAAGTGCAGTCGAGGGAATTCTCTGGGGGTGGAGGAGCTCAGGCCTCCCATGCCTGCTCTCCCACAAGGCACTGACTTCTCTCTCTGGCTCCCTTTGTTTGCTCAGGACCCCGTGACTTGTCCCTTGTTATGCCACACGGTCATCTTCACATGCTGCCTTCGAGACTCTCAGAGCCCCCCCAAAGAGTCCCTCAAACGCAGCTATTACCCATCTTTCTCCTTTCCATACAAGTACTTAAAGCCATAAGTTTCCCTCTAAATGCTAACTATATCCTGATCTTTTTGATAGGGTTGTGTTTTTACCGCCATGCCATTCTGAAGACTTTCTAACTCACGTCGCTATTTTTTCTTTGACCCATGGAATTTCTAGGAGGGTTTTTGTTTAACTTCCAAATATTTGGGAAATAGCTAGACATCTTTTATTCCACTGTGGCCAGAGGACAGTCCTTGTAGTATTTCCAATCCTTTTAAATGTATTGAGGTTTGTTTTATGATCTAGTGTTACATTCTGTTTAAATGCTCCACATGCGCATGAAACTAATGGGCTGCTAGCAGTTATGGGATTAAATGTCAATTAGGTCAAGTTGGTTGACAGTGTCATTCAAGTTTTCCATATCCTGACTGATTTTCTAGATATCGTGTGTTGAATGTCTAACTCTAATAATGGACTTGTCTATTTCTATCTTCAGTTCTGTTTTTGCCTTGTGGATTTTGAAGCTTTCTTATTATGTACGTATGCATTTAAGATAGTGTCTTAGTCTCCTCTGGTTGCCCTAACAAATACCACAGACTGGGTGGCTTAAGCAACAGAAATTTATTCTGGAGGCTGGAAAGTCCAAGATCAAGGTCCAACAGGGTTTGACTTCTGGAGAAGCCTCTCTCCTTGACTTGTTTATGGCTGCCTTCTTATTGTGTTTTCTCATAGTCCTGCCTCTGTGCACATGAAAAGAGGGAGAGAGAGAACTGTGGGGTCTCTTTCTCTTCTTATAAGGTTCTATTAGATTAGGGCCCACCTTTATGGCATCATTTAAATTTTATTTTATTTTATTTTAAAATTTTTTACTTTATTTTAAATTTTTTTAGAGTTCTTTTTTTTTTTTTTTCTTTTTCTCTTTTCTGGGTACTGAACCAGGGAGCTTCATTCACACAATAAGAGTCACAAGCAAATCCTGTGAGACTAGAGTGGCTCTAACGCAAGACAGTCATGGCTCGTGTGGGAGGACAGGCTGTAGATTTTTATTCTTATTTATTTATTGGACAGAGAGAGAGGGAGAGCAAAACCATGAGCAGAAAGGAGGGTCAGAGGGACAGGGAAAAACAGGCTCCAGCCAAGCAGGAAGCCCGGCCTAGGGCCTGATCTCAGGACCCAGGGATCATGACCTGAGCCAAAAGCAGATGCCCAACCGACTGAGCCACCCAGACGTCCTTAAACTTAACTGCCTTTTAAAGATCCTGTGTCCAGATACAGTCACACTGGGGGCTAGGAATTCAACATCTGAATTTTGGGGAGATACAATTGAGTTCATGGCAGTTGATTGTCTTTTTGATGAACGGATGCATTTATTAGTATGAAATGCTCCTGTGGCGATGGCAATGGCAACACATATATCATGAAATGCTTCTCCTAACTTGTAGTAAGATTCCTCTATCTGAAGTCTACTTTGGCTGTTATTAATGAATCAATTCATATTATCTATAATTAGTGTTTATAATACTTATTTTTCTACCCTTTTACTGCTTATCTCTCTGGGGTTTAAATTAGAGCACTGGGTGTGGTGAAAAGATAATGAATACTGTTTTTCTGAAAATAAATAAATTGAAGAAAAAAAATAAAAAATAAAAAAAAATAGTTAAAAAAATACAGGTGCATAGCAAAAAGAGGAAGTAAGTACAATGATTCTTTCAATAAATGTTATATTGATTTTCAAAAAAAAAAGTGTACCTTTTATAGATAATGTATTATTTGGGTGTTTTTTAAAATTCAACACAATGTTGTCTGCCTTTTAATTTGCCTTGTGGATTGCCTTATTTTTTTTTTAAGTTATTGATATGGGGGCACCTGGGTGGCTCAGTTGGTTAAGTGACTGCCTTCGGCTCAGGTCAGGATCCCAGCGTCCTGGGATCGAGTCCCACGTCAGCCTCCCAGCTCCACGGGGAGCCTACTCCTCCCTCTGACCTCCCCTCTCATGGTCTCTCACTCTGTCTCTCTCTCTTTCTCAAATAAATAAATAAAATCTTAAAAAAAAATAAATGATTGATATGGTTGACTTAAAATTTGCCATCTTGCTGTTTATCCTTTTTTGGGTCTCTTTGTTCTTTTTCTCCTCTTCTTGCCGTTTTTGGAATTATATATTTTTAGATATTCCATTTTTATCTCCTCTAATGGCTTACTAGCTATTATCTGTTATCTTTATCCTTTCACTAGTTGCTTTAGATTTACAAAATTAATTTAGCAAATAATATTATACTTACTCAAATAAATGTAAACCTTACAACTGTGTACTTTTTTCCCTCCTCTACTCTTTGTCATCCTGTTGTTGATATCTTTCCATTCTATTGTCATCAGATATATGACTTTCACATAAGTAACAAATCCCATTATACATTGATATTGTTGTCGTAAACAGCCAATTTTCTTCTGAAGAAATATTTTGAATGCCAAAAAGTGGAACGCTCCCTCTCCAGCATTTTAAAGACATCCCTTTGACTGTCTTCTTCCCTGCATTGTTTCTGATGGTCTGATTTTAAGGTTTTCTCTTCATCACAGAGTTTTCATGATTTGAGTAAAAAATGATCTTTGATGTGGTTGTCTTTGTGTTATTCTTCATAGTTTGCTTTCTTTTTTTTTTAAGATTTTATGTGTTTATTTGAGAGACAGAGAGCACAAGTGGGAAGAGCAGCAGGCAGAGGGAGAGGGAGAAACAGGCTCCCTGCAGGACTCAATCCCAGGACTCTTGCATGTACCAGTAATTCTACCTTTTCACTGTTGAGTAATATTCCACTGTACAGATGCCTACCCTTTCATGCACTGAAGGACATTTGGTTGTTTCTAGTTTCTGGTGACTATGAAAAAGCATGCTACAGACATTTGTGTACAGGTGTAAGCATAAGGTTTTCTTCTCTAGAAAATACCTACAAGTGGAATTACTGGGTCAAATGGTAAATGTAAAGACTTAAATTTATATAAATAGACTAGCCTGCTCCTCACAGTGGTTGGCCCACTTCACATTCCCACCAGCAGTGAATGAGAGTTCCTATTGCTCTATATACTGACCAATACTGGTATTACCCATTTTAAAAAACTGAGCTGTTGGTTTCTTAGTGTTGAGTTTCACAATGTTGAGTTTTGAGTTCTTTATATATTGTGGATGTAGGTCAGATATGTGAGTTGCAATATCTTCTATCATTAGGTAGCTTATTTTTTCATTCTCTTAACAATACCTTACAGTACTCTATGGCATGTCCTCTAAGACCTCCAAGGAACTGGGGCAATTCAAGTCTTTCTGTAAAGGCAGAACCTGGGGGTTGACAATCTGTTGGAAGTAGACACTGGAGAAATTGTCTTGAAGCTGGTTGAGAATAGTAAGAACTTACTTTTATTTAGGTTGTGTATTTATCTAGGATGGCTTGGGGAAGTCATCTCAAGACACTGTTTGGCTCAGCTACTGAGTAGAGCAGATGAAAAAAATGACACACAAATTGAAAAAAAACTTGTGAGCTTCCAGTAAAATTCTAACTTGAATAGATTCAATGATTGAAATTCTTGATGCAGAAAGGACTGAGGATAGGTTAGAAAGGACAATTTTTTCAGTGGCTTATGTAGAGTAAAAGTTTTAAATTTTGGTGAACTCTAATTTCTGGATTTTTTAAAGATGTATTTTGAGTGTCAAGTCTAAGAACTTTCTGCCTAAACGACAGGTCAGGGAGATGTTTTCCTTTATTTACACCTAAAAGCTTATAGTAATGCAGTTTACACTTAGATTCATGATCAATGTTGGATAAATTTTTGTAACATGTAAATATTAGGTTTTAGGTTTATTTTTATATATATTAATGTCCCCTTGTTACATTACTCTTTGTTGAAACAACTATCTTTTCTTCACTGAATTGCCTTTGTACACTTGTCAAAAAATATTTGGAAGAAAATTTGATAAAATCACAAATAATGGAAACAAAACAAAACACTCCTAAATAACCAAAGTGTCAAAAAAGACATCAAAAAGAATATTAGAAAATTCCTTGAGATCAGTCAAATGAAAACAAATGATACCCAAACTTATAGATGCAATGAGACCAGAATTTACAGGGAAATTTATAGTTATAAACACCATATTGAAGAAGAAGAAAGATCTCAAGTTGGAAAACCTAAACTTCCACCTTAAGAGTATAGGAAAAGAAGAGAAAACTAAACACAAATCCAGCAGAGGAAGGAAATAATGAAGACCAGAGCTGAAAAAAAATGAAAGCGATAATAGAAAAACAGTACAGAAAAACACAAGTTGATTCTTTGAAAAGACCAACAGAATCAACACACTTTTAGATAAGCTGAAAAAAGAAAAAAAAAGGATTCAAATGACTAAGGAATGAAAAGAGACGTTACTATCATACGGAAGTAGAAAGAATTATAAGGAAATGAACAATTGCATGGCAATAAACTAAATAACCCAGATGAAATAGACAAGTTACTAGAAAGGGACGAACTACTGAAACAAATGCAGTAAGAAACAGGAAATCTGTAGAGACTTCCCTATGCCAAGTGGAGAGTTTGAACTGGTAATCAAAAACCTTCCACAAAGAAAAGCCCAGACTAGATGCTTAGAGCTGGTGAACTCTGCCACACCTTTAAAGAAAATTAATAGTAATTTTTATAAACTTGTCCAAAAAATAGAAGAGGTGAAAATACCTTCCAACTCATTCTATGAAGCCAGGATTACTCTGATTCCGAAACCAAAGACATCACAAGAAAAGGATAGGCCGGTATCCCTTGTGAATATAGGTGCAAAAATTCTTAACAAAATACGAATAAATCAAAAGTAGCAACCTGTAAAAAAACTTCGCACATGACAAAATTGGATTTATCCCAGGGATGCAAGGCTGGTCCATTACATAAAATCAATTGTGTATATGTAGATATTATATTGTATACCATGTAATAGAATAAAAGACAAAACCCACATGATCTCAATAGATAAAGAAATAGCATTTGACAAAATCTGACACATTTCCATGATTAAAAAAAGAAACCAGTCAACAAACTAAGACTATAAGGATCTTCCTCCACTAATAAAACTCACAGCTGGGACACCTGTGTGGCTCATTCAGTTGACATCTGACTTTTGGTTTCAGCTCAGGTCATGATCCTCATGAGGTGCAGCCACCTTGTGAGATGAAGCCACCGCATCCGGCTCTGTGCTCAGCAGGGATTCTGCTTGAAGATTCTCTCCCTCTGCCCCTCCCCACACTCTAAAATAAATAAATAAGTCTTTTAAAAACACCGCTAACATCACGCCTAGTAATGGAAGACTGGATGCTTACCTCTTAAGATGATGGACAAAGCAAGGATGTATACTCTGATCCCTTCTATTCAACATTATAATCTAGGTTCTAGCCAGGGAAATAAATCAAGGAAATGAAAATGAAAGACATCCAGACTGAAAACAAAAAAGTTAAACTATCTCTATTTGCATATGATCTTATATAGAGAAAATTATAAGAAATTCACTAAAAAACTGTAACAACTAATAATGAGCTCAGCAAGTTTGTAAGACATGAGATCAATATACCAAATCAATTGCATTCCTGTACACTCTAAAAAGAAAGTTAATAAAACAATTCAACTTATGATTATATAAAAAATACTTAGGAATATGTTTAATGATGGAAGTGCAATATTCCTTCACTGAAAATTATTGAATGTCATTGAAAGACATTAAAGAAGGCCTAAATGAATGGAAAGATACCACATATCCATTGATGGAAGACTTGAGGTTATTAAGAGGGCAATACTCTCCTGATCTGCAGATTCATTACAGTCCTTATCAAAATCCCAGCTGGTTTTTCTGCAAAAATTGATGTGCTAGTCCTAAAATTCATAGGGAAATACAAGAAGCCCAAAATATCTAAAACAATCTTCATAAAGAATAAAGATAAGGAAATTCCAATTTCCAATTTCAAAACTTATTTTAAAGCTAGTGACCAACACTTTGCAGGCCTAGAATAGCGATAGATGCATAGATTAATGTAATAGAATTGATTGTTCAGAAATAAACCTATATATTTGTGAGCAATTCATTTTCAACAAGGATTCCAAGACAAATTAGGGGGGAAAAATTATTTTTTCAGTGAATGTGCTGTGACAGCTGCATATTCATAGGCAGAAGAATGAATTTGTATGCCTGTCTCATACCATTTACAAAAATTAATTATCAAATATCTAAATGTATCAAATATCTAAATGTCATGGCTAAAAACTATAAAACTCTTGGAAGAAATCATAGATGTAAATTCTTATCACTTTGGATTAGACAATGGTTTCTTAGATATGAAAACATCTAAAGCACAAATGACAAAAGAAAAAATAGATAACTTGGATCTTATCAAAATTTAAAACTACTGTGTTTCATAAGACATTACCACAAAGCAAAAAGGCAGCCCGCAGAATTGGAGAAAAAAACGCACACCATGTACAGGTTAAGCATCAACTGTCTAGAATAAAGGCATCATGTATTCTTACAGCTCAATGAAAGAAAGAAACCCAAACAATTAAACTATGGGAAAGGATTTAAGCATTTTCCCAAATATACAAACATATGAAATGTACTAAAATGATCAGTAAAAACACTCAACTTCATTAGTCATTAGGGATATGCAAATCAAAACCACAATGAGATACCACTTCATGCCCACTAGGGTGCTATAATCAAATATCTTGGATAAATAAGAAGTAGTGGCAAGGATGTTGAGATATAAGAGCATTCATACACTGCTAGTGGGAGCGCTAGATGGTGCAGCTGCCTTAGAAAACCGTCTGGCAGTTTCTCCAACAGTTAAACATAGAGCTACCATATAATCCAACAATTACACTTATAAATATAGTCCCAAGAAAAATGAAAACATATGTCCACACAAAAACTTGTACACTAATGTTTATAGCAGCATTACTCAAGTAGCCAAAGTAGAAATCACCCAAACATCCACCAGCTGATGAGTGGATACGCAGAATGTGGTATATCTATACAATGGATTACTATTCAACCATAAAAAGGAATTAAATACTGATACATGTGACAACACGGATGAATCTTGAAAAAAGTTAGAGAAGTGAAAGAATCTAGTTTATGTATTATGTATTATGTTTCCGTTTATATGAAATATCCAGAATAGGCAAATCCATAGAGACAAAAGGGAAATTTGAGATTTCCTGGGACTGGTGGGTGAAGGAATGGGGAGTGCAGCTTTTTCGAGGGATGATGAAAATGTTCTGGAACAAAAGAATGATGATGTTTGCATAAACTTGTTAATACGCTAAAAACAAATGATGCTTTAAAATGGTGGATTTGGGGGTGCCTGCGTGGCTTAGTCAGTTAAGCATCCAACTCTTGATCTCAGTGTTGTGAGATTGAGCCTGACATTAGGATCTGTGCGCAGTGTGGAGTCTGCTTGTCTCCCCTCCTCTGCTCCTCCCTGTGCTCACTTTCTCTCTCTCAAATAAAGAAATAAAATATTAACTAAAAAAAAAATAAAATAAAATGGTAGATTTTATGCTACGTGAATTATATCTCCGTTTTTAAAATTGAGAAATAATTTAGCAAATCAATTGGCCAAACTTATGTGGGTTTATTTCTGGACTCCAGAATCTATTCTACTGATCTGTTTTTCTATCCCTTCACTAATAAAATACCATCTTGACTGCTATATCTTTATAGGAAGATTCAAAACTGAGTAGTGCAAATCCTTGAATTTTATTCCTCTTTCTCAAAAATGTTTTCGGGGTATCACAGCTTCTTCTAATTTCCATATAAATTTTAGAATTATCTTGTCTACGTATACATATATAAAATATATGAAATATATTATATTTCACTATCTGTAAAATAAAGATATTTTATCTTTATTTAATCTCTTGCTGGGATTTTTATTGGAATGGCATTGGATCTATAGGTCAATTCTGGGAAAATTGACATATAAACTACATTATTGAGTCTTGTAATTCATGAGGATGGTATATCTTTATATATCTATATGTAGAAATATTTTATTTCTTTTACCAATATTTTAATTGTCAGCATATAGATATGAATGATTTGTATATTTATAGTATGTATTTCATTTTTGGAGCTACAATATATGTTGTTCTAAAAAATATTGTTGTTGAAAAAAAAAATTTTTGTTGTTGGAGCAGCTGGGTAGCTCAGTTGGTTAAGCGTCTGCCTTCAGCTCAAGTCATGATCCTGGAGTCCCAGGAAAGATTCCTGCATTGGGTTCCCTGCTCAGTAGGAAGCCTGTTTCTCTCTCTGCCCCTCTTTCATTCATCTTTCTCTTTCTCACTCCCTCTCAATCAGTAAATAAAATGTTTTTGAAAGATTTTATTTATTTATTTGACAGAAATCACAAGCAGGCAGAGAGGCAGGCAGAGGGAGAGAAGGGTAAGCAGGCTCCCTGTTGAGCAGAGAGCCCCATGTGGGGCTGGATCCCAGGACTCTGAGATCATGACCTGAGCCAAAAGCAGAGGCTTAACTCACTGAGCCACCCAGGTGCCCTCAGTAAATAAAATCTTAAAAAAAATTTTTGTTGTTAATTGTTCATTGCCACTATATAAAAACATACAATTTATTTTTACATGTTGATCTTTTATCCTGAAACCCTGAAAAACTAATTTGTTAATTCTAGGATCTCTTTTGCATATATTCATTAGAATTTTGTCCACAGACAAACGTGCTGCCTGTGAATAAGGACAGCTTTATGTCTTCTTATAAAATCTGTATGGTTTCACATCTTTTTCTTGCCTAAGTGCACTGGCTATTACTTCCAATATAATGTTGAATAGGAGTGGTAAGAGCAGATCTTTGACTTGGTCCTGATCTTAAGAGGATGCATTCTGTCTTTTACTATTAAATATGAAGTTACCTGTAGTTTTTTTTTTTTTTATACTATCTAATTAGGGAAGTTCCCTGTATTAGTAGTTTGTGAAAACTGAATGGCTGTTAGAAATTCTAAAATATTTTTGGGCACCTGGATGGCTCAGCGGTTTAAGCCTCTGCCTTCGACTCAGGTCATAATCTTGGGGGTCCTGGGATTGAGCCCCACATCAGGCTCTCTGCTCAGTGGGGAGCCCGCTTCCCCCTCTCTCTCTGCCTGCCTCTCTGCCTACGTATAATCTCTCTCTCTCTCTCTCTCTCTCTCTCTGTTAAATAAATAAATAAACAAAATCTTTAAAAAAAAAGAAATTTTAAAATATTTTCTGCATTAATTGATATGATCATACAGTTTTTCTTCCTTAATATGTTAGTATGGTAAATTATACTGATTGATTTCCAAACATTGAACCAGCCTTGTACTCCTGGGATAATCCTCTCTTATGCATGAAGTAATTTTAAAAATATACTTTTGGATGCTATTTGTCAGCATTTTCTTCTTTTTTTTAAGATTTTATTTATTTATTTGACAGAGAGAAATCACAAGTAGATAGAGAGACAGGCAGAGAGAGAGAGAGAGGGAAGCACGCTCCCTGCTGAGCAGAGAGCCCCATGCGGGACTCGATTCCAGGACTCTGAGATCATGACCTGAGCCAAAGGTAGCGGCTTAACCACTGAGCCACCCAGGCGCCCCTGTCAGTATTTTCTTGAGATTATTTGTGTCTATTTTTGTGAGGCATTGTAGTCTGTAGTTTGCTTTTCCTGCATTATTGCTTGGTTTTAGTATCAAAGTAAGACTGACCTTATAAATTGAAAAATTTCTCCTCCTGTATTATTCTTTTGGTAAGAGATTATGTAACATTTTTTATTTCTTCTGTTAAGTATAGTAGAATTTACCAATGAAAACTTTTAGTCTGAAGATTTTTCCAAAAAAAATTTTAACTGAAAATTCAATTTCTTCAAATGACTTAGAACCATTCAGGTTGTCTGTTTCTCCTTTGGTGGGTTTTGTTAGTTTGTAGCTTCCAAAGAGTTTGTTCATTTTGTCTAAATTATCAAATTTAGGTGAATAGAGCTGTTCATAGAATTCCCTTGTAGTATCTCTGGGGACTGGAGAGGTATCCCCTCTTTAAGTACTGATACAGGTTATTTGTTCTCTGTGTGTGTGAGAGAGAGAGAGATAGAGAAAGAGAGAGAGAGAGAGAGAGTTTGGTTAGAGGCTAATGAATTATTAGCCATATTAATGAATTATTGACTCTTTTAAAAGAATCATCTCTCTGTTCATTGATTTTTCTCTATTGTTTTTCTGTTTTCAGTTTCACTGATTTATTTTCTTCTGCTTGCTTTTCATATATTTTCCTCTATTTTGTCACTTTACTAAGGTAGAAACTTAGATTTTTGATGTGAATATTTTTTTCTTTTCTAATAAAAGCATTAAATGCTAAAAAATTTCCTCTAACCATGCTTTAGGTGTATCTTCCAAATTTGGACATACTGCATTTTCAATTTCTTTTAAAAGTATTTTTCTGATTTCCCTTGAGACATTTTCTTGTCACATGGGTTATTTAGAAGTGTTAATTTAAAAGCGTTTGTTGATTTTCTAGTTATCTTTTTGTTATTGATTTCCAGTTTTACTCTGTCAGATAATATGCTTTGAGTTATTTAAATTCTTTTAAATTTGTTAAGGTTGTCTTGTGACACAAGACATGATCTATTTTGGCAAATCTTCTAAGTGCATTAAAAGAAAAAAGAATTTATGTCCTGATATTGTTAGATGGAATATTCTATAAATGTCATTTAGATCCCTTTGATAAATAGTGATGTTTAATTCTTTGAAGCCCTTACTGATTTTCTGTTCTACTTGTTATATTGATTACTGAGCGAGGGATCTTGGGGTCTCAAATTATAATTATGTATGTCCATTTCTTCCTTTAGTTTTATCCATTTTTGCTTCATGTATTTAAAACTCTCTTGTTAGATGCATACATTGTTAAGACTCATATTTTCTTGGTGTAATGACATTTTATCATTGCTATGATGTCTACTTCTTCTGATACTTGTATATCCACTCCATTTTTATTAGTAGTATTTGCATGGTATATCACTTTGCATCCATTTACTTTTATCTTATTATAGCATCCTATTTAAAGACAGTTTTTTATTGGCAGCATATAATTGGTTCTTTGTGGGGTTTTTTTATTCCATTCTGATCTCTTTTGTGTGTTTAGACATTTACAATTAGTGGAATTTCTGAAAAACTTGTTTTGAGGACTACATTTCATTATTTTCTGTTTGTTCTTTTGGTTGTTTGTTGCTGTTGCTATTGTTTTGGGGCTGTTTTTGTGTTTCTCCTTTTCTTCTTTCATTTGGATTATTTGAATGTATTTTAATATATAATATTTCATTTTAATTTTTGAGTTTTTTACTCTATCTCTTTGAACTTGTAGAAAGTGGCTTACACTACGCATTACAATGCATATTCTTTTCTTTTTATTGTGTTATGTTAGTCACCATAAAATACATCACTAGTTTTTGATGCAGTGTTCCAAGTACAATGCATATTCTTAACGTTTCAAACTCTATATAGAATTAATATTTTACCACTTTGAGTGGAATTTTAAAATTTTACCATCATATAGGTCTCTTTACCTTTCTCTCTTAATGCTGTAGTTGTCATATGTATTGCATCTGCCTACATTAAAAATCCCATCAGTGTTACACTTTGTATGTTTGTATGTATGTATGTATGTAAAATATGCATATTTTAAAGAATTTAAGGAGATCAAAGTAGTCTTTTAAATTTCCTCTGATATGTATTTTTCCTCAATTCCTGATCCTTCAAGTGTTCTCCAGCATCATTTCCCTCCCATCTAAAAATTTTCCTTCAGAATTTTTTCTTTTTTTAGGACTGATCTACTGGTAATAAATTTTCTTAGTTTTTGCTTCACCTTACAATGTCTTTATTTCACTTTCATTTTTGAAGGATGTTTTCACTAGATACAGAATTCTGGATGGACAGTACATTTTTTTCTTTCTTTCAGCACTATAAAACTTTGTAGCATGCCCTTCTATTTTCTATGGTTTCTGATGAGAAATCCACTGTCATTTAAATGTGTGCCCTTACTTAAGGTATCATTTTTCTCTGGATGTGTTCAAGATTTTTTTCTTTATTTATATTTAGGACTGTGATTATGACATTTTAGTCATGGATTTGTTTGAGTTTTACCTGCTTGGGGTTCACTGAGATTCTTGAATCTGTATGTTTCTAACTTATACCAGTTTGGGGAGTTTTCAGCTAAATATCATTTTAATACCACAGTCTTTATCTTCTCCTGAAACTCTACTGGTATAAACATTGGATCTTTTGGTATTACCCCACACAATTCTGATGCTCTGTTAATTAAATTTTCCTCTCTGTTTTTCAGATTAGATTATTTCCACGGCTCTATCATTATGTTTACTGACTCCTTCCTCTGTTCTTCATTCTGATACTGAGCCCACCCAACAAATTTTTAATTTCACTTATTGTAGCTTTCAGTTCTAAATTTTTCATTTGGTTTTTGTTTATATTTTCTATTTCTTTGCTGAAATTTTCTATCTTCCCTTTTATCTCAAGGGAATTTCCCCTTATTTATTGAAGCCTGGTTATAATAACTGCTTTAAGTCTTTGATAATGCCAGTGTCTGTGTCATTAGGTTGATGTGTTTTGATTGTCTCTTTTTCCTTTCAGGTTGAGATTTTTCCAGTTCTTTAATACAAAGCATTTTGTGTTACATCCTGAACATTTTGAATATTATGTTATATTACCCTGTGACTTCTCTAATCTGAAGTAGAATGTTGATATTTTTGTTTTAGCAGACCACTGACCCAGTTAGATTCAGGCTGCAAGTTCTGACCCACCTTCTGTGGGCTTTGGTTCCAAAGCCACCTCAGTGTTTTTAAGGACTTTGCAATGTTATTTGGATCTGCTCTTCCTGTACATCCTGTAGGATCTGGGTGGTGGTCTACCTTTTCACTCAGTTCTCAAAGCCTATTTATGGAGAGAGCCATGCATATGCAGCTCATAGGTGAACCAGGAATTCATACAAAACTCCTTGGGATTGCTTTCTTGAGCTCCTTCCTCCTCGTTATCTCCAGACCTCTAGAGTCCCCCTTTCTCATCTTGTGGCCAGAAAGCCAGGGTGTAGTTTTCCACTCTGCTGCATACTTCCCACGACTGCAACAGCGCATAGGACTTTATGGGAGGGCACAGCTAGAGAAAAAGCAGTTAAGACTTTATCCCACACTCTCGACATCACAGCTCTTCTGGTCACAGAGAAGGTTTTGCCTCATTTAGAGCTTTGGGCACCCTCCCTATAGTCACTGCTGTTGTTGTCACTATTGCCACCATTACCACTTGGCTCTGGAGAAAGAGAAAACAGAAAGATGACCAGGGTATTGTCCTCACTCTCTGACAGGAGTCCCATTTCCTGCTCTTTAGACTAGGAAGAGAGGGTTTCTCATGGAGCTGTTTTTATCTACTCTTACTGTGCCCTTCCAGGTTGTTGAGTGCCTTTGAGTCCAGGCTGGGCAATAATGGAGGAAAAGTAAAACAGGCAGCCTACCACCAATTTGCTTGGCATTTCAAATTTTGGGCTCATTCTCCTTCTGCTTACCATTTGCTTTCCAGACTCCCCAGATAACTGCTCCATGCCTTCTGTCCAGGGATCCTAGTTTTGTTCTGTGGAGAGACAAGACGAAATGTCAATATTCCATCTGCCCCAGATCAGGAATCTCTACCCAGTAAATTTTTCATTCCAGATCTTTTTTTCCACCCCCCTCTGGAGTTTTCATTTGTTTCTGTCTTTTTATGATTTCAATATCTCCTGTCATTGTTTTCATTTCTCTTTAAATCCTTGAGTATGTTTATAAGAGCTTTTTAAAACATAACTGAATTCTAATTCCATCATCTCTGTTATTTTGACGCATTTTTCTTTTGCTTTTTGTTTATAATCCCCCACCTTTTTGCATGGCTAATAATTTTTATTTAATGCTAAACTTGAGATGATTATATTGTTGAATGTCTGGATTTTGTTGTCTTCCTTTACAGAGTTTTCTGGCATTTTGTTATGACAAGCATTTTGTTCCTTTCTGTACCAACTTGAACCTTTCAAGATTTGTTTTTAAACTTTGCTAAGCCTTTACCCAGGGTCATTTCACCTGTATTATTAAGATGTGGCCTCTCTGGGGATTTTGTTGAATTAATTTGGTGTTCAGTGAGGACTCCCTCCTCTAACCAGTCAGAACGGAGGTGCCTCCCAACTCTATTTGAGTTCTGGCAACTGCACCTGGACTTGGTCTCTGTTCAGTCCCATTCACCTTATGTAAGTCATGTTACTATTCATCCAAGACTCAAAAGGACCCTATGCAGATTCCCATGCCCTTTTCCTGGTTGGATCCCTCCTATTGAGTTCTTTACCCCCACAAAGTCCAGCTTCTTCAACCTCCCCAAACCACAGTTTTGTCTTCTCAGCTCAACGAGACTGCTCTTCTCTGCTGGGGTTCCCTCTCTGCACCAGGGTCTGGTAAATGCTTGTAGGTAGAAGGCCAGGTAGATTACAGGGATCATGTTACTTGTTTAGCTTCTCTGTGGAATCACACTGCTACACTGCCTGTTGTCCAATGTCTGCAAAGAGTCATTCTGTGGTTCTTGCCCTGGTTTTCAAAGTGTTTACATCAGGAGGGCTTGTCTGCTGCCAGTCACTCTGTCATATCCGGAAGTGCAAGTCTGCTTATTTCCACTGGAATATTGAATTATCTGACTGCTTTGACATCATTTAGACAAAACTCTAGCCAGTTTTTTAAAATGTTACCTCCTAAAGGAGACAGTTCCAGAAACTTGAACTATAGTAATTTTTGTGTGGTTGGATTTCCTTTTAAGATAGATTTCTGGTATATTCCTGTGAATGTGCTTTATGAAAGTCCCATGAAGCTTTTGATTAGGAAAAAACTACCATACTCTAAGAAACTGCTCTATAGTAGTATCTGCAAAGGGGATTAAAAGCAAACTTGTAGTTCTTATTGTTATTACAAAAGGAATACTCATCACTGAAAATTTAGGATATTACAAGTAAAAAGAAAAGAATCACCCATAATTCCCATTATTTAGCAATTGTCTTCATTATTACTGCAATAACTAAGCATGCGTACTCTATGAACTGTATATCCACACAAATAATTTTATAGGAAAATTGACCTCTAATATATGACTTGTGCAAACATTACTTCTGAGGTTCCCTTATAGGGGGAATCTGATGGGAATATGCGGGAGAAGCTTGTCACAATGCAAATCTGCAAGCAAGCTCTCTGCTGCACTAATTTGAGTGGGCTGTCCCTGCATCTGGGTGGTGGCTGGATGTATGTCAAGAGTGAATGGATTGACTGAGAAGCCACCAGGGATGGAGGTCATCGGGGATAGCAAGGGAGTGTCTTTTGTCTCCCCTGGGCATGTGGTGAGGCACAGAGAGAATCCATAAGCATGTCAGCCCCATCCCCATCCATACCCCCTAGGAAGCAGGATGGCAGACACGGACATTATGGACCATCTGTCCCATTAGTCCACAGAATCCTTTGGAATCACTCATTCGCAATAAATTTATATCCATTTCATGTTAAAAATAATAATGTGAAGTCAGCTAAAATAAAAGACACAAATTCAAGAAAGTTATATCGGGCTCAGATAATTTTTTAAAGACAAGTTATAAAAGGACAGACTAGTTGTATTAAGAAACTTTAGGGGCCCTGGGTGGCTCAGTGGGTTAAGCCTCTGCCTTTTGCTCTGGTCATGGTCCCGGGATCAAGTCCTGCAGCGGGCTTTCCGCTCAGCAGGGAGCCCGCTTTCCCCTCTTTCTCTGCCTGCTCTGCCTACTTGTGTTCTCTCTCTGTGTCAAATAAATAAATAAATAAAATCTTTAAAAAAGAAGAAATTTTAGACAAAAGCTAGTTGCTGTGAATATGGTTAATTATTAAATTTGACTTTCCTGGCAGCCAGGACAAAAAAAAAAAAAAAAAAAAGAAAGAAAGAAAAAGAAAAGAAAGTATATTGCAAAGTTCTTGCTTTCTAACACTGTCCCATGACTCCTTATCAGAAGCCCTTGGGGGGGATGTTTTTCTGAATTCAGAACATTAGTAATGTGTATGTACTATATATTAAGTTATACTCTAACAGGATTGGGGGCAGCAACCCATTACCAAGCATATTCACTTTTCTGCAGTGAAATATATAAATACTCACTCTGACACTTGAATTATCCTTCTATCTGACCAGGTCAGGTTTTGCCACCAAATACGTTTACCACTCACTTACGGAAAAAGTCTTGGTTTTCAGAAATATTTAGATTTCTGGAACGGTGCATAAGAGACTAGAGGCCTGTAATAGAAGCCGTTAATTAACCTCAAGGGAGGGAGAAATGTTTTCCTAGTTCAGAAATCTAATACCTCATGGACCTGAAGGATATTGCACAATGAAACAGGCAGGTTCACCCGTGGACGTTTTACAAGAAATGCATTGTTTCAGCCAGCTCTGTGGAACAGTCTCGGATGCGTCTGGTCTGCAGCCAGCCTGTGGGGACAGGGTGGCAGGGAGCAGGGCATGGCACTGGGTAAGAGATAACGCCCACTCTCCAGAGACACATTGTGGGGTGCTGAGTGTGTCACATGGCAGACTGCCCCTGTTAGTATCCCCAGGGAGGGGGAGACTCTACAGGGGTGACAGGTGCACTGGGCCGTGAGTGGCAAAGACCCCAGGCTCAAGTGGGGTACAGCATCCAGACCAGAGCAGCTCACAGTGGGAAGCAAGTATATGTGCTATATATTAGCACATATATACCACAGGCCCCACACAGCCCTCCTCAGGGTGTGGCTTCTCCCTCAGCTGGTAAATGATGGGACATCCTGACATGGCAAAGCCCAGCAGAACGTGCTAGACCATTTCTCTCAGTGCGTCTAGTTTATCAGAGAGGAAAGCTTACCCCAGGTCACCAGTACCCTGGCCAGGGGGTCAGGGGAGAATGGCTAGCCAGGGCCCAGCAGGACAAAGCCCCGAGTCATTGGCCAGGAGAGGAGGACCTGAATCAAAATAGACCCCAAACAGAAGGAAAGGGGGACCGTTGCGGGGTAAGCAACCCATTGTGCTCTCCAGGGGCAGGGAGAAGGGAGTGGTGGGGACAAAGTGGGAAGGTCATTTCGCAAACCTGGCGGGGGCAGGGGCGTGTAAGGGCATGGGGTGGTGACCACCAAGAGAAATTAATGTGCCTTGAAAATGAGGGGAAGGGTGTATGGTGGGAATCAGGCCCCAAGGTTCCTCCTGGCTGGAGCTGTTCTGGTTGTGTGCAGAGCCTCAGGCACGGAGCAGAGCCTGTCCTCTGTGTCAGCACAAGTAGAAGGAGGCGGGGAGGCGTATGGCCCCCAGCTCAGGCAACAACGCCAGCGAAGCAGGGGACAGATCTGAAATCTACAGGGCCAAGGTGCCCTTCATGCCTGCAGGGCAGAGCATCAGGGAAAGCCTACCTGCTCTACCTCCTGATGGGGGAAGTGATGGGTCCAGCAGACGCTTTGCTGATGACATGCTTTCTGTCTGTTCACCTGGATGTGCTCACAGCTTCACAACCCCCTGGGAGGCCAGGCTCCCATGCAGATTCCTAGACTCCTTTGTAAGCCCAAGGAAGTAGCCCTGGCCTGTTGCCTTTGTTCCCGCTCCCCGTCTGGCACACTCCTCCCTTCAATGGAAGCCCTGGGCCCCCAGGTATGGACAGCTATTGGAGAAGTGATGGTGGGAAAACCCGGGAAGGCTCAGGAGGCAGCGGGGGCCATTTGGCAGGGAACTTCCAGGTCTCTGGTATGTGCTACATGGCCTATAAGGGGCAGGGGCTCTGAGCGAGCATGTCCTCTGGGCCTCCAGATACCTGGCCTGTGGGGAGGGGCACAGCTGGAGGAAGGCTCTGGAACAAGGTTTCTCCTATGGGCTCTGAAGCGGGCAGGGGTCCCTGTACAGTGTGATACAGAGATCCAGGGAATGAGGGAAGGAAGGACTCTAGAGGGACACCCTGGGGTCAGCTCTGGGCCAGGAAGAGGATGGTAGTTCCTTCACCAAGATGGAACTCTTTAGGGAAACAGCTGGGGTACATGCTTTCCACATTTTTCTGGGATCTTTTTAGACAGCCTCGTATCACATTTTGTAGAACATGCCTCGACACACCAACCATTTCCCCATTAGTCTGGGATTTGTGAAGGAGAGGAAAAGGATGGTGGGCATATGTACCCTGGGCCCAGGGGAGAGCCCCAGGGGAGAGTCTTCTGTCTGGATATTTTGTTTTGTTTTGTTTCTCAATTGTGAGGGTCTTGAGTAGATCTGTGTAGGCAGGGAAGGAGTCTATGGACATGGGCAGAGCATTCTTGCTCTTTTCTATATAAAAGCCACACTCCTAGGGGTCACTGTGGGTGGCTGGAGCCCTGGGTTCAGGGGCTCCCTTTCCTCCTGTCCTCCCTGCAGCCAGCTGTGGCCCAGGCTGGTGGCCCGAGGTCAAGACCACCTGTGGACTGGGAGGGAAAAGGCAGTGTGTGGGAGTCCCGGGCAGGGAGCAGGCCCTGGTCTGACACCCGGGGCTAAGGCGACCCCACAGCCCCTCTCTGTGCCTTAGGGCCTAGCCTCTAAGAACACTGGACTCAGAGGCCGTCTCACAGAGAAGGGGCCCATGACAGAGAGAAAAGGATGTGGCTGGGGTCAAGTCCGGACCTAGGTGCCAGGCAGACCCCAGAAGGAGCCCCGTCAGCGCATCCTGGACAAGAGGCCCTCTCTTGTTTCACAAGTCTGTGTTTTCTTCTGTTTCCATGGTCCCCCAAACCCTGCCTGGCCCGGCTCCAGCTGCGTGGGGTCAGATGCGAGGATGCAGAGTCCTGATCAGAAGGAAGGCGACGGGACACACCCGTCCGGCCCCACGCCCACCCTCTGTGGTCACGTGCTCGCCAGCCAGGCGGAGGCCCACAATGCAGCCTTGTGCAGCCGCTGGCTCAGAACGGGTGGCACGTGTCTGGGGAGCCCTGACCAGCCGGCGGTGCCCACCGTGAGGCCGGAGTTGCCTGGGAGGAAGGATGCGCCCAGTTCAAGCCTCCCGGCCCTGGGCCAGGGGCTCTCCAGGAAACACCTGGGCTGGTCGGGCTGCTCCTAATGATACCTGGGACCCTGGGGGCTGTGTCTGGGGAAGAGGCAACCTGCAACGGATGCCTGGCCATCAGTCCGCCCAGACTCACAGGGCCTGCCTTGGGGTGCACAACAGAGCCCCCGGTCTCAGATAAAACAAGACAACCAGGGCAGCCTGGTCGCTTTTTATAAAGCTGAATGTATCCCCTTTGTAACATAAGGTTTTCTCCTGACATTAAAACATCCTTTTTTTTGTTTTTTAATGAAATGATTGTATAGTAGACAGAGATGGTTTTGTGATGACACCCTAAAATAAAAAATAAAAATAAAAAATTAGCAACCCTATTTTCATCCCTCTTCAACACAGAAATGGTTCTTGAAGCCCCCAAATGCTAACATTACAGTGCCAGCTGGGGCTGGCTGGGGTCTTGCCAAAGGGCGCTTGGTGAGCCGTTGGACCTCTGTGGGAGGCCTCCCAGTGTGAGATGCTCCAGAGTTTCCAGAAGCTGGCACTGGAGAAGAGGTTTCCCTCCACCCAGGGCCTTCTCCCCTCCAGACTGAGGAGTATACTGACAGATGAGGTGCCTCGCTTCGGACTGAATCACTGAGCAAGGTATGGTGAAGTGTGTGCCCAGAGGGGAAGGTCATGTCCTCCCGCTCACGCCCACCCTTGTCAGCCTCGCATGCCTCCTGTACAGCCTGGTCCCTTCTAGCCTGGGGGAGCAGAGTGGGGGAGTCAGGCCAGAGTTGGGAACCAGGATGAGCTGTGACCTTGGACGGGGAGACCTGTCTTCAGTTCTTCCCTTGGAGGATGAGGCGGTGCTGGGGGGCTCTTTACCTGGGGACTCGCCTGAGTATTGTGGGGGGAAGGGAGTAACTCAGCCTGACCTGAGGGAAGCAGGGGCCCCTCAGCCCGAAGGCACAGACAACCTGCTGCCTGATGGGGGTGGCCGCTCAGTGTGGACAGGAGGGGACAGTCCATCTGCTGCTGCTGCCCAGCTGTGGAATCCTTCTGGGCCCCTGTAGCCGCAGACCCCCCGTCACAGGGCTCCGCGGGGACCAGACTGACCTCCAGACCCGGTGGGAGGTTCTCCCAGGCCTGAGGCCAGCCCCTACCAAATTAGGCTATTTGGAAGGAACATCCAGAGTGTGGGGTTATCCCTAAAAAGGCCTAGCAAGAACAATGCTCTTCATTCACTGAAGTGTTTAAGAAACAAATGCTGGGGGATGTCTGTTTTGGTTCTTCTTTTTGAATGATGCAACAATTTAATTAATTAATTTAGGAAAAAAATACTCTCCAATAGGTTTGTTTTCTCTTCAAGTTGGATTTCCATTAAGCTTAAAAAACAAAACAAAACAAAACAAAAAACACCAGAAGGCCTTTCTAACTGGGCCTGATTCTCCCAAGATTTTAACCCATTTCAAGTCTGTGTATAAGGGCTGGAATGGTGACTGAAGTAGACGAGCCCAGAGCAGCGCAGAGAGGCCCCCACTGAGGGCTCCTGAAGCTCAGCCTGTCCCCCTCTCACCGGGGCTTCTGCACAGCAAAGGAAACAGTCAAAAAAACAAAGAGGCAACCCGCGGAATGGGAGAAGATATTTGCAAATGACAGTACAGATAAAAGGTTGATATCCAGCATCTATAATGAACTCCTCAAACTCAACACACACGAAACAGGCAAACACATCAAAAAATGGGCAGAAGATATGAACAGACACTTCTCCAATCAAGAAATACAAATGGCTATCAGACACATGAAAAAATGTTCATCATCATTAGCCCTCAGGGAGATTCAAATTAAAACCACATTGAGATATCACCTTACACCAGTTAGAATGGCCAAAATTAACAAAACAGGAAACAGCATGTGTTGGAGAGGATGTGGAGAAAGGGGAACGAACCCTCTTACACTGTTGGTGGGAATGCAAGTTGGTGCAGCCTCTTTGGAGAACTGTGTGGCTGCCTCCCTATTCAGGGAAAGGGAAGGGAAGTGCGGCTTCTGGGCTTGGAAATCGTCTTACCCTCCCCAGCCCCCCACCCTCCCCTGCCAATGCCCAGTCTGGGTCTTTCTATGCGCTTGATGGGGGGTGAGGGGCACTGTGGAGTAGAGGCTGTGGGCAGGCCACAGCAGATGCTGTGAGCTCGGGGCTGGGCCCCTTGCAGCTGTGTTGCCCCCCGAGAAGTTCACAGCTTTAGTAGGAAGCTCTGTGGACAAATGAATAAACACAACCACATGGCTCACAGGTTGCTGGGAGAGCGGAAGGGCACCGCAAGCCACCAGGAAAGGAAAAGGATGTCCAGGGGCTGTGTTATCCATCCAGACTGGGCAACAGAGTGTGTGAGGGCTGGGAGGCATGGTACATCATGCCCAGTGCCATGTGCAGCCTCGCTGGAGAGTCACGGGTGCCCCTCAATCCAGCCCTGAGTCCGGCTCACCAGGAAGGAGCTTCCACAGAGCAGGACTCCGGGACTTTTCCCCAGAGTGGGACACTTGTGGTTCCAGGTGTGGCTACTCGAGTACCTGGAGGCCAGAGGAATGGCTGAGGTCAGGGACTGGGAAATGGCCAGGGAAGGCACAGTTCGCCTGTCCTTTCTCACCTGTGCAGCAGAGAGCAAGTCACGCACAAAGCATGCAAGGGCTAGTCAAGTCACTGGATCTTTTCTGGGAATATGAGGACACCAGGCCACCCCGTGAAGGGGGGGGGGCAGTGTGTTGGACACCGGGGGGTGGTGGTTGGGGGATGCAGGCTATGAAAGGACAGGTTTTGACTAGCCTCGGGGTGGCTGGGCCGTGTGCTAGGGTGGCCTCAGCCTCTTCAGCCTGGTTCAGAGTCGGTGCCCCTGCTCAGTCCCTGGCCCAGAGGTGAGATGGAGAGCCCTTGTTTCTCAGACTCGTTGGTGGGGGGTCCCAGGATCTTCTCTGTCAGACAAGAGCGAAGAAGCCTCTGGCACCTTGCTCCCTTACAACACCCACTGTCAAGGCAAAATCAGAAGGCCCTGAGCATCATTAGGCCTCGGACCTAGGTGGACGATGGAAGCAGGGGCGAGGGGGCATGAGGAGGGGAGGTACCAAGAAATGGAGGAAATTCTCTGGGACTAGCTGGGCACGGGGAGCTGTAAGCATCAGCTGAGTAGGGGTCTCAGCCTGTTCCCTGGAATCTCAGACAAGACCCCCGGAGCCTGGAGAGATTGCATGCTTGTCCCAAATGCTTTGAAGTGCCTGTGAGAACACACTGAGGATGAAAGAAACATAATCCTTAAACAGGTTCAACTTAAAATAGAGTCTAATATCTAAATGACAGATGCTTAATTTCTCACAATATTTCTGTCATTAGGCCTGGCCAGATATTCTTGTTTGCCCAAGACCATGAGGGATGTACTTGGAGTTGCTGTGCAGCATAGAGAGACCAGCCCCCAAGCATGCCTGTGTTAAGTCAAGCCCACAGGAGACACTGTGCCGAGGGCTGGCTTATGCCAGGGGCCCAGAGCCCTGCACCTGGCCAGGCCCACCTGGCGAGAAGGGGGGGTTCAGAGAACAGACCAGTGACCTCCGGCTCGTCCAGAGTCTCGCCGCTCAATGCCACTCTGCCCAGCCCTGAAATCCCTTGGCAGGAGACAGAACTGTGTCTGCAGTGATGGGTGATCACGTGCTAGCACAGGTGTGTGGGAGAGAAGGGGATACCGATTCACACCATGGGGGGGTCTCAGACCTTTCCCCAAACATCTGAGGGCAAATAAGATCCAAAAGGGCATCCTGCCAAGCCACCTGCATAAGATTCATTTTACCTAGAATGTCACATGGGTTTGCTATGCTAGTCCTCCTCCTCCTGTGTTTGTCTTAACTATTTTTTGAAGGTGCTTTAGAGTAGTCACTGTTGCATATGGAGGGCAGCTCACCCTCCCTGGCCTCCTGCTCCTAGTTTGAGAACTAAGCTGCTGGCCACCTGTGCCCAGCCCCTTCTAAATGCAGCCCCCAGCACCTGCGTGAGTGCAGCAAAGTGGAGAGCCGGGAGGCCTTGAAGGGAAGTGGGGACAAGTCCAGAGGCCCCTGACAGGCCTCATGAGCAAGTAGTTGTGGGGTGTTGGTGAGACAGTGGTGAGGAGGGGGACACAGAGGACCACTACCTGGCGCCAGCCTGGCCCGCCCCCCAGGGCTGGCAAGCAGGGAAGAAGGAAGTGCAGATAGAGGCCCTCCAGGGCCCCTCCCCTCCACCAGGCCCCCACTATCCTTGCCTGCTCCTGCTCCCTGTCTTGATCTATAGGCCTGTCTCAACAGGGTAAAAGGAGCCTTGTGCATCCTAGACAGGGGACAGAGGAGGTGCAGTCTCCTGGGCTGGGCTTGCCCAACTACGCAGAGGTCAGAGATCATCTGCTCCCCTTCCCAGCAGGGTCAGGCCTGGAAGGTGCTGAACATCGCACGCAGTGCAGCTCCTGGTGGCCCTCAGGAGGTTGGCTTCATGTCACAGGGCAAGGCCTGTGGTCTGGGCGGTGTTTTCCTGGGGAGACAGGGGTGGTAGAATGACTTCGCAGTTTCTAAGCTGGGGGAGGGGAGGGGGTAAGGAGCAGGGGATCCACACCTGTGCTCTTGCAGAAGTCCCCCTGGGCAGCCCTCCTGCCCAAAGGAAATGCAATCTGCCCTCTTCCTCTTCTGTAGTCATTATTTATTTATCTGGAAGATCCTTTGGTGGCAGAAATTCAAGGCTGCACACAGCCGACTCTAATGAGGGCCATAGGGAACAGAAAAGGGACAAAGCTGTCTCTCTGGGCCTGCCGTGGGAGGCTACCAGCCCTTGCGTCACTGGAGCCCTGTGCCTGTTCTGAAGTGTGCTCCACTCCAACCTTTCGCTCAGCCTCTCCTCCCAGCCACAGAGGCGGAGGTGTGTCACGGGTCAGATCCTCATTTTACAGCTGGGGAGACTGAGGCCCGGGAGTCACCCTAAGAGGCCAAGTGCACACCCAGGGTTACAGAGGGATTGCCCGAGGCAGCCCTGCAGGGGGCCCCTGGATCCCCTACCGCCCCCCCCACTGCCTTCTGCAAATTACAACTGCAGGTTGTTGCTATGGTGACTGGTTGTGTTATTCCATCACTGCCCAGCTGTGTGCACCACCTCTCTCCAAGACAGTCAGTCCATTTCTGCAGGAGTGAATGTCTGTCTCCAGGTGTATGTGTGTGTGTGTGTGTGTGTGTCCCAGCCACCACCCTGGCCCTGCACACTTCTCTTCCTGGCACACCTTCCCTCTTCCCTGGGTCCCATGGAGCCAAGGGCCCTGCCCAGCTCAGCCCCACTCCATTCCACAGGGGCTGGGCGGGGTGCTGGTCTACCCCTGCCAGGTCCTGTGCGGTCAGCTCTCCCGTGTCTGTACGTGGGAGCACCTGCATTCTGGTTTAAGCTGGAGAGAACTCTGTCATATACACGGACAGACCATAACCCATCAAACCCAGCCCTGCAAAAGGACAGTTGCATGCTTTCTAATCTCTGGCTGCTACAATCAGATCTTTGAAGAATAACCTTGAACATATGTTATTTTGCACATGGGAGAATGTTTGTAGAATGAATTCCTAGAAGTCACGTTATTGGGAAATGAGTGTATACATTTGTAAGTTTGGCAAATATTGCCAAAGGGCTGTCTATCGTTATTACCCATTGCATACTTACGATGCGTGCATCTGACTTGACCCTGGATCTGGATTATCTCATTCATCTCTCCACAACTCCGTGGCAAAGGTGATTCCTCTCTTCCTTTTACACACAAGGAAACGGAGGCTTAGGGAAATTTGCAAATTTGCCCAATCCCTGTAGTATGGGTCTTCTGGGCAAGGAGGCCCAGACTTGGGACCCCCATTCAAGCTCCATGAGCCCATGAGTCCAGAGATGGGCCCTTCTCACACCAGCCAGCCTCCCCCTGGAACCAGGTGCCCCACCCTGGGGCCTTGGCACACAGTCCCTTTGCCTAAGAAGAGCCTGCCCACCCCAGACACTGTCCCCAGCTAGACCAGCTCAGCCTGAGCGGCGCCCGCTGTGACGGGCCTCTCCCAGCTGCCTGGTCTCATTCTTCCCAGCTGGTTGCACAATTTGAGGTAATGGCCTTCCGCCTCTGCTCCTTTTCTCTGGTCCTGTCACCTCCGGGCTGGACTGAGAGTCCCCAAGAGAGCTCAGCCCTGGCCCTGCCTGGTGGGCCTGGGCAGTGCCCATGAAGCAAAGCTGGGGAGCACAGCGGGGAGGAGCAGGGCCAGCTCTGGGCCTAGGAGCAAGCTGCCTCAGACCGCGGGCGCGTGGGGGCTTAGAGACCTTACCTCATCTGCATCACAAAACGGTTAGCTGTGCCACCGGGAGAGCTTGCTGGGAACCTCCTCCTTCATTTGCATAATAAAAGCAATTGCCCAGAGACTGGCGGCAGCCCCTCTAGGCTGCTTTGTTGCGAGCTCTAGGCTGTGCTCCGGCAGCCCCAGGAATTGTTCCCCCCGCACAGGTCGGTCCCGGGCTCCACTGCCACCCCGGCTGACAAAAGCCACATTGTGGGGCCAGCAGCAGCTGCCGGCATCTGCCAGGGGCCTCGAGGCTCCTCGGTGCAAATGCTGCCCCTGCCAGGGACACGGGCTGCCATCAGAGCTGGAGCCCCGGAGCCTCCTTCAGAACCCCGTGAAGGGAGAGGGCTGACCCTACCTGATGAAATGAGGTCTCCAGGTGGCCTGGTGACTAACAGTGACCTCAGATTTGAAGGAGGGAAGGTAATGGCCGCGGCATGTGCCCCAGCCACATGGTGGACGCTGTAACCCACACTGAAATGTCAGGTTGTTTGATCCTCTGCTCACAGCAGGTGTTTTCCGCACTGTTCAGATGGGCAAGCAGGCTCAGAGAGGTTTAGGAGGTGGCCCAGCATCACACAGCAAAGCCGAGGTTTGAAGGACCCACCCTCTCAAGGTCTGTTCTTCTGTTCTATCCCCGAGTCTCCTGCTACCCCTCACTCCTTTTCCACTTCCCCTTTCTGAGTTTCTCAGCCTTCCTTCTCCCTCCTGTGCCCCTCTGCACCCCTGCACAGCATCTAGCTGCATGGGCCAGCACACTGGCTCCCCTGGAAGCCCCCACTGAGGCTCTTGCGGTGTCAGCACTCCCCTGGGCTGTCGGCTCTTGCCATGCTTCTTGGGGCCTGTGCCATCAGCAGGCATCCCCTGCCTCCTGGAGCGCTGCCCTCCACCCCCGAGCACAGCCTGCTGATCTTGGGCTGCCTCTAACACCACTCCCGAATTCCCTTCTATCCCCGACGGACCCACAAAGTCCCACTAACCCACCCCGCCTTGCACACACCTCAGCTCCCCTGGATGCCACTTGACACTCCTGCAGAGCTTGGCTGCCTTCTGTCTGCACGGGGCCGGACAACCTAGCCATGAGTTCCTTCTGCATTTTGGCACCCCGATACTTAGCCCAGAAGCCACACCTCCAGGCTGTACACTTGACAGCTGTACTCCACTTGAGAACACTGAAGCTTCTCTGGCTTCGGGGAGAGATGTTAAACTCTGTAGGTGTCTCCAGCTAACCTGACGGGGCAGGCTTTGCTGGCCACAGAGGGAAATGCACCCACGTGCCCACAGGGAGTGGCCAGGGAGCCCTTGACATGATCTGAGAAGCACAGGGAACCACAGGGTAAACCAAGGGGACAGTGAGAGCACGGGAGGGGCCGGGTACCACCCAGAGTCCCCATGGGGTGTGTGAGGCAGTGCCTTGATCTAGGAAAAAGCTGTGTAGAATAGGCTTCCCTCAAAGTGATGGCCTGCTTTTGGGTAATCCTGTGCCAGTCCATTCATCTGAGGGGGAGAAGCTAGAGTCACGGAGCGCAGCTGGAGGAAGAAGGACAAGAGGGTGTGTTCCCTTTAGATCCAGGGGATCCCCCGTCCCACCTGTGAGGAGGCTCTGTGTGGTTAGAGTCGCCTGCACCAAGCTCGAGGTAGGCTGGGAAACCCCACACCCCTGCAGGCTCTCCGGCAAAGGAGCCAGCAGCCGTCCTCAGGGAAACCCTGCAGGTCTGAGGCAGGTCAGAGCTGGGGGATTGGGAACACTGCATCCTCATCACCTTGCCACTAGGAACAGAAGCACCCACACATCAGGGCACGCTCATTTGTTAGGTGTCTCACTAAACCTTATAGGGCCCCGCAAATCTGAATGAGCTCCCTCACACTGTCCCAAGTTGATAAACAGTCCCAATCAGAAAACAGGATCTGTAATGAGATGCTGGGAGTGGCTGGGTTGCTGACGCTGGGCATCCCTGGCCCGTGTCCCATGCTGCCTCCCACCGCAAGAACAGGGAAGTTGGAGACCAGCTTGCTCAGTCTCCCCTGTTGTTGGTGTGGCCAAGCAAAGTGAAGCAGAAGTCTTCGGAGAATGCTGCAGCTCAGAGAGTACAAATCATATGCTCCCAACAGCGTCCCTGCCTCTTCCAGCCCTAACTGTGGACCTGGAACTGTGGCCAGTGTCCCTACAGCAGAACACCAGCACTTTAAGGAGAAGGGAGGGTCAGGGGGAAGGAACTGGGCCTTTGTCCACACCCCTGAGCGGCTTGTCCCAGCCCTGGGAATCTTGTTATGGGAGATCGCTATTTCTGTGTCTGTTTGGCTGGGTCCTCGTTCCCTTGCAGCCCAAAGCATTTCTCACTTGTAAACTGGGCTTGGAATCTGAACAGGACTCTTCCCTGGCTGTGGCCTTAGGGTAGCCCAGTAGGCCCCTCAGAGCCGGTTTCCCCAGTGCAGTGGGATCATGATTCCAGCAACACAGGGAATCTCAGGCAGCTCTCAATGCTGTAAAAAAAAAACCATACTCTTGGCTGGGTGGTTCAAACAACAGACATTTATTTCTCACTGTTCTGGAAGCTGGAAGTCCGAGATCTAGGTGTTGGCATCTGGTGAAAATTCTCTTCCTGGTTTACAGATGGCCACCTTCTTGCTGTGTCCTCACGTGGTAGTGAGAATCAAAAAGAACTCTCTCCAATTTCTTCCTCTTCTTTTGAGGGCACTAATCCAACTTTGTCGTTCTCCAGGACTCATTGCCCTAGGCCTTCCCAGTGGGGGAGGGCATGCGGCAAGGCCCTGAGGGCTCTGTTTCTTGCCTCTTTGCAGACAGAGAGGTCTTGCTTGGTCCAGGAATCACATTGGAGTCTGTGTGTCCCAGAAAACCCCACACAGCCTGCTTCAGAGAGAGAGAAGAGTTCCATTTCCTCCTATAAAGGCAGCCCAGAGGTAAGCAGCAGCATAGGTGGGGGGGGGGGGGCTGCGGAGAGGGGTTCCTCAACTCTTGTGGAAGCTTCTAAAACTCTATCCAGCAAGACTCTAGGTCATGGACAGTGGGTGTCAGCAGAGCAGAAGGCAGCAAGGTTCACCTCTCCCTGTATGGGGGTTTCTTGGACACGGTATTTGTCTCCACGGGTCCCTAAGATCCTTTTGGTCCAAACACAGTCATGAGGCATGCCCAGCTCCCAGGAAGGCTAGGAAAGTCAGAGATTTTAGGATTTTTTTTCTGTCTCTGCATCAGAGGCCCTCAGGGGACATTTCCAGGGTGCAGCAAGGCTCTGAGTGAGGGTCACTTTCAGCGCCTTCCTTTGGGAAGTGGCCTTGGGTGCAATGTAAGGAGCCCATTGTTCAACTACAGAAATCCCTTCCTTGACCGGCCCAGTTCCACACTGCTCATGCTTCTGGAGGGGAGACCTATCTCACCTGGGCACTTGTGAGATTAGAACTTATCTTTAAAAAGAACAAAAACATCTCCTTTTCAAAAAAGAACTTCGGTTTCCTGAAAGGAAGGAAGAGGGATTGTGCTGTGATATTTCAGGCCGCTCCCCCATCCTATGAACTGCGGTGGAATCAGACACCTTCCAACTTGAGCAGCGAAGGGCCTCAGGCACACTCACTGTCTGCGGAGGGCTAGCCTTCCTAAAGAATGCCGCAGTACTATCACCCATTCCCCATGCTCTGCTACTTCCCCCTCAAGAAGGAGAGGCCAGGTCTCCTCCTCTTAACCTGGTTGGGCCTTTGTGACTGCCCCAGTGCACAGACTCTGATGAAGTGTTGCTGAGTGACTTCTGGAGGCCAGGTCATAAAAATGCACTTCCCTTTCCATCCCTTGGGGCGCTGGCTCTTGGAAGCCAGCCCACCATACTGGGAGCAAGCCCACAGAGTCTATAGGGAGGCCTGCTTGCAGAGGAATCAAGGTCCCACAGCCACAGCCCAGTGGGCCACCCGGACTAACCTGTCAGTCATGTAAGGGAGCCATCTTGGAAGTGGCTTCTCCTGAGGCAGTTGAGCTGGCCCCACTGACCGCATTGGCACAGAGGAGCCAACCTCTCTGAGTCTTGCCCAAATTGCGGAGTTGTGAACGAAACGGACTATGATGGTTATTTCAAGCCACTAAGTTTGGGGTGGTTCTTAGGGAGAAAAAGTAGCTTGTATTTCAAATGAGTCTCACAAAGTGATGCTGGAGTAGAGATGGGACTCCAGGACTCCTGACGTTGGTTCTGGTGCTCCGGGGTGACTGAGCAGGAGATATGTATTCTGGTTGACCAGGTGGAAAAAGCTGAGATACCACCAGGAAATGGGCTATCAGAGATCAGAGGGGTTGTATGTGATGAAGGTGACCTGACTTATTGAGTGACCCAAGGGTCCTACTGGGGCAGACCTGGATCTCTCATATGATGGCAGACTCAGCTCTGCCCTCATGCAGACTCCCTCTCCCACAGTGGAACAGAGCCATTCCCCGCTCACCCAAGGCCTCTTCTCTAGACAGAAATCACACAATGTTATGTATCCTCAGAGGCCGTAGGTGTCTGGATCAGGAGTGGGCCCAGACCCCAAAGTTCCCCATCTGTAGGTGACCCATGACTTAGTCTGATATGAGAGGCTGTGTCCAAATGGATTATTGTGATTATCTAAATCAATCAGTTCCTTCAGCAACTTAACTTACAGACACCAAGAAGAACATCATGTAGGAAGAGGGCCCAGAAATACAATGACGAGTCCTATGCAAGACAGGTTTGAAGAAAAAACAATGATGAATTTATCAGTTAGGATCTGTGTTCATCTATTAGTAAATCTCACATAAATATCAAGAACTGCTAGTCCCCTTCCCTGTAAAAGAAATCCAATATTAGACAATTCAAGTAAATTATGGGAGGTTCCATGAGGTCACTTGGGATCCAGGCTCCATTCAGTTTTCTCTTTGATTTGTAGCATGTGACTTCCTGCATTGGAGTTGCCTCATATTCACAAAATGGCTCCTGGAGCACAAACCATCACATTTGCCTCCCAAGCAGTCAGCTAGAGGAAGAGGCATAGGGAAAATACCAGATGTTTCTTCCCATTCTTACAAAGCTTTTGGTAGGTCTCACCCAACAACTTCTGCTTCCATCTCATGAATCTCCATTTGCTTCGGGAAGGCTTAGAAATGTAGTCTTTTAGCCAGGTATCTTACTGCTTAGCATAAAATTGCAAGATGAAGGGGATAATGGACACTGAATAATGGGTAGCTTTGGTGGTTTTCAAATATGTCCCCAAATTTTTGGCCATTTCTCACTTCAAAAGATAGAGCTTAATCTCCACCGCACCCTACCCCTACCCTACTTTGAATCTGGGCCAGACTTAGCAAGTCTCAGAAGAGCCAATGATTCGGATGTGGCAGAAGTGACTTCAGAAAAAGAATAGCTGTTGCTTGGCTTTCTCTCTAGATCCCCTGCTCTGGGTCAGGGAAGCCAGCCACCATGTTGTGAGAACACTCTAGCAGCCCCATGGAGAGGACCGAGTGGGAAGAAACGGAGGCTTCCCACGAGCAACTGTTACCAACCTGCCAGCCATGTGGGGGAATCACTGTGAAGCACATTCTCCAGCCCCAGTCAGATCTTTGGATGACTCTGGTCCCAGCCAATGTCATGATGGCAATTCCATGAGAGAGACCCCAAGCCAGAACCGCCCCCCCCAGCATAGCCCTTTCCAAATCCATAGGAACTGTGAGTCATAGTAAATATTGTTATTTTGTGCCTTTAAGGTTGGTGGCATGGAGATGAGCATTCATCCATCTTGTCAAAGGAGGCTCTGAGGAGGAAGAGAGCTCATCACATGAGGTCCCTGAATTCCCCTACTTCAGTGCTGTTGAGCACCAGGGGAGTCTCCAATAAGTCCCCTAGTCAAACACAGAGTAAGTCTCCTTGAAAATTCTTTAGCTCACTCATAGAATCCAGACCTCACACCTAAGGCTACCATCACTGGTTTCCCCCTTTCCAGGACTGAAAGAGATCATTTTCCTCTGAGCATTAGGCCAGTCATTTCTCAGTTTAAAGAAAGCATGTCTGCTCCAGTTGCTATTTCTGTGGGACAACCCCCAGTACAATGCGCTAAAGCAATGGTCATTGCTTTTGTTGGCTAAGAATTCTGCCAGGTCCTGGAAGGGATGGTTTCTTTCTGTTTCACCAATGTCTCGGATTTCAGCTGGGAGGTCTGGAAGGCTGAGGTCCTCAGGTCCTCCACATGACAGTCAACTGCGAGGCTGCTTCTACACTGACATGCCTGGACTCTGGTGGGGATCAGCCACCAAGGTCAGGGCAGATGGGTTTATTATACGGAAGCTCAGGGCTCTGAGAGGGAGCAAAGGAAAATACCCTCCAAGAGAGCCACGTGGGAGCTGGGGGAAGGGAGGCTCGAGAAATCAGACATCTTCCCTTCTACTGTACTCTATTGGTTAAAGCAGTCAAGAGCTGCCTAGAACCAATGGGAAAGATGTCAAAAACTTTGAGGTCATTTTCTAAAGAACTGCAACAATGTTACAACAATGTTTAAAACTGCCTTGCAGTATTGCAACAATTTCTGCTTTCACCTGAGGTTTCCCCTTTAGCCTGGCAGTGTCCTGGAGGCTCAGGGCATCCCTGGTCCCTCCTGGCTGGCACTGCTGGCCTCCCCGAGCACAGGGCCAGCTCCCGCACCATCTTGACCTCTTTGTCATCGGCATGTGGTGGAGGTACGATGGGTAGAAGTGTGTGTGCCCCTCCTGAATGGGTGTGTAAATGGGCTTCTCACCTGCTTCTCTCACTCATGGCCAGCCTGGGAATTGGGACTGCAATGCTTGAGTCCAGACTTCCCAGTCCCAGAGTTCCTGCCTCAAAGTGACATATAGGCAGATAAATGTCATCAAGGGGGGCCATCAAGGTGACAACAGAATGTGGATGAGAAATTCCCCCATTCCCTATGCACCTGTTTCCTGAGGGGCTGTACAGCTGAGGGACTGGGCACAGCAAGGAAGTGGAGTGGAGGACCGTCTAGTAACTGACCCCACAACTGGCCCAGACCAAGGGCATCCTTGGGCATCCAAGGGCATTCTCTTCTCAGAGAAGAGCCTTCGGGAAGCCTACCTCACAGTCACCCATCAGACCCAAGGCAGACCACTCAAAGGGGCTTAGCCAGCAGTTCCCAGTGGAAACTATTTCTGGACTTCCAGGAAATGATTTCTGGTCAGAGACAGCAGCCTCTTGGCTGCTCTCAAGTTACCTGCAATGAGATTAAAACTGATTCATTTTCAAATTCTCCTTTCCTTTCCCTGCGGTGGGGTGGGGAGAGCATGGGGGGGAAGGTGGAGGGGGCATTTCTGTTTCCCCCCCCAAATGTCAATAGCCCTGGTTGTACAGCTATCTGCTTTACCTGTGAAAGAAGTTTCATACCAAACACCAAGTCAGGAAGCTCCAGTTCAAAGAGGCTTGGACAAAAAGAACCAACTCAGACTACATTTTTAAAGATATTTTAAATCAACGAATTTAATTCTAAACCCGGCTATAGTAACTACTAACTCTCTTGGTGTACTATCTTGCAGAGGAAACACAAAGCCCAGAAAACCAACTGAAGAGAAGGTGTGGAGGACGGATGGATGTTCCTTGCCCCCCTCCAAACCCCTGGGGACACAGCAGACCCCATGTGCCCACCTAGACCATGAATCAAGTGGGCATGACTGAGGAGATGGTCTCTGGCCCCCATGTCTGGGATTTTATGATGCCCGAGCAATGTCATCTGGAGTACTAGCATAAAAGAATGTTGCCTCATTTGTCCACTACCATCCAAACCTCACCACCCTTCCCTTCTTCACCTAAGTCCTGCCTGCAAACAGCTGACAATTAAAGATAGCCTTGTTCTATATTGTCCATTGCAAATCCTCCCAATCCCATTAATGGGAATATTCATTAGACAGGATTTCCATGTGAGCCCAGAATGGACCAGCCTTGCTCTGATTTAATTGATTTGATAAAACCCCACATTAATTAGCTAGCTTCCCTTAGGCTGGGGGTGGGGACACCAATATGAGGTAAAAGAACTCGGGGCTGAGGCTTAGGGCTCTGCCTCTTGGTATGTGTGGCCTGGAGGAAGTCTCTCAAGCTGACTGAGGCTCAGTTTTCTCACCTGTGCAATAGGAAGGAATGGCACCTTCCTTGTAGCATTTGCATGTGTGTCCATGTGTCGGAGGAGTTCTTAAGTGTTCCTAAAGGTTGGGGCTCATTCGTACTGAGCAGAGCCTGGCAGGAATCTCTGAATTATGTCAAAAGGATGAAAGTCAGCATTTGACCCTGAACACCCACCCAGGGAGAGGATCACAAATCACAAATAGCAGATGACCAAGTGGTGAGACTGGGAGGGGACACGCAGAACAGGCAATTATCATGGCAACCAGAGATCCTCCAGATTATCAGGAAGGAAGGCAGGATCCCATGTCAGTTGCCCTGTTTAGGAGTGGGCGCCATCTGCTCCAGAAAGCCTGGAAGGGACCATCCATCATTTTAACATGCTTTCCTCCTACATTTGTTGCAGACACTGTAAATATCTCTTCGGTCTTTCGATGGTTGGTCTCAGAAGCATTTCTGGTTTTAATCTTTTGCCATGTAAGCATGCACCAGATGTGAAGCCGGCTTTCATCATTTAGGACCCGATGAATTATTTTGTACTCCAGGACCACTGGGAGATGGGACACGAAAACAGTTTCCTACCCCACCCCCATGTCATACAACAGAGAATGGCTTGTTTTTCTTTTCACACATCAAGCCATCAGTGACTGCAAGGTTTGGGTCAGAAGTTTTTCATCTAATCATCCAATTCTGTAATGGTCAGACTTAAGGCTGCAAAGGCTCGTGGTCAACGTCTTCCTGGACCGAGTAATTCTTTATGATGCTGTGACGAAGTCGGGACACAAGAGCAGGGAGCCTACGAATGCCCCCTGGGCTGGATGAAGAGGACACTGCTTGCCTTCTGTTGGGGGTGAGGTGAACATCAGGACATCACAGGATGGTCCTGGATAAACCCCAGCCAACCTCAGCCCAGCTCCAGGCCATGGCTTGTGAGTAGTGGCAGGATTCATAGGCAGTGGCTGCCCTGGGAAGGAGAAGTAGGGAGGATGATACCCAGAGCTGACACCCCACATCTTGACCACCACCAAGAAGCCAACCCTAGAGACTAACACTGTAGAACAAAACACAACCCTTGCTTGGCCTGGCACCGAGCCCCTTCTTCATATATCTTGTTTCCTTGTTTTTCTTCCACCCATTCCTCTCACTTCCACTTTTACATTAGTTAAGGCAAGCTAAGCCCCAATAACACATAGGCCCCTAACTGTTGTGACTCAAATATAGTGGCCATCCAGGAGAGCGCTGTTGGCCACATTTCTGGTCCCTGTCTCTTCTGGTAGATAGAGGTTCTGGTGGTTCCGTCACCCCAGAGGGCTTTGTTGTCATAATCATCCAGTTGGCAGAAGGGGAAAGAGAACATGCAGGACAGAAACCCACCCACTTAAAAGCCCCAGGGCGGAAGCAGCCCACGGCCCCTCCACTCCTATCCCCTAACCCGGAACTGGGTCACCTGGTCCCGTGGAACTGCACAGGTGTGTGGGGAATGTGGTCAGTCCCTGCTATAGAAATTAGGGATAGGTTTTGTTGCCGCCTCAGTCCATTTGGATGGCTATACTAAACACCTCAGCCTGGGTGGCTTATAAACAACGGACATCTATTTCTCACAGTTCTGGAGGCTGGAAGTCCTAGATGAAGGTGCCACAGATTGTGTGTCTTGTGAGAACCCACTTCCTGGTTCATAGACAAGAACCTCACATAGCGCTGGGTCCTCACAATACAGAAGGGGCAAAGGGGGCTCTCTGGGGTCTCTCCTTTGAGGGCCCTAAAGATTTTATTTATTTACTTGAGAGAGAGAGAGAGAGAGAGAGAGTAAGAGAGAGAGTATGAGAGGGTTAGAGGGAGAAGCGACTCCCCGCTGAGCAGGGAGCCTGACTTGGGACTCAAACCCGGGACTCCAAGATCGCCGCTGGGGCTGAAGGCAGTCTCTCAACCAACTGAGTCACCCTGGCACCCCTCCACCTTTATGACCTATTCACCTCCCCAGAGCCCCACCTCACACAAGGGGTTAGGTTTCAACCCACAAATTTGATGGGGAGGGACACAAGCATTCGGTCTATAGCAATGGGGTGCTGAGAGTCTGAAACATCTTCTAATTTGATTATTCCTTACATCGAAGTTATATAAGCAGATGCTTTAAAGGTGCAAGGTTTGCTATGAAAGGGCAGTCCCTCAACTTCCATTCCTTCCTTCCCCCACCCCAGAGATGATCTCTTTCGCCTCTTTTCCCTGATTATTTCTGGAACTCAAACAGTGCATGCTTGAGTTTTCTATTGTGTAACAAATTACCCCAAGTTTTAGCAGCTTTAAACATCCATTCATGGTCTGGCAGCTCTGTAGGTCAGAGTCCAGGAATGGGCCAGCTGGCTTTTCTGCTCGTGTTCTGACGAGGCCACATTCGAGGCTTCACTCCTCTGGAGTCCAGGGTCCTCTTCCAAGCTCCCACGATCGTGACTGAAGTCTGTTTTTTGTAGTTGTGGGGCTGAGGTACTGAGTTCCAGTTGGCTGTCATCGGGAGGCCAGACTCAGCCACCCATGTTCCTTGCCACATAGTCTCTCTTCCATCTTCAAAGACAGCATCACAAAAATCTCCCCCACCTCAAATCCCTCTCCTGCTTCCAATCTCTCTGACCTCCCTATCTGACCCGTAGACCCAGATAAACAGGCTCAGGTGATTGGATCAGGCCTACCAGATAATCTCCCCATCTTAAGGTCAACTGATTTGGGCCTTAATCACATCTGTAAAATGCCTTTGCAGAAACACCTGCTTTAGTGTTGGACTCTGTGGGGGGAGGTATGTGTAGACCGGGGACTGGAATGTTGGGGGCGTCTTAGAACTCTGTCCCCCACAGCATGATCACATTGCTGCCTCTTGGGCTTTCAGTTTAGGGTGCTGTTGGTTATCTCCCCATATGCAGATGTGGACTTAGCCTCCTACCCTCTTGCCTCCTCGCCCATGTGCATGCCTCAAAAGGTCCCATTAGATCTAGTGACATAGAGCAGTTCATTAGATCAATGCTCCACGTTTGTTATTCTCATGGAAATACCCTCTGTAACTGAGCCAAGTGGTCAGCTACAATGGACTCCTTTTGTTTTCTTTGGAGCTCTTGATTGCCTTCTTTTTTGTTCACTTAGTTTTCTATGTACTTACCATTAATTCAACCACTAACTTTTGACCTATTTTCTCAATATCCTCAGAAGCCACATTTTGTGGAAGTCACAGGTTTTGGGGGAGGTATTACTACTTGGCTGAGTAGCTCAGCTCCTTGTCTTCTGGGGACCTCATGGCTCGGCACCTGGCTCTCTGTAAGGTAGGGCAATGCTTGTGACTATTATGAACAGAAGTAACTGTCAATGTTCCAGAGCAGGGCTGCCCCATTGATCTGGATGCTGGCATCAGGGGGGACCATGACCCGGAGCAGTCCCTAGCCAACCCTCGATGTATGGAGAATTAAACTTTTGATATTTGAAGCCACAGAGCTTTTGGAATCATTTGTTGCTATAACATAACTTAGCTGCTCCTGACTGATGGAGAGTGGTAACCGAGTGCGGGGGTGTCATTGTAGCAGAAGATCAGATTTGTAGCATTGGTTTAAGGGCTGGTGAGCAGGCAGAGAGAAAACCGATGGTGAGGGCCAGAGGATGGCCATCATGTTCCCAGGGGTAGAGTATTTGATAAATTGTCACCTGGGGTAACTTGGAAGAATCAAAGAAAAAAGACTTAGGGGTATTACTCTACCACCAAAGATTAAGAGGCCCAAAGAATTCGCAATTACGTTGAGAGAAAAATGCATGTATCAAAAAGCATCAGAAAGTGTCTATTGACAACTTAGCGAACTGGAATCAAACAGATTAGGTAAGAAGTTAAGTACATTCTAATTTCATAGGTTAGTAATATTTAAAATGAGAACACTTTATCTTTTAAAAAAAAATCAATGAATTTCAGCCTTTTGATGTGGGTCATAATGCTTACACACTCAGCTGTGCCGCCCCAGCAGCCAGGCCAGTAAATGTATCCAAGTGTTGACTAGGGGTGTCTAAATAGCAGAGGAAAGCTGCCACAAGGGACTGCGCAGAAACACACCACAGATAAGGAGGATACAGAAGGAAGAAATACAAATTACAATATGCACACACGTCCGTGAAACCATGAAGAAATGACATTTCCAGACCTGTGACTTTGCAAGTTGATACTGTCTCTCTGTATTTTTTGTGTTTTCAAGTTCAAAGGCATGAAGAAAAAAACACTTTACATATATAGCTTATGCTGTATAAATACAACATCTATAGTTACTTTTTTATTGTCATTGGAGAATATTTTGCAATTCTTCCTTGGTTATAATATTTTCACCAGAGCCATATAGGCACGAACATTGCAATTTGAATTTCGTTGCATTCTTATGTGGATTGAAATGGGAACAACCTACTATTTGCTCTGGAGCCTATGCATTTTTTTTATAAGATTTTATTTATTTAATTGAGCAAGAGTGAGAGAGAGCGTGCGTGCATACACACAAGCGGCAGGGAGGGGAAGAGGAAGAGGGAGAAGCAGATTCCCTGGAGCAGGCCTCCTGATGCAGAAACTCCATCCTAGGACTCTGGGATCATCACCGGAGCCGAAGACAGACTCAGCTTAACAGGCTGAGCCATTCAGGCACTGCTAGAGCCTATGTATCTTAAGAAATCATATCCGAAATGCCTCTCACATCTGTCCTGTTTTTAAATGAGGGGCACGAACTATATTTATTATCTTCCCCATGTTTACATCAATGTCCTGTTGAAAATATTCTGAAAATATAATTATTTAAGAATGAAAAAAAGTTAACTAAATTTTTAAGAGAAACTATGCACAAGGACTAATAGAATTTGTGGCTGGAATTTATGATTACCCTTAATCTCCACCCTTCTACAGATGGAAATGGGCTGGGAACCGCCCAGCTCCCAAGGAGGGAGTATTTCCAAAGCCCACCCCCACCCGTGCAGATAAGGAAGACCGTAGTGAAGAAAGAACCCCCAGGGGTGAAGCAAGACTCTAAAGACCAGTGCACTGGCCAGGCCATCCCAGGCAGCAGGATTGGGATGATTCCAGGAATATCCTTGCTCCTGGGTGGGGAAAAATAACCCGCCAGGCAGGATTTTAGGTTTGCTATGGATGCAGTTTACCGGGACCCTCCTGCTCCTCTGCTTTCTGAATCAGGATGTTTGTTGTGTTATTCTGTCCCTTTCTCCCACGGTGCACTGGGATTGTGCATCGGGGCTAGGAGTGGGGTGGGGGTAGGGGCCACAGACAACTTATCTTTAGGTCATGGGTTTCTAGACTAAAAAGAGCGGTATGAGCCAGCCACATATAGAGACCACTGAGCCTGCCTCAGAGGTCCTGGAACTCGAACGGGACACTGCAGTCTCCCTCGCCTCAAATCCCTGTCATCCTTCAGTCTCGGATCTCCCTGTCCCTGGCCTCTAGATCCAGATTTAAAAGGCTCATGGAAGTGGGGCAGGCCCACTTGGGGAGGGGAAAAGTACATTTTGCATGTGGGGAAGAAGGCTCGAGTGACACCTCTGGGTCAATGCTCTCACTGTCCCTCTGCCAGGATGACCAGCATGTTCTAGAGAGGCTGCTCCATCAACCTGTCTGTCCCCGGGTGCCTCGCTGGGGACTCGTAGCTTGGCCAGAAATAAACCTTTGAGATCTGCAGGTTGTTCGTTCTGCAGAATGGCCCAGCCTCTCTTGACTGATACAGTCTATCTTACCCTTGGAAGGGTGTCCTCAGAGCTTCTGTCCTGCTCCAGCTTCATCTGGTTGCCCTCTGGGCCTCTCCCCTCCCTCTCATGTGGGGTGCTTCCTGGATCATGTGCCTCCCTCTTCATTGTTGGAGCTCTTCATCTTGGAAGCCTTATCTCTGGTAGCTTCCTACCATAAGAAACAATGTACGCAAGGTAAATTTTGTGGGACCTCGTGCATCTAAAAATATTTGGTTTGTACTCTGGGTGAAGATGGGAAAATAATTTTACTTTAGGTTGCCTGAGGCTTTGTTCCTTGCCTTCTAACTTCTACTTGTTGCTGTGGAGGAGCTCACAGACATTCTGACTTCTGACAATCTCGAAGTGACCTGCTTCTATTGTCAGGACACTTCTTGTCCCCATTATTCTGAACTTCAACAGCAATCTGCTTTTGGGTAGGGCTATTTTCTTCCCAGTGTGTTGGGCTCCCTGTGGGCCCTTTCAACACACATTCTTCACTAGTGGAAACTTTTCTTGGATTAATTCATTGATGACTCTGCCCACCCCTTGTGTTTTCTCTAATCATTCATTCAGGGTCCCTGTTTTTTGATCAATGCACTTTCTGGATGGTCCTCTAATTTTTTTTCTCTATTTCCCATCTTTGGTGTTCTTTTTTGTTCTACCTTTTTTTTTTTTTTAAAGATTTTATTTATTTTAGGGAGAGAGAGAGAGAAAGAACACAAGTGGGGTTGGAGCAGAGGGAGAGGGACAAGCGGACCCCATGCTGAGCACAGAGCCTGATGCAGGGGCCAATCCCAGGACCCTTAGATCATGACCTGAGAGGAAATCAAGAGTCAGATGCTCAACCGACTGGGCCACCCAGGCACCTCTTACTCTACTTTCCTAGGGATTTCCTCAACTTTACCCTCCATTTCCCCTCTTGAAGGTTTTCCCTTTCTGCTATCTTATTTTAAATTTCCAAGAGCTTTGTTAGTTCTCTGAATGTTTCTTTACATGTGTCCCGCTTTCATGGGTTGCTATATCTTAATTTCTTCAATGACATTATTAGTAGTTATGTTGACATGGACTTCTCTCTGTATAGTCTTTGTACATTCCAACTTGCTTTTGAAAAATTCCATTGGGGCTCTAGATTTCATGACACAGGGCTTTCCTGAGATGCCAGGTCAACTTTGGTTGTGTGTCAAAGACTGATTAGAAGCCCTATCCACACATGTGGGGCTCAAGAACAGTGGCCTTTCCTTTGGGTGATCTGGCATAGTTGTGCAACTACAGCTGCCAAAAAGTTTAGGTGTTTCCCTTGGCCCGGTCTGATGCCACAGAAAAGACCCTTTGTCTCCTGGCCCCTGCCATCTTAAATGCCAAAAAGGGAGCGGGGTTGGTCTCACCAACCAGTGTCTATCTGCTCATTTAATCCCCCCCTTCCTATTATGGCTCCTCTGCTGTCAACTGTGCCTGGGGTCTCCCAACCCAAGATGCTCCCTTATACCTTCTTTAGATAATAACCATCAGTCTTTTGTCAGGATGGGGAAGGCTGCACAGAGTTAGGGAGAGGATCTGGGCAACTCTGTACCTCTTAACCGAGCCTTCCAGTTTATTCTTAGGTTAGCCTCTCATTCACATTCACGTCCAGAGGTACCTAGTGCCACCTATTCGTGACGTTTCTGGATATTCCAAGGTATATTCCTGGCTCTCATTTCATGATTTCATTTTCTCCGGTCTGCTAAGTATTGTAGCTTCAAAAATTGTGGTGTTGTTACTTCTTCCCTTGCTCTCTCCATCCTTGGCAATTTCTGTCTTACAACAAACAAACTTACTGTTGTTCCGGGAGGCTCCGGAAATGAAGAGCCAGTCCACCATCTTTACCAGAAACCCCAGTCCTGAACCTCTTTACTCCCTAGGCACATCTTCATCTACTTCATCTGATCTTCCTGCTTTTTTATATTCTGTGCCTTCCACCTGATACTCGCCCCCCACTCACCCTCGTATATACAATGAGCTACCTCTGCCAGAATTCTGGTTAGCAAGAAAAACATGGACTCACAGCTCTGGGGAAGAGAAATGAATCTCTGGATACTGGAACCTACTTCTACATGGTAAAGGCTGCAGGGTCTGAGGCCTTCAGTGATCACCAGATGGGTGAGAAACCAGCCAAGGGGCTGAGTTTTGCATCTGGAATGCCACAGGGCACTCCTGAAACTCCTAGGGAGACAGCACTCAGCACTCATGGAGAGGCCTAGGGACTGCTCTGGGCTGTGGATGGAGGTGGGGTGTGTGGCAATGCAGAGGACCCTTGACCCAGGCTGACCTCCCCTCACCCAGAGGGGGTGTCTTGTCCATGGCTGTGTGGCCCAATGCCTAGAATAGTGCATACCTGTAGGAGGATGGCCAGTGTGAGTGTGCGGGCTGTGGGGGTGGGGTGGGGGGAGTAGTATCCCAGCAGGGATCATGGAGAAAGCCAAGAGATGTGGACTCTCAAAGACTGGGGCAGAATCCCCCACCCCAGCTGGAGGGGAATAGAGAGGGGATGGGTGCTGGTAAGTGACTGACTGCAGCACGTGGTGGGACTACAGGAACATTCTGCATCATTATTTGGTCAGAACACAAATCTTTTAAATGTCATCAACACAATCTGCCTGACAGAATGATTCCTTCCTGCAGGAGACCCTCTTAGAGGGCCCTGACCCAGATGGCCCTTACAGAGCCCACCACAGGGAAGCAGGCTAGTAGTCTTCCCACAGGGCACCAACTTGATCAGGGAGAGGGGAGTTTATTTAGAGTTTCGGTTACAGACACCCAGGGTGATCAATCATCCATGCCAGTTTACGGTTCCTCCTAGCAGGTAACAGAGAACGTCTCTCTCAGTTCCTTCTTCGTTACCTGGAAAGACGGTTTTTTCCTACCCAGGCCTCAAATTAATTTGGTGAGAAATGGCCGCTCTTAATTTTGTGCACAGGACGACCTCGCCCCACCCAGCCCTCTTCTCAGGTCCGTAGGGTTTGAGTGCCTGGGCTGCCATCACCCAGTCACCCAGCAGGGTCCCCTTGCGGCCGGCGGACACGTGCAAACCGTCCATGAAGGCAAACCACCCAGCGGGCTGACCCAGGCCTCCGCCTTCCGGTTCAGGGGCTGCCGGCGAGGGTCCGGAAAGGGTCTTGCGGCGCTTGATTCCGAAGCAGTAGAAAGTAATATACTGGCCTCTCCAGAGATGGTCTAGGCCTGCAGAAGGATGGTGGGGCCGAGGGGATGAGGGTGGGGGCGCCGGTGAGAGTCAGGGGCAAGTTGGCAGGGCCGGGACAAGGAGTACGCGGGCTGGGCGCCGGGGAGTATTTCCTTCGGGAGGCCCAGACAGAGGGTGGGTGGGGCGCGGTGGGCGGGGTCCTCGCAGCTGGTGGCGTTTGAAGCCTTCCCCACCGCCTTGGGAGAGGGGCAGCCTGGAGAAGTTGTTGGCAGCAGGCCGGGGCGGGGAGGAGGAAGGGGCCCCGCGTTCCCTGAACAGCGGCGCCGGTTGCACCAGCACGTAGTTCACTCCTGCAAGCACAGTACGCGGTGGGCACGTCACCCACGCTGGCAGGTTAGCCACTGTGTCCGACTCCGGCCGACACAGTCTCACCCGCAGCGCGATCCCCTCGGGGTCTCCGGCTGCTGGGTCGGGAAATCAGCCGGTCCTTCCTGCGGGAGCGGCCTCGCCCCACCCGTGACCTCGCTCCCAGCCGGGCCGCACCGAGGTCCGGAGCTGAGCAGAGGGAGAGGGCATGGAGGGGGGCGAGCGGCCTGCGCCTCGAGGTGCGGCCACCTAGGAACCCTGCTACGGCGGGGTGCCCGGGGAGTTGTTCCTCCCCCAGGCCAGGCCGGCAGCCCCACGCCCAGCCGGAGCGGACACGCCTCCCCGCCGTGCAAATGCCGCTCTGGAAGGAAAGAGAGAAGCGGAGGCGAGCCCCCACGGAGGCGCGCCCATCCCCGGCGCCCCTCACAGGCGGGGACGGAGGGACAAAGGGGCGCCCTCCCAAGCGCTCGCTTCCACTCCAGGGTTCGAGGCTGTCACCGTACAGAAGCCCTGGCAAGAAAATGCCCCGCGGGCTCCCCGCTGCTAGGGGGGTGGGGTCGGGTGGGGTGGGGTGGGGTGGGGAGCGGTCCCCGCGCAGCCACGCCCCGGTCCGCCGCCCTCGGACGTCCTGCGTCAGCGTGCCCGGCTCTCGGCTCAAATTTCCGCTCCTCCTCCCGCGGGCCAAGAGGGCACGCCCATTGGCGAGCACGGGCCCCCAGGCCGGGTCGGCCCCTCTGGCCGCCTGGATTGGTCCGACGGCCTACCGACGAACCAACGGCGTCAGCCCCTGTCCTAGGCCACGCCCCCTCCTCAGCCGCGGGCGCGCGACCGCTCTATCCTGATGATGCGCGCTCTGGGATCCCCGCCCCCTCCGCGCGCGCAGTTCCCCGCGGCCGCCGCCGCCTGTAACCTGCGCCGCCAGGATGTGGCTGGGGGCTGACGTCGGGTCCAGATGTGGCCCCGGCCCCGCCCACCCCCGGGGCCGGGCCGCCCACACCGAGCCGCGGCGCGCACGGCGGCTGTCCCGCCTGCCACAATGCGCGGCGAGGCTGCGGCCGCGACTTGGCGAGGTAGTCCCTAACGTCGCTGCTCGGCATCCTTAGGACAGGCCGCCCCTGACGCCGCGCGGGGACCCCACTGGCCCGCACCCTCCATGCGTTCACTCTTTGGTGCCCGGCCGGGCGGGCGCCTTGCGGACGCGGAGCCGCGCGGGTGACGGCAGAGGCGGCTGCGCGCCCAGCCCAGCCCGAGGAGAGGGCGCGCCGCGCCCCCGCCCCCCGCCCGCTCTCGGGAGGCCGTGGGTGCGGATGCGCCGCTGACGACTCGCAGCGACCAGCAGTGCCGCCGGCCCGCCGGCCGGAGCCCGCAGCATGGCAGCCGCCGCCTATGTGGACCACTTCGCCGCCGAGTGCCTCGTGTCCATGTCGAGCCGCGCGGTCGTGCACGGGCCGCGGGAGGGTCCGGAGCCCGGACCCGAGGGCGCGGCCACCGCTGTCGCCGCCACGCTGCCCCGCGTCGAGGAGCGCCGCGACGGCAAGGACAGTGCCTCGCTCTTCGTGGTGGCGCGGATCTTGGCGGACCTCAACCAGCAAGCGCCGGCGCCCGTCCCGGCGGAGCGCAGAGAGGGCGCCGCGGCCCGGAAGGCGAGGACCCCCTGCCGCCTGCCGCCAGCGCCGCCACCCGCCCCCGAGCCGGCCTCCCCTGGCGGCGAAGGTGCTGCGGCCGCGCCCCTCAGCCCCGCGTGGAGCGAGCCCGAGGCCGAGCTCGAGGCGGGGCTGGAGCCGGAGCGGGAGCCAGGGCCCGCGGGGAGCGGCGAACCCGGCCTCAGACAAAGGGGCCGGCGGGGCCGAAGTCGCGCCGACCTCGAGTCCCCGCAGAGAAAGCACAAGTGCCACTACGCGGGCTGCGAGAAAGTTTACGGGAAATCCTCGCACCTCAAGGCGCACCTGAGAACTCACACAGGTCAGTAGGGCCGCCCGGGCGCCCCGAGCGCGCGGACGGGGACAGCGCCAGCCACCGGGCCACGCCCCCGGAGCTGCCGGCGGGGCGGGAGGGGCGGTCGGGCGGGGAACGGTCGGGGCCTCGCCCCTTCCCCCGCCACACGGTCCAGTGGTCGGCCCCGCGCGCGGAGCGAGGCGGGTTCGGGAGCTGGGAGCCGGCGCCCGCCCGGCGACCGCGCCCCCGCCGGGCACGCCCCCTCCCTGGGCACTCTCGGGCGGGGCCGCGGGGGCGGATGTCGTCATCGGGGCTGCGGGCGTAGACCCCGCGGGGGGCAGGGGGGCTGCTGCGCGGGCAGGTGCGGGCGAACTGGGTGGGGACCTCGCGTGCTGCTCGGGGAGCTGGGCGGCGGGGGCGCCTCGGGGCCGCGGGGGAGGGGTGTCCTCGCCCCGGCCCCTCCCCCGCCGGCCTAGCGCGCTCTCGGGAGGGGAGGGGCCCGCCCGGCCGGGCCCGGCCCGGGCGAGCGGCGGGCGAAGTTCACGCGGGGACAGGGCTCCCTCCAGCCACTCGGCACATTCTTCGCTCTCCTCTTCCTGTAATTTTTCCAGCGTTCTAAGGTTTAATTTGTCGAAACCAGAGCCAGCAGCGGCCTAGGCGGGGGGCGGTCCGGGTTCTCCGCCGGAGGCTCTTTGTGGGAGCCCCGCCCATCCGGCCAGCGGGGGCGCGCCCGACCCGAGAGGGCTCTTAGGCCCGGGGGCGCTTTCTCCGGAAAGGAGCGCCCACTCCACAGCCGGTTCCTCCGCGCCGCCCTCTTCTCTGCGCTGTTCTCACCTGCCGGGCGGCACCTGCACGGGGGGCGGTCGGTCTCAGAGGACCATCGCCTGACCCCCGACCCCCGGGCAGCCCTCCCCTTCCCATGGGCCCGGAACCTCGTCGTTGGTGGTTTTTCGTTTTCTTAAACACAACGGTGGGATGCAACCTTTCTCTCCCAGTTTGGTCTAAAGAATTGTGTATTTTTCCTGGGCTCACGCCAACTCTTCTGTTACACTTAATTCTTCCACATTTGGACCAGGTTAAAAACCCGTATAAATAAAGTTGCCTTGTTACCAACGATTTAGACTTCACATTTATAAGGCAGTACAGAAACTGGTTAAAAGACTGGCGTAAAAACGGCATTCCTCAAGACCCTGGAGCTGAAAGACCCCTTTCTCCTGGTAAATTTGGAACTGAGCTGTCCCGAGGTCTAAAGGTGTCAAGACCGGCGGATTTCAGACAAACCTTTACCTCGGAGGCTGCCCCCGCGGTTTTGGTCACTTGCTGTGAGCGCCCTAAATCACGTGGCTGGTGGTGGGGTCGAGGGTGAAGGCGGGGCCATTTCTACTCATTCTGAGTCAGAATTAAGTGTGTGTGGACAGAGATGGGGGGTGGGGTTAGTGTAGGGATGGATCTTGGTTCAATTTAGGAAGGTTATTGCAAGGGTGGGTGTGGCCGTAGGGGAGAGACCAAGCTAGGTTGGGATCCTGGAGCACCCAGATTACGGGGGCGGGGGCAGTGCGTGGGCCTTGGCTCGAGGACCGATTTGGGGCGCGAGGTCCGTAGTGGACCGGTAATTTAAGGATTGGATACTTCGCAGCCTGCTTCACTGTGGCCTTCCAGCCGACTAGCGGGGTTCGAGAATTGCGGAGGGGCTGGCTGAGGGGCGGGGCTCGCTGGCGTGGGCGGAGCAGGCTTGAATGGGGGCCTGAGCTGGAGGATAGCTTGTGGGTTGGTTCACTCCCTAATTCAGGCTCCAATGTCCCTGAGCGGGTCTCTTGGCGAGAGGATTAGACAGAGGCCATGGTAACCCGGGTCTCCCCCACTGGGTGGAACCCAATCTCTCTGGGGTGATTTGAAACCCCAAAAAGGTAAGAGAGGATGGACTGCACTCTGGCTGCAGTGTGCTGAGTCTAAGAGCAGGGAGCCAGCCTTGCCCTCCAAGTGTGTCCTACCTCCACAGCAGATGTAGACCTTCGAGTCAGGAATGAACAGGGTTCCTTTGGGGGCCGTGGAAATGTAGATTTCCAGGTCCCAGATACTGACCTCCCACTGAACACACAGTTTAAGTGGTGCCCCAGGTGAATCTGATTATGAACCAAGAGCCTACCTCTTGAGGGTGTCTGGTTCAGCCTCTGGTGGAGGGCACCTCTAGGGAGCCCATTTCCAGCCTGTGCCCAGGTGTGCAGAACATAATTAGCTGGTGTTCATAGAGGGGAAGGGGGTAGTTCACAGGCCACTGTGGTGACTGAGAGGCCAGGCTACCCTGGAAAGACCCGAGCAGCAAACATTGGTTCTGAGGTTGCTGTGGTTTGGTTTGTGGGCTTCTGGGGGGGGGGGGTCCCTGCTGGCAGTGGTTCAGGTCATGCCAGGCCTTTTACTCCACTAGGAACCACCACCACCACCCCACCCACCCATAGTGATTTTATGGCGGGGGGTGGGGGGTGAATATCAAAACCACTTTAGCCAAGAAGGCAGTTCCCAGCTTGCTCTGTCTAGCCCTGTGGGCAAGGACAGGTCCCCAGATCTCCCTGCAGCTTGGTGATGTCTCCCCTGACCACTTGGAAGGTGTGGGAAATGAGGCTATGAGTTTGAGAACCCTTCGGGAAGTACAGGGCTGAGCCTTGACTCTAGGGAGATCCAGCCTTCCCTAACTCTGCTGTGGTCTCCCACGTACACTGCCTGCCCAACTGAATGCAAGAAAGCTGCCTGTCCTGGTGAGTCGTATGCCAGTCTCCTGGGGACTGATTACCCTGTTACATTAAGGTAATTGTTGATATTATAGCAAACATGTGATGAAACAAAGACGCTAAGGTTTTTGCAACTCAACACACTTTTTTTTTTTTTTTTTTTTTAAAGCCACTTATTTGGCTAGTCAGAATTTCCCAGTCCAGATCTGGGAATTTGCTAAGTCTTGCCTTGGGGAATAGCAAGACCAGGAACATATTTTCTTGGAGGCTGAAGGGCTTTGATGTGAACATTCAGGACTTGCAGAAGGGAAGGCCTGGGGCCCTCTGAGGGCAGATCTTCCCTCTGAGCCAGCCAGGCCCTTCACCTGGAGATTCCTGCTTGTTGTCTGGAGTGGTGGGGCTTGGCAGGCCCCAGCAGAATGGTCACTCAGTCTTTTTTGGCAGAGATGCCTTGAATACATTCCTACCTATTTGTTCCCACAAAGAATTGTTTTCAGAATGCCTCTGTGCCCTGTTTTCCCTGCAGCACGAGGAGCTAAAACATCCGATTGTGAGCTGCCTGGGCTGGGTCCATTTTAGCAACTCTGGGGGCCTGGCTGACAAGGGGGATACTGTGCTGTACGCAGCTCCTCCCTCCTGCCTACCTCGGGAGAGACACATCCCTGGTTACCTGGCCCTTTTGGGGTAGGGGTGGAAGTAGAGTAAGATTGCCTTCTCTCAGCCATTTCCTGTAATAATTTGGGTGGGGTTAGTTTGAAGTTTATCTTGAGCCTCCAAACAAGGGATTTGATCATGAATGAGATTATTGGGGCAGGGTATTTAGGCTCCCTCCCCCAACACAAAGTCCGGCCCTAGAGCCTGGTTTCCAGCCACGTTGTTCTCCTGGGCCCCTCGCAGGTGCCCTCCGGCGCAGCTGCCTTGGACCAGCAGCCTGCCGGGTAGAGTGTGAGCCACTTTAGCTCTCCTTCACCCCGGGCAAAGCCAGGCTGGCACAGAGCCAGCACTTTGTTCAGGATACAGGCAGGCTGGCGGTTCCCATCCCTGCTCCCACATGGTCCTAGCCTGCCAGGGGGCCTAGTTGTGAAATTCTTCAAACAACACAGAAGCATGTAGATAGAACGTGCCAGCCTTCCCCTCCTCTGGCTAACCACCCTCCCCACGTGTTGGTGTATCCCTTTCCAGGCCCTTGTAACGGATTTATGTTATGCATGCACATGCAGACATTTGAAAAGTACACATGCAGGATCCTAGCAAATACATTCTACCACAGGATTCTGTTGTGTGCTTGTTTAACGAGGCACCTTCGTTCTTTTTCCTGCCTGCGTGGTACTCCACATGGCTGCATGGTCCACAACCTGTGAACCCCTCACCTGCTGGAAGGATACTGCAATGCCTTTCCCGTGTTCTGCTGTTTCCTGCCTATAGCAGTGGACTCTGGTGTGGGTGTCGGTGCAGGGAAGCTGGCATTTCTGTAAGATCGAGCCTTGGCAGTGTTACTGACCGTAGTGTAGACGGTATTTCAAAGCACTGTGGAGTTTCTCTGTTGACTTAAAAGATACATTATGTTTTTAAAGGAAATAGCACATTATGTTTTTAAAGGAAATAGATGGAGGTCTTGGTCTCCCCAGTACTGAGGTTCCTGCTGTGTTGCTGCCCTTTTTTTTTTTTTAAACTTCTCCCAGTTCTCCTTTTGCACGTGTGAGATCGTCATATTGAGAACACTTTAGAACAACACGAACAAAACCGCCATTACTCTCTCACGCCTCATGCCCTCCCACCATCTTTACTTGGCTTACCCCCTGGCCCCACCCGGGTCAGGTGTGCGCACCCCACCCCCCATCCCTGTGCCTCCTGGCTTGTTGGCACTGGGCACGGGGCTGGGGTGATGCTATTTGAAACTCTCCCTTCTCTGGCTAAAAGAGGGCTGGAGCCCCTCCTGTGTGAACCAGCCGCTAGCACCACACTTGAGTGAGCAGAGGTCCTGCGTGTGGGGCGTCAGATCTGGAACACAACAGAGGTGGGGCCCTGCCCCTTCAGAGGAGGTGCTCTGAAGCCGGCTCACCGAACCCAGCTCGCCGCAGCCCAGACACAGTGAGGGCCCGTTTGCTCAGACCTCGCTCTGAATCCAGTGGGTGGTTGGGTTCCTAGACGTAGCAAATCGAAAGGGGAAGAGGGAGATGTGTTGATAGCAGCTACAAGTGAGGAAGGAAAGAAACCAACGAGGTATTAGTATGTGTTCGTCTGTATCTGCTTGCGTCCTTAAGTATATAACTTGAGAAGCCCATCAAAACCAAACAGCTGAAACACAGGTGGGGCTGTCAGTGCAGGGGTGTCACCCTCCCCAGCGGTCCCCAAGGTCTGTATTCTGTCATAACTGTTATTTAATAACAGCGATCTTGAGGTATCAGGACACTGGTCTGTGGTTTAGGGAAGCAGTTAAGCTACTTTTTGAAATGAAAACTTGTAGAAGTTTGCGCTCTGCTCTCAGAGTTGTATCTAATGCTTGTGGGCTGCCTGCTTGGGGCAGGCATGGTTCCATCTGCATTCGTCTCCAGTAAGCAGTTTCACCTTCCCAAGGACCCTTTGAAAAAGGCACTGCTGTTGTGACTAGTCTTCCAATACAGATGCCAGGGCTCTGATGGGTTACGGGATCTGCCCAAGGTCGCACAGCAAATGAGGGGGGAGCTGAGGTTTGTGCACTGTGGGCACTGCTGAGTTTAGGTACCCCCCGCCATGCCCAACTTCGACTCCTGTCTGGACCTGCGTTCTGGGGCATGACAGGTGGGCAGTGCCTCAGGGGATTAGAAGCCTCTGTGTCGCCAGCATGCTGCTCCCCCCAGCCCCCAAATTCTTACTCTGAAATACAGTGAACACTCAGACATTCTCGTAGACTCATTGGTTAAATATTTTGTCACCTTTTCTTTATCATTTTTCCCCCTTCCTCCTTTTTTTTTTCTTTAAGTACTGTATCGTGTCCCTTCCCTGTCTCTTCTTTGTCTTTAAATAGTATGTGTTATGTAACATACAGTCCATATTCAGTTTCCCTAATGATTCCCAAAATGTCCCTTATAGGATGCGGGATCCAGTTAATCACACCTGGCGTTTGGTCGGCCTCTTCAGTTTCCTGCTGTCTGAAGGAGTCCCCTTTCTTGCAAGCCTTTTGTTGCTTTGGCATTTTAGGGCTGCAGGCCAGTCGTCTTGTAGAATATCCTGCAGTCTGGGTTTGTCTGGTTGCTTCCCCTGATTACGTGCAGCTTAAACAGACTTTGGTCAAAAAGGAGACAAGGTAGTGTTGGGCATGTACCACCGTGGGAGCAGGTGATGTCAGGTCACATGGTTGCTAGATCACGTCCGTGGTTAAGGCAGTGTCTGCTGGCTTTCTTCTCTATAAAGGGACATTCTTCTCTTGATAATAGGTATCTCTTAGGGTGACACTTTGACACTGGGTTTTGGGAAGATTAGGGTGCTGCTGGGCTTGTGTGTATATCTGGGTGCCTGGTCACCTTTATTCAACCCCCTTCAATCTGGTGCACCTGGGAGGTTTCTGCTGCTTCTTCCAACTTCCTTGACTGGACAAGCACTGGGGTTTCTGGGTCCCACTGTTGGGAGCCCTTTTAAAATCAAAGGATAGCTCAGCCAAGTTCTAGGTACTCTCCCTTCCCAGACAAACAACACGCCCTAATTTTACTTCGAATGAAAATGTTTCCAGGGGCACCTGGGTGGCTCAGTGGGTTAAAGCCTCTGCCTTTGGCTCAGGTCAGGATCCCAGGGTCCTGGAATTGGCAGGGAGCCTGCTTCCCCCTCTCTCTGCCTACTTGTGGTCTGTCTGTCAAATAAATAAATAAATAAAATCTTATTAAAAAAAAAAAAAGAAAGAAAGAAAATGTTTCCAGATGGTATTTATAGCCTTTGTTTTGTTTTGGTTTGTTTGTTTGTTTTTCATTTAGCCCACCAGCACCCTGGCTTTGTGGCCACAGGTGACCCATCCTCCAGGCCTGGGTGGGGCCTGCAGCCAGGGAAACCCTCAAGGTCCTGGTGGGTCTCTGCTTGCTTTCCAGGAAAAACAAATACTGATCTAAGTCCACACACCTTAGTCTGTCTTACTTCCCTTTCATAGCCCCAAGTGGGATTATTTCTTGAGAAGTCAGCTTCCCATCACAGTGGACTTGGACTTTGGAGTGTTCTCTCCAGTTTGGCAGTTTTGAAGGAGCTGCCATGGCGGGACTGGGATGGGAGGGTGTTGGGCGTTTGGCTGCCAGGGCCTGTGGTGGGACCCTGAGCTCGGAAGGCCTTGGCCCCTGCTCTAGGTCAGTGTAATGGAGACTCAAATGCTAACTTTTTACTTTGCTGGCAGTGATTTGACACTAGGCACTTGATGTAAGAAAAGCTCTGCCATTTGGCTGCACACACACACACACACACACGCACACGCTATCCTGTTTGTTGTTGCGTTCAAACCTAGAACATGTTTATTTGGGACGTGTGATCCTGTGATTCTGGTGTGTTTATTCACTTTGACCTTAGGGTCACTCTGAACCCTATCTTCCAGCATCTGTGGGTCAACCAAGGCTTCTTGGAGGCATTGGAGTTCCTCAGCTGAAAGGAGGTGGTGGTATAGAGACAGATTGTCTGCCTTACTGACCCTCCTGCCACTTTCAGTGCCCAGCACTGATGGGCCTTACCCCCAGCTCCCGTTCCCTTCCAACCCACGGCCTGGGCTTCGTCCCTGTTTGCTGTTGCTTGTTGTGTGCGTGGTGGGAGCAAGTAGCCTTGCTCAGTCCATAGTTTTAACTAACATCATTCTGGACAAACAGAACAGAGGGTATGGATGGTATTTTTTGTTGTTGTTTGGTTGGTTGGGTTTTTTTTTTGAGGAGGGGGGATCTGTTATTGTTCTCCTTTTTTGAAGTTCATCACACAAACACACTTGCTAACCAGGAACTTGGCCATACTCCGTGGTGATTGGCCAGTCTGTCCCAAGGTGACCTGCTTGGAAGAGCACTGAGGCTTGATGCCTCAGATTAAATGTCCCTGTGCTGCTGCGCCAGGGGCATGGCCTTCCCTGCATGGGTGGGTGACCCATGGTCCCTGAGCACAGGGCACAAGCTGGTCTCCTTGGAGTTAGAGCCCAGGGTACATCATGGAAGAGCTTTGCAAGGATTGGGGGCCCAAATAAAAATCACTTACCAGAGAGCACGTGGCTTGGCTCCCGCATTGGGCTCCTGTCCCAGGAGCTTCTGAAGGTGGAGTTCTGGCACATGCCTGTGTCCTGCAACCACCAGCCAACTGGAAGGAAGCTTGGGAATGGAGAGAAGATGAAGTGGGCTCAGAGGAGCTCAGGAGGCTTCTTGCCCCCCACCCAGGACTGCCACAGAGACATGGAGGGACATAAGCAAGGTGATGGCCAGGCAGCTTGGCCCATGGTCAAGGACCCAAGTTGGGGCCTCTTGACACTCTTGAATTAGGTAGACCTGAGCTCATTCTCCTGGAGTAGAATAGGTTCTATCATATAGAGAGGAATTTCCACCCCCATGAACTCCTCTGAGCTTTTACACTTGCCTTTAACTCTCTTTAATGGTAAACATGTTCACACAGAGAGGGTAAAGGGAACTTGATTTGAGGCTAGGGGTAGAAGTTAGTTAATGGCAGATGAAGAGTAGAGGTTTTTGCAAGGAGGTGTTGGGAAAGAGAGGAAACAGAAGAGGCTTAGAGCTCTGCCCTTTGTGGGGAGAGGAGCAGGGGCCCAGGAACCTAGGTGTGTTCTTGGCACCCAGTGATGCTTTGCCTGGGCCATTCGCTGCGCTCGTTGTTCAAATCCATGTCTGGAATCAGGGGAAGGGTCTGGACACTGGGTGTTGTCACCATGGGTGCACCTCAGACATCTTCCCAGTAACAAACTTCAACATATTTTCATCGAAAGAGAAATAATAAATATGAGCGAATTGCATAGTTGCCATTGTAACAAGTGTTGGGCAGTCTAGCTCCTTAGCAGTCTCTCCATTGTCTTAGTTAACACTCCGCAGTCGGCTTCCCTGACTTGCTGTCTGTTGTCCTCATTCCCCCGACCGGCCGTGGCTGGTTTGTCCTCTGGTCATTGGTGTCCCCCTCCCTGGGCCCCAGCCCTGGTGGTCTCCTAGCAGGTGTGCCAAATGGCCTTGGTAGGGTTGGTGGGGACTCAGGCCCTGGAGATGCCATGCCCAGGTCCCCTCTGATTCCTCCCAGAGATCTTGCCTGCCTCCTCTGACAGCCTCACACCCTGGATTTCCATCTGGATCTCTGGACCCTGTGGTGGGAGACGCAACCCCTCCCAGCAGTGTGTGAGGGTCCACAGGGACTCTGGCTCCTTGCCACCCTGTGTGCTGAGGGCAGTCCCCAAGACTTCCTCATCTTTTCCAGGATACCCCTTTGTGGCTGCTTGCGTGGCACTTCCTGCTTTCTAAAATTACTTTGCTGCTTGGCTTTATGCATCAGGGGCTCTCAGGAGGGTCTGAGGGGCTTTGCGAGACACTGGCTTTTATTGTGATGAAATGTAGTCTCGGCATTTTGTGCCATGCCCTCTTTGTGGAGGGTCCGTGGTCCCGCGACAGGCATCTGCCATCATGGGCATCCGTGGTGAGCATGAAGGTGGTTGTCCTGAGTTACTGTCAGGCCTCTGGGTCTTGCAGGAAATTCAGCCTCAGCTTCTTGGAGGTTCTGATTTGAAGCTGTCCTTCCCTAATGATTGGTGGGTATTTCATGTTAGCATTTTGCTCACTTGCCTCATTCTAAAGTGTACTAACTTTGGTCTTCTAAAACTTCCACTTTCCTTTCCCTTTCCCCGATCTCACTCATATCCTTGAATCTGAGCTGAGCATTTAAACTCCTTCCCATACCCAGGCCCTCCTGTCTCATATTCAGCATCACACATGGCCCCGGAAGACATATTCATGTGTGTGCGTGTGTGCATGCATGTGCACTGTCAGCCGCCTGCCAAAGCTCAGGGGATTGTTCCTTTGGAAGTAAGCCAGTCACAGGGCATCTGGCCGGGTGGCACAGGCTGCAGCAGGGATGGCTTTTTCTCCATGACCCCCAGTAGGGCTGTTTTACATCCAGGCTGGTGCCTTACAAGAGCACAGAAGGAAGGAGCAGTGCATGCTGGGCAGGTCTGGCCTTCAGGGTAGAGTGGGTTTCCTGGAGCCCAGCTGAAGGGCGTGCATTCCTGGTCCCTGATGAAGTCCTCCTTCTCAAGCCATTCTGCCCTTGACCTTTTCCACTGGGGCAGGTAGCCTGGTATAGGGGCCTGGCTGAGGCCAGGGAAATGAAAGCTCTTTAGCTACCCAGCTAAGTGTGCAGCCCCATGTGCCCTCATTTCTTATGCTCTCTTCCTCCCCCTTCCTCCTCCTCCTTCCCTTTCCCCAGTCTTCCTCTCCCTTCTCCTGTCCCCTTCCTCTCTCCCTTCCCTTCCCCCTACCCCTTCCCCTTAGTCCAGCCCCCTCCCTTCCCTAGTCTTCCTCTTCCTCCCACCCCTGTCCCCTTCCCTCTTTCCCCTCCTCTTTCCCTAGTCTTCCTCTCCCTCTTTCTGCTTCTCTTACCTCTTTCTCCTCCTCCTCCCTCTTTCCTAACACCTTCCTTCTCTCCCTTCCCTTCCCTTCCCTTCCTCCTCTCCCCCTCCTCTATCTCTCCCTTCTTTCCCCTTCCATCTCTTCTTTCCCCTCCCCCTTCTCCTCCTCCCCCTTCTCCTCACCTTCCTTGCACCCTAGGATATAAGCACATTTTTAATCTGTCTTCAGGTTTCCAGCCCACAGGACCAAGACTGGAGGTGTGCTGGGGAGTAGGGCCCTGGGGGCTTGAGAGCTGTTGAAGACGCCTCTCCTTGGTGCTGTAGCTCTGGCCCTTCCCAGTGTGTTAGCCCGGTGGGCTGTTCCTGGGCAGACAGCCTCCTCCTACAAACTGGGAGGTAAACACTGGGTCACCTCGGCAACTGGCCGAGCTGGGGCTCAAAGTGCTTGTGGCGAGAGTTCTCATTGTCTCAAGTTTCTGGGATGCTGCTCTGTTTTGATTTTTTTTCTTTAATTAGCTGGAGTGACTAAGATACCAAAATGCCTGACCCGGTTCCTATAATTTCTTAATAAACCTTTATATTCCGTTTATAGGAGGAATGTTTCTTCCAGTGATTCATTGACTTTTTCTTTTAAACTGTGGCGAGGCAGGGCGGGGGTGGCACCGAGGGCCCCCACTGCAGGCAGCTGGCTGGGCCACAGGCGGGGAGCACTGGCAGGGGTCCAGGCACTGGGAGCACTTACGTAAACACCACACCAGGATTGTATTGGCTTTGAGGTTGAGTAAGTTCCATGGAAAATTTGGGGGAGATGCCTCTTACCTCGGGGTGTTCGGATGCCTACAACTGGAGCTTCTCGAAGCCATCTGACAGACCCTGAAGTCTTTCTGAGCCCCGGCAGTGCTCTCTCCACCTGGGACGGAATTCTCGTGGGAGGCCGCCGTGTGAACTAGTTTTACACCTCAGGACCAGGTGATGCCCTGGTGCTTGCTGTTCAGCAGTAACTGCCATGTAGGAAGCTTGGGCTGGCTGGGCCAGGTCATGCCTCCAGCCACCCTGCTGGCTGTCCCAGGGAGGACCTGCGAGAGGGCTTCTGGGCCAGGCAGCACCCGGGGGTGGGGGGTGAAATATCCTTTAAGCAGCCTTATAGTTGACACCCAGCCAGGGATCCAGGGTCCCCTCTTCATTGAAGGGCCTCTTGGTGCCCTTCTGTCTACTCAGACAGGCTGAATTCTTGCTGAGTTAGGCACGGCTGCCCTGAGGCCGCTCTGTCCTCTTCACAGCCAGCGGCCTGTGTGTACCTGTGTCGAGAGCCTTTCCCTGCAGCAGGGGCCGTTGCAGTCGCCATGGGGGGACAGTTCTCCCAGCCCCAAAACTGAAAGAAATGTCTCTGTTGGTTGCATTTATTTTGTGGCGAGTCTCTGGTGTTACCGGTTCTTGCCCTGTGCCTTTCAGCTTCTCCAGATTTTTCTGTCAAGTGCTGGGCAGCCTCCTTACCTGGGTGGGCACTGAGAAGACTTCTTGTCACCCTTTCTCCCTTTTTCTAAGAGACCCTTTTCGAGGCTATGTGCAGAATTTGATTTTTTTTTTTTTATAAAGTTGGTGAAAAGACACAAATTAAAGGTATTAAACTGTGTGAAAAGTGTTGGAAGTCCAAAGTTCTAATCCATTTGGGAGTTTTGTCAAAAACCCAGTGTCTCTGTGCACTCTGTAAGCCCTGCCTAACAACCTGGGCTTTGGACCTGGAGCCCCAGCCCAGAGCCCCGGCCCAGAGCCCCGGCCCAGTGCCGCGCTCCCCTCCCCACTGTGCTGAAGTTGCTGTGTTCCAGGCAGCTCTCCTGGAGCCTCTCTGTTTTTATGGGAGAAAGTCCTTTTTGCCCGATACACTTTGTCATTTAAACAGAGAGACAAAATGGCGTGTTGTCAAGGACTGGGGTGGAGGGGCTTTGGAGTGAGGACAGACTGAGCCTCGGGCTGGTGTTCTTCTGTGGAAAGCAGGTCGGGGCGTGCTGACCCGGAGCGGGAGGCAAGTGTGCCCTGCTCCAGGGGCCTGGTGGGAGGTGTGTGAGTGGCGTGGCCTGTGCCCTGTGAAGGTGTTGTGTGCCGGTGGCTTTTGCACGTGTCCGGGTGGGGTGTGGGTGTGTCTGTGTTTAACCTGCTGGAACAGAACTTCACCCACTGCCCCTGAGTGACCATTGTTGCTGCCTTCTCTTTTGGACAAAAAACAACAACAACAACAGACAATTTAGAACTCCTTTTTTGAAGCTGGTGCCAGCTCGTACCCCCACCCTCCGGCCCCCTGGGGAGGGCCCCAGGCCAGAAAATGCCCATTTTGGCAGTGGGAGGATGAAGCCGGAGCCTGGCCATGGAAAGCCAGTGTAGCTGGGAGGTTCTGGGAGCATCTTGTTGCTATGGAGACCTGCTGCTGGGGGAGCTGCGCTCAGCCTGGGGAGTAGCAGCCGGGATCTCAGGTGCGCCTCATCTGTTACCAGGTGACGGAGCCCTCCCAGGCCCCAGCCAGCTGCACCAGGCCTGACGGTTTTTAAGGCTCGGAAGCAGCTGGCCTGGGACCTTGAGGTGACCCCGTCGCTGGTCACCAGAGCAGCTCCGGTGGGCTCCAGCAGAGATGGGCACCCGGCTGGCGGCTCCTCCCCTTCGCAGGGTCGGTCTAGGGGTGACAGGTGCGGTGCCAGCCCTGCCAGGCGACTCCCCCCCTGTGGAAGTGGAAGGACTTCCCGAGTCCGTGCAGTCTTTGGAGGAGGTTGGCCACCCCTCGGGGAGGCCCCGGTGCTGGGATGGAAGAGTTTGGTGACCGGCCGCCCAGCTCTGCGGCCCGGGAGCAGCAGAGACTGTGTTTGCCGGGGGCCTGTTTCACCCCAAGTTCGGAGCGACTCCTCAAGGGGAGGGCACAGGGCTCCACTGTCAGGTGGCTGGGAATCCCACTCGGGACTTACATTTGCTATTTTTGTAACTTTCCTGGGCTTCTCTGCTTTCAGCATGCAGTCTACTTGTTTGCAGGAGGGATTGCTTTCGTGAGCTTTGGGCCATCTGTGGATTTTCCCCCCTTTCTTTTCTTTCTTTTTTTGAGGGGAAGGGGGACAGTTTGCAAGATATGAGAATTGTTTCCTAAAGGGAAGCATAAAAGCGTTCTTGAGGCTGGGTTTTCAGCTTTCGGACCACAGTTTCATACTCCTTTCCTGCTTGCTTTTCATCTCCGTCTGAGGGTGTTTGGCATCGAGATGCTTCCTGTGTGGTCTGAGGTGAATATTTTGAATGAATATAAGGACTGAGGGCATCACTTCTGAGATGACACCTGGGCACCAGCCTGGCCTTCCTTCCTCTCTCCTGGTACCTCGCTGTTCTGGAAGGTATTTATGAATGTTGGGTAGGGGCAGGGGCTCCCCGGTCTCCTGCGGACCGGCGCCTCTGCTCTGCCAGGAGAGGCCACTGGGGGCCTGGGCTGTTGCTGTGCCCTGCTCGTGGGGTAAGCTGTGTCCCTTGCGTGCTGAGCACCGGGGCTGTGGTGAGCCCGGGAGCTGGGCACGCCCCCAGCCCTGCACAGGACGGTTCAGGTGTCTCCAGTGTAGTTGCTACAGGTGTCTGCTCGACATCTCCCCTGGGGAGGAACAGTCCCAGGTCTGTGATGGCCACATTTGGGTGTTCATGGAAGTGCAGAGACAAGCGTGCCCCTGTCCTTCTCATGGGGCGCAGGGTCAAAAGCCAGGGCTGTCTGTGCTGAAAGGTGGGCAGGTGCAGCCTCCAGTAGGGATTCCCGCAGGCTGCTCCCAGCGTGGAGAAGACCAGAAGGCTAGAGAGGTGTCCAGCCTTCTGTGCGGCCCACAATGGGGAGGCATGTCAGCTGGTGGGTGGCCTGAGCATTCATGGGCTCTCGCAGGGCCATGTGACCATCTGTGCTAGCCACATCCTGGGCCACAGGAGTGCAAATGGCGTTTTCATATGTTAGGGGACCATTTCCAGCCACAAGGAAATGACCTGGAAAACTTTTCTGCTTACATTGTCCATTATCAAGAGGGCCAGCCCTGGGTGCTCAGCATGCCCTCTGGGATTTGGATGTTCTGACTCGGACTGCCTTGACTCCTTGGAAGACAGCCTTGCAAAAGCCAGGTAGAAATCCCAACGGCACCTTGAGCTCCCAGGCACAGAGTTGGTGTCTCCTGTTCCTGAACCAGCTTGGGAAGGGCCTTAGGAGTCTGCCTTCTCAGTTTTCCTGGAGGGCAGAGTCGCCTTTCTTGGGCTCCTGCCCAGCTCCAAGGTGCTCCATGTGCTTGTCCTGCTTTTGTGTCTCTTCCTCAGGAGGTATCTTACTGTTGCCCCTCCCCCCGCTGTACCTCCTTTCCCTCTGGGTGCGTTTTTTGTAATAGTGTGTCTCCCTCCTCCCAGTGAAACAGGTCACACCAAGCAGAGCAACAGGCCCATGCCTACTCAGTAACTACTTGTGGCACAAATGGCTGGGTCCTGGGGATGACACGACCTTGGGGGATGCTCCCTGCTCTAATGTTTGTGTCCCCTGAGATTCTCAGGTTAAATTCTAATGCCCTGTGTGTTGATACTTGGCAGTTGGGCTTTGGGGAGGTGATTAGGTCCTGAGACCTCATGAATGTGATTATTGCCCTTGTCCATTGCCCCTTCTTCCTTGTAAGTACACAGTGAGAAGGCATCAGCTAGGAACCAAGGGAGAGGGCCCTCCCCAGAGCCCAACCATGCTGGAGCCTTGATCTTGGCCTTCCTATCCTAGAACTGTGAGAAATACATTTCTGTTCTTCTAAGAAATCCTGTTGGTGCTATTTGGTGGCAGATTGAGCAAACTAAGACACTCCCCAAGCCCTTTGGGCAAATACCCCAATACTTTCCCAGCTATCTCAGGTTAGCGCCTGGTACCGGTGCAGCCCGGAGCCCTTCCCTCCAGCTCCAGAAGTGGGACTTACTCTCCCAACCCTGTTCATACAGGTGGGGGCACCCTCAGATCTGTCCTGACAACAGCCTGTACCTCGAGGCCGGATGGTACTTGGCCTCACCCCTCACTTGGCACAGGGCTGGGGTGTCAGCAGAGCGGTCTCCTAAGTGTCAGCATCACTCCCTTCACCTGAATTTTCAGGCTGTTCCACTTGAAATGGGTGGTGGCTCAGAATTTTCCATGCCCCTCCAGTTGGCTGGGGTTCCAGGGTGGGGGTTGAGGGTGTTGGGAGCAAGGCCAGGACCCAGCAGCGGCCCAGATACTCACCAGACATGGTTCCTCAGTATCTGAGCTGGTGACCTTTGCCTCGTGGGGTGGACTGCTCTTGTCCCACTGTCATGGGCTGGATCCATGGTGGGGTGAGGGGTCATCCCCTTCTCAGGAGGCTGGCCTGAGGGGTCTGTTGACCCCAGTGATAAGGGAGAACACTTCGAGGTCTGGGCTGTCATTCCACACCCTTCCCCAGGGCCAAACATGGTGGTCAGAGGATTTGTCCTAAGAATGTGGGGAATGAGTCCTGGTCCTTGAGCTTATAGGGGTTTGTTTGTTTGTTTGTTTTCCCTAAAAGCTGCAGAATATTTCCTTCAACCAAATCCCATGGTTTCCAGTGTGGAATGGAGCTGGGGAGGATTGCTTGTAGGGGCTGGAGGGGTTTTGGCTATGGCGCCTTTTATCACTGAGCACTCTGGGTCACTTTCCACATACCCCTCAACGAGGTTGGCTGTGTTGTCCCTAGGCTAGCGTAGGTCCTGCTTCTGTACTTCAATGATTTGGAGGGGAAGAAAGTGGATGAATTGGGTTCAACCCTCAAGGCTGCAGGCTAGGTACAGGCTAACCCTTGGGGCTGGGCGAGGGAGGTGGGCCCTCAGAGTCTGGGGTGGGTAACTTTTGGGGTCTGTGGTCACTGTTCTCTCACCTTTCAGAAGGTTGCCACCCTGGCTGCCCAGGCTTTAGTCAAGGGTGGTTGGGTTAGGGCTCTTTTGGGTCTAGCAAACAGAACTAGTGATGACACCCTGGCCCCAGCAAGGGGCAGACAGGAGGTACACCAGGTCCCAAGAGAGTGGTCAACAGGGTCTTAACCCACCCTGCAGGCTGGCTGAGTGGCACTGGGCTCTCAGGAGTGGGGAGAAAAGGTGGCCAGGGGTCAAGGTGATGGGCTGGCAGGTGTGGGAGTGGGCTCGAGCCGTTCCAGCCAGTGGCACACCCTGGACTGGTGTGTAAAGCTGCATTTGTGGGGTGTCAGCAGACAGTGTTGGGGTGAGGGATGCGGGGCATGGGATTTTGTCCATCATTCCCTGAGCGCCTCAAGGGTCCTGGCTCCAGCTGGTGCTTCTGCCCCTTGAGGGGAAGACTCGGTGTCTGTGAGGCCAGTGCCACATGGCCCTACCCCTGTGCTGCTCTGGGCCTGGGTTGGGGGGGTCTGTGTCCCTCATGCCAACCCTCCTTTACCCTGGGTGCTCCACCCATCCCACTCAGCCAGGTCTGTCCCTCCTTCACATGCCTTCTCAGAAGGCCTGGGGGGTGGGGGCAGATCCAGGCCTGAGTGAGCACTGTGTGCCCAGCAGTGTGTGATGGGGGGGGGCACAGGAAGTGAGTGTGAGGAGAGCCGGAGCAGTGAGCTGCCCCTGTGGCCGCCTTTCACTGGGGACTGGCAGTGCCCCACCCAGCTGGCATGCTGTGCCCAGGGGTGTCATCACAGAGATGCCAGGCTAAGTCTCCAGCAGCCCGAGGTTGCCGTGCCCAGTTGTGCCAGCGCACTGTCTCCAGGACCAGGGGTGAACCTCCCTGTCACAGGACTGACCACAGCAGTGCTGGGCCAGCGCCCAGTTCTCTGCCCCAGGATGTCTGCTCAGCCAACCTGGTGGAAGATCTTCAGATGTTTCTAGCCGCGTGAAATCCCGTTCACACCACCCATGTACAATGGGCCAACCTCGCTGAGGTCTCTAGCTGCTCCCCCCACCCCGCTCCCACCAGCTCATTGTTTTGCTGCCCCCTGGGTAAGGTTTCCCTGCACTGGCAGTGATGACACATCAGCTTGCTCTGATCCCGGTTCTGAAGGAGAAGTACCAGAGGGCAGCCATGTCCCAGGACATCCCCAGAACACAGATGGAGCTTGTGCACAGAGGGGCTAGGACACCTGAGTGCCTGTGTGTGTGCCCAATGTGAGCCCTGGTCCTGGCACATGCCCCCACTTACCCGGTGCCCCTCATGAGTCTCCAGTCTATCCCCATGGGAATCCAGGCCTGCTCTGCAGGGAACACCAGGTTGATGGTTTTGACTCTTTTGTCTCTGGGAAGATCACCCATCCCTAGTTCCCAGAAAGCTCCCTCGTCTTTTCTCTGAAACTTGGAGCTTTCGTTCCCTACCCCCTGAGTCAGGAACAGAGCTGTCCTCAGCGGGCCCTTCACTTTGCCAGCCTGGGCCTGGGCCATCCCTCCTGGCTCCGGGAAGCCTGCACACGAGGCCCTGCTCTGGCCTTTCCCCAGTCGTGGCGTGGCTCCTTGTTGTCTCCCACAGGCCTGCGCCCTGTGCTCCTCCATCCCCATCCCGCCCGTGACGCCATGCCACCTTTCCTTTCTCTTCCTTCTCCTCAGGTCCTTCCTGGTCTCCTGGCCTCTCAGGGTCTCAGGTGCTCCCAGGCTAGGGGTTCCTCCCCCACAACCACAGCCTCTGCTCTGGGGTGGGCCTCCCATGAGGCAGTGACCTGCTTTGTCACAGCGGTTCACTTCCGTACCTTCTTTTCTCTTTCAAAGGCATCATCTTCAACTGGAAGAAGAAATGAAAACACCACCTGTGCCTCAGATCCATGCAGTTTCTAGACAGGGGTGTGCCAGGCACTCGGTAGCTGGGCCTGGCGCATCACTGCCCTCCCCTCGGCACTGCGCTCCCACCCGGTGGCAGTCAGGGTTTGGAGTCAGCGGCCAGGCGGCTGAGGTCAGGGAAGTGCAGACTGGGGTGGTGGTTTGGGTGGGCGGCAGGGGAGGGGGGCCAGCCTGAAGGGTCAAGCACAGAGGGGCTCTCAGGTCCCTTGGAATCTCAGGTCCCTTGGTCATTGGCCTTCAGCTGGGAGTGTGGTGGGGTCAGGTCTGTGTCAGGGCTCCAGACTCAGTAGGTAGGAGGAGGAGTACTCACAGGCTTGAGAAATGAGGTTAGTTAGGCAAGGATTTCGGGTTTGGACACCTTCCTGCATCAGCAGGTGTTCCCCCAGAACTGTGCTGGCAGTACCAAGGCTTCCAAGGAGAAGGCTTTGGAGGTTAGTCTGGGAACCGCCTGGGAGTGCAGGGCCACTAGGCGACTGATTTCTGTGAGGCGAGCTGGACGGATGGGTGGTCTGGGAAGTGTGATCTCTGGTGCTTATGTGGGGGGGGGGCTGGGGAGAGGGGGTCTTTTCTGAGCAATGCTCATGTTGTTGAGGGGTTGGTGTGCAGCGGGACTGTGCTTGGTGTGGGAGCAGGGAGGAGCTGCCCCATCATTGGGGTGGGGTTGGGAAACCTGACAGGCTGGGTAGCAGAGGACAAGTTAGAGGGAGGGCTGGGGACCTGTCTGTAGAGAGGAGGCGTGGCCTTGGCAATGAGAGACAAGCCCCCTTGGGTCATGGAGATAGAGGGGATTTTGTTGCTCCTGAGAGATGGTGGGGTGGGGAGAGAGGTTCTGTAGCAGCCTTTTGCCTCCGGAGTCTGGATTGGGGTGGGGAGCACCAGAAAAGGGGAGAAGAGAGAGAGAGGCCACGTGGAGAAGAATGAAGTGGGTGTCATGGTAGCTGGCACGTCCTGCCCTTCTGGGTCCCCTGGCCTCCCAGGTGCTGTGGCTGTGTGCATGGCCCCTCCATGGGCAGCTTTGGTGGAACATTCAGGCATCTCCTTGGCTTCTCCCAAACTGCACGTTCGTGGGGCCAGCACCCTCCAGGCTGGGATGGAGCTGGTCCACACTGAGGATGATGAAGTTCTAGAACCTAGGTGAGGTTCGGTGGGCTGAGGTCTGGAGCTGATGACCAAGAAAGAATTCTTGAGACATCCTTGGTGCAAGATGGTTTTATTAAAACCAGATGGTTTATTCAAGCACGGGGACAGGACCCGTGGGCAGGAAGAGCTGCTGCCCAGGGCTGTGAGAGATGGCAGGTTAGTTACCATGCGGTTGAGGGAAGGTTAGGGGAAGGGAGGTTTTAATGAACTTTCATATGCTAAAGAGGGCCTACAAGGTGATCAAGCACCAGAGGCCTTGCTGCGTGATCAATGTTGTCTTTTGGCAAGCCATTCACATTTCTGCTATCAAGCGTCTTTGTTAGTGAGATTTGGGTTTTAGAAGAAATTTAACTTTATTTAGGGCTTGAGTAACTGAGTTATTTGCCTCTGGAAATTGTGCTATTGATAAGGTAACTTCTTTGTTTGTAGATCTCTAGGACATTTGTAAACCAAGGGAGACTCTGTCTTGCAGGATGTGATCTCTGCAAGTTAACTGTTTGTTTCTCCTTTGTGGCAGTCAGGGGTGCCTGAGGAATGTCACATATATTACCGAGGGGAGCGGGTGGAGAGGGGGTGCAAGGTGCCAGCTTTTGCTTTGTCTTCAGCCAGCCTCGTGCTCCCTCATCAAGGAGGAGATGTGTGTTTCCATGCCTGCTGTCTCCTGCTTGGTTATTCCCTCCCCTGGAGCATCTGCCTCAACTCGGGCAGCTTTCTGCTGTTCATCTGGGCACCTGGCTTCTGTGGCTGAAGGCACAACCCACCCCAGGTTTCCCTGCAGGTGGAGAAAAGTGGAAGATGCTCAGGTGGGCCGTGCTACTCAGGATGGCCACAGGAGCAGTCCCGTGTCGGAGGAAGAGCAGGCCGCAGAAGCCGACAAGCGCGGGCAGCCCCTGCTGCTCCTGTGAGCTTGGTTTTGTGCTGAAGGTCTGGGGGTCGGCCCATTCTGTGTGCTTTCGGGGAAGAAAGATGTTGTGCATGACACACGCACACAGATTGTTCCTGCAAGTGTTCGGTAGCTGCGAACAGTTCTGCAAATAGAGAGAGCGTCAAAGCCAAGGTGAAGCAGCACATGTGGATTTACCTCCTGGAGGGCACTGCTGCTCGGCCGGTCTCACCTCTGGCAAGCCAGTAACTCACTGCCACTCAGCCCAAGAAGCCCATCCTGGAGCCCACGGCATGGCCGACCACGAAGGCGGCACATGGCCGGCTTGCTCAGGGCCCTCCTGGCTTCTTCTTTCAGGCTGTAGCCAAGCCTCCGTGCTTGGGCTCTGGGGTACAGCCTAAGCTCCTGATGTTGTCTCAGGAGCCGGGGCGTGGAGATATGGGTTGGGTGAGATGCTATATTCCCCAGGGGCCCACCACCCCCACTTGCAGGGGCTTTTTGATGCCTGAGTTTGAAGGGTCATGGTCTGTGACTGTAATTCCTTCTGGGGGAATCCCGGGACCATGGAAATGCTGCCCAGTGCTTTCCTGACTTAGACAGGTCCTGGTTTAGGCATTGTTTCCCCAGAGCTGGGGATGGGCCCACAGCAGCTGTCTCCCCTCCCCCACAGCCACCTGGCCTGGCCCACGTGATAAGCATGCGTCCTGCTGGGCTGTGGTGGGAGGAGCAACTCTCTCCTGAATTGAATGGTATACAGTCAGGGAGGCCAGGGATCAAATGTGCACTTGACTCATGCCTTGCCTGATCCTGGACCTGAGTCTCCAGGCCCCCGACTGGGTACTGGCAGCGTCCAGCCTCCACTCACCTCGGATACTCCCACAGGCTGTGTGATCACGCAGGCGATACCTTCTTCGCGGGATCTAGCAGGTGGTGAGGAGGAACTGGGCGCCTGCCAGGCCCCTGGGGTGCAGGTGTGGGCCAGACTTGGGTTACTGTCTTTGGACCAGGCGGATGGGGGTCCTGAGTCAGGAGCCAGGGTCCTCAGGTGCTTGAGGTAGCTTTAGCTTCTCTCTCCTGGGGCTGGAGGGCTTTAGGGCCAGGGAGCCGTCACAGCTTCCAGCACCCTTCCTGCCAGTGCAAAGTTAGGTGTGAATTAACAGAAAGCAGACTGAGTTCAGATGTCCCTGGAATTCCACATGAAGCTAGATGGTAGAACAAGTGATCGGTCACGTGTCCTTGGCTGAACCAGAGGTACTCGGAGAGTTGCTGAAACTGCCAAGTCCTCTGAGAAGCTCTTGCAGAATTTGTGAACATTTCTGTGGATGATGTGGCTCTTCTCCACCAAGTAAAGCCCTACAGAGAATTCCCCTGACCTCCCAGAACTGGGAGGGTGGTGTGGCATGTGGTCTTCATCTTTAAACCAGTGTGCAGGTGCAAGCTAGAAAGGGAAAGAGTCTACTCAAGTCCCAGTCAGGGAGTGGGCATGCCGGATCCGGGATCCTAGCTTGGGGAGGGAACAGGAGGGCTAGAACCAGGTCCCATAGGTCCCGCAGGCCCATGCTTCAGAACCTGCCCTGGGCTCCTCTGTCTGGGTCACAGGTAGACGTCTGGGAACTGCATCTCATTATATATCACAGGGGGGAGTGTGTGAGTTTCCGGGCGGGGACGCTCCCCTTAGGTTCTGTTTTCATCAGATGCTTAAACTTGAGGTATAGGGAGCTGTGTCCCCCAGGATGTGGGGTAAAAGAAATGAGGCCTAGGGCTTGGTGCTTTGCACCTGCTTCACCCACTCAGTGTTTAGAGAACACGGTTTGGTGTGTAGCACGGCCTCGGTCGACATCAGAGGATCCACAGGGTGACTTTGGTCTGGGTACAGTCCTCTAGGCAGGCTTCAGAGGAGGCCTCATAGCCAGGCTAGAACCCAGGCTGACACCCAGGGCCCAGCGTGCTTTTGGGGCTACAGTAATTTGGAATAGGTGAGGAGCCTAGCTTTTCATGGCCTTTGTGTGAGAACCTGGTGGTGCGGTGAGAATCAGGATACCGAACAGGGGACGTTGGTGGACATCCAAGTGGAGAATCCCACAGCGTCTGCAGGAATGACTTGCCCTTCCAGATGACCCACATCCGCCATGCCTGGACCTGTGGCAGCTTCTGAGTTGGGTGTAGCAGCAGTCAGACACTGTGTGCTCCACCCGTGGCAGGGACTGGCTTCTGGTGCTGTGGGAGGGGTGAGATGCGTGTTCTTGTTTCTCACAAGAACTCAGCTTGCCTAAGGCCTGGCTTGGGTGCACTGCATTCATTTTCATCTCTGATTGTAAAGTCGGGCATGTTCATGAAAAAGGATTTGGGAAACAGTGAAGTATCAAGAGAAAGACAAACATGAAGAAATATCAATAACTTTAGTCCCACCCGCCCACAAGTCACCACGGTTAACATTTTTGCCTCTGTGTGTTTTCGTACAAAACTCAGGATTGCTTCACAGAAGTCATTTCACGTTCCGTACTTCTCCCACTGGAACATTCTGTCATGATCACATCCCTGAGATGCCGACTGGTTTTTTGACCCGGCCTTTCAGAAAGGTCATCTCCGGTAACCTAAACAGGCCCTGGGGGTCGGTGGCTGTGACGCCTCCAGCGACTTGCTTTTCTGGGATACCCCATGACTGAGGGCACCCCGCAACGGACTTGTCTTTGTTGTTTTCACAGCATGAACTCCTGGGAGCAAGTAGGGGAATGTGCAGTTAGGGACAAGGGAGCATGAGCCCAACAGCACAGCCATACGTGGAGCCGCGGTCTGGCCCCCTGGCGGGGCAGCCTTCTGAGAGACCTGGAAGGGTTCCACGGTGAACCGAGGTAGTTGGTTTACAGAGTTGACAGAAGCCCCAGGCCCACTCTTGACACTGGGACCCTCACACTGCCCTGTTGCGTCCCCAAACTCTGGACGCTCGCAGTTGTAGTAGTTTGTGTGGTGTGGCCTCATACACCAGGCGTCTGGAGAGCTCCTGGTCAGGAAAAGGGGAGTTTTCCTACAGCAGCGCTCCGCCTGGGAAGGCGGCTGTGGGAGCTCTTCTCCTCTTTAGGGCTCCAGCCACACCCGGGGGTTCGCATCTCTCTTCTCAGCCCCGCAGTCTGCCCGGGGCCCTCCACATGCCCTGGACTTTTCGCCTTGCCGCCCCTCTGACTCTCCTGGTTCCCAGCATCCTCGGCCCCGCTCAGCACATAGACCTGCTGGCCATCTGGGCTCTGGTCGGAGCTGGCTAGAATCATGCAGAGCCCGCTGGTGAGGAGGGCCTGGTCAGGGGCAGGCCTAGGTATGGCTGGGGAGCAAGTCTTGAAGCAGCTTGGGTGACTGTTGAGATGAGCACACATGGGCAGTGGTGTCACTCGGTGTGGCTTTCACCCCTCTTCTGGCGCTGGCCCCGTGGCAAAGTCTCTGGGCACCTGCTGTGTCCTGAAGGCAGGAGCCTTGTCCCCAGGGCTCGGGCTCAGGCTCTCCAGGCTCTCAAGGCTCCCATGCACTGTAGGAAAAGACCGTATAAAGTCTTGTGCATCACAGGGCCAAGATGAGTGCCCTTAGGAGTGACAGGAGGACATTGTTTCCAGGGCCCAAGCTGTGAACATCCAGATAGAAGCCTAGGACCCCTGGGCATGGGGACTCCAGGGCTGTTGCTTGGAGCTCTGGGCAGGAGGTAGCCCCTTGACCATTGAGCAGTGCTGATGCTGGGCTGTCCTCCCCCCATCTGTCTACAGCTGGCCCACCTCGGGGCAGTCAGGACTCAAAACTACTGCCTGCCTCTGACCTGGGGCCCCGGACCCTCGGCTCACAGCCCGCTGTGGTCAGGAGCTCTGTCCGGGTCTCCCAGAGGTGTGCAGGTGGAAGGTGGGGCAGGTGTGCCAGGCAGGGAACCAGGCTCAGGCTTGGCTCTGTGGCCCTGCGTGCCACAGACCCTCGCTGGGCCGGATGGGCTGCCCGTCACTTAGGCAGTTTACTGGGTTCTGAAAAGGTAGGTGCCCACAGAAGCAGAGCTGAGGCTCGTAGCCCTGGTTACATGGCACCGTGACTGGGGCTTTTACCGTTGCCTCTGCCGGCCCTCCTGGGAGTGGAATTCAAAACCAGACTAGTGCCTGGGGAACCCTTTGAGCCTTCTGTAACTCACAGCTGTAGGTGTCCTCCTGGCTGTGGAAGGCTGGCTCAGAGGAAAACAGCAGGAAGTCCCGTGGGAGGAGGGGAGTCCTGCAGGGGGCTTGGGCTGAGCGAAGTCCCTGCTATCTGCCTTGGCCTACCCCTGCCTGACCCAGTGTCTGCCTTGGACCCTGCAGGGGTTGGGCTGCTTCCAGATTTGTTTTCATTTTCAATTCCCTTTATTGCTCAAACCACCTCAGGGCCGCAAAAAACAAACCGTTATCCTCAGCTGACCTCAGATTCCTGGCCTCAATTGTTTGCCGTTTGCTAATTTTAGCTTCTGATCATTTCCACCCTTATCCTCCCCCCCAAAGGGAGACACAGACCGAGAATAGCTGCCGGGAAGGGGGGCTGTGGCCTTTGCGGCCAGAGTTCCCACAGTGATCTGGCAGGGTGCTCTGGGGCAGCTCCCTGCCGCCGGCCTCCCCCTACCCCAGGCGGATGGGGGAGGGGAGAGGGGAGGTGTCTGGGGGCCTTCAGCAGGCAGGACGCCCCCTCCCCCAGCCCGATTCTTGCCAGGGGCTCAGCACCCACAAGGTGCGAACATGCAAAAGAGCACTCTGCTCCGAGCCCCTTTTTCCTTTCCAGCAGAAGCCAGGCTGCTTCTCAGACAACACCCCTGCCCCCCTGCCTAGTGCACAGACTCAAGAACTCCCCAGAGCTCCCAGACTCCAGCACCAAGTGGGCATGCACAGTCTGGGGTCAGACATGGCGCTTGGTGGCCACAGTGAGGCCCCAGAGACAGCATCAGGCTCGAGGGTCCTGGCCAGACCCAGTCCTGCCTGGCGCCCTCCGCTCTCCCATCTGTGGGAGCAAGCACTGGGCCTGCGTGGACAAATGGCAGTGGCGAGTCCAGGGCACTGGCCAGGCCTGCAGGGTGTCTGCCTGCCCACGGGAGGGCGGGCAGAGAGCAGCCTGGGGTGCAGTGAGCCAGCCTTGGGAGAGCCAAAGGAGGGTTGAAATCCTGTGAGCAGAGGGGCCCCCAGGCTGGACCTGTGGTTCCACCCCATGTCCCTGCCATAGGGAGAGTGTCAGACAGAGAGACCATGAGAGGACCGTGTAACGAATGCCCACATCCCCAGGGTCCCCTCCAGCAACCCCCATTGTTTTCAAGGAAATCCCAGACACCGTATCATTTTATTCATTACTATTTCAGTGCCGCACATTTTTAAATGAAAGTCCAGGGTGTCTAATGCTAGAATAACACTAATTAAATATGGAGTAAAGAAAGCCACAGCCTGAAGTCACCCCAGAGTACTCGTTAGATGGGGACGCGGTGCGGGCCACACCCTCTCAGGGCGGTGCTTGGTTGGAGGCAGAAGGGAGCTTGTGCTGAACTGTTCTGGAACGGGTTCTATGGAAATTCGGAAGCAGGGGCAACAAAGACAACCAGAAGTGCTACCGGGGTAAGACAAGTAGGCAAGGGAGGATGCCCGGCTCCCCAGGAAGGGCTTTCCTTCGGGGCGAGGGTCCAGGGAGGAGCAAAGCCTCACAGGGCTTCCAGAGTGGTGATTGGGATGGCACCGCGGTTCTGCATGGAAGGGCCTGGCCACCATGAATGTTATCTCTGTCCCATTTTGTGAATCACTTTAAAAAATGTCCTGGGGGGGCGCCTGGATGGCTCAGTTGGTAAAGCGTCTGCCTTTGGCTCAGGTCATGATCCCGGGGTACTGGGATGGAGCCTTGCACCCGGCTCCCTGCTCAGTGGCTCCTTCTTCCCAGCTCGAGCACTCTGTGTCTCTCTCTCAAATAAATAAATACAATCTTTAAACGATAAAATAAAAATAAAAATGTATTAGAGTAATGCATCAGGTAACACATGGACCAAATCTTGCCGCACATCGTGATAAACGAGGACCAGACTGTGCCCCTTTCCTCCCGTCCCTCTGCCAGAGGCGGCTACCATGGGCTCCTTCAGCGGCCTCTTTTGGGATTTACTCTCCTAGCTCTCCACTGCGTGCTCCACTGGGGGCTCTGCTCTGTGTTTCTGCTCTGAGCATCATCCGTTGACTTCCCACAGTGGCAGGTGAGCCGTGAGCTCCCTGTTGCCGTCCCTGTCCCCGCTGGCTCACTGGGCTGGCCGGGGATTTTGCATTCAGTGTTTACAGATGACCAGGATTACCTGAATGCTAGTTGGTGGTGACCCTAGTGTCACACATTTCTTTTCTGTAGAATTAATAGTTGCTCCGTTTTTTTGCTTGGTTTTCTCAGTGCTTTTGTCCTTGACTTGTCCCCACAGCCTCTGTCCACGGGGCTCTCTCTGGGGTGGAGGTCCCTCTCCAGACCTCTGGCAGCCCCCTGGTTGTCCTGAGATCCCCTCCCCATCTTGAGGCCCCATATCCTGGACCCTATGCCTCTGCCTTCTGGTGCAGGCGTGGGAGGCCACGGCTTAGAGACTTTCGTGTCTGGAAGTGTCTTGCCCCTCCTCTGATTGTGGCAGAAGTGCTGGGCCCGAGGCCCTGTTTCCTGCAGCAGTCCCATCGGTGTGGCCACGAGCGCCCTGGGCTTCTGGGACCCGTTCTTGCACGTGTTCTGGATGATGTCCACTTTCTGTGTCCTCAGGGCTCTGGGGGTTCCTTTTGTCAGGAGTTGAAGCGGTCGGCTGAGCCTTCCATTTTCTTACCTCTTTCCTCTGTCATCTGCTTACTTGTCATTTTGCTCTGTTTTCTCTGAAACTTTCTCCATTTTCTCGTCCAACTCTGAAATGGAGATTTTAACCTCTGCCATATTCCCCTGCTGTGTCTCGACTTTCAGACTCAGGTTTCCACTGGATTGTCTCTTGGTAAGGCGCGTCCTGTCCTTGCCGCACGGTGCCGTGTCTTAGCTCTGTGGTGACTCGCCATTCTGGAAGTTTTCTTCCCCTCAGGTCGCATGGACTCTGTCTCCTCTGGGTTGCGTTTTTCTTTCTTTCTTTCTTTCTTTTTTATTTCTTTTCCTTTTTTTAAATTTCTTTTTATTTTTTATTTTCAGCATAACAGTATTCATTACTTCTGCACCACACCCAGCGCTCCATTGGGTTGCGTTCTTCTGCTTGCTGGTTTAGATCGCTTGCTCGGCAGCCCTGCTCAGAGGCACTTCCCTGACTCCTCGTCCTTGGTTTCTGGGGATACTGCTCAAAGGCCAGGACTGGTGCACGGAGGGGCCCGGTGTCTTTCTGCCGCTGCCTGGGGGGTAATCCAGGGCCAGGTAGGGAGAGGGCTGGGAGTGGCGGCAGGGAGCAGGCGAGCTATTCCTGAGGCCCCCCTTGGGGAGGCTGTCCTGCCTGCTGTGAGCTGTGTGTGTGTGTCTGGAGTCTCCGGAGCCTCCACCTGCCGTGACCTACCAGCAGTAACTTGTTCGACAGGTGGGGAAGAGTCGGGCGGCTGTGATGTGTCGGGTGCCCCCTCTTTCTGCCCAGCTGTACCCTCACTGCCAGCTCCTGAGCCTTCGGGAGGTCACGTCCTGCAGGGTAACGTGCTTCTTCTCTCTCTCCGCCATCCCTCTAATTTCCAGCTTCCAAATTACTATTGTTTTCTCCTTTCCCTTTCACTTAGTCCTTGAAAAATCCCTTTCCTTTCATTTTAGAGGGATCTGGGGATGCGAAGGTGGTGATCTACTGTGTTTATCCAGAGTTCCTGTTTGGCCTGTGGGCCAGTGCAGGGAAGTCTAGGGAGGAATGAGAGGGCAAGACGAGGACCTCCCTCAGTAGCAGGAGAGTCCCTTCCCACATAGGCTCCTATCTACTGGCCGAACTGTCCAGCCCCCAAGCTACCAGTGAGCAATAATCTTGAAGCAACTGTAGGCAGCTCACAAGAACACAGTTGCCCGGGAAAAGAAGGTCTAAACCTAAGGTTGGTAGGTTTGGGTTCCTTTCTTCAGTTACAGGTCCCAGAGTGGATATCCAGGGCTGGTGTAGCAGCTCTAGAATGCCACCAAGGGACCAAGTCTCATCGTATCTTTCTCGTTAGACATTGTTGACACAGGAATTAGGCTGTGCTTTCCACCCATGACTGCATGACAGCTGCTGGTCCTACAACCTTGGCACATTCTCCAGGCGGGAGGAAGGGCAGCAGGCACGTGGTCCTCTTTATCATGATGAGACTTATCCGGTGACTTATCCAGAACTCACTGGCTGCAGTCAGTTCACAAAGCGAATCCTAGCTGCAAGGGAGTCGGAAAGGAACCACCTTTTCTGGGTGCGTTGTGGCTGTAAACGTCAGTCGTGCTATCTAGGGAAAGAAGAGACGGAGAGCAGAGGCTGGCCCAGCTGTCACTGGGTTGTCACTGTCATGGTCGCTGGGTGACTCCTATGCATTTGTCCTCAAGGCAGCAAGCACTGATCAGAGAAGGACCCCGCTAGCAAAGGTGACCACTGCATGAGCCAGTGCTCCCAAAGTGTTTGAGGAATCTCAGAAATCATGTGTTTTCTCCATCATTTACCTTTTCCCCAGCAATTGAAGCTATAGCAGCCATTCGTCCTGGCTAGGAAGTACTGACTTACTACTTAGAAATGAGCTACATGGTCGCAGCTGCAGTTATCACAGAATGTGAGTGAAATGGGTTTTCTGTAATTTATTAGTGGAACTGTAGTTATCATGCCTTCTCAGGCTCCTTGTGTGTTGTGACAATTTCTCAGACTTCCCTTGTTTTCCATGACCTTGATAGTTTTGAGGAACAGTGGCCAGATATTTTGTAGATTGTCCCTCAGTTTGTATTCGTCTGGTGGTTTTCTTGCGATGACACTGATTTATGGCTTTTGGGGAAAAATACCAGAGGTGAAGTACCCTTCTCATCAGGCTGTATCAGTGGGAGAACATTACCACGTGATTGCTGCAGATACTTATTTTGTTGCTCATTGTTCCAGCGTTGGCCAGGAACTCTTGTCAGTTTTGCTGTCCCTTTAACCCATTCCCATCCTTTTGGGTTTTTGTGCACTTCCTTACTTTCTGGCATTAGTAAGATAAATCAAGTTCATCTTCTATTTTTCCTGTTCTAGTCCTAGGATCACCCATTTCTCTAAGGAACCCTGATTCCTTTTGCTGGAAAATGGTATTTAGAAACCAAGATCTGGGTACTGAGTGTGCTCCCGGTTTTGGGGGTGTCACTGTTTCTAGCCCATCCCAGTGGATGGACCCAGGAAACATGTCTGTGTCCCAGCCCATTTACATGTTCATACCCTTAATAATTTCTCTATCTGGCCCTCTGTGTGCACATTGAGCTAAGCATACATTCACGCAGCCCTTCAGTAAGGACTCATCCTGCCTCCCTCTGCTAATCTGTAACCTCTCTCTCCAACAGTGAGACACCAGCTCCCATTCACTGTGTGGTGGCCTGTTTGTTGAATCCCAGCACACATGTGAAATGGTTTCGTAATTGTTTATCTTGTGAGAAGCTAGAGCAGTGTTTAAGTACTGTTACTTATGTCTGCAGTCTTTCAGTTTCCGGTCAAAACACCATTTTCCCAAGATACTTAAGTCAGCTGCTTTCCACCCCCGCCCCCTTCCCAGAGGCCACGCCATACATTTGTAATATGGTGAGAAGCTGTGGTCACAGTCTGCATTCCATCCTGGGATCCCCTAGCCTCCTTTACGTGTTCAGAATTTGTGTACGTTGAAGGCCACACTTTGATGTGCAGTGCTGTGGGTTCTGACCAATGAAGAATCTTGTACTCACCGTCCCAGTACCAGGCAGAACAGTTCCATTGTCCTAAAAATTCCCCTTTGAGGTCAGCCACTTCCTGATTCCCCAACTCTGACAACCCCTGGTGTGTTTTCTGTCCTTACAGTTTTGCCTTTGGCAGATGTCATATGAACGGAGTCATAGGATACATAGACTTCTGGATCTAGCTTCTCTGACTTAGCAAAATGCATTTGATACTTAACCATTTTTTCTGTTTGTGAATCAATACTTACTTATAATTTTCACTGATTATGAGTAAATCTGCTATAAACATTTGTAGATGGCTCTTGAGTTCACTTGGTAGATACCGAAGGCTGGGGTTGCTGGGCTGTATGGTGAGTCTGTATTTAACTTTATAAGAAAGTGCCACACTGTCTTATTACATGACTATGATAAGACACGTTGTCACCAGCAATGAACAAGAGTTCCAGTTGCTCTATATAATAAAGTAAGGAAAATAAAGTTTCCTTTATTTTTAGTCAGCCTCAAATGAAGAACATTTTTATCAAATGAGTAAACCTGAATCTTTAATCACGGATTCCAAACTCATGTCCTTGCTGTTTGAGAAAACCTCTGAAAAGAGCAACTGAAATGTCATCCCTAAGTTGTCAGCTGCTGTTAGTGCCGTATGTGCCATAGATCACAGATGCAAGAACAGGGTTGGGGACAGCATTCTGGCTTCCCAAACAGGGGGTGCTCCCTCTGAGATTGCAGAGGGAAGGGGGGTTGGGGAGCCTGACGTGAGTCACACTGTCAGCCCAGGAGAAGTGCTCCTGGGTTCCCTTTGGAGACTGTGAGTGATGTGACGCTCAGAAGAGATGGGAAAGAGATGGACGTGTTTGTGCTTTGGGGCACCTCCCATGGGTTCACTCACCACATTTGGCCACCTGGTGGACTGTTCCAGTCCGGAATCTGGAAGTGTTTGGGGATGGGAGCTGATACACCTCTCTCTCCATGTCCCTTTGGCAGAATGTGTGTGCGTGCTTGTGTGTGTCGTGTGAAGGGGGTGGGGGACCTCTAGGGCCCTTGTTCAGGGTGGTTTCTGGCTCCCTGCTGGCAGAAATCATTAGTATTTTATTACTGCTATTTTAAATGGGACCTTGGGAACGGAAATTTTTAAATGTGTTTTGTAACCCTTAGCAAAATGGGGGAAACACCTTTGTGAAATTTCTGGCATGTGATCTTTTGACCTTTCCAGCCACATTGCACCCATGCATGTCAGTTAGTGCTGCTCCCTCACCAGAGGCCAGAGATGCTGAGTTCAATGGAAGCAGGCCAGTTAGTGAGCGGGACTTTGGGTGAGCTATTATCATTTTGTAACAGAGGTTTAGAACACATACACGTAAGTACACACATGCAGATAAATGCGCATGCATCCAGTTGCATGAGATAACACGCTGCACTCTGCAAAAAGCAGCTCAGCTGAAGAGTCCAGAAACGCAGAAAGGACAATCACACATGAATCCCGTCTTTCCAAGAGAATGGCTGTGTCTCCTTCCTGCCCTTACAGCTCTGTAGCGTGTGCATTTCCTGCACACATTGGGACAGTGGGGCTCACCTGCTCGGTGCTGTTTTCTTGGTTGGTCTGTGCAAATACAACTATTTACAATTGCATCCCTGTCTGTGGTTTCCAGGACTTTAGAGGGGGACAGCCAGTCACCCTCTGTGCTGACCTTTCCTTTGTCTGCTTACCCAGCACATGAAGCCTGGTTCCAGTGACATTGGGGGTGACACCTGCCGTGAGCAGCTTGTCCCAGCTTTTGCTGGCCTCCCTTGTCATCAGGCTGATGCAGGTAGCGTTGGGTCATAGAGACCCCTACAGAGCTGTCACCGGAAGAAGGAAGGGGTCACTTTGAGGGATGGTGAGGGGTGCAGTGCAGAGGGGTATCTGCTTCTTGCTGGCTGCTGTCCTCAGGGTCAGCCCCCCTAGTGAACTGTTCCATGCTAGGCACAAGAACAGGGTTGAGCGCTAGGCAGGATGTGAATGAGAAGCAGTGGGCAGGCCCTGTGATAGGGAAGGGGCTGGCCTTTGTGCCCTGAGCCTCAAAGGGCCCTGGGAATGCTCTTTCTTCTACGTGGGTTTCTTCAGGTGGGGAGAGGGCTGGCTGCGGAAGGCAGTGGGGGGGCCACCTCCTCTCTGGGGACGGAACTCAGATTTACTGAGGAGCAAAGCCTCTGGCTTATAGTACTAGTATCCTGTTCTCTGCAGGAGATTTTGTGAACAAGATAGTTTTCCTAGAGGGCACCTGGGGGCTCCTTTGGTTAATAGACTGCCTTCAGCTCAGGTCATGATTCCAGAGTCCTGGAATTGAGTCCCACATCAGGCTCCCAGCTCTGTGGGGAGTCTAATTCTCCCTCTGACCTTCCCCTCTCATACTCCCTCACTTTCTCTCTCTCTCTCTCTCAAATAAATAAATTTTTAAAAATCTTTAAAAAAACAAAAAAAAACGTAGTTTTCCTAGAACACACAGGGTGTAAATTGCTCCCAGTGGCTGAGGCTGTGGTGGGTCTGGTGACCTGGGCTACTGAAGGAGAGGCCCTAGGAGCTCTCGGGGAGTGTCTGAAGCAGTTCCTCAGCACTCTTCAGCTGTTCTAGAAAAGGTAGGTCAGTGACTGCCCTTTTTTTTTTTTTTTTTTTTTTTTTTGCATCAGCTACCTCAAAAACCAAAGCATTTTTAGGACTATAGAAAAATGACTTACTTGTTTTTATCCTGATTTATTTGCTTTAACAAATACATTGTTCTGCTATATTCTGTTTGAAACCTTGCGACTGTTTTTTTTCTCCCCCTGAGGGAAGTGGACGACTGCTTTAGTACATGGAACAGGCCAGGTGTAGGTGCGGGGTCTGGAGGACGAGCACATGCTCCCCAGGAGCCACTTCTGAGCTCAGTTATCTTGAGCGCACTGCTTCGGGGTGCTCAGTCCTTCTCAGACAGGTGGGCAGGGCCTCTTGGAAAAAAACTGCCCAGCTCGTCCCCACGTTAGGTGCGGCCACATGCTGCACAGGGCTGGTGGCTGCCTGCCAAGGCTGCCAGTAGGCGGAGGGGCCCAGTTCTGCTCGCCCAAGCTGGGCGTGCTCCTGGGGAGCTCTCTTCCCTGGGAAGCTGGAGGCCCTAGGATGCCGAGGGTGGCAACTTGTGGTGTGTGTGCTGGGCCTCTGTGCCTTCATCTGTGAGATGGGCCCCTTGGCCTTGACGGTCACTCTTCCTCTTTCAGCTCCCAGGACACTAACGGCCGAGGTCAGCTTGGGCAGCTTGCCATAGCGGTTCCTGCTCCACAGTGGGGAGAGCTGTGAGAATGTCCTCCTTCTAAGGGAAATCTAGACTTGGAGGGCAAGCCATGCCAGGTGTGTGGCCTTGGTGAGGCCCTTTTGACTTTCTGCCTTTAGTCCCCATCTCTGAGATAGGTTTCTTCTCCACACCCTTCTTTCCCTCAGGGTAGAGTCCCATAGCTTGCAGATGTCAGAAGTAAAAACTGTGCACTGGTAGGCTCTGTGCTTGCAGATGTCTGCGCTGTGGATTGTCCCTGCTATGGGGGCAGCTGTGGTCAGGCCAGGTCCCTGCTGGCGAGGCCCACCCAGGAGGCACTGGCGAGACCCACCCAGTGAGGAAATGAAGGCTGGGGGAGGGGGGAGACACAGGAAAAGGAAGTGGGACAGAATGGTTGCCAAAGGCTCTACAGAGCAGGGCCCCTCCCTTGGTTGCCTAGAGAGCCCTTGGGGTGCAGAGCAGGGCAGCTGGTGGTGCACGCTGGCAGATGGTGTCTGGAAGGGAACCCGTTTGCTCTGCTCCCTGCCCTCTCCTAGGGGCCGTGGCTGACCTTAAAAAGTTTTGTTTCTTTGGGGAGGGGGTGGTGTGGGCAGCCTCAGGTTGGTTCAAGGTTTGCTTGTCTGTGTCTAGGAGCATCTTGGCTTCTCTGTGAGTCCCTGCAGACTTCCTTGTGTGGCCGCCAATGACTTGGTGCCACCCCAGACGTCACAGCCCAGCACAGCCTGCCAGAGGCTTTTCTGATCTGTGGCTATTTCCCCCACCCCCACATGCCTGGCCCTCTGTGCTCTCTCCCTCCCTCCCTCCCTTCCTTTTCCTCTCCCTCGGTACAAGAGAAAAATCTTTCCCAGAAGCCTGCACGGGTTCTCTAGTCCCCACCTTCTTCCCAGTCCCTGGCAGAGGGGACCAGGGGACCAGTTTTCCTGTCTTGAACTTGGGGCCTGTGTCCTGGTAGGTGGACGGACTCTCCTGGAAATGCCTCGCCCATCTACTGAGGCTGATTCTCGACTGTCCAGTCCTGTGAGGCTGGACCCAATGACACTAATGATAGGCGCATGGTGTTTAGGAGCCTGAAGGGGCCTCGGGCACATGCAGTCACAAATCTGGGTCTGCTGCCATTCATTTCCTTCTCCCTTGCCCTTTTAAGTCAGACCGGGTCTGTCCAACCAGGTGTCAGGGAGCGCCCTCGAACGCTAGCAATTTGTGGTGTGACCCAGGGACTCGAGCCCCAGAAGTCCTGGGACACCCAGGAACACCTTCCAGAAAGGTAGATTGGACCTCATTGCTATTTTTGGATTTCTCCTACGCCAAGGAGCTCCCCTGCCCCCTCCCCTGTCCTGAGGAGAATCTATTTTAAGGGGCGCTCTCAGGATTGTCTGTGTCTGCGGAATGTGCTGAGGGATATGCAAGGCCACGTGTGGTGTGAGTCGGCCTGGCCAGGAAGGCAGAGAATGTTGTTCTTTGACTCCTGTTTTAAAATTTGCCTTCTTTGTGGCTAGCATTTCCTAGTTTGCTATGGATTCTTATTTTTCATCATTTGAATAGGTAAATAAATACGTTTGAGTGTTTTGAACTCCAAGAGATGCAAGCAGTTTTCAAGGAAATTCCCAACCTCCCCTCCACCCTCCCAGCTCTGTCCCCAGGTGACCTCTGCTGTGACTTTCTTAGGTGTCCTCCCAGGGGATCCTGCTGCATGCACAGAGAGATGCACACACGTACACTCGCCATGTACCCTATTTCATGCCTTCTGCTCTGAACCTTGCTTTCCTCCCTCAATATCAATAGTACTGCTTCAGAGATCTCCCGCATCAGTTCATAAGGAGCCCAATCCACTTCTTTCTTACAGTCTTCTGTGCTGCGGCTATTCCAGAATTGATTTAATGGGCCCCAGTAGAAGGGCATGAGTTGTTCTGTGGCTTTTGCTGCCTTGAATAATCAGGTACCTATCCCATTTTGTAGGGGTGCAGGTATGTCTATAGAATAAGTTCCCAGGAGTTGTTTTGTGGGGTCAAAGTTTGCACATGTCTGTAATTGTGATCAGCCTCCTCACCAGGTGGCCCCCAGTAGAGGTTGGTGCAGTTTGTGCTTCCCCTGGGCAAGCTGGGAGAGCAAGCATCCTGCCGTGGCCCCTGGCAGGTGCAAAGTTGGACCTCAGCGGGGGGTCGGTTTGCATTTGCTCACTGATAGGTGAGGCTGAGCATCTTTTCAGGTGTTGGGGAGTACTTTGTGTTCTTTTTCTCTACTGTCTTACAGCCTTTGCCCTTATTTCTATTGGGTGTTGGTTTTTCCTTTTCTGTATTTTCTTTCTGTATCAGAGAGCAGGCCTTTTGTGATACGAGCTGCAAATATATTTTTTTCCTCGGATTATCATTTATCTGCTGCCTTTGTTTCTGGTAGCTTTGTGCTTCGAGAAGTATTTTATGCTTTTGTAGTCAGACTCATCCATCTTTTCATTTATGGCTACTGAACTTCCATTCGTAGAAAGAACGTCTACCCTAGCATGGTCCTTACTTTCTTTCCAGATGCTACTTAGCTGTCCTTGCGCGTATCCTGGGTCCTCTCCCCTACACCCATCTGAGATGGTGATTTATGCCATACTTGTTTCCCCGCTCTTTTGGGGTCTAGTTCTGGCATTTCTGCTCCTCTCCACTGACCAGTTACCTGCTTATGTGGCAGATGTGGAGTATCTGGTGGTCTGGTACCCCCAAATCAATCTTTCTGTTTTCCTCGCACTTTCTATTTGTTTGTTTTTCTGTAGGAATTTTAGGATCAAGTTATACCAGTCCAAAACAAAGCAAAGCAACACCAAAACCGCCTACTTTAGAAATACACTTGCATCTGTTGTAGAAAGGCAGGTTTTGTTCCCACTGTGCCCCCTAGGCTGTGCAGCAGTCTGCCGTCCCTCCACACGGCCTGGCTCATGCCACAGTGTCAGGAGCGAGGGATCGGCAACACTGGTGCAGCTATTACAGCAGCAGGAGACCAGAGTGCCCTGGGGCGGGGGCAGTTCCAGCAAAGATGAATGCTCACGGGTGTGGAGCTTGCATGTGCAACCAGTGGTTGCCACCATGGTCATTTGCCAGTGGCTTGCTCATGAGAGCCCCCCTCAAGGGGCTGGGGAGCCCAGGAGCAACCCCCCTGCAACAGTGATAACAGTGTCCCTCGTATGAGCATGTATGTGCTCCCACTTAAGTCTTCCAGTAACTGTGAGAAGAAACAGGCCAGATGACAGCCTCTGCAGCTGTCAGCAAATGGGGAGGGGGGTGCAGGGGTGTGGTGGGGGCTGACCACTGCAGAGGCTGCTTCCATGCGGAAAGCACCTCTCTGGCTCTGGGCAGAGTCCCAGGGCAAGAGGGGTCCCAGCTGAGTGGCAGCTCTTCCTCCTGCTGGGCCTCACCTCCCTCCCTTGTACTGTAGTGGGGAGGGGCTTCCAACATGGGTGTTCTGTGAGACAGGGCATCCTCCTGTCCGCTCCACGTGGGTCTATAAACCGTGGGCATTGTCAGTGATCAGTTGAGTAGCCAGTGGCCTCCTTAAGGAGAGGACAGTCTGCTTTCCACCACAGGGGACAGGCCTTTTTGCTGACCCTGAGGCTGCCTGTGTGCCCGGGTTTCCTTGGAGGCTGGCCCTTGGTTGGCTCCAGCGACTGGCCGACTGCCAAGCTGCCCCAGGGTGGAAGGGTGAGCAGGAGGGATTCCCCGGAGGGGAAAATATGGCAGTGTCAAGGTGGGGAGCTGGAAGTGGCCCCATGCCAGTGGCCGCAGTTCAGAGCTAGCTGTTGAAAGGGGACAGCCCACTCACTGGCAGTGACTAGCCAGGACCTGGGTGCTGGGGCCTTGGGGCCCTGGAGAAGCTGCGTGTCTGGGGGGGGAGGGCAGCATCTCCCTGTGCTTGCCTCTGACTCTGACCAGCCCTGCCCCTCATTGTCACTGCCCAGACACACACCCATGTGGATTCCTTCTGCTCGCTGAGGTCTGCTCATGGGACCTGAGGCACTGCCGTTATGTCGATGGGTCTTCTCTCTGGGGCCCTCTGTTCAGAGATGTACCCTATCCCTTCTCTCTTCCACAAAGAGGAGCTCAGCTCGGCTTCCCAGAGCCCTGGCTGGTCAAGCTGGCCTGAGCTGAGACGAGCCAGCAGGAGGTCAAGGGGGCCAATAGTTAAGGGCACTTACTGGCCACAGGCAGGAAAGGCTTTAGTCCACAGACATGATTCTGGCCCCAGCTCTGTGAGTGGCACTAGGAGCCAATGCCAAAGGACCCCCAGGACTGCACCCAAGAGGCCCACAGATAGAAAAGAACTGCCTTGCGCAGGCATTCTTGGAGCCAGGAGGGACCCACTCACCTGTAGGAGCTGGCAGTCTGGCCCAGACTGGTTGGAGCAATTGAGTTAATTGGGAGCATGCCCTTTGGACAGGGGTGAGAGCCAGAGGGAGTCTCCCTGTGTCCGGAGCCTGCGCCCCGGGCAGGAGCTGGATGGTGCACACTCCCTAAGCTGCACCTGCAGGCTGCAGAGCAGGGGGCGAGGGGAGGGCCCAGGGCTCGGTGCCCAGTCGGGGGCTCGAAGGAGGAAAGCCCCTGTGCTCCCAGTCTGGCCTCTTGCGGCTTCCGGGAGGAACAAGCTGTCCCAGGCCAGGCCTGTGGCTTGGGCAAGAGGAGCATGTGGGACGCAGTGTTCCCTGATAAGATGAGGCAATCGCTCTCACAGCCTCACTGCAGCGCCAGGGAACATTTATGTAACCCCCACCCTGTGCCCCACGAGCCCTTGGCCCTGGCGCCCCTGCTGCCCAGCTGCCCCCACTTACTACACACCAGTAGCACCCCGCTCAGTACAGACCAGTTATCCCCTGGCCTTGCAGCCTGGCAGCCTCAGGCCCCTCCCTCCACCCTGAGCATGGCCTGGCCCCCTTCCCCAGCCCCCCACAGTGACTCCAGCCTTCCCCCAGCTTCCCTCCCTCCCTGTGTACCCTGTACCCCACAAAACCTGACCTCTACCCACTTCCTCTCACTCTGCTTCCCCCTCCCAAGGCCCTCTCACCGTTCAGTCCCACAGCCCCAATCCTGGCCCCCTTGGGAAAGTGAGGGCAGGGGGTCTTCAGTGAGCCATGCCGGGCTTAGGCTTCAGGCAAGGTGCTGCAAGAGCCAATTTAATGCTGAGCTCCCTTCAAGGATCTGGAATCCTTGGTTAGGTTTCCTGTCCCAAGAGGGCCCATGTCACTTCTGAGCTAGACTGCGCACTCTCGGTGTGATGGCCCTGTGGTTCTCCTGCTGTCTCCCTGTCATGTGCCCAAGAGGAAGCAGATGCAGAATTTGAGCCCAGCAGGAGGGAAGCTAGGATTCACTTAGTCCCGAGGGCCGACACACCCTGTAGGGCCCAGACCTGCTGGGTCCCCACTCCAGTCTGGTCGCACCACCTTGGGGCCAATCCCAAGCAGAGCAGTTTTCAGAGGGAGGCCTGGGTTCCTGAGACCCTTCTAGGAAAACTATTTTCAAAATAATAACATCATTTATCCTTTATTCTCTCAAAAGAATATAATGGCATATTCCAAAAGCTAAATGATGAGTGATGACATCATCCCTCTGTCAGCTACTGGAATGTGTGCTTGAGTTTGAATTTTTTTGTTTTAATTTCTAATACGATAAATATCAACAGATATAGCCCATATGAACAGACTCTCTTTGGGTCCCTCTCCACAAGTATGAGAAACACGGTCGTGGGTGACTCTGTCCCCCTGTCCAGGCTGCCTTAACCCCACCTGTTCTCGATTTTCCTGGCTGTTCCTCATTAGGCCCCTGGGTGCTGCCTGAGTGTCCCCAGCCCAGCCAGACCCTGGTGCCGCTCCTTCCCAGCATGAATCATAACTTCCAGGTGTCTGCAGGCGTCTGCTTCATCTGTTGGTGGGCCACTTTGTTGCCATCAGCCCTCCTGGAGTGGACTGACAGAGGCATGAAGGATGGAATATCGAGGACCCTGTCTGCATCAGGACCCTATCCCCAGGGCCAGACACTGGGTGTGTGTTCAATAAAAGTGCCGAGCTGCTGACGCCTAGACAGACCAAGAGCCGTGTGCTGGCCTAGGGGTGGTGTTGGGCTTTCCCTCCCTTCTGCCACTGCTGCGCCAGGCCGGCTGGTACCACATCCCATGCCACTGGATGCTGCCGTTCTCTGCGGCCCTGACATCACTGGGGCCATCTCTGACTGTGCCTGCCTCACATGCCTCCCAGAGCTGTAAGCATTAAGGACCCTGAGAAGGACAAACCCCCAGTGAGGGCCCAGGGCTTCTTAGAAAGCAAAGGGGAGTCTGAATTTGGGTTGGTCTTCCCCTGCTCCCACCACAGGCTTCAATTTGAGAAGACACAGGTGACAAAAATAATGGATAAGAGCAAAACTAACAGCTTAACGTTTCAAAGGTAAGCATTTGGCCTGTGCCAGGCATGGTGCCACGACCTGGTTGTGTGTGACCTCGAGGAATCACCACGTGTACCCCACTGGGAGGAAGGGGTAGTTTATTTGTTTCCTGGGTGATTACCTTAAACTAAGTAGCCTGACAGAACAGATTACTGGAAACAGATTACTGTAAACTGGGTGGCTTGAGACAACAGGAATGCACTTTCTCAGTGTTTTAGAGGGCAGAATTTAAGATCAAGGTTTTGGCAGCTCACTCCCCTGCCCACCTTCTGAAGGCTCTGCTGGCAGCAGGGAGGGGGAAATCCATCTCACGTTTCTCTCCTAGCTTCCGGGGCCGCCCTACAGTGCTTGCTGGCCCTGGGCGAGTGGATGCGTCGCTCCAGTCTGTTCTTCCATCCTCACTTGGCCTTCTCTTCTGTGTTTTTCTAAGGTCACTTGTGATCTCATTTCAAAATCTTTACCTTAATTATATCCACAAAGACCCTTTTTGCAAATAAGGAAAGGGATTCGAGGATTCCTTGTTCAAAGGGTTAGGACTTGGACTTCTTAGAGGGAAGGCACTCTTTACTCCTCCATAGAGATGTTTATCTAAGCCACACTCAGCAAACTGTGAGGATGGGTCTAAACCTCACACCTAGCACACCAAGCTCTTGAACTCAGCACCCAGCGACACAGAAATGAAACCATTGTATTTAATGCTGGACCTTTCCAAACATTTAATGACCAGCGTGCATTGTGAAGTTCCTAAAGTGGACTTAGCATGCAGCATTTCTCGGACATTTTTGTTGACGAGGTTTTTTCCCCCCAGAACCAACTAACAATATATTCAGTTCTAAGAAGACATGTAACACAGAAGAGCTTACAACAACAGCAACAAAAATCCTGTTCCCAGTGCAGCTTCACTCCCCAGAGACCAACACTGCTCTGATTTTAGTTGTCTTGGTGGTTACTGATATAAATAAACATATGTGAATTTTTTTTTTTTTACTGTTCTTTGATATTTCAGATTTAGATTTAGATGTAGGTACGATCTTCCTGCCATGAAATTTAAGGATTAACCTCATTCCTACCCTTCCCATCACCTCTTCCTGAATTGATGGATATGTTATTAATTTTTTTGTTGATTATCCTTATAACTTTAACCTCATTTAGACATTTCCTTTGACTGTTCATGTGTGTGTGTTCCTACCTTTCTTATAAATCATTTTCTACTGGGGCCGAGTCAGTTGCATGGACTTTGTCTATAACATTGATTCTACACAGACAACTAACTGGTGCTAGGGTTCACATGACCATGACTATGAAAAGATTACTTCCATATGCCAGGGCCTGTACAGGGATTTCATTCCCTCCTGTTGCCTCATGGGGTTGTTGTGAAAGATAAATAGTTTAACATACAAAAAGCCCCTAGACCACTGTTTGGCTCAGAGCTCTTCCCTGATTGCTCAGAGTCTTACAGCATTTTAGTTTGCTTCCAGTTTAGACCCCAGTTTTCTTGCATGTCTTCTGTTTTTCCTGGAGTTTCTAATTGCCTCTCTTTTTTGTTTTAAATAAAGAATAATACGTACCCTCACTGTGTCCTGAAGTATATTCAGCCTCTTGATCATACTCTCTGATGCATGGAACTCACTTTCTTCTTGGAACTACCCCCCTATGAATACTGCCTCAGTGGTCCCCAGGTCTCTACCTCACTCTCCTGAACACCCCTTCATTTCTCGCTCATCTCTCTGGCTTCTCAGGTTTTTTTGTTTTGTTTTGTTTTTGTTTTTTTCTTATTTTTGCTGGAGTTTGAGAGGTAAACATGAAGACCCGATCTCTTTGTCATCTAGAATCCAGTGTGATTTATGAGAAGTCTAGTGTGTGTCCCAGCCTTATTCCCTTACAGATAACTTGGCATTTGTTTTTCACCTCTTTCTAATGAATTTTGTGGTCTCTTTTTATTCAGTGTTCTGACATTGCAGAATTTCTCATAGCGGGAGCCTTTACTCACTAGCCTGCCCACATTTGTGGTAGCTAGTCTTACTTGATCCTGACAGATACGGTGTTCTTGTTTCTTTGGTACTTTGCTCTCCTCCCTTTTCCCCTGTTTTTTTCTTTAACAGAAATTAGTTAACTATTGCACCCCCCAGGATTGAGTCCCTGTAACTCTGAACTATCATTTGTAAACTGTTAGATAGGTTTAGGAAATGATCATGGTTTACTCTCCTACTTGACTTTGAATCCCTCGCCCCCAACACACACCATTTCCCCCTCCAAAAATCCCACATAAAGTCAATAAGACATACACAACCACACATAGCTCTTAGTTTTAGCATTACTAGGAGACAGAAAACACAGCAACATTCACATGTTTCTAGAGGTTTTTTGATGTTGTTCTGTTTTTCTGTGATATTTCCTTGAGTTTATTTCCAGCTTTTCTGTGGAATTTTTGTTTGGGCAACAATGCTCTCAGCTTCTAAACACTATTTTTTGTTCTCTGAACTTCCTTTTGATGGTATCATGTTTGCTTGATGCATGAATTTTGTCTGAAATTGCTCTTAGAATACTAATTAGAATTTTTAGGTTGACATTCTCTTCTGTCTCCTGGCTTCACTCTTTTTCCCCTGGAGTAAGCTTTGTTTTGTTGCTCTTGGATTTTTCCCTTTCATGCTGCTGATTTTCCTTGGCCATCTGGCTATCCCTGGGTGTTTGTTTATATTTAAGGTTGATGGCCTCATTTAGGGTGGGTGGTGTGGATTTCCTCCTCCAGACACAGGTGGGCCAGCTTCAAGGACTGGCTGTTGGCTTTAGAGCCAGAGTAGGGGAGGGAGGGGAAAGTAAACGGTTGGAAAGGTGGCTGCGTGGCCACCCAGGGGCCATAAGGGCTGTATTCTGGGGTGCCAGGGAGCTTCTGCTGGCTCTCTCTGAGCAGTTGATGTCATTTTTCTTGTGGTTCAGAGTTTGCCTGGGTAAATGCTCAACTGTTCCTTGCTCTGAGCAAGGGATAGGAGGGAAGGGAATGGTTCTGATCATAGCCTACATATTTGTTATCTCCCTCTCATGGAATGTTCTGAGTAGCCACCCTGATCTGTCTCTGGGCTTGGGTCTACAAAAGCCTTGTTGTACTCTCCTTCTCTGCTGGCTGTTACCTGTTGGCCCTGTTGGAACTTCTATAAGAGAAGGCACAACAAGAGACGAAAATTACCTGGTCTGGGCTTCTCATGTTATAGATGAGGAAACTGAGCAGAGGTCAGGATGGGGGTAGGGCACTCGGGTCTGGGAATTGTCTCTTGGCCCTGAGAGGTGTGGGGCTCTGAAGTGTGACTCCCCCAGGGCCAGTGTGGGGGCAGCTGGACTTGTGCAGGCCGGAAAGCTCTTCCTGCCCCTAGACCCTTTACTCCTGGTTACCAACCAGTCTTTGATTCTGAAGATGGGCCTGAGCTCCCCAGGGGCCGTGGGCCCTGTAGCCCCATTACCTGAGATGCTGCCATTTTCATCCTGGGAGAGGTCTGCTGTCTGCCTTGGGTACCAGCTGGAGGGCACTGGCAAGGCACACCTTTGCCCTGATGGGTTTGTCGCAGAGGTGGGAAGACAGCTAGGGGTGGGGAGGAAGGAAGGGGCTTTCGTGGAGGGCAGGGTCAGGAGCTGGGGCTGACGCTCTGCCCTGTCGCCCACAGGTGAGAGGCCCTTTGCCTGCAGCTGGCAGGACTGCAACAAGAAGTTTGCGCGCTCCGATGAGCTGGCGCGGCACTACCGCACACACACCGGCGAGAAGAAGTTCAGCTGCCCCATCTGCGAGAAGCGCTTCATGCGCAGCGACCACCTGACGAAGCACGCGCGCCGCCACGCCAACTTCCACCCGGGCATGCTGCAGCGGCGCAGCGGGGGCTCGCGGACCGGCTCCCTCAGCGACTACAGCCGTTCGGACGCCAGCAGCCCCACCATCAGCCCGGCCAGCTCGCCCTGAGCCAGGCCGCTGCCCCGCCCCCAGCAGCACAGCCCCGGCCGCCCCTCCGTGGCGCCCCGCCCACCCCTCCCCGGGGCTCCGCCCACCCCTCCGTCGGCTACCCGGCCGCCCCACCCCCCCGTGCCCCGCCCTGCCCCTCCCCGGGGTCCCACCCCACCCCTCCGCGGTTGCCCCGCCCCTCCACGGGGGCCGCCAACCCCTCCGCGGGCGCCCCGCCCCAGGGCTGGCCGAGGACACTCCGCCCCCACTACAGCCATGAGCAGATGCTCGCCCTTTCCTCTCGTGATGCCGTGTCTTTTCCTTTTGTAATAAGAAAGAAGAGAGAACTTTATGAAGTCAGTAACAACAACACAATTTCTTCACCTCAGGTGTCAAAAGTAAATTTGTAAAAAAACAAAAAATTTTCAAAAAACACCATCCACAAATTGCACAATAGACATACCCACAAAGGTGAGATTCAGTGGTGTTGAACCCTTCCCCCCCCCTTTCTCAGGGATGGACATGTTCCACGAGGTCAGTGAGGACACCCCCTTCCTGCCGCCTTACTCTGTACATAGATTTGCACTCTGGAGTTTTCTGTTAGGTTCGGGAACACACTGGGGACAAAGGAGATGGAGCAGTGCAGGTGGGGCTCAGCATCCAGCCTGTGGGTCAGTAGATCAGTCACTTCTGAGCGGACACGGTCACTGACATTTGCTTCCAGGCCAGATTCCCAAGCAGGGGGCCTCCCAGCTGCCAGCTTCTGCCCCAGCAGCCCGGCCGGGCTCAGGACATAGATGATTCAGAGGGATGCCTTAAGCTGCACCGGGCAAAAGAAGCACTCCACCTGGGGAGACCACAGAAATGCCTGCCTTGCGGGGGGGGCTGCCCATCTCCCTCCCCCTGCCTCCAGGAGCTTATTTCGGGGCCTCTCAGAGCACTGAGGGTAGAGATGCAAGCCTCGCTGGTCAGTCCAGTGCACATCTGAAGACCGATGTGATGGGGCCCGGGGCCACCTTTGCCCAGCCCTTGGCCTGCCTGAGGTATGTGCCCTGTGGAGGGACACCTGGTCGTCTGTGTCCTGCGGAAGGCACATGGAGACCTCTCACTCAGCCACGTTCTCTGGCTGGAAAACAACGCCTGGGAATCCTGGTCTTCAGAGACGTCTGAAAGTGTCTTCCGTGCCTCTAGTTCTTGCGTTCTCCTGGATGGCCCTGCTCTCCAGACACCTTTGTTTGCAACTGTGGGGAAGGTCGTTGGGCCACCTGGCCAGAGGCCCATGTATGTGGCCATGCACGTGGCAGCGCTCGGTGCTTCACAGAGATAGTTCTGTAGCAAGAGACCGGAACATTGTGACTTGGAACTTTTCGGGAGTGGTAAAGCAGATGTTAAGGGAAATGCTGTCGGAGAATGTGCATTCTGTTTCCTCCCTGGGGAACGCCAGACAGAAAGTTGTGGGAAATAACTTTGCTCAGACCCACCGTGTTCCCAGCTCGGAATTAGCAAACCTCCAGCTTCTCCATGAGCTTTGCACCCCCTGGACTTCTTTCTCCCTTTCCCTCCCATTTGTCCCCTCCTGCCCGGGAGGATCCAGCCCACACCTGCTCGTGGGGGCATTGGGGCTTGGGGGCTCTGTCGCCGGCGTTCTGCTGGGAGGGGAAGAGCAGAGAGCCAAGCGGTATCTCCAGGAGCCCCCGCCTGGGCTGGGCCGGGCTTTGAGCACTGGCCCGGCTGTTGGGCTGGGCTCCAGCGTGCTGCTGCTCAGCCACATTTGGAGGTTACACCTCAGTGCTGCTGCCCGGGCACCTCCCTTCCCTTTCTCCTGAGAGTCGGGGCGTGTAAATACAAGCCCCAGGACAGTGTGTGCGTATGTGTGTGTGTTGGGATGGGGGGTGTGGGTTTGGGGTGGATCTGGGGTATCTTGCAGAGACCTCTGCTCATTTTGGTGAGGAGGAATGACCCTCGGGACCTCAGAGGGCTAGAGATGGGCTTCCTGGGCCCAGAGTGCCTTGGTTGTGGCCATCCTGCTTCTGTCCCCACCTTGTCACGGCGTGGGCTGCAGCACAGAGAAGCCCCAGAGACCCAGGCATGGCTGGTGCTCACAGCCCTTGGCCCTGGCTTTAGGCTGGTACCCTCTGCCCATGGTGAGCACAAGAGTACAGTCTGCTTTCTGCAACACTTGGGTATCCCTTTCGAATTCTGTTGTGAGTCATCTGGGCTCGGCCAGTGGCATGGTGGTGGCCTCTGAGTGGCGTGTTAGGTACCAAGCTGGGCAGCAGCGTTCTTGGTGTGGTTGGAAGCCAAGCGGGGCTGGGGGGAATCAGGTGCAGAGCTGCTGGCCCTAGCCACGGTGCCCCCTTTGGGCTGCATGACAGCCCTGCTTGCATTTGGTCTGGGGGAGAGAGTGGAAGATCCTATAGAGCGCCCTGAGTGCTGAGGGTGAGAGGTCTTGGTGCCCAGTTCCAAAGTGAGGCCCAGAAGGCCCTTGGAGGCTCCTCCCAAAGTTGTTTCTGTGTGAGGCATAGAAAGCCACACTGAATACATTTCATGTCTCAGGAACTCACATTCCAGGTTCAGGAATTTTATTCCAAAGTCCTTTGGTGTGCTTACCGTCCACGGGTCCCCGAAAGGCAGGGAGAGGGAGCCGTGTGTCTCTGGGAGGCCACGCAGTGCTGTCCCCTTGAGGAGCCAGGAGTCTCCTTGTGATCTGCCCACAGGCATCTCAGAAGGAGGGTTTCTAACCCCACATCTGTCTGCACATAGGAAGGGGAGTAAGGACTCTAAACCCAGTCATCTTGGAATAAAAGAAGAGCTGGTTTGTTTTAGAGGCGGGTGGGGGGTGGGGGAGGGTAAGCGGGTGTTTGCTGTTTCCAAAGAGAGCACTTAATTTAATTTTTCTTCTAAATGACCCAGGGCTGTTCCATCAGATAGATGGAAGGGTAACATTGCCTTAAAACAGAAATATGCAGGCATTGGCTATTTTTGGCAAACGAGTGTGTCTTCATTCCCAAAGTGGTTCTGGTCTAATGGCAGGGTGCGGTCCTTCCGCTGTGGGCCTGGCCGGAGAGATGGGGCACTGCTCAGCTGACTTAGGGCACCTGGAGGGAATTCCCGCCTGGCATCCCTGGGCACTTGGCCTGGGGCTCCGGTTGGACCATCCTGACTCATCTGGGGCTAGAATTCATCTCACTTGAAGGGTGGGGGAAAGATCCATGAACCTCAGGCAAGGTTTAAATGGGCTCTCACCGGCATCTCATCATCATGAAATGAGTGATCGTGGAAGGGGGCAGTGGGCCTTGGAAAATGACTCCCCAGGGCCCCCCACTGGAAGTAGTTAATGGGGCGGGCCCTCCTGATACAGCCTGCATTTTCTTCTAAGATGTAGAATGTCTTCCCAGCCTGGGTCTATTTCAGGGTCTTTCATTTTTCTGGTTTATGGCCATGCTTACTGGCTTCAGTGTGATTGAAGAGCCCATAGGACTCCTAGACAGAATAGTGAAAACTGAAACCTTTATTTTGTAACAGACTTGTTCTCACAGGCCAAGGGGGCAGAGATCTCAAAATGAAGGTTGCCTGAACACAGGGAGGATTTCCTCCAAAAAGTCCTAAAAGTGACCCAGGACTCAACCATCAGGGGGCTGGTGTTTAGATCACATCCCAAATAAGAAAGCCCCTCTTTGCATCAGCCATGTGAGGGAGCCAGTTGTCCCCTCCCCACATGCCCATGGAATCCTACAGCCATCCGGAAAGGAACAGGTGGACACAGCCGTTTCCACAAAGGGCCTCAGGGTCCTCTTCTACAAGGTGCTATGTAGGAACAGGCAGCGATGCCCCTGATGGGAAGGTAGTCCTGGAGGGACCCTACCTGCATCCCACCCACACCCCCACTTCTGGCTCTGGAGGTGCAGGACACCGCCCACCCTGTATTCCGAGGCCATGCCACCGGGCAGGTTCAGGATTTGCTACGGTGCAGCCTCCAGGTGCAAACATCAGGGGCACTGGGGTCCCCGGATCTCACTGTACCCTGGGTCACAGCTCAGACCAGTGGGTAGGGACTCGGAGGTAGGGACAGCCAGGCCACAGGTGGCCCCCCAGCCCACCTGTTGGGACGTGAAGAGCAGGCTGGTGGCTTCCTGTGGTCCCAAGTGAAGTGTGGCCAAGCTGGCGTCTCCAGGTGAGCTGTCTGCTGCCCGGCCCAGAGTCTTCAGAAGACGAAGCCTCCTTTCTTGCCAGAAGTAGGTGCTAAGCACAGGGTCGCAGCACTCCCCAGGGACGTGATCAGTGGTCTCAGCTAGCAGGAGTGCCACCTAACAAGCAAGCGGGATCTGAGCAATAGCATCCCCTTGTCATTTGACTCCTGGTATGGGCTGTTTACAAGACTACCTGATTATTTTGACTTATGACAGATAGCACTGATTTTTTTTTTAACCCATTTTTAAAAAGTCATTCAGTCAAAAACAGTGCTGGAAGGTTTAAAGGGTCTGATGTAGCGGTTGCATCGAAAACAGTAAGAGATGCTTTGTTGGTCACCGGCATATTTTGCTACCCAAAGATTCCATATGTGATTCTGGTGACCATGTTTTCCAAAGGTAGAATCGAGGATGTGGGCCACTTGCCGAATGCAGGCTTGGCCAGGGAAGAGCCAGCTCTTGTGACTGACACTCCTGATTCTGAGGCTCAGTTTCAAAGGTTTGTCCAAGACACATTCCAGAGAATTTTGTACCAGAATTTGGATGTGCAATCCAGCTTACTACTGATAAACGCCTGAACGTCATTTAGGGCGAGGCCTTTCCCCCACCGCCTGCCCTGCCACTCACTGGTGTGAAGATTGGGTTTGGTGGGAGCCGTGGCCCCAGATCCATGAGGATGGAGGGGCCCTACTTGGTTTCTTCCGACCCCCCGTAGCAATGTTGGACTTGCAGTGCGGCCGCTGGCGGGCTCTGCCCAGCCTCTCCCCTTCTCATGCAGCTTGAAAACCTGACTACTTTTATTTAAAGATGATCAGGATGGGAGGGGAGTGGACCACATGAGCAGCTTTCTCCCAGGGCTCAGGGGCATTTTCCTAGTGACATGTTGGCAGGATGCTGTACATGCTCATGTAGAAACCCAAGTATGTGCGCTGAATGCAGGTGAGACAACCACAGTCTGGCCGGAGGTTGACCGACCCCCGCCCCCACCAGGAGCACAAGGGCTGGGTGTACCGGCAGGATCCCTCCCCAGCCCGCCCTGTGTGTGGGGTGACAAGGACCACTTCCCAGCTGGGCTCAAATGCCACTTGGGGAGTGGTGTGGCGGCCATTCCCGGGTTAGGGTGCCAGTGTGGAGTGGGGTGGGGTGGGGCAGGTGGGCTCCCTCTCGTCTCCCCCTGGAGAATCGCGTGCTTGGTGCCGAGGAACCCGAGGGCTCTGTGGCATCACCAGGAGCTATGCATTGTGGGGAGGGGGGGCTTGCCGTGTCCCCACATAACCAGGAGTACCTTGTGTGGGTATGTCGGGCGCATGAGTCAGCTACCCCCAGACCCGCACAAATGACCCCTTCCTCATCCAAAGCCATTGATGGAGCCTCTCTGGAACCGTTTGCCAAAATCCCAAGGCAGAATCCAAGGGTCCAAGACCATTTCCATGGAGCACACATTTTCCTTTTCTGTAGGAACTTTTTTTTTTCTTTTTAACCAGCACCACACCATGCTTCCGAAGGCCACGTTTCATCCTTCCTGGATCACTACAGTGAAGTATTACAGTTGTACAGTTCCCAATCTGGCCTTGGCTTGCTCGGATAAAACTTTGTATGTATTTTGTATGGCATAGATTCTATATTGTAATGATGTCCTATGCAAAAAGAAAAAAAATGACTAAATTGTAAATTTTATTGTTTTAACGTGTATGCATGTTTAGTGACGTTTACATTTTGAAATAAAATTTATGATTCATTATTTTATTTGCCAGAGCTGGTTCCTTGGAGAGCCCCAGGGTGGGGGAGGGGAGCAATCAAAGGGGACCAACTCCAGCAGCCGTATATAATTGGCTGAGAGGGCAGAAACCCACCTGGGACTTTGTAGGATAGAAGGCTTTACAGAGTCGGTGCCCCTCTGGCTATCCCCTCCCATCTACTCAGCTGATTTTAGCTTGTCACAGCTTCACCCCTCAACTCTTTTCCCTTCCCACCCTCTTCCCCCCAAAAGGTCACCCTGACAGTTCCATCCCCAGGAGCATCAAGGAGAAAGGCAGGCCCTGGGGTGGCAGCAATGATGGGTTTCTGAGCAGGGCATAGTGACTGTCCCTTGAACTCCGCATAAAGCCCAGCATTTCATCTCCCCAGGGCAGCAGCCCCATTTTTCCACCCCAGTTCCCCTCGGAGGTTCTGACAGCCCCTCAGACCACGCTGTCCCTCAGCCAGATGCCCGTCTGCTCCCCTCGCCCCTCTGCCCAGAGTCCGAAGAATGACCTGCCTGCAGCCACTGAAGCCCCTGGGGGTGGCTGGGGGCACTGACCCCAAAGCACTCTGCCACAGATGGCAGCCCGGAGTTGTGGCGACAGGTCTTGGGGTCCAGGGACTGGCATGGTATGTGTTAATGCCAGAGCTCGTTTAAGTCTCCCGTGATTGTGGGGCTCCCCCAAAACAGGGCATTTCTGCAGCAGGCAGTGTAAAGCTTGTAGCTAGTGGGAAGAGATGGGTGATGGGGTCTGGCCTGTGGCCTGTGCCCACAGAGCACAAAGAGAAGCCCCCAGCCCGGGGCAGAGCCAGGCCTGCCTCTGGGACAGTGCGGGTGTCTCACATTATCACCTGTGGTTCAGCAAGCACTCAGAAACAGAGAAATGTAAAATGACTGATAAGAGCGACACGCATTGGAACTGATCAAAGGTGATTTTTCCTAAAGCGACATCTACACTGGCAGGCACTCCCGATTAAAATATTTCCTGGGGGGGGGAATATATATATATATATAAATAAAATTTTTTTTTTCTATATCACAGCTGAGGAGGGAGGCCCGCCACATGAAGGCCCCAGAGCACACAGGAACCAGCCGGAAAACAAGCACGCATCTTCAGAAAAATGTGTCTTGGTGCTGAGACATGGAGAACCCCGTCTTCGGGGGGGCATTTTCCCAGGAGAGCCGGTGTTCCGCCTTCTCAGACACCATTTCTTTCTGCTGGGGAACTCCCTGATCACAGCAAGCCGGATGGATCCATTTCCATAAATAGCTGTGTGTTGACAGGAGCCCAGATGCTTTAGAAATACTAACGGGGGAGGGGGACACCTGGGTGGCTCAGTGGGTTAAAGCCTCTGCCTTCAGCTCAGGTCATGGTCTCAGGGTCCTGGGTTCGAGTCCCGCATTGGGCTCTCTGCTCAGCAGGGGGCCTGCTTCCTCCTCTCTCTGCCTGCCTCTCTGCCTGCTTGTGATCTCTGTCTCTCCAATAAATAAAATCTTAAAAAAAAAAAAAAAAAGAAAGAATGAAATACTGACGGGGTGGGGGGAATGCAGCCATCCATTGTGACATCACTGCTGAGGTTTGCAAGAAGTTCCCGGTTCCTGCTGGGGCTCCTTTCTAGAAGATGGGGGCCTGGCATTCAGGGAGCCTCCATCTAAGGGCCGAGGTGTGTCCTGCGACCTTGAGAGGTACCCAGTCATGCAGAAGGAAGAAAATGCTCAACTGGGCGCCTGGGTGGCTCAGTGGGTTAAGCCTCTGCCTTTGGCTCAGGTCATGATCTCAGGGTCCTGGGATCGAGTCCCGCATCGGGCTCTCTGCTCAGCAGGGAGCCTGCTTCCCTCTCTCTCTCTGCCTGTCTCTCTGCCTACTTGTGATCTCTCTCTGTCAAATAAATAAATAAAATCTTAAAAAAAAAAGAAAAAGAAAAAAAGAAAACGCTTAAGCAATAGGTTTTCCTGGTGTTTAAAAAAGCTCGCGAGCAGTGTGTGGGGGCAGAGGGTCTGTGGAGATGGGCTATCAGGACGGAGCAGGACTGGGTGTTGCAGGACGGAGCAGGGCTGGGTGCTGCAGGACGGAGCAGGGACTGGGTGCTGCAGGACGGAGCGGGGCTGGGTGCTGCAGGACGGAGCGGGGCTGGGTGCTGCAGGACGGAGCGGGGCTGGGTGCTGCAGGGTGTTCAGCCCCCACACACTCCTTGCCCAACACTCCTGGCACTTTTTTATCAGGACGTTGCATTACAACGTCCCACCCGGGGCAGTTAGCTGAAGTGTGCACTGTAGGAGAGGGTTTGCACAGAGATGGGGATGTAGTAGTTAATTTCTGGACCAACAGAGGATTCAAAATAGCATCAACAGGCCAGTAGCATGACAACAAGCCCCTGACCATAACCGACAAAACCAAGTGTGACAGACCCACCTTACCACACTGAGTCTGGAGGAGACCCAGCCTATGACCGGCTGCTGCTGACCCGCCCTCGGGTCTCCTGGGGACACCGGGAGTGCTGGCTTTGAGCGGGGTGGAGGGGAGAGGTTAGGGGTTAGCATCAGGGGCAGAGCCCTGCAGGGTCCACCAACTGCAGGAACTTCCCATCATTTGGCAGGAGTCTGCAAAGCAGTGATCACCGCCCTGCTGGAGGTTTTCAAGCAGAGGCTGAGGTGCTACCCGCCCCAAATGCCTCAGAGCGACTCTGGATGGGAGCCTGGTTGGCAGGCAAAACTAAGGTCACAGGATTTTCCAGGGGGACCCAATGGGGCATAATCCTCTAAACCAATCTCTTTATGCCCATGTCAGTCATCTTGGGGATGCGGCTGGTGTTTGGTGGGTTAGACTGTGTAGTTCACTTTGGGGACATGGATGGCTTAGTACCCCTTAATCAAACCTCATGCATTCCGTGATAAAATTCCTGCCATTAGGGGCACCTGGGGGGCTCAATCGGTGAAACATCTGCCTTACGCTCAGGTCATGATCCTTCGGGCCCCATGCGGAGATCCCTGCTCAGTGGAGAGTCTGCTTCTCCCTCTCCCTCTCCCTGCCACTCCCCCTGCTTGTGTTCTCTTTCCCCCTCTCTCTGTCAAATAAATAAATTAAAATCTTCAAAAAAAAAAAAAAATTCCTGCCATTAGCACGAGCCCTAAGCGTCCTTAGTATACAGCAGTTTAGCCCAGGGATGGCACCTGGTCCCTCCTGACAGGGCTGTCGCCTCTGTCCTGACCTTGCCACTGGCATGGATTGGAGAGCCCACAGCAGTGGTACACACAGGGTCTGGTGGAGATGCTGTTGGAAGCATTGGCCCATAGTAGTTTCCTGTTACCGATGTAACAAGTCACTGCCAACAGAGTAGCTTAAGGTGACACATAGTTTCTTATGGCTTGGGATGTCAGAAATCTGCAATGAGTCTAATAGGGTCAACTCAAGCGGTCAGCAGGACTGGTGTCCTCTGGAGCATCTGTTTCTTGCCCTTTCCAGCCTGCAAAGATCACCTCCGCTCCTTGACTCCTGGCCCCTCCGTCCATCCTCAAAGCCAAGAGTATAGCAACGTCTCTCCTCTTTGACCTCCCACCTCCCTCTTATAAGGGTCTTTGTGATGAAGTGCAGGATAACCTCGCACCTGCCCCAGCCCTCGTGGCCTCCCTGCACCCACCCCGAGCCACGGGAGAGCACAGAGGCAGGGCGGGACCACGTCGGAGAGACGCAGGCATGAGCGACCCCCACGTGGTGGGAGAACCCTGCAGTCACACGGGAAATTAAACCAGACCCAGCGCCTGCCACGTGCATTCCGTAGTCCTCCACGGTATTTTCCTTCTGTTGTCAGCTCTGAAAAGTAGAAATAACAACCATGGAAACAGTAGTCACTCCGCCGCAATTCTTTCTAAAGACGTGATGGGGAGGGGTGTCTGGGTGGCTCAGTCAGTGAAGCGTTTGCCTTCCGCTCAGGTCATGATCCCCCCCGGGGTCCTGCGATCAAGCCCCCCATGGGGCTGCTTGCTCAGCATTGAGTCTGTTTCTCTCTCTCCCTCTGCCCTTCTGCCTTCTTGTGCTCTTGCTCTGTCTCTCTCTCAGATAAATAAATAAGATCTTAAAAACAATAGAAGTAAAATGAGTGATCTGACCATTAAGAAGAAGAAGAAGTGATTGATCGTCTGAGAACTGCAACTCAGCGGGCCTGCGGCGGCTGGCGGGACCCTCACGCAAAGGGAAGGTCTGTCTCTGCACAGACACAAGGACAGCATCTCTCAGTTCTGAGCAGGCCACCCAGCAGCCCTAGAGAGATCCTCTTCTGAGCCTCACCTTCCTGCCTCACTGGGGAAACCGGGTTGGTGGTGGGGCCACGCGCACTTGTCAAGTTCACTGGGATACACCAGATGTCAGGCACCAAGTCAGCAAAAATTGTCTGTGCCCAGACAACGGCTCCCTCGGGTATGGCCTCCACTCCCACTCGCGGCCGCCAAGACGACCCCATCACAAGCAGTTAGGAGGCTCGGTCCTTCCATGAAGACCCTCCACACAGGCAGAGGGTAGGGCAGGGCCCCCCATTCACCTGGAGGCTCCCCAGCAGGGCAAGGCGGGGAAACAGCACTCAGGGACTTAGTCGGCTTCTCTACCCTCGTCCCGGCCCTAGTGCCTTCTATTTCCAGCCTTGCAACGGGGCAGTGAGTCATTTATTAATTCCCCAGGAGAGTATCAACAAGAAATATCAATATGATTTGCACCATCAATAGGCTTCCTCCTCAGAGGAGTCATCAGCACACAGAGCCACCGCGGGAGACCTCTGCTGATTGATCCCTTATTGCTTTTGGAAAATGGTTACTGACGGCTGGCTCTGATGAACGTAAGCTGCTCCCTGTCTTTGGTCTTTCTCCTGCCCTTTCTAACTATGAGCACATTCTGGAAGGTTGGTAGAGACTGATCGCAGGGCCCCCCGGGGGTAGGACGCCCAGAGCAGGGAGGGCAGCTCAGTCCGGGCCTCCCCAGCTCTCTCCCAACCCTGGTCCAGGGAATTTCTTACATAACTTTCACCTGGGGAAGGAAGAACAGCTGCTAATGCTTGATCCTCGATTGTCATGGAAACACAAACCCCACATGGAGAAGAGTGGGTGCCTCTAGTGTGGAGGGACCAGCCAGTGGCCAGTGGCAGCCATGGCCGGCTCTGCGGGGATGGGGGTGGGGAGGTCAAAACTCATACTTCTGGGGGCGCCTGGGTGAGTCCCGATTTTGGCTCAGGCCATGATCTCAGGGTTGTGGGATCGAGCCCTGTGTGGGGTTGGGCACTGGGTGTGGAGTCTGCTTAGGGTTCTCACCCTCTGCCCCTCCCTCCTCTGCTCACACTCTCTCTCTTAAAAAAACAAAGCAAAACAAAAAATACAGCAAAAACCCACCTTGCACCTCCATTATATATATTCTTGTGAATGCAGCAAATATTCAATAATAAAATACTTAAAATCTCTGTTGAAAAACACCAAAATGTTTAAAATAGCGTATATAGGGATAGGGGATTGGCTAAGTGAACCATGTAACATCCATTGTGTCCAGTATCCAATATACTATTAAGTAAAAAAGGCAGGTAATAAAACAGTTTACAAAGTAAAATCACATGTTATTTAAAAAGTTTTCTCAGGGGCACCTGGGTGGCTCAGTGGGTTAAATAAAGCCTCTGCCTTCTGCTCAGGATCGAGCCCCACATCTAGCCCCTGCATTGGGCTCTCTGCTCAGCAGGGAGCCTGCTTCCTCCTCTCTCTCTGCCCGCCTCTCTGCCTACTTGGGATCCTTACCTGTCAAATAAATAAGTAAAATCTTTTTTTTAAAAAAAGTTTTCTCTCTACCTATATAATTGTGCTTATGTATATATGCATAGAAAAATTCCTGGTAAAAGACAAAATACAAACACTTTTATCTGCAAGTAGTGGAGATTACAAATTAGTTTTTTATTCTCTTTCTTTTTTTTTTTTAAGATTTTATTTATTTATTTATTTGACAGACGGAGATCACAGAGAAGCAGGCAGAGAGAGAGGAGGAAGCAGGCTCCCTGCTGAGCAGAGAGCCTGATGCGGGGCTCGATCCCAGGACCCTGGGATCATGACCTGAGCTGAAGGCAGAGGTTAAACCCACTGAGCCACCCAGGCACCCCTATTTTTTTTTATTTTCTTATTTTTGTTTATTTTTTAAGTTTTCAAAACGACCTAGGTATAACTTTTGTAATTCTTTACTTATTTTTGTTTATTTTTTTTTTTTTAAGTTTTCAAATGACCCAGGTATAACTTTTGTAATTAAAAACCACAATACCACTTTTGTGGCTAAGGCTAAGAGCTTGTCAGAGGAAGCTGGGAGGCCTACCTCCCACCCCCAGGAGATGGCCACTATCCACCATGGCTGTGTCCTTGGGGACAGCAAAACCCAGACACAGCCCAACAGCTCCTAAACACACGGCCGTGTAAGGAAGGACATATGCGGTGGCTGCCGGCCCATCCGTGCAAAGGTGCAACGTAGAACCGAGCGCATCAACCTTAGAGTGTTCGAAACAGCGCTGTGTAATGAAAGCAACAGCAGAAAGGAAGCCCTGCCATAGGACGACATGCCTGTGAGCTGGAAAACGCAGGGCAATGCTGGGTGCTCCTCGTGCGTCCATCCCCATAAGCGAGGCGTGTGGAACCATGCTGGTGGGGGGACGTCGAGGCAGGTAGCTCAGAGGCCTTCACCTGTACCTGCTACGTGGTGGGAGCTGTGGCGGCTGTTTTTCTTTCTGCATATTTGCTCTAGGTGTGAAACAGTCAACAATCTTACGTGGTCCTGGGATTTGGTTCCTGCATCTGCACTCGTCCAGGCAGGCCTGCAGGCGGTCCTTACAGTGTACTGTGATGGCCTCGGGCCGCCCCCTGCATTGGGCAAAGCCTGGCACCAGGAGCATGGCCGCTGGCTAGGTATGTAAGCTGTGGATCACGGGAAATAAAAATAGACCTGTTCCAGCCAAAGGGAAGTGGGCGGGGGGCTCTTTGCTGGGAAGCCTCCGGAAAGAGAGCAGTGTTCACGGATCTGAGACTATGGAGGGATGCTGGCCCTGAGTGCTGGGAAGGGACCCTGTTACCTACTCTGGGACCTGGAGCCCCAGCTGGGGGTGGGGGTGGGGACTCGTTATTCCTCACCCCGCCCAGCGCTGTACCCTTAGGTAAAAACCTGAAGGTTTTTTCCCCTTCATGTGCACAGGTAGAGTAAGGAAGGCATGCTTTGTACACATTTGGTGATGACTGTAAAACTAACCGAGAAAGTGACATGCTTTACAAAGTAAAACAGCAAAGTATGTTTACTTTGCTTTATGGAGTGTTGAGTCATGGTGTTCAAGGACTTTGGAAGCAATTCAACCATTGGTTTCATTTTTAACATTTGCGAATTTTAATCAAAGTAATACATGTGAACAAGGTTAAAAAAACAAATGCCAGAAAATCCAGTGATAAAGTAATCTCCCTCCTCCTGCTCCCCCGCCCCACCCAAGTTCTACCACCCCAGGCCTAACCCTTTCCTTATTATCATTTCTCTTTATAAATATCTTTTTAGTTATTCCCTCAAGCCTCAGTGAAATGCTTGTCTGTCCTCCTGTTTTGCGGTCTGTGAGCATTTGATAAAATACACGGGCTTCCTGATATGAAAGAGGATTGGTTAATTCCATCTGTCCACCCTGTGCTTACATGACGGGGAATGTTTGAGCTCCGTAGGTTCTCTCTGAAGCTTTACAAACTGCTGGTTTTCCCATGAATGCTGCCCCACCTTTGGTCCATGTCTTTAATTCCCTTTCTGGAAAGTGAGGGTCCCATGGCTCTTGCCATCCACCCCCGCCCAGGCCACCCCTCAGTCATGTACTCTTGCAAACTTTGCACAGTAAACGTGGACTCAAGTGGCACAGCAAGAAGAACCTCTATCCTCCGGGGCTGTGAGCATTTTGGTGACACACCTGTCACTCACTGCACAGCCAGGCCCTAGGCTTGGGGACATTTCCTTCTCTGTGAGCCTACAGAAAGACATTCTTAGCATCCAGGGCAAATTGGGTGAACACATTTTATTCCATCAGTAGCTTAAAATCGTATCACATTTTAGTTTGCATTATATTGGAGACGTCATTTTATTATATACATGTTTTCCTTCTGTAGCTTTTAATCCCCTTTCTTCCTTTTTGTTAGCAAACTAATGTAAGGTGCCTCCGCCACGTCTTTCTATTTCTTCGTTTTCTTTCTCACTTTGCTGCAATATATCCTCAAGTAACTGTCCAAGAAAGAATGTGTGTGAAGCATATATGCGTATTTTTGCATCTTTAAAGGTGTCATCTTTATTCTGTCTCATACTTGGAGTGATAATTTGGCTAAATATAGAACACTAGGTTCAAAATTACCTCCTGGGTGTCTTCTTTTTTGTGGGGGAGGTATATGGAAATTCCTTTTTTTCTTATTTTTTAAATTTTTTATAAACACATAATGTATTATTAGCCCCAGGGGTACAGGTCTGTGAATTGCCAAGTTTACACACTTCACAGCACTCACCATAGCACATACCCTCCCCAATGTCCATAACCCCACCACCCTCCCCCGGCAACCCTCAGTTTGTTTTGTGAGATTAAGAATCTATTATGGATTGTCTCCCTCCTGATCCCATCTTGTTTCATTTATTCTTTTCCTACCCCCAAACCCCCCACATTGCATCTCCACTTCCTCATATCGGGGGATCATATGATAGTTGTCTTTCTCCGACTGACTCTTTTCGCTAAGCATTATACCCTCTAGTTCCATCCACGCCGTCACAAATGACAAGATTTCATTTCTTTTGATGGGTGCATAGTATTCCATTGTATACATATGCCACATCTTCTTGATCCATTCACCTGTCGATGGACATCTAGGTTCTTTTCATAGTTTGGCTATTGTGGACATTGCTGCTATAAACATTCGGGTGCACGTGCCCCTTCGGATCACTACATCTATATCTTTAGGGTAAATACCCAGTAGTGCAATTGCTGGGTCGTAAGGTAGCTCTATTTTCAACTTTTTGAGGAACCTCCATGCTGTTTTCCAGAGTGGTTGCACCAGCTTGCATTCCCACCAACAGTGTAGGAGGGTTCCCCTTTCTCTGCCTCCTCACCAACATCTGTCATTTCCTGACTTGTTAATTTTAGCCATTCTGACTGGTGTGAGGTGATATCTCATTGTGGTTTTGATTTGTATTTCCCTGATGCCGAGTGATGTGGAGCACTTTTTCATGTGTCTATTGTGTCTTCTTATGTCCACTGCTACTGATGGGAAGTCTGAGCCTTTGCTCAGGTCTTTGCAGCAAACATTTTACTTTTACCATTTTTGAAGTCTCTCAAGTTTTTCTTACTCCGTGTTGTTTCGCACTTTCAAACAGGTATTTGTAAGGGCAGGTCATTTTTTCCTTCATCCTCCATCCCATGTGTCTCTCTAGAACTGAAAATATTTTCTTCGATGTTTTATTGATAATTTTCCTCCCTTCCTGGCGTCTCCTTTTTTGTTTCATATTAGTGGAAGGTAGACAGAGAGAGTCAACTTTCTGTATGTCTTATCTCTACTTTCACTTTTTCTGTCCTGGATTATACTCCTATTTACCTTCCCTCTTATCTCCCGGTCTGCTCCCTGAGCTGGAACAGAGTTCTATACTCAAATCTCATACATCCTCTAAGACAGTCCTGTCCTTTTCCAGCCTACCCTAGCATCCCTGTCCCCAGGCAGTGCCCATACCCCCCTCAGCGGGAAGCACCTTGTCCTCACCCTTACTAGGCTGTCCAAGCAGGAAAGGATGTCACAGTCTCCACTGCATGAGTCTCCTTTGCCAGGTGGAGGGTTATGGGGCGGGGGCTGTGGGGTGGGGCTGGTGTGTGCGGGCCTGTGGGGGACTCTGAGAGGTTGCAGGGTGGGGTTATAGGTGGAGCTGTGGGATACGGTGGGCTGAGCTGTGAGTGAGGCTATGGGCCAAGCTGTGGAGACTGTCGGGGGCTGTGGGTGGGACTTAGAGGTCTGTGGGCGGAGTTGTGGGTGAGGCTGCGGAGCCTGTGGGGGCTACAGGTGGAGCTTCGTGGACTGTGGGCGGAGCTGTCAGTGAAGCTGTGGGCGGGGCTCTGGGTGAGACTGTGGGATGAGGCTATGGGACACTGGAGGGTCCAGGCCTTCAGGGGCTCCTAGAAACATTCAGGGAGAGGGAATGAGAGATGGGGTGGGAAGGAGGGAGGAGAGAAGGGCCGGGCAGGGAAGCCCTCCTTGCTTCCCAGGCTCCAATAAATTCCTGAAATTCAAAAACTGCTCCGTGAGAGGGTTTTCTATAGAAGCCAGGGAGGTTCCGGATTCCTGTGTGGACCGACAGGCGTGAAACAGCACGTGTGACAGCAAGGCTAGAGTCAGGGGGCTTCTTCACGGGGGCTGCTGTGCTCCCCTCGGATCTCTCCCTCTAACCCAGCCCTGGCCGACACCACGCACCCCTCCCAAAGCTCTGTTTTCCTTCACGGCTCCACTCAGCTCCACGGGAGACGACATGCCCGTGTTCTGTCTCAGGCTCCCGCCACCCCCGTGGGTCCTCCCGCACCAGACGTTCACGCAGGCACCCATTGCCTCTACACCTACGTCTGAATCCTCTGGCTGCATCTCGTGTCCCCGGGAGTGCCCCTGTCCTCCCTCAACTATCTGCCCACTTCCAGACCAGCGCCGGGCACTGCCCTTGGCGCGGGAGGAAGCCCCCTTCGGCTTCTGTGCTCGGTTCCCACCCAAGGACGGCCCAAGGACTCCCAGATGCTGCCCTTGGCTGCTACAGTTTGTATTTCTAGCCCCCACATGTCTTTCAGCCCTCTGGTTCTGAGACTGTGTTGAAGCCACTCTGGGACACACATGCATGCACATGGGACACACACGCACGCACATCACTTACGCGATCGAAAAATGATGTCGTAGTCTCAGGGAATAATGACAATAATCATCACTTGCTTTCTTCTTTGCACTTTGTAATTTTAAGGTGCTTTTTACTCGCCATGAGCTCATCTAAGGCTGCTTCTGATCCCCAGGGAGAGGGAGGGGAGACTCCATCCTCCTTTACAGAAGGCCCACTGAGGTTCTGCAGGCCACCTTTGGGTGGTGGCCTCAGTGAGTGATGGGCTGAGCCTGGAGCCCTCTCCAGGACTTGCTGAGCTGTATCCATGAGGCCAGTGGCCCAGCCTTCTCCCCCGTTCCCCATTCCATAACCAGAATACCCTGGTTTCTGTGGTCCATAGCCACATATCCTTTGTCCTTCACTTACTGGAAAGGTCTATGGTGGTGTCCCAAGTGGCTCTGTCTCTTCTGACCCCTCATGCCTGTCCTTGGGGGCCACTGCTGCTCTGCTTCATTCCATGGGGATCCTTCCTCCATGTTCTGGAGTCATTGGGGCCATAGTGTCTGGAGGACTCCCAAGGATATCTTGGGGAGAACCTGTATAAGGACCAGAAAGCAGAATAGCTTGGGCAGTTGTCCTTCTGGAAATTCAGTGAGGAGTCTGCTCATGTTATTTAACAGTGTGGGCTCTGCACGGATCCCACACATGGGTCAGGTGGGAACTGGGCCAAGAGCCCATCTGGGGATCTACACGCATTTCCTCTATTGCCCCTCTCACAACCCTCCCCCTGCCCTCCTGAAACTTCTGGAAGGTCTCTTCGCCAGACATAGACTTAACAGACTTAACAACTCTGGAGACATGCCCAGGATCCAGTTAGACCCTGCTGCCCATGGAGATGGATAGATGCCGACTCTGTTGGCCCCATCATCAAAGTAAATACTTCTCTGAAGGCTTCGCAGCACCTCCACGGTGCTGCCCTGGGGCTCCAGATCCCATTCTGTTTTGCCTGGACTAAGACAGCAGCCACAACTGACAGGCCACATACAACTTAAAATGTCCCCTCCCAGACCCTGCAGGAGCCTTCCAAGTCTAGAGGCAGATGCATGGATAATTTTTTGATCAGAACATGAACATGACTCCCTTCCCAATCTCACGGAACCCTACCTGACTTGGCACCTGCCTCTCCCAGAACTGTGCCTCATCTTCACCTTCCTGCCAGCCCCCACCTTGCTGGAATCACAAGGGCTTCATGGCAGAGTCTGGCGTACATCAAGTGAGCCCTGCCCCGGACCTTTGGCATTTTGGACACAGATATCAAGGTCTGTGCCTCACACTGTGCGACTCTCTGTACAAACACTCCTCCCGCGAGGCGCACACCTGCCCCGTACCACTCTCGGCCCCTCCCAGAATCGCTCCAATGGCGGCATGTGCTTCCTAGGCTGTCACCACAGCCCCTTCCACGCACCCTCTGTTCATCTCTCCCAAGGCCCTCACTCACAGCCCTGTGAGTCTCCCTCCTTTCTGGTACTCCACCCCACTGTGCTCTGGAGTGAGGCTGCAGCTGCTTCTCCCCAAGACGAAAGAGGGGGCACCGTGCCAGGCGGCAGGCAGGGCTTCCCAGCCAGACATGGGTTTGCTTGGCCTTGAAGGTGAGGGTAATCATAATCAGAGTTCCCACTTAAATCATGGTCATTATGTCCCAGACACTGTTGTACGTCTTTGACCGGTACCAACTTGCCTGACTCCCACCACAGCCGGTTTACAGGTGAGAAGCCGGAGGCGGCAGGGAGCAGCACCCCAGCCTGAGGGTGAGCCCAGCAGCCCTCCCCTCCCCCTACCACCAAGTGCTCACGTGCACTTGGATCCAGGAACCTCCCCCCATGAATCACCAGGACACAGATGGAGTAACCGGCAGGCATGGGTGTTCCTGCCATTGCGTGTACACACACACACACACACACACACACACACACACACTCCACCTACTTTTGCAAAAAGAAGTCCTGTGGACATAGGTAGAGAGGTATGACAACTTTATTAAAACAGAATTTATAGATCATGCAATTCACCCATTCCATGGATACAATTCAATGGATTTTGGTATTATTTGGAAATACAGCCATCTTCCCAGTCAATTGTAGAACATTTTCACCACCTTAAAACATACCCTTGGCGCCTGGGTGGCTCAGTGGATTGGGCCGCTGCCTTCAGCTCAGGTCATGATCTCAGTGTTCTGGGATCGAGCCCCGCATCGGGCTCTCTGCTCAGCGGGGAGCCTGCTTCCCCCTCTCTCTCTGACTGCCTCTCTGCCTACTTGTGATCTCTCTCTCTGTCAAATAAATAAATAAAAAATCTTTAAAAAAAAAACAAAAAAACAAAAAAAAACATACCCTTTACTTTCACCCTGCTATTCTCCTTCATGCCCCGCCCCCAGCCCTAAGGTACCATGAATCTTCTTTCTGTGTTTACAGATTTGCCGGTTCTGAATATTTCATGCAATGAAGCTGGTACAATATATGGCCTTTTGTGTCTGGTTTCTTTCACTTAACATAATCTTTCCAAAGCTCACCCATGTTATAAGGTGTATCAGTACTTCCTTCCTTTTCATGGCTGAATAATAATCCACTCAGTAGGTAAAATGCTTTTTTTAATCCGTTCATCAGCTGATGGACATTTGGGTTCTTTCTATGTTATGACTATCATGAGTGATGTTTCTCTGAGCATTCACGTACATGTTTTTCTGTGGACAGATGTCCATTTCTTTTGGGTCTCCACCGAGGAGTAGAATTGCTGGGTCACATGGTAACTCTGTTTAACCGTTTGAGGAACTGCCAGACTGTTTGCCATCTGTACCACTTTACATTTCCAGTTACTTCACATCCTCACCCACACTTGTTCTTGTCTGTCTCTGAACACAGTGGGGTGGGGGGGTGGGGGGTGTTGTTGCGGGGAGGCTGGTTGTGGGGGATGCCCATGGCTGGGGCTTGCTCCCCCACACAGATTGGAACTCCGGGTCCATGGGGGGGAGGGACACTGCTGTCTGTGCTGCTCTATGCTGCTGGACTCCCACCTGGGGTGGGCTGCGACCACCAAACAGCACAGTCTAAGATGGTCTAGCTAGGGAAAGAAGACCAGAGCACAGAGGACAACATTACCGAGCAGCCGGATCAGTACCTGCCAACAGGGGCGCCTTGATGGCTCAGTCGGTTAAGCAAGCATCCGGCTCTTGATTTCAGCTCAGGTCTTGATCTCAGGCTTATGAGTTCAAGTCCCACGCTGGACTCTGCTCTGGGCCTGGAGCCTACTTAAAAAGTAAATAAATAGGAACACCTGGGTGGCTCAGTCGGTTAAGCCTCTGCCTTCGGCTCAGGTCATGATCCCAGGGTCCTGGGATCGAGTCCCGCATCAGGCTCCTTGCTCAGCAGGGAGCCTGCCTCCCACTCTGCCTGCTTGTGCTTTCTCTCTCTCTCTGACAAAATAAATAAACAAAGTCTTTAAAAAAAAAGTAAATGAATAAATAACTGCTAACATATAGGAAGACCTGGCAAAGAATCCAAGACTGAAGGAAGCAATACATAGACCAGTTGGATACAAGTGTGGAGACAGGAGGATGGGGAGAACCAACATCTGTGAATAGAGTCAGGAATTAGGGGACAGGTCACCCATGTCCGGGGACTTGATTGCCAAGACGGGCCCTCTGCTAGGTTGGAGAAGGGATGGGTGGAGCCACCATGTACCAAGTACAGCCTGGCAGGCAGGTGGGCACCAGGCAGGGTCTCTGCCGAGAGTAAAAGCTCTGCGGGCCAAGAACACAGCCCGACATTCCTTGGAAAGGTAACTGGTATTATTTTGGATGAAAACACTGTAGAAGTATCTATCCAAATGTCTACGAGAAGGAAACCCACAATTTTAGCGTTGTTTAAACATACGCTTTTGGTCTTTTCAGCATTTGTCCTGTTGAAGATAATCTGGTAGAGTCATAGGCCAGCTGTCTAATTAGAATTTAAAGCCATAATTGAGTAATTAATTTAGGCTTGAGATTTTTAACTAGAAATCTAAGTACTTATATAGTATTGGAATACTTAGAGAATGTGAGTCACTATATTTTCATGTATTAGATTTATAAAACAGTATTTAAATACTCGGGAAGGTTTTTTTTCATCAACACGACTAGATTACTAAAAATTGAATAAAATTAAATGTACAAATGTAGCTTAATATGTTTAAAAGAGTGTAATTAATAAAACATGTGGATGGGCCAAGCATAAATTAAAACTCTTCCTCCACAAAATGATGGTTCAATTTTGCTATTTTTTTGTGCAAAATAAGTTTAGTAGGAGAATTTAAAGGCTTAAGGAAGAACTAGGCCTTTATATCTGGGACTTTGATAAACTGAATATTAATTTAAGAAAATTTAAATACCATAAGCTCTGAGTTTTATTTACAAAATGTACCCTTTGAAGACCTAAAACAAATCTCCAGTTGCATTGGAGTGAGGAGATGAGCTCTGGGGTTTTAGAGAATTCCTTTCACTCCTTTGACACGGGAGCCCAGGAGGGTCCCCAGGGTGAGCAGGGCTGCCCTGTCACAGCCTTGGCCCCAAGTGGTCTTGTCTATTGTGGTCGGTCCTAAAGCTATCTCCATCGCTGCCCGAGAGACCATTTAAAAGTGTGACCCCTGCTTAACCCCGTGGATGTGTTCCCATCACCCTCAGAATGAGCCCCTAGCTCTGCACACGGGTCTGGCTGCCCTCTCCGGCCATCTGTCCCCGGCTTCCCCTCCCCCACCATCTAGGCTCTCGGGCCTCCCATCTGTCCCTGGAATCACGGATGGGCTGCCGTCTAGAGACTGCCAGCTGCTCTGTGCTGCTGGACGCTTCCTTCTCCTATGCCCGCCAACTCCTTTGCCTCTTTTCTCTCCTGGGCAGGTGCCCCTGACCACCTGGTCCAAGCAAGTCCCCTGTCCTGGTAGTCACTGTATCTTCTCTTCCTTTTCCCACTATCTGGCCGTTCTTGACTCTTTTCTCTGATGTTCATTGTGTCCTCGATCAGAATGACACCCTAGATACCTCCTGGGTGTCCGAGGCAGTGTTTCATACATTACCAGGTGCAAAGTACGTATTTGCTGAGTGCCCAAATGAATAAGGAAGGTGTTGGGAAGAACCATTTTACAGGTGAGAAAACTGGGACTCACAGACTCACTTGGCCGGTGTCACTCAGATTATAAGGAGCAGGACTGGGGTTGGAACAGGACTCATGACTCTCTGACTCATGAACCCCCCATGTGCCTGGAACGAAGGCAGGAACTAGGAGGGTGGGCAGATAGAGTACAAATTCAAGGGAGAAACCGATCTGCCCTTCAGGGGCAGCATGGGGTGCTACTCCAAAGAGCAAGACAAGGAGATGTGTGAACTTGACCCTGGAGGAGAGGAAGGACCCTGGTCTGTGGGTTGGAGGGGCGGAGGGCTTGGCTGATGTGGGGGGATGGCAGGGCCATTCCAGTGGCTGGTTTGGCCCAATACAGAGACGCAGAGAGGATGGGGGAGGTGGTGGGCCAAGGAAATGAGGTGCAGAGTCCCAGCCCTGAGATTTGGTGGGTGGGCTGAGGCAGCCCCTGGGGGGGGGGGTCCTACACCCTGTGTAACTCAGCTCACACTTGCAACCTGGGGCGGTAAGCACACCTTGTTCCATTGGGCAGGGTCAGGATAGGGCCATGAAAGGGCATCCCATCAGCACAGATCCTGGGAACTGGGACAGTAGAGGGACAGGGTGCCCTGGCAGGCTCTGGGGGCTTCTTGGGGTACAGGTCTAGGCACCTTTCTGTGAAAGCCATCCCCATCTCTGGACTTCCTTTCTGCTTTTTCTCTCAGGCAGGCTGGGCTTGCACCATGTCCCATGCTTCCCTTGCTCAGATGCTGGGGACCACGTTTGGAGGAAGGAGCAGACACTGAGGCAGATATGTAAGCCCTGGCCTCATTGGAAGGTGACATCCATGCGACAGGCGCTTCCAGCCTCTGGGCTGAGGAGGGGGTCCAACCCCCAAGCCTCCCTCATGCCCCTGTCCCGCCACTAGTGAGAGGGACATTCAGACGGATGAGGAGTCCCGGGCATTAGGCAGGGTGTGGTTTTCAGACAAGAAGACCCGGGAGGAGCCCTATGGAGGTATTTCTCTAGAGAAACATTTTGGGGTTCAGGAGGAAAAAATGGAGGGAATCCACGGGGACGGTCATATCTCAGAATGGAAGAGGGAGGCTGTGAGCCAGGAGGGCTCACCCTGGAGCTGCCCCATACCCCTCTGGGGGGCGTGTTACAAACCCAGTGGCTGGCCTCACCCCCGGAGTTTCTGATGCCGGAAGTCTGGGGAGCGCTGGGCTTCTTCCCCAGCGTGCTGCTGCTGTAGGTCCTGACTGTACTCTGAGGACCCTCCCTACGGAGCAAGCCTGTGCTCCTTTGCTCTTTTCGCTGAACGAAAGAGAAGGAATGAGAGGAGATAGGTAAGGCCCAGTGGGCCCCTTCGGTCCAATTTAGAACTTGATGTTTTCATATAAGACTCCAGGCCTGTGGGGATCAGGGTTGCAGGAGATTCAGGAACCTCGGGGAAGCACTTGGAGTTTCTGGGTGACTCCTGGTGACCCCAAGGGAGGGGCCCTGTGTCCTGGGTGTTTGGCTCTGTCTCAGCCTGCCTGGGCCCTGCTGGGTGTATGAATGAGACCCTGTCCCTATCCTCCAAGCTTTGAAGGCCTCGACGGGTAGGTTGGGCCCTGGAGGTTCTCAGCCCGCCGAGGCTTTGTGAGTGTGGCACCGTGCACTGGGAAGGGAGGTGGGCCAGGGGACTGGATGTGACAAGCCTCGTGCGCAGAGCGACAGGCAGAATCTTGGCTGTGGAAGGCTTGGGGGTGAAGGTGGTGCAGGGGCCCTTCCTGGTGCCCATGGGCTCAGTGGGCACTCTCTTTCTTCATGTCCTTACTTTTCCTTTGACTCTGCTGCAGGGGACAGCCCCCAGGGATCATTTCCCCAGCAGCTTAAATTTGGCAGATCGGTGGGGGTGGAAGAGGGTGTTGAGGGAGATCGGGGCTGGTGCATTCAGGTTGTCAGTGGTGCGCTGGGTGCTGAGTGATTCCCTGACCTGGAGCCCCTTGCAGCCGGCCCACCCACAGCCCGATCAGCATTCTGACACCCTGGGGCCTGGGCCTGGCCTCCTCCCTCCCAGTGACTTGCTCTGCTGGCTAGGAGCCTGCAGGGGCCTGGCCCTCAGGGAAGGGTGCTGGTCTCCCCAGCATGCCACATCTTCCAGGATTGTCTGTTCTGGGAAGTTTCTGGGCTTGCTTGCCTTTTTGGGTTGGGGTTGCTTCTTGGTTTCCAGCTCTGAAAGTTGTTAGCAAGCCCCTTAACATCTCTGGGCCTCAGTTTCCCCACCTTTGAAAACAGGATCCTTTTGCTCAGAGGATTAAATGAGCTAATCTGTGTACAGCACAAAGCCAATTTTATCAGTAACATTACCATTATCAACCAAACCCCGTGGCCAGGAATTCCCGCCACTTATGCGTGGAGGGTTGAGCTTACAGATAAGGGAGTTGCTGGGGGGTGGGTGTTGGGCGGGGCTGTGCAGAGTTTGTAGGTTGGTATGGGGTCTACAGATCCCTCAATTCTTTTGTGGGGTCCTCCAGCCCATCATTTCTGCCATCTTTTCCTCCTGGGCCTCAACCAGAGGACCTTTGGCAAGCGTTCCTCCCAAGGAAAACACCACCTTGGCTTTTCAGGCCAACCCTGAGTTTATTTCACATTTTCCACAGTATCGGCGGGCCAAGGAGTCAGCCCATAATTAGTCTAATAAGGTGCCTGCTACATGCACTTCTGTGCTTAGGCTTCATTCAGATGGCTACCCAGTAATTTGCCAGATATCTCGGATAAGGCCTTTGTCTGGACAGGTTCCCATCACAAAACACACCGTGCTCAGGGTGGGGCCTAATTGTGGTGTTTTCCATGCTTCCTCCTTCCCCCAGACGCGGTGGGAGCCTGGGCCTCACACGCAAGCCGGTCTCCCCAGTGACCAAGCATCAGGGGACAGGGCTGGAGGGGACAGAGTAGACCAAACTTGAGCTTTACTGACAGATGTCCCAAGAGGAAGAGAGTCACCTCCCAAGCAAAGCCAGTGCTCGGCATTTGTGTGCAGAGTGATCTCTGGGAGTCATGACAGCGGGCCAGCTCTGTGGAGGGTCCGACCCCACAGCACGCTCCCAGGCTCGAGGTCAGCGCTCATTCCAGAGACGTGCTGGGCGCTGTTGTCCCCCTCCCCAGAGAGGTGCCTGCCAGCCATCCAGGAATGCCCTGGAGCCAGGTCTTCCTGCCGCCCCCACCTCAGCTCCTGGGTCCTGTCCAGAAAGGAACCTCCCCCGCTTCCCCAGAGTTCAGTACCAGGTCCCTTGGGCCCCCTTCTCCTCCCGGCTGCCGTGTGACATCAGGGGCCGCTGTCACTGGAGGACTGACTTTGGAGCAGGACCCTAGGCCCTGGAGGGACCAGGCAGGACGCCAAGGCCCCGGAGCTGCAGAGCAGGAGGGCGGACCTCACCACAGGACCCCTTTCCCCTCCTGCCTGGGCAGCTGCAGGCACCCAGTGGGCGGCCAAGGGGCACCCAGGCCCGGAAGCGCTGGGCCGGTCCTGCCTCGGACTGAACTCACCCACACAGCTCGCTTTGATCCGCCCACTGGGTGGGGCTGTGTTCTCAGTGAGGTTGTCCCTGGAGCTGGTGCCTGGGGAGGCCTGGCCTCCTCTTGGCCCGGGCACCCCTGTGTCCCTGGCAGAATCCAAGATCCTCCTCACTGCCTTTCTGAGAGGACGAGGATACAGGCTACCCTGGAGGAGGTCAGCGCTGGTCGGAGGGGAAGCCAAGACCCCCTCAGCCATGCTTTTCCAGTCCCCCTCCAAGGGGAATTGGGACCCCTCTGGAAATGGAGAGGGCCTCTCCAGCCCAGCAGCTTCGGGGATCCAAGGGTTGGGATCTCCTGGCAGGGTATCTGCATCCCCACAGTTTCGGGGGTCAACTGTGCCAAACCACCAGGTAATCCCCTTGGCTTCCTGGAGCCATCAGGCCCACGCAGGTGCGAGGCTAGCCTCTGGGGGTTCCTTGACACCCACTGCTCTAGGTCCAGGCCCAGGCCTGCCCCATCTGTTGCCAGATGGGTCCAAAAGCCCTGAGAACCGCCTAGTTGCCGTCCACGGGCTGGGTGCAGGACGCTGGGTGCAGCGTGAGTGAGATCCGACTCGTCCGGAAGGCATGTGAGCCTGGGGTTGCTGCAGGGCACCGGGGCACCTGCCATTGTGAGGCAGGGTCCTGTAGCCGGGAGCTCTTGGTGCAAATGTGGGCCTCAGGCCAGTTCTGTCTCATCCATGTGTGGCCCAGGTCTGCCAGGGAGGAAATGAGAGCCTGGCTCTGGGTTCCAGGACTCCAGCCGCACTGGGTCCCCCACCTCAGTGCCTCGTCGGCTCCAAGGTGTTTTGCTGGATGACCCTTCACAGCTTCAGTGAACTCAGCTCTGACCCTCAACCAGGGGCTTTCCACTGCCTTGCCCATGGGGACGGTGCCTCAGACCCTCAGGCTTCCATCAGCGCCTCTCGAACCCACAGGAGCCACAGCAAGTGGCTCTCAACGCCTTGTCAGGTGCTGGGTCCTACTCTTCTGTGCCATCGTCACCCTCCTGTCCCTCTGCCTGGCATCGGTCGATGGGAAAGGGGCATTCTCCCATGAATTTGCCCCCAGGAGTTGCTGCAGAGAGGGCGGTGGAAAAGATGAAAATGAAGTCCTGCCTTCATTCACGTGCTTGTATTTTAATTGGGTGAGGGGCTGTGGACCCCCAAGCACGTGTGTCTGCTGGCTACAGGGAAAAAGAGATAACACTGATGAAAGGAAGGGGACCCCAAAGTGGAGGGGTTGGTTTGCAGTTTTCAATGCGTTGGCCAGGAAGGCCTTCTTGAACAGGTGACATTTAAATCTACATCTGGAAAAGGTGAGTTAATAGGACTTAGCAGATATGTGGGGGAAGAATTTCCAGGCCGAGGGAAGGGCAAACCCAAGGTCTTGAGATGGAAGGGTGGGCGGGACAGCCTGTAGGCCAAGGGGTGGAGGAGAGCGGAGTGGGGACACACATGTGACCACATTGTGAAAGGACCAGTGGCTGGATTCGGTGGCTTTGACCGTGAAAGGAAGAAGGAGCATATGCTGGCTCTAAGATTTCCAAGCCTGAGCACCTGGCAGCATAGAAATGCTATGGTCCTCCTGACACCTCCAGGCAACACTTTATTTATAAATAAGCTTTGCGTAAGATGATTTTGCTCCCTGTAGGCTAACGTGAGTGTACAGAGCACATTTAAGGTAGACTGAGCTATAACGTTCAGTAGATTAAATGTCTTTTTTTTTTAAGATTTTATTTGTTTATTTGACAGAGATCACAAGTAGGCAGAGAGGCAGGCAGAGAGGAGGAAGCAGGCCCCCTGCTGAGCAGAGAGCCCGATGTGGGGCTCGATCCCCATGACCTGAGCCGAAGGCAGAGGCTTTAACCCACTGAGCCACCCAGCCGCCCCCAGTAGATTAAATGTCTTAAATGCGTCTTCGACGTACGGTCTTTTCCACTTATGATGGATATAGTGGGATGGAATCTCATCGTGAGGGAAGGAAGGTCTGTGTTCCTCGTTGTAAGTCACCAGTCGACGGTTATTCTCTCCCGCCAGCCTGAGCAGATGCAGATGCTGATGTCATCATGCCCATTTTACAAATGAGAGAGCCGAAGCTCAAGGCGGAGGACTTGGCCAAGGCCACACCCCTGGGAGGTCATGGAGGGACCTGAACCTTGCTCTCTAGCTTCCAGGTCCCTATCTTTCCTCCCAGACGGCCAGCCCTGTCTGCTCCTCTGAACCCAGAGAGCCTCATTGTTTGAGGTCACAGCCTCCAGGGGCTGGCCCAGAACTGGGGCGAGCCCAGCTTGTCCTGGGTCTGGTCAGCAGCACATTCTGCTGGTACTAAAGAGCAGGGAAAGTGGAAAAAGGGTAAGCCCTGAGTTGAGAGCAGCTTCCCTAAGTTGGATGGGAAAGCCATGAGCTAGGATGAGTCCCCCGTCTTGAGGATCCTAGAGGCTACAGGGCTCAGTCCAGAAGCAGCAGTCTCCTCCGGGCCAGGTACTGCATCCGGAACAGTGTGTGTAGCGGTCAGGACACAACAGGCTGGCATGACAAACAACCCCCAAATCTCACTGGTTGAAAACAAAGGCTTGTTTTTGGCTCCTGCCATATGTCCAATGGGACCAGCAGAGGCGGCGTTTCCATGTCTTCCAGAAGAACAGGTAAGGAACGGAGCCCAGCAATGAGACCTGTCCCACGTGCTTTGCTCTCTGATTGCCTGGCCCACAGCAAGCCACATGGCCACGTGTCATTCCGAAGGGGCAGGAGGGGTGATGTTTCTGTCAGACAAAGGATGCAGTGCCGGTCACGCGTTGATCATTCTGTTCTGTTCCCGAGCGTCAGGATTCGGGCAAGAACGCAGCAAGTAGAGCTGAAATCTGTTCGTGGCATCTGGGACCTCACTGGGAGGACTCCAAGGCTGTGGGGACCACCAGGCTTGGGGCTGAAGGTGACCACATATCGCCTGGTCACATGCTGGCTTAGACTATTATGAGAAACCTCCACGTGTCCTCTCAGCAGCTTTGGCCTTCCTTAGGCACGGTGGCTGCATTTCCAAGGGCAGAGTCCCAAGATGGCCAGGCAGAAACTGTCTCAACATTTGTGACCTGGCTTCAGAAGTCAAAGTGTGTCACTTACCCCAGAGTGGCACCCTCCCTGGATTTCGGAGGAGGGAGTGTAGCCTCTGCCTCTCTGCGGGAGGAAGGTCAGAGCTGGTGGTACAAAGATCTGAAGTTGGGTCAGAGGGAGATCCCATTTATTGCTAACTTTGGAAAATGCGGTTCTCCCCAGAGGAGAGAGAGAAGACAGGTGAGCAGCTCTGTGTCTCCTTGGGTGGGGAATATACTATATGTCCACACAGCGTCTCTGACCTCTCAGCATGGGACAGCTTCTTTCTTCAAGATTATGCTTGAGAAGAGGAGGCCAAAGTGAGAAGAGAAGGAGAGATTGCTGGGACCCCTCCCCCACAGGCACTGCTTAAAGGGGGATGGTGGAGGGAAACTCGGGCCTGGGGACACTTCATTTGCCATAGAGATGAGTCTGGACCAAGACTTCCAGCCCAGGTCCCCCAGACAGCGCCAGATGATAAAGGTCCCAGAAAGGCAGCATAGTCACGGGGTGAGTGAAGGGGATGATGTGGGAGAAAAAGGGACCGAGGCTGAACGTCCCCATCTGGAAAAGGACCCAGCGATCGCCTCTCGCCTGAGTGTTAGCAGGCACCAGACCCAGGGCTGTCATGTTTTCCTGACTGCCAGCGAGGATAAGGAGCTCTTTCCCCAGCAGCAGTGGCCACAGGAAGCCCAGGGTGGAGCTTGGGAAGGCAGGCTCAGTGTCCTCTGCACGCACGTCACCAAACACTTATTTCTTCAGCTCGTTAGTCTGGAACTCTTTCAACTGGGGCAGACCCTCCCCTGGGATGCAGAGACTGTTCTGGCTCAGCCAACAGCAGTAAATGGGGCCTTATCCAAACAAGAGATGCGAAAATGTGGAAAAAATACTTTGGAAAATGTTTGCATTGGAAGGACGGGCGAGGGCACTCACGAATTGTTTTCTTCTTTCCAAGCAGCCCCCACCGTAACTGGTTCCAGACGAGCTGATGCGCAGGGCGCAGGACCCTGGGGACGCAGCAGGAAAAGCCTAACAGAGGAAGGGCGGGCTCCTCGAAGGCTTGGGGAAACAAGTTGTTTGTTGGCTTTCCCTTGGAAGCTCTGTTGCCAATTCAAATCAGCAGTCTCCCTCGACCCCTGGAATGTTCGAGGACACAGATATGTCCCTGATTCTCTTAGTGTCTTTGTGACTCTGAACTGGTATGGGGCAAGAGCTTTCCCTCTGGGCTGGATAATGCTGGGTGATGTATTTGAAATCAAGGTCCACAGTGAAACTGGGTGTCTAGCGAATAATAAAGCATTAACTCTGGCCCCAGAATTCTTGTCTCCAGACAGAGAACATGTTGCACAGGTCTTAAAGGCCCAGCAAGGGTGTCTTAGCATGTTCCAGCTGCTATAACAAATTAGCACAGAGACTTTGTTCTCACACTTCTGGAGACCAGAAGTCTGAGATGAGGAAGTCAGCATGGTTGGGTGAGGATCATCTGAGTTGCAGACTTCTCATCGTAGGTGGGACCTCTTGCATAAAGAGTGCAAGTGCCATTCATGAGGGCTCCCCGCCTTCACGACCAAATCCCCTTCCAAAGGCTCTACCTCCTAACACCATCCCAATGGGTGTCTGGATTCCAACATGTGAATTCTGGGTGGGCACAAACGTTCGGGCCACGGCAAAGAGGGTGAGGCCTGAGCAGACCATTCTGAGCCACGGACAGTCAGCTTGCTATCTTCCCAAGTGCCCATCCATGATGTGCAGTCCCATGAGGAGGATAAAATCATGGAAGGGACATGGCGCCCACCCCCAATAGGCCCCACCATATATGCCCCTTCCTTAATAATGGAACCCTCTGGTTTGAGCTTGGCACAAAGCTATCTGGACCAATTCTGGCCCATGGGATGTGAGTGGCAGCATCACGAATGACTTCCATTCTGGGAAATAGCATTAAAAGGAGCAGAGGAGCCTTTCCTCCCGCTCTCTTCTTCTGGAGTGCAGACTTCTGGCTGGAATGTAGACTTGATGACTGGAGCTGGCACCGTCCTCTTAGACCATGCGGCGATCTAGGGAGTAAAGCCACACACAGCCAGGCAGGGGAAAGAGAGAGCCTAAACCTTGACATGCAGCAGCCTCCCTAGCAGACTCTCCTACCTCCCACATTGAGGAAACTCTTGTCTTTTTAAAGTCACTACTGTTTTTAGAGTATCTTTCCCCCACAGCCAAAGGTAATCCTCACCCACCTAATCCTCACCCACCACTCCCAGGGTGTGTATAGTCAATTCTGTTTCTCACGCCAAAAGTTAGCCAGTGGTTCTATGTAGTTTCGTTACATTAGAACACCGTAGCTAAACGAAGGTGATTCAGTGGTGGGATGGCTCTGGTCTTGTAGGCAAGAGGCTTCCTACACATAGACACATGACCACGAGTATGGTGACGACTGCATGAGTCTAGTCCTTAGGGACCTACAGAAAAGCTGTGCTAGCTTAGCTGTCCAGAGAGTCGTCTGTGCATCTTTTCACTTCCTGCCCTTCTCCAAACCCCACGGAAATGGCCACATAACGTAACCCCAAGCAGATTCAAGAAGAAGATGGGTGCATAGGAGAGAATCCGTGAACTGGTGACTTACATAGATTTCTAGAATGTAGAAATCAGGTATGGTCATATTGATTAAAAACCATGGCTGAGGAGACCGCATCCCACTAGGTATGAAAGAGGCAGTCTGGGTAGAGGTGTTAGCCTCCCTGAGTACCTGGGAAAGCTGTGAGCTCAGAATCTGAAGTTTGAGAACGGAAGTCAGACAAGGGTTGTACTGCCACGGTGAGGAGAACTGAGGCAGAGAGAGAGAACTATTGCAGAGAGAGAGCACTCTGCGGGCCTCCACCCCCAGACTCCACCCTGAGGCCAACAGTGCTACGTTTGCACTTGGAAATGACCTTGGGAGGAGGCTTAGTACCCACCTGCGTAAAGCCCTCATTAGTTGGGTCTTTTTGTGGGGTAAGGAGCTCCGGCACCCTCTAATGAAGGCTGTCCGTTACTATGAGTCACCCTGTATGCAGAACTCAAGCCAGCCTTCTCGGGAAGGGGCGAGGCCTGCTGAGTAAACAGACCCGGGAGCCACAGACGGAAGCCTTGCCAGCTGTCTATATGCACCAGTGTTGTCTTTCATTTGTACATGTAAACAGGCAACCAAGGAAAACAGTCACCACAAGAGAGAAGGACCCCCTATGAACAAAAGTAACAGCTGTTCCGGGAAGATATAGATAACAAAGGCAATGAGTAAGTCCAAAAATCATGATTAACACCTCGGAGACATGTGTGGAGGTATTACGTTCCCAAAACAGGAACAGGAAGCTAAAGAGAGGAAAAATCAGGGAACAAGAAAAAGTTCATAGACATTAAAAATATGACTACAAAACAAAACAAAACACCAAACACTCAGGCGAGGGATTGGAAAATGTAGTCAAAGAAACTTCCGAGACCATAGGGCAAAAAGACAAAGAACATTCAAGGAAAGTTAAGAGATGTGCAGCATCAGTCCAAGGAGTCCAGAATGTGTCGACAGGAGTTCAGAAACAAGGAAGGGGACAAAATGTGGAACGTAAGTGTGCTGGTTGCTGTTGCTGCTGTGACAAATTTAGCGGCTTAAAACAACACAAATATATTACTTTATGGTAGGCCAGAAGTCCTAAAATCAAAGTGTCAGTAGGGCTGTCTTCCTTCTGGAAGCTCTAGGAGTGAATTCATTTCCCTGACTTTTCCAGCTTCTGGAAATTGCCTGCATTCATTGGCTCATGGCCCCTTCCTCCGTCTTCAAAACCAGCTAGGTAGCATCTTCAAGACTCTCTGATGGCGACCCCTGTTCCCTTTATTGCATTGTGTTCTCTCCTTCTTCTGCTGCTATCATAGTGCCTTCTCTGACTCTGATCCTGTGGCCAGCCTCTTATGAGAACCCTTGTGATGACATTGGGCTTATCCAGCCAATCCTAGAAAATCCCCCTGTCTCAACTTCCTTAACTTCATCACATCTGTAAAAGTCTCTTTTCCATGTAAGATAACACATTCACAGGCTCCAGGGATTAGGATATGGACATCTTTGGTGATGCCATTACTCTGTGGACCACAGCGGGAAATAAAGAAATGATGGGAGAAGCCTTCCCAGAGCTAAAAAAAGGAGGAAAAGTTTCAAAATTAAAACAAGTGATCGGGAAGGAGACAAACCATAAGAGACTCTTAATCTCACAAAAACTCTTCTGAGTTACTTAATGGAATGATTAAGAAAAGATCAATACCTGGGAACTCTATCATGCATATTTAGAAAGAAAAAAGAAAATCCTAAAGGCTGCCTTGGAGAGGGATGGGGTACATGTCACGGGCAGAGGAAGATCAGCGGTGTGGTGCGCTAACGAGAAAAAGAAGATGTCCTTCAAGGCTTAAGGGGAAATTATCTTAATGCTACAATGAAAATATATGTATATATATTTTATACAAGAAAATACTCTGAAAGGTGACCTCCCATGGACTTATTCTGAGACAGTACACCTTGAGTTGTACTCTGGCCACAAGAAAATGAAATCAAGAAAAAGAAAAATTAGAACTTCCCCAAATGGTAGAGCTAAATCAGTACCACAGTGAGAAGAAATTCTATACCAGGTATCCGAAGATGACTCAGTAGTAGGAAATTTACTATTAAAATTGATCACATTAATAAACTGAAGGAGAAAAATAATTATGTGCTTATCTCCACAGATGCCAAGAAAGCCTTTGAAAAAAATCAGCACATATTTGTACTTGCAGTTTTGAAAAAAATGAATGGGTTCTTCTTTACCAGGATGAAATACAGTCCTAAAGCTGGTGAATTAGTTAATGGGAAAACACTAGAAGCATTCCTATTAAAGTCAGGAACGAGGCAAGAATACTTTCATTATTATTTAACGTAATTGCTGATGCAATCAGATAAAACAATTGGGAAGGAGACATTCCTATTAAAGTCAGGGGTACAAATTCAAAAAGGAGTAGAACTATCTCTATTTGCAGATGACAAGACAGTGTACCTAGAGAGAAAATCCTGGAGAACTGTTGGTAAAACCACTTCAAAGAATAAAAGAATTCTGTAAGATCGCAGGTTGTAAAATTAACACATGTAAACGAGTAGACTCCTCCGCTACAAATAACATATCATTCGTACAAATAAAGTTGAAAGTTGAAATGAAGCCTATCAGATACTCACAAAGAAGACTGGGGAGACCCTGAGAAGCCTTCCTAGTGACGCATACCACTTCTCCCCTATGTTTCTCACCCTCCTTCTCCCTGCAACTCCTCTCCAATGGGAAGAAGCCTTAAACTACAAGAATGGAGAAGGGCAACAGACAGTGTCACCCTTGTGGTACTGAAGAAAACTGATTACAGCTGGGGAAGGGAATAGAAACAAACCTTCTGCCCCTTGGGAAAGGGCAGGAAACATGTAGGCCCAGAACTATAGCTAGAGAAGACACATCCCCAAGACTCTGGGACACAGTGCCTGCCTAGGACTGGGGCTTAAAATGAATGTTGGAGAATGTCCCGATGAGAATGTCCCCCTTCCAGCTAAGGATACCAAGTGACTGTTGGGGAAGCTGCCCCAAGAGGCCGAGGTCTCTGTAGTGCAGTACTAAAAACCCAGTGCTAAGGGTAGAGCGCACGATGAAGTTAAACCTCATCAAAAGAGCCCCCACCCCAAACACCCTAAACTTCTATCACTGGAAGAACTTAAACCCTGTTATGCCGTGAGGGCAACAATGGCGACAGGAAAGCCCAAACCCGGCCTGGCTCCTGATTACATTCATAGACCCCCTAGTAGAAGGACCTAACGGAAGGGAAGATGTATGTACGCATTCCCAAGCATAAAATGTATTTACTCAGCCTCTACTGTCTAATGTCTGTGTTTTAACAAAAAAAGAATTATGAACTATATGATAAAGCAAGAAAAAAAATACAACCCCAAGAGACAAAGCAATCAACAGATCAAACAGATATGGTGCAGATGTTTGAACTATGTCATAGGGAATATAAAATAACAATGACTAACATGTTAAAGGCTCTTTTTAAAAAAGATTTTATTTATTTATTTGATAGAGACAGAGAGATCATAAGTAGGTAGAGAGGCAGGCAGAGAGAGAGAGGGAAGCAGGCTCCCTGCTGAGAAGAGAGCTCGATGCGGGGCTCGATCCCAGGACCCTGAGATTATGACCTGAGCTGAAGGCAGAGGCTTAACCCACTGAGCCACCCAGGCACCCTGTTAAAGGCTCTTAAGGAAAAATAAGCTATACTGAGGATCAGATGGATAATTTTAGCAGAGGAATGAAAACTATATGAAAGAATTGATGGAAATACTAGAAGTGAAAAGCAGAGTTACAAAGACAAAGAATGTCTTCAACTGGCTCATCAGTAGAGAAGCTACAGAGAAGGTAAGAATCAAGGTTAAGTTGAAAGTAAGACAATGAAAACATAAAGAGAAAACAAGAGGAACAAAACCAAACCAAAGAGTGCATCAAGAGCTGTGGGAAGGGGCGTCTGGGTGGCTCAGTGGGTTAAGCCTCTGCCTTTGGTTCTGGTCATGATCTCAGGGTCCTGGGATTGAGCCCCGCATCGGGCTCTCTGATCAGCAGGGAGCCTGCTTCCTCCTCTCTCTCTGCCTGCCTCTCTGCCTACTTGTGATCTCTCTCTCTGTCAAATAAATAAATTAAAAAAAAAAAAGCTGTGGGAAAACACCAAATAGAATCCTAAAAGAAGGAAAACAGAATAGGAGAGAAGAAATATTTGAAACATATTGGCTGATATTTTTCCAAAGTTAATAACAGACACTAAGCCATAGATCTGAGATGCTTAGAGAATGCCAAATAGGATAAATGAAAGAAAGAAAGGAAAAAGGCAAGGTGGAAAAGAGAGGGAAGGAGGGAGGGAAGAATGAAAAGAAGAATGGGAGTGAAGAAAAGAAAAAAAAAGAAGAGAAGGGAAAAGAAAAGCCACTCTTATGCATAGCATATTCAAATTGCTGAAAACAAATAAAAAGAAAGAAAAAAACCCCTCCCAATAAAGAAAACTTCATGCTCAGATATGCTTGCTGATGAATTCCACTAAATATTTAAGGAAGAAATAATAATACCAATTCTACACAATCTCTTCCAAAAAAGCAGAAGAGGAGGCAACATTTTCCAACTCACTTTTTTTTATAACTTTTTTTTTTAAGATTTTATTTATTTATTTGAGAGAGAGACAGTGAGAGAGAACATGAGCGAGGAGAAGGTCAGAGAGAGAAGCAGACTCCTCATGGAGCTGGGAGCCCGATGCGGGACTCGATCCCAGGACTCCAGGATCATGACCTGAGCCGAAGGCAGTCGTCCAACCAACTGAGCCACCCAGGCGTCCCCCAACTCACTTTTTGAGCCCAGTATTACACTAGTACCACACTGAGACAGGCTGTACAAGGAGTGGAAACTATAGGTTGATATCCCTTATGATTATAGAGACAACAATCATCAATAAAGCATAAATAAATTGAACCTAGCAAGATATAAAGATAAAACATCACAACCAAGAGAAGTTTATCCCCAGAATGCAGAGTTAGATCAACATTTGAGGTTTGGTCAATATAGTTCACCTTATTGGGGCACCTGGGTGGCTCAGTTGGTTGAGCATCTGCCTTTGCCTTTGGTCATGATCTCAGGGTCCTGGGATCGAGTCCCATGTCAGGCTCTCTGCTCAGCAGGCCATCTGCTTCTCCCTCTGCCTCTGCCCCTCCACACTGTTCATGGTCTCTCTATCTCAAATAAATAAACAAAATCTTTAAAAAAAATGTAATTCACCTTATTAAGAAAGTTTTTAAAAAAAGAAAACTAAAATAAATTTTAAAAACTAAAAAAGAAAAATAAATAAAAAAGAAAACCATATGATCCACTCAATGGAAGTACTAGAAACATTTCCAGTATTCAGCATCTGTTAATGAAGAAAAAACAAATTGTCAGTAAACAAGAAATAAGTGGGAACCTTCCTAACATGAAAGGGGCATGTACAAAAACAGACCAAACCACAGAGAGCTAGCAAATACTTAATTATGAAAAACTGAATACATGTACCCTAGCATTAAAAACAAAGCAATGATGTGTTCCCTTTCTACTCCTATTCGACATTGCACTGGAGATCCCAGCCATTGTAATATGACAACAACAACAACAATAAGAAGGAAAGAAAAGAAAAGAATGAAAAGACATATAGGTTGAAAAGGAAGAATTTGCCTTTATTTGCAGATGACACCACTGAATATGTAGAAAAATCCAAAGACTCTACCAAAACAAACAAACAAACAAACAAACCCTAAAAAACAGGAAAAAAACAAAACCAAAAACCTTCTAGAATTAATACAGGAGTTTAGCTAGGGTATAAGATACAAATTCAATATACAAAAATCAATTGTATCTCTGTATTGTACTCAATTATATTTTGATTGTAGTGTATACTAGCACTGTACAATTGGAACTACATTTTTTTTCAGGTTAGCGTTTCAAAAAGCACACACACAAAAATGAGTGTGCCTATATACATACAGGATTCGAATACTGAAACTACAGAATATTGATGAAATAAATCAATGAAGACCTAAGTGGACAATTACATCATGTTTATGGATTAGAAGATGCAATAATGTTAAGCTTGCAATTCTCAGCAAATTTATTTATATGTTTTGTGAGATCCCAATGAAATTCTCAACAGGCTTTATTACTGATATTGGGAAACGGATTCTAAAACTCAATGTAAAGGAGCAAGATTAGGCAACACGCTTTGTAAAATAAGAGCAGGACTGAAGAAATTATATGATGTGACTCAAAGACTTTTTGACTTTTGACTTTTTTGACTCCAAGACTCAAGAATTTCATGACATAGTAATTAAAACCGTATGGAACTGGAATAAAGATTTTTAAAAAGTATAGATCATTGTAATAGAATGGAGAGTCCAAAAATAAACCCATGTATATTGGGCTCAAATTTAGTAATAGACAAAAAGAACTATATACCAAGACCAACTGAGATTTATCTTAAGTATGCAAGGTTGGTTTAATGTCTGAAAGTTAATGAATATAACGCATCAATTAATTGACTAAAAAACAAAAGTCACATGAACATTGCAAATATCGTTTGGCAAAATTCTACACCTTTTAAGAAAAAAACACTCATTAAACAAGGAACAGAAAGGAACTTCCTCAATCTGATAAAAGCATCTATGACACACCCACAGCTACCATCGTACTTAATAATAAAAGACTAGATGCTTTTCCCCTATGATCAGGAACAAAACAAGGAAATCTGCTCTAGGCACTTCTATTCAATATTGTACTGGAGGTTCTAGCCAGGGAAATTGGGTAAGGAAAAGAAATAAAGGGCATCTAATTTGGAAAGGAAGATGTAAAATTATCTCTGCTTGCAGATGGCATGATCTTCTATGTAAAAAGTCCTAAAGATTACACACACACACACACACACACACACACACACACACAGAGACACACCCTTTAGGACTCATTAATGAATTCAGCAAAGTGAGAGGATACAAAGTCAACACACGCAAATCAGCTGCATTTCTATACACTAACAGTGAACAATCCAGAAAGAAGATGAAGAAAACAATCCCATTTACATGAGCCTCAGAAATAATGAGATACTTAGGAATAAACTTAAGCAAGGAGGTGAAAGACTTGTACACTGAAAACTATGTAACAGTGTTTAAAGAAATTAAAGAAGACAAATGAATGAAAAGCATCCTATATTCATGGACTGGAAGACTTAATATTATTAAAATGACCATCTTGCCAAAGCAGTCTACAGATTGATTACTATCAAAATCCCAATGCAGGGCTGCTAGGTGACTCAGTGGGTTAAGCCTCTGCCTTCGGCTCAGGTTATGATCTCAGGGTCCTGGGATCAAGCCCAGTATCCGGCTCTTTGCTCAGCAGGGAGCCTGCTTCCCCTCTCTGTCTCTGCCTGCCTCTCTGCCTACTTGTGACCTCTCTCTCTGTCAAATAAATGAATAAAATCTTTTAAAAAAATCCCAATGCAATTGCTATCAAAATCCTTATTTCAGAAATAGGAAAAAATCCTAAAATTCATATGGAATCTCTAAAGACCCTTGAATAACAAAACCACTACCGAGTAGGAAAAAAACTGGGCGTCTCATACTTCTGATTTCAAAACATATTACAAAGTCACTGTAATCAAAACAATTTGGTATTGGCATATGGACAGACATATAGACTAGTGGAAGGGAATAGAGAAGTCCCAAATAAACCCTCCCATATATGGTCAAATGATCTTCGGTAACGGTGCTGAAGTTACACATGAGGGGGAAGGGATAATCTCTTCAACAAATTGTGTTGGGAAAACCGATATCCACATGCAAAAGAATGAAACTGGACTCTTACCTTACACCATATACAAAAATTAACTAGAAATGGAATAAAGACCAAAACGTAAGACACAAACTATACAGCTCCTAGGAAGAAAACATGGGGGAAAGCTTCATGACATTGGATTTGGCAATAATTTATTGGATATTATGTAAAAAACACAGGGAACAAAAGCAAAAATAGACAAATGGGACTGCACCAAACTTAGAAACTTCTGCACAGCAAAGGAAAAAATCAATGGAATGAAAAGGCAACTTATGGAATGGCAGAAGGTGGGGCTTGAACTCATGACTCTGAGATCAAGAGTCCCATGCTGTTGTGACTGAGCCAGCCACATGCCCTGGGCAAAGGAGTTGAATGGATATTTCTCCAAAGAGGATGTACAAATCACCAATAAGCATATGAAAAGATGTTTAACATCACTACTCATCAGGGAAATTAAAAAAAACACACACAATAAGATACCACCTCACACCTGGTGGGATGGCCAATATCTTCCCCACCAAAAAAACAGAAAATAACAAGTGTTGGCAAGGATATGGAGAAATTGGAACCCTTGAGCACTGTTTATGGGGATATAAAATGGTGTAGCCACTGTGGAAAATGGGATGGTGATTCCTCAAAACAACAAACAAAAAAAACTTTGAAAAGGATTACCGCATGATCCAATAATCTCACTTCTGTATATACATCCAAAAGAACTGAAAACAGGAGCTCAAACACATATTTGCATATCCAGATTTATTGCAGTGTATTATTCATGGAAGTCAAGAGTTGGAAGCAACCTCACTGTTCACTGACAGCTACATGGATAAAGATGATATGATGTATACATACAGGGGAATATTATTGTCTAAAAAAAGAAAGAAAATCCTGTCATATGCTACAACATGGATAAAACTTGAAAACATTGGGCTAATTCCAATAAGGCAGTTGCCAAAAGACAATACTGTATTATTTCATTCATATGAGGCATCCAAAAGAAGGAAACTGTTAGAAAGCAGAATGCTTGTTCCCAGGGGCTGGGAAGAGGAGGAAAAGGGAGTTGTTCAATGGGTATAGAATTTCAGTTTTGCCAGATGAAAAAGCTCTAGAGAGCTATTACACAAGAAAATGCACATAGTTAATAACACTGTACTATACACTTAAAAATGGTTAAGATGGTGGGGCACCCGTGTGGCTCAGTTGGTTAAGCATCTGACTTTGGCTCAAGTCATGATCTCAGGTCCTGGGATCGAGTTCTGAGTTGGGCTCCCCACTCAGCGGGGAATCTCTTTGTCCCTCTGACCCACCCTCCTCTCTCTCTTTCTCTTTCTCAAATAAATAAAATCTTTAAGAAAACTGGTTAAGACAGCAATTTTCTGCTTTGTGTTTTTTACTACAATAAAAAAATCAAGTCCCTTGGATATTTGTACAATGTATAGGGATAAAAGTGTAAATTTTAAAAAATGTGAAGAGAGAGAAGTCTTCGGATGAATTAACAGTTTGTGGATGGGAAGGCTGAGTATTTCAAAGGTTAAATCTCCATAAATTGATCTAATGTAACTGATTTAATGTACCCTTAATGTAATTTATTGATTTAATGCAACCTTACAATCCTAAAATTTTTTTTTTTGGTGGAACTTGGGAAACTCATTCTAAATTTTATATGGAAATGGTGCGAACTAAAATAGTCAAAATATTCTTGAGGAAGTATTGGAAGAAAGTGGGAAGATTTGCTCTACCAGATCTCAAATTTATAAACTGTAATAATTCTTTATTCTTAAAAGATATTTATTTATTTATATATTTATTTATTTGAGGCAGAGAGAGAGCATGAGCCTGGGAGAGGGGCAAAGGCAAAGAGAGAAGCAGACTCCCCACCCAGCAGGGAGCCTGATGCAGGGCTGATCCCAGGACCCTGAGATCATGACCTGAGCCAAAGGCACATGCTTTAGTGACTGAGACACCCAAGTGCCCCTACAGTAATTCTGACAATATATTACTGGCAAGACTGGCTATATAATTTGCAGGACCCACTGCAATATAAATATGAAGGACCTCTTACTCAAAAATTATTAAAAATTTCAAGGCAGCAATAGGAGAATTTTAAATCAAGTGCAGGCCTCTTCTGAACATGGGGACCTGTGTGGCTGCATATGTTGCAAACCCATGATTTGGCCCCAGTTATTGGATCGAAAATGTAAAATAAACCAATGGGTCAGAATAGGGAGACTAGAAACAAGCCCAGGCATTAAAAACTCATTTGACTTATGACAAGAGGTGGCACTGCAGAGCAGTGCGGACAGTTATCCAAGTGGAGAAAAGTGTAGACTTAAAAAGATAAGTCCTTTAAAAGGGAGGAAAATCTGACACCGGCTATAGTGTGAATGAACTTGGAGAAAATGACGCTGAGCGAAATAAGCTAGTTACAAAAAGACAAAAGTTATATGGTTCCACTTACACGAGTCACCTAGAGTAGCCAAATTCATAGAGGTGGAAAGTAGAAGGGGAGTTACCAAGGTGCTGGGGTGGGGGAGGGTAAGAAAACTGGGGGGAAATGTGAGAGTTGGTGTTCAATGGGTAGAAAGTTCCACTTGGGAAGATGATATTTTCTGGAAATGGATAATAGTGTGGGTTGCTGTACAGTGGGAATGAACCTAGTGCCGCTGAATTGTACACTTAAAAATGACTTCAGTGGCAAATTTTATGTTTTGTATATCTTAACACAAGTTTTAAAAAGATGAAAAGCAAACAATCTAGAACAGAAGAAAGTATAGAAGAATAGCTTCATCATCTTGGCTTAGAGAAAGTTCTCTTAAATAAGATCCAAAAAGCACTAACAGTAAAGGAAATTTTGGATTATTTTGATTCACTAGAATTAAGAAACTTTTCTTCATCAAATGATATTATGAAAAGAGTAAAACATTAAGTCAGAGAGTGGAAGAAGGGATTTGCAAGGCGCCTGGGTGGCTTGGTCATTAAACGTCTTCCTTCAGCTCAGGTCATGATCCCAGAGTCCTGGGATTGAGCCCTGCATCAGGCTCCCTGATCCCCAGGGAGTCTGCTTGTCCTTTCCCACTCCCCCTGCTTGTGTTCCCTCTCTAGCTGTGTCTCTCTCTGTCAAATAAATAAATAATTTTTAAAGATATTTGCAATATGTATAACTGGCAGATGGCTCATACCCAGAATATACAAAGTACAATAAGAAATCAATAAGAAAAAAGAGAACAGTGAGTAAATTGGGGAAAATGGGCAAACTGTTTGAACAGGCACTTTGAAAAACAGGATATCCAAATAAACAAGAAACATAAATGTTCCTTCACCCTATAAATTAAAATCACAGTGAGACAGCTCCACACACCAATGAGACTGGTCGTGCCTGGTGTTGGTACATATGTGAAGTCCCGGCACTCAGCACACAGCCAGAGGTAAAGTCACTTTGGAGAATGGTGTGGCAGTGTCTCCCAAAGCCAAAGATGAGCACACCCACGAGCCTGCAATTCCACTAGGGGCTACAAGCCTACTAATATGTGTGTGTTTGCAGCCAAATGAATATGCAAATATGTTCTTAGCAATATTTGATCATAGCACCGGCTACGGACTCACTGTTCCTGTCCTCCAAATCCATATGTTAAAACTCTAATCCCCAGTGGGATGGTTTCAGAAGATAAGGCTTTGGGGAGGTGATTAGGTCATGGGGGTGGAGCCCTCCTGTGAGATTAATGCTCTTACACAGAAATAACACAAGAGATCTTGCTTCTCCTCCCTTTCCCTCCCTCTGCAGGGTGAGAACACAGTGAGAAGACAGACACCCAACTATAAATCAAGAAGATGGCTCTCACCAGAACCCGACTGCAGGCACCCTGGCCCCAGACTTCCCACCTCCAAAACTGTGCTAATAAATGCTTATTGTTTGAGCCACCCAGTCTATAGTATTTTTGTTACAGTAGCCTGAACTGAGATAGTCTCCAAATGGGAATAATGGAAATGTCTATCCATAGTGTAATGGACCAAAAAAAAGGTATACTCACACAAGGGATTTTATACTGCAGATGCAGAATGAACTACAGATGCACGCAGCAACATGGTTAAATCCTAAAAGCATGTAATGTTGAGAAAAAGAAGCTAGCTCTAAAATCATACATGCTTTGCATGATTCCATTGATAGACATTTCACAGGCATGAAAATCTCACTCTTTTTAAACACTCCTGCTACTGCAGCAAACTACAGTGCAGGTTCAGGTCCAAATCCCCCCGGCCATGCCAGGTGGCAGAGATCCTAGGAAGGGACCAGGACTGGGAAGCATCTGATCTGAGTGATAGATACAAAAGGATCTGCTTTGCAATAACTTGCTAAGTTGAATATTTATATCCTAAACATTTTCTGGATGTATATTATATTTCACAATAAGGAGGAAAGATAGAAAAAAGGAGAGTGATTAGGGCAAGTGTGTGAGAACATGTACTTTTGCCGAAAAAGGAACGTTCGTGGAGGAGGAAGTGGAATTGAGATGATTTCCTCCCGGTTCTTCTGTGTGTTTAATAACCTCTTGCCCTGCCCCCACCCGCTGTCCTTGGGCTCTTTTTCATGCTTTCATGAGCTGGACCTTCCTGACCACTGGTCGTGGCTGCTTCCCAGGCAGACACGGCCTCTGACCTACACAAAAACCTCTGTGCTGGCCACCTAGACCAGACCCAGTTCTTTTTCTTTAGAGGACGTGTTTTTCTGCTTTTTTTGTGTGCAAGGTCATTTTAAAGATTTTGTTTATTTATTTGAGAGATAGCACGTGCGCGCGCGCGCGCGCACACACACACACACACACACACACACATCACAGGAGGGGGCTGTGCAGAGGGAGAGAAACAGGCAGACTCCCCCCACTGAGCAGGGAGATTGAGGCAGCTCCAGCCCGGACCCTGGATCATGACCTGAGCTAAATGCAGATGTTTCTCCGAGCTGAGCCACCCAGACGGCCCTGAATGCAAGGTCATTTTAATTGGCCGTCATGTATTTTAACTTTTACCACGTTGATGCTTGATTTTTTTTTTATTGCAAATCTTCTTGAGCTCGTATCTGTGACGCAGTTAAGTTACTTAGAAGTCCTTGGACCTTTCTGGGTCTTGCTTTTACGCCGCATCAGGTGGGTTTGGAGCTGTGCTCAGTCTAGGCAAATCCCTGAGTATGGTACCCAGTGCCTCGTGAATCCAGGATTCCAGTCTGGCTGGTGGGAGCTGTGGGTGGGCACTAGGCACAGCTCTCTATACCCTTAGGGTGGGCTTCACAGACATTCACCGAATTCTGGAACGGACCTCCGGCAGATGGTCAGGGCTCTCTTGCGGCAGCAGTCTCCTTTCTGGTCCTCTGTCCTGAACCTTCTAGTTGCCTTCGTCTTCCTGGACTTCCAGTCCTATCTTCTGAACTCAGGGAGTCCTCTCTATGCTACCAGGGTCCCTTGTCTGCTCTGCACCACTGAACGCTCTCAGACAGTGAGCAGCCTGTCATAGGACTCACCTCATCCGTTTTCCACCTCTCAGGGACCCACCGTCCTTCTTCTCCAGATGTTCTGCTGCCCACCCAGCTTGTCTGGTTGTGTCCTAGCGTCAGGAGGAAGGATAAATCTGGCTCCCGCTGCTCTGCCCTGGGTAGGCGGGGAAGGCAGAGAAGGTTGGTTTAAAAGTGGGAGTAATGACACCACGGTCCTCCGACGGGGGTGAGCTGGTAAGAATGAAAAGTTGAAGATGCAGAGAACGGAGGACTGGGAAGCAGTGTCCATGAGTGGCGAGTGGGGATATAGCTGCCCCACGAGAGAGAGGCTGGACCCTGAGGTAGGACCTCCCACTCCTGGGACAGGAGACAAGGCTCTGGGTACAGGGCAGGCAGGCGGAGGTCTCAGAATTTCTGTCTGATGCCTCTTTCTTTTCAGGGAGGAGGAGGCCAGAGGAGAGAAGAGATGGCCACGGGAGTGGAGGGCTAGTGGGCCAGGGGTACAGCAGCGCAGAGGCCCAGAAGGCCCGTGTAAGGAGCGCCACAGGAGTTCTGGACCTGCTCCGTGTTTCAGATCTCAGGCTGCTGTCCAGGACAGGTGCTCAGGTCCTGTGGGGATGATCACCATGGAAACACAACCCCCTGGGCTCACCCCATTGAGATTCACCTTCAGAAAAGGCTCCCCTTTTCTCAAGCCCCAGTGCTGGGCGAATCTGTCCGGGACCTGCCCTGCTGGTCCGCTTAGGGTCTGGCACCCCCAGGGTCTCGGTCCTGTAGGCCTCTCTGGGTAACGGGCCTGACAATAGCCTAGTGGTTTGAGAAAAGCCAGAAATCCTCAAACAGAATCTCTGTCCTGAAAGTCTCAAGAACCATGCGTCCAGACCAAAGAACAGGCATCTCTGCTGGGAAGATCGGAGTGACCTCAGCAACCACGCAGTCAGCATCAGTAGACCATTTACTAGAACGGTATAGACTGGGCTACATCCCTTCCCTTTCCTCTCTGGACTTCATCAGAGGCTATCCCTTTAAAAGCCGGAGGACAAGCCCCTGCGGGCATCTGGCTGCCGGTGGCCTAGCTTCTTGTGACTCGATGCTTTCATGACCTGGGACAGGGCCCAGCCACTGTCCCAGCCTCTCCTCTTCCCATATGTCTGGGCCACCTGTCTCCTTAGACCACAGAGGGGCCCTCTCACCCCTTGCCAGGCTGACCCCAAGGTTCTCTCAAGGTCTTTCTCTGTCCGAACACAACATGGGGTTATGGAATGCCCACATTTCCTTCTCCTATCCTTGTGCAGCCTTGGAGCTCAGACTACTGAGCCTCTGGAAGTCCCAGCGAACGTCAACTCCAAGACACACCCACACTGGGCACTCAGCCTGCAAGGTCTTCCTGAGCCCTTGGTCTGGATGCGACCCTGCCCCTGGGTGGTTGGAGGACAGCCAACTCCCGCTGACGTCCCGGGCTCTGAGCAGTGGAAGTTGACGCCTGGCCAGTCCCGGCAACCTTGGCACAGTCACCCCTTTGCTGTTCCTGTCCCTTGGGCAGGACAGTCTGGCTTTTTGGGGATGTCTGCCATGCAGAGTCTCCTGGCTTCAGATCACCAGAAACACAGACCCTCACGTTTCTTTTCCGAGAAGCTGCTACATCGTGGAAAGATTCTGTAGTGACTGAGGGAGGCTGGAAGGACGACAGACTGAGTCCCGCTCCAGAGAGATTCCCATCTGCAGGGCATGAAAAGCCCATTACCATCAGGACGACTGGGATACACAGCACCCGTGATGCTCACAGAGGGGGAGTACCCTGCGCCGGGCTCATGCTTCCCACCCATGATCTCGTCTCAGCCGGCAACTCTGATTATCCCCATTCTCTGGATGGGAGAAGGAGGCTCCGAGATTTAACGGACTTGCTCGGGCTCACACAGTTGGACGTGGAGCTGCGACATGGTAAAATGTCACACCAGCGACCACAAGGGACTGCTGCGAGCACAGAGGAGGTGGTGCTGAGCCAGAGTGAGCAGGACTTGGGATGAGGGCAGGAAGGAAGGACAGACGACAAACAGCACAGACCAAGGGAGGTACAGGGAGGTATCAGGGAGCTTGCCACAGACAGCCTGCACCTGGCGGTGGAGGGGTCAGAGAGTAGCGGAAGCCTCTGGCTGGGGCAGGACTGGGTCCTGTGGGTAAGCCATCGAGGGTCACAGGAGCGTCGTAGGGACTTCTGAGTCAGGGAGTGACAGGCTCAGAGCTGCCCTGGTTCCACAGGGCTGGCTCTGCGGGGGCCTGAAGCTGGTTATAACCAGAAATCAAAACCAGCCCGTTGGTGAGTCAGTAGCTGGGAGTGCACTGAGAAGCAGGCGCCTTCCCCTAGCCCTGCGGACTGGGCAGCTGCCCACGCCTCCCTGCCCCGGACCACAGCACTGGCCACGCCGACCGGAGGTAGCAGTCTTCGCTCGCCTGCCTGGGTCCAACCCGGCTGCCCTGGAGCAGCAGCCCGCAGGGGTGCCTTCCTGCAGGGGGTCCGCCCTCACTGTTGTGTCTAGACAGCAGACGCTCCAGTCCCGTGGGGGGTCGGGGTGGGGGGGACCGGCCAAAGCTACGTCTGAGCTCTTGTTCAAAACCACAGTCAGGGCGGGCTTGTCGGAAAATATTCCTTTCCCTGAGACATCGAGGCTCTGCCTCTTTGAATCAGCCCGGCCACTTCCTTCCTGTGTATATTTTACGCACGCCGAGGGACCGGGCGGGTTTGGTGTGTGTGCCTTGTTACTTCTTTCAAGTTTTAAGTCCATATTTTGTTCCTTTGTGAGTTGTAGGCTGGAGGCAGGCTGGGTCTTAGGGGCCTTTGTCACCGAGAAGGACACTGGGGACCCCTTTGCCTTTCTTGGAAAGTTACAAACCTCTGGTTGTGAAAGTGACAAGGGCGAGAGTCCCCTTTAGGGACACACTGAGCACACGGTGATAGCAAGCTTAATCTCCAAACGGCCTCAAGAAGCACAGAGGACAGGGAAGGGACATGAGGGACCAGGGAAGCTGGGGTGTTTGCCAATGTTTCCAGCCTCCCAAATCGAGGCTCTCTCCTGGACATCTCGGCAGCGTCCACAGCCACGCAATGCCTATGGCAGGTGCAGGACACAGTCCCCACCCCTGTACCTCCAGAGCCTGACCTGAAAGTGCCTATCGCCCACTTCCTGAGAAGTCAAGGGTACTTTGGCTCATTAGTTTTTCTTTCTTTTTAGGTAAACAGAACATAGGACCTTCTTAAACTTCTTTGGCTGTGACTCACAGCAGATGGTACAATTTACACGACAAGATCATACACACACGTATACATACATATACACACGTGTGTGCATGTACATGTCTATACACACCTATGTCTGTAATGGAAAACATTTTTTTAAAGGTTTTATTTTTATTTATTTATTTGGCACAGACAGAGACAGCTAGAGAGGGAACACAAATGGGGGAGTGGGAGAGGGAGAAGCAGACTCACGTTTTCCCGTGTATGTGCAGACATACACAGATGCATACCTACATCCGTGTGTGTGTGTGTCTGATACCATTTTTACAACTCTCAACCTACGCTAAGTGTGACACGCTCCGCGTGTAACACGCTCCCATTTTCAACTGATAACCTCCCACTGAGCTTATGTCTACACATTCGTGGGTCCCAATCTGATGTTTGGCAAACACTGAAAATAAAGGCCCCCGTTCAGAACTCAGTCCATTGTGTTTATCAGACAAGCTTATTGGGCCAGAAGCCTGGAGCCTGGATGTGCTTCTTTCTCATTCTTTTTTTTTTTTTTAAATTTATAAACATATTTTTATCCCCAGGGGTACAGGTCTGTGAATCGCCAGGTTTACACACTTCACAGCACTCCCCAATGTCCATAACCCCACCCCTCTTCTCCCAACCCCCCTCCCCCCAGAAACCCTCAGTTTGTTTTGTGAGATTAAGGGTCACTTATGGTTTGTCTCCCTCCCTATCCCATCTTGTTTCATGGATTCTTCTCCTACCCACTTAAGCCCCCATGTTGCATCATCACTTCCTCATATCAGGGAGATCATATGATAGTTCTCTTTCTCTGCTTGACTTATTTCGCTGAGCATGATACGCTCTAGTTCCATCCATGTTGTCGCAAATGGCAAGATTTCATTTCTTTTGATGGCTGCATAGTATTCCATTGTGTATATATACCACATCTTCTTTATCCATTCATCTGTTGATGGACATCTAGGTTATTTCCATAGTTTGGCTATTGTGGACATTGCTGCTATAAACATTCGGGTGCACATGCCCCTTCGGATCACTACATTTGTATCTTTAGAGTAAATACCCAGTAGTGCAATTGCTGGGTCATTGGGTAGTTCTATTTTCAACATTTTGAGGAACCTCCATGCTGTTTTCCAGCGTGGTTGCACCAGCTTGCATTCCCACCAACAGTGTAGGAGGGTTCCCCTTTCTCTGCATCCTCGCCAGCATCTGTCATTTCCACTGAGATCAGGAACACGGCAGGGATGTCCATTATCACCACTGCTATTCAACATAGTACTAGAAGCCCTAGCCTCAGCAATCAGACAACAAAAGGAAATTAAAGGCATCCAAATCGGCAAAGAAGAAGTCAAATTATCACTCTTCGCAGATGCTATGATACTATATGTGGAAAACCCAAAAGACTCTACTTCAAAACTGCTAGAGCTTCTTTCTCATTCTTGAAGGGACTTGGGTCCTGGAGGCTCCTCCCGCCCCCAGGCCACTATGGGGCTGCAGCGGGGTGGGTGGGAGGAGTTCAAGGTAGGACAGCGTCAGGTAACCCGGGGACCCACCAGGCAGGGGCATGGGGCCCTGGAGGCTCTGTTCAGAGAGGCGTGGCTGAGGGCTGCTGTGGCTCCCTGTGACCGTGGGGCCCCTTAATCAGGTGACACTGTTACCAGTCTGGGAAAGAACCCGAGGAGCCTCTTTTCATAGTCACTACCCTGTGGGGCACTTTGGGCAGGGTGGCGCTGAATATGCGGCTTTCGTCTTCCTGGAGCTCAACCTGCCCAGTGCTGCAAGGACTGGGGTTTCAAGCCTGCTGCAGACAAGGCCTTCTGGTGGGATCTGCAGCTGCAGGGCGGGGGTGGGGGGGTAGTGGCAGGGGGCACAGAGTACAGGCTGCTAGCCCAGCTGGCCGGGCGGTGTGGGTCACCAGCCCTGATTCCCAAGGCCATCTGGGATATACGGGTTTTCCCCCAAGCCCTTACATGGATTGTGGGCAAGGGCAAGAGGGGATGAATGTTTATCACCTTTGCATGGAAAGACAGTTACAGGAGCAGCTTAGAGATCCACCCCAGCAGTTTAGTACCCCAGGGCGGCTGGGAGGCTCCACACGTCATTGCCCAGAGCAGATGCTGGCAGAGGAAAGAATCTTGAAGCGCTGGTCCAGGGGCCCGGCAGGTGACCAGGGTGGGGAGTATGCACGGGACAGCTTAGGTGCCTCTCCTTTATCTTGCCTCTGTCTGTGGCCTTGCTCTAGGGGCCCCAGCAGCCATCTACAGCTCCCCCAGTGGGAGCAGGGTACTGAGAGGGCTGCTTTAAAGCCCTAGGGTCTGTGGGATCTGGGCAGGCAGGGGTAGACCCCAGGAAACAGTTAGCAAGAGGCAAGTTCTGGGATCCCCATTCACCTTAACCCCTCTCCCTAAAGGTTCAGCAAATAAAAATACAAGTTGTCCAGTTATATTTGCATTTTAAAGGAACACCAAATAAAGTTTTAGTGTAGCATGTCTCCAGTATTCCCTAGGTATCCTGGCTTTTCTCTGGCAATATTACCATCTAGACCTTAGACTCTGTGGTTGGGCCTTTCAACCTGAAGTCTGCAGGGGCTTGTGGCTGAGGCTGTAGGCCTGGGACAGCCAGGGTAGGCCACCAGGCAGCAGAGCCCATGGGCAGAGCAGACGTGGGAAGACCAAGGCAGGGAAACTAGATCCCACAGGTCGTCAAAGGAGCCTGGAGAGAGAAGTTGTGTGTGCTCCAGAGGGCCCACAAACCCTCACGTGGGTGTGCTGTGATTTCCTGTGGGCTGCTAGGAAATACTCCCCACCCAAGCTCACTGGAAAAGGTCTCTGTTCCCCTGGACCCTCTTCCCCACTAGCATCCTGACTCTAGGGTAGGGCATTGGTCTCCAGGTACTCTCCGTGGGGGAGCAGAAGACTTTCACCAGTTGATCCCTGTGCACCCCACACCAGAGGAGATGGGGCTTTCTAATTGTCCTTGGAAGCACACTCATATCCGACCTATAGAGCCTCAGGACATGAGAGTGAGGGAAAGCAGAAGATTGTGCACAAGAGGGAAATCCCAGGGATAAACACAATTCTGACAGAAAGGCCATTGTCTTTCCTGCTCCCACACTGGAGCCAGGTAACCTGCTTTTTTCACTGACAAGTTGGCCTGAAAGAAAAGGGGACCCCCTCAAACCTTAGCCTCAGCAGAAGGAGGGACTCTAGTTGTACAGCCCAATTTAAAAGAATTCTGTTTTGGGGTTCGAGGCCAAAGACGACTGAGTGATTGTATTATCCAGGACTTTTTCCCATTTGTAATTCCTTGAAGGTACAGTCCAAATTAGCTGCCACAGGAAAAGGAAATTCATTGGCTTTGTAACTGGATGGTTAGCTTCAGGCATATCTGGATCCAGGAGCTCAGTTTGTATCTGTGGTCTATCTCAATTTCAATCTCTCTCCCTCTCTCTGTGTGTCTCTGTCTCTCTCCCTCGCTCTCCATTCTGTTCTGCTTTCCTCTCTTTCTGTTCTGCTTTCCTCTCTTTCTAGCTTCTCCCTCAGGCCAGCTCCCCCACATGGTGGCAAGTTGACCATCAACAGCTTCAAGTTCAGACAGGCTAGAGCTTTCAGAACAGAGAGCTCAAGACTAAGTCCTTGAGGCCACTCTGACTGCTCTTCCCCTTGAGTTATGTGCCCAGCCCTGGACTGATTCCTATGACTGGAGAGGCAGAGCTCTGGTCAGCCCTGGGTCATGTGCCCACTCCTGTGTGGGTAGGAGGTCCATGTACCAATGGGGAAGGGGAAGTTTCAAGGACAGCTGTGAGCCTCTGCCCTTCAATCCAGTGCAAATTCCTTTGCTTACTACCCTAGTCCATGTGTTTCTAACAGTGACCTCACAGGGAAAGGGACGGCTTGTCCCTCCGCCTTCCTGGAGCTCAGCCTGCCCAGTGCTGCGATCTTTCACACGCCTCACACTTCAGCTAATCTTTCACACAAAACCTGGTTAATATGACTTCTAAGACAATCACAAGATTGTTCAATCATTCCACTGACCCCTGACTTGGGCATGGCCTTGGGTAACAAGCCAGCCATCTACCCAAACAAAGTGCAGGCAGAACTGACCCTTGGCGCTCAGGCTCTTAGATACTAGAAAGTTCTAACGCTGACCTATGGGGTCCTCCTCTCCTTCCAGGACCAGATGACACCTCTGGTCCCTCACAGTTAATGGGGTCATGTGACAGGATCTAGCTTTGCCTTGTGAGCAGAAGGGCCATCTCTCACCTTTGTGGGGAGGCATTTTCTGGCCGGGGTGATTCTCCAGGCTCCTCTTCCCTCCCACGATGAGACCCTAGGGGTCTCCGGTGGAGACAGAGCCACAGAAGGAGGGCCGCTTGGAGAACCAAAGGCCACCCAGACGATGTTTTTCGTGGAGTCGCCCAGATCTGAAGTGTACAATGCGTGAGGGAGAAATATACCTTTGCTGTGCTCAGACTTCAAGATTTGGGGCAGTTTGTTGCCGCAGTGTATGGTGGGGACCTACACCCCTGCCTTCCTTCTCTATCAAACACTTCTGCACTTGCTGATGTTGGCGCTGATTGAAGTTAATGGCTGATGCGGGTTAATGCTGCCCCCCATTCTCTTTTCCTTAAACTATATCCAACCCGGGCCTCCTCCAGGGGGCCTCTCCCCAGGATCCTGGAGGCGCTGTTCCCTGCACAGGGCCTTCTCTCTGGGTGCACGCGTGCGGCCACGTGGATCCCTTCACTCTGGCTCCCAAGTCACCCCTGCTCACAAGACCTCTCCCAGGGTCTGGACCCCAGCCTGGTCTCTCTCAGCGGGCTGCACCGGCGGCTTCATCCGGGACTCACTTCGGGGCTTCCCCGCTCCCCACACACGGGGGACAGGGGCCTCCCAGAGGGCAGGTCGCGGGTCCGGCCTGGCCACGCGTGCTCGGGCACTCGTAACTGCGGTCCGATCCCACTTCAGCGGAACTTCGCTGCCTTCCGCCACTGGACGGGTCCCCCCACCCCCACGGGCCCAAGACCCCGCCTCCCTCCCCGCCCCCGCCTTTGTCGGGGAGCCGGGAGCGCCGGGAGCGCCGGGGACACCCTGAACCCCAGGCGCAGGCAGTCGCCCCTCCTGCGGCAGTTGCGGCCGCCTGGCAGGCAGCGGGAGCGGGCGGCCCGCGCTGACCCCGCCGGCCTTTCACAGTCCGAGGAAGCGGGAACCGCCGGGCGGAGGGAGCGGAAAGCGCGAGTCAGAGCGAAAGCGGCAGCGAGGTCGCGGTGACCTGCCAGTATGGGCGGCGCCCGCGGGCCGCCCGGGAGACGCCCGCGCCCCGGAGCCGCCCCCGCCCCCCCCAGACCCTGCGCCGCCGCTGCTCTGTGGTCCTCGCGCGCGCCCCCCGCAGCACATCCGCCTCGGCTTCACCCAGAACCTATTTTTAAGCCTGGAGGCTGGTTGGAGACCAGTTTTGCAAAGAAGGGCCTTTAATTAAAAAAAGAGGTGCATGAATGAAAGAAACAGCAAGGGACATTAGCATAGGGACCACACTGACCACAGAAAACCCTTGATGTCTTTGCAGTGGCTCCAGGGACAGGGCGGCTAATTCACACGTAATACCACTGGCTGAGTACTTCGCTGTCCCCGGGAGCCACTGGTGATGAGGATGCTGGCCACTGCTGTTTGCTGCTTGAACACCTACTGTGTGCAAGGCACTTTGCCAACTACTTTGCATACAGCCTCTGTCCTGACAACGACCGAGGGGTATAGTTATTGTCCTAACAACATCTTTTTAACTGAGTGTAAGGGATGTCAGTCCTACGACTTGGGGTAGCGGGAGATTTAGACTTGGTTCGTCTTCAATTTCATCCTTAATAGACTTTCCCAGTCACTGTGGCTGTGAGGCAAACAGAGCTTGGTGGCTTAACAATGGCAACATTTATTTTGCTTATGAATCTGCAGTTCCCTGGGGGCTCAGCAGGGAGAGCTGGTTTAAAGACCCCATCTGCCCAGAACCTTCTCTGCTCATGGCTACCTAGACCTGGCTTTTGGGTCTCATGCTGGATGCCAGGGCCTACAAAGCTCCTCTGTGTTGGGTCATTCTGTGCCCTAACACTGGAGGGGACTGCAGTCAGGAGGCTGAGATCCACAGGGAACCAAGGACCAAATCCAAGGCATCCAAAGCTACTTAGCTGTTACATTAGCTACAGGGCAGATTTAGAAAGGGGACACATTGGTACCAGGGGCTTCTTCACAACATGCTCCCTGTGGGTTCTGAAATGCCAGTGCCCTTAGCATGGGGTGGGGTCTACAGTCTTGTGATCTACATTCAACCTCAAACAACCCCAGCTGGCCCGCAGAGCTGGAGAAAGGGGTAAGGCTCAGAGGGGCCCTGCTGGATGTCAACAGCCGGGAGGGGAATCCCAGGACCCCAGGGCTCCAGGGCCCCAATATTTTCCCCCCCAACCCCCCGCAGGATGTTGAGTCTCTCTACAGAATGGACCTGAATTTTATTTATTTATCTAGACTCGATCTTTTCCTCTTCTAATACATTTGCTTTTGTTTTTATTCTTGTGTTTTTTAAAAGCACAGTCCTCATATCTTATGTTCCTTTTTCTAATTTCTTATGTTGATGACTCATCTCATTTTTATTAATTCCTTCTTGCATGGTAATGAAAGCCGGCTACGGCTGCATCCCCTAAGTTTTGCTGGGTAGTATTCTCATCATTTGTCTATGTACTTGCAGTTTTGGTCTCTTCTGCCACCTGACATTCATTCAGGAGGGGATTTTTTATTTTTAAGTTTTGAGTGGTTAGATTTTTAACACTGAGGTTTGATTTACATATAGTGCATTTAAAAAATTAAGCTGTAGTCATTAACTTGTACATTTATTGCATTGAGGTTTTAAAGCCTCAATACACTTTCTGCTTTTTGGTATTTATTGGGGTTTTCTCTGTGTCCCAATATGTAATCCAGGTTTATAAATATTTCTTGAATGCTAGGAAGGAACAATGTTTGTTTTTATATAAAATTTGATGTGGACATGGCTCACAGGTCACTAGCCTATGACCACAACGTAATATGCATATCCCTCCAATGCCCAAATTATACCCAAATTATGAAGGTACAGACCCCTCCCACAGCCTACCCCATTGACAAAGTCAAGACCTCCACCGAATATGGCCCATCTCCACATTGGAGTGGAAACAGTGATGGGCACTTGCCCAGCCCTAAGCCACATGTTGTCATCTGAACCCAGTAGAGATCCTTTTGAGCTCCAGTCTGGACTCTTAAGATTTTTTCCCTCAATTGATAGGTGACCTCTGGCTGTCATTCCATGGCCCAGAAATTTACCAGATTGCACAGGAAAACTGAGTCTTTAGCTTCAGTTCTCATTTCTAACTTCAGGAGCTCAAACCCTGTCCCAGGGACTGGAGAGGGAGCATCTGCTTTGCTGTCCCATCTTTCCCCAAAGACTCCTGGTTCCCCCAGATAGACTCCTCCATTGAGGGAAAAAAAGTTCACATGACAACTTCCATCTCAGAACAAATACTAACTGTGCTAGGAGGGGAGGTGGGGTATCAATTTTTCCAGCAGTCTGTTAAATCAGCAGGATTGACCATGCTGTTGAAGGTCTCCACATTCGTGTGGGTTTCAAACATACCACTTCTGTCAAAGAGCCTGAGGGTTAAGGTACAACTTTCCACCACAATTGCATTTTTACCAATTTCTCCTGGTGTTTTACAAACTTCTCATTTTATATATTTTGATGTCATAGCATTTCACATGCAAGAAGGATAATGGAATTATGATTTGATTTATAATTTTCATGACTTATACAATTTATATCCTTAGGCAAAATAAGATAATCTTCTTTGCTTTATTTGAATACTTTTTAAATTTTTATTTTCTATGATTGAAAAAATATTGTTATCTGTGTTTTGCACTCACTTGTTGTCTGCATTTGCCTAGCACATTTTTTTGCCCACCCCTTTGTTTTCATCAGCAAAGGTGTGCTGGATATTTCCTGTATGCTTCATGGTGTCTCAGGGCTGGGCTCTGCAGGACAGCCTGTGGTCACTGTCCTTGTGTGTATGAATCACATTCCATACCTTAGTTAGGTTTTTTTTTTTTAAATATTTTTCATTTATTTATTTGACAGAGAGAGATCACAAATAGGCAGAGAGGCAGGCAGAGAGAGAGAGGAGGAAGCAGGCTCCCCGCTGAGCAGGGAGCCCAATGCGGGACTCGATCCCAGGACCCTGAGATCATGACCTGAGCCGAAGGCAGCGGCTTAACCCACTGAGCCACCCAGGCGCCCCGTTAGTTTGTTTTTTAAAGATTTTATTTATTTATTTGACACAGAGAGAGATCACTAGTAGGCAGAGGGGCAGGCAGAGAGACGGGAGAAGCAGGCTCCCTGCTGAGCAGAGAGCCCCATGAGAGGCTCGATCCAGAGCCTGATGCGGGGCTTGATCCCAAGACCCTAAGATCATGGCCTGAGCCGAAGGCAGAGGCTTAACCCATTGAGCCACCCAGGTGTCCTTATAAGGACACCTTATAAGTTTTATAGTTTTAAGTGTGTCTCTTATAAACAACCTTAGTTTTAAGTGTGTCTTAGTTTTAGTTTTAAGTGTGTCTCTTACAAACAACACATGGTTCAATATTGTTTTTTGAATTAAACTAATAGTTTATGTCTCATTACAGAGGTATTTGACTTATTCTGCATTTGTCATTGTAACTGATACCTTCGGTCTTATTTTCACCAGGTTGTTTCATGCTTTCTTTTATCCTTTCTTGCTCTTTCTTTTGTTTTCTTTCATTAGCTGGGTTTTGTTATCTTTGGTGGTTATCTTTTCCTGTGTTTTGGAAGGTATCTTCTCTGCTTTGTTTTTTTCTTTTCTTAGGGTTCTTTTAGATTATTACCTGTATTCGTAAGGATACATTTAGAAAAGATTTCTCCTCACCTAGTCTCTTATCCACTCACTTCTTGGCCCTTAACAGAATAGCCTCGTGTGTGTATATATATCTAGATCACTGGCAGGGAACATTGTTATGTTAAGTACTTTTGGTCTCAAGAATTCTTAGCATTCATTTTCAATTCTGTATCTAGATTCATAGCAATGATGTAGGTTGACCTCTTCTTATAACTGGTTTGTGTGCTCACCGTGCACCTTTGACACCGTATTTTTCTCATTTTTTAAAACATGAAGTTGCTTTTTACCTCATTCAGCTGGAACTATGTCTATGAGAATTCTGGGTGGTGTGTTTTCTGAGAAAGCACTTGCATATCTAAGAAGCCCTTCCGTTTTACTTTTGCACACGAAATACAGTGGCGTTAACCATACAGTTTCTTCTAGATTGTTTACCAGGTCTGTAAGTTGAAACCTAACCTCCACTGTAATGGTATTAGGAGATGGGGCTTTTGGGAGGTGATTAAGTCTGGAAGTAGCGCTCTCATTAGTAGGACTAGTGCCTTTACAAAAAAGACCCCAGAGAGTTCCCATTCACCCTGCCATGTGAGGACCCAGTGAAAATACGGCCATCTGTGAACCAGAAAGCAGCCCCTCAGCAGACAGTGAATCTGCTGGACTTTGAGCCTCCAGAATCATGCGAATAAAATGTCTGTTTAAGCCATCCAGTCGATGGGATTTTTTTTTTTTTTACTTAGGTGTAACTCTTTTATTTTTCTTTTATTTTTCAATTTTCTTTATTTAAATTCAATGAATTAACATATAGTCTGTTATTACGTTCAGAGGTAGAGTTCAGTGATTCATCAGTTGTATATAACACTCAGTGCTCGGGGGACATCACGTGCTTTTTTTTTTTAAGATTTTATTTATTTATTTGACAGAGAGAGATCACAAGTAGGCAGAGAGGCAGGCCGCGGCAGCGGGGCTCCATCCCAGGACCCTGAGATCATGACCTGAGCGGAAGGCAGAGGCTTAACCCACTGAGCCACCCAGGCGCTCCTCATGTGTTCTTTTGAATGCCCCAATGCACTAAGATATTCTTGGACTGGAAGCATTCCTCGAAACATTTTAGAACATTACTGAACATTAGTAACATTATGTTAACTAACATAACTGTAACATTACTGTCTCTGCTATTCTGTGTTGTAGAAAAGTCAAGGCATTTTTATTTTTTTTATATGGAGACTGTTTTATTTTTTGTTCCTGCCTCTATATTTTGAAGGATCCTAGAGGTGGGAATGTAAAATGGTACAGCCGCTCTGGAAATCAGCTTGGCAGTTTTTATAAAACTAAATGGGCTCATGGTTTATCCGTGCTATTGGTTGTTTTGTCTAGCCAGCTTTTCGCCTCATTGACTTTTTTCTATTCCTCTATTTTAATTTATTGATCTCAAATATAACAACTTTATTGATTTTTGATACATAATTAACATGTCATACAATTCACACATTTAAAGTGTACAATTCAACAGTTTTAGTGTATTCATTGAACTATGCAACTATTACCATCATTTTAGAATATTTTCATCACCCCAAAAAGAAACACTATACCAATGAGCAGTCACCCCATTCTTCCCATCCCCAGCTTAAGAAAATGGCTAATCTTTTTGGATGTGCTTACTCTGGAAATTTCATATAAATGGAATCTTATGATATGAGGTCCTTTGTAATGGGCTTCCTCCACTTACCATAATAATAAAAAACTTATTCATGTTGTAACATGTATCAATACTCTATTTTTGTTGCAAAATAATATCCCATTGTATGGACATACCACATTTATTTATACATTCTTCACTCAATGGACGTTTAGTTTTTTTCCATTTTTTCCTATTATGAATAACTTTGTTATGAACATCAGTGTACGAGTTTTTGTGTGGACATCTATTTTCATTTTTCTTGGGGCTAGACCCAGGAGTGCAATAGTTGGGCCATATGGGATCTCTGTTTTAAAACCTGCCAGATTATTTTCCAAAAAGGTTACATCCTTTTCCCTCTCTCTCCCTTCCCCGCCCCTTCCCCTCCCCCTCCCTCTCCTCCACCTTCCTCTCCTGTTCTTTTTTTTTTTTTTTTTAAGATTTTATTTATTTATTTGACAGACAAGTAGGCAGAGGCAGGCAGAGGGAGAGGAGGAAGCAGGCTGCTTGCTGAGTAGCGAGCCCAATGTGGGGCTCCATCCCACGACCCTGAGATCATGACCTGAGCCGAAGGTAGAGGCTTTAATCCACTGAGCCGCCCAGGCGCCCCTTCTTCTGTTCTTATTCGGTGCCTTGCACTGCCTTGTATTCCAACTTGCTGATCCGTTCTTCCATTTCATCTTGACTGCTGTTGAGCCCCTCTATCCTTCAGTTCAATTACTGTATGCTTCAGCTCTGTAACTTCTCCTTGGTTCTTTCTCATATTTTCTGTCTCTTTATTGAAGGTCTCACTGTGTTCATCTATTCTCCTGAGTTCAATGAGCATCTTTATAACCATTACATTGAAATCTTTATCAGATAAATTACTTATCTCCATTTCATTGAGGTTTTCCTGTGAGGTTGTATCTTGTTCTTTGGTTTGAAACATTCCTCCGTTTCTTCATTTTGCTCGATGCTCTGTCCTATCCTGGTCTTGAAGGAGTCGCCTTGTATAGGAGATGAAATTTATCATTTAACTCTGCCCTACTTCCTGGTTGTCTCTTGAACTTCTGTGACTATCTAATCAGCCTGATTTATTCTTAATTTGTCCCAGTTATTGACGGTGAGCCAACACTTGTGACTGTTTCAGAGGGAGGGATCTCTGTTAGCACCTAGCTTCTGGCTGATTGAAAGCTAGACCTTCAGGCAGCAGGTTTAAGATATGCAAATATATATAGTCCTTTGGGACCACAACTGTGAACTCTGCTGGCCTCCAGACCAGGCAATCTGGAGGTGATCTCTTGGCAAAAATTGCAAAACCTAGAGCTCCAGATGAGTGTAGGAGTTCCTTTGTGGGAGGTATTTGCAAGTTGACCTGTTCTGAGGCTCTCTTCACCCCTCATAACATTTTTTGTTTGTTTTAAATATAGCTTGTCTGATATTAAGAGAGCCACCTCAATTTTCCTGAAATTGCCGTTTATGTGGATATATATATATTTTTAAATATTTTATTTATTTATTTGACAGAGAGAGAGAGAGATCACAAGTAGGCAGAGAGGCAGGCAGAGAGAGAGGAGGAAGCAGGCTCCCTGCTGAGCAGAGAGTCCCATGCGGGGCTTGATCCCAGGACCTGGAGATCATGACCTTAGCCGAAGGCAGAGGCTTAATCCACTGAGCCACCCAGGCGCTCCTGGATATATTTTTAATATTCATTTACTTTCAATCTAGTTGTATCTTTGAATCTAAATTGTATATATTATATATATGTCCCACTATACATTATATACATATCATTGAATGTAACTGCTTTTTAAACCAGTTAAGAAAAGAAAATGAAAAATAGACATTTATGGGATCTTTTACAATTAAACAATATTATTACATAAGTTTCTTTACTAATGTTCTTTGTCTTTTGTGTAAATTCCAATTACCCTCTGGGATCACTTAGTTTCATCTTGGAGAACTTCCTTTAGTATTTCTTGTATAGGGGAGAGATGTTAGAAACATATTTTCTTGCTTTTTATTTATCTGGGAATGTCTTTATTTCACCTTACATTTTTGAGAGCTTTGCTGGATGTAAGATTCTTGGTTGATGGTCTTTTCCTTTGGTCACATTGAATAGATTAGCCCACTTTCTTTTGGTCACCATTGTTTCTGATGAGAGTCAGCTGTTTATCTTCTTGGAGTTCATTTGTAAGAGATAGATTGTTTTTCCCTTGTTGCTTTCAAAACTTTCTACTTGTTTTTGGTTTTTAGCATTTCCGGAGTTCATTGTGCTTTTGGACGTGTAGATTATCACTTTTCGATAAACCTGGAAGTTTTCAGTCATCATTTCTTTGGGTATTTTTTCTTTTCCTTTCTCTCTCTCCTATTCTTTGTTAAAAGATAAACTGAGAAGGGGCACCTGGAAGGCTCAGTCAGTTAAGCATCTGTCTCTTTATTTCCTCTCAGGTTTTGAGATAAAGACACTCACTGGGGAGTCTGCTTAAGTTTCTCTCTCTCCCTCTCCATTTGCCTCTTTCCACCATGCTCTTTCTCTCTAAAATAAATAAATAAATAAATAAACTGAGGCACATTAAAAATTTGAAGTGTTTATTTGAGCAAACATCAATTTGAATTGGGCAGACCCAAACCAAAAGTAGTTAGGAATGACTTTTTATAGAAAGACTTTTTATAGAGAAGATATGGAAGTAGAGCAAAGGAATTATTGGATTCGCTATGGCGTAAGTAGTTGCCTTCTTTGGGAAAACCCAGTTAGCTCTTTGTGGTCGATTGTTCTCAAATTTCGTTTTCTCAGAAATGAGCACATTTATAAAGCTGACTTCATCTTGGGTTTTGTTTTGCTTTGACCAGCTCTCAAGGCAGTAAAGCCACCTCAGAATAATGGCTTCCTTGTTTATTTACTCTCTGGTACTCCCATTACAGTAGCCCCTCTTATCCATGATTTAGTTTTCCATTGTTTCAGTTATCTGCATTCCGCTGTAGTCTGGAAGCAGATGATCCCCTTCTGATGTATCACCGAAGGTCAGTAGTAGCTTAACGCTACTTCACCGTGCCTACGCCATCTCATCACAGAAGCATTTTCTCTCTTATCATCATGAGAAGTGTACGTACAATACAGTAGATATGGAGAAAGAGAGAGAGAGGAAGACCACATTCATGTAACTTGACAATTGTTCTATTATTAGTTGTTAATCTCTAACGATGCCTGATTTATAAATTAAACTTTATTATAGATATGTATGTATGTATAGAAAAAAAACATAGTTTATAGAAGGTTCGGTGTTATCTTCAGTTTCAGGCATCCACTGGGTATCTTGGAATGTAGCCCCCATGGATGGAGGCAGGGGGAGGTACTATGGTACGTGTATATTGGGGTATCTAATAATGTCCCACATATCTTGGAGGATCTCTTTTTCTTTGTCTATTTTCCTCTCTTTTCTTCAGTTAGCATATTCTAGATTGATCTATCTTTAGTTTTGTTTAAATTCTTTCTTTTGCCAGTTTAAATCTACTGTTGGGGCACTCTAGTGACAATTTTCTTTTCTTTCTTTTTTTTTTTTAAGATTTTATTTATTTATTTGACAGGCAGAGATCACAAGTAGGCATAGAGGCAGGCAGAGAGAGAGAGGTGGAAGCAGGTTCCCTCTTGAGCAGAGAGCTGGATGCAGGGCTCAATCCCAGGACCCTGGGATCATGACTTGAGCAGAGGCAGAGAATTTAACCCACTGAGCCACCCAGGTGCCCTGGCAATTTTATTTTCTTTATGTTACTTTCCAACTCCAGTATTGCCATTTGCTTTAAAAAAAAAATTGTATCTCTTTATTGATATTCTCTATGTGAGGCAACATGGTCATCACGCTTTTCTTAACCTCCTTGGTCATGGTTTCACTGGGTTCTTTGAATGTATTATAATGGCCACTTTAAAGTCTCTGCTAAATCTGACCTTTAGTCACCGTCACAGGCAGTTTCTCTTGTTTGTTTCTTTCCTGGTATATCGGTTATGCTTCCCTGTTTCTTTGCATGTTTCATTACTTTTTTGTTGGGATGTTTTGGATAGTATCTTGTGGCAACTCTGACTACTGGTACTCAACTCCCCTAGAAAGCTTGCTATTGTTATTTGCAAGTTTATTTGTTTAGAGAATGGCTGGGTTATTTTTTTTGTAGAATTTATTCCCCTCTGCAGTGTTAAGCTTTGATATTGCTCTAACAGTGTGGGGGACAGCCTTGAGTATAGCCACAGTCACTTTGTAATGACATGGCTTTGGCTTCTTTCTCTGACCCAACTATTATGCTCCACTAATTGCTGGCTAATTGCTATATTGTTCTCAACAATTACTCTGTAGACTAATCCAATCAGATTATGGCTCCTTTCAAAGAGCGGTTCTGGGTGTCATTGTTTGTTCTGATACTAGATGCATTCCCTGTAGGGTTTCTTTCTCAAGTTCTATGCTTTCCCACCAGGCAGAATCTCTGATCCTTGGCTATTGAGGTGGGGTGGGGGAAAATGATGTACTTTTCTTCAGGTGATATCCATACTTTGGAGCTGAGCGCCTGGTAGACCGGGTTGGGCAGTAGCCTCTGTGTTTCTTTGCCTTTCCTAGAATGGAACCACTACCTTACAAGGTTTCTGGGGTCCCTATATTTAAGTGGCACCATGTCCAAAGTGGAAAAGTTACCAGTGGGGACTGAAGCAGGCTTTGATTCAAATACTACACACTCTCACTGTCCTCATGGAATTATAGCAGATTTTCTTGAATACATGTTTATTTGTTTTTTTTCATTTGCTATATATCCTTGGGACCACTGCCCGACACTTTAAGTAGTTGTTTTTTTATGCTTCTCAGTAGTTTCACTGAGGAGCAAGTCCCCAGAACTCCTTATGTTGTCATGCTGGAAGTCCTTCACCTCCTCTTCTATTATAAGAATTTAATGCTATAAATTTCCCTCTCAGCATCGCTTTAGCTACATCTTGCTTTTTTAGATAGGCTGTGTTTTCTTTCTTTCTTTCCTTTTTTTTTTTTTTTTTTTGGTATTAGTCAGGGGGCTCCAGAGAAACAGAACCAATAGGATATCTATATATCCATATATCTATATATTTTATTTTTATTTTTTTTAAGACTTTTTTAAAAAAAAAGATTTTTATTTCTTTATTTGACAAACAGAGATCACAAGTAGGCAGAGAGGCAGGCAGAGGTGGGGGGGGAAGCAGGCTCCCTCCTGAGCAGAGAGCCCAATGTGGGGCTCGATCCCAGGACCCTGAGATCATGACCTGAATCGAAGGCAGAGGCTTTAACCCACTGAATCACCCAGGCGCTCTCTCTATATATTTTTATCATCTAACTGTAAGTGGATCATGGGCAGAGCCTATATACCTATATCTGTATCTCAATATTCTATATCATCTAACTATCTATCATCCAACTATCTCCATCTATATAAAGAGATTTTTTAAATTGTATTGATTCATGCAGTTACAGAGGCTAAGAAGTCCCATGATCTGTCGTCTGCAAGTTGGAGACCCATGACCATCAGAGGTGTAGTTGGAAGGACCGAGACCTGAGGGCTGATGCTATAGATTCCACTTTAAGTCCACTTAAATAATAGAAGAGGTGAAGGACGTCCAGCATGACTTCTTCCTGAGAAGCATGTCCAATGAGGGCAGAAGATTAACATTACAGGTCAAGGAGTCAAGCAGAGAGTGAGTTCAACCTTCCACTGCCGTTTTGCTCTATTCAGGCCCTTGTTGAATGGGACGGTGTCCACCCTCTGAGTGGAGGCCTTCAGCTTTATTGAATGCGTTAATTCAAATGCTGATCCCTTCCCAGACACACCCAGAGGTAATGTTTAACCAGATATGTGTGGGCAACTCAGCCCAGTCAAGTTGGTAGATTAGCTATCACGATTTTTATTCAGTTCTGTGTATTTTAAAATTTCCTTTGAGATTTCCTCTTTGACGCATGGATTATTTAGAAGTATATTATTTAATTTTCAGTCTTTATAGATTTTCTTGTTGCATTTTTGGTATTGATTTCTAGTTTGATTTCATCATGGGCAGAGGATATACTCTGTATGATGGTCTCCCAAATTTTACCAGCATAGATTATACACTTTAATGACTCCTTCGTTCTTTGAATGTACAAGAGAAACTCATGTACTATGGGAGGGAGTTTCTGGGTGGAGAGTAGCTCCTTCTGTGCGAGGTTCAAGAGCTGTCGTTGTGTTCTGTGTAAGCAGCCTATGGGCTGCCCCAGGATGAAGACAGAACCCTGGGCAGTGAGGCCCAGACCTGGCATCTGGTTATGCATGTGGGGCCTGGGTGGCCGAATCTCAGAACATGTCCCTCTGCTGGCCCAGTGTACGGGACTCGTGGTCGGTCAGGTTTGGTCGGCCCCAGTGGCTCACAGTAGTGAGAATGGGAGAGCTGCCAGTCATGCGGAGGAGCCCACCCACAGGCCACGAGGGGGCAGAAGGCAGGGTCCTGGCTGGAGGCCTCAGCTACTTTCTGGATTTGCAGGTGGGTCCCAGGCCCCCAGTGGCTGAGGAAATCCACCCATGGCAGCCCCGTGTCCTGGGTGGCTTGGCACGTGAGACACGGAAGACAGACAGACTTGGTTATGGGACCAACTCGGGAGGGATGAACTGGAACTCGAAGAGAATGAGACAGAAATTGAGGAATCGGGCGCCTGGGTGGCTCAGTGGGTTAAGCCGCTGCCTTCGGCTCAGGTCATGATCTCAGGGTCCTGGGATCGAGGCCCACATCAAGCTCTCTGCTCAGCAGGGAGCCTACTTCCTCCTCTCTCTCTGCCTGCCTTTCTGCCTGCTTGTGATCTCTCTCTGTCAAATAAATACATAAAATTAAAAAAAAAATTGAGGAATTACACTTGAGGGTCTTCCCCTCTCCCCCTGGCCCCTAAGGTAGTATTGGGTGTGGGTAGCACTTGTCACCTCTTCAGGGTGTGCTGGCCCTGCTCCTCTGTCCCTCACGGGGGTGTGTGGTGTGTGGCTGAGGTCGGTGGCTTTGTGGTTCGTGTCCGGCCCCTCGTGGCTCTGTCTCCCTCCACTCCCGAGGGCATCGGCAGCATCACTCGACATGTGTGTACATGTGATCCAGTGACTCCGTCTGTAGAATTTAATCCTGCAAAGGGACCCTCAGTGGGTTAAGCCACTGCCTTCGGCTCAGGTCATGATCTCAGAGTCCTGGAATCGAGTCCCGCATCGGGCTCTCTGCTCAGCGGGGAGCCTGCTTCCCTCGCTCTCTCTCTGCCTGCCTTTCCGTCTACTTCTGATTTCTCTCTGTCAAATAAATAAATAAAATCTTAAAAAAAAAATCAGTCAAATGAAAACAAATGGCAAAGGTGTTCACCGCAGCAGCGCTTGTGACAAAAGTCGGGAAAACGCCTACAGCCCACCAGACAGGGGACAGCAGAAGTATAGCTCCACCCATTGACGCATGGCGCGCGCCTGCCCCTGCTATGTGCTCTGTAAGCTCCGGCGCGCGGGAAAATGCTGGCCCAAGTATCCCCAGACATGCTCGCATACGCCTGGACATCCGGGAGGCCGACGGCACACTGCAGGCGGCGGCTGTGGCACCGGGGGTGGGTGTCTGCACCTGGATTCCCGGCGTCGCTTGGCTTCCTTGCACTAAATCGGGATTCCATCCCCTCTAAGTCTGCTTTCCATGTCCTTTTATGATGTGCGTTTAAAATCCATTCACAACTTTACAAAAACATCTCTTTGGGAAAAAAATGAGCCTGGGAAGAAAAGTGTGAGTTATGAGCCCTGTTTTTCCTAAAGACTTATCCACTTTCCCTCTACTGTATGCAAGTCCTTTTCAGGAGCCACTTGGGAATTTCCTGTTTATTTACCGGGGATTCCAGACAAACCCAGACTCCAGCTCCCCACAGCACGGCCAACAGCCGCTTTGGCCCGACTTGCTGTCTGAGCTGGAGTTAAGAGCGACTCACCTCAAACCTTCCCACGCTGCCTGCTCCTGCCCGCTGCGGGCTCTGGGGACCTGCGAGGGGAGGCACCAGGTGCCCCAATACCAAAGGGAAACCCCCTCAGGAGGCCTTCTATTTTTTATTTTCTAAAGATTTTATTTATTTACTTGGCAGAAAGAGAGAGAGAGAGCAGGATGAGTTGCAGGCAGAGAGGGAGAGAGAGAGAAGCAGGCTTCCCGCTGAACAGAGACCCCGATGTGGGGCTCGATCCCAGGACCCCAGGATCATGACGTGAAGACAGATGTTTAACTGACTGAGCCACTGTAAGGGGATCTCATGAGAATTTAAGCCTGCCACTGGGAGACATGCAAAGATGGCCTGCTTCTTCCCCCTTGACGGCTCAAAGGCAGAGACGCCGGCATGCTGTGGCAAAAGAAACACGCCTCCCCATGTGAGCACAAGCATGTAAGCCCTCAGGGACCCACAGCCACCTTCAGACGTGGAGACACACTGCCAGGCACAGAGACACAGAGACACACAGGCACTACAGACATGGACTGACAGACAGACACACACACACACTAACGGACACTCACAGGGGACACACAGGCACACCCCACACAGACAGATACACACATACCGGCAGACACGCACACACACACCCAGGATGGACGCACACAGACACATGGACACACACACATATCACAGACACACAGACAATCAGGGGCACACAACAAAAGCTCACATGTCCCTGTGGCTGAGCCTCTCTGCAGACTCGTTCCATCGGAGCCAGGCTTGGGCCCCAAACCGTGGGGCATCTTCTCTAGGAGGCAGGCAGGCTTGTCACACGGGCCCGCCTCACACCCACGTGCACACCTGCGGCAGGTGTGAGCTGCCTCCTTCCCTGCCTGCTGCTGGCTCTCACAGCACGGGATCTCCGGGGACTTTCCTCAGACACTGCTGGTGAGGCCTGAGGCCCTCGAAGGGCTAGTTCTGCTCCGACCATCGACCCATTTTTCAGATCTAAGTAAGTCATTCCCCATAGCCAGAGGGGAGTCATCTCAGTGTTCCCGGGCTGGGGGGGTGTGGGGTGGGGCAGAGAACCGGAGTGGTAGACAGCCCCCCGGAGCACGGAGTCGTGGAGCATGTCAGCAAATGAGTGGTGGGCTGCTCAGTCCCACAAAGCCCCCTCTGCCAGCTGGCCTGTCAGCGCAGGTTCCACGTTCCCTTCCTTTTCTCCCTGATTTCCTCCCCGACTCAAGAGAAGGCCCTCTGCTCAGGCGAGTCCAGTTGGAGGACACTGGGTCACAAATCCTGGGGATGAAGGGTTCATAATGGTTTAGTGTCGGCATAAGTGGGGGAGGACCCTTCATCCACCTCAGCCCACGTAGCTGGTGGGGCCACCCGTCCCTCAGGAGTCACCAGGCTAGGGTTGTCAGAGAAAACACTGGAGCCCACTAGTTATGGACTGAATGCTTATGTCCCCTCCCTGCTGCCCCCTAAAATCCATATGTTAAATCCTAATCCCCAGAGGATGGTATTAGGAGATGGGGCCTTTGAGAGGTGATTAGGTCATGAGGGAGCCCTCATGAACGGGATCAGTGCTCTTATAAAAGACCCCAGAGGGCCAGCTGGCCTCTTCCACCATGAGAAAACCCAGCAAGAAGACAGCTGTCTCTGGACCTGGAAGAAGGGCTCTCCCCGCACACCGAATCCACTGGTGCCTAGATCGCCGGACTTCCCAGCCTCCAGAACTGTAAGAAATCAATGTCTGTTGTTTATAAGCCACCCGGGCTGTGGTGTCCTCTTATGACAGCCTAAACAGCCTGAACAGACTCAGACCCATTAAATCTGAGTGGAAATTCAATGGAAAATTTTTCAGTAGAAGTATGTCCCAAATACTGCATACAACACACTTAAACTGAAAACTGTGTTCGGTATTTCTTGGAAATTCACATTTAACCAGGCATGTATACTTCATTCCCTCTTTCTAAATCTGGCATCCCTACCCAGACCCTTCTCTCTGAAGGCTCACATTTCCTTAGCAAAGTAGTTGACTGGGAGTGGTGGGGGAGGGGGAGGTGGCGGGGGAGGGGGCTGTGTCCTTGCACGGGGGTGGGGGTGGGCGCCTGCCCTCTCCTGCTCAGGACCTCTGCCCTGCTGGGAAATAGCTCCTGGTGTGCTCCTTCCCCGGGCACAGTTTGCCTCACGTGTTCTGCATGTGCGCACAATTCGGTCCTCTCAGCGGTGGTGCGCTCAGCTCTGTCCAGCGCGGTGGCCAGTCCAGGTGCTCCTTCTGTCCCCGGCCCGACCTCGGGGTCCTTCTCCCTCCCTGTGGTCCTCTTGCAGCACAGGTTTGCTGAGCCCTGGCTCGACTCTCGCCCACGTGGTGGTAGGAGGCCGTGCCTGGGGAGCCCTGTCCTGTCCTTGGGGAATCTGCATGCCAGGCTGGAGCATGGGCTCTGTGGTCCGTGGACAGGGTGCTCAGAAGGTCGAGAAGCCCCCCAGGAGCACCCGTGGGCCTTGCAGTTCAGCTCTGAGCAAGTGCAGGGGGAGGAGAGCCCCCCCAGCACACGCCCGCTGGATCTGGGAGGGGCCTGCGGCTGCAGACGCCCCTCTGATGAGCCTTTGCCCTTCACAGCGAGCTGGTGAACCGCTCTTTCTTCCAACCCTTTCCTTTCCTCCGGGAGGTCATCCTAGAGCAGAGTAAGGGCCACAGGGTATGGCTGGTGAGGCTGCGATTGAATCCAGGGCTCTCCTCAGGTGTATTTCTGGTCCCCAGGGAGGCCAAGCTCTAGTAGCTTTCTGAAAATGGTCCAGGAGGAGGAACACCTCAAGCCCGTTACAGACCCTACGGGCTGCTTCTCGAAAACCTTCGATCAGTTAGGGGGCCTGACGATCCATGCAGACCAGGGCAGCTGGCTTTAGGTTCTTGAAGGCTGATGTAGAGAAAGGGGAAGGGAACATCAGGGCAGCTCTGGTCCTACCTTGTCAAAATCTCCCTGATGCTGGCACATGTGGGTAGTAGAGTCACTGGCTTTTATGGGTTGAAATTCTATACAATGAGCTTTGGCCAGGCCCAGGGAAACCTCAGTGCTCTGTCTGGAGGAGTATACCGCTGCAGCTGGGGTAAGTGCCCCTGGTTATCGAGGATGAGAGAACCAGAATTCCCCAGGGATCCCTGCGGTGGGAGGGGCCAGAACTGAGCTTCTGCCCCCAGGCTTAGCCAGGCAGCTGCAGAGAGGGTTTTGTGAAGGAGGAGTTCCCGGACCTCGGCCGGTTTCTGATCACAAAGTCCTTCCCCGGCTCTGTCTTCTCCTGCCTGTCCCATACCTTGGGGATAGAGGCAGGCAGATGTTATCACCACTGCTGTCACAGGTGAAGAACCTCTATCCAACTGTCAGGTTTGTCCAAAATCCCAGAGAAAAAGGAAGGTGTACCTCCTGCCTGCCAGGCCTGAGACTCAGGGATGGGTATGGGGATCAGTCCCACTGGACTCCGTACTGGCAAATCCCAATCCTGGGGTCCGTACCTGGGCTCCGTCTGCTGTGACCTCCTCAGTTTTCCAGAGTAGAAAGAGGTCTCTTAACGAGCACTCACACAATATAGCAGAAGTGTATATCCCCTCCAAACTGGTGCGGACCCCGCATCTCACACCTGCTTTCCAGTTCAGAGTCTCTTCAGCTGTGACCAATCTGTGTGTGTACACATACACACACACACTTGCGTACACACACACACACACACACACACACTCTCTTTCTTGCTCAGAAGCAATTTGGGGAATATGAGGGGAAATAGTACTCAGTATCAATGGCACTACTCATCGTGGTTATTATACTATATTTTGTGCCGTTAATTTTTCTCTAGAACTGCAATGAAAGCCATTCCTTGACCTTGAGGTATACAGGCAATACATATATAAGCTTACACTAATTACTTTCACAAGTAACATTATATTTTTAATGGGGTACCTGGGTGGCTCAGTCAGTTAAGCATCTGCCTTGGACTCAGATTGAGATCCCGGGGTTCTGGGATCGAGCCCTTGAGTTGGGCTCCCTGATCAGTGGGGAGCCTGCTTCTCCCTCTGCCCCCCCACCCCAATTCATGCTCTGGCTCTCTCTCAGATAAGTAAATACATAAAATCATTTAAAAAATAAAAAAATTAAATATTAAAAACTCAATATCTGTGCCATTGATTTATATTTTGATTTACTGAGGTAAAATGAGAACAGCATTCAACTAGGAAGGGTTGTGCTTGTAATCAATCTCTTAAAGTGAAGAATGTTGTTCTCTCCCTTCGTACCTGCCCTAGGCTATACAATGTCCCGAGGGAGGATTCATAATGAGAAAAGCATCAATCACTACCTCTAGATCTTGCCTTGGAAGGAACTAAGGAGAAAGCATGGGCTTTTCTCTTTTCAAATAAGGGGTCTTAATTTTTCTTCTTGTTGAAAATTTTAACACAGGTTTTTATTTTTTTAAAGATTTTATTTATTTATTTGACAGAGAGAGATCACAAGTAGGCAGAGGCAGGCAGAGAGAGAGAGAGAGAGAGAGAGAGAGGGAAGCAGGCTCCCTGCCGAGCAGAGAGCCCGACGCGGGACTCGATCCCAGGACCCTGAGATCATGACCTGAGCCGAAGGCAGCGGCTCAACCCACTGAGCCACCCAGGCGCCCAACACAGGTTATTTTTAATGTATCACTGTGGTCTCTGAATATTTGCATCCTCCCCCAAAAGTCATATGTTAAAATTCTAATCCCCAAAATAATGGTAGTAGAAGCTGGAATCTTTGGGAGTAGGGTGGAACCCAATGATGGGATTGTAAAGGGTCCCAGAGAGCTCTCCCGCCCCTTCCACGATGTAAGGATAAGAGTGGTCTACAACTCGGAAGAAGGCCCTCACTTGACAGTGCTGGTGTCCTGACCTCAGGCTTCCAGGCTCCAGAACTGGGAGACACAAATTTCGATTGTTTATAAGCCTCCCGGCCTGTGGCACTTTGTTACGGAGACCAGGATGGACTGAGACATCTATCTTCATCATGCATTTTTGCGCTTTCAAGTAAAGCCTAGCACTTTGATTATATGAAGCCTATGAGAAGAGAGGTCAGAAGAGAGAGTCTCCCTTGAAGTCATGACATCATTGATTCAAGTCTTGGCTCAACCCCTTCCCAGCAAGGGCGTACCCCCCCTGGGCCTGCCACTTGTGATCTTCAATACAAGTTTTTTCAACAACTGGGGGATTTCTGCTATAGTCATGTGTTCTTTAACATCTTGTTTATTAGCAAAGTCATCAATCCAGCTGTCTTCAGAGGATCCTACCTAACATTTTATGGAATTCTTCTTTATAGAGATCTTTTTACTGTACTGTCCACAACAGCTATTAAACCCAGCGTTAGTGCGGTCGTACCCACTAGTAAGTGTGCGAGGAAGAAGAAAGGTTCTTGGCGATCAATTAGGAAATGTGTATTTCTATGCAGTGTCTCTTATACATGACTTCTTACTGTAGGGGATGTATGTATATCTTCACTCGCAGAAACGTGGTAAAGGACATTGACCTTTGTATCACGGTGGCAAAGACAGTTCTTGGCCTTGGGCAGCTGACTCTCCTCCAACCCGCTGGACTGCCCAGCCTCCCATGACCTAGGCTGAGAGAAGCAGGTGGGTGAACCAGTGCCTACACCTCTCTCCCAGGCCTGCTTCCTGCAACCAGAGAGGCACACTCCAGCCCCCTGCTGCTCCCAGCTACTACACCCCAATCGGCCATTTTTCTAGGGAGCCCTGATTTCTTCTGTAGGAAAATGGGATTTAGAAACCAAGATCTGGGCGCTGGGTGTGCTCCCTGCTCCCAGAGGGTCGCTGCTTCTAGCCCCTCCGAGCAGATAAAGCCAGGAAATATGTTTGTGTCCCCACCCATTTACACGCACACATACTTCTAATCATTTCTCTACCTGTCCCTGCACACTGAACTAAACACGTGCTCAACATCACACTGATGTCTCAGACGCTGGGGCAGCCCTTCAGGAAGGACTCATCCTGCCTCCCTCTGCTAATCTGTAACCTCTCTCTCCAACAGTGAGACACCAGCTCCCACCACTCACTGTGCGGTCGCCTGTTTGTTCAATCCCAGCACACATGTGAAACGGTTTTGTAATTGTTGATCTTGTGAGAAGCTAAAGCAGTGTTTAAGTACTGTTTATGTCTGCAGTCTTTCAGTTTCCGGTCAAAACACCATTTTCCCAAGATACTTAAGTCAGCTGCTTTCCACCCCCGCCCCCTTCCCAGAGGCCACGCCATACATTTGTAATATGGTGAGAAGCTGTGGTCACAGTCTGCATTCCATCCTGGGATCCCCCAGCCTCCTTTACGTGTTCAGAATTTGTGTACGTTGAAGGGCACACTTCGATGTGCAGTGCTGTGGGTTTTGACCAATGAAGAGTCTTGTATTCACCATCCCAGTACCAGGCAGAGCAGTTCCATTGCCCTAAAAATTCCCCTTTGAGGTCAGCCGCTTCCTGATTCTCCAACTCTGACAACCCCTGGTGTGTTTTCTGTCCTTACAGTTTTGCCTTTGGCAGATGTCATATGAACGGAGTCATAGGATATATAGACTTTCGGATCTGGCTTCTTTCATTTATGCTATTAAAAAAAAAACAACAACAACAGTTTCAAATTTACCAAAATCTTAGTCCTGTCTTTTATCTCTCTGAAAGTAGTCAACGTAGCTAGTTAAGAATCTGTGAGTGGTATCTTCACTATCTGGAACTTGTGTGAGCCTGTTTCTATTGCTAGTGTTTCTGCTGGTTTTAATTTGTGTGGGTTTGTCTTCTTGACGCTTGGTTATCTTTTATTTTGAGTCAGATATGCTACGTGAAAAGCTGTTTGTGGAAATACTTTGAAGGATAGGATAATGCTATCGTCTTTTTATGGATAATTTCCGATTCTTTCCAGCAAGTTCATGGCATCCAAGATCCCTTTAATCCAAATCAGGAATTGAGGTCTCCTGGGCCACTCTGATGACTGAAGCCAGGCTGTAGTCCTATAAAGACTAATTTTCTTGCCTCTCCTAGAGAGAAATCCTTTAATCTCTCAGACCAAAGAAACCACTAGTACTTTTATTCTCTCTCTCTCTTTTTTTTTTTTTAAATATTTTACTTAGAGTTAGGGAGAGTGAGCACAAACAGGAGGAACAGCAGGCAGATCAGGCAGAGGGAGAAGCAGATTCGCTGCTGAGCAAAGTACCCCTTGCGGGACTCGATCCCAGGACCCTGAGATCATGACCTGAGTCAAAGGCAGATGCTTAACCGACTGAGCCACCCAGGCGCCCCTAGAGCTTTTACTCTTTTTTTTTTTTTTAAGATTTTATTTATTTATTTGACAGAGAGAGATCACAAGTAGGCAGAGAGGCAGGCAGAGAGAGAGGAGGAAGCAGGCTCCCTGCTTAGCAGAGAGCCCAATGCGGGACTTGATCCCAGGACCCTGAGATCATGACCTGAGCCGAAGGCAGCGACTTAACCCACTGAGCCACCCAGGCGCCCGGAGCTTTTACTCTTGATGCGTCCTGAACTTTGATGTTTCCACTCTTGTAGAATTGGTAGTCATCCCTAGACTAAAAATGGCCCCAAATGTTGTCATTCTTTATAATCCTGTTGCTAATCTGATGTCTGTTAGCAGATGTTTCTTATATTTTATGCAGCTTTTCTAGTTGGATAGGTCAGATGGATTGGCTCCCATGACTCCGTTCGCGGTAGAAGGGGAGGTTCCCAAGCTTTTCTCAGGCAAGCTCTCCAACTGGATCGTCCGACTTCTCAGCTGACCTGGCACCGTTGGCTTGACATCTGGACTCCTTCTTCACTCTGGGTCACTGAGAGAGTCCCACGAGAGATCCATGAGTTGGATCTGGGGAATGGTGGTGCAGGGTGCACAGACACACTGGCATTCAGTGTCTACACCCCTGGCATGTGTGGGCAGCATCCCAGGGGTGCTCTGAGGTGAATCCTGGTGTACTTGTGAACTTGCCTCCCTCCTTACGTTCACAGGGACCCTGCCAAGGGATTGTTTCTTTTTTCCCAATAAATTTATCACCAATATTCAGATGGAAAAGAGTGTTTCCACTGTTTTACCATGCACACCTTTGAGTGACACTCTTGAAGGCTATCTCACGAGTTGAAAGAGTGAAAATGGCAGAGTCAGTTCTTGAAGGCTTGGAAGGTGTCTTTGTCCCTTTAGGCTGGTAACAAGCCCCCCATAGCTAGGGGGCTTAACAGTGAGCATTTAGCTCTCATAATTCCGGAGGCTGGGAAATCTAAGCTCAAGTTCAAGTAGATCTGGTATCTGATGAAAGCCCTCTTCTTGGTGTTCAGATGGCTCTCTTCTTGCTGTGTCCTCATATGGTGGTGGTGTGGGGGTGGGTACAGAAAGGGAGAGAGAGACAGAGAGAAGATGCCCTCTGGCTTCTTCTTACTCCATTTGCATGATCTAATCATCTCCTTAAAGTACCACTTCCAAACTGGGGATAGGATTTCAACATATGGATCCTGGGGGTGGGGGGAGACACAGACATTCAGTCCATAACAGAAGAGAAAGACTAAGGATCATCATTAACTATTACTGAAAAGCTTTCAGATGGGGACCACCAACCAACATTCCAGATCACACTCAGGTTCTGCCCAAGGGCCCTTAGCCCGCTCCTTATTCACAGTTCTTCCTTGTCCATCCCTCAGCGTCTGGAGCCAATGAGCCTCAGTACACCTCCAGCCCAGTGCCCAGTGACTTTTCATTTGAGGCCACAGAGCACCTGTCACAACGGCTCCCAGAATCGCAGTTAGCTGTGGCAGGAAATAATCATAGGCATTAACCAAGAGCCTTGGGTTTTTCTCAGGGTGGGGAAGATGTGGAGAGATGCTTCCAAAAATTATTCAAATAAGCCCTCACCTTGAGGCTATGAAAACTACCTTGAAAGCATTTTTCCTCAGGTGGCAGCGGTCTGTGATTAAATCTATTGTATTTCTTTGGTAGAAATACTCCTTGTGGCGGTAGTGCTGAGGCACCTAGAAAAGGCTTTTTGCACACATGGTACAAAAAACATAGAACTAACAGAGTTGATTATTTTTAAGGAAAAAGTTGTTTTTGAGGTCGGTGCCTTTTGTGTTACTATTCATTCCTATTTTTCAGCGGCGATTGGGTGTTTGACAAAACCCCTTGGTGGCAAAGAGGCTGGACTTTATTATTTTATTTATTTTATTTATTTTTATTTTATCATTATTATTATTATTTTTTAAAATTTATTTATTTATTTGACAGACAGAGATCACAAGATCACAAGCAGGCAGAGAGGCAGGCAGAGAGAGAGGAAGGGAAGCAGGCTCCCTGCTGAGCAGAGAGCCAGATGCGGGGCTTGATCCCAGGACCCTGAGATCATGACCTAAGCCAAAGGCAGAGGCTTAACCCACTGAGCCACCCAGGCACCCCAAAGAGGCTGGACTTTATAATAAAGGGTCAAGTGTTAAGTCTAAGCTTTTAAAAAAGATTTATTTATTTATTTTAAAGAAACACACAGACAGACAGACAGACAGACACACACACACACACAGAGTGTGCAGGAATGAGTGGGGGAGGGGCATAGGGAGAGAGCATCTCAGGCAGACTCCCCCCTGAACATGGGGAGGGGGGTTCTACCTAATGATTCTGAGATCATGACCTGAGCCGAAATCAAGAGTCGGACACCACTTAAATGAGGCACCCAGGTGCCCCATAAACTTCTGAGTTTATTACTTTAGGGGGACATCGTAGTAGGTTGTAGGTTTTAGATCAAGGATCACAAAGTGAAGAAAATCTAGAACTGCAGAACCAATGGGTCTGGGCACTGGGTTTGAAAGCAGAAGTAAATTGTTGCTTTGTTAAAGACGGCTTACCTGTGTCAAAAACCTGTGTAAAAAAGAAGAAAACATTGAAAACCCTGCTGTGGATCTTCTGGAGCCCCTGACAGCTGAGGAGAGGAGAGTGTCAAGTGCAAGTTCTTCACAGCTGCCCCTCAAAGCTGCAGACCCAGCATGGCGGCCCCACCACCAGGGGGCAGCACTTGGCTGACCTTGGCTGCAATGTGGCTTTGCGGATCTGTCCATAGGCAGGCAGGTGGTGTATCTTCCTACCAAAATCACACACGTACATGGCCTCAAATTGTATTCAAGTGTGAAGGGCAGAATTAATATATTCACTACTGTAGAAATTTAAAACTATGAATCAACAGATTTAGAATTAGTACCAAATACAAAGGAAATATTAATATCCCATTTCATTCATTCTGAAATGGGTGTAATTCACACTTCCTAGGACCCTTAGCATAATTTCCTTACTGGTTTAAAGTATGTAGAAAATAAAAAAGGAGTTAAAAGCCCTCCAAGACGGGGAGTCTAAAAAAAAAAAAAAAACTACTCTCTGTATTTTCTCTTCCTATCATCACGTGGGTCTTTTATTTACCACTTAAATGCGGCTTTGTGGACCCCAACTAAGAAAAAAGCTGACAGTCCTGCAAAAGAGACAAAGCCTTTTGGACAGCAGATGAGTCAACAACCACACACCCCAACACATCTCCAGACCCTGTTTTGTTGAGGTTAGCGTCATTGACCCAGAATGTGTGGCCACCTCTAGACCAGACATCCCCCTAACAACATGGCTGTTGACCTGTTTCACCCATGGCACAGAGAAGACAGAGCGTCTGGATGGGGATCATGTTCTTCACAGATTACAGAAGGTCCCCGAGAAGAGAAGGGAGGAATAGTAGGAATCAAGGGGCAGCCGCCAGCCAGGGTGATGTGCCACTCCTGGTGCTTCTGCCTGGGCCCAAGGGTTCTCACCCATGAGCTCCTGGTCTGCACGAAGTCCTCTTGGGTCTGGGTCCAGCACCGAGACTTCTTCATTGTCACCCAGTACTCTGCCAGGAAGCTCTGTCTGCCCCATTGGTAATTAAGCTGTCAGCTTCTAAGCTCCTCTTTCTTGCAGCAGATTTCTGCCCAACATTATTCCCCATGGGGATCTTTCCTTCCATGGTGGTCATAAAATGGTTTTCGGCTCTAGCATCTCTAGTCATGGTCAAATCTTTTTCAAAAGAATGAGAGCCCTGGTAGAAGCTGAACTTCAGAGGGGCGGGACGATTTCAACCCCTTATTTTCACACCTGCAACCATCCTCCAAGGGCTTGTCCTGTGGTCTTTCACGTTTTTCTCTTCCCAGGCGCCCTCCTTCTGTCTCTCTGCATAACTGCTCAGGAAAGGGCTGTTGAGCATTCCAGAAGCAGAGGGCATATGGCTCATTCACTCCTGATCTAGGTCCCCAGGGAGCTCTCATCCCAGTGACCATCATGCTTTCATTGGGATCCGGAAGCTCAAAAGTTCAGAACGCAAACAGGAACTTGATGACTGCCGAGGCTCTGCCAGGGTGAGGCTGCCCCGGGAAGGCAAGACTATGTCTGCTGCTCTGCCGTGGTGGCGTGGCTGCCACCCTAGGGCTCCTCAGGCACCTGTCCAGCTGGAATGGGTGCAGGTGCTGGCCCATGGGTAGAGGTGCAGATAGCACATGTGTGTCCTGCTCAGACACCCGAGGCCACGAAGCAAGTTGGGGCCGAGGCAGACAGTAGGCAGCTGCATAGGGCCCCTCAGTCTGTGCTTGTCCTGGACATGCTTGCAGAGGGAAGGGAAACCAGGCATTTTAGGAGAGACAGTGTGTCCAGCAGGTCGTGGTGCAGGCCAGCGATAGGGGTCGTCAGAGCTAGGCAGGCAAAGACCATCCCCTCTAGACCCTGCACCTGCACCCTGTCAGTAACACAGAGCACTGGGGAGGCGCAGAGGAAAGTTAAGTGTGACCACGTCCATCCTCATCTCCTAGCAGGCTGTCCCTATGGGGACAGATGGCATGGCTGTCCCTTTGCTTCTTTTGGGCATCCCTCCCCACGGGTGTCTGAACAGGACGCACGTGTGCTATGGTTTCTGGATCTACAAATGGTAATGGCGGTCTTACCTGTTGGGTGTGACAATGGCCAGGCTGTGCCGGGACAGCCCCAAGCCCACTGCGGGCCATCCCTAGCCCTCAGCGGCAGGGAGGAAGTGGCCCCCGCTATAGCTGCCCTTGTCTGCAGTTTCTGCACTCATCAGTAGATGTCTCTCTCCTGCTTTCTCTCCCATTGTGTGTGTTTTGGGGGTGGGGATGGGGGTGGGAGGGGAGGAGAGGAAGCCAGTCTGTCATATTCCTGGGTGAATCTCCAGCATTTAGGGAGCCCAGTACAAAGCTGGCTCCCAGTCAGGGTTTGTCTGAGGAGCCCATGCTCCATGGGCTGGAATTCCCCCTTGACCCTCTTTCTCTGTCTGACGCAACTCACCTCCCCTGAGAAGTCGGACTTTATGGACAATCTCTGCTTTGCGCAGAGCTGAGCCCCAGCACTTTCTGGGGTTCTTCCACGGCACTCCCAGCCACTCTGTGGGAAGCACCTAGCAGGTTACTCCCATTTCTTGGGTGACGGCTACCTGCCAGGCTCATCTGGGCTCCCAGAGGAGAGGGCTCTTTTTCTGCTCCAGCGGAAAAAGTCACGGCCATGGGCTCGGTGTCCATGGGGATCACGGCATGTCAGGCAAAGGGCCTGACATTCAGGAGCCAAACACCTATGCTAGGAAATGAAGCACACGTTGAGGTTGCCAGGGCAGAGGGTAGGTAAGCTTGGCTGCCAAGAGGATGGGAACAGGTGGGATGCATGAGGCGACGGGGACAGGAGGCGCAGGTGTGTGCTAATACCAGACTCTGGGCTTCATGCATGTGCCTCACTTGGGGATGTGAAACTATGTGTGTGCCGGGAGCAGATGCCCACTCGGGCTGCTCCAGGTCGGTGGGAGCCCTTGCATAGGCATCAAAAAAAACCGGACGGGGTGGCAGGGGGCGCCTGGGTGGCTTGGTGGGTTAATCCTCTGCCTTCAGCTCGGGTCATGATCCCAGGGTCCTGGGATCGGCCCACATCAGGCTCTCTGCTCAGCAGGGATCCTGCTTTCCCCACCCCACGCCTGACTCTCTGCCTACTTGTGATCTCTCTCTGTCAAATAATAAAATAAAATAAAGAAAAGAAAAACCAGACAGCGTACATTCACAGCTCAGGTAACGAAAACCATTTGCTGGTAGAATTGTAAAACCGCACAACCTCTGTGGTACCCTGGATGGAAATTTCTAACCGTGTGAAGTATACACTCATTCTGGGACCCGGCGGTTTTGCTCCTTTGTAGGTGTCCAGAAGAAAGGAAAGCTTATATCCACAAAATGCTTATTACCAAGGCTCATGGCGGCTTTATTCATAACAGCCCCAAACAGGAAACAATCTGACTGTCCGTTAATCGGAAGATGGATACCCAAAGTGTGGTGTAGTCACAGAACGGAATGCAGCTGTAAACTGACGTGAGACGGGACACATTAGGATTCCTTTTGCAAGACATTTAAGAGCAGAGAGCCTGAACCTGAAGCTGCACAGTAGCTGCTTTGGGGGTGGGGGTGGGGGAGTGCCAGGGAGGGCAGGAGGGGTCTCCTGGGGGTGATGACACGGTGTAGGTCTGGATCATGGTGGGGGTGGGAAACGGAAAGGATACATTTGAACAGTCATTCCACTGTACCTTGGGTCCCTGTGCATTTTACCGTGCGTAAACGAGACCTCAACAACATCAACTCTATTAAACTCCACTTCTGGTTTGAAGGCAAAATTCCGTACTTAAGTAACCACAGAGCGCAGACGCAGCCGTTCGTCAAATTGGCCGATCTGAGCCACTTCCCAGGTCTGGAACCCCTTGGCTAACTGTGAGCCAGGCCCCCTTGAGAGAAGACCCTGCGTGTCACCCTAGCTGTCTCTTGTGGCTCTCCTCCAAACCTCCTCCAGGGGTCTGTGACTTTTCCCGAGGGGGGGCTGTGCCCTGGGACAAAAGACTCGTTCTGGCAAATGTCTATTCCCATGTAGTCATGGGGGACAGGAATATCTCAGTCACTCAGGGCACTCAGCACTGGCTCTGCCTTGTCACGGAACTGCAAATACCACGGTGATCCTCCCGTCAGGGTGGAGGCTTGTGGAAGTCAGAGGATAAAAAGAGTTTTGCCCGGGGACGCCTGGGTGGCTCAGTCGGTTGAGCCACTGTCTTCGGCTCAGGTCATGATCCTGGGGTCCTGGGATCGAGTCCCACATTGGGCTCCTTCCTCAGCGGGGAGCCTGCTTTTCTCTCTGCCTCTGCCTGCCACTCTGCCTACTTGTGTTCTCTCTCTCTCTCTCTCTTTCTCTGACAAATTAAAAAAAAAAAAAAAAGAGTTTTGTTCCAAGCATGGATGTCCATCGGATGGGTGGGTCTGTGGGCCTGACCTGTGTGTGTTTCCCGTTTCCCATGCGTAGCTGGCAAAGTTCCATTCGGCAGTGAGCTCTCCTGCCTTGAAGTGATGCGTTTTTGGTAGAAAGTGGGATGAAGGTGAAATTCAGGCCTGGAATTATCCCCTGCCTACACAGTGATAAATCAAGGGTAATGAATTCTCCACCTGGGGGCATCTCAGAGATTAGCGGTGCCATCAGGGACTGGAGCGGTGTGAGGGGGGAGAGGGTCCGAGGATAGTCCTGTCCCTTGCCTGTTTGACTTACGTGGAAGACCGATGCCCGCTGGAGGAAGGCAGTGGATCACAGTCAGCCTTCGCTTGCTACTGCTGCTCTGGATGAAACACCTCTTCTGGGCACTGGTGGGTGACTTTGGTTCTCTGCATCGATTTGTTAAGAACCACCAGAAACAGTTTGCGCATGTCCAGAAGTGCCAACAGCGTGATCTCTCCTCCTGCCCGTTTCCCTGCTTTCTGCCAAACTAGAGCTGACCGGGATGCCGCAGTACACAATACTGCACCTCATTATTGACCTCCTTATGCTGACTACGTCTGCCTCAGTAAGACACAGAAGTGGGAGGAAAACTCCACAAATATTCTAGGCCCTACTTACTACCTTGGTGAAGTTTCAGGGGACCCTAAAGGACTTTTCAGGATACCCCATCAAAGTGAAAACTACATTATTATACCCCCCCAAAAGAGGCCTGACACTTGCTGACTTTTGGATTTTGAAGGCAACCTATGTGCTCTTTGGGTATGCTTTGCCAATGCATTGTTTTTTTTACCAAGCAATGAGTAAGGCCACCAGTTTTGAGTGGGAACTCCCGGGGCCTTATCCCCTAACAGACCCAGTGGTACTCGAGTGTTCATGGCCAACAGCAATGCTGTAGGGAACCCCAGAGGGCGCATCATAGTACAGACTCTAGGGCTCTGGAACAAAACCATGACCTCTGCTGCATTTAACTGTTCTCCTTTCTAAGAAACAGCTGCTGGAATATTGCTGGTCCGTGTCGGGACAGCACAGCTGACCAGAGGACACGGACTGACTCCATAATCCTGAGCCGCGCAGCATGGGTTGGGTGTGATCTGGCCCGCCCACCTATAAGGTCAAGCACACGCAGCTGCAGTCTGTCATTGAGCAGAGACGGCGCCTAAGAGGCTGTGATCGAGAAAGCCCAGAAGGCATATGTCAGTTGCTTGAGCAGGTGGCTCAGACCCTGTGACATGTTCTCTTGCTTCTTCCCTCCTCTCCTTCAATCTATGTCTCATGGGCAGTTCCTTAGGACCAGATGGCTGAGCAGGCCTGCTTCCAGATGGTTCTCTGGGATGTGCTGGTTCCAGCTGAGAGCAGGCTATGAGAGATACAATCCCAGTCTGGAGTGTCCTTGAAAGACCGTGGAGAAGGGAAATCATCCTAGTGGACGAGACGTGAGCAGAACAAATGTTTTTCTCTTTTTGGGGCTGAAAGACAGCCAGAAGAATTAACCTATACTAGTAATTCTTAACAGGGATGGTCCCCCTGTCCCCAACTTGAGGACCTTGGCAATGTCGGGAGGACATTTTAGATTGTCACATCCTGGTAGGTAGAGGGCACAACTGGCAACTGGTGGTCAAGGTCAGCCAGGGATGTTGCTAAACATCTTACAACATGCACAGGACAGTTCCCTACAGAAAAGAACTACTGGACCCCAAATGCCACTAATGGCAGTATTAAGAAACCCTGACCCACACTGGGGCAAATACTTTGACTGATCAGGAACATTGAAGGAACAAGATTCAGAGATTGACAAGGAGGTATGGGAACAGAGGGAATAAGTCTTTTTTTTTTTTTAAGATTTTATTTACTTATTTATTTGACAGACAGAGATCACAAGTAGGCAGAGAGGCAGGCAGAGAGAGAGGAGGAAGCAGGCTCCCTGCTGAGCAGAGAGCCCAACGTGGGGCTCGATCCCAGGACCCTGAGATCATGACCTGAGCCGAAGGCAGAGGCTTTAACCCACTGAGCCACCCAGGTGCCCCGGGAAGATGTCTTTTGATGGCTCTCTCAAAATGTGCATGAGCATAAAGATACTTGTGCCCCATTTTTACGCTCATTAAAGGTCCCCTATGCAGAGAAGACTGTCAAAAATCAGGTGAACAAGACGGCATGTTCTGTGATGTCAGCCAGCCCTTTCCCCAGCCATCCCGATGTTTGCTTAATGGGCCTCTATGGGGATGGGGGCTATGGATGAGCACAACACCCAGATTTCCTCTCACCAAGGCGGTCCTGGAGACTGCCCCTGCCGTGCCATCACAACTTCTGCGATCAGCACAGAGCTCACTGATTGCGATGGCCGGCCAGATCCCTGTGGCTGGCTGATCACACCAGATCCCTTCCATTATGGAGGGAAAGCAATTGCCCTTCCCTGGAAGAGATGTATTCTGGATTCAGATTTGCCCTTTGGCAACGCTTCCGCTGAAAACGACTATTCATGGATATCGTGAATGCCTTGTTCACCATTACGGTATTCCACAGGTTCCTTCTGAAGATTTCATTTATTTATTTTCGAGAGAAAGAAAGAAAAGAGAATGAGCATGAGTGGGAGAGGGGAAGAGGAGGGGGAAAGAGACAAAGGAGGAAAGAATCTCAACCAGACCCTGCACTGAACACAGAGCTGGACGTGGGGCTGCAGCTCATGACCCTGGGATCATGACCTGAGCCGAAACCAAGAGTCAGACCCTTAACCGGCCGAACCACCCAGCCACCACAATGTGGCTTCTGGTGACGAAGTCTGGTTTTACAGCAATGGGATCGGGCACATGGAATTCACTCACTACACACCCTACTGACCCAGAAGCAACTGGCCTTCCAGAGCTGTGGAGTGGCCCATTGAAGATTTCCTTATGATGCCAGTGGGGAGACAGCTCCCGGAAAGGTGGGAGTTCTGTCTTCCAGAAGGAGTTTATGATTTGATTCAGCAACTGCCGTGTGGTGGTGTTTATCCCGTGGCCAGAACACACGGTCTGGGAAACAAGGGGTAGGTGGAAGAGTGACTCTTGGCACCGCTAAGCAACATAACCAAGAACCAAGGCTTCCCTGCCCCATTCCCCAAGCTCTTCTGGCTTGTAGGTCTGAGTTACCAAGGAAGGAGGGCCTCAACCCGGTCTAAGCAGCGGCGTGACTGGACAGGAAGGGGACACCGGGCCATTCTGGGTTTGTCCAACTACAGCATCGATGAGAAGAAGGGGATCACTGCACGGGTGGGGGGTTGGGGACTTCATTATCAGGGAAAACGTGAGCTGCTGCTAGCCCGTGGGTGCTAGGGCGTTGATGTCTGAAATCCGGGGGCTCCTCAGGGTGCCCTTAATTATATCCACATCCCAAAATAAAAGTTAATGGTAAACTCAGCAGGACTGCTGAGGATTTGGACCCTTCAGAAATGGAAGTGGGTGTTATCCATCAGGTAAAGAATCCCAGCAAGCTGACCTTCTGACGGAGTGCAAGGGGTCATGGAAAAAAGGTTGTGAATATCAGCCACAGTCCCATGGCCAGTGACAGACCAGGCGACTGAGGCAGAGAGCCGTATCTCCTTCCTTTCCTCCATGCTCGGTGTGTGTATATTCGTGCATGCAAACACACGTGTGGGCATGCCCACATACATGTGTGTGTATCGTGGCCACGTACACGTATGCGTGTATCCATACATATGCGCATGCCTAGACAGACACACGGATGCCGAGGACTTGCTCTTTCCTTTTGCTTCCAGTTCCCGCCAGCCTTGTCCTGGCAATACTCTCTCACTTGGCAGCTGCCGTTGGTTCTAATTTTGTTTCTCCCCCACGTGGAGGGCCCTGCAGAATCACGCACCCCCGGAGACAGCAGCCCCTCCTCCGAGATGGGAACCCAGCCCGGCGGGGTTCCTCCTCTGGACCCCAGAAACAGAGGCACTGGTCGGGCAGCCTCCCTTTGCAGAGGCCTGAGGCCAGGTCTGTGGGGTCCACCCTCTTCCTCTCTTCCCTTGCAGCTTTGAACGACCGGGCCTTCCAGCCTCGCTCCCCAGCCCAGTCCCGCGAGGAGCTGCTTCCCACAGGCGCTCTCACCACAGGACCTCTCTGTTCCCTTTTTGTGCATTTGATCTACCTGTTCGTCCAGTTTCCCAGTTTCTTTTTCCCTAAATGACCCAGACTCCTTGATTTGGTTGGGGACTTAGCGCTCCTGCTCTCGAATCCCTCATTTTAAGAATCCTGGTCTGGCTTTCTGTCTCCCAGTGCAGGGTTCCCGTCCCCTCCCATACTGCACCCGTGGGAGAATCAGCCTTTCCTCTGGGATTCCCTGGCTGTCCTGAGGGAACCAAGAACATCAGGGCTAGACGTGGACGAGTCTTAGTGGCCTCAACGCTGATCTGAGGAGTGTGCAGAGGCCATTGGCTTAGAGGGTCCCATAGGCCAGCTGAGCATCGTTCCTCTCCTCTGTCCACACTAATTCACACTGCCCTGCTCCCACTCCAACCCCAACCTTCCGCAAGGGAGATTCCATGAGGCCGCCTGTGAATCCACTTTCATCCTCTAAGCTCCCCGCTGGTATCCTCTTGCTTACATTGCCCCCTCTGGCATACATGGGTTAAGAAATATCCTGTCAGCGCGCCTGGGTGGCTCACGTGTTAATAAGTGTCTGCCTTCGACTCAGGTCATGATCCCAGGGTCCTGGATTGAGCCCCCGCATCGGGCTCTCTGCTCAGCGGGAAGCCTGCTTCTCCCTCTTCCATTCCCCTTGCTTGTGTTCCCTCTCTCTCTGTCTCTCTCTGTCAAATAAATAAAATCTTGACAAAAAAAAAAAGGTGATGTTAAAAAAAAATCCTGTCAATTTCATTTAGGTAGAATGTGTCATGACCATTTTTAAAAGGATCATTTTTATCTCTTACACGATGAAACTGTGATAACTGGTTTATAGCTCATCTGACTTAAAAACTGCTGGTGTGAATGGATGCCGGATAGAATCTTCTCCCTCTGGGCCATAAAGCTTTTCTTAGATACTGTTCTACCAGGAACACAGGAGTGAACAAATAATTGGACCAACCAGTGCTTTACAAACATGTTAATTTTATTGAGTAGGCATGAAAGCTTCTCTCTGTGTCAAGGAATGGAGAAGCCGTGTCACACGGATTACAGAGCTATTTTTACTTGAAATGATCTTTCATAAAAGAAAGAAATGAAATACAGTTCTTCTATAAAAAGTGCAGTAGTCATTACTGGAAGTTTTCCAAAATGAAAGCAAGATTTACTACATATTGCAAAAATTGGTTTAGTGCTTTAATACTTAATAAAGTAACAACCCGACCACCAAAGACAGCTCTTAGAACGGGTTCCTTCTCCAAGATTGGACTGGGTGGAAAAGAATATTTGCATTGGGATTAGAATGAACGCTCCCAGGTACACAAGGGCTCTGGGTAACTTGGTCAAAGTAATAGGATTTATGATCCGTTTTTGCCTCCATGTTCTTTCTTGTCCACAGGAATCGAGTAAATCGGGGAAACAAAGCAATGTATTTCATTCCAAAATGGGTCAAATAAGTGAAAAAAAAAAAAAGGAACAGAAACAGAGAGATAATATTCACTGACTCCCATAACCCATGCATGTTTGAAGGAACAAAGCAATTACACTTCAACAGCCCTCGGTTAAAACAAGACCAACTTAATCAAAGATGATGGTGAACAGGGTTCAGGCTCTGCGGCAAGACTGTGAGCAAATTCAGGCCAGCCTCCCTGCACCTCTAGTAGCCTCTCTGTGGGCGTGGCCGAGGACCCAGGCCTCCCTCCTGTGTCGAACGGTGACCGGCTCTGTCAGAGGTGGAGTTTGCCTTTCTCCTGAGGCTCCGGGCCATGACGGATCTCCGGCCATGATCATGGTTGTGTTACTAGTTTTGGTCATAAGTTAGTGGAGACAAGTCGCCCCACGTCTGCCTGCCAGACTGTAATTTCAAATCAGGTGTTTGGATCCCATTCCATGCAAGCGGGAAGAATGTGTAGAAAGAACTTAGGCAGACCACAGGGCACCTGCCCCTGGAGAAAGGTTGGAGTGGATCAAGGGGGCAGCCCTGGGAAAGCCCGTGTTCTGAGTACTGGCAGGAGTGTGCCCCTAGCTTGTTAGGGCAGCAATGAAAGGGACGCTGTTTATTTGGCAATTTAAGCAAAGGGTCACCCATGGGCCCACTGAGTGTCTGCCAGGCAGGTGCAGAGGGACTGTTATGAAGGGAACCTCACATCCCCACCATGAGGGACCCTAAGATATGGCACCCAGAGAAATGACAGCAAAAAACATGGAAGGGGGTTCAAGAGAAGGACAACGCCTTTTACCTAGGCTACAGTAGGACAAAGGTCCTATAAGAAGCTTATAACAGTATTTTGCCAACAACTCTTAGAGGAAAACACATTTGGCCAAAGGACCTGGAAGTAAACACCAACATTAGGTAGTTGTGAAAGTCATTCTGCAGGGGTGGGCAGTTCAGAGGAGGAAACATCCCTCCCCTGCGGGTGAGTGAGGTCGCCTGACTGCACTTGAGGGCCTCCTGCTCTGGGTGGGGGGCCAGGGCCAAGGAGGTGTGTGTTGTTTGGCTCTGCAGTGTCAAGGCTCTGTCCCTCCAGCACATGCCCGCCAGTGAGGGGGGGAAGGGGGGAGATTCGGAGGGGCCGTGGTTCTCTGCCCCTGCTGCTCCCTTGTCAGTCCAGTTACCCATGCCGGCCCCCATTATTCTGCGTGAGAAGCTCCTCTTCCTTTGCAGGCCTGCTTTTGGTGACAGGAGGATGGGTCTTTCTAGTGGTCAGACTGACTTCCTTCCCTGGGCTGGGTCATCCGCTGCCCCCTGAGTTTGTTACAGGAAGGAATGCCAGCCTCCCTGGAGACACTGTGGAAGAATAGTGTCCACAGGGCTGATTATAAGGGACTCCCTAAAATGGTCCAGGCCCACAACGACATTGTGGAGGTCCATCACAGTGTGCCTGACAGTGAGAGGCGCCCTGTAGGGAAACTGCCCCTGCTGTAGCTTGTTCCAGAGAGCTTTCTGTAAACAGTGGGGTCTCATAGCTGTGGGGGAGGGCCACCGGGCAGGCCTTTACAGAGACATGAAGAAACCTGCCACGGTTGGGTTGATGTGCTCACTGTCCTATCTGGCATCACAGACCACCGGCTGGAGCAGCCGTGCTGCTTTATCAGCTAAAATTTTCCCCACTTGGGGGACTATGGATTTGATAAAGGTTGAAATGGGTATTACTAGGCTTCATAGTTATCAAATAATTCATTTCATTTCTTTTCTTCTACAAATATTTATCCAGTGCCTAATACGTGTCAGGCACTGTTGTAGGCACCAGGAATATAGCAGTGAGCAAACAAACAGAAATTCCTGCCCACATGGAGCTTACATTCTATGGGAGGTTGGAGGGAGGACATAAAGTGAATGAATAATTCATATGTGCAGCATTCAAATGGTAAGAAACACACAGACAATGCACAGGATGGTGGCAGGGAGGGTGAGATGTGTTGTCCTTTTCAATAAATCAGGGAAGGCCTCCTTTAAAGTGACATTGGAGCAAAGACTGGCAGATAATTAAGGGTGAGGCAGGTGGCTTGGAGTGGGGGGGGCAGCAGAGAACATTCCATGTGCAAGGAGGAACAGCATGTGCAAAGGCCCTGAGGCAGGCCCATGTTGCTGCAGTGGAGCAGCTAACAAGGAGGAGGAGAAGGTCAGAGAAGTGCTGGAGTGGGAATGGTCTTTGTAAGGACTTGGCTGTTTCTTCACTGAGAGTCGTCCTCCACTGTCAATACTGTGAAACAGCTGGTTTTACTAACTTGTCCTCGTTAAATTAACGGATTGCTTTGGTCTTGAGTTGATTCAGCCTCTACCCTTAAAATCAACTGTTACTCTTCACCTTGTAAAGAACTGGTTATATATATGTGTGTATATATGTATACACACATACACCTATGTTTGTTCACACATGTATGTACTAAGGTGCTCTCTTGGTGAATAAAAAAGCGTAAGCCATGGGTATCCTTCTGTATGTACACAGCTGAGGCTGGCGGGACTCCTTTGTTTTGCAAGAATCGAACAGTGAAAATGCAAATTTCAACCAACTACTTTGCAGAATGGAATAGAAACAGTGACATGGTGAGGACTGTTCGGTGAGAAGGGCTTCTGTGCTGTCCTTGGGGTTATGGGTTAAGTTGGCCCCTTGGAGTAAAGCATATCCCTATTGCAGAGCCCACAAATGCCAGTCATTTTGGAGGGTGCATGCAGGGCCTCAGCCTCCCTCTTCTCTGCTGGAGGTGGTGTGGTCCCAGAAGGACTGCTTTTGGGGCTGACTATGTAACTGCCAACAGGCCATTCTGAACCCTGCTTGGAGCCGAAATACCAATCTTCCAAAACGCTGCACCCTGGAGGTGCTCCATGCAGCCTGGGGGGGGGGGGCTTCTTGAGGGGAGTGGGGGGGTCCCCACCATGCATGCCCTGCAGGTCTTTCTAGCCGCAGCTATCCTGGACCCACCCCCGCGTCCAGACTGTCAGAAACATGCTCTGTGCCGGCAGAACCAGTGCTGCAGAGTAGCTGTGGGGAGGGATGCCGGTGGTCAGGGATGAAAGGATGTAATTGAGCACCCCCCCCTTCTGCCCTGGAGAGCCACACCCAAGTGGGGCACTGTGAGTAGGAAACGGTTGATAGTCAGGACTGAATGGGGAGGTGGTGCCCAGGGTCTCCAGAGAGCCACCACTTTAAGGCTTTCGGGAAGGGGGTGCCTTCTCTCTGGTGTAGGGAGTGCCAGCCACCTCTGGGGCTTTGCACGGTGTGTCTGCCCTCGGGTGAAAGCAGAACCAGACTCTAGCCAGAGCAGAGGCCACCTCAGCAGCCCACAGGGTGATGCCACAGTGGCCGAAGTCTGGCAAGGCGGGGCTCACTCAGCCACGGAAACACATTTTTGTCTTATTTATTAGAAGCATTGAGAGAAAGAAAAGGGAAAAAGAAAAAAAAAAAAAACACTGGAGGAACTTATTTTGTAAAGTCCACACCACAATGAGGAGAAAGGAAGAAACCCCAAACATGCTTCAGCTTTTACTCCAGGTCTTGTAAGTAAACATGAAAGACTCGCAGAGATGGAACTTAACACATACATGGGTTTGGCAAAGCTTTTTTTTCCCCCTCGCACAAATTTCCCACCACCGATAAGTACAGCCCTTTTTTCTCCCCCCTAACTCATGTGAAATAAATTTTGATAGGTTAAGTTTATCTGTGCAAAGTAGAGTGGTTTGCAAAATAAGCCTGTGGATGCTAAGGGAGGGGGTGAGAACCAAGTGCACTGGGGGTGTGGAGAAACCTTTTATCTCCCGTCGCCAAATTCCTGATGGTAAGCTGCTAGAACTAATGAATCATTTTGGAAAGTATTAAAATTCTAAAGTAGCAGATCCAAACTTTTCAGAACTCCACTTGAGTCACTGGGTGGTAACAGGTAAGAGAAAGTCTGCAGTAACTTTGTGAGTATAAAGTATTCACTTAAGAGGAAAGGTGCAGTACCCAAATCCATGGACAGAACAACAACAACAAAAAAGATCAAGCTTCCAATTACCCAAGAGCTCACAGTGTGGAGCCCCTTCCCACTTACAGTTACCCTTCCAAGGGGACAACCCTGTGACAATGTAAGGGCGCAAAATATTGCTCTGCGGCATATTCTGAAAATAATATAAAAATAATTTCTATAGTACAGTTTAAGCTTGGCTTGTAAAATTTCAATGTAACATAGCATAAAGTCTACAAACAGAATACACTTAAAAACACCTTCCTTTAACAATACATTATTTTAAAAAATATATACCCAGGTATCGCATGTGCGGGAAATGTGAAGCAAATTACTCAAACAACATCCACTGGGGTTCAGAAGTATCTAGGATCCTTCTGGAAACATGCTATCACTTAGAGACATCTGACCTTCCCGGAAAGGGAAGTATGGCCACATCAGACAAGAAGGCCATTCACAGGCAGGGTCTGCCATGCACTCCAAGTCTAGAACGTGTGTTCAGGTGGGGTTCTCAGCCTTTCTAGAATCAAGGCTGGCTTTCTTCCTTTTCTCCAGTGTCTATAATCCACTTAACCTTTCCCTGATCCACAAGGGGTCCCCACGTCACAGAAGGATATTAGAAGACTTCTTGGCCCACATGTAAACAACACAGCCGTTTCTTATAGTTACTTCTCAGCCTGACAGACTAATTTGGTTTGAGGGAACTCTGGCCAGGGACCAGGTCTAAAGAGCTCTTTTGAATGACATGGGACGTTCCTCGTATACTGGACTAAAAAGTTTAATGTAACAGTAGATTCTCTCACTGTGTCAATACTATTTAGAGGAAGGGATCCAGATCTTTCACAAAAGGAAACAGCTTTTTGTAAACAATGTGGACAAGCCCCCACAGGCACCCTGGCAAGCTGAGCCACCTTGTGACCTTCCACATGGCTGGGGAAGCCACCATGGTGGCTGGTAGCTGGATCTTAGGCTTTTATTCATGGCACATCTATGGGTGTGGTGGGGTGGAGGGGACTTTGAAACTCGAGATAGAAACATGTCACCATTAAAAAAAAATAATACCTACGGATTATACTGCCTGGTTTCAAAGGTTTTTCTCTGGTCTTACAATGGACCATGTTTATTCTCAGCTTGCACCCCGCCCCCACCTTTTTTTTTTTTTCTTTTAATCTGGCATGAGAAAGATAAAATATTTGCATAGCCAGTGTGGGAAATTTCTGGCTGGCTGTTTTAACATTAGAAAATTAAAAAAACAAGCAAATTTACTTTATGCCTTTTTGACTTCTTGTGCACATGAGTTTGGTTTCAGAACGCACAATTAAGCATTTTCAATGTTGGCTGTCTCAACCTTCTAAGAGTGAGGGGCGGGGCAAGAGCCATAGTTGGTGTCTACACATGATGCAATACTTCCTGTGACCTCACAGCTTTGGATGTCAAAGCAGTTGCTCAGCATGACACAAAGAATCAGTCCAAAAAGCTGCCACAAACCCTCTCGATGAGAGATTTTTAAAAAACTACTTTTTTTTTTTCTGAGTAACAAAAGAAATCCCAGTAATATGAGGGACATGGATGTTAGTAATCACCACACATTGAAAGTATTATTCGGCTTGAAAAGTAAAACTTCCAAAAAATTTCTTAAAGATTCTATTTAATAAATAATTTTGATTTAGGTAAGGAACCACTTATGCAAAACTTGAATAACTTACTGAAAACTCCACGTGCTGTGGAATAATTAAAAACAAAAAGGAATTACTCACAGGAGATACTGAAATTACTATAATTCTTCAAACAAGTAAAAAAAAAACTTTTTTTTTGTTTTTTATTTTATTTATTTGTTTGTTTTTTTGCTGCTCTTTATGTCAGAGGGAAAAGCATCCTTTCTGGAGAAGGAGAAGCTGGCTCCAATGAAGAGATGGTCTACCTCCTGCATTTTCTGAGGATACACCCACAGCAAAGCTGGGTGCTATTTCCTCTCTTTCTTAGGATTATTAGAAGCTATTCTAAGGCTCCTGCAGGTTTTAAAGTATTCTTTTGCTAGTGAGGATTTTACCCATCTTATCCGTATTTCTTGGAAACAAGATCTCTCCTTAGTGAGGCAGATTTAACTCCTCAGTGTCCTTGGCCAAGAACGGGATTCTCCAGAGGTAATCTTGGAAGGAAGAGGCTGCATATTGCTGCTCAAAATAGGGTAGCTAAGGACACATTTTTTTTTTTTCCTCAAGAAATGTAGGAGGCACCAAAAAAGGGACTGCTCAGGGATGGGGCTGCCCCCTCAATGTGTTAGGGAGCCACAGGCAGGGTTACCCTACCCTGCAGAGGGGACCCCAATGGAGTGGCGCCCCTTTACCTGGCTGGACCCAGACAGATGCAGGTGGAGGTGGGGATGGGCTTCCTTCCGGGCTGCCCTCAGCCTCTTCCCCTTGGAAAAGGGCACAGGCCGGGTTTCAAAGTAGCTTAGTGTGGGGGCTTACACAGTGACCTCGCCTCTCTCCTGGGGCACCCCTAATCACTTCCTAGGGGCCCTCTGGCGATAGTTCACTGTGGAAGTGTCTTCAAAGAAGCGATGTGAGCAGGCTGTCATCTTTGCTCAAACATGGGCAATTCCAAATAGTGAGTTAGGAATCTTGCTTTTTGGACCCAAGGTGTCTTTGGAAAGCTCCTGTCACCTGAGCTGCCCGGCACCGGGAGCCATGACTACACCTCCCTGCGCCCTGCGAGGTAGGTTGTCCAGTGCCCATCCTAGGACGCCTGTGGCTTTGATGGCAGTGTGAATGTTGCTCGAGACAGGGGTTGTTTTTTGGGGGAGAGGGGAGCGTGGAAGGAGGTTTTGCTTATGCGATGGAGCGGTGTATTCCTAAAGGGCCCCCGCGACCACTAGACCGCGTGAGCGGGCGGCACCCTGCCCCCTGTCCTCCCTGGACGGGACTCGGGGAGGGGAAGCAGGTGCAAGCCCGCAGCACAGCCCCTGCTGCAGTCCCGGGCTGCAGGTTTGCTTCTAAACCCTGGGTGGTACCGACCGCACACGTGTGATCGCTACGTGGACGAGGTCAGTCGCTGGGCTGGGGTGGGGTGGGGGCGGGAAAAAAGAAAAGCAAAAAAAAAAAGGTAAAACACTCCCTTCTAAAAACAAAGGGCTGCAAATTTCTTTATTTCTCTTATTGAGGAACAAAAATACTCTTGCAATGGCTATTGAGTTTCCACAGGTACGAGGCAGATGCTAGCTAGCACACCCACTTCCAACAGTATGACTTGTTTCCTATCCGTCTACTACCTGAGTGGCGTCAGTGTAGGTTCAGGCACCATTAGGAACGTTGGACCAAACACGTACACAGCACTGACCGAGGAGTCGCCGGCCTTCCGGTGGACCAGGGCATGTAAAAAAGACACCGACAGAATGGAAAAGGAATCCTTTATGGTAAAAGCTGGCGCGCGCGCCGCCCTCAGGGCCGCGCCCCGCGCGCCTCGCGCCGCCGCCGCAGCTCCTCGCGGTAGCAGTACGAGCAGTAGTGCTCGGTCTCGGCGCGCCCGTAGAACGCGCAGTTCTCGCGCTGGCAGCGCCGCTGCGCCAGCCCCGGGCCGCCGCGGCCGCACTCACCGTTCGAGCGGGCGGCCGGCGCGTCGGCGTCGGCGAACTCCAGGCCGTCGCGCGCGGCGCCGAAGCCGTTGGTGTAGGTCTGCGACTTGTGCTCGGCGGTGCCGGCCGCCCCTGCCGCGCCGGGCAGGGCGCCCGGGACGGCGCGCGCCAGCGACTCGACCGTGTTGACGGTACGCAGGGCGGCGGCGCGCGCCGGGCTGTAGCTCTGCGACGACAGCGAGCGGTTCTGCTGCGGGTACGTGGCGCACGGCCGCAGCGCGCCCACGGCCGGCGCGCACGCGTCGTCCCGCGCGCCCGCCGCCTGCACGTGGATGACGCTCTGGCGCGCCGGCGCCGGCGGGCTGCGGCCTGGGAGCGGTCCGCTGGCGCCCGCGCGCCGCGCGCCCCCGCCGAGGCCCGGGGAGGCCGCGCCGCCCGCTGCCGCCCGCGCTGCCCGCGTGCCCGCCGCCGGCCCGGGGCTCGGGCGCTCCTTGAGCTTGAGCACCAGCTGCGTGGGCGGCCCGGCCGGCGGGCCCGGCGACGCGCGCTCAGGGCCCGGCGCGCCCTCGGTCTCTGGCCTGCGCGGCGGCCGCTTGGCCGTGGAGGCGGCGGCGGCCGCGGCTGCGGCGGCTGCGGCGGCGGGATCGCGGCGTCGCTGCTCCTGCTCGGCGCTGAAGCGCTCCTGCGCGCTGGTCAGGTAGTAGCCTATCATCTCCTCGTGGAACTGGTGCCGGTGGCTGGTGAGCAGCAGGCCGGCGAAGATGAACTTGCGCTCACCCTGCATGGCGGCGCGTAGGATGTTGAGGCTCAGCTTCACGTCCGTGCTGTACTTCCAGGAGTCGCCCCGCGGCCCGCCGCCCTTTTCTGCCGGGGACGCCCCGGCCGCCTTGTCCGTGGGCGACGGCGTGGTCTTCTCCGATGGCGACGTGCTCGCCGACGCGCCCGACTCCTCCTTGCTGCCCTTGCGCGACTTGGCCTTCTTCTCCTTGCCGCGCTCCGGTGCGTCGCCGTTCTTGCCGTTGGCGGAGTTAGCGCGGCCCATCTTGCCATGCACCAGGCCGCCCAGGCCGCCCATGTTTTTCTTTAGCTTGATGCCCAGCGTCTTGCTGAAGCTACCCAGCTTGTTGGCCACGGAGTCCGCGCGGGTCTTGTCCTTCTCTTTGCGCTGCTTCTCCTTCTCCTTGTCCTTGCCGTTCTTGCCATTATTGCTGTTGGAATTGCTGCACACCGAGTCCCTATCCGAGTCCAGGGAGTCGGCCAGGGACTGCACGTCCTCCCCCACGGAGGCTGTTGGGGATTCCGGTTGTGCCAGAGGGGCCTGTAGCCGGAGAGGGTCAGGGAAAGAAGGAAGATGTTTAGATAAGAGCCATCCTCATGTGGGACCAACAAAGGCACCACCCTGGCTCCCGGTCTGCTAAGGTGGGGCCTTGGGATCCCACTGCCCCAATTCAGGATGCCTTTTGATGAGCTCAGGTTGCTGGTAGCCTGGAACGCCGAGGCGGGGAGTTTGGGCAAAATGAAGATACCCATCTGGCTCTGTGTTCCAGAGCCTCACATTTTAGAATTACCATGCCCAGATTCTGCCCTTCTAGCCCTGGTGAGGCTGGTCTATGACCAGACACAGGTCCCAGCTGTCCTCTAGAAGGCGAGAGGCCTTCTGGAAAGGATCACACTTCACCCGCATCTGTAGGTGTCTCTCCTAAAAAGGGTGTCTCACCTATTCATTCCAGGCAGGGGATAGACCTCTTGCCCTCACATTGGAACAAATATGCCCTTAGTTCCAAGGATGACCATTTTACTCTAGGGTTTCCTTTCCACAGATAGACAATGCAGAGTGTTAAACTGAGGATTCTGAAGCAGGACCTGCACTTAGCAGGAAAGATGCACTCCCAGAAAAAGGTCTCCTAGGGTGTGAGGAGGGAGCATCACTGTGACCACCTTGGATAAGGCTCCCGGTCAGCCAGTAAGGAGGGCAAGGCCGGTGTGGGCACCTGGAGGACCATGAGGGAGGTGGAGAGCCTGAGAAAGGCAGTGAGTGCAACCTACTGCTGCGTTGTGGAGGCTCCTTCTTGAGGGAGGAGAGAGAATTCCCATAGCATCATTGGGTGAACAGCAGGAACCTACTAGAGGCTGAGTGGCTGGAGCTGTTGCTCACCCGGAAATGGACTTTTCCTCGCCTCTAGGGGAAGATCCTGGGAGAAGGCCCCATTGTTCTGTCATTTTATTGTTGTCCTCTCCCTCCCCCAAGCAAGTCCAAGAGAGGGGTCCAAGAGACCTCCTGCAACCAAGTCCCCAGAAGCAAGCAGGAGCCAGTCCTCACCACCTCCCAGTCTGAATTCCTTTCTTCCTCTTCCCACCCTGTCCTGGGTCTGGAAGGAGGTAGAGGTCTCAAAATGGTTTCTCAGTGACACAGAAGAGCAGAAGCTCAGGGGTTTAGCCCAGGAAAGGGGCTGTGCTTGGTGCTGGCAGTGGCCATTGGTGGGAGCTTAGTGAAGAAGGAGCCCTGGCTGAAATGTCCTCGGGGTGGAAGGGTTGTTGCTGCGCCCTAAATCTGACATGGGGGCCGCCATGGCTTGGCAGGGGGTCCTGCTCATTGCAATGCTGAGCTGTGTCCCAGACCAAGAGCCTCCCGGTTCTAGATCTAGAGTTGCTGTCTTCACACCATATGTGTGTGCTAGGAAAGAACACCCCCAGCAACACAGGCATCATCCAGGCAGTTGACAGGTCACTGTGGAGGTTAAGAGGCTGGACTCTGGAGCCAGGCTGTCACCAGCTGTCCCTTTGTGTCCTCAGTATAATGGGTATCAGTACCTGCCTCCAGGAGTCTTACGAAGATTAAATAAAAGTAAAGGCTGATGTATGAAAACATCCTGAGCAGGGCCTGGCATAGCCTGGCTACCGACTCTGTGCCAGGCACCGCCCTACTGCCTTCCTCACTCGCCCTTTTAATATTGCTTATGAGCCCCACCTCATGGCCATTGGCCAACTATAGTGATGTATAAGGGGGTCTTTTTTTTTTTTAATATAATACGAATCCCTTTCACTGAGGGTTCACTATTGAGATAACAAAAACATCAGACATTCAAAGTGAATCCTTAGCATCTCGAAGCAGGGACAGAACAGACTCTCCCTGGGGGAGGAGCCCTGTGGGGGCGGGCAGCTCCTCTTCTCACTGCCCTCCCAGAGGATCGAGAAGGCGGAGAGAAAGAGGGGGCGCTGAGGAATGGCGCTCCCGGTTCTCTGACTTTTCCAAGGACCCACACACAGTTTATAATTAATTCTGCTCCGCTGCAGCACATCGTGTTCCGATCTCGGTAGAGATAGTTTTGTGTTGTGACTTGCCTACGGTTTGTTTTCTGAGTGGGTGTGTTTATTCCTCTCCTTCTGGAGAAAATAAAGGGACCAAAAAAAAAAAAAAAAAAAAAAATCCCCACCAACCACCTCCCTAGCCGGAGCGCGCGCCTACGTACGACACACAAGCACGCGGGCACACACGCTCCAGCTCAACCCGAGCCCCCTCTCGCCGGAGCCAGGCAGGATGGGTGGGGGCGGCCGGGCGGGCGCTGGGGAGACCAGCCCGGGGCCAGCGTTTGCAGGCTGCGCCCCCCCACCGCGCGGGCGGCGAGTGAGCGGCCAGGACCCAACCAGCTGGTCGGGGCCGGGCACGTGCCAGGCTCACCCGGGTCTCCGAGGGGATCCGGATCCACGTCACATTCATGTAGCTGTGCAGAAGGTTCAGCTTGGCTTCGAGCGACAGGATCAGGCTGGTGAAAGAAGAAGACCGACTGAAACGCGCCCCAGCGGGCCCGCGCTCGCCCGCACGCACCCCGCCCCCGGGCACGCCAGCTGTCTCGGGAGGAGCACCGGCGGCCCAGCCCACGCCGGGGAACCGGGCGACGGCAGCCCTCCGGGGCGTTGGGGGAGGGGCACGGGGAAGGGCTCACTGGGCCAGCCGGGCGTTATCGTTGTCGTCCTTGCCCCACTCCCAGTCCTTCCCGGGGTCCACGGCAAAGTGCAGAGGCAGCAGCTTGTGCTCCGAATCCGTCAGGGGGATCACGGCTGGAACAGAAGAGAGAGACGCGGTGCCAGGTGGCCCACGGGCGGGCTGAGAGGCTCCAGGCCCCAGCAACCCCCAGGGAGGCCAGAAAAGGGAGTTCCAAGGCCAGGTGTCTCCTTAATTAAGGAAACCGCGTGGAGACGAACACAGACCATCTGTGCCAGCAGGAGCGTTAAGAGCACAGGTGTCAAAACCACTACGCGGAGTTTAAAATACTTCATATTTATTGTGGGCGTGGAAGAGCAGTTGGAGACCTCACCCGGGCTCTGCTAACGATTTGGGTCTGTCAGAAGGGAGGTACCGCGGTTGGGCAGCAGACAAAAAAACAAAACAAACAAACAAACAAAACAAAAAAAAAAAACCCAACCCCAAACCTATTGCTGTTTCTGTTATTTCGGAGGAAGGACCCAAGCCGGGCTCTTGGTCACCTCAGAGTGTACAAATTAGGCAAGGAAGGGCTGCCCGCCAATCTGCTCACTTGTGAACTCATTCAATAATTCTGTATTAGTTGGGGGGGGCGGGGAGGGGAGCTCCCATGAGGCGCTCCCAGGTAACCAAAAAATCTCATAATCTCAGGTGGTGACAAGTACCCTGCAGCGTGAACCGCAGACTCCGGGGTGGGGGAGCTATGGCAAGCCTTTTAGGGCGGGTTAGGGAGGCTTCTGAGGAAGTAACGTGTAGGAGGAAACTGCAGCGAGGACAGACTGGCCCGCACCCAGGGATCCATTCATCACAAACGCTCCGGAGTGAAACGCCCACCTGGGGAAAGTCTTGGCCCATCTCAGAAAGGCTGGGGCGGAGTGGGGTGTTCACAGGGTTTGCCTCGATCTGCTAGAAAGAAGCTTCTGAGCTGCTGTGGGACCCAGCGCCCAGTGAGAACAAGAGAACAGCTTAAACAGCTTGCTCCTCCCCTGGGTTTACCCTACCTCCGCCTCCTCACTCTGCCGCTCCCTCCTCCTCCCCATCGCCACCCCGTGGCCTTGAGCCTGGTGTCATTTCCCATGATTCATGGCAAGGGTGTCACGGAAAGAACAAAAAAGCAAATAAGTAAATAAAATCTATGACTGAATACTATTAAGAGTTGACTTTCTAATAAAAAACTGCAAACACTGACTCACTGCTGCCCTCCAGTGATGCTGAGAGAAAACAGGAGCACAAATAACCCTCCACTCCCAGATAAAGGAAACACTGTTTTGCTGGGGGTGGGGGGTGGGGGTGTTTCTGTTTAAAGTGGCTGGGGACAGGCAGTACTGTGCTCTGGTTTGGTCGGCCCAGGGAGGCTTGGTCTGCCCCCGCCATAGGCGGCTGGGTTCTGCCTTGACATGGCCATGACCCACAGGCTGCCCCTCCCAGGACTGAGTGGCTGGGTAGTCACACTCAGGGAGGGCTGCATGCAGGGCTTCTTCAGGACCTGCCTCCCTCTGGCCATGACCAGAAGTCTTTCCCACAGTTCCACAACTCAACACGAATCAGAGAGAGAGTTGGCCTGGCTTCCCATCCACTGGGAGGGGGTGGGGATGGCAATGGATCCTTCTGTAAACACTAGCTAGGGCAGCATAGCTCTCTGGAGTGCTTGATAAAGGCACTGATTCCAGGCCCCCAGGCAGATGGCCAAACCAGAATGTCCAGGAAAAGGAACGAAGCATCCTTTATTAAGCATCCTCTGTGACTTTTAAAATCATACAAATCTGGAAAATATTTTCCTAGAGCAATAACCTGTTGGAAGTAGTTACTGCAGTACAACTTGGGCAATTTGGGTCTGGCTGTCCATTCCCTTCCCGGGGGAGGGGTGCTGCTGGGAGGTGTCCACACAGCCATGGCTACACTTCCCAGCCCCCAGCACTTAACATGTGCTCGGGCTGTACGGATGGCATGACAGCAGAAGCTCTGTGGGAGGTGCTGGGCAGTGTGGTTAGGTGTGGGCGGCCTTACCCCCACACCCCTCCCCATCCTCCTGTATGCTGAAAAGGATGGTGCTAGAAGATGGCAGGGGGGAGCTTCTGACTCCCCCACTTGGAGAAGATCTACTTGCCACTCAGGAACACCCGTTTTAGACTTTGTTTGTATGAGAACCAAACTTCTCTCCCTATGATTTTGGTTTATTTGTTTCAGATAAACCAACTAATGTAGTACAGATCCATATGCCCCTCAGCCTCAACTCCCTACCACGGGGCTCCTGGGAATTTTTATCCTCAGTCTTTGGATTGGAACTGACTCCCTGGGTTGCGCCCTGCTGAGCAGAAGGTTGGACTCACCCGAAGTTGCTAGAAGCTGACCACTTAGCAGGGTCTTGGGCGCCTCTCAGCATAAATGTTGGTGGGGTGAGGACCAGGTACTCAGAGAGGCTCTAGGGACATGCGTGCTTGCAATGAAAGGCATCTTTCTTCTCTGCAGAGGGTACAACTGAGGCATGTGGGTGAGGGCAAGGGCCAGAGGGAATGAGAGACCAAAGCATAGCTGCACAGGCCGGGAAGGCCTTGAGAACAGGCCCTCCCTGCAAGCATTAGCTGCTTTGGATGCCTCTGCCTCCCACTTTACACATTCACTTTTCCCAATTGGAAACCTGGCCTCACCCTGTGAGATATGTAGTGATGGGCAACTTGCCCTCTGGTGGCAATGTCAGGAACAGCAAATGCTTTTCAAAATAAGCAGGCAAATTGTTGTTTTGTTTTGTTTTCCCTGAAATGGATCTCCTGTTTAACCTGAAAACATACAGACACTATCTCAAACCCGCCTGGACATATTTTCAGTACTTATTTTCCAAAAATGAATGGACACTTCTGGCTTCTGTTTCCAGAAGAGTGTGGCACTATCATTACAACAACAACAAGCTAGACAAACTGCAGATACACAACTTTCCTTTAACCCAGTAGAGAGTGGAAGTCACAGGGCAACCAACTATCTCCAAGTCTAAGGACAGATGGGTGCACACAAGGAGAAATGGACATGACTCTCACTGGAGCAGACTCAGCTGGACTCTGGTAAAAAGAATTCAGCTAAAATTGTTTATAAATTGGTAAAGGAAGAATGCAGCCTAGTGAAAGAATATTTAGAACCCTGGGGGCTATAAGGGAAATTCAAATGTACTTGTAGAACCCTTTCCGTGGGACCCAACCTGGTGCTCACAAAAAGATTGGCAAGAGTTCTGAGAAGTGTCCTTCATAGATCTTGCTCCTCTATCTATACTAAAGAACAAAAGCTTAAGTTGTGGAGGTGGGGCAGTAAACACTGTTGGCTTTAGGGCCCTGGGGTCTTTCCCCAGTAATGCTTGAGGTGGAAGGAGGAAATAAAACAAAACAAAACAAAAAACCCCTCTTTTTCTCTGGGGAAGGGGCAGGGACTACATGCTGAGCCCAAAACTGCAGCTGGGGAAGTTCACTCCCTTTCTAAGATCTAGAAACACAATACCAGCCTAAGACAGAAACTTAATTAGAATAACAAAAACATCACCCTTCCCACTTCCATATCCAGGCTAACAAGCTACAAGTAATAGCAGAAGAGGGACAGAGTTTGACGAAAGGGTGCAGGAAGGAGACTGCAAGAAAAACCTTCCAGCAAAACACAAGATATCACTAGTGAAATTTTAAGGCTGAGTGCCCTAAGGGCAACCAAAGCAGCAATGAAACCAAAACCTACCTCAAGTCCTGACTAGACTAATGTAAGCCCCATGCTAAAGACATAACAAAAGGTAAAGCACACTTAATTCCAAGAATCAAAATGATGTACCTCAGTCTTTATTGTCCTATTCAAGATGTCTAGCTTTCAACGGAAAACTGCTAGCATAATAAAAGACCAGAAAACCCCACTCAACATGTTGACAAGAGATAAAGCATTTGACAGAACAAGACTCAGTTATGACATAGGTATCGAAACTCTCAGATGTGGAATTTAGAGTAACTGCTTAATAAGTTGAATACTCTAATAGAAAAAGGGGATACCATGCTGATGATTAATTTCTCTCCAGCAGAGAGGAGAAACTTAGAAAAAAAAGAATCAATGGATTCTAGCAATGGAAATGCTAGAATGAAAAAGCACAGTAAGAGGGATGACGAATGACTTCAAGGGGCTGATCAGTACGCTTTACACAACTGAGAAAAGAATCCACCAACATCAAGATGGATCAATAGAAATTACTCAAATTGAAACACAGAGAGAAAAAAAAGGGTTGGCGGGAGGCAGGGGGTGGGGTGGGATGCAAAACAGAACATCCAAGAGCTGTGGTGCAATACCAGACTGCCTAGGATCTGTGCAAGTATGACCCCAGAAGGAAAGAGAGCGCAAGATAAGTGATATTTAAAGAAATAATGGCTGACAAACATTTCCACTGTGAATGACAAATACTGCCATAGATCCAAGAAGCTAAGAAAAAAACAAGTAGGAGAACAATACCACCACTACCACCACCACCACCAAAAATATCCCTATAGTTAGTATATTTAAATTGCTGAAAACCAAAGACAAAATTTTAAAGGCAGCAAGAAAAATGACACGTTACATACAGAGAAACAAAGATAAGAAATACTATCATGACTATTCATGATAAAACAGGTAAGCCAGAAGACAATAGAGTGACATCTTTAACATGCTGAAATAAAATACTGCTAATCCATAATTCTATACCCAGAAAAAATATCTCTAAACATGGAGACATGCTTTCTCAAACAAAAATAAAAAAAAATTAATTGCTCATAGAACTGCATATAGAAAAATGTGTATATATATTGCACTAGGAAATATTAAAGGAAAGTGGAAATTGTTTAAGGGAAGGAATGTGCTACCAGTAGATACTTGGATTTTACATAAAAAGTGAAAAGTAATAGAAGTGGAATAAATGAATACGAAAATAAAACTCATTTTTCTTCATTTTAATTGTTCTAAGAGACTAAGGTAAAGAGAGCAGCAGTGTATTATGTGTTTATAGCATATGTAAAAGTAAAATGCTTGACAGTAATGGCACAAAAGATGGGAGGGAGGGATTGGGAATAAACTGTCATAAGATGTTTATATAACACATGAAGTAAAATATTCCTTGAAAATTGAATCTAATTAATTAAAAATGTTTATTGTAAACTCTAGGGAAATCACTAATAATGAAAAATAGAGGCATAGTAAGTCAATAGTGGAGGTAAAATGGAGCCATTAATAAATTTGTTTAACCCCAAAACTCACTTATCCAACCATATGATTAATACCATTAAATGTAAATGGTCAAAAAATACCAATTAAAAAGCAAAATTGGGGGCACCTGGGTGGCTCAGTCATTAAGCATCTGCCTTTGGCTCGGGTCATGATCTCAGGGTCCTGGGATCAAGCCCCACGTTGGGCTCCCCGCTCAGCAGGAAGCCTGCTTCTCCCTTTCCCTCTCCCCTTGCTTGTGTTCCCTCTCTTACTGTGTCTCTCTGTCAAATAAATGAGTAAAATCGTTAAAAATAAATAAATAAATAAATAAAAAGCAAAATTGTCAGAATGGATAGAAAAAGCAATACTCAATTCTACTGACTACAGGAAATTCATTTAAAATATAAAGACACAGGGGCACCTGGGTGGCTCAGAGGGTTAAGCCTCTGCCTTCGGCTCAGGTCATGATCTCAGGGTCTTGGGATCGAGCCCTGCATTAGGCTCTCTGCTCAGCAGGGAGCCTGCTTCCTCCTCTCTCCCTCTCTCTCTGCCTGCCTCTCTGCCTACTTGTGATCTCTGCCTGTCAAATAAATAAATAAAATCTTAAAAAAAAATATGTATATATATATGGAGACACAAAAACTAATGATGCACTTTATGTTGGCTGCTTGAATTTAAATTAAAAAAAAACAACAAAAAAAAGGAAAAAATAAATAAATATCAAGACACAGATAGGTTAAGAGATACTAAGTATAAAAAAGCTAGAGTGACTATATTAATGTCAGATGAAGTAGACTCCAGAACCAAGAATGCTACCAAAGATATAGAAAAACATTATGCAATGATATAGGCTCAATTCTCCAAGAGAACATCACAGTCCTACATGTGTGCATGCTCTTAATGACAGAGCTTCAGAGTACTAAAAGCAAATACTAACAAAAATGAAAGGAGAAACAGACAAATCCATTATGATTAGAGACTTCATCATTTTTCTCTTAGTAATTGACAGAATAAGTAGATAGACAATCAGAAAGGAGGCAGAAGACCTGAACATCATAGAGAGCTTGAAAGAATTGACATTTATAGAATGAAACTAGATCAGAACACATTCATTTTCAAGGGAACATGAAATATTCCCCAAGATAGAACACATTCTTAGCCCGCCTTAGCAAATCTGAAAGAATAGAAATCATAGAAAATTTGTTCTCAGACCATTACTAAATAAAACTATAAACATATAGCAGAAGATATTTGGGGACTCCCCAACTATTTGGAACTTAAACAACATGCTTCTAAATAATCCACGGGTCAAAGAGGAAGTCTCAAGGGAAATTACAAAAATAGTTTGAACACAATGAAATGGAAACACAATATATCAAAATTTGTATGATGTAACTAATCAGTACTCAGGGGAAAATTTATGGCACTAAAATGCTTATATTAGATAAGAAGAAAATTTCCCAATTTGTAATCCAAATTTCTGCTTCAAGAATCTTAAAAAAAAAAAAAAAAAAAAAGCAAATTGAATTCAAAGGTGGGGAGGAGGGAAATAATAAAGAGCAGAAATCAATGAAACTAGAAAGACAGACAAATCAGAGAAATCAAAAACTATTTCTCAGAAAAGACACATAAAAACAATGGATTATCCAAATTCATATTTTAAGAGGTTAGGATAACTGGTAGTCTATGCTTTTAAATGATATTAAGATGTTAATATTCCTACGTAGTCAATGCACATTTATCATACCTTAAGACCACATTTTAGAATGTTGAACTTTGCATCATTAGATGATTGTAGATTTAAATGCGGTTGTAAGAAATAATGCAGAGAGATGCTGTGTATCCAAACCCTAGGTGCCTCCAAGCTAACATCTTGCATAACTGGAGTGTATTATCACAACCAGGATATAGACTGGTATACTCCATTTCTCTGCAATTGTCTTTCTCTACAATTCAGATTACATAAATTCTCCATGCATTCACTTGTGTGTGTGCATGTGTATTTGGTTCTATGAAATTTTATCACATGTGTAGATTTGTGTAATGCCCTCAATCAAGATACAGAATGGTTGCATCCCTACAAGGGTCCCTTGTGCCACCCTTTTATGAACACGCCCACTTCTTTCAACACTTCATGCCTGTCCCTTATCCTTGTCCACCGCTGTGATGGATGAATTTATATGTCAACTTGACTGGGCTAAGGGACCCAGATAGCTAGTAAAACACATTTAGGGTATTTCTAGAGGAGATTAGGATTTGAATTGGTAGACTGAGAAAAGATCATCCTCACCACTGTGAACAGGCATCATCCAATCCATTCAGGACTTGGATAGAATAAAACGCGGAGGAAGAAAGAGTTTGCTCTTTTTTCTTGAGCTCAGATGTCCAGCTTCCCCTGCCATTGGACATTGGTACTACTGGTTCTCACGCCTTCAGACTCGAATGGGAAATTGTACCATTGGCTCCCATTTCTTGGGTCTTTGATCTCAGAACTGAATTATACCACTGGCATTCCTGGGTCTCTGGCTTGCAGATGGCAGGCAGATGGTGAGAGTTCTTGGCCTCCAGAAGTGTGTGAGCCAATTCCTAAAATAAATTTCTTCTTATATATATCTGTTTATATCCTACTGGTTCTGTTTTCTGGAGATCTATGACTAATAGAAGCACTCATCTGTTGTCCATCTTTATAGTTTGGCCATTTCAAGGATGCTACGTAACCAGTATCATATAGTATGTCATCTTTTGGGACTGACGTTTTAAATTCACTATAATTCCCTTGAGAGCCACCCAAGTCATTGCATGTATCATATTCATTTCTCTGTACTGCCGAGCAGGATTCCATGGTATGGATGTACCATAATTTCTTTAATCATTCACCCAGGAAAGACGTTTAGGTTGTTTCCAGTTTTGGGCTATTACAAATAAAGCTGCTACAAACATTTGTGTATATGCTTTTGTGTGAACATAAATTTTCATTCCTTTGGTATACAATTTTTTTTTCTTCTATGTCTGGGTCATGTGGTAAGTGATGTGTAGTCTCATAAGAAACTGCCAAACTGTTTTTTTAGAGTCTTACATCCTTACCAGCAATGTGTGAGAGATCTGGTTTCTCCACGTCCTCTCCACCATTTGATATCATCACTTTTTAAAAATTTTAAAATTTTTAAAATTTAAAATTAAAAAATTTAAAACCTGCCATTCTGATAGGTGTGGAGTGATAGCTCATTGTGTGTGTGTGTTTTAAGATTTTATTTATTTATTTGACAAAGAGAAAAATCACAAGTAGGCAGAGAGGCAGGCAGAGAGAGAGAGGGGGAAGCAGGCTCCCTGCTGAGAAGAGAGCCCGATTCAGGGCTCGATCCCAGGACCCTAATATCATGACCTGAGCCGAAGGCAGAGGCTTAACCCACCGCCACCTAGGCGCCCCTCATTGTGGTATTCTGGTTTTAATGTTCAACATCTTTCAATGTGCTTATTTGCCACCTGTACCTCCTTTTCGATGACATGTCTGTTCATGGCTTTTTCCCATTTGGATTTTTTTTTTTTTTTAACTGTTGAATCTTGATAGTTCATTGTATACTTTCAATACAAATCCTTTGTTGATATGGGGTTTTAAAATAGTTTCTCCAACTCTGTTGTCTTTTCACCTCTTAATTATTGCTGTTGTGCTCATTTGTATTTGTATTTGTATTTTTTTTTTTTTCAGAACAGAGGTCCAATTCATCAGTTTTTCCTTTTTTTGGATCATGCTTTTGTGTCATGGCTTAGGGTTCTTTGGCTAGCCCTGGGTCCCCATATTTTCTTTAAGTTTTATAGTTGTACATTTTATATTTATTCTATGATTCATTTTGAGTTAATTTTTGTATTATTAAGATTTAGGTTCAGGTTCATATTTTTGCCTATGGATGTCCAATTGCTTTATCACCATTTGTGGAGAAGACACTCCATCCTCCATTGAATTGATTTTTTTCCTTTGCCAAAAATCAGCTAAGCATATTTGTGTGGTGTTATTTCTGGGTTCTATATTCTTTGCCATTGATCTCTGTGTCTAACCCTCAATCAATACCAGGCACTGTTATCAGGAGCTCTATATTCATTACTTATAATTCTTTCACCAGTCAAAGGATTCTTGTTCCAATTTTCCAAAAGAGGAAATGAAGGCTCTGGTACATAAATAACTTGCCCAAGCCAAAGTCAAAGTTGTGATTTAAATGTAGGTCTGCCTTACTCCACAATGTACAGGTTTTTTTTTTTTTTTTCTATTATGTCACACTGCCTTTCTCTGAATTACCTAAAGTTAGTACATTGGGATCATCTAATCTTATTCGTTCTTTATTCATTCAACATTTATTAAATACTTCTCAGGTGTCTTGAAGCTAGACACACAAAGATGAATAACATATCATGTCTGGCTTCAAGATGTTCAGGATCTGGCTGATGAAGAACAGGGACCCTTCAAAAAGCAATCTTTGTTGTCCTCTTTCTCTCCCTGATCCCCCCTCCCAGCGCAGCCACAGCTCAGTTCTCTGTCTGAGAATGGTCTCTGGTTGGCCTGATGTAGAGTCCCTGGGTGGGCAAGGAGTTTGCATTCTTGTACCTCTGGGAAAAATCAGACCCACTTTATTAGGATTTGCTTCACAAAACCTTGATGTACAAAGCAATGGCAGTCCTTTACCTCTGACTACTGCAAGGAAAGGGGCTAGTTCCTGGCGGATGAGCCACGGATAGCCTCACACTCCAACCTGCCCACTGGTTTCTGATGGGGTAAAAGTTTCTTTCCTACAGAACTTTTCCCCCGGACAAATGTCCGCTGAAGAAATTCTCTTAGTGGGCCTCAGGTTACCAGGAAACGGTCCATTTCCTCTGATCATATGTGGTACCACCAAGGCCTCTCTAATCTTGGGGAGAAGGCTGCCCCTAGTGTTGCTGTTCAGGCCCATGGTAGATGGTGCTGGGTCACTGTGAGCACACTATGCTGTGCCTGCCCCTTCCAGTCTATCCTGGCCACACTGCCTCTATCATTACACAGTTCAGATACTTGGCATATTAAGTACCCATATAGGCAAGTTGTGATTTCTATGAAAAGCAAATGGATTATTGGAAGGCAAGTTGAGGTAGATGTAGGTATTGGACACTGACAGACTACAGGTGGGGCAGTGGGAACAGCCATTCCCAGTGGGGAGAGTTTCTAGCACAAATATTGTTTAGAATTACAGGACATGGTGATGATGCAAAGCCGACTGACTTTGAGTTGGTTTTATTATTGTTTTAAAATTCTCTCTAGACAGTGCCCCTCCTTCCTGTATACCCTGGAACTGGGTGCTCCTATTGACCCACCCGTATATCATTGTGTGAAAGAGACTGCCAAGGAAGACTGGAAATAATCACTATAAAAGGCCGGGAGAGTTTCTACTTTGCATGGGCTTCGCTCCTTTTGAAAGAAGTTTAAGGGGAACTGGTAGCAGGCACATTGGAGGTATGACACATACAAAAACAAACAACACTAGAAAGACAGTAACAACAGAAAGGAGTCTGGTGCTTCCTGTGCACATTCTAAGTGGAGTTGACTCACATGATCCCAGTGATCCATGGATCCACCTTGCAGAAGAGGAAATGGAAGCCCAGAGGTACTAAGTGTCCTAACCCATCATCCACTAGTTATCAAGCCAGGATTACAGGTGGAAAACACAATTTCTCCAGCTTTTTATATGTAGATATGGTCTTTGGCTTGGTCAGTGGTCTGTGGACTAAACTTGCTATATAGACTGAATGTGTCCTCTCAAATTCGTATATTGGGACCTATCTCCTAATGTGATGGCTTTTGCAGTTGGGGCCTTTGGAAGGTGATTGCGTCAAGAGGATGGAGCCCCCATAACTGGGATCAGTACCCTTGTAGGAACAGACACAAGAGAGCGTGCTTTCTGTCTGTCTGTCTGTCTCTGCCATGTGAGTACAAGAGAAGGCAGCCATCTGCAAACAAGGAGGAGGTTCCTCACCTGATGGGAGATCTGCTAACACCTTGATCTTGCACTTCTGATCTCAGAACTGTGAGTGGAAGCATTTCCTTTGTTTAACCTGCTCGATCTATGGTACTATCTTACAGGAGCCTGAATGGATTCCGACAAACTTGGAAAGCATGCAGACTGGAATTCAGGGACTTGTACTGCCAAAGAAATGCTCAGGCTAAGGAAACTCAACCCCTGGGCTCCTGAACACCCAGAATGGGTGGTGACAGTCTCAGCCCCTAGTGCGTGTCCTTGGTGCATGCACCAGACATGGCTGCCAGGGTCTTCTCATGCTGTCATGCTAGTCGACCAAAAAGCTTGCTCCCCATGTCCAAGAGGACAGGACTGACAGGACTGCCATGCTTTGCTTCCCTCCCCTCTTCTGAGGGGGTTTTGGTGGGGAGCAGTGTTCCACCAGCACACACCAAGGACCACACGCAGTACCTGCAGGTCCACAAAAAGCCCAGTGCAGCCTGACGGATGCTGCACGTGATACTGCTTGGGGCTGGGGCTGATTCAGGAATCGAGGGAGATGGTGACTGCTGTGCTCCTTGGGGAGCTCCTCATGGGCCATGGAGGGCATGGTGGGCGAGCCAGGTGTCTGGCCTGCTGTGGAGCTCATCAGATGGGGGCCCTGTCATCAAGGCACATTCCTGCTTTCACATCTCTCTAGGCCCTCGGTATTACTGGTCAAAGACCCTCAGCCAGTTCTTCCCACACAAGCTGACCACAGCGGGTGTCCCTTTGGAAACCAGAAGGACAGAGCTCCATGACCTTGAAATGGTGGCACTTTGCTGGGTTTGTGGGTCAAGAACCAATTTTAAAGCAACAGCCCTTTCTAGTCCCCAGTCCCTGGGGTGCAGGGGTCTGAGCTAAAATTCTAGATGCTCCCCACACCAGTTCTTCCTTTTTTTCTCTAACGAGGAGCCTTTGTAGACAGAGGCTGTCCTCCTCAGGGGCTGGGTTCTGGGCTCTAGGAGGAGCAGCAAAGGAATGTGGCACAAAGTCCAACAAGGCTGGCTGCAGACCACAGGGGGAAGGCAAAGCTGTGCTCTTGCCTCCTACCCTGAGCTTTATCTTTCAGTGGTAATCTGCAAACTTAGAAAGTGGCTAAAGACAAGGGAGGCTAATTGCAAAGACAATGAAGGTAATTTGCATTCCTTAGGCACCTTCTGGTTTCCAAAGCCTTCTTGCTTTGGAAATAAATTGGAATTTATTTGATTCTTATAATGTCCTATAATAGGTGGGTTGTTCCATATTTTCTCTGTTATTCTACTGAGACAGGTACACAGATGGGCCCATTTGTTTGGAATATGATAAAGTGACTTTGAGTCAAAATCACTTTATTTTAGATTATTATATTTGCAAAATTATACTATAAACTTCATTTAAATGGGGTACTTCATATTGATAACATGTGAAGAGAAATTTTTACTTAACAAGGGATGGTGCTGTATATTATAGATCAATCCTGTGAGAAAAAGCATGGTTTGTTGTCAGATAGATGGGAAAGGAAATTTTAGACTCTATTTGGTTTGGGCAATAATGAACTATGGATTGACACTGAATTTAACTATGAGATGTGCATCGAATACAAAACTAAAAACTGCTTTCATGACCTGTTATATGGGGTATCTCTGGCTCCATAAAATCCCCAAATGATTCTTTTTTATAAATATGGCATACTGTTTTCTAAGTGGCAAGAGAAAAAGTTTCAGAATGCTCTTTGCAAACACTTTTTTCCTGCAAATATCCCATTTTGAGTCTCTGTTTCCAGTAAGTGAACAGCAGACTCTGGTGTGATCATCTTTAACACTGGTCTTAGCTGTCTGGAGCCGACTGACAGTTATGTGAGCATCACTGCCCATGTTCTTATTCACACTGGCACCCCCCCTCCATCTGTGACCAGTGGGATTTTTAGGGACCGTGGTACACTGCTTTCTGGGTAGTGTGAGTGGGAGGCCTGAAGGGACAAGGGCAGAGCTCCTTGAATTCTCTGTGGCCCCTGGATATGCTCCAAAGGCTGTCAGGTTGTTTGCACTTAGGAGGAAAAGATTATTTAAATGATTACCTTATATATTGATTTTTTTTTAGAAAAAAATAGCCCCGAGTTACCAGGTGCTGGTTTATTCCAAGCAAGCTTTGGTTTGGGTACAACTTGCTGTACCCCCTCTCTGGGAGAAGCGCGTTCCCTGAAGTCCACCCTCTTTGGCCAACTCTCCTTTCTGGAAGTCACACGGTCCGACCTGTCCGAGCAATGCTTCACCAACTACAGCTGCTCCCTGGGGAGCAGAAATTGTCCGCCCTTTCTCAGTTTCCCCCACTGTCAGGTGTGGATAGAAAATGGTGGTGGGGGGAGCTGATAGTTGTCCTTGGAAAGAACACTCCCTGCACACAGGACGTGCACTGTGGTGTGGCTGTGGGGTGCAGACCCAGCCCAGAGCAGGAGTTTACAGAGTGATCTGAACATGTGGTGTCAGGGAAGCCCACAGGTGTCATGCCTGCGGCCACCAGAGGGCCCTCCCTGCACGCTGAAAGATCACAGCCCAAGGTGTCACGGGGCCAAGGACTAATGTCTTCTGAAGCATGGATATGGAAACTACCAAGAAAGTATACATCATTTTATTTTAAGTCTTAAAACGGACCGGAAAAGCCTTGCACCTTCCTCGTGCCCACACCTGACCAATCTCTGCAGCCCCAGCCTTCCCTCTGCAAGACCCTGCCTCTCCCCACGAGCAACCCTGGTCTGCAAGACCCAGGAAGACTCTTGCACTTGGAGGCAGCTGACCTCACTGGTGGGTGGGGAGCAGCCCGGCTGAGGCAGAAAGAACTCTGAGAGAGTAGTGAGTTCGGGGCGCCCAGGTGGCTCAGTTGGTTAACCATTTACCTTTGACTCAGGTCATGATCCCGGGGTCGTGGGATCGAGTCCCGTGTCGGGGTGGGGGCTCCCGGCTCAGCGGGGAGCCTGCTTCTCTCTCTGCCTCTGCCCCCACACTCGTGCGCTCTCTCTCTCACTCTCTATCTCAAATAAGTAAAATCTTAAAAAAAAAAAATGTATTGAGTTCTTTCAGAAGATCGTTTCGACAGGGAAGACACTTAGATGAGAGGTTTAAAGAATGCCTCTTGCATTTTTAAGCCTTTAGGAGCTTGCACACACAGATGAGACATGCTGGCCCAAGCAGGAGGAAGAAGCGGGTGGTAGGAAGAAAGGTCTAGGTCACAACCTAGAATACACTTTTTTTTTTTTCTTCTTATTTTGAGGCTCCCAGAACATTGTTCCTGAGACACAAGGACAAGATGACTGCCCCGCTGGAGCCTGTGGTGACTGTATCTATTGGCTTTTGGCCCTGGGGTGCTGGGAGGTCTTGGTGGGGGGCACTCTCCACAAGGTGTCCTTTGCGTGAGGCAGGGCACCACAGTGGCTGTGTGATGACCACACTTGACAGTGGGGGATCAGCAGGTGTCCTGGAGCTTGACCTTCCCAGTCTCCTCTCCCACCTGCCTCAAACGGGGTTGCTTGCTCCTGAGCTTCTGGCCCCACTGAGGTCTGAGAGCCTCCTACATTGAACCCACGCTGGTAACTGCAGTGTCAAAGCGGTTTCCATGTCCCTCCCCAAGCCGAGATGCCACGTGACTCGAGGGCACAATCTGGGACTTTCTACCCTTGCTCCGGCATCCTGTACGGCAAGAGGAGACATTGGGAGCATGACAAAGAGCCCCATCAATGCCTTGGGGTCTCCTCCAGCTGTGGACACTGGTCGCTGAATTTGGGGCACCTGGCCCTGGAGCTCATAGTTGCTGCCTCTCAGCTCTCTCTGTATGAGCCCGGGTCATCTAGTGAGGCTCTGCTTTGCTCGCACTCATGCCCGAGGCCCCGGAGCCACTGGGTCCTGCCCCTGGGAAGGAAGGAACCCAACCACAGGTACGCATTATACCAGGTTAAGCCCGTTAAACTGGGTGGCCAGTCACAGGTGCCTGGAATGGTGTGCCATCATGTCAACATTCTCAGGGAACATTTGTGCAAGAACATCCCTGCAGCTCAGGTCCACAGGGTAGTGCAGGAGGCAGCCTTACGGCACTGGCGGCACTTGCTGGTATGTGTTTAGACCCATCCTTTCACTTGGGCTTGAAGACTTCGGTATTCTCATTCTGTATTAGTTTGCTGGTGCTGCTATAACAAAGCAGCACAGACTGCATAGCTTGAAGAACAGAAATATATCTTCTCATCGTTCTGAAGGGTGTAAGTCTAAGATCAAGGGGTCAGCAGAGAGGGTTCTTTCTGAGGCTTCTTGCCTTGGTTTGTGGATAGCTGTCTCCTCCCTGTGTCCTCCTGTGGCCTTCCCTCTGCGTGTGTCTGTGTCCTAATCTCTTAGAAGGACACCAGTCAGGCGGATTTGGGTTCACCCCCATGAGCCCACTTTACCCCTCAAAAGGCCCAGTCTCCAAATTCAGTAACATCCTGAGGAATAGAGGTTAGGATTTCAACAGATGAAGTCAGCCTCAGCAATGCTGTTGCCTCTCCTTTCATGACACATGGGGATACCTCAACTCAGAGCAAAACTCCCTCACCAGTTCACGAGGGAATGTGGGATTCTGGCTGATCCTTTCCTACTATTTACCAGTTTCGGAAGTTATGTGTGGCACCAAGCGCCCTGCAGAGGCGATAAGTGAGCCTTTCCCTGAGTATCATTGTGAATTTGTGCACTGAAGCATCCTGGTCATATTTCTTCTCTTCCCAGCTATGATCCTCACTGTCCCTCTTGTCCTGTGGGGGGGGGGGCGTGCCCAGTCAGCCCAGGAATCCTTCTAACACCACCCTGGTGGTTCCTGAGGGTGTCTCGTTTTCTTCCAGGACAAGCTGCTCTGGGATCTTGGTGTATACTTCCTACCCTGGATCTAGCCATGCTCTCAGACACAGGTGTTTGGGGGCAAACAGGACTGGCTTGATGCTGGGGATGGTGGCAGTGGCTTGTCCTGCATGGAAGGTGAGGAGGTTACAGGGTGGGACAGAGGGACTTAGTCATTTTGGACATCCTTGAAGTGCCTCCCTTGTCCCGTGGGGCCTGCCAGATTCCAGATGGTTGGAAGAGAACAAACACCCTTCCTGTCTAAGCCACGCTGAGCTGGTTACCTGCGGCTGAAGGGGCTCTAACAGGCTCCAGGGAACTCTGTGAATGGAGAAAGACGCATGGCAGGACAGAGCCAAGGAAGAGAAAGATAGCTTTCCCACTAAATCTCCTCTCCCTCAGTTGCCCATCCTTGCCGTCAAGGATGCTAGCCCGCATGGTGACTTCAGCAATGCAAAGCCTTCCTGTTTCCAAAAAGGTGCTGTCTGGGGGCAGAGCCCAACACAGCCTGAAGGCACAGAGCCACAGAGCCATGGAGGCTTACTTTAAGGACAGAGAGGGAAGCCCTCATGCCTGGCCACGTTCTCAGTTCAGAAGGGTTTGGAAGGCCATGGGTCCGGAGCTGTGCTCCTGTCCGAGAGGATCCTGGCACAGGCCCAGGGCTTGAGGAGAGAAAGCCTCTGAACATGGAAACTGCCAGGTGGTATTCAGATGTGGGGGGCACAAGACCATCTAGTCAGCTGCCTGGCCCCAGAGTCTCTCCCAGCAGGACCCCCAAGGACTCCCCCTCCTGTGGGGGCACTGGCCACAGCCAGGACTGCATGGAGCCTGTGGGTGTCCCTGAACCACAAGACTCAAGGGTGTTGAGTGTTTCTGCAGGACAGCCTGCCTATCTCCCTGTGTTTAAAGAGAATGGGTTTTCTTTTAAAGAGTGGGACTGAAAGCCTCATGCACCATGGCTTTTTAAGGGATCGAGAGCCCAAGAGTCAACAGTGATTTATTTCTGACAAGGGGCCAGTTGGAAAGAATTCTTTCTATGCTTTTGCCTTTCCCCAGATAGAAGGGACTCATCCCTGCCGAAAGAAAGAGCACAATCCAGATGGAATTGCTAAAACATCATGCTACCCCCTGATTCAGAGCTGGCTCACTGAGCCCCCACCAACCACCTCGCCCCCTCCTTCCTTTGCTGTACTCCCTTGTCAGACGGCTCTACCGCCCGGAAACTGTAGGCGTGGAACTCAGCTTTGGTTATCAAGAGGCCAACACAAGTCCTTTGGGAAAGTTTTTCCCCCTAAATGAAAAGATAAACTTTCAGGAAGGGAAGGTATTTGGATGTGATGCCTGGAGTGGCAGCACCCATTTTATGACCATGAGGGTAAAACCAAAGGAAAATAATGGTGGATCAGGGACAGACCAGGAACTTGAATCCCTGAGAATACTTAGAGCTGCTGTGTTATCCCTGGACCACCCACTTCAGGAAGGACTCCCCGTTAGAGAGGCAGCAGTGGCCCCTTTTCCCTATGAGTCCCTTGCAGCCCAGTGTTATTCGGGACACATCTCCTTTTGAAAGGTCTTATAGCATAACCTTCTGTGTTTTATTCCATTTTCCTTGGAATTATAAGGGCTGGGAAGAGAGGCTGAGTCTGTCCCTTATATGGGCTCCTGATCTCTCAGCTTCTCTCCAGTATTCCAACCACCAGGTAACAGTAACAACTGAAATGCTAGGATCAGATATTTGCAAAAAGGCCCCTGCAGTCTCTGCTGTAGGTCAGGAAAGAAGGAGAGTGCTCCTCAGGAGCCCCAGGGGTTGGCTTTCTCTGGCGATGGTTCCCTTGACAGGTCCTCTCTATTCCTCCCACCTTCAACAGGTCCTTTTGAGGGGGACACCAGACACTAACTGTGGACAGGAAGGGATACAGTCTTTAGGTTTATCTTTGAAGCAGCACTGAAGGATCAGGAGATAGGACTGCCTTAGGATAGACAATGCTGTTTCCTAGTGATTATCTGCAAGGCCGTTGAGGACTTCGGTGCATGGAGGGACTGACCTGCAGCGGTCACTTCATAGTTAAATGGTGATGTGTTTCAGTGAGGGTGAGGTGGTCTAGGGCACAGCAGGGAAGGTGAAAGGGCTCAGCATCCAGGGAGGTGGGTGTCACTGCCCTGGCCCACAGATAGGAAGCCAGCCTGGGAGGTCACACAGCACCCCTCACACAAGGAAGCAGCAGCTCCCAGGCCTTTCCACACCCACACTCTAACCACATATGCTTTCTCTCTACAGCAACACTCACTCAGCAACCCAGCACTTAGGCCTATTCTGTCCTCTGCCAGCCTCTGGACATCACACAGCCTCCAACACTATTTCTAACCCACCTGTCTCTGGGTCTCTCTGTCTGCTCTTCCAAATTGGAATAATTGCTCCCTTCCTGAATACAGCTGCTGCCTGTTGGTGTATATTCTGCCTTGTACTGTGGCTTGATGGGGTTGCCTGTCTCCCCTACAAGGTAGTGAGAACCCTAATGCAGGGATGCCCTCATCTTTGGGGCCCCAAACCTGAATGTGGCAGATGCTTGACATACATTTACTGAACTAACCTCTGGCCCCCCAAACAAATAAAGCAGGACCACTGAACTTCAGGCTTATATGTGGTGTGGGGAGCAGGGTCATGCCTGCCAGCACCCCCTAGCTTGGCAGGGGTGGCACAGGGAACAGTTGCTAGCAATACCCAAAGCCTAAAAGTTTGCAGAGCACTTATGTTCCCTCCAACTGTATGAGGGTCTGACACACAGCACAGAAGTTACCCAGACTGTGGGAGCCACTTATATGTGCTTTGCTTCTGCTTGTGCAGAAGGTGGCACTGGAGTATTTGCCTGCAGTGGCTCACGGGGCCTGGATGGGTCGATGGGCAGCCCTGGCCACAAAAGTGGAGGCAGGGACCCCCACTGCTCTGAGGAGTAACCCAGTGGGCATAGCTACAGGAACCCATGGCACAGACACATGGAACCGAGGACCGGGACCAAAACTCAACTTTGGGAAAAATAAGTTGTCAGAGGTGAGACCACTCTCACTTCTGCAATACTTCCCTGAGAGAAGTCAAGTGAGCCCTTCCACCTTCATCCTACCATTGAGGGGCACCAGCATATTCACCTTGAAACACCAAAAAGTAGTACCTGGAAGGCCTAGAAGAAAGCTCAATGCCTTCTGTGAGGAGGGGGCTGGACATCTGAGTCCTCTGCTCAACAACCAAAGATGCCAGCCCTGGGACTTTCATTTTCCCTGACTGCAGAGAATCTCTGGGGAGACTGCACAGAGGGGCCTAGATCCTTGCTGGGACCCCGGGGCCTGAGAAAGGGCCCCCCATTGCCCAAGGGCTCTGGTAAGCACGGAGAAGAGCTAAAAACCCACAAAGACCAGAAGGCAGACAGAAAAGGCAGAGATGCCTCTCAGGCTTTCATGGCTAAATATTGTTTGCTGTGACCCAAGTGAGATGTCTGTAAATGATGTGGAAAAATGATGCTATATTCCCACTACAGCTGCAGCAACCAGCAACCCTGCTCTCCTTTTCCTTCTGGGACTCACATCACTGCGTGACTAGCCACCATGCATTTCCCGAGACTACATCCAAAGTCAGGGTCCTGAAACTGTCAGTCCCGCCTGTCTTTTAGTCTCTTGGGGGATTCTCTGTCCAAACCAGAAACAGGAGTGACAAGAGGATGAGTTTCCCCCTCTTCACTCAGCTAGTCAATAGTTAACATGAGAAAATAACAACCATTCCAATCCGAACCCCACCGTTTCCACAGCAAAAATGCATATTGCACTGATGGAAGAGAGATTCTGCATGAATGACTGGTGGCCTGGAACTGTGCAGTGCACAGTGTGTGTAACTGGCCTGGTGAGCCTGTCTGCTGCACTGAAATGACTACCTCAGGGAAACAGTTGTAATAATTTGAAAGAGAATATCAATGTTTTGATTCAAAAGCTTACTTTAAAGCAGAGGTTGGCCAAGTTTTTCCCAAAAAGTGCTAGCTGGTAAATAATTTAGGCTCCTCAGGCCACACAGTCTCTGTGGCTACTATTCAACTTTGCCCTTGTAGTGCAAAAACAATAGCCACAGATAATACATCAAGGAATGAGTGTGGCTGTGTTCCAATAAAACTATATTTACGAAAACTGGCAGTGGGCCATAGTTTGCTGACCCTGATCTAGGGACTTAAAAATAAATTACATCTGAGATGAATTATATCTATATAAATATACATACATGTGAAAGGGAAAAATAGTAAGAGCTATTTAAGTGTGGTGGGAATTAATAATTTGTTTTGTATTTCAAATTAAAAGTTGTCTTTAACACTGTTATTTCCAATAACATACCCATTCTAATACATACATACCCACTTATACACCATATACATACATGGGGGTGCTCCCCACGGAGGACCCCACATTGGGGTCCTCCATGCCTCCCCATGCCCTCCTATGCCCACCCTTGCCCTGCACATTGTCTCTCAGGTGGCAGCGGACATACCTTGTTCTCTTTGCTGATCTCTCTGCTCCATGGACACAAGGGCAGAGAAATGCGCTTGATCGTAGGCAAGAACCAGAGGTGAGCAGTGACATCTGTTGGGAGGCACCTCCAAGGGCAGGTAAATCCCTCCAAATGGGATCGGAGCAAATGCTGTGGACAGAAATGGTGAGGGCATGTGGAGCCTGAAGGGAACGCGGGTGGTATCCCTCACCACACTGGATGATGTGGTGGGGCACAGGGAAGGGACAGTGGTCTCAGACCATGGCTTTAGGTCTCAGCCACCCCACCCACAGGGTGGCAGGCTGGGTGTTGCCCATGTGGCAATGCGTGAGAAAGCTCAGGCTCACAGGAACCTGGGGATGAGACCTGCAATCCCGCACATGCCCAGCGAACCCCTCACTCCCTTCTGCCTCCAAGGCAGAGTCCTCCTGGCTCTGTCAGACTGCACCCCGGGGACAAGTGGGACAGGGCTGAGGGCTTTTAGCTGCGATCTTCCCAGGGACAGCGTGCTGTCCTGAGAATTGCACAAGTGACCAAGAACTCACAACGGTGAGCAATGACATACACTGATGACTGCCTGGGAATCCATGTTTTTCTGGATGACTGTCTTCCTCACCATGTATTCATGAAAACATTTGTATCCAGGACAAAATCTATGCTTGCTTGTTGTATATTTTGAGAAGTTCTTCTGCTGAGTCCAAATGAACCAACCAGAAAACTCCAGAACCAAAGTGTGAGTCAGATGGGAAATGAGAGATAGGGATTGGCTCCTTTAGCAACGGGAACATAATCATGTTTATTTCCTTACTCATCAAAGAGAAGGAAGAGAGACTTAAACCCTCACTAAAATAGAATAACTCCCAGAAATATCTGCCCCAATATAGCACATGCTTTTTAATCATAAAGAACCTTGCCTCTTGGCCTTGGAATCAATGACTCACTCACTGTATTTCTGTGAGCTGAATGCAACAACAGTAAGTTCCGCGATGCTTTTGAGGAACTCTTCAGTGTTCCTCAGGATAAAGCCCTGCTTTAGCCACACCGTTTTGTTTTTTTTTTTAAACAATTTGAAAAAGTTTTATTTTTTGTTCTTTTACTTTAAATCTTTTATGGAAAGCAATAAGCATATGCTGAGGAATGTGGGCTTCAGTATTAGATCATTTGGGTATTAATACTAACCATGCAATTTTCTTTTTTTTTCCTAACTGTGTAATTTTCTTTTTTTATTTTATTTTTAAAATTTTTTGATGTACTATATGTTGGCTAATTGAACATAATAAGAAATTTTAAAAAATTAAAAAAAAAAACCCCAAACACTGGTTTTTGGTTGTGGTTCTGTCCATGGGCTTAGAGGTGGGGTAGGTCTCCTTTCAAGAGAGCTATACTCTTGAGCACAGGTGGGATGGAAAGAAGCATTGAGCAAGTCTTGTGGGATCTGAAGGGTACAGGTTCATGTGCCTAGGAGCCCCAGTGAAGGTCCTGGCTCTGTACCCAGAGAGGCTGAAGATCTCAGCCGCCCCTGTCACTGGGTTGCACAGGGAAGGATGTGGTGTTGGGCAAGACCAATGTAGTCCCAGTTCTCTCCCACCACGACAGCCGTGGCCCCATTGGACTTCCTTTGGCAGTTGTGATTTAGCGTGAAGAGCCTCATCCTGGTTTGCAGGACCGTCTGGAAGTCCCACAACTTTTGTTAAGGTTCAGGTTTAAATTTAAGTTAAGTTGGAGGGAAAAGTCACTCTCTGGCATTTGCCTGTCAAGAAGACCCTTCTGAGAAGTGATGAGAGGGAAACGTGGTGCTGAAAGGGACTGGCTTGTGCTGGTAATGGAAGTGAAGGGAAGGTGAAAACGGTCTGGGAGGGGTTGGAAATGGGGGGTTTTGTTGAGAGGCTGGGGCAGTCGCACTGGGGGTGAACTTCCTGGCCCAACCTCCCTGGCCCCTCTTCTTTCCCTCCTCTTCAGATAGTATGGCTGCCCCATGGACTTCTCAAGTGGCCTTGCTGTTCAGTCTGGCAGCAAAGCTGGAGGGAGGACCTGCCCCAGGCATTTCCCTGCACTGAGATGACCTAGTTCCTCTGAGGTCTTAGTTGAGGCTGGGGCACATTGTGTAGTGTCTTTGGGCTTCAGTGTCCACCCTGGGAGGGTGCGGAGAGGGCCAAGGGAGAGAACACAGGCAAAGGGGCTGTGAGAACCAGTGCTTGGCTCTTGGGGGGAAGGAGAAAAGCAGCGCTTCCTCTTCTTTCCTTCTTCCCCAGTCCAAATTCTGCCCCGTGACTTCATGCTTTCTGTTTCTTGTTTTCTTTTTCTCTTTTCTTTTTGACATATGTAGCCTGCCGAGGGGCAGGAGAGGACTAGAGTCGCTGAGTGGCTGGGAGGAGGTCTGGCATCCCTGGTGGGGCATGAGCTCTCTGCCTCATCCTGAGCAATGGGCGGGGGCTGGATTTAGTTCCAGTGGCCCCTCAGCCAGATTCCTCATGACCACCTGCCATGGACACAAAGTCTAGGTGGATGGGTGGGTGGCGAAGATAACCCTTCCTGCCACTGGGGAAGAAAAAGAAACACATCAAGTTGAGGAGAAATGAGGAACACTAGAATCTTCCTCCCTGCAGAATGAGGCTCTGTGGCCTTCTGAGAACCTCAACTGATATGTTAGGCTGTCTCTTCCTTTGCTGGGTTGTTACGTTTTCTGGGTCATGCGTTATATATGGCTGTTTTATTAGTGTATTAACTTACCTTCTCCGCCTGAGTCCCTCAACATCGTATCTGCTACGACAACTATTGGTCTTCTTAATATATGGGCGAGGACAAACACATGGAACTCCTCTAGACTCTCATACACGGGGTCCTCAGAGTTGTCCACACTAGGAGACAAAGCAAAGCAAGCCTGAGTTAGGGTGGGAGATGTTGAAGACAACACCCTCCATCCAGATTTGACCTCCATGGACCTTGCCTACTGAGGCCCTCGGAGGCCCCCTCCCTGCCACGCCACCCACTGATAGCAAAAACACAAGCCCCAGCTCCTCACCACTACCTGCCATGGTCTCAGGGGACAATGGGAGAGAAGCTGCTGGTGACGGTTGCTGGCCACCTTTAAGACAAGGTCCCCTTGGTGGCAGAGGCAGCCCACCCAGAGCACAAGGCAATATGGGGCTAGTTATCTGAAGGCTCTTAACAAGGACGCAGTGGGGGCAGGAGGGTTGAGGCTTCCTTTTTTGGGTTATTCCTATATCCAGCAGCTTGAGCTGAAACCTTACCCATAGGGGCACAGGTGTATCTGTGCAAGTCACGTGGGCTGGTGGGGTCCATCGTTAAAAAGATCTGGAGCCTTTCTAGGAAACACTCCCCCATGAACAGAAGAGGGCAGTGGGAAGGTTACCTGGATTTCAATCCTCAGAGCGGGAGAGGAGTAATTCTGACCCAGGCTACTTGGTCCCTCCACACCTCACACCCCTGACTCATGTTTGGGGCTCAGGGAAAGAACTGGCTCTAAGAAATGTGTTCACTCAAAACTCAGATATTCGGACAGAAGACTGTAGCCTTGATGTCCTTCACAACCCGGCCACCCTGAGGGAAGAGCCCATTGAGACAAGAGAGTCAGAGCTCACAGCTTGATGTGGTCTCTGGCAGGACACACACAAGACCCTCAGGTGGCACCTGGACTTGTTCTTGAGCCCTTGGAGGATGCCCAGGATTAACTGAGGAAGGTCTGTCAGTGCTGGAGTGGGTGGGGCCAGAGCTAGCAAGTAGGGCTCTGCTGGACAACCCAGGGTGGGGCAGCCTGGGGAAACAGCTGTACATTCATAGCCCACAGCCTGAGTTACTTCTAGAGCAAAAACTGTGACTCTTAAGGAATGCATCAAGGACCTGGGAAGTTTTGTTGTTGTTATTGTACCTATTTTTTCTAAGAATCGATTGATTGATTCACGCTGATTCAGCCTTACCTTTTTTTTGAAAGTTTTTTTTTTAAGATTTTATTTATTTATTTGACACAGAGAGAGAGATCACAAGTAGGCAGAAAGGCAGGCAGAGAGAGAGGGGGAAGCAGGCTCCCTGCTGAGCAGAGAGCCTGATGCGGGGCTCGATCCCAGGACCCTGGGATCATGACCTGAGCCGAAAGCAAAGACTTAACCCACTGAGCCACCCAGGCGCCCCAGAATGCCTTATTTTTACACTTAAAAATACTTGACAGCGATGACAAAAAGTTGGTGCATATAGTATTAAATTACTTTTCTGTTTGTTTGGAATCATTTGAAAGTAACTTGCCTATCTGAAATCCAGCACCTTGGAAAAATTTAGGTGCATATCTTATGAATAGAACATTCTACAGAACTACAACACAGTCATCAAAATCAAGGGTACATCCAATCACTACTACACTGATTGATCTAATCACCATGACAGAGGGCAAGTCACAGTCTGCCAACTGCCCCATAAATGCCTTTTAAACCAAGACTCCAACAGGTTGCTTTTAGCTGTGGTGTCTCATTAGACTCCTTTGGTCTAGGGACGCCTGGGTGGCTCAGTTGGTTGGACGACTGCCTTCAGCTCAGGGTGTGATCCTGGAGTCCCGGGATCGAGTCCCACATCAGGCTCCCAGCTCCATGGGGAGTCTGCTTTGCTCTCTGACCTTCTCCTCGCTCATGCTCTCTCTCACTGTCTCTCTCTCTCAAATAAATAAATAAAATCTTAAAAAAAAAAAAAAGACTCCTTTGGTCTAGAACATTTTTCATAGGTTCCTTGTCTTTTTTGACCTTGACACTTTTGAAGACTAGGGGCCTGGTATTCTGTAGCATGTCCTTGGTTTGGGCTCCTCTATTTCCTATGATTAGATTGTATTGGATTATGCTGTGCCCTTCTCACAGCATCCTATCACGTGGCCTGGACCTTTGGACTGTCCCATTACTGGTGATGTTGACTTGGGCCACTCTCCTCGGATCATCTGTTAGGCTTCCCCCTACAGAGCTACTCATTTCCCCTCTGTCATTAATAAGCATTTCGTAGAGAGGAATTTCAAATCTCTGCACATATACTACTTCTCACCAAATCTTTATGCATTTATTGATATCCCATTCCTGGCTTCTAGTTCATTTAATGAGTTATAATCTATTAGTGATGATTTTGATGCTCAAATATGCCCTAGTTGGGTCAGTGTGGCTCATTCAAGCTGTGTCCTTATAACATAGTCCCGCCATTTTTCAGAGGACTTCCTAGCCTTCTGACACAAGAATATGGCCCAGGTTCATCTTTTTAAAATTTTTTAAAATTTAAATTCAATTTAATTAACATATAGCATATTATCATTTTCAAAAGTAGAATTTATGCTCATTACCCCCTGCCCTCATTAATGCCCATCACCCAATTACCCCATCCCCCTACCCACCCCCCTCCAGCAATCCTTAGTTTGTTCCCTAGAGTTAAGAATCTCTTATGGTTTATCTTTTTTTTTTTTTTTAAGATTTTATTTATTTATTTGACAGAGAGATCACAAGTAGGCAGAGAGGCAGGCAGAGAGATGGGGGAGAAGCAGGTTCCCTGCTGAGCTGAGAGCCAGATGTGGGGCTTGATCCCAGGACCCTAAAATCATGACCTGAGCTGAAGGCAGAGGCTTAACCCACTGAGCCACCCAGGCGCCCCTGGTTTGTCTTATTTTATTTTATTTTATATCTTATTATTTTTCCTTCCCTTCCCTATGTTCATCTGTTTTGTTTCTTAAATTCCACATAGGAGTGAAATCATATGATAGTTGTCTTTCTCTGACTTTTTTTTTAAAAGATTTTTTATTTATTTGACAGAGATCACAAGTATGCAGAGAAGCAGGCAGTGGGAGTGGGAGCAGGATCCCTGCTGAGCAGAGAGCCCAATGTGGGGCTCAATCCCAGGACCCTGAGATCATGACCTGAGCTAAAGGCAGAGGCTTAATCCACTGAGCCACTCAGGCGCCCCTCTCTGACTTACTTCTTTCACTCAGCATAATACCCTCTAATTTCTTCCATGTTATTGCCAATGGCAAGATTTCATTCTTTTTGATGGCTGAGTAATATTCCACTGTATATAGGTACCACATTTTCTTTATCCAGGTTCATTTTGTACCTTCTCTGCCTCAACCTTGGATTCAGCCATTTCTCAAAGGTTTTTTTTGTTTGTTTGTTCTTGGTTTTTGGTTTTTTTGTTTTTGTTTGTTTGTTTTTAAATAGTGGATAATGGTGTTTAGAAGCCAAAATATAATCATCACTATTGGATTATCATTGCTTCTAGATGCAGTGAATGGAGTGAAGGCATGTGTGTTTTGTGTGTACACTCACACACGTGCACAGATACTTCCATCTGTCATCTTTCTATTAACTTAGAGTCCACTGATAACTCCCATTCCAATCTAACACCCCAATGTTAATTCTACTCTAACTCCCATCTCCAACAGTAAGCAACTTGGTTTCTATTAGTCTTAAACTATTTCCTTACTTGATAAATTCCACGCCCCCACCCAACCCACGTAAGCAATTCTCTATTTCTGCTGTCACCCTGCCCCCAAGTTGTCCTCTTCATCCTACTGGCTCTGACACTCTGGCTTTGGTCTTCTGGGCCCTACCAATGTCCCCACCTGTTCATTGCAGATGCCTCCTTGCTTTGCCACACTACATGGCTTTAGGACTGAATTTTTCAGGAAGGGAAGAGAAGTGGAAGAGGAGTATTTTAACACATATACATGCCAAGTCTAAACACAATGCTTGTGGGTGTGCTTTTAAAATTATCCTAGATGATTATTCTCTTACACCATACACAAAGATAAACTCAAAATGGATCAAAGACCTCAACATGAGGTAGGAATCTATCAAAATCCTAGAGGAAAACATAGGCAGTAACCTCTTTGATGTTGGCCACAGCAACTTCTTTCAAGACATGTCTCCAAAGGCAAAGGAAACAAAAGTGAAAATGAACATTTGAGACGTCGTCAAGATCAAAAGCTTCTGCTCCGCAAAGGAAACAGTCAACAAAGCAAAGAGGCAAAATATATGGGAGAAGATATTCACAAACGACATTATAGACAAAGGGCTGATATCCAAGATCTATAAAGAAGGCCTCAAACTCAACACACAAAACAGATAATCATGTAAAAAATGGGCAGAAAACATGAACAGACACTTCTCCAAAGAAGACATACAAATGGCTAACAGATACATGAAAAAATTTTCATCATCATTAGCCATCAGGGAGATTCAAATCAAAACCACATTGAGATACTACCTTACACCAATTAGAATGGCCAAAATTAATAAGACAGTAAACAACAACTGTTGGAGAGGATGTGAAGAAAGGGGAACCCTCTTACACTGTTGGTGGGAATGCAAGTTGGTGTAGCCACTTTGGGAAACAGTGTGGAGATTCCTTAAGAAATTAAAAATAGAACTTCCCTATGATCCTGCAATTGCACTACTAGGTATTTACTAAGATACAGATGTAGTGAAAAGAAGGGTCATCTGTACCCCAGTGTTCATAGCAGCAATGGCCACAGTCACCAAACTGTGGAACGAGTCAAAATGTCCTTCAACAGACGAATGGATAAAGAAGATATGGTCCGTATATACACTGGAGTATTATGCCTCCATCAGAAAGGATGAATACCCAACTTTTGTATCAACATGGACGGGACAGGAGGAGAGTATGTTGAGTGAAATAAGTCAAGCAGAGAGAGTCAATTACCATATGGTTTCACTTACTTGTGGAGCATAAGGAATAACATGGAGGACATGGGGAGGTGGAGGGAAGTGAGTTGGGGGAAATTGGAGGGGGAGACAAACCATGAGAGACTGTGGACTCTGAGAAACAAAGTGAGGGTTTTGGAGGGCAGAGGTGGGGGGTTGGATAAGCCTGGTGGTGGGTATTGTAGAGGGCACAAATTTCATGGAGCACTGGGTGTGATGCATAAACAATGAATCTTGGAACACTGAAAAAAAATAAAATTAAATTAAAAAAATATCCTTGGTGGTTAACCTGTCCAGTCACAACTAAGAGGGAGGCCGCTGTGTATGTGATGTTCAAGTGCTTCTAGAAGCCCTTTGCTTGTCCCTGTCACCTAGTAAGTGCTCACAAGCCAGTGGACAGTTGAACAAGGTAATAAATAGCATGGGCAGGAGGGAACACAGAATTATAAACTGCATACTCAGAGAGGAAAAATATCTCAGTTAGAAATGTGGAATGTTATTCCTTTCCTAATCCAGTGGATGGAGAGGTCAGCACTGGAAAGAGAAGAGGCATCAGAGAGTCACATACGAATGCTGAGAAGAAGAAATAGCAAGGGGAAGGGGAGTTCTCTCATCCCTGGGTTCTCAGTTGCACCTTCACTCCATGATGGAACACTTTGGTGTCTAAATAGCTACAGAAGGGGCCTCACTGCAGCAACAGTGCAAGGGCTGACCAAGTATGAGGCACTACTGTACTGTCACAGCATTCTGCTCATGCAAAATTTGAAGCAGAGCCATTATATTTCAAACTGAAAAACCAGCCAATAGTTACTGAGCACTTACTATATGCTGGAATGGTAAAAGGCACTGCAGAGGCCCTCAAGTAAGTTCTGTCCCTCCATCTGTTTATCCATCCATCCATCCATCCATCCATCCATCCACAAACACATCCATCCATCTGTCCACCCACCTACTTGTACAGACACTTACACATCCATCTATCCATCATACATTCTTCCATCCATCCACCCACCTACCCATCTGTCTATCCCTGGTTCCGTGTCAGGGATAGAGCACAGAGTTGCCAGAGGGTGATGGAGGCCAGTCTGGAGCATAGTGACCTTTCTCCATACCAGCTGTGAGATTGAACATGAGAGCCAAAGGTCAACTATGAACCTTCAGTGACCCAGTATGTGGCAGAGAAGGTCCCAGCTGCACCCTAGGGGCAGTCTGAGAATCATAATGTCCTTCCCTCCTTGCTTCTAGCTGCTTGCTTACATGTTTTAGGGAGTGTGTTTGAACTGGGGGTGGGGGCTTGTTCTGCACTTATTCCTCAACATCACAGCCATGTTCCAGTGCTTGATCCTGCTCTGTTGAATTCGGGCTGAGAACATTGGCTCTGCATCTTCTCAGGCTGTTCTCATGGGCAAATGGGATCATTTCTGGGATGAGACTTTGAAACCATGGCCTGCCCTTGTGAATTACTGTGATTGAGCCCACAGGCAGAAATCAACTCTAGTGAAACCAATCCTGAAAATTCTCTTCCACTTCTTACCCAGAGGCTTAACATCATCTTCCTGTGAGCTCACTGAGCAAATGTTAGACCTAGGATTGTAAATAGAATCTGGTCTTTGGGAAAAGACATGTAAAAATGTCTAAAATTGGTGTTTACTGCTAAGAAGACTAAAATGCAAGTATAACTACTTCATCCTCAAAGACACTGTGCATACCCCCAACAAGTTCCTAATGTGTTCTGTGGCATAATGCACATGCATCACCTCCTCTGCAACATTACTCAGGGAGAAAGGAGTCCTGAGAAAGGCCAGACCATCCACCTAGTGAATACCCCCTGGGGAGGATGGTGAAATGTGACCAGGGCAGAGGCCACGCTGGGAGCTTCCTCCAGGTAAGCATGAAGCCACGATGGTGGAGTGAGGTCCAAATGGTATCACAGGTCACAGAGAATGGTGGCAGGAGTCAAAAGTACAAGACAGATTTGGGAGTGCTCTGGCTTAAATGGCAGCCACAACCCTTGGAGACCATCCACCAAGAGCCCAGTTATGGACAAGGAAGCCAATCTGGATGGCTGGTGGGTTTTCACCTAAGGGCAGTCACCAGCCCACATAGAGGGGCAAGTCTCCTAGGATCTTCCCTGTGTCCTCCTCCCTCCAGGTGTGGTGACCACACCTCCCATTTTGCTCAGGAAAATCCTGATTTATACATCTGGAGTGGTTGGTATTCACTCCCCCGCCAACCCCCCAAACAGTGCACCGATTTGGATATAAGTTGTATGATCACCTCATCTATGGTGACAGAGTTATTGGTTTTTGGTGTACTCTTCCATGTGAAGATATAAGATCAAGATATTTAGATTCTATACACAAACACATACCCGCCTCCACCTCTAGGTGTAAGGGCATGATGCTATTCTGACTCTTGCTTTTCCTTTTGAATGGTGCATCTCAGAGTTGTTTCCAGCACAGTATATGGGGTCCTTCACCCTCTCACAGTGCCACAGCCCTCCTCATGCATATGTCACCAGCCGCATTTCTGAGTGGTGGGAATCAAGCCCCTCCCCCAGGCAGGGCTCAGAGCCATGACAATACCTTTGATGAAATGGCGTGTAGACTTCCGGGGCCTGGTGATTAGAAGCCAGGGCCCTGAGCAAAGGGGAGGCTAGACTGTTCCTCTTGTGGGCCTTTGCACCTAGCCAGAGACTGTGTCTGCCTATGTGGCAGCCTTTAGACACAGGGTAGGCAGCAGGGACTCTGCTAAGAGCTATGGCTTGGGAAGCTAAGAATGAAGAATGGTGAGCGCTCCTGGCACTCTGAAGGGGCCAAGTGGGTTTCAGGCTTTGACAGGAACTCCGATACAGCAGCCAGGTGCCTTGGAGGCGAAGACTCATCCTATTGGCTGGAATCAATAAGCTGGGGTCAATTGTATGACAAATATTTACTGAGTTATCTGTGATAGGTGTAGCACTGTCCTCTGCGTGTGTGTGTGTGTGTGTGTGTGTGTGCACATGTGTGGACACATATACAGGTCTAGGGGTGGAAACACTCAGTTAACAGAAGGTCAAATAAGAAACTACCAGGTATTAATAAACTCAATGATAGAAAGGTGGTTTCTTCAGACAGGAAGGTCAGGGAGGCCCCTGATAGATGAAGGGTGGACTTTGGTCTTATTTCTAGCTAGGAAAGTCTTTAAAAGATTAGACCTGGATTCTACATCTTCAAACATGAGAACTCCGTAGCTGAACAAATGCTTTTCCTACTTGGTTTGCTGGTGGAGGTCAGACAGCTCTAAGGAACACTCACAAGAAAGCTTCTTGTCTAAGGAGAAGCCATCCCCTGGCCTTGGAGTGCAGAGAACACTGCTTAGTTTTCCTTAGAAGACTTAAGTTTCTATCTCTGAGACTGTGCCTCATGAAATCATTTAGAATTCTAGGCATTTCTGAAAAAGGTCAATAAAGAAGAAATGCGGGAAACACACTACAAAATTATGTAAACATAGCAATGAAATTGCAGAAACAACTTCAGAGGAAAAGCAGAATGAGAAACACACAAGAGAAGTGAGGAACCAGGACAAGAGATGCCCTGTGAGGGCTGCCTAGGGGTCCTCAAACTGACCCCTTTTCTGTGTCTCTTTTCTTTCCTGCTTTAAGAGCTTCTCAGCCTCCACTTACCCTATCTCACTGAATGGAAAACAAGTAAACTCTTCTTTTATAAAAGGTTAAAGAGAAAAAGTTATTTTTATCACAAATCTCAAGATGAGTTGTTAATTTCTGCTCTCCATACCTGCTTTGCATTTGTTAAGAGCGTGGGTTTATGTTTTTGGTCAGTTCTAAGTTTGGATTCTGGCTCTCTTTTGTGGGTTGTGGGACTTTGGGAACTGACCCGATTTTCTGAATCTCAGTTTCTGGTTCTGTCATTGGCTATTTTAATGACAGTTTCACAGCTCTGCTTGACGCATCACATAATGTAACACATAAGTGTGTTCAGTGGACGACACAGCTCTAATTCCTGCCTGACAGTGCTGCACTTCCTTGATTCCTAGGAAATCCAGATTCTTTGGGAAGGCCGCAGCTCCCTACTCTGGGTCCCAGGCTGCCAGTCAAAGGGGTGAGCACTGGGCCCATGAGGGGAGTAGCCTTTGAGCCCTGCCTTCCAATGGGTCAGGTCTGGTTGCTGGTGTCATAGGACCTGAGCAAGAACATCTCCCCTGGGTGTGTGTGGCAGCACAAATGGTCAGCTCTAGGTCTGCTGGTCCTGGGTCCAGCTCTGTAGGTACATATAGCATAGCAACTGGTACCTAGCCTTGAGCTGGGTTGGAAGAGAACCAAAAAGAGCTAATAGGTTTGGCTGGCCATCAGAAAATTACAGTCTCAAGGAGGAGACAATATAAAACAGACACGAGCCCCGGATGAGGAAGGGGCCCAGGACAGGGTGATGTGCACAGCGGCGTAACACTTCTCTGGGCAGAGTACAAACAAAGGGTACTTTAAAGAGATAATGCAGAAGTGACCGTTCCCCCGATCCTCTGAGATGTGGGGTCACAGACACAATCCATGTTACCAAAGAGTTTAAAATACAATAAAATAGACATATCCTTTGAAAAAGTAAACTTCGAGAGGGTTCTAAATACACTCCTCCTTTTCCTGTCCCACAAAAATACTTCCCACTTCCCACACAAAAATAGCTGAATCCCTTTCAAGACCTTTGCATTATTGACATGCAAGTAAATAGAACAAAAATAGCAGCACCTAGAAATCTATGTCTTCAGGGTGATGAATTACCAAATTTTGAATCAGAAAGGCATTCTGGAGGGGTGCCTGGGTGGTTCAGTGGGTAAAGCCTCTGCCTTTGGCTCAGGTCATGATCTCAGGGTCCTGGGATCGAGTCCCACATTGGGCTCCCTGCTCAGCAGGGAACCTTCTTCCCGCCCTCTCTCTGCCTGCCTCTATGTCTACTTGTGATCTCTCTGTCAAATAAATAAATAAAATATTAAAAAAAAGAAATGACCAAAAATTAAAACAAAACAAAACAAAACAAAACAAAACAAAACAAAACAGGCATTCTGGAGCCTCTCAGTTGTTGGAGAGATTCCAACAAAACACATCAAACTTTAGGGGAGAAGTTGGTGCATAAGTCACCTTGGGAAGTCAAAAGTGTTCCAGAACAAGAACATTGCCTTCTGGATGGAAATATCAGTTCAAGGGAGCAGCTCTTCCTAATGGTCTCCAAGTGAGGAAGACCAAGCACATCAGAGGGAATTCCTGCACGAACAGCCCCATCATTCATTCAGATTAGTTTTGATACAATAACAACATGTAAAACTCTTGGCACAGGCTACATACCCCCCGAAATAAATGCTGGAGCACACCTGAATTTTTGCCACATCATATAACTTATCAAAATGGATCTGGAAGGATTGGGATTAAGAAAATGTTCAGGGGCATCTGGATGGCTCAGTGGGTTAAGCCTCTGCCTTGGGCTCAGGTCGTGATCTCAGGGTGCTGGGATCGAGCCCCGCATCAGGCTTTCTGCTCAGCTCCCTGCCTTATTGCCCCCCCATCTGCTGCTCTGCCTACTTGTGATCTCTCTCAGTGTGTCAAATAAATAAATAAATTCTTTAAAAAAAATAGAGAGAAAATGTTCAACTGCTAACCTAGGTAGGAATGTCTTCTGATGTGTGTGTACAGAGGGGGATGCAGGTGAGAAGCAGTGAGGACACAGGTTTCCAAGGCCCCTTTCAGCCTACCTTGTCTACCTCACCTGCTCTCTTGATTGAGAACTCCTGTTTCATCTACCACCTCCAAACCTCTGGTCTACCACCTTGTGTCTGATTCTTGCTGCTGTGCAGATCAAGAAAGAACACTCCATACCTTCTCTCCTCCTGAATACAACCCACCCACCTGGATAGAATGCATGGAGGAGTTACTGGAAGGTTCTAGAAAGTAAATAGTAGCAGGTGGATTAAGGAAGAAAATGTAATTTCCATTTTTTTTTATGTGAATGCAACATATTCTGAAACCCACAAGTGGGCACTGGTGAAGGGCCAGAAGGTGGCCTCTAGTTTGGGATTGAGGAGTGGGAACTCCTCAAGCTCTAGTAAAGCAGAGAAATCCCCATTTTTTCTTCTCCTCTCTCTTATGTTCTCTCAAAACTCTTCCACAGGCTGTGGCAGAGGCCACAACAGAAGCCACTGGGAGCCACAAATCTAAAATAGAGGAACCTTCCTCACTGATCAGTGGAGCTGTGATGACAAGAGGGTAGGCAGGGGTGAAATGTTTAGTATTTTCCCCTCTGTGTCATCCTGGCTATCTGGGCCCAGGATACAGGTGCAGTCATGGAATCATATGGCACAGTGCTGTATCTAAGTTTCTAGAATTCTGGCTGGTGGATAAAAAATGGGGTTGTAGGGAACTGAAAAAGTACCTGGGAGATCATGGAAAGGGAGAACTTGAGAAAAAAAACCCATGAGGTTGTTTATGAATTCCCGGACTCCTGTTCCCCCAAATCTGGGCTGTACATGTATAGGTTTGGTCCTAATTGGTGTGTCAAAGTCTCTGGGGACAGACTGAATAGATTGTACCCAGGTCACAGACTGAGTAATGTATGGAATAGGACAGCAAAGGCTTTTGAGAACTGAACTGACATTTGAACTACAGCACATCCTTGTAGAAAGCACATGGAATATTCACAAAGTTAGACTGTAAGCTCACCTCTTAACAAACTTTGACAAATTTAAAATAACTTAAATCATACCAATTACATTAAGGTCACAATCCAATTAAACTAGAATAAGTAAAGAAAAACAATAAAAATCTGTTACACAGCTACTTTTAAAGAATTCAGTGGTCAAAGAGAAGTTCTTAAGGGAAATTAGAAAATATTTTAAACAGAATAAAAACATAAATCCAACATACCAAAATTTTTTGTATGTACCTAATCAGAGCTAAGAGGGAAATACATAGCCTTTAAATGCATATATTACAAAAAGAAAGTTCTCAAATCAATAATGTAAGTGCCCACATGAACAAAGTAGAGAAATTAGAGCAAAATAAACCTAAAGCAAGCAGAAGGAAGGAAACATGAAAGATAAGACCAGAAATCAATGAAACTGAGAACTAGAAAACAATAACCAATTAAACCAAAATTGGTTCTTTTAAAAGATCAACAAAATTGATAAAATTTTAGCAAGGATGACAAAGTAAAAACAGAAAGACAGTAACTGCTGAGTTTGGAAAGAATGAGGGACTATCAGTAATGACCCCCATAGACATTAATAAGTTATAAAAGGAATATTATTAACAATACTATACACATAAATTCAACAACTTAGATGAAATGAACAATTTCCCAAAAAGAAGCTACCCAAATTCACTTATTTCTACTTTCTGGAGCTATTAAATAAATTGAATTGATCATTAATAGCCTTCTGAAAAGGAAATTTTGGGTTGCAGATTGATTCACTGGTGAATTCTACAAACATTTAAAGAAGAAATATCTCTAGTTCTGCAAAATCTCTTTTAGAAAATACAAGAAGTTAATGCTTCCCAGTGTGTTTTATGAGACTAGCATTCCTCCAAAGCTAGACAAAGACAGTAGTATAAAAAGAAAACTATATTCTAATAATCTCTATGGTCACAGATGCAAAAATCCTCAATGTAATATTGCCAAATTGAATGAGCAAAATAAAAAAGTTCAATACACTAAGAGTTCATCTCTGGAATGCAAGGCTGGCTCAATACTCATATATCATTCAAGGTAACCCACAATATTAATTAATTAACATTAAAGAAGAAAAACCCTACATGATCATATTAAAATAATAAATGTAGAATGTAGAACATTTATTTGATAAAATACAACATTAATTAATGATAGAAACTCTTAACAAAAGGAATAGAAGAAAACTTCCTTAAAAGATATCTACTAAAAACCTTCATTGATATCATATTAATGAAAGATTTCTGACTAATACTGGTAACCAGGAGAGGATGTCCTCTCTTACCATGCCAACTCAATATTGTACTGGAAGTCCTAACTAGGGCAGTGAGTCAAGAAAAACAAAGGCATACTGGTTGTTACGGAAGAAAGAAAACTATCCCTACTCATAGATGATACGAATGTCTATGTAGAAAATCTGAAGGAATCTACCCCAAAACTCTCATAGATGTAATAAATGAGTGTAGTAATATCACAGGATACCAAGCCAACACAAAAATCAATCACATTTCTATGAGTAGCAATGTACAATTGCAAACCCAAATTAAAACACACACACACACACACACACACACACACACAATCATTTACAGTAGCTACAAATGGATTACTCAGGTATAATTTTTAAAAAAGATTTTATAAATAAATATTTTATAAAATATAAATATAAATAAAGATGAAAATAAATATAAAATAAAGGTTTTATAAAATAAAGAATTTATTTTAGAGAAAGAAAGTGAGAGAGAAAGTGAGTGCACAGATGAGCAGGGTGAATGGTAGAGAGAGAAGCAGGGGAGAAAGAGAATCTCAATGAAATCAAGATTTGGATGTTTAATTGACTGAGCTACCCATGTGACCTTCAGGTATAAATTTAATAAAATACATATAGGACCTGTATGCTGAAAACTGTAAAATGCTGATGAAACAAATAAAAAAAAAGATCTAAATAAGTGGAGAGACATACTGCATCACTCCAACACATGGAAAAAGATGTGTTAGAAGACTCAATATTGTAAAGAGTTTAATCTTCCCCAAATTCATATATAGATTTAATGTAACAGTAGTCACAATCCCAGCAGATTATTTTTCAGATACAGATAAACTTATTCTACAAATTTATATGAGAAAGTGAAAACAAACAAACAAACAAAAACAAACCCAAACTAGAAATACTGAAAAAGAAGAAAGTTGGAGGAATGACCAATTTTAAGACTTATTATAAAGTGACACTGATCAAGAGGGTAATATTGTCAAAAGACGGACACATATTTCAATGGAAAATAATAGAGGATGCAGAAAAAAATACCTACAAAATAATACTGATTAATTTTTGATAAAGGTTAAAGAATTTCAATGTTGAAAGAATAGTTTTTTTAAGAAATGATAACAGAAAATTGGACGTCTATTCACAAGTAAATGAACCACTCATCTGTTCACCATCAAGACAATTTTGCTTTTTGGATAATGTCATATAAATGGAATCATACAGGGTTCCTGGGTGGCTCAGTCAGTTAAGCATCTGCTTTCAGCTCATATCCTGATCCCAGGGTCCTGGGATCAAGTGCTGGGAGTCCTGAGTAGGGAGCCTGCTTCTTCCTCTCCTTCTGTCCCCTCCCTGACTTGTGTTCTCTCTAGCTATCTCTCTCTCAAATAAATAAAATCTTTAAAAGATAAATGGAATCATACATACAGTATATAACTTTTGGAGATTTAATTTTTTTTCATTCAGTAGAATGCCTGTGAATTTCATAAAAGCTGTTCCATGTATTAGTAGTTTTATTAGTGAGTAGGATCCCATAATATAAATGTACCTCAATTTGTTTATTAAAGGACATTTGAGTTGTTTCCAGTTTGGCAAGTATGGATACAACTGCTATAGACTATGTTTTACAGATCTTTGTGTGAATATGTTTTTATTTTTCTGGGGCAGATTTTCTCAACCTTGGCAATACTGAAAGTCTGGACCAGATAACTATTTCTTTTGAGTGGCTGTCCTGTGCATTTTGGAACCCTTAGCATTATTCTTGGCGTCTACCCATTAGAGTCTACTAGTACCTAGCCTACCCTACAGTTATGACAACCAAAATTATCTCTAGACCTTGCCAAATGTCCCAGGGTGGGGATTACCCCTGGCTGAGAACAACTGCTGTAGGGTAAATACTCAGGAGTGGAATGGCTGGACCACACAGCAAGTGTATGTTTAAATTTATAGGAATCTGTCAGGGGCACCTGGGTGGCTCAGCTGGTTAAGTGTCTGCCTTTGGCTTGGGTCACGATTCCAGGGTTCTGGGATCAAGCTCCACATTGGGCTCCCTGCTCAGTGGGGAACCTCCTTTCCCCCTTCCCCTCCCTTCCTCCCTCTTCCACTCTTGCTCCCTTTCTCTCAAATAAATAGAAATTTAAAAAATTTGTAAGAATCTGTAAAATTGTATTTGAAAGTGGTTGTACCATTTTCTATTGCCACCAACAGTGTATGAGAGTTCCATTTGCTCTGCATTTTCACCAGTACTTGGTACTGTTAATACATTTTCTTTTCAATCTTCAAATACATGTGTAGTGGATTTTTCATTTGCATTATATTCTTTTTTAAAGGAAGACTTTGCCTTTTTTTTAAAGATTTTATTTATTTATTTGACAGACAGAGATTACAAATAGAGAGGGGGGGGAAGCAGGCTCACTGCTGAGCAGAGAGCCCGATGCAGGGCTCGATCCCAGGACCCTCAGATCATGACCTGAGCCGTAGGCAGAGGCTTTAACCCACTGAGCCACCCAGGCGCCCCTGCATTATATTCTTAAAACTCAAAGGATCCTGGTTTACTCCGTTCCTTTCAAAAGTGTAGTGGTCATGTTGAAAATTGCTTGGTAATAATTCATTGTAAATGCATTTAAGATAATTCCTCTCAATAATTCATTATTGACCTAATGTTTACAAAGATTTTCAAAATTTGAGAGGTGAGCAAAGGGAGATTCAGGGAGGCTGAATTGGAAAATGCCTTTCTGTACATTTACAGAGCAAGACAATGGATGTGGAGGTTTAGTCTATTGTTAGTAAGGACTGGGATTCAAATGGTATTCCCTTGAAACACAACTGGGATTGGACTAGAAAACAGAGTCATTATTCCATTATCCACAGAACTAAAGGTGAGAGGGCAGCAAAAATCCACTTCTCTGTAACAATGGAGATAGACTCCTAAGCTAAGGGACAGAGGAAAAAAAGCAAGGGACCTGAGAGACAGAAGATCTGAGTTTGAAAACTGAGGGTTGCTGGGGGGAGGGGGGTCGAGAGAGGGTGGTGGGGTTATGGACATTGGGGAGGGTATGTGCTATGGTGAGTGCTATGAAGTGTGTAAACCTGGGGATTCACAGACCTGTACCCCGGGGATAAAAATACATTATGTATTTATAAAAAATAAAAAAGGAAGAAGAAGATCTGATTTTGAATTATGGCTCTGTCATTCAGTACCCTGGACAAGTCCTTTTCCATCCAGAATCCGAGTTTCCTTGTATGTTAGATGAAGATTATAATCTTAATCTCACAGGTTATTGTGATGGAAAAATGAAATTGTGTATGTAAAAATGCACAGCACATGGAAGGCAATTAATAGATGTTAAGCTAATGAGTAAATATTTTTCAGAACTTGTAAAGATGAAGTTGGATATGCTCTGTCTTTGGGTTTCATATAATTGTTTCTCATTTCAAATTAGCTAACCTGAACTGAACGCCAGGAAGCAGATGTTTTTCTGTCTGACTTTTTCTCTGATGACATCATTCAACTCATTAATTTAGAGTTTTATGCCAAGCTAAACTACCAACCAAGGATGAGGTAAAAAATAAAGACAGATTCAGATAAGCCAGGACTCAAAAGTTCTAACTACAGTGCATTCTTTCTTAAGAAGATACTGAGACTTGTCATAGTATCTCTGGGAAACCTCAGAGCTGTGATTCTGACATGTCTGGGACTGTATTCTAGCCCTACCCATTACAAACTGGAGGCAAGTCAAATAATCTCTCTGAGGGCACCTGGGTGGCTCAGTGGGTTAAGCCTCTGCCTTCAGCTCAGGTCATGATCCCGGGGTCCTGGGATCGAGCCCCGCATCAGGCTCTCTGCTCAGCAGGGAGCCTGCTTCCTCCTCTCTCTCTGCCTGCCTCTCTGCCTACTTGTGATCTCTGTCTGTCAAATAAATAAAATCTTAAAAAAAAAAATCTCTCTGAGCATTTGCTTCCTAATCTTTAAAGGAGCATAAGGCCTAATTTATAAAGTGAAAACAATTTGTGTAAGGCAGGTAGGTGCTCAGCAGACTTCCCTTCTTTTCTCTCCTGAGTGCCCAGCACAAACCAAGAAGCCATTTTTGTGTACCATTCCCACTGGAGTAGGCTCTGGGGGGTCAGGCCACAGAGTATAAAATGTAATATCCTTGGTGTATAAACTGACAGAAGGGATTTGCTCCACAATCAGAAAGACTCCAAAAGCCCTCAGACTAAAAGAAATAAATTGCTAAGAATGGACTATCAGACACTAGATGAGCCAGCGGAAAGTCAGGAAGAAGGAACACATTTTAGATATCTGGGGTGGGCCTTTACAATACCATAGAGGCAGCAGGCATGACAACTTACAGCATAAGTGTGACAATGTCTTAATAAATGTTATTTTTACTGTTGTAAAACTACCTTTTTCCAAACACCTTCAAACCTGTGATTTTATCACTCCATACCAATTATATCTGAGTATGTAGCAGACTGCTTTGGTGGCTATGGATCCTTCACTCCTGTGTACCTGTCCCTTTGCAATGTGACTTTGCCCCTCTGTCCATCAAGGGTGGAGTCTACCTCTGTGCCCTGAGGTCAGCTTGTCTGTGTGACTTGCTTTGGTCAATGGGACATTAGTAAAGTGATGCAATCAGAGGCTTGAGAAGGCCCAGCAAATCAGGGGCCGCCGTCTCTTCCTGCCCTGAGACTGTATTGTGAGGAGTCTGGACCTCTTCAAAGATAAAAATCCATGTGGACAGAGGCCCGAGGAGAGCTAGTTCTCAGCCTCAGAGCTATGATATGAGACTATCTTGGACTATATAGCCCCACTGAGACCAACTTCCAGATGACTGCTGCTCCACAAGTGGCAGTAGGCAATTCCAGGGACCTCCAGAATATGAGCAAATCTGGTGGATGCTGCTCTAAGCCACTCAGTTTTGGGGTGGTCTGCTATACAACCATCAAAAACTGATAGTGGGGGCGCCTGGGTGGCTCAGTGAGTTAAGACGCTGCCTTCAGCTCAGGTCATGATCTCAGGGTCCTGGGATCGAGCCCCGCATCGGGCTCTCTGCTCAGCAGGGAGTCTGTTTCCTCCTCTTTCTGCCTGCCTCTCTGCCTGTTTGTGATCTCTCTCTGTCAAATAAATAAATAAAATCTTAAAAAAAAACCTGATAGTGCCTGGTAGGGAGGCTGTTACCAAGTGCATTTTACAGATGAGCAAAACTGAGGCTCAGAGAGCTTGTGGGACATGCCCAACATCACATGACCAGCTTGGGACTACAACGCAGTGCATTTAAGTCCGGGTCTCTGGTCAGGGTCCACCAGGCAAGGCCCTTTTACTTTGCTCCCCTTTCGCTGTTGCCATGAAACCAGAAGTATACAGAGACCCTCGCTAACTACTTGCTGTCAGAGATTTTTATCACTTTTGGAACAAGGAATTAGGTTCTTCTGATTGCATACCCTCTTTTGCCAGAGTGGGCATAGTGTGGGGCTGCAGGGCAAGCAGATGATGAACAACCAGACTTAGGGTAGAGTTATTTCCTTGTTTCCTCCTTGTCTTCCTGCTGGGGAGCATTCTGCTCCCCATGTGGGACCAAGCACCCACAGGATGCAACAATGGTGATGGTTAGACTGGGCTATAAAAACTCCAGCAGCAGCCCTTCTGGAGGGATACATTTCATATGTGGTAACTCAGTAGCTCTCTGGAGCAGTAGCAGCAGCAGCAGTGGCACAGAATATCTGGCTTCCCTTATTTTGGCCATGGAGACATGGCTACATTTTGATTTGCAAGCATCAGAGGGAAATCGTCCTGCAGCTTTGCCCTGTTCAGAAGCACCTGCCCCTGCCTGGCTCTTGGCTCTTCACTGTGCTTGCCAAGTCCATGTCTGTGGTGCCATCCTCTGTCTTCCTCGTGCATCTGAGGTTCAACATGAAGCTCATACCCGCCTCACCTCCCTGGGCTCTTCCAGGGTGGCCGACTCTGTGATCATGTACTCTGGGGCATTAGCCATAAGCAGCCTGTCCATGGAGGCTATCCGACTCGTAGCCTGCCCTGCCTGGATGCCAACCTCGTCTACAACCTTCTCTTTGGGTGAGCAGAGGACATGCATCTCTGCCTCCAGTGTTTCTTGCCGCTGTTCTGAAAGAGACCCTGGGGACCAGCCCCTGTGAGTTGTGCAGGAAGAAGAAAGAAAGAGGGCCAAGCTCATCCTTGAATCTGCCCTTCCGTCCCTTCCAGCCTCTTCAGATACTTAAACCTGTAGTGTTCTGGGAAAGGAGTGGGTTTAAAAAAATGACCCCAGGCCAGTGTCCATGAAAAGAGCTAGTCAAGAGATAATGAGTTTGCAGATGATTTTATCCCCAGCATAAAATCTGGAAAATGTGTGTCACTTCTCTTCTGTTCCATGGGCTCCCAGGCCCCAGCCACTTCTCTGTTTCTCATGTCACTGCCTCGTCACTGTCTGGATGCCATCTGTGGCTCCCTGCAGGGTTGGTTGGCACAAGCCAGAGAGGAGATGCTGGAGAATGGCAAAGTCCTTCTTGACTTTTCTTTTGGGTGCCCACTGGGCTTGATAGAGATCCAAATGCTGAGCCCCATTTCTATGGAAGTGCTTTTTTTGGGTCTTCAGGTCTCCCCACAGGTGACCTTCTCTGCCCTCAGTTCCCTGGACAGAGGTGGTAACAATCCAAGCTGGTGGGTTGTGACCACCCTTCTGGCCTGGCTTCTGGGGTTTACCCTTTTTGTTCGAAGAGTCCTCCTGAAGACAGTCCATCTCAGGCCTCATCCCAGGGTTCACTGCTGGTGGTTGGGAAGCATGCATAGCCCGTAGGTCCCCAGAACGCCCCATGGCTCTGAGGACCTGGAAGCTGGCCAACCTCAGCCAGGCAGGCATCAGGTACCAGTCTCTATGGCCCTCAAGTCCCAGGGAGGCCTCACATCTCTCAGCAAAATGTGAGTAGGAAAACCTCTTCCCTTTGCCTAGGGAAGACAGAGGCAAAATGCAGAGGCATAAATGACTCATTGGAAAAATGCCTCTCTTTTGGACTTCTGAACCCAGAGAAAGGTGGGACCCCCCATGGCAGGGGAGCCTCTCCTGGAAGGAGGAAACATACTGGTACTCTCTGCTAGCCTGGCTGTATGAGAGCAATTCAGAATGAAAGGAAAGGTAAAAATACCTGGTGAGAGAGACCCAGTGTCTCATGCATAGAGCACACATATTTATAAAAATAACAAGTCAGAACCAACATTGCCTTGTTTCTAGCAGCTCCTTGCCTCCTTGTGGGATTTACCAGCTGCTGTGGGATCCAGGTGACCAACAAGAGCCCAAACATGGCCCTGTGAGCTACAGACATGCAGACAGAAAACTCTGAGCTCTGTCATGGGAGGGGACACGGGGGCAGGATTTGAGCTCTTGGAACCGTTAAAAATCCAGGAAAAAGTAGCCATCAGGGCCTGGACACCATCCTGAAGAGTATTTCCTTGCTGTGGTCTGTACCAATGGATAATAAAGGGGGGTGACCCCAAGGTCCTGCCAGTGTCAGAGTCCCCGCCCACACTGAATGGTGTCCACCCCTTCCCAACACCATCCCCAATAGAGAAGGATGCTGGTAGCTCACGTGAAGCTTATATGCTCCTCAAACGTTCTGGCCCAACCCGTAGTGGAGGGGACTAAAAAACAAAAACAAACAAAACAAAACAAGAAACCAAAAAACCCAAGGGATCTCTTGGTGGGAAAAAATAACATCTTTTGTATATCACTCATTGCTTCTGACTAGACACATTTTTTGTCTTTACAACTGAGACCAGATTGAAGGTTGAAAGCTTCCTGAGAGGAGGCAGGAACTCTGGGGGTGTGCGATCGCTACAGCAGGGTTGGGAGGTCTCAGCAACTCAGAGCACTCTTCTTGTGAGCTGGGGAGAGGGAGTAGCTGGTCCAGTGCCTTCTGTCTCTCCCCCACTATCCCAAAGTTGAGGGGAACAACAGAGAACGGCAGAGCTGCTGCCCATCACCAAGGAGACCTCTCTGCAGACCTCCTGCCCCAACTGAGTGGGCGAACCTGAGTCCTGTGGGAAGGAGACAGGAATGAACACCAGACGCCCCACTCCTTCTGCCCTCACTCAGCTCTGGGCCCTCTTGGGTTCCAGGGAGTAAGAGCAGAAGCTGAGGCCTGATCAACTGTGCGACCAAGTTGGGCCAAGTGCTTCCTGGATGCGGGAACTCAGGGGACATAGTATGTGGTGATGGCCACTTATTATTGACTCCAGCCCTGAAGACACACTGGGCTAGAGTCAATCCACCTGCATTTATAGGGTGTCTGCCCTCTGGCAGGCACTAGCGAGGCAATGATGAAAGGGATGCTAGAGAATTCTTCAGACACAGCTCAGGCGTGACTCAGCATGAGAGAGGAATTTTCAGGAATGGACTGAGCCTTTAGACTATGTGTCCCCAAAAGTCCTAAATAAGACAGACTTTAGCACTGAGACACGACATTATGAAGACAAAGTGACAAAATGACCCTGTGGGAATTGTGTTGATGGGTTTCCAGACAAGAGAGCTCATCTTTGAGGGTCCTCGATATCGTGCCAGGCCTGGGAAGCCCCACACCCTGCTGCTGGCAGCTGAGGGCCTGGGTGTGGAGATGTGGGGCCAGGACACACTGCCAGCCTGGGCTGTCTACTGGAGTCTGATCCTTTCTTGGATCTTCTTACTGTCAATGCCCAGGCTTTCTTGTGTCTGCCTGAGACTTTTTCTAGGTGTTACAACTTGATTCTCAGCTTCCATAAGTATGAACCAAAGCACACATGTGCCTTTGAAACGCTGGGGCTGCAGGTTTGGTGGCTGCTTTGTTTGGCCACACTCTATTCTCAGGCTGGGACATTTCAGTTGTGTCTGCAGGAACAAGCTACTCCCTGCATGTGTACAAAGGCAAAGCCTTTTTTGCCAGGAATGTGGATGGCATCCGTCCGCTCACCTGGGAGACGCCGGACTCACTTAATGACCTTCTGCTCTGAGCGTGACTTCTTGAAGCCAGAAATTAAATAAATACTTAGTTGGAAAGAGTCCAAACCCGGCAGCTTGAGGTTTCTGAGCCTCGTGAGTTCAACAGCAGTGTGCGGGAACCACCAGGTTGCATTCCCCCTGCAGAGGCTGGCTCTCCAGTGAGTCCCCTTCCCACTGCTGCCTGCAATGGGGAAGGGACAACATGTGTGACCTCTGCACCTCTACCTGCAAAGTGTATGTGAAAGCTATGTACACTTCCCCCAATTATCTGCAGGGGTCCAGCCGTGCCCCACAACTCTGCCCTGTGTCCCTGAGGAGAACCTAACGTCCAAAGGCAGAAATCGCTGTATCTCCTCCAGCTTGGGGTGGCCACGTTCCCTCGAACCGCTTCCCACGCTGGCCGGCAGGATCTTAAGGTGACCACCGGGGAGAGTGAGGGGCCGCACTTACCCCCCGCCTGTGCCACCGTTCTTGCTGAAGTGCGTGCGTGGCTCGCTGGACGCCAGTTTCAGCAGCTCCGTCCACTCCCGCTCCCATTCCTCCTCGGTGTACACCAGCCCTGACTGGCACAATGGAAGCCGGCTCAGGAGGTGGTGGGCGGGCAGGAGGTGAGCCTGGCCGCCCTGCCGGACCCCCCACCCACTGGCTCAGTCCAAGTCCCACCAGCACCCAGGCCGGGGACACCTGCTAGTGGCTGCTGAGTGTCCCCGTTTGATATTTCTTCAGAACCCCCAAATCTCTAATTTCAATGCTGTGGGGGGGGGCTGTCTACCCAGCAAGGGTGGACCAGCCCAGGGGGTGAGAATGACCAAACATTAATGTGCACACACCAAATTTGGGGCTGAGCACTGAAAAGTTTAAAGGGATGACAGGCCAACTTCACTCAGAATGCAGGCAGATCTTTCTAGGACAGCAAAGTGCTGATGTCCCCCATTGTCAGGACGGCTGGGATTCTCTTTGGATTGGAAACATGTACAGGAGCGGGGGCTGTAGGCTGTAAGGAACCACCACCTTGTGGCCTCCCCGGCCTTCAAGCTGCCAGGAGTGATCAGACTTAAGTGACTTGTAATTTGTCATCAAGTCAGGACACCTTCTGACAGTGAGGGTGGTTGGTTTTCATGTTTATGCAGGGACAGTTTCTGTAATGGGGGCCTCCTCAGTTGTTTTAAATGAGGGAGGCTTTCCTAGTCCCAGGAAGCCATTGCTGTCTGACCTCACAAGACGGACTTGGCCTTGGGGCCCAGCTCCGGACTCCACCCGTGCTGCGCTTGGTGTGGGTCTCGGGCCCTGGACACACCAGCGGGTACCAACCTCCTTGTTCTGCTGCGTCTGCTGCCACCTCCACCTGCGTTTTAGGGCTTCTCTTTCAGCCCCTGTCCTCATCATGGTGTAGAGAGCTTTCCGCAAAACCAGGTCCCGGTCGTGAAACCCCCACATTCCTGCAGCGGGATGCCCGTGAGGAGCAGAGGAGAGAGACAGGTCGTGAGGAGGGGGACAAGCCAGGAGGCTGCTCAGACTGCCACGACTTACCAGGCCTGGCCTCCTGCATCTGAACACACAAACACGAGCCATCTGTCAGCTCTTCATTTCTCATGGGGAGCTAGCAGTTCCCCTCTAGAGATTTCCCCATTTCCCACTGAAGCAAGTCGGTGAATAAAGGAGCATGTCCCTTTCTCTGAGAACCAACAGTGGATGAGATCCCCTGCTGCCTCTCTCTGGGATCCTTGGTAAGCTACTGGCAATCTATTAGGTTTGCTTTGAGGGTCCTAATGTTCACCGTCCAGGTTTTTGTTTTTGAGTGAAAGATGGTCTTTGTGGATAAGCTGGGGACATGTCCTCACATAGGTCCTCAAGCCAGGATGGCAATCAGACCCTGGCTTCATCTAAGGTCTGATTGACATCATCGATGTCTCAGCCCTAAGCCACCTCGACCTCCTGAGAAGCAGAGCATCAGTGAGCACCACTACAAACATCTGGACCCAAGAGAAAGTACCTGCTTTCAGGGGAGAAGGTCTTTTTCCCCTTACTCCCTACCCAGTCTGTGTTGGGGGTTGAGGGGTTATAAGAAAAGCCAGCCATCTCTGAGTACATTCTTGGGGCAGCTCAGATGTGGTCAAGAGATCCAACAAATGGAGGAAACAGTAATGAGAAGTGCAGCTCAGGCTATGGGTAAAGAGTGGCGAAATCCATCCATCCATCCATCCATCCATCCATTTAATTAAATGGCATTAATTCCACTTAATTAATTCCAAACTTATTTCATAATAGGGGTGAGGCACCATTCTCGGTTTTAGGAATACACATAGCAGCCATCAGGACAGACTAAGTTCCTATAATCTCACAGTGCACACTGAGTGAATGGGAAGCAGCCATCAAATTAGCATCTGGCATAAGCTGTCAGGGGTAGAGCACTATATGGAGAGATGAAGCAGGACAAGGTGCTGGTTGGTACTGCTCAGGCAAGAAAGGGGACATCAGGGTCTAGTGGGTGAAGGAGGGAGCGGAGTTGCCATCCCAGGCAGAGGGGAAGGCCGGGGCCAGCCCCAAGGGGGCGTCTACGAGTCATACTTCGGAAACAGCAAACGGGAAAGGTGTCCGGAGGTGGGATCAAGGGGACAAGGTGGAGAGTGGAAAGATGGACTTTTAAAATGACCCAGGAGAGCCTTTAAAAGAGGAGTGACCTGCACTGACCTAATCTTTAAAGACCCGATCTGGCCATGCATCCTTTTGTGCAAAGACATGCAACAACCAGAGGCTGCTATGGGTTTTCCATCAACTGAGGCTTTTGTCCTTTTTTTTTTTTACAACATAGAGAAGAGAAGTGGCCATTCCTGCTTCTTTTATAAACAGGCCGAGCAGATCCTACTCATCCCTCAGCCCCACCTGCAGGGGCCTCTCGGGACTCTCCCAGGCACGGCAAGTCCAGCCTCCGTTCCCATGGCTCCTTGTTTGGGTCTCTCTTGCAGGGCGGGTCTCCGTGCCCCATTAATGTTTGCTTACAAGCTTGGCTCAGAAATGATTTCTGTCATTTCTGTGTGTGTCCCACAACCCTACGTCAATGTCAGGCCTGGTCAGCGGTTCAATAAGCATTGCTGGTCAGTGTTGCAAGGCTCCTTTGATCAGTCAGGTCAAACAGCTAAATCCCATGAAAGGAAAACAAAGTACCGGGAGAAAAGAGCCAATTGGCGATGAGCTCCAGACTCCGCTATGACCTTGCTGGAGCAAGGCTGGTCCACAGGACACTTTCTCTTCTTAGGCAGACTGGAGCTCCACTGTGCTCACTGGGAAAATGCCTGCCCTCAGACCAGACCACGGTGGCACGAGACCCTATCTGTGGCTTTGCCCACCTGGAGCAGTGAACAATGCAGTTTCTGGGGGACACAGGCATTTCCCTTTGTAAGGAAGTTGTTGTGTGACACAGATGAGAGACTTCTTCTCTGATGTTCTTATGTACTTTCCAGATTTTACACACAAGATGAAAGCATTCCACAATAGGGAATAGTTGATACATTATGATAAAATATGACACAAATACCAAAAACCTATTTTTGAAGAATAATAGCATGGGACATTCACAATAGAACTTTAAGGGGAAGATGCTGGATTCCACACAGTGAACATAATGAGATCATAATTTCACTGGAAGAACTGACAGAAGATAATATGCCAACACATTAAACGTGATCATTGCTGGGTGGTGGGGTTGTTGATTTTTATTTTCTTACCGTGATGAATGTGAAATACTTTTACAATATCAACAAATAGAAACATGTTCATTGTGAAATGGAAAGGAAGCAGGTAGGTGGGAGCCCTTGTGTTCCCCCCACCCGCTGCCAAACCTGTGGAATGTGGAATGCTCCCCTTGCTCTGGGGCTCCGTTCTCCGTTGAGGCTCTCAGGTCCCTTCCCAAACCCCGTGCATTTCCCTCTGTGGGGTTTAGTCTCACCTCTATCCTCCTCTTGTTGAAGAGGCCTCACTACAGGGTTGAAGAGAGGTTTGGGGTTGGGCCCTTGCTCTGGGTAAGAGCATGGACCATGTTTACCTGGGGAGGTAAGTTTGACCAACAAGAATATCCTCGGTCAAATTCAACTAAGAATATTCTCATTTTAGGGTCTCATTGGTGGAGAGAGACCCTTTACTGTAGGACTCACGAGGACAGCTGGGGGTCCAATCCTATCTGTCAAAACCGGTTTGCCTCTGTGTATATAAGGATGGACCTAGAAGGAGTAATTAAGCTTCTGGGAAGTCTACCATGACCCCTCAGTTATTCAAATAGTGCTACCAATGATTGTGCACCTGCTGGTATGGCTTTCTGCAAAAGCTCACATCTTCTCAGAAGGTTGCTGACTTCTTGGCTGTATATTCTGACTATGCTGATTCACCTGTGATTTACCCAAGAGATTTACCCAACCTATGTCTTTTTGTCAGTTCCCAGGTGACTCCCCTGTACCAACAATAAAAATCAACAATCCCACCACCCAGCAATGGCCACTTTTAATGTTTTGGCTTACTATCTTTTGCCTATCCTTCCAGTGAAATTATGATCTCACTATGCTCACAGTGTGGAATCCAGAATTTTTCCTCCTAAAAGTCTATCCAACCCACGTCTTTTTGTCAGTACCCAAGTGATTCCCCTATGATTTACCCAAACCATGCCTTTCTGTCAGTCCAAGTGCATGGACTGCTATTGATGCAGTGGCCCCAAACCATCCAACCTAAAGTGCTGCTCCCCAAACTTCCTGCTCAAGGCCAACTAAGCTCAGCCCTGCTTCCAAACATCCTTAACAAGATGTTTGGAAGCTTTTCCATGAAGTCTCCCTACCTGGAATGTCCTCTCTAAAAATCTTCAAGTCCTTCAGATCTCAATAAAATCCCACCTCCTCCAGGAAGTCCTCTACATCACGATCTCTAATTCCCATTCCTGCGGCTCATGATTAGGCCCCTTAGACCCCCTATCAGGTCTTTTCTCATGTGTGCTCTGTGTCCCCACCAAGACTGCCAGCTGCTTGGCAAGAAGGGCTAGATTGTTGGCTACCACCCCTGGGGAATCTTCCAGATGAGCGATGTTCATGGCTCTACTTCGCAGATGCCTGTCCTTTAACAATGAGCAGAACAGGCCCGCAGCACTGCTGCCCTCGGTCTCTGTAGTGGAGCTTACCCAGAGAGGCGGCGTGTAAAAGGCAGTTCCCGTCCCCTGTAGTGGCCAAAGGAAGAAGCCGTTTACAGCTCGTGCACACAGTGGACCACCAGTTCAGGCGACCTGGAACAGAAACTCACTTTAGAAGAGATTCCCAGAAGAGACCATTGTAAGTGTTTGCTAAGTAAGCATAAACATCAGCAGAGGATTTTTGAGAGGTTCTAGAGAACTTCAGTGGGAAGGCATATCATTATGGCTACTTTTAAATAAAATACAGATTTTTTCCCCTTCTAAGATAAGAAATGAGCAAACCCTCCCATTTTTTTTTTAAAGATTTTATTTATTCATTTTGACAGAGAGAAATCACAAGTAGACAGAGAGGCAGGCAGAGAGAGAGAGGGAAGCAGGCCCCCTGCTGAGCAGAGAGCCCGATGCGGGACTCGATCCCAGGACCCTGAGATCATGACCTGAGCCGAAGGCAGCGGCTTAACCCACTGAGCCACCCAGGCGCCCGCAAACCCTCCCATTAATTAACAAGAGGATTGAGAAACCCAAGGATAAAGCCTTTTCTCCTTGAATCTGGGAACATCTTATACAAAAAGTAAAGTTTCTCTTTGTGCATTCTCCTTGAACACAGTTTCCTCTTCTGAAAGTAGTTTTTTTCTTTTGCACCATCCTTTTTTGAAGCATACATACCTCCAAAAGTATAGTTTATGTTTAATTTAACACATCAAAATCATTATAGCTACTTAGGTATATTCCTATTAAATCTCATTAACACATCTTGAGACTTCTGCTTCCAGGAAGATGGAGTAGACATACTTACCCCCATTTTTTCTACTAAGTACAACTAAATATACTGGACATCATGTATAAAATAACACAGGAAGACTGAAAAGTGGTGAGAATAGGCAGACGGACCAGGAAACTTGGGATCTGAGAAACAACATGGTGGTAGGTTCCCTGAAATTTCTTTTTTGTCCCCAAATCCTAGACCAGGTACTGTAGAAGTTGGCAACCTGAAGATGCCAATGAGGGTAGACAAAGGAATCATGCTCTCTCTAGACAAGATATCAGGAAAGTGGCAGCTTAGGAAGATAGACATTAGTGCTCTATTTTAGCAAAATGACACAGAAGAAATTGTAGCCTGTTAGCATCCCGGCTGGCAGAGGCCAAGTAGGGAGCCAAAACTTCCAACCATTACCAGGCAGTAATGAGTCACTCACCACCTGCTCCCCCAATGCCAGATGGTGTCAGAAAATGCTGAGCACATAGGCAGCACTTTTTTCTGGGTGGTAACACGGACTTCAGCCCCTACCAACTGAGAACAGATGGGGAGCCTGGCCTTTCTCACCCATCTGGTGGTAATAAGTTTCCACGCTCGTTCCTAGCAGTACCAAGAAGTCCATTCCTCCACAGGTGTCAACAGAGGCAGACTGGAGAACCCTGCTTTCACCCTTATCTGGTAGTTACTACCAATGTGGAATTCCAGACCTCCCATGAACAGAAAGGGTGGTGAATCCGTCAGACCTGCAGTAAAGAATCCTAAAAGGATTCAGTAAAGAATACTTTAGGGCACACAGAAGGAATAAAGAGGCTGGCAAGGGCAAGTTTGTTGGCAAATATAAATAACTATTGGCTGTTTAAAGCAATATTAAAAATGACTTTTTGAGGATTCAAGTATACATAGAATTAAAACACAGGACAGCAATAACACAAGACACGGGAATATGTACTAAATGACATAAATCCCAACATCCTTACATTGACCAGGCAGTGGTACTAGTGCTAACTTATGGTAAATTCTAATAGCTGGAAGGTACATTTTAGAAACTGTACAGTAACCACTAAAGGGATAATTAAAGAATGTACAACTGACAAGCTAGTAGAGAAGAAACCAGAGTAATAAACATTCTTAAATAATTCAAATGAATAAAAGAGGAAAAAAAGAGACACAATACACACAAAAAACAAGCAGCAGGAGAACAGATTTAAACCAAAATATACCAGTATTTATATTAAATGTAAATGAACTAAATACTCTAATTAAAAGACAGATTGTGGGGCGCCTGAGTGGCTCAGTGTGTTAAGCCGCTGCCTTCGGCTCAGGTCATGATCTCGGGGTCCTGGGATCGAGTCCCGCATCGGGCTCTCTGCTCAGCGGGGAGCCTGCTTCCCTCTCTCTCTGCCTGCCTCTCCATCTACTTGTGATTTCTCTCTGTCAAATAAATATATAAAATCTTTAAAAAATAAATAAATAAATAAAAGACAGATTGTGAGCCTTGCTTAAAAATAAACCAGTATATGCTGCTAACAGCAGACATCATAAATATAATGACACAGAAATTTAACAGTAACTAGGTAGAGAAAGATATACCACTTAAAAACTCAGCAAAAATAAAGTTGGTAAAGTTCTACTGATGTCAGATGAAGGTGAACAGGATAAAGAGGAATATTTCATAATGATAACACAGTAAAGTCAAATGGAAAATGTACCAATACTTATGGTATATATACTTAAGACTTAGCCTAAAAAGCATGCAAAGCAAATATTGATAGACTCCAAAGAGAAGTAGACAAACACCAAATCAAAACCAGAGATTTTCAACCAAACTCTCTTGATAAATAATAGAATCAACAAACAAAAACTTCGGAGAGATTAGATGAACATAATTCAATAACTTGAATTATGTGAACTTGACCTATAGGTAAACCTCACCCACTGCAAAATAAGTACATATTCTTTCCAAGTCACATGAAATGTTTTCCAAAATTGACCACACAATGGGCCATTAAAATGTGTCAACAAATTTCAAGAATTTGAAATCATTCACACTATATGTTCTGGCCATACTAAAAATAAGCTAGAAATCAATGAGATAACCAAGAAAAGTAGTCAGCTTGGACTGCTATAACAAAATACCACAAACTGGGTAACTTAAACACCAGACATTTATTTCCCATAATTGTGGAGCCTGGAAGTCCCAGATTCACATGCTGGCTGATTTGGTTCCTGGTAGGAACCCTCTTCAAGGTTTGCAGGTGGCTTCCTTCTTGCTGTGTCCTCAAATGGTGGACAGTGAGGTCTGCTCTCTTCCTCCTCTTATAAGGACACTAATTCCATCATGGGGGCCACATCCTCATGACTTTATCTAAATTTAATTACTTTTCAAAGGCCCTACACCAATTACCATCACCCTAGGGATCAGAGTTCCCACATATGGATTTGGGGAGACATTAATATTCAGTCCATAACAGTACCTTAAGAAAACTTGCTCATTGAATATGGCTGTCCCCAAAAGGGACCATGCCCTCTCAATTGCTTCCCAGGGAATGAGCAAGATGAACAGGACCAAGGTTACATAGAACTGTTTTGAAAATTCAATTCCTCCCTGGCTATTTCTGGCCATGTTCCTTCTTTCTTGTCCGTAATGGCACCCCCAGGCTGGCCTGTTTGGCACACCCTGTGGGTGACAGTTTAAACAAAAGGGAACCTAGGGGATTCAGACTTAATTATGATTCAGTTTTATAAAAATGCTTTTGTCCCTCTTACAGCTGACCTTTGTGGATGAGAGGTCAAGTTGTGATTAGGAAGTGCTTGCAAACAAAGGGGAAGTTACAGGCACTGGGATGGTGTTTGACAATTTTGTAAGGGATAAGGGGAAGCGAGAACTCCAGCATGTGGGGAAGGAACATCCCAGACCCCAGAACATATCAGGAAGGTGGTACATTGATCATGTATCAGGATCACCCTGTAGGCTTCTACAAGAAGGAAAGTGCTCCTGTGAGATCTCCCAAATGCTGGACATGTTTCAAATGTGGCAGCATCCTTCTCTTGTGACCCAGAAGTCCCAAGTTTTCTGTCAGCATCCAGGAAGCCACAGAAGACAAGTTTATTAGCTTTGAAGCAGAGTAAAATTCTGGACGTCTCACAGTCCTTGACACAAAACAGAGTTTTTCCAAAGCCTCATAAAATACAAAGTTTATCTGAATGATAATCTTGCTGGGTAGAGTATTCTTGGTTGTAGGTATTTTCCTTTCAGCGCTTTGAATATATCATGCCACTGCATGGTCTCTGTGGCATAGATTTTTTACTTTGGGGGAATAGAGTAGAATAGCCACCTCTTGGGGCCTTTAACTCTTTGTGGAATTTCAGTCAAATGAGAATGTTTATAATTGATATTTCCAAGAAGTTGTGAAAACATTAAATTGAAAAAAAAATTTTTTTTAAGAGAGAGAATTATACTAATAGGATTTGAATAGTCAGAGGGGTGTTGCATTATTTACATTCCAACAAACCACTTGTTTTTATTAAGAATTAATTTTAACAAAGGGTGTTACTGCTTTCAATAATCAGTAACGAAATATGAAGGACAGAACTACAATAATGCGGGAAGTTAAGGCCCTCAAATAGAGAATTACTGCCTAAGGGATTACCTCAATAGCAAAACTTAAAATAATAAACTGTGTCAGTAATGTGTTTGAACGGGATACTGATCTGCTCTACAGTGCTTTTTGGTGAAGATTTAGTAACTGCATTTTAATGATAAGTGATCTTATTAATACAAAATAATTGTACCCTTAATTCTAAATGAAAACATGTATTGAAATTAACACGGCAAAATTAAATAGACGAGCCTCTATTATTGATGATGCTAATGCTTATGCTAACAAATTGGGGTATTCTGACCACTTTTGAGTCACCTTTTTAAAGCTAAATGAGAAAGGCAATTAAGGGCCTTAATTGTGCCACTGGCTCATTGGTTGGAGATGTAACTGGAAATAACATGCCATCACTGGGTAACTTCTTTTCTTTTTTTCCTAGGTTGTGATAGCAACCCGTCTCACCTGACTTTTTCCAAGACCTTTTAAAAAACATCCAGGCTGGGAGATATTAAAACTGGGTTGCCACAAAGTAGAAGAAAAATTACAATTTTTGCTTACACAGCATAATGGGCTTTAACCCCTGAAAGCCCAGCTCATTTAATGTTAAAGTGGGATGGCCCCATTCATTCTCCGAAGTGTTCCAAGCTGGTAGTGGCCCCTCCCAAGAGCCAGCGGGGGCCATATTAATGGAGAAACAGGGGAAGGATGGAGGTGGGAATATGCTAATGAGGAGGTGATCTGCATTAATGCACAGACCCTGTGGTTTGCCCATCTAATAGCTTTCCCCTCCCATCCTTGCTCCCAGAACCCTGCTGTGACAAGATTCCTTCCTTGAATTCCATGCTTCTTGCCAGGGACCAGTGTTGGTGTGACCACATACCGCCCCTTGGCCCACGGGGCAGCTACTGGGAAAGTGTTGTTCATCCTTCAGAAGGGACATAAACAGGGTCTCTCCCTTGTTTCCCTAGATGATATGTGGGGACGTGTCCCCAGATGCATCTCTAGCCATATGGCACCCTGAAGGGAGGCAGCACTGACCTGCTGTGTGTACCTGGGTCCTTGAAGACACGGAGAGCTTTCAGTCCTGCCATGAGCATCCCTGTCCCCAGACTTCCTGTTCTTCACATCGACTTCACAGTCACTGGTCCTGCTGGCTAGGTTAGTGTCTCCTGCTCACTGCAGGGCTGACCATGAATCCCCCAGTCCTGTGCCAGGGGTGGGGGAGGAGGGTGCACAGTTCCGATTTACAGTCAAGGAAACAGGCTCAGAGAGTCAAGGAACAAGCCATGGTGCACTGAATCTTAAAGGCGCCATTGCTCAGGGAGGGCAATGGAGGCCAAAATCCCATCCTGAGCAAAGCTGTTCTAATTAAGTTGGATTTGGTTGAGTTTGTTGGCAAGCTGGTTTTAACTTCTGTGAGCTGGTATGATTTCAAAAAATAGAGTCTTCCCAAAGTAGTGGAGCTAAAGTCATAGGCCCAGTCTTTCTACTGTGCTGCCTTAGAGAAACAAGGGTTGTTCGTTCTCCCTTTTCTGCTCTCACTTGTTTCTCTCATTCTATTTTGACTGTGAAAATTTTGAAAAGGGCTGAGGGCAGTACACCCACCACACAGAACCAGACCCCTGCAAACCCTGTCATATCTGCTTCAGCTTGTTCCTTTTGATGTTTTAAGAAGAAAAATCTAAAGATCGAGTTAAGGTCGTTTCCCCAGTTTTCATTCCCATTCTTCCCCCGCTAGCAGTACCACAACGTGAATTTGGTGACCTCTGCGTTATAGAGCATAAAAACAGGTAAATTCAAGGTTGAAAAATGTGTGTCCTGCATGAGGCTTCTTCCTCTCTTCTGGTTTCCACATCAAAACCATTTTATTTCCTTCTTTTTCATATTCCGTCCTCCCTCTCCCTTTGTTTCATCCCCCCTTGCTTCCGTCTCCCCGCACCCAGCATCACTCATAGGCACTGCCAGGGTTCAGGCAGAACAGGCTCGTCCCCTTTCTTTCCCCATAGAGCACCCAGACCAGACAGTTCACTGCTCGGACCTCCCCTTGTTCCAGCCATTCTTCCAGGAACTGGGGGAATAAGCCAGAGTCATATGGCCCCTAGGGGGAGGTAGTGGTGAATGAATCCCATTGGGTCATTGAAGAATTGGATATGAGAGAATAGGCTGGGACCCTTGAAAAAAATTATCATGAAAAGCGAAAGAAAAGATAGGGGGAATGTTGTTTAAAAGAGGCAAAAAAAAAAATGTGATATCACCAAATGAAATGCAGAAACTGGGTTCTGAGATGAAAAAAATTGTGCGCTAATTGGGAAAACGTGAATATGGGCCCTATATTAGTTAGCATATTAAGCAAATGTTATTTTTGTTAGAAGTGGCAATGTTTTGGTTTCATAGGATAATTTTCAGATACACACTTGCAATACACATTCAAATGGTTCAGAAAAAGGTTATGTTTATATAAAATAAGAGATCAAGTAAATGTGACCTAACTCTGAAAACTGCTGACTCTTGTTGCAAGGAGTATTTTCCTGTAGGTTTAAAAATCTTCAAAATAAAACGAATGCCCTGTGGATTTGTTTCAGTTTTACCCTTGTAAATGGGGATGCTCTATTCTGGTGCCAAGGACAGTATCTATGTAAATTAACTCATTTGTCTTGATTTAGTTTTTTAAAAAATTGAGTTGAATTCAGTTAAACACACTTTGGGGGAATCTAAGTGGTGCAGTTACCAGTTCCATCAGATTATTCCTCAATAGACGAGTTGGAATTTTTACAGTTTGGTTATAATTTTCAAAATTTTCAGAGGCACCGAGCCCAGAAGCTTACAGGCGATTTCTCTGATGTGTCTCAGGTCGATTCCCTTTTGCATCCATGCAGACAGCATTAATAAATCACCATCCTTTTCAGGGCAGACATGCTAATCAATCGTTAGAAACAGAAGACCTACTCATCCTTTTCAGTTTAGAGCTATGTGCAATAATGACCGATTGTTTCACGTTGACAATGGGGACAAAATAAATTATTCACCCATAAAGCAGGCTTTGGAAAACCTACTTTTGCAGATCTGAGGCCAGAGCAGGAGACAGTTGAGGCTCAGAGAGGTAGCCAGCAGAGTGTTTAAGCAGAGGGACCTTGGAACTAGATTTTCTGAGCTCAAATCTCAGTTCTACTACTTCTTAGCAGTAGGACCTTGGACAAGTTACTTTGCCACTCTAATGTCTCAGTCCCCTCTTGAAAATTGCGGATAATAATAGTATTGATCTAGTAGAATTTTTATGAGCAATATGTAATTCTCTATTTGGGAAACACTTAAAACAGGACTTGGCATAAAGAAAGTACCATATATGTGTTTTTGTCAAAACAGGTCCAAAACCCTGGGTTAAAGCAAGGAAGGTATTTATGCATAAACTAATAAGTGAATAAATGAACCACACCCTTTGGATTGAAAAGTACCTTTGCATACTGAGGCCCTTTTGGGGGTAAGCATAGCTGCTTTTACACTCCTGGAGGAGAGGGCTAAGGGAAGCTCTTTCCACTCAGACTGCCCAGTGCTGCTCAGTGAGGTCAAATGGGGCACAATGAGGTGAGCACAGGAAGAGAGAGGAACTTATACAGCAATGGGCTTTTCTGTAATACTTTTATTGAATTTATAGAAGCGAGCAGCAAAAGGTAAGCTGAAGGCAAAGCCCCCCACCCCCTCCCCAGCCCAGGTGGGAAATCTGTGACATTCCTCAGGCACTCCAGACTGCCCAAGAACAAAGGAAAGGGAAAAACAAATGGTTAACCGACAAAGATCACAGTCCTTCTGGATCTGAGTGTCAGCAGTTTGCAACTGTCTTTATGATTTACAAGAAAAAAACAATCTCCAGAATCTCCTATAGACTCAAATTTCCTGGAGTCCTAACATCACCCTCCCCTCTAGAGGATCCAAAATCTTATATAATCAGTTACTTCTCACAACCCCAGGGTGGCTCGTTCTGCCCACAGATACTGTCTCCCTCCCACCTTTTTTTGCACCAAAAACGTCTCGAGAATTCTTTCTTGGGCATTGGCTCCTGAACCCTACCTCAAACCACATCAGGAGTATTGGTTCAGAGTGAACGGAGTATTTTAAAAAAAGTGGTCTTTCAGTACAGATGGTTTGAGAAGCCTCATTTAGAAGTCCTCAGAAATGCAAATTATACCTTTGAATCAAGTCGGTATCTACAAACATTCACTCTTTAGCTTGTAGTATTAGGAGAAAGAGGCTTTTTGATGAAAAAAAAAATTGAGTAAGTCTAAAGGAAAAGGAATCACATTAGGAATATAAGAAAAGAGGAGGAACCAAGCTGGCCTTACAGGTATCAAGTCCAAAAGATGGAATAAAATGACTCTTCAGGAACACTGAACTATTTCTTATATCCCTACAACTTCCTGATGATTTTTATTTTTGTTTGTTATTCTCTATTTAATTATTCCAAATTTCTTTGCCATACTTAGAAAATCCAATTAGATATAAGATCTTATGTGCATGTGTGTAGAATGGCAAGGACCGTGGGAGCTGGAGGCTTTGTCCTCAGTCACTGGAAAAGAAGCCCCTCTCTCTGAGACAAAGGGGAGACACAGATTTAAAGAGAAAAGGGAATCAGAAAAAGTAATCCTCCTTGTCAACACTCCTTTGAAATGTATATATAACTCTGAAATAAAGTGTGATAAATCCCCAGTGACCAAAAATAAATTTGTAAGGAAATTAGAAATATGCATTAACCCTGTGTCTCCTGTAGGTGGAGACATTTTGCCTGTTTTATCACTTCACAAGAATCTGAAAAAAGGCTTTGAGAATCTGTGATGTGGGGAATTGGAACCAGGGAACCCTCACCCCACATGACGTTAGGACCCTCAGAAACTACCTCCTAAGTGCAAGGATTAGAAATAATGTTATCCCTGGCAAATGAAGCTGGGAGGGAAATGTGTCTCTTCTAGACTGGGCTTAGCAGAGAAATAAAAAACAAAACAAAACCAAACCAACTTCTTCCAGCCATGTTGTAACTATTGACTTAGCTCAGATTTGAGCTAAAACTGATTTGTGACTTGTAATGCCTAAGCAAAGAGATTAACATAAAGGTTGGTTATAGGATGGTAATTTCCTTTGGGAGTCTGGTATAAACAAAGAAACAAACAAATATATCACTCAAAATAGTTGAGAACACCCTCAACTCAGACCACCAGATTCCACAGATAATATCTTGCTCACATCCCCAAATTGCAAGTCCAACAGGAAATCACCCATCATGAGTAAGGCTTATTGACACAAAATCATAGACACCTATGGCCTTGCAGCTAAAAACGGTCAGCTAGAGACTACAAATATGCTTAAAATGTTGAAAAGACATAAAAGAATGAAACAAACATTTCCAAAGAATAAGAGACAGATTTGGAAAACAAAAATAGGACTTAAAAATGAAAGGGTATAAGAGAAATAAAAAAACCACAATCAGTTTTATATCAAATTAGACAATGTTGAGGAAAAAATATATATGGGAAGATAAATCAGAATAAATTATCTAGAATGCAACTAAGAGGGGAGAAAAGAAGGAATGTGAAAGATAGGCTAGGAGACATGAATAGATTGAAAAACTCTGACACTGTCTAACTGAAATCAGAGGCAATACTGAAGAGATCCTGACTGAGGAATTTTTCAGAAGAAATATATGGAAATAAATTCACAGATTTAATAAGTTTAAGACTTCCCAGGCAAGAAAAATGTAATCAGTTCATTCCTTGACATATCCTAGTGAAACTGCAGAATATAAGACAGCGAAAATATCTTAAAGTAGAATATAAGTTATCTTCAAAAGAGTAGCAGACCAACAGCTGATGTTTCAAAAGAAACAATGGAAAACAAGCCAATGCAATAACACCTTCAATGTGCTGCATGAAAATAACTGGCAACTTCTGTGCAGCAAAAATGTTGTTCAAAAATGGGGGCAAAACAAAAACATTTTAAGACTCATAAAAGTGGAGAAAGTAAAACCAGCAGTCACCTAAGGAAATTCTAAAGGATGAACTTCAAACAGAAAGAAGAGCTAATATACAAGAAGAAATGAAGAGAAACAAAAGTCGTAAATATATGGGTAAGTCTAAATGAACACTGTATAAAATAATGTCCGATGAGATTAAAAGTATAGAATTAAAATAAATGACAATAACCTAAGTCAGGGAAAGGGGGCTATGAATAACATTAAACTAGTTTAAGATCCCTTTTTTTTCTGGGTATAGGTTAAGATGCTGATGAATCTTTGGTACTATCTAGTTTTCTAGATTTAGATCCTATTCATTTGTGGTTAGATTTATACCTGGCATTTGTTTTTTTGAATATTATTGCAAATGGTTTTAAAATTTCAAAAAAAAAGATGCTGATGAATGTGAGGTATGATTCGTATGTATGTTATATGAATTAGGGTAACCTCTCAATAATTAAAAAAAGGAAAAGAATGAAGTGATTAAAAAATATTCCATGCAATAAAAAGAGGGCTTTTAAGGAGAGGAAAAAACCCCACGTAGAACAGGGACAAAGAGTGGTTACATTAAAAATAAATGCACAGGTTAAAGACAAAAGTTGTTAAAGTGATTTTAAGAATTGATTACATGCTATTTATAAAAGATATATCTAAAACATGGGAATAAAAAAGTACTAAAAGTAAAAGTACAGCAAATAGTGCATCAGGTCAATTTTAACCTAAAGAAAGTTAGGGTAACAGATAAAACAAACTAAAAGGCAAGAAAACATTATTAGATTTAAATAAGCTCCCTTCAGATGCAACATGGGGGGTGAAGGGGGTAGGAGAAGAATGAATGAAACAAGATGGGATTGGGAGGGAGACAAACCATAAGTGACTCTTAATCTCACAAAACAAACTGAGGGTTGCTGGGAAGAGGGGGTGTGGGAGAGGGGGGTGGGGTTATGGACATTGGGGAGGTATGTGCTATGGTGAGTGCTGTGAAGTGCGTAAACCTGGTGATTCACAGACCTGTACTCCTGGGAATAAAAATACATTATATGTTTGTAAAAAATTAAAAAAAAATAAAAAATTTAAAATTAAAAAAAAATAAGCTCCCTTTATAATGTTTAGCACCTCTGTTCATGAAGAAGGCAAGTTGCTGTATCTAATAACACAAACTTTACTTGATTTAAAAATCCATAACAATAAGAAGAGATATGAATAAATGCATAATCACAATGGGAAATTCTCATGCATCTCTCAGTAATTAAGAGATCCAGTAAAATGTACGTATATAAAACAGTGCAGGCCTCAATACAAGACTATGTTATTTTCAAGCAGACGTGGAACATTAAAAAGACAAAAAGATCATATTGTGGTCCATAAAGCAAAAAGTCTCAACAAAGTTTCAACAAATTTCAAGTCATATAGATCATGGTTTCTGACTACAAAGAAATTAAGGTAGAAATCAGTAATACAAAAGTAACTAGAAATATTTAATGTACTCCCCATATATTTAGAAATCAAAAAACACCTCCAGTAAGCTATGGGTCAAAGAATAAATCAAAATCAAAATCAGAATGTTTTTGAACTGTACTGTAACAATAATTGCTACATTTCAAAACTCATGGAATGTGGCTAAAATAGTAATCTGAGGAAAATTAACTGTAAATGCTTATAAGAGAAAAGAAGAAATATTAAGAATTAATGACCTAAGCATTCAACTCAAGAAGTTAGGAAAGAAACAGTAAATAAACCCAAAGTAGAAGACAGTACACAGATCAGGAGTCAGTAAATTTTAGCCTGTAGGTCAAGTCTGGCCAACGGTTTATTTTTGTATGGCCTAAAAACGAAGAATGATTTTTATGTATTTAAAATCATTTGTGTGTGTGTGTGTGTGTGTGAGAGAGAGAGAGACAGAGGGAGGGAGGGAAGGAGGGAAGAGTATGTGTGGGTAGATGAGGCGAGAGAGAATAAATATGTGATAGAGATCTTACATGACCGGCAAAGCCTAGAAATATCCCTCAGATACGAATGGGAAATAATGGCATTTTCAGACCAACCAAAGTAGACAATTCTTTGCTCTCTGATCTGCACATTAAAACAAAACTAAAACCCTGTCATACTAGCATGGAATAACAAGTCTAAATCTGTATATACCTAATAACAGTTTCAATGTATATAAAACAAAAGTTGATAAAATTGAAGGAGACATAGAGAAACCCATGATCACAGGGGAATCTTTAATACACCTCTTTTAGTAGCTGGTAGAACAAATGGACAAAAGCTCAGTTAAAGATAGAGAAGATCTGAACAACAAAAATAAACAAAATTGATATAATTAACACATATAAGGGGTGCCTGGGGCGCTCAGTTGGTCAAACATCTAATTCTTGGTTTCAGTTCAGATCATGATCTCAGGGTCCTCGAGCTCAGTGCTTAGCATGGAGTCTGCTTATCCCTCTCCCTTTGCTCTTCCCTGCTGCTCCTACTCTCTTACTCTGTCTCTTTCTCTGTCTCAAGTAAATAAATAAATAAAATTCTTTAAAAAATTAACACATATAAAACACTATATCTGAGACATTGGGGAGGTATGTGCTGAGAAGGGCAGAATTTGAATTTTTTCAAGTACATAGAGATTATTTTCTAAACTTCATCATATGCTGGTTCATAAAGCAAGTTTCAACAAAATCTAAATGTCTAAAATGATTCACAATGTCTGAAATAATTCACTTTGACTATAGAAGAAGTAAGGTTGGAAAAAAAACCCCACTAAAACAAACCCATATTTAAGCAATATACTTCTAAATAATATATGAATCAAAGAAAAAAACTGCAAGAGAAATGAGAAAATGTTTTAAATTGAATGATAAAGAATAACCTATCAAAAATTGTAATGTCCAGCTAAAACACTGCATAGAGAAACACTATGGCTTTAGAGATGTGTAAAATTATATAGCACACTGCCAAAGAAAATGTAATGGCATAAGCTTCCATCTCAGGAAGCTAGAAGAAAGGGTAGCATATCTAACCCAAAGGAAGAAGATGAAAGAAAAAAATAAATAGCAGAGATGAAACAGGAAATAAATGTACAGTAAAAAAGCCAAAAGAGGCCAAAAAGAGTCTTTGAATAGATTAGTACAATTTGGAAATTTCTAACAACATTATTAATGAAAATAAAAGGAAGTTAATTTTCAACATTTGAAATGAAAAAGGAGGCATCATCACAGATCCTGTAGACATTCAAAACTAATGAGCATTAATGACTAATAATGACTAATAAGACAAATAATGTGGAGCAACCAGAACTCTAGATAGAGGGGTAAATTGTTATATCCACTGAAAACTGTTTTAAAGCCAAACATGTGTAAAATCCCATGACCCAACAATACCACTCCTAGGTACATAACTGAAGAAATATATACATGTGTTCACCAAAAAAAAAAAGTGTAAGAATTTCATAGCAGTACTGTTTATAATTAGATACTGAAGACAACCACTGTTTGCATCTCCCGCCAAATTCATATGTTGAAACCCTAATCTTTAGTAGTATTTGGAGATAGGGCCTCTGAGAAAGTAATGAAGGTTAAATGAAGTCATATGTTTGTGGTCCTGTTCTGAAAGGATTAATATATTTATAAGAGACACCAGAGAGCTTGTTCTCTCTGTCTCTGCATGTATGTATTGAGGAAAAGTCACATCAGGACACAGCCAGAAGGCAGCTGTTTACAAGCCAGAGAGTCCCCCCGAAAACTGAGTTGGCTGGCAGCTTGATCTGAGACCTCTAGAATTTTGAGAAAATAAATTTGTTTTTTATTTTTTAAATTATTTATTTATTTGACGGGGGGAGAGAGAGAGAGAGAGATCACAACTAGGCAGAGAGGCAGGCAGAGGGGGAGGGAGCCTGCCCCCTGCTGAGCAAAGAGCCCAATGCAGGGCTCAGTCCCAGGACCCTGAGATCATGACCTGAGCTGAAGGCAGAGGCTTAACCCCCTGAGCCACCCAGGCGCCCCAAATTTCTGTTTTTTAAAGTCACCTAGTTTCTGGTATTTCGTTATGGCAGCCTGGTCTAAGAAACCAAAAGTCCATTAACAATATAATGGATAAATAATTTGTAGTATATGCATCCACTGCAAAACCAAATAGTGATAGAATCAACTATAATTACACTTAATAATAAGAATGAATCTCACAGGCTTAATAGTAAGTGAAAGAATCCAGAACTCAACCTTTTCATGATTCCACTTATATACAGTTCTCATAGAGGCCAAATAAATCTATGCTGTTAGAAATCTATTTTCTTTATCTGAATTTCTTGACAGGAATCCTTGTTAGAATGTGTCTGGTTCTGCAACTTAAATGTTTTCACACTTTTCTGCATGTGTGTTCTGTTTCAATAAAGAGTTCAAAATAATGAAGGGGTGGGATGCCTGGGTGGGTCAGTGGGTTAAACCTCTGTCTTCAGCTCAGATCATGATCTCAGGGTTTTGGGATGGAGCCCTGCATCAGTGGGGAGCCTGCTTCCCCTCTCTCTCTGCCTGCCTCTCTGTCTACTTGTGATCTCTGTCTGTCAAGTAAGTAAATAAATAAATCTTAAAAAAAAAAATGAATGGGTGTTGAGCCTAGCTCTGGAGACTATCACAAGAGAGAGACAGCTGGAAGCCACTGGCACTGGAGAAGATATTTTGAAGGCAAAAAAACAGGTCCAAGGGGTGAGATTCCTGAGAGCTGGTGCTTGCCAAATGAAAGACCCTTGGAGAACCCCAATTTGCAAATACTTCCATTCCACATTATTTTCCCCATGAAATGCAAGAGTGCTTCTGAAATATTGAAGAGGCAACTTCAATAAACATAAGACTATAATGTTTATAAAAATAAGACTGAGTCATAAAATCACTATACACACTGTCACTAAAATGTACTTCAACATCACATTTTTCCTATTTCTACACAGTTATTGATAAATGGATGTTTTATAGATCTAGCCACCATCTATTTTATTTTATCACTTTTTAAATCATAAAAGTTCTATTTTCTAACCATTCCTTTGACACCTCCCTTACTTTCTTTTTACTTCTAATATCTGGATGACCAAATGGAATCCCTTTTGGTGCTTTTTTTTTCCTCACACGCAATAAAAATGAGAACAGTGACTATACAACAGTGACAATAGGTATTTTTTGATTGTATGAGATCTGCTCACTAGATATATCACATGAGCTTCATTGATCCCTGCATACTATGAGACTCTAGAATGAGTTACCACATGTCAGAATGGGAGTGTTTGATGCAAGTATTGGGGACTGTGGTAATCTTGGGAGACTCCTTCATTTTGCTTCCTTGTCCGATGTTTCTGCTCAATGCCATCAGCAATATGTCCTTCTATGACTAAGTGACTTTGCTGCTTACTTCATCTTAGGCCTCTCAGAGAGCAGTCCCTTGGAGATTTTCTCTGGTATTGGTGATTTGCACTTTTAAGAAAATCAAGAAATCATGCAATTATTATTTTTTTCTTTTCATAAAATTTTCAATTCTCGTTAGTTAACATGTAGTGTATTGTTCATTTCATATAACACCCAGAGCTTCACACAACAAGTGCCCACTTCCCTCTCTCAACCCTCATTTTGTTCTCTATCCTTAAGAGTCTTTTATGGTTTGCTTCCCTTCTACTTTTTCCCCCCTTCCTCTCTGTTCATCTGTTTTGTTTCTTAAATTCCACATATGAGTGAAATCATATGGTATTCCTCTTTTTCTGACTGACTTATGTCACTTAGCATAATAGACTCAAGCTCCATGCACGTCATTGAAAATAGCAAGAAAGAAATCATGCAATTATTATGTGGAATGGAAAATTCAGCAGAAAATAGCCTGAGGGAAAAGGTTACAGTTTGCAAGGTTCTAAGCAGAACTGAGGAGGTGTCCTGTAAAGGCCAGGGTGTGTGTGTGTGTGTCCTCCCAAGAGCCGGGTCCTGATGGCTCTGCTATTTTACAGGCTGGGTGCCCACAGGTGAGTGGAGGTGCTTCTCTGAGTCTCCCCTTCCTTACCTGTAAAGTGGAAATAATGTGAGCAGCTGATGGGAAATGTGGAGGCCATTAATACTAATACTGTCCCTAGCACAAAGCAGATGCTATGCAAATACATGATGGCTATTATTATCAAAAGCATAGGATCTTTTTTTTTTTTTTTAAATGATAAACAGGGTTTTTTTAAGGGTCCATTGAGAGAGATCTCAATTCTCACCCCCATCATCAAATGCTCTTCTTCATCCACAGAATTAGGATTTGGCCACAATAATTATTTCAATTCACAATTCAGCTCAGACAAGGCTGAGTAATAGTCTGTTTTCTAAATGCACTTATCCTCTTGTGACAATTTTCTCTGATCCCAGTATATCGCATTTCCTTGGGACAATAACAGAGCCCCCCCCCCCTTCTGGCCTTAATTAAAAAAAAATTTTTTTATTACTATATCTTTTTTGCCCCAGGGATACAGGTCTGTGAATCATTAGGCTTACACATTTCATAGAACTCACCATAGCACATACCCTTCCCAATGTCCATAATCCAACCACCCTATCCCTACTCCCTTACTCCCCAGCAACCCTCAGTTTGTTTCCTGAGATTAAGGGTCTCTTATGGTTTGTCTCCCTTCCTGGTCCCATCTTGTTTCATTTTTTTCCCTCCCTACCCCCAACCCTCGACCCCCGGCCCTGGCCTCTCAAATTCCTCATATCAGAGAGAGCATATGATAATTGTCTTTCTCTGATTGACTTATTTTGCTCAGCATAATACCCTCTAGTTCCATCCACGTCATTGCAAATGGCAAGATTTTGTTTCTTTTTATGGCTGCATAGTATTCCATTATATATATATATATATATTATATACCACATCTTCTTTATCCACTCATCTGTCGATGGCCATCTAGGCCCTTTCCTTTTTTTTTTTTTTTTTAAAGATTTTATTTAGTTATTTGTCAGAGAGAGAGGGAGAGAGAGCGAGCACAGGCAGACAGAGAGGCAGGCAGAGGGAGAAGCAGGCTCCCTGCCGAGCAAGGAGCCCGATGTGGGACTCGATCCCAGGACGCTGAGATCATGACCTGAGCCGAAGGCAGCTGCTTAACCAACTGAGGCCCTTTCCATTTTTGGCTATTGTGAACATGCTGCTGTAAACTTTTGGGTGCATGTGCCCCTTCAGATCACTACATTTGTATCTTTGAGGTAAATACCCAGTAGTGTGATTAAAAGCACAGTATCTTAGCACTTACCCCACCCTACTCAATGACCATATCTTTCAAGAGAGCCCAGTAAGAAGGCCTGGTTTCCTCAGAAGACTCAAAAACATGCTGTTTTTGATCTGAAACCATCAAGAGTGGGATTCAACCCAGATATATTACTGATCCCAGTGAAGTGGCTAATAATGACACATGGGGAAGTTGGGAAAATTCCTTTGACCATAATATATTCTACATGATTTAAGCTCCCATTCTGGAACTTTAAGCACAGGAGAATTGTCAAAATGCAAATAACAACATTGCATCTGTGGTAAGCAAACTTCTAAGGTGACACCAAGACACCCACCTCTGGGAGGGGGAGGAATCCCCTTCCCTTGAGTGTGGGTGGGATGACACCCTCGTGGTTGGGTTACATTTCCTGGCAATATAAGGGTTTTGTAGAGGTAATTGGTTGACTTATCAATTGACCTGAAAGGGAGAGTAGTCTGGTGGGCCCAAACTAATCAGGTGACCACCTTAAAAAAGAGTTTGGTGGTCAGAGAGGCAGGAAGTCATAGACAGGAGAGAGAAGAAAAGAGGAGAGGGGAGGAGGGAGGAAGGCATAAAAGGGTAGAGGGAGAAGAGAGAAGAGACAGATCCTCTTGCTAGTCTTGAAGAAGTAATCTGACATGTTGTAAAGAGGGCCATGTGACAAATGCCTAGGTCTTTAGAGCCTTTTCTATTTGCCATGAACTTCCCCTATCAAGAGCTATCAAGCAAGCTGGAACTTAGCTGCAAAGAACCGAAGTCTTTTTTTTTTTTTTTTTAAAGATTTTATATATTTATTTTAGAGAGGTGGGGGAGGGGCAGAGAGATTCTCAAGCAAGCAGACTCCTCACTGAGCAGAGCTGGACAAAGTGCTCTACCCCACAGTGAGATCACGACCATGAGCCTAAATCAATAGTCACCCAGGTGCCCTCACAAAGTACTGAATTCGGACAATAGCTCCAGGAGGTGTTCAGAAGTAGATCTTTCCCTAGCTGGGCCTCCAGTTGAAGACAGCCCCTGACAACTGGATTTCAGACTTGAGGGGCTCTGGGCCGAAGACCCAGCTAATAGGTACATACTTCTGATCCACGGAAACTTCCGGACAACAAATTTATAGCTGTTAAACCTGTGGTACCTTGTTATGCAGCAACAGAAAATGGATATAGCATCCTTCAGCCAGAGGACATTTGGAAAGGAATTGTGTCTATTTGTTTCTTGTTCCCATCCTGGGACGGTGTCTAGTGTCTAGGACACACCTGTTTGTTCTTGAGCACACCATGCTAAGGGGATCGACCATGCATGAACAAACACCTTCAGTCACAAAGAAAGCAGAGACTGCCTTGGCCCAGGGCTGGGAGCGTGTGCACACCCAGGACAGGGCAGGAAGATGGGGTGCAGCTTGCCAGAGACCCATCCTGGACAGGACATGGCAGGGCCTGATCTTCACCCTGTCCACCCACTTCACACTGCCCAACAGTTTCTTAGTCTCAAGAAGCCTGAAGCATGAACAGATATTAACACGCATGGCCAAAAAAGTCCCTTTAGCTCAATTCCACTTTGGCACTTCTTTAAGATGTCTAGAAAACTGGGGGAAACTGGTAGACAGGTGGAGGTGTGCTGCTTTCTCTAGGAACCCTTTCCTCTTATAACCCTCACTTCCAGGGGCCTGGCATGTCCTTGCTCTCAGGGACACTTCTCCACCTTCTTTCCTTCTTCAAGACACACTGCCTCTTGGGAACCTGCACGAGCAGGCTTGCTGTTCATATGTTCCCTGCTGCCGTTCTGGTCACTGCCACTTGGTCCTGGAGGCCTTGGTCCCCAGCACAGGGACCACCTCTGCCCCACCCCCCACCCCCCACCCCTGCCCCAGGCATGCTTAAGCCTTGTCTTCAGGTCACCTTCAGGTCACCGTATGCATCGCATCGCAAACCACCCATGTCATTCGGGTTCTCTCTCACAGCCTTGCAGCTGTCTCCTCTCTGGCCTGTGAGCCCTGGAGGGCAGGCCCACGTCTCCTCCTTGGGGACCCCTGGGACACAGAGGGGTTGAACATGCACTGGATTGACCCTGGAGGTGCGGTCCCAGCAGCCCCAGGCTCCCCTGTGCTGAGCGGAGAAGGAGCAGACTGACCTAGAGAAAGCATGACCTTCAGATCCTGAGGGAACCAGTGGCATGACACTGTAGGCCAGGTGAAGGCACCCTGCCCAGAGGTGGGGGGGACAAGCTCCATACCTTTTAGAAGCCCCTTTGGTAAGATTATATTCTCATCCTCCAGAGCCTCCAAAAGATAGATTTCTTCCCTTTTTTGTCCTGTTCACGTGATGAATCCAGGGTAAATACTGCCATCTACCCCAGCTATTAAAAGCTTTCCAACATTCTCAGCAACCTGAGGCCTTACATAGAACAGGGAAAGCACCTGACCTTTCAGGGGGTGAGAATGCTACCTGATAAAGTGTTTTTTGTTTTTTTTTTTAAAGATTTTATTTATTTGACAGACAGAGATCACAAGTAGGCAGAGAGGCAGGCAGAGAGAGAGAAGGGGAAGCAGGCTCCATGCTGAGCAGAGAGCCCAATGTGGGGCTCGATCCCAGGACCCTGAGATCATGACCTGAGTGAAGGCAGAGGCTTTAACCCACTGAGCCACCCAGGTGCCCCTGATAAGGTGTTTTTTTTTTTTTTTTTAAGATTTTATTTATTTATTTATTTGACAGATCAGAAGTAGGCAGAGAGGCAGGCAGAGAGAGAGAGAGAATGGGGGAAGCAGGTTCCCTGCTGAGCAGAGAGCCCGATGCGGGGCTTGATCCCAGGACCCTGGGATCATGACCTGAGTGGAAGGCAGAGGCTTTAACCCACTGAGCCACCCAGGTGCCCCATATAAGGTGTTTTTATAAATGCAATTTAGATAGCGTCCTTGCCCAGATTCTTGTTCTTACCTTCTTGTCTTCCTATATGCCACCATGTTCATTTGCTAGAAAATACGTCAGAGGATGGGTCGCTAACGTTGCTGCTAGGTAGGCAGAGGATGCTTTGGACACCAGCACGTGTGTTAGATATCTCATTGTGCCAGATAATTTCAATAGTGATTCCTTCCATGAATTGCTCATCTACCTCAAATAGGGCACATCCTGAAAGCACGCTCGATAAAGCAGAACCTGTGTCAGATCCCAAGCAGCTTTGCCCTCCTGGGGGAGGGGAGGCTGCCTTCCACCTCTTCGTGGGGCATTCCTGGACTCTGACCCCAGAAAAAAAGCCTTAGGGGTGTAAATTCACCAGCTACAGCCAGAAGTCATCTTTCCTCTAGAAGGAATCTTGCATATCTAGAAAATGTAAAAGGAATCACATATCTCTGGAAGTAACCTTTCTGGGTCCGAGAATCAATGCCATCTTAAATGGGGCATCTTCTCTTCATTCAAATTTCTTCTGGGCAATGTGTCATTTTCTTAATCTCACTGTAGCCCACATAGTTAGTCACACTTGGAAGGTAACTGAATCATGATAAAATTTAGTATGTGGCTAGGGGGATGGAAGCCAAGGCTTAGTGGCTTGATTTCAGTTGGCTTCCGGAAAGTCAAGATTGTCACGCAGTTGAGAGTATTCCTAGGACCGTCAGTCGGATGTGACTGCCCCAGGAAGATGACCCAGCTATGATAAATGCCAGTGCTTTCCAGCCTCTGGAGAACGAAAAATGGCTCTGCACTATTTTAACATCTCCAGCCAGACCCAGGTTGGGATGTCCACAATTAAGGTGTTTTTTGCACAAGCAGCGTGACTGGGAACATGGTACAAAGTTCCTATTTCTAGCTTTGACAAAATGGTCATTCAGTTTCCTCACACAGTAATTTCACTTAAGAACAGGAGACAGACATGCAAACGTGGGAACTTGCACTGTGAATAGAAAAAACCCCACAGGACGTGAGCACCTGCAGAGAAGAAAATGGTGGGTGAACTCCATCGAGGGAGGCTGGTGGTATTACGGGTGAGGAGCGATTAGTCACTCATTCTGCCTTTTCCAAGCAACGTTCCTGATTCATACACGATAATGGGACCAATTAACTTGAGCTTTGTAACAGATGGTTACCACACAGTTTAAAATAAGATGTCATTTTGCTCATCACCCACGAAGAAAACAAAACGTGATAAGTCTCTAGGAGCAAGACGAGCACATCGTGCCCTGAACATGACCCTGTGATTCCTTTTAACATCACTTCCCTTATGGAGTGACTCCACACACCCAAGGTCATTGATCCCTCTTCTCTGGGTCTTGCCTGTGCTTCTGCAAGTCCCTCCCACGGGACTACAGTGTGTTGCTCTAGGTCTCTCTCCCTAGCGTTTCTGTCCAGCTCCAGACCCACCCCCCACCTCCCGCCATCCACCTGGTGTTCAACACAGAGCAGAGCTGTGCTGGGGGCGCGATGGGAGCTTGCTGCTATGATAGCTCACCTCCTGCCCGGGGATTTCTTATCCCACCGTTAACTCTCGAATCCATATCCTTAACCCGGGCCGCTCCTGACCTCCAGACTCTCATGTACAACTGGACAGCAGTGTCACGGGTCTCACCAGGATCTCTGACCTAGCCTGACCCTCCTGGCCCAGCCATCGCCCCCCCAAGCCTGCTCCTCCCCGCAGGGGTCTGCATCTCCCCATGGTACTGTTACTGTCATCTACCCACTAAGGACGGGCAACATTCTTGGGCTCATGCTTGCCTCAGCCTTTCTGCCATGGTCCCCATCCAGTCCATCAGCGAGTCCCATGGGTCCACCTTCAACACAGATCCTGCTTCAATATCTAGCTTCTTGTGACTTCCACTGCTACCCCCAGGGTGCTGACTCCCCCCTCCCCTGAGCTAAAGCAGCTACCTCCTCCTTGCTCTTCCTGCTTCTTCTTTTGCCCCCTTAGACTCCATTCTCAACAGAGCACCTGAATGCATCAGATGGGGATCCAAACATGTCACTCCCCTGCTCGAAATCCTCCCAGGACTGTATATCCGGCCTACAGTTAAGTCCCAGGGCTCATAGTGGTTCCCTGGGCCCCTGGCCACCATTCTTCTGCCTTCCTTTCCAGCACCCCTTCCAATTGCTCTCATGCCTAGCCTTCCTTATGTAGTGCGCAAGACTGAGGCTAAGCCCCTTCTGCCGGGACCACCAGAGCTGGAAGTCTCCATCTCTCCCTCCTCCCTGCCCTCCAGAGACCTGCCTTACTCTCCCTCCTGTCTCCTCATATCCTCGTACCCCGTACCTTATTTCGTAGCCCTTCCACAACGGTCCTCACCGCCTCAGTTCACGTTTATGGTCTACCTCTTATTGTCATTCTTCCCCCCTAGAATTTAACCTCTGCGAATGCAGGAATTTCACCTGCGAGGTTTAGAGTCATGACCCCAGCACCTGCAATGGGCTGTTTCGTGGGTGCACAGGGTTGTGTTGGATGAACTGGTCTTGGCTTGGCAGCTCTCACACATCTTCGACTCAAAATGTAAGAAAGTGAGGCTCAAGAAGGTCAAGTAACTTGGCCAAGTTCTTCCAGCTGACCGGAACTTGGCCAGGTTGGCCTGAGTCAGAAGCCTGGGGAACATCTGCACATCTTAACCATTCTCCTGGCCAATCTGCTTCAAGCTACCACCCTTCCATGGAGCCGAGACTCGACACCACAAGCCAAGGGGTTCCCTAAATATTTTCTGACTATACTTCAATTTCTCAGGTGTGCAGTCACTACTGTATTACACAGACATGCCTCCGCCCTTTGGGTTCACAGCCTCACTGAAGCACCACACACCATCTTGCCCACAGCGGCGGGCTTCTGGACGAGGCACAGGTCGTTACTCCTCAGGCCTAGAACTCGTGATCTCAGAGTCTTCTTACACATAAATGAAGCAAGAAAACCCAATGGGGAAATTTATGGTTTCTTGTATTTTCCATGGCAGGTAATCATTAAAGAATGAAAGACATTTTTCCTTCATCTCTCAAGAGGTCAGTGCTTGTATGCACTAAAGCCCTGTCCTTTTTTTTTTATTTCCAATTTATTTATTTTCAGAAAAACATTATTCATTATTTTTTCACCACACCCAGTGCTCCATGCAATCCGTGCCCTCTATAATACCCACCACCTGGTACCCCAACTTCCCACCCCCGCCGCCACTTCAAACCCCTCAGACTGTTTTTCAGAGTCCATAGTCTCTCATGGTTCACCTCCCCTTCCAATTTACCCAAATTTCCTACTCCTCTCTAACGCCCCTTGTCCTCCGTGCTATTGGTTATGCTCCACAAATAAGTGAAACCATATGATAATTGACTCTCTCTGCTTGACTGATTTCACTCAGCATAATCTCTTCCAGTCCCGTCCATGTTGCTACAAAAGTTGGATATTCGTCCTTTCTGATGGAGGCATAATACTCCATAGTGTATATGGACCACATCTTCCTTATCCATTCATCCGTTGAAGGGCATCTTGGTTCTTTCCATAGTTTGGCGACTGTGGCCATTGCTGCTATAAACATTGGGGTACAGATGGCCCTTCTTTTCACGACATCTGTATCTTTGGGGTAAATACCCAGGAGTGCAATTGCAGGGTCATAGGGAAGCTCTATTTTTAATTTCTTGAGGAATCTCCACACTGTTCTCCAAAGAGGCTGCACCAACTTGCATTCCCACCAACAGTGTAAGAGGGTTCCCCTTTCTCCACATCCTCTCCAACAAATGTTGTTTCCTGTTTTGTTAATTTTGAAGCCCTGTCCTTTTGTTGCCTGTGAGACTCATGGTGTGGGAGGGTGTTGTACCATGCAGGGATTTAAAGCCCCGGAGAATGGCATTGTGGGTTCTGTGGGAGGGGAAGCCTGGCACCCCACTCAACACGGGGGCTCCTCTTAGATAGATGGGCTGTCCCATGCCTTAACAGGCACTGAGAGAGTAGAGCTAAGCCCCTGGGGTGGACCAGGGGTGAAACTAACTGAATGAAAGTCAATGTATTCCAAATTTTCTGGACCACACAAATCCCAGTTCCTGTAGTGTCCCAGGGGCTGGGAGAGCCCCCCACCCCCAACCTCCCACTCTGTGACAGAGATGATATTTCCTTCCCAAGACAGCTAGAATTATGCCTCGAACAAGTGGATTTTTTTGGCATCTATGTCACTCTCCCACAAATATAGTATATGCGCACACATGTATATCAGCAGCTTATCCACAACTCTCCCGAGCAGTAAGTTACTACAAGGAGGAATTTACACGTTACACCTGGCAACACTGAGCGGCTTTCTCAAATCGCTGTTTCATGGTCGAGCTCCCTCTTCCCCACGGACGTTAACAATGGCGCCTGATGGTAGCCACCGGAGAGCACCCTGGGTGGGAAAGAATAAGTCGGCCTCACAGTGGGCCAGACTCCTCCTCCAGCTGGGGTTGGGGACCACCTGGGGCTCCCCTGGCACGAGCAGGGTCCTCACCAGAATCCGGGCACAGAAAGGGCCTCATGGATCATCTAGTCTACACCCCTGCTTGGGAGTTGAGGAAAGAAGTCAAGAGAAGTCAGATGCTTGGCAGGCTGGGGTTAGCTCTATGCTGAGGAAATGAACACATTTATTCTTTCTGCCCACAGGGTTTTTAAGTTCCTTGTTTCCCTGTGCTAGGCAGAGCCCTGCTCCCAAAGCGGGCGACAGCCGGCCAGCCTTCTCAAGGCTTCCTGAAGCGTGGATGGGGTGCCTTCCCAGCGCTGGGTGGGGATCCCAGCTGCCCGTTCTCTCCGTCCTCTTGGCATGTGACAGAAACAGTGTTGGTGAAGTTAGCATCTTCACTCAGTAAGTTTGGATTTTTTTTTTAAAATATTTTATTTATTTATTTGACAGAGATCACAAGCACGCAAAGAGACAGGCAGAGAGGGAGGAGGAAGCAGGCTCCCCACTGAGCAGAGAGCCCGAAGTGAGGCTTGATCCCAGGACCCTGAGATCATGACCTGAGCCGAAGGCAGAGGCTTTAACCCACTGAGCCACCCAGCGGTCCCTAAGTTTGGGTTCTTTAAAGCTTTCCAAGCCTGGATGGTTGGAGTGGAATAGTACCTCTTTTTAGATACTAATCCAGAAGGTAAGATGTATATGATAAAAATGAGTATGCAATGTATGGAAGAAATAACAGAAAAGACCTTACAAAGAAGTATAGGGTTTTGCTAAGCATAGCAGGGTCCAAGGAGGGGGCATTCATCGTGCCAGGGTGGGGGCGCTGCACCCTCTGCCGGGAAACAGCCAGTTATGGGTGCTACCAGCCACTGTCAGGACCTAAGGTTATAAAGTCCGAGCTGGGTAGCATTAGAGAGACATCAGCTCATGAGACGCTTTTCTTTCTTAACTTCTACCAATTTCCCCCTTCTCTATGAAGAGTGAATCCTTTGTTAAAAATCTCTTATCTTGGGACGCCTGGGTGGCTCAGTTGGTTAAGCAGCTGCCTTCGACTCAGGTCATGATCCCAGCGTCCTGGGATCGAGTCCCGCATCGGGCTCCTTGCTCAGCAGGAAGCCTGCTTCTCCCTCTGCCTCTGCCTGCCATTCTGTCTGCCTGTGCTTTCTCTCTCCCCCTCTCTCTCTCTGATAAATTAAAAAAAAAAAAAATCTTAAAAAAAAAAATCTCTTATCTTGGGCGCCTGGGTGGCTCAGTGGGTTAAGCAACTACCTTCAGGTCTGGTTATGATCTTGGACTCCTGAGATGGAGTTCAGCTTCCAGCTGCCTGCTCAGCAGGGAGTCTGCTTCTCGCCTCTGAACCTCTCCCCTCTCATGCTCTGTCTCTCTCAAATAAATAAAGAAAGAAAATCTTAAAAAAAAAATCTCTGGGGCACCTGGGTGGCTCAGTGGGTTAAGCTTCTGCCTTCAGCTCAGGTCATGATCCCGAAGTGCTGGGATCGGGCCCCACATCGGGCTCTCTGCTCGGCAGGGAGCCTGCTTGCTCTCTCTGCCTGCCTCTGCCTGCTTGTGATTTCTGTCTGTCAAATAAATAAATAAAATCTTTAAAAAAAAATCTCTTATCTGAATGATTCACGTAGAAGCATCTTTAAAAGAGCCAGCCTCCCCATCGGGGGTGGTTTAGGATGATTGCTAATCCAGGTGAATCGTTTTGTGATTGTTGATCAGTTGGTGACCGTGAGCTGAGACAGAGCATGGCTGTGGGTGTTAGTCTTTGGGTCGCTTTGGACAGCTCTGAAACAGCGGAGGTAACAAGTCACCTACAGTCACAACATCAGATCCAATGAATTACTGGGACTGTAGACCCTGTTCTCAAACCAAGCATGCCATGGCCCAGTCTCCCCCGAGTCCTGTGGCTGGGACAGATCACCAGGCTGCGCAGCACAAATAAGCCCCCACACTACCACCCCTTCCTATGTCTACGTGAATTCTGTGCTTTCTTTCTTGGAGCAGGCAGAGGAGGATGTTTCCTGGATTGTTCTACATGAAATGGGAGGAGGCTGAGTATACACAGTAGCTGGGATCTGGGGAGAACACCCAAGAGCCCACTTTCTGGATGCTTCCTATTTGTCCCACAGATCTCTGCTCCCCCTACTCTGCACCCACAGGGCGACCTGCACAGACCCCAGTAATGGGCTCTCTGCTTTCTGCCCTTCTACTGGTGAGAGGCACTGGTCAGAGCCCAGATGGTGGAGGAACAAGGTGTCTGGAGTGTTTATATTTCCAGAATCTGTTCTCCGAGAAGCCACACCTTCTGTAAGTAGTGCCTCCATCAGCTACTCTCATCGTTTGCCTCTTTGCTACCAGGACTGGTAGGAAATGACTGGTCCATCTGCCAAGATCAAGATCATACCAACGACAGATCCTTCTCTTGAGTCTTCTGCAGCCCTCCAAAGGCTTGGGCATTTTCAACTATGTCTTGGTGAAGGGCTGAGACCAGCCTGATTTCCTGACAGAGCACTTCTCGTGGCTGCAGGACTGAACACACCCTCTCCGCCATGCTCAGTCAGAGGTTCCCCATCCTGTTCTCCTGGGAGGGGCCACACAGGAGCCCCTCAATATACCAGGCCTTTGAAATGGGGGCTCCAACCCACAGCAGCCGAGAAGAGCTGCTGACCATGGAGTCAGAATCATAAAGCCTTGCTCCCCAGCCCAGCTGGGCGAGGACACACTCCTCGTGCACTGACAACCCACAGTGGCAGGTGGGGCCCCATGGGAGAGGATGCTGGGCCTGAGAAGGGCATCAAGTCTTCTGGATGCATGTCCGAGAAGTCCCTGCACATGTGGTTTTGCAAAGATACATGATGAAAACAGTGATGAGTAAGATAGGATATTTGCTCTGTCTCAGAAGAACCTACATCTGTTTTAGACATTTGTTTTGAACTGACTGTTTCGTCCTTAGGAGTGCCAAAGAAGACAAGCCTGGCTTGCTCCCCAAACCTCTTCCTCATTGGATGTCAGAAGAAACGCTCAGAAGAAGGGGGAAGGTGAAGTCAGCGTTTGTGTTTCTTCAACCAGGAGGCCGGGAAGCCCGGGAGGGCAGGCGACGGCAGCCACACAAGATAGAAGAGCTTCGCCAGGCACCACCTGCCTTCCCGTCTTTGCAGGAAAACAGGCTCAGGGCGGTTACATAACTTTCTCCTGTCCCCAGGAAGTGACAGTCTCCTGTCCTTCTCAGAGCCCATGGTCTTTCTTGCCTTTCATTCGACACCCATGGGAGCGTTAGATGGAAACAGGAGAAAAATAAGGCAAAACCACAGAGCGTTCTCCTTAGAGAGGGCCGGCCTAGCCAGGCCGGATCTGGAAGCAAAGGGAAAACCCAAGAGGTCTCAGAACCACACTGTCATGGATCCCTACTAGTCTGTCCGGCCCTGGGCTGGAGCAGGGCGTGACTGCAGAGCAGGAGGTCTGCCGCAAGTCCCTCCAGTCTGAACTGAAAACCCTCGGGTGAGACAACAGGCCTCTTTGCCTTGCTCACTGATCTACTGGCCAATGTCACTCCCCGAGCCTAGGCCACACGGGCCTGCCGGACCCGCCACTCACCTGCCTGCTCCAAAGCCACCATGGTCGCCTGCTCGATCAAGTCCCGTTCGATGAAGCTCCGGAAGTCTTCGCTGTACACGCTCAGATCTGGCAACTGGAATGTGTAGATGGGCATCTCCAGGGGGAACTGCTCATTGTTGCACTCACTCGCCACGTGGGACCGGGCCAAGGAGACGATGGCCGAGCTGGCGTGGGAAATCCCCCGGGAAAGTCGCTTTTCTGCAAGGGTGGGGGAGGGGGAAGGATGACCACAGGAACGGAGTGGGGAGGGGGGCATGTGGCTGTGCGGGCATGCACGTGCACACATGTTGCACGCACACATATGCCCCCACCCAAGTCCACACGCACACACATACACCCAGGCACGCACACATTCACCCGCACGCCCGCCACTCTTCCTGCAGACCTCCCTGACGCAGAGCTGACATTACCAGCACCTGGCATACGGCGCTTACTCACTCTGAGTCAGGAAACCATTCAGAAAGAGGCGAGTTGCAAGGCTACCGCACACGTACCCAGCGGCCTCATGGAAGATAGCTGGTCTTGCGTTTTTGGGTCTTAAGTAACATCTAACTCAGTTCAGCAGAGCTGCCCTGGGCTCGGCTGAAGGCCACAAGCCAGACTGCTCTTTGTTTTAGACATTCTTACATTTCAAGCAAGAAGCAGTGGGTTCAGGCTTTCCCATGTGGCTTGGATTATAAGAGAGCTTACTGTACTAAAGGTACTCTGATAGACATATCCCATGGGATGATTATGCCCCAAATAAAAAAATATGAAGCCATCACATCTGCTTCTCTTCTTCTTTTTATAAAGATTTTATTTCTTTGGAAGAGGGAGCGAACGAGGAGAGGGGAGCTGCGCAAGGAGAAGCAGACTCCCCGCTGAGCAGGGAGCCTAACACCGGGCTAGATCGCAGCACTCTGGGATCATGACCCAAGTTGAAGGCAGACGCTTAACCACCTGAGCCACCCAGGCGTCCCTGCTTTTCTTCTGTCTCGGTCTGACATTGTCTCTGCACTCGAAAAGAGCCCATCTACTCTGGTCTGATTCTGCCTGGAGTTTCCAGCCCAAGGGTGAGATGTGTAGGGCAGATTTCCTGCTGGTGCCCTGGGAGGGAGTTAATCCCGAGCTCCCAACGTGCAGCAAAAAAGCAGATGTCTTTGTTCTCTTCACACTTGGTTTTTTGAGCCCTGCTCTTCATAGCTAACATTAACCATAATAAAAGAATTCTTAATCGACTGAGCCACCCAGGCATTCTTCATAATAGAAGAATTCTTAAAATCACGGTGTTAGGGGGGACGTTTTCTTTTTACAACCAATAGTCGTAATAACGGAGAATTCTTCTAGGAAGGCAGAAGTGCTCTTTTAATTTGCTCAGGAAAACAAAATTCAGACTGGTGTCTGAATGGGTGTTGTCTCAGCCCTGTGGCAAATTCTTAAGTGGATCCACTCGGGTCACGAGGACTGCCACCTCATTTCAGATTAGCCTGCCCACCGATCAGGCTCTGTGTCCATGCTGATGCCAGTCGGAAGCATGTCTCTGCCCACCTGTGCTCACCGAAAGCCCATGCTCGCGCCTTCCTCTGGAACGGGAGCTCCTTACTTCCCCACGTGCAAGGGCCGTGGACAGAAATGTCATCAAAATCATTTTGCTACAGCAGACTAAACACAGAAGGCTTTTGATCCCGGGGTAAGTTGGTTTTAAATTTAAAGTCAATTCCCAGAAGCCTCAAGTATCTGGGCATTAAAATGAATGGTGAGTCCCACAGAGAGAGTATTTTAAAATGAGTAGTTTTAATTCACCTTCGGTTGGATTCTGAGACCATGAAGACTCATTATTTTGTATTTTGAGGAAAGGCAAAGAGAAGTTAAACCACCCTGGCCATGAGAAAGAAGAGACGTGGAGCATGTAGGGCCTGGCTTGTCTACCGCTGGGGATGGCCCCATTGCTTCCTGCACTCGGCCCACAGTCTGGAGAGCAGGAGCGAAGGAGACTCTGACTCCTTCTGCCATGTTCTCCAGATCTCACAAGCCACGCTGATGTCTCACTTCTTGATACAGACTACTGCTTCTGTATCTGGGAAAGTAGAAACTGCTTCACCCCCTGGGGACCTGATGGAGATGGGCATCAGACGTTCCTTAACACCCAAGGTGTTACAGTCCGCTGGGCAGACTCACGACGCAGCTCTCAATAGTGGGAATCTGCTGGGCACAGTCATCCACACTCCTTCGTGGCTTATCACTTAGTACCTCTTTGCCAATCATTGAGATGCTATTAGGACCTTAGGAGCATTGTGACTCATAGTACAATATGATGCTATTAAATAGTTCCACATAGTAACTATTTGGGGTCTGAATGAAAAAACATTTTGGGGGCACATGGGTGGCTCATTCGGTTGAGTGTCCAACTCTTGGTTTCGGGTTGGGTCATGATCTCAGGTTCTGGGATTGAGACGCTCGTTGTGCTCCACACTCAGTGGGGAACCTGCTTAAGAATTCTCTCTCCCTCTCCCTCTGCCCCTCCCTCTGCTCTCTCTCTGTCTCTCTCAAATAAATAAATAAATCTTAAAAAAAGAAAAAAAAAACTTTTGAACTAAAAGTAAATTATGTTAAAGCTCATATAGTGAGAAACATATGCTCCTAATTCTAACACTTGCTCACCACCATCTCCATGAATGTATATATGTAATCACACACAGACACATACACACACACACTGATTCCTTAAACATGAATTCAGCGATCCTTCTTTTAGAGGTATAAATGAATTGTTTTATAGGAATGACCATGCTCAGAGTTATACCCTAGAGAAATACAGATATTAAATAAAAACACAGCGAAACACACAGAATTCTGCAACTATTGACAAAACCAACTCATACTGATGTGATTCAGGCCAGGGGAGCTGTTTTAACTGTATTTTCTTGTTTTCTGTATTCTTGATACTCTGGCATCTGGGGCATCCCTGAGTGTGGAGGGACTCTCCTTACTAGGAGTAGCTAATTCTGAGAGCCAGTGACTCCTAGGAAAGGAGCATGCCTTTTCTATACAAATCAATGAATCCAGAACCCACACTCTGAACCACCTCTTCTCTCTGGTTCTTACACTCCAGGAAGCAATATTTCTTTGCGACCCGGGGCAAGGTACCAGACAACCGGGGATAGCTTCTAAGCCCCAGAGAGCTTGCTGAACTTATTCAGTCTTGCCAATCCTAAATCTGCTTATCCTCCCTTGCCTTTTCCAAGGAAATCACAATAAAAGATCATGTCCATGTTTTTCTTCTCAGTCCCTTCTGCCTCCTGACCACCCTTGGTCCTTCCCCGTGTGGTCCTGCATGGTGTGCCATGCCACGTCTCCTGCTTTTTTGGGAACTGTGAGTATAACAACTTCCTTCATGATATTCTTTTCCATGTGTGCATATCTCATCATATCTGATTAAAACAAATCCTAGGTATTTTAAGAACAGGTGCACAAGTCTTTCTGAAAGGGGCGGATATAAATACTTTAGGCTTTGTAAGCCGGAGCTTACACAGCCAGTGTATAAATGAATGGGCAAGAGGGTGTTAAATAAAAACTTTATTTAAAAAACAGATAGTAGCCAGAGTGGGCTCATGGGCCATTGCTTGCTGACCCCCAATTTATAATATGGATCATTAATTTTCCATGTCAATGTATGCATTATGATTTCAAGAACTCAAAGGATATGGGTATCTAAATCAGAAACTGTAATTTCTATTTTATAAAAAGTACATAGGATTGTTCAAAAAACTCAGTTAATGGAATTATGTGACAGACTTAATTTTTCACTTACATTTATTAGGTTCTGAATCCATCAACCTCTCTGGAAGCAGAGAGAAGGGTCCTTCTAGCATTCTCAATGTGAGGATAAAATAATGGGTTGGTTGGTTTGCTGCCAGTCAAGAAGAGCAGGAGCCATATATATATATTTAGAAAACCCCAGATGTTCTCTTAGAAAAAAATGATTAGTATTATAAGAGAATTTATGTAAATTACTGTATAAAACATAAATATGAAAAAGTAAGTCGCTTTTCTCTAGGTCTAAAATCTTGGAATCGAAAACAATATGATAATATGCCAATTATTCTTAAAATAAAAGTTCAATCCAATTCCAACCGGAATTCCAAGCTTAAGGTTTACATGGCAGAATAAAATGCCCCACGGGTGCCTGGATGGTTGAGTTGGTTAAGCGGTTGCCTTCAGCTCAGGTCATGATCCCAGGGTCCTAGTTCTGAGCCCCATATCGGGCTCCTTCCTCAGCAGAGAGCCTGCTTCTCCCTCTCCCTCTGCCTGCCGTTCTGCCTACTTGTGCTCTCTATCTCTCGGTCAAATAGATAAATAAAATCTTAAAAAAAAAAAAAGAATAAAATGCCCCAAAATAGTGAAAAAAACTTTGGAAAAGAATACCATGAAAGAAGTTCCTTAACAAAGCTTATAGTAAATGGACTACCAGAGTTAAGGTAACAGGACAAGTGACCACATGTATTGACAATGTCTGGAAACAGATCCAAATATATTTGGGAATTTAATATAAGGCAACTTTGGCATTTTAGTTCAGTGGGTAGAGAATGTTTTATTCAATATATGTGCTAGAGTAACTCATTCTTGATTCAGAAGAAAGCAAGACTAGATTCTTTCCTATTTTGTATAAAAATTTCAAATCAATCGAAAGACCAATGAACAAAATTTTAAAACGAATATAGGGACATATTCCAGTCACTGTGTACTCCGGGAGACCTTCCAAAGTGAAAGAGGACTCCTATCAGCCATGAATGCATAATAATAAATATAAACGTTTTGTGTGGCAGAATATTCTGTAAACAAAGTCATAAAGCAAATGATATCCCGCGAAAGGCATACACATGTGTAAAAATACATGTCCCTAATCTTAACCACAAAGAATGCTACACATCGATCAGAAAACTGAAAAAAAAAAAATCAACAGAAAAATGGGCAAAATATGAGAACAGGCATGTTGCAGAAGGGGAAATCCAGCTGGCTAACTAACAAATGACAGGATGAAAGTTAAAACAAGATACCCTCTTCCACCCTTCACAGTAGAAAAGCAACGTAAAGCCACCACAAAAACGTTCAGTGCTAGCAAGAGTGGAGGCAGATACCTCGTTTCACACATCGCCAGCAGAAATGCATCTGAAAAAGTCCTGAAGTTACTGAATTAAAGACACACAGGTACGGGCACAGCAAATCCACTCTGGGAACACTGACTTAGAGAAATAAAACACTAATATCTAAGATCACAGGCATACGATTGCTTATTTTAGCATTGTTAGTAGTATTGAAAACAAGCAAAACACAAAACCCAAGAAAACTCAGAATAACCATTCATACCGGAGTGGTTTAAATATTACTGTAGGTTGTGGAATAAAATATTGAGACTCTACTCATGATTCAGTGTTCCCAGAAACAACTGATTTGAGAAGCATCATATGCATTTGACCTTGACGCATTTTGAAAGAGCACAGGGAAAGCAAGGAGGGGACAGACGAAGACATCATCTTTGGTTATTACATCATTGAGCTCTGAGATGGGTGAAGAAAACTCTTAAGTTCTCTCTCTATATCTTTGTACTGTTTCTTTCATCGGGATAAACACATCTGACTTCTGTGATTAAGAAAAAGAATAGAGGAAAGGGAGCCCGGGGAGCAACGAACGGATGATGAGCAGATCCGGAGACCACGCTACGTAGGAACTCAGTGAACGGACTAGAGGGCGTTGGCTTGGAGAGACCAAGGCTCCAGGAGGAGTGCCCCCCTTTAATCACGTGGGGTCCTGGGCAACTGGACCCCTCCTCTGGCTTCTCTGAGGCAGAGGGAGGAGCCTGAAACGGAAGCTGCGGTGCGCATCTCAGCTTGATGAGCACGCATAGACCCATTTGCCTGCAGCCCAGAGGTGATGCCCTTGCCAGGTCCTTTGCGCCCTCCACCCCCCATCCCTGCCACCCCATGCAAGCCACGGCACACCCGGGAAGCCGTTCTGGGCTCAGCCCCTCACCAGGTACCTTGGGCAATGTCGTCCTGTCTCTGCAGGCAGGGCCGCTCCACCTTGTGGCTGGGTTGGGGCGGCTCTCGCTCTGGCTGTTTGGGGCACCTGCCCTCGTTGAACACATGTGGCAGGTTGGCTGTGTGCACTTGTCGGAGCTGCTCATAGTCACTCAGAGCGGCGGTCAGGTCCCAGTTTTTGCCTGTGGCCAAGAAATGACAATATTAAGGATCTCATTGTAGGAAAAACACTGTGCGAGCTTTGCGCAGTGGCAGTATCGTAGCCAATGAGGTTTATTCCAGGCGCAATTATTGCTAATTGAAAAAAACTGTGCAAGAAGGGCTCCTCCTCAGCACGTTTAGTAATGAACTTTCCACCAGTAACGCTCATATTTTCAGAGGAGTAAAGGGCCTGATGTGTAAGTAGGGGTTCACACCTGCGACTGACGTCCATCCGAAATATGTGACTGTATTCACTCGCATCGCCTCTAGCTTCATGCACACATGTGTCAAAACATTATATTCCTAATTATTCTGCTTTCCTCCACCCCTTTGAAAAATCAGCTTGTAGAGGTAGCGTATTCTCAGAGGGAAGCAAAATATAAACTAACTCCCCCCAAACAAAAAACAAACAACAACAACAACAAACCCCAAAACAACCAATAAAAAAATACCCAAATTTTCTCTAGGCTTTTGCTTATAGTTTTAGTTCTCCTTCTAAGGTTCATATGGGAAAAGCAGAATCTTGAGAGTCATTCTCTGTGTAAAGACTTAGTAGGAATAAGTCTTCAGACCTCTGACCCTGAACTGGGTGAGATACTCCTGGGGACTGGGGTCCTGGCCTGGGACAGCTCTAAACAGGGCCCCTGGGCACGGAGATGGGTGCAGGGTGTTGAAGGGGACTCTTTGCAACACCAGGGAGAGCTGTTGTGGGGGCTGGTACTCCGTGGGTCTCTAATTCTGAGTCTGAGTCAACGGCCTTCTAATGGAGGGACGGAGACACTGCATACTGCGTCCCATTTATCAGGCATCATGAGCTTTTTGAAGACAAAGAATTAAAAGCCTCACTTTCATTTTAAAGAGCAAATAAAATCTTACCCTCTCCTGGTTAACTTCAAAGTGCAGGTATTAACAGTATTGACCTAATTATATGCTGGATTGCGTATATATACAATATCATGAGGCTTTGAATGTGTAAAATATCGGGACATCATTTTGGTTTTTTTGTTCCTTCCACATCTAGTGCAGACTTGATACTCTCAGACATCATACGGCCATTTGTAATTTAATCACATTTCCCCACCCTTCATAGTCAGCTAACAAAGATGCCATAGTAGCATCTTTGCACCATCTCAGTGGGTAAGAAAAGCAAACTAATCTGGGTCACACAACAGAAAAAAAACAGCAGGAGCTGGTGTTTTTGTAAGTGATAATAAATAGGGGGTCCTGGTGTAATGCAGCCTGATTATGGTTAGTTGCGGAAGTGGAAGGTGGTGGTTGTGGCCATGGACCTGGGGTGGTGGCAATAACAGGGCTGGTTTGGGGAAAGGAAACTGAAGCAGAAATGTCAGAACATACTTGTGCTCTCACATGGGACTAATAATCACAGCGCACACATACTACCCACATGCTCAAAACCTGGCATTCTCAAGTCTAAGGGAGAGTGACTATCAAACGGGCATTAATGTTCCAAGAAGACAAAGAGAAGACCCTGCCTTTAGGAAAACGATGTCTTAGCAGGGGTGATAATGTGAGAGGAACCCTGCTCCAAGGCACGGCCGGGCTCTAAGGCAATACCCAGAGGAGGGTCAAAGCTGCGTGGAGGAGGAAGGTCGAGAGGGGAGGTGGAGGAGGAGCATTTCTGATGCCAGTTCCTATCACAAAACGCAGACCTTCCGGCACGGATGTGTGTGTTAGCGGTAACATCAGCACCATGAATTCTGGTTGTGAAGAGGGATGGGAGAGCAGGGAAGCATTCCATGGGGGGCACCTGAGGAGCTCCAGGTGCAGCCAGGAGGATCATCGTCCCCAGGCCTCAACAGCGAACAGGCACTATTGTGGTGTATCACAGACAGAAAGTGACACGTAGACTGATTACGGCATTTACCTGCAGTTCCTCATTTGCTACATCACGGTGTTTGCATGTGGACCCTCTAATCTGTCCTTCCCGCCCGAGCTGCATCTCCCATGCAGGGCTGCCCAGCACACAAAACCTGGTCCAGGCAGAGCTGTAGACCCTAATCCTGCTGGCAGGGCACTGATATGGGGAGCCAGCCCCCTCCCGCCCCACTGTGCTTCTTATGCCCAGTGGAAAGAGCCTCTTCTGCTGCTTCTGTCTATTCCCCACCCTTCTGAGAACCCCCATCCACTGTTCCCACTATAAGGTATTTGGGCCCAAGTGTGAGAGTAGGCCCCCAAGGGCCAGTGCTGCAGCTTTGTCCTGCAGGACGCGGGTGTGTTCCCATTCACAATCTGTTAGTGGATCAACTTGGACACGCTGACGAGGCAGGTGTCCTACCACTGGGGAAGGACTGTGTGTTCTGGGACTCCTCACTGCTGATTCTCTGGCTTGCTTGTGACCACCCTGCATTCTCCTGTTGCTGTCCCACACTCATGCTCACTTTGCTGCGCACCTGCCCTGTATTCTTAACCAGGCAGCATCTGGTCCTCCTTGTGCTGCATCTCATCACAGAAATTCATTAACCGTTAAATGAGAATGAAGAGGGAAGAGAGGAGGGGCAGCGGCACTGTCACAGAAGCCTAGCTCCCAAACACTCCCTTTAGAAGTTTTAAAGAATTCCTCAAGGAGTCAGTACTTCAGTGTCCATAAATGTGGAAAGGCCGTTGACATGGGAAGAAAACAAGACAGATGACAGACACATTCATTAATTGTTGAGGGAGTCGGAGGCCCTCAAGATGGCTTCCTACTCTGCACAATTCCCAAGATGGCAGCTCGGGAAGACCAGGATTGTAAATGGTGATTTATAGACATGTGGACTGGGAAGGCCTCTGTGGTTAGCTTGGTATTGACAGGTTGTACAGGTTGTACCTAAAAACAGGAAATCTAGGGGACAGGGATGGGGTGGGTTCCTGGTGGCCCGGAAGTGGGCTTTGGGGGGTCTGAGATCATATGACTCAAGCTCTCCTTTCTTTTCCATTCCAAGTCTCAAAGAATTCTAATGGATGTCACCCAGATTCAGGAGGAGCAGGAAGAGCCCAGAGGACCACAATGGCCTCACCACCACAATGGTTGGGCTGAGGCCCAGATGGAATCGATAGGCTGAGTGATCATGGTGGCCATGGGCTGTATGTGCCTCTGAAGCTGGGGCATTCATTTCAAGGAAGGAATTGGTCCAGGGGAACAGTCACGAACACAGGCTTTGGGGCCTGGGTCCAGCCCTGGCTCCGCCTTGTAGCTACTTCTGTGAGAGAGAATATAACATTTCACCATGTGAAACCTCAGATTACTTCTCTGCACAACTGGGGAGAGTAAAATCCATCTAATGGGAATTCTTAGGAGGATTAAGTGAGACTAGGAGGTCATGTTGGTAAAGATCTTAGCCTGTGGTGGTTGGTGTTATGATCATTCATTGTTAAGTTTCTGCTACGTCTAACTTCTATGGCTTGTGATTGAAATCCAGCTAGTAAGTGGCAACTGAGATTCAAATCCGGGTCTGTCAAGCTTTTGGGGGGCTATAGTTCCCTCGAACCTGGGTCTATAAAGCAGAGATGCAGGAGATCACAGGAAGATGTGAAATGGGAACTGACTAAACTCAGGGGAAAAGGCAAAAAAGAGTCAGAATCCTTTCTGAAATGAAGTTAAATTGTAAGAGAGCAAAGAAAAAACAGACCACAGATAGCACAGTAAGGACAGTAAAAATGAAAAATAGGGGCAGATGGCTGTCTCAGTTGTTTAAGTGTCCAACTCTTGATTTTGGCTCAGGTCATGATCTCAGGGTCGTGGGATCAAGCCCGTTGTGGGACTTCACACTCAGTGGGGCATGTGCTTGAGGATTCTCTTCCTCTCCCTCTGCTCTTCCCCTTACCTGTGCTCTCTTTCTCTAAAATAAATAAACAAATCTTTACAAGAAAATGAAAAATAAATAAAGTGGAAAAAGTGAAACAAAAAAATTTACAGAGAAATGGTAGGTGTAGAATACAGGCATACAACATATGCATAACTAGAGCCTAAAATAAGAAATCTAAAATAGGGGCGCTGGGTGGCTCAGTTGGTAAAGTGACTGCCTTTGGCTCGGGTCATGATCCTGGAGTCTTGGGATCGAGTCCGGCATTGAGCTCCCTGCTCAACAGGGAGTCTGCTTCTCCCTCTGATGCTCTCCCTCTCTCATTTTCTCTCTCCCTCTCAAATAAATAAATAAAATCTTAAAAACAAAAATCTAAAATAATGGAAAAAAAAGAATTTAAAAACTATCTTAAAAAAACAAGCTTTTGATGCAAAGATTTGATTCCATATATTGAAAGGCACACTGCATAAAAGGAGGGTCTCTTAGTATAATCAATACCAAGATATATCCTTATAAAATTATTTTGTATTGAATAATATATATATTTTTCATACTGAGTATATTTTTTATCTGAATATTTAAGCAAAAAAATGAAGAAAATCAGGCTATTAACATACTTCCTGGCAACCACATTCAAAAGTCTGAAGTTAGTGGGGTGACATGTACAAGATACTGTAAGAGAGAAATAAATGTGGGCTAAGAAATTTTTATACTCATAGAGGCTATCCTTTCATTCACAGAGGCTGCAGACAAACCATTTTAAATGTGTATGAGTTCAGGAACTACTACTCAAATAGATCTTTCTTGAGAAAACTACTAGAGAATGGGCTCCAGCTAGTCAAGAGATGAATGGGAGTTTGGCAAAGGGACAGCCAGGCAGTAGTAAATTTATTTAACTGTACAACTATGAAAAAGCAAAGGTACAGATACAATTGAAAGAGGAGAAGGTCAATAGATTGCTGAGCAAAAACGGTACAGTCAACAAAATGGTAGAAGGCAGAAAGTAGAATCAACTAACAGTTCCCTTAATCTATGCTACATGGGAACACAAAATAATAATATTTAAAGTTGAAAGATTAAATATAAATACATAAACATTTTTAATAGTACAGAGATGAATGCCAAAACCAGATAAAAGATATACTACTGATTTAACTGGATGAAAAGAGACAGAAAAAGAGAGGAAGGAGGAAGAGGAAGATACAAGCTAATTTTGCTGGGGCAGATTGTAAGAAATAATATGGTCTAAAAGAAAAGAAAACAGGATGTTACACAAAGGTAGAATTTTAAAAAGTAAATCACTAGATAAAAAATGCAACTTTTCTAAAAATTAGAAATATATTTTAAATAAGAACCTAACAAAATATATTGAAAGACATTTGAAATATTTATATATAAAAATAGAAAACACAATATGATAGAATTAAGAACCACCATATCTGTCAGAGCAATACCTTTAAACAGACTTAATGCAACTATTTAAATAGGAGGTTTTTCATATTATCTCACAAAGCAAAGTCTAACTATTTGCTGTATATATGAGATCTATCTAGAGCAAAGTGATTCAGAAAAGTTGCAGCTGAGAGGGAAGGATAGTGCTGTATCAGGTTTAACATGCAAAGATAAAACAACAAAAACTAAAAGCAATATAGGAGACATGGTCTTACATCAAACAAAGTAAAATTAAGGCCAAAAAGAGTTATTTAAGATGAGGAAGGCCACTTTATAACCCTAAAGTGTTCAAATAATGGAGATGTACTGATTATGCTCTTTCTTTTCTGTAGTTTTGAGGTCTTGATGACCCAGGGGGGACGGTCCTACTCAGGGCTATCTGAGTCTTCGTGATAGCAAACTTCCTCCCTGCAAGTGTGTCTTTTATGTGCAAACCAGCCAATCCGAACCCCTCACCCCAACCACGTATGATCAGGCTTTCATGGTCAGGGCAAATGCTCCCCCATGCCGATTTCCCACAGCCAGGTACAACTTGGGACAGCCTCTCCAGCCAACCTAGCCAATTCTAAAACAACTTACCCTGCTTACCCTGCCTTACCTCTTTCTTCCTGCAGAACCCACACTAAAGGTTCTTGCTCGTATTTTCCCCATTCCCTGTGTCTCCTGACTGACCCTGCTACTCCTCTGTGTGGCCCTCGTGGCCTGCCTCCTGTTCCTAGCCTCCTGTTCCTTTGTGACACTGATTTCCATGCCTGTGTCTTACCAGACCTGTTAGAACAAATCTCAGATACATATTAAAACAGAAGACATAAGAAGTATGAATATATGCATACTAAATAGAAAAGTAGAAAATTTTACAAAGCGGAAATTGCCACGAAACACTGGAATTTACTATTAACAAGAGAATGCCATAAGTAGCAGGATAGATTATAATGTGGGAATAAACAGCCTCCAGACTCTTGAGGCCATTACAACGAAGGCTTGCTTTTTGCTCAAGCCATGAGTTGGCCGAAGTTTGGCTGAGCTCTGTCACATCTCGCTTTGGGATTCAGGAGGACAGAGCAGTCAGTCTTAAAAACTTCCTATCAGTATGACAGAGGGATAAAAATCCCTTGACTTTCTCCCATTAACAATCAAATACTCTGGCCCAGTTGTGACCTCTGACTTCTGTTCCCAACCCACTGCTCATACTAGGCACAGGGTCCCATCCAACCACAGGAGCCAGGAGGGGCAGTTCTCCCAAGGACCCACAAGGGGGAGTTAGACTGCGGAACATTGTCCTTGAACAGCGCTAATAACTACCACAGGATGTAAAATTAACATAAACACACACAAAATAGCCTGGGGATGCTTGGGTGGCTCAGCTGGTTTAGCATCTGCCTTCAGCTCAGGTCATGATCCCAGGGTGCTGGGATCAAGTCCTAAATCAGGGTCCTTGCTCAGCGGGAACCCTGCTGCTCCTTCTGCCTGCCACTCCCCCTGCTTGTGCTTTCTCTCTCTCTCTCTCTCTCCTTCTGACAAATAAGTAAATAAAATCTTGAAAAAATTGCATAAACAAAAACAAGTCATATGACATAATTGAAGGAAGTATTTCATCATGCAATTCCATAACTGCAACTAAAAGATAAAATACTGAGAAATAGGGGCTCCTGGGTGGTTCAGTCATTAGGCATCTGCCTTCGGCGCAGGTCATGATCCCAGGGTCCTGGGATTGAGCCCCATATTGGGCTCTCTGCTCAGTGGGAAGCCTGCTTTCCCTCTCTCATTCCCCCTGCTTGTGTTCCTATTCTTGCTGTCTCTCTGTCAAATAAATAAATAAAAATCTTTTTTAAAATACTGAGAAAAAAATTTAAAAGAAATATGTAGAGCATCTAAATGGAACACTTACACTGTCTCTCAAGGCACAAAGCAGGACTGAACACACTATGTTCTTAGTATGGCAGGGTCAATATCATCATTTCTTCCTCATCTAACTTAAAAATTTAATATGATCCCTATAAAAAATGTAAGCAGGGTTTGGAATCAGGCAAGCTGATTGTAACAGTCATTTGAAACACTAAGCGAGAATAACCAGGGACCCTCTAAAACAAAGGAGCAGTCAGGAGGGAGGGGCACTCCCACACAGGCAACTGGCTCTCCTGTTTATATGAACAACTGAATAAAACCATGGAACATGACGGAAGTCCCAGAGAGACTGAAACACATTTGCAATGTCAAAACAGACATACTGATCTGGGGAAAGGCCTGCATTTCATATCACACACCAGGAGTCATCTCTGAGGCGGGTCAGAGGCTGAGAAAATCTAAGTCTAAGGAAGGGGTATGCATGCAGGAGGGCTAGTGTGGATGGGGCAGGGGGCGGGGCATGGGCAGGGGGGAAGCAGCAGATCCACCATGAAGGTGCCACTAAGGTCCTCCCTGAACTGACGGGCAGCACAGGAAAAGGGATGGCCCTTCAGATGAATTTGTATTATAGTAAAGGGCCCAGACATAAAGAATGCATTGCATGACTCTCCCCCAGTTAGGGAGAGTCTTAGATGAAGTGACTTCCTTCCCCTGGGGCTCACACCGGAAGACATAGTCAGCTGTGAGTCATCAGCAGTGTCACTCTCTGCTCCCCACCCTGGCAGGAGTGCCTGGACCCCCTGACAAAAGGATCTGAGCACAGGAGCATATGCCACACCCTCTGTTTTCTCCCGAGTTCAGAGTGCATGTATATGTGGTTTGCCCAGAAACCAGTAAGGGGGAAAATAGATTAACAACCCAGAAGTATAAGCAAAGGACTTGAACAAAGATTTCATTGAAAAATAATTATAAATGGCTTTTAAATATATGAAAGATGATTAATTTCACTCACAAAAGAAATGCAAATCACAAGTACACCAAGAGGGCTCCCGGGCTGCTCAGCTGCTTAAGTGTCTGCCTTCAGCTCAGGTCATGATCCCAGGGTCCTGGGATGGAGTCCCCACATCAGGCTCCCCGCTCAGTGGGGACTCTGCTTCTCCCTCTGCCCCCCACTCCACACTTGTGCTTATTCTCTTTCTCTCTCCCATACAAAAATACATAGAAACCTTTTTTTTAAACCCTAAACCCAAAAAACCAAATACACCAAGAAACCATTTTACACATATCAAAGTGGTGAGTGCAAAATTTGGGAACCCACCTGGTTACCAAGTTTGTTAATAAACGGGCTCGCTCATCCCCCGGCTGCTAAAAGTACAGAATAATATAACCCTCACACAAGGCTATTTCCCAGTATTCATCAAAATCACAATGTACTTATCCTGTGACCCAGCCACCCACTTCTGGGCTTTTGCCCTAGAGAAATACCTAAACACATAAAAGGAGGTATGTACAATATAGTCATTGCAGCATCATTTACAACAGCAAAATAATGGAAACGAGCTAATTGTCCATGTATGGAAGATTATTTAAATAAACTACACTCCACTTAACATAATATGCTAGTGCATGAAACAATGCCGAAGCTGCCATGGAACATTGCACTCTAGCACACATCTGGGAGTGAAAGAAGGAAGGTGTTAAATATTCATAATCCTACTTTTGAGTAAGGACAGAATAACGAATATATACATTCTCTCTATATATTAATGTACACAAATAAGTGCGTGCTTGCATCTGCGTATACGAAGATCAGGAGGATAAATAAAAAACTAGCACAAGTGGTGATCAAGAGTGGGGGACAGGGGACGGGGGTGGTACGATATTGTCAATGTCTTCTTCTTTTGAGTTTTTGAACTATTTGAATAAATCAGTTATAGAAAACAAACAGTGAATAAAACTAAATGTCTAATTTTTTTTAAAGGATTAAACAATACTTTCATTGTTTAAACAATACCTGAAGTGCAACCCAGTGAGAACTTTCCCTTAATATGTAGGGGGCCGTAACTACAGAATTGGAAGTCTGCATCTTATTTCCATTGACAGCAACAATTCTGAATTTCCTGGCTATTAAATACAGATGGAAATGGAAAGAACCAGTTGAAAGAACTGGACCTCTTAGCTAGCTGATATTTGTAAGGCTGTTTTCAGTAGTTTATTTTTATAGAAACGTGGAGAAGGAAATCAGCCCGAAGCCTTGCTCAACTAATCTTGCAATAGGTTGTAGTTCACCAGATGCTTATGCAAATATAACAAATATGATAATAATATAACAAAATTATATGACTGATATTTTGATATTTTTGATGTTGAAAACTTAAAAAAGACACTGGTATTATTGCATTCTATTGACAGCAATAGAGGCTGGTATGTGTGGCAAATTTAAACAAATGTTGAAAGAGAAAATATATTTATGCACAATCACTCTGTGACCCATGGCAAAATGGTTTTTGTGATCCACTTTCTACTGAAGCAGCTCTTTTCAAGATTACCAACAAGCTTGGTGTAGGTAAAGCCAAGGTCATTTATCTGTCCCCTACCAATAAAGCTCTCTCTTCTCCTTAATTTACTCCCTTTTTTGGGGGGAGGAATCTAATGTACAACACAGTGACTGCCATTCTCTTACTTCTAAGATATCGCACTCCCCTAGTCATCCTTTTTTTTTTCCAATGGCTGCTCTACTCCTGTCCTTTTAACAGCACCTCTTCCTCTTTCATTAAATCCCTAGATGTTGTCATTCCTGTTCAGATCTGGGTCAAACTCTGTTAGGAGGTATTTGAAAGACATTTTTACTTCTGACTTAAAGGAATGTAGACTTAAGAGGAGAGCTGACCTGTGCTGTTATTCCCTTTTCTTACTGACTGGAATGCAGACATATTACCTGGAGCTGTGGCAATCATCTTGCAAACATGAGGTAAAAAGCATAAAAAGCTCAATTGCCAAGAATGCTGAGTGAGGGGGGGAAAAAGCCTGAATAAGAATCTGGACAGATTACTGCCAGCTACCCCCCAACTAATACAGAAAAATAGAGACAGGAGAGGTCTACACTGGGAGTTAGGCACCAGTCTGACAGGGTACCCAGGATGGGATATAACTTGAGACTTAGGGGATGATCAGAAGTGTTCTCATTTAGGCTGAGACATGAAGGAAGTATGAAAGCTATTCTGGCAAAGAATCAGGAGCAGGAGGAGCAGTGGAAGTAGGTTGGGAAGAGGACAGCACATGGATAAACCTGGAGGAGAAATGACCTTGTCCATTAAGGCAATGAAGGTCGTTAAGATGAATACAGTGCCAAGAGGAGCCAGGAGAGGCTGCTTGGGGAGAGGGAGGTGTTGGGACAGAGTGCTCCTTGAAGCATCTTGTGAAGTATGTGCTGGGGTTTGGACTTTATCCCAAGGGCAAACACGAGTCACTGAAGCATTGACAAAGAAGTGGGGCTTGATCAAATTTTTATTTTCAAAAAAGAAAGTATTTTTATTAAAAATTTACTCTGGCTAAATAGCAGAAACTGCATTAGAATTGGGGAAGCTGGAGGCAGAAAGAACATTAGGAGAGATCTGTAGCAATATAGATGAGAATCGAGATGGCCTGGCCCAGTGACAGTGAGGATGGAGAAGCAGGGTCAGGGGGTGGTGGTGGTTCTCCTCAGGGCTAGATGGAGAGAGAGGGAGAGGCGAAGTCATGTATCTAGGATATTGCAGACTGCCCAGGAAATGGCTGGCTGGGTTATGGTAATAACCCACATCTGGAAGATTACTCAGCCACTAAAAGAATGACTTTACATATACAACTGATTTGAGGGGATTTCAGTGAAGTAGTGTTGAGTGAGAAAAGCAGTATGATGACAGTGTGTGCAGCTTAATCACCTTGGGTAAAACAAAGCAAACACAGCTCTGCCTGGTCCACATCCAGCATCATCATGCCTTAGCATCCAAGGTCAACTTTGCACCCGCCCTGCCCACCCTCCGCTATGCCTTTGCACACCCTCGCTCATCCCAGGGGAGAAGTATGAGAGAAAGCTCCTGCAAGTCCCTTCTCAGTAGAGTTCTGGCAACAGACTCCAATGAGAAGCATTCATGCAAGACTGACTGGAAGGCTGAGCACAGGCTGGCTTTCTATGGGGGGATGCAAGCAGATGCCTGGGCAGAGAGCAGATGGAGACTGGCTGTAGCTTTGGGGCAAACTCCTAAGAAGCACCTGCTTGGCAATCCAGCTGCCAGGGTAGGTGGGGAGGGTGCCTCATGACTCGAGGCTGTAAGGACTTCCAGTGAGCACCAGTGAGCCTCCAACTTTGAGCACAGCCTCTCTGATTTCACGTATTTCTTCTGGTCTACAAACCCCTATTTCCCTTTCCTACTTGAAATACCTAGAATGACCTCTTTCTTCTTTATCAAATGCTGATGGATCAGAATTTGGTACTGGAGATTGTTCCAGAAAAGCAGAAAGACAGAGATGAGGCTAGTTCTCTGATGGTGTAGAAAAGCTAACAGCTGTTATCAACAGTCACTGTGATGCAAAGATGGGATCTAAGGAGTGTGGTGGGTGAACCCCCTTGACTGTGCTGCGGAGCATGCGGGAAAAGTCCTGAGCAGTAGGACAATGAGCAGAAAAGACTGGGCTTTGAAAGCTGGATGGGATCCTGAGAATACCAAGTGGGTTCTGATGAACCTGGAGTCCTTGAATCTCCAGTTGCCCTGAGCTTATCGGACCAGCAGAGGCAGCCCCTCTCCCTTGGTCAATACCCGTGCCCACCCTTCCCCATTGTCTGAAGACCTGGCAACGACCTCTTCTGAGAAGATGCGTTTCATGGAGATGTCCAGTTTTAAAACCCAGGTCTCATAAAAGTTTTCACATTCATAACGAGGAAGATGGCCTAGGAGAAAGTTCCATATACATCAAAAGAATTCCAAGGTTTTTGCTAGTAAAAATCTGGAGTGCATAGGATTAGATTTTTACAAATGTTAAACTGAGAATTGACCAAATATGCCAAGAGCAGAAGCAAAAGACTCTAGACTCGGGAAACAAACAGAAGGGCAGGGGTGGGGAGATCGGGTAACTGGTTTATGGACATCAAGGAGGGCACATGTTCTGATAAGCTCTGGTTGTTATACACAACTAATGAGTCACTGAACACTACATCAAAAACTAATTATGTACTATATGTTGGCTATTGAACCTAATTAAAAAAGGGTGCAGAGTCTGGATATGAAGGTCTGGGTGCTGGGTGATGGCAAGCGGAGCAGGGCAGGTGTCATGGAAGAAGATGTTACAAACTCCCCAAGGGCAGTCTGCAAGGGGCAGGATTCAAGATATGGTTTGCATATTTTCTCCCTTGTTTTGTTATTTATCAGTAGGTATATATGAATCAACTCGTGCCATTCTCCCTTGTTATATGACATAAAGTAGGCTAGGTGTGATTAAGCTCCTAATTTAGTCTTCAAGTTATAGTTTTCTGAAGATAAGTCATGGTCTCAACCAGGTGAGGAATGAACACAACTCAAGATGGGTTTGGAACTTATGGGGCTTTGCACCTCCTGCAGGTGGTGAGAAGTGAGTACATCTTCGGTTGTGTGGGGGATTGGCGGGATGTGGTGTTATTGTGGCTGCTTGTTTGAGTATGGATCAAGGATATGTATGGATGAGGATATGAGTAAAAGGATAGAGAGTGCCAGAGAGTCCACTGCCAACTCAATCACTGCCTTCCCTACAGTCTCCTTTTTCACTTTCCTCTGCAAACTGGGGCAGAAGCCAGAAGTGACCAAAAAAAAAAAAAAAAAAAAAAGGCCAGAAGGGACACTTCCCAGAACTGCTTTCCTGATAAGTTCCAGGTCCTAAAAGAGAAGCACTGATGCAAAGTTTGCAAGGCTGCAAGAAGGAGAAGCCATCATACTCCAAGACCAGCTGTGAACACACACAGCTCCTAGGGTAGCTCTGGGGAACCTCATAGTAGCTGTGAATCCCAGCTGCCTTCTGCAGGTAACAACAGCAGCAGCCTGGCCCCTCTGACATTCCTGAGGTTGACGGTGACTCCCTACAAACCTGCTTCTCTGTGGCATCCCTGACCTTTGCTCCATCAACCCTTTCAATGGTGGTGTAAACCTTTAAGTGCCTGTATTAAAATCCATCTCACTTGCAAACCTCAAGTGTCTTAGGTGTTCCCAAGAGAGCTCTGGCTGCATTCATGCATGTGTATACGTCTGTGTGTCTTTCTCTGTGTTTAATATATATTACATATGTATCTGCAGTTGATTATTTGAGTTTGGAGAAAAATATGGAAAGACATAATAGGTTGTTAATATGGGTTTCTAGTAGTTGGTGGTGATATGCATTGAGTAGAGAAGGAGGGGGTAGGGCAACACAAGCATAAAAGAGGATTTTCTAGAAACAAATGATGCGTATGTTAGGATCCTGTTATGCAAAATTATGTATCTGTGTGTACGTGGATGAATATACTAAAATAGAGAAAGGTAGATGGGGCTAGAGTAGACATTCTGCAGGAATTCTGAAGAACGAGGCTATACTGGTCCATCCTATACCTTCTCTGGGGAGGAAGTCTTGCAGCCAGTTACTATTTCGTGATTGTCATCTAACCCTTCCTATTATGCTAGGAGCATATCTAACTGGCCAGCTTCTTTCCTCCAATGTAGAAGGACCACGGAAGAGCAGGGGTATGGAGAGAGACCAGAGAGAATACGCAGCAGGTGGACACTGCTCGGGAGGAGCCATCAGCCTCAGCTTTGACAGTTCATTTCTTCAAAATGAACTAACTTTTAAAAAGAATGTAAGTATAGGGGCACCTGGGTGGCTCAGTGGGTTAAAGCCTCTGCCTTTGGCTCAGGTGATGATCCCAGGGTCCTGGGATAGAGCCCCGCATTGGGCTCTCTGCTCAGCGGGGAGCCTGCTTCCTCCTCTCTGCCAGCCTCTCTGCCGGCTTGTGATCTCTGTCTGTCACACAAATCAATAAAATCTTTTTAAAAAATGTAAGTATAAATAGCATACAGTGTTATATTGTTCCAGGTGTACCATATGATGATTTAACCATTCTATGCATTTCTCAGTACTCATCACAGTAAATGTACCCTTGATCCACTTTTGTCTACTTCACCACGCCCTCCTTCCCTCTGGCAACCGCCAGTTTGTCCTCTGTATTTAACAGTCTTCTTTTGTTTTCCTTTTCTCTCTGTTCATCTGTTTTGTTTCTTAAATTCCACACCAGAGTGAAATCATATGGTGTCTGTCTTTCTCAGTCTGACTTGCTTCACTTAGCATTATGCCCTCTAGGTCCATCTGTGTTGTTACAAATAGCAGGATCTCATTCTTTTTATGCCTAATGTGTGTGTGTGTGTGTGTGTGTGTGTGTGTGTATGTGTTTATGTATATGTGTGTGTGTGTATGTATAGTATACACACACACACACACACACACACACACACCACATCTTTATCCATTCATCTATGGGTACAAGTACTTGTGTGACTCCCATAGCTTGGTTGTTGTAAATAATGCTTTAGTAAATATAGAGATGTATGTATCTTTTCAAATTACTGTTTTCATACTCAGCTATGAAAAACTGGGTGCTTTCCCTGTAAGATCGGGAACAAGATAAGGAAGTCCAGTCTCACTACTTTTATTCAACATAATACTGGAAGTTCTAGCCAGAGAAATCAGACAGGGAAAAAAAAACATCCAAACTGGTAAGGAAGAATAAGAACTGTTGCCTTTTGCTGATGACATGACACTGTATCTAGGAAACTCTAAAGATTTCACCAAAAACTACTAGAACTGATAAATGAATTCAGTAAAGTCACAGGATACAAAATTAACATACTGAAATCTGTTGTATTTCTAGGTACTGATAACAAAGTAGCAACAAGAGAAATTAAGACAACAATCCTATTTACAATTTCACCAAAAATAATAAAATACCTAGGAATGAACTTAACCAGGAAGGTGAGAGACCCATACTCTGAAAACTCTAAAACAATGATGAAAGTAATTGAAGACGATACAAATAGATATTCCATTATCATGGGATGGGAGAATAAATATTGTTGACATGTCCGTGCTACCCAATGTACAGATTTAATGCAATCCCTAACAAAATATCAACACTTTTCACAGAACTAGGAGAAATAATACTATAATTTGTGTAAAATCATGAAAGACCCTGAATAGCCAAAACCATCTTGAAAAAGAAGAACAAAACTGAAGTATCACAATCCCAGATTTCAAGATACAAGATATAAGGCAAATCGAAATAGTGTGGTACTCGCACATAAACAGACACACTGATCAATGGAATGAAATGAATTTAATTTGGAATGAAAGTCTAATTTCCACACATGCCGTGTACATAGCTCAAATATTCATAAATTTAAAACATGGCTATGATGTACCGAAAGTCTAGTCCTCCTATGACTGAGGACGGGGTTTTCTACACAAATGCTTCCCAGGGCTGTCCATAAAGCAGGCATTCAGTCCTGATGTCCTGCGAATTCACCCAGGTGATCAGATGTGGGTGGGTGAGGGAGGGAAGGATAGCAAGTGTCAGGCATGACGTTCTGGCCACAGGCCCTCTGTGGGCTTGCTCCGTGACCTTGGACAATTTCTGCTGCTTCTTTGAGCCCTACTTTGAGCAACCTTAAGGAGAGATGGTTGAAATTCACCTCTGTAGGATTCTCCCTAAATTTTAAGATTCTGAAAGTTAAAAAAAAAAAACAAGGGAAGATAGTGGCTTCCACTGTTATTTAGAGGTTTGCTGGAAGTAAAGTAAAAATGCCAGTCACAAACACATTACGGATTTTGGAGAGGGCCGCTGGACCCCCAAATCCGGAATGGACACTCTTTATTATCTGTTAGAATTGCTTAAAAAACCCCGACTCTACCAAGTGCTGGTGAGAACATGGATCAACTGGAAATCTCATACACTGAGAACGCAATACGGCATGGCCACTTTTGCAACCTGTTCATCTGTTCTTTACGAAGTTGAACATACACTTACCTGTGATTCAGCAATCTCATTCCTAGGTATTTACTGAAGAGAAATGAGGACTTACATTCACATGAAAACCTGTATGCATACGTTTATAGTGGTTTTATTCAGAAACACTAAAAATAGAGAACAGCTCAAATGTTTTTCAGCTGGCAAACAGATGAAAAAAACCCCAAACACCCTGTGGTACCTCCTTACAATGGAGTATCACGCAGCAGTAGGAACGAACAAACCAGTGACTCATGCAGAAATGTGAATGAATCTTAAAGGCATTGGGCTAACTAAATAAAACTATATATTGTAAAAGAAAAAAAAAGATAAAAGTGCCAGTAACATACACTGTGGAAATCAAAGTAGGCCATGGGCTGTAAGAAATCGAAATGACACTCTTTATTATATGGAAAAAGTGGCTACTGAGACAAAGGGGTATAGGGTTTGGGGATGACACGGATGCCTCGCTTCACTCACTGCTGCAACCCGCTCCCCCACCCATCATGGCCTGAGCCCCCTTTTCCCTTCATGTCCCTTCATTCACCCCAGTGACAGACCCCTGTAACTGCACCAATGGCCTCCTGCAGATACTCAGAGATGATCACTACCTTCTTCCACAGATTCTTCATTTATTATCAAGGACACCACACCCTTTTGATCTGCCTCCTTTATACCCATAGCCCCTTCTGGGTCTCCTTTGGTGGATTCTTCTCATGCTCCTGGCTTCCACTTGCTGAGAGACCTCTGGCCCTGGAACCACTTCTCTTGCCCACCTGTGCTCGCCACCTGGGTGACCCATCGAGCCCTTCCTGGTGAGTGCCACCTGCTAAGTATGCACTGACCTCCCCTGGAATTTTGTCATTGGGCAGCTCTTGATTTGCATACCCAACTTCTGATGCAACACCTCAACTTAGACGTCTTACAAAAATTGTTATGTTGAGGCCCTAACTGCCAAGGAGACTGTGTTTGTAGATAGGGAGAAAATTAAAGATTAAATGAGTTCCTAAAGGTTGGAACCCCAATCTGATATGGCTGGTGTCCTTGTGAAAAGAGGAAGAGACCCAAGAAATATCTCTTCCCCTACCCTCCAGTTCCTGATACTTTGTTACGGCTACTGGAACAGACTCATAACAGGGCTTCCCAGGCCTAACAAGACTTGAACCAAAGACTTGGATTTCCTCCAGACTCTGGCTTCATGGAGATCCACTTTTAGATGAAAATCCTTGCTGTCATCTTTGATTTTGTTTTTTTCTCTCATACTCCACACCAGCCAAACCTTCCAGTGTTACTTTAAAATACACACCCTTGATCTAGTCCTGTCTCAGAATCTCTACCATTACCATACCAGGTAAGCCACATCTCTTGTTGGATTGTTGCAAGAGTCTTCTGGCTCTTTCTACTTCTGTGTGTCCTGAAGTCTGTTCATAGGTCAGCCAGGATGACCCTGGGGAAATGGAAATTTTGTCCTATTCCTCTCCTTTTCAACCTCAGAGACTTCCAGGCACTTTTCAACTGAGTCCAAAGTTCTCTCCGTCAACCCCTAACCCTTCCCTCTCTGACTCCTGGGCACCCAATGAGGACTCCACGATGTCACCTCCTCTTCCTCTTGGGAATCCAATCACTTTGGTCACCTGGCCAATACTAGTTCCCAAAATATCTGTATTACTTTCTCCTTTACTTCATTATGGGTTTCTCTCCTGGGACTACACATCATCAGAGAGGTTCTTCCCGATCATTCTATGTAAAATACTATGTGTACCCTGGGCTCCAGCAATCCCATTTCCAGGAATATATCCTAGAATATGGATATAGATATAGAATATCACAGAATGTCTGTGCCTCTACCATATGCATTAAATAGCCCCATGAAAAATGTTCACAGCAGCCTGCTTCATAACAGCAGAAATAAGAAACAATCCAAGTGCTTATGGGAAGTAGAATTAACAAATACACGTTGGTCTATTCCCGTGATGCAGCAATGGAAAATCAATGGAACTTCATACAGCAATATGGTAGCTCTTAGGAGCATACTATTGCTGGAAAGAAGGAAGTTCCTAAAAATTCACACAGTCTCAACCTATTTATATAAAGTTCAAAATATGCATTACTAACCAGTGTATTAACTGGCAATGCAGACATCCATGGTAAAGGTCAAGGCCAACAAGAGAATACAAAGAAACACAACCTCCAGGGTGGAGGTTGCCACTGAAGGGGGAGGCACTGTGATGTAGATAGGAAGCACAGAATTTCAAAAATGCATTACTTTTACAATCAGTTTTGACAGATAGGACTTTGTATCATCTCAGTTTTTAACAAAAATGATGTACTAGTTAGGGTAGGTATGATAATTAAGAGACCAACCCACACTCATCCCCATTCAGTAACTTAAAGAAGAAAGGTATATTCCTTTCTCACGTAGCAGTCCAGGATGGGAGTCCAGGCCTCTGGTGGCTCCCCTCCACACAGTCATCTGGGGACCCTGGTGCCATCCGCAACATGTGACTCCCAAGGTTGGTGTGGGGGTCCCGGCCCACTCAGCCAGAGGGAGCAAAGGACAGAGGAGCATACCCTTGTCCCTTGCTTCACCGTGGTCACTCCTCAAACCTCATTTCCTCAGGAAATGTACATTCAGTTTCAGAAAACGGAAAGAAGAGATATCACAACATCCCCAGGATTCTCTCAAAGGGGAAGGATCGCAAATGACTCTTAGTTCTTCATGCTGTGTTTTCTTAATTTTTTTTTTTCACTGAGTTCACATTAATGTTAAATTATCCCCAGGCCTCCACTGACCTGAATGCCTGGTGGACATGACTATTTGCCTAGGTAACTAATTATGTCCTTTTTGGTTTGCTTTTAATGAATATGCATATAGCCAAACATGAAAATAAATCATAGATTCAACCGTTTCAAACAACTGGTTAAATAATACAGAAAAGTAAATTAAGATCGCCAATCTTAGCATCGAGTCATGAGTATCTTGTGTTACTCTGCAAAGATCAGAATTGAAACTACCAGTGTCACAGTGATGTACAGGTACTCTGATTAGTTTATTTTTAAAATAAAGTGATAAAACAATTCTAAAAAGCAAACGTTCAATTTGGTCCTATATATATCAACTGAATAAGAGGAAAGCAATTTTTGCATATATCAGACACTCACTCATTTAACTGATTTAATACACAAATGAAGGATTTTATTGCTGTAAGAATACATGTGTGAATATGTACTTACAGTCTGAGAAGTTCTATTTTTGGATTTCACACGCTCCAGAGCTTATAAACGAGCATCCGTTTTAAGTCTTTCCAAATGCTTGGGCTCTCTACACTCAGGATGCAATTCATCTAAACAGTGATACCACGATACATGATAAACCATTTTCACAGTAGCTGAAGAAAGATCTAAACTGGCCAGCCCAAAGCTACAGGACAGGGATGGCTCCCATGCTGCCCTCTAAGGAAAGCCACGGATCCACACTGTGGGCTCCCAGCTCAGGCAGGTGCCCATGGGAGCTGTTGATAGGGCTATGAATGAGGACCCATGTGCGCTTCTTAAGAGGCTGCCAGAGCGAGAGGGGAGACAGGCATGAAAACCCCTGTTGTAGACAGGGTAGAAGAGAAGTGTGTATGGAGAGCTGGGGGTCTTCAGAGGGGCCCGTGTGCCCCCTTATTTGTGATTCAGGTGTGGCCAAGATGCCCAGAAGAGGAACAGGAAGGGCAATGCAGGGGACGAACCTATACAGAGACTCAGAGGCTTGCAAAACCACTCTTGGTCCCACAAATTGTACAGATGTGCTGGGGCTCCAGGGAGGTGGGAGCTGATCAAGAAAAAAATAAATGACCGTGAAGTGGCCCTTGGGAGCTTTATGGGGGTGATGCTTGTATTCAGGGAGTTTCTCACAGGAGGAGCTATCTCTACTCAGAATGGGAGGAGGGCAGGGGAACTTCCAGGAGAGAGGAGGACAGAGGGGAGGCTTCTGTGCCCAGGTGATGTACTCAGCAGCACCGTGGGGAGTCTGGGTCAGAGACTGTCCAAGGGCAGCAGCAGCCTGTGGTCTCATAGCCACAGGCTCTGTCTTCTCAATGGCCAAGATGCTGGAGGGAAAATAACGGTCAATGCAAAGCAGGAAGGCTCTCAATGCATGAAAATCTGCTTAACTGGGCTATGTTTAAAACAAACGGATGTGTGAAAATTTTGAGTTTGGGCTGGCAGCTTTGGAGCAAAGGGGACTCAGCCTGCAGGGAAGAAACAACCAGCTTTGTAGCCAATACACAGATCTGTGGCTCATTTATAAAACAAGAGGTCAGCAGGGCTGCCCCACAGAGGTTGACCCGGGAGGATCAAAATGATAGTCTCTCAGGTGGAGTTCTAAAAATACACGTTTTGATTTCAAAGTCAGAAGGATTTTGTAAAAAATATCACTTGTTTTAGAGGACAAATATAGGAGGAATTCAGTGGCTTGGCTGTGCCCAGTCACCCACCCTGCCATGGTCGCTGGTGTCTAAGCCACACCATTCCTACTATTCCTTCCGTGGGGGTGAACTGTCCCCATAAAACCTCGTGGTGCAAGGAGCAGAGCTAACTTGCAGCTTGGTCTTCTCTGCAGCCAAGCCCCAAGCTACTCACTGCCGTCAGCAGCAGCAGCAACTTCTTTACTAAAGTCAGGTGTCCTAGACTTTGATCTTAAAATCGGACTTTACAAAGGATCTGCGTACTGATTTTCGGAAAGTCCAAGATCGTTAAGTCAACTGCTAAAACAAAGCATTCAGTTCTGATGATTAAGGGGAGCCCTGCTGAGACTAAGCCGCCCTCTAACGCGGGGACTGTCCACCCTGAGTGTGCACCCCCACTCTGCAGCCCGTGCCTTCCATCTCTACAGTATGTAAGAAAGAAAGACACTTCATTCCGTTAAACTGTTTCAGTTAAAAATTCCTGGGGCAGCTTTTTACAACACTTGAAATAAGACCGAATCCTGAAGATCTGAGAAATAAATCACTGTCTCGTGGATGTTGGCCAACTTGGTCGAGTCTGGTAGACACCAGGAAGTCTTGATTATTTGTGGCTTCTAAAGAAATCCTTCTAGCTCTTTCCATCCAGTTCTACCAGGACGCCTGCTAGCTCCCCTCCCACAGCGTGTATATACACGCTAACCGTGCAGACTACTCAGCTATGGGGTCAGGCTTCACAAAGCAGCGAGGCTCTTCTCTGGAGAACTAGGGGGCTCTGGAGTAAGACCAGCCCGGCTGAGCCCCCGGTGTACTCAGACACCTGCCATGGGCCACTCATCAGTCCATACAACAGAGGCAGAAAGGCTGTCTGGCCTCCCTGGATACCTTCTGCTTGTTCAGATTCAGTGAAATCCTGCCAGGACCCTATGTCTACAAAACGGTTCAATCATAACGATGTAAAGACTGGGATTCTGGACAGCAGGGCCTGCCCCCTGGTGGAGAAGGCAGCATGCCCCGGACAAGCAGGACACAGCTGGGGGCAGGTGCAGAGCCCGCCGTGCTGTGTAAGGCCTGAGGGCCAGGGGGCCGGCCTTGCCCATGAGGCCTGTGTGTGCACCCAGCAAGGATACAGGGGGTGCTGCTGTGTGCTGCTTTAGGACTTGACACCGAATACTTCCCTAACAAGGTAAGAGACTCAAACAGGTAAGGAAGGAGTCCTGTGCTGTTTGGAGGTTAGCGTTCTTTGCTGAACAGCAAGGTCAAACCCTGCAGCGGGCCTGCGTGGCTACGGTGTCCTCACGTGAGCAAGATGGCCTATGCACAGACAGTGCAAGGTGGGGTGTACCAAAGTCGCCGGTTTGATTTGGGAAGAGACTAGACCACTAGTAGACTTGCGAGCTGCAAAAACAAGGTTCTGATGTTCTTTTATTTAATTAAAAAAAAAATCTGGGGTATCACTTACAGGCAGTGGAGTGAATACCCAGATCTGTGCTCAGATTGAGGACTCTGGTCACGGGCATGCGTGTGTGTAACCCCCGCTGCCATCCGGAGGTGGACCACGGTGGTCACACCCAGGAGGGTACTGTGTCCCCTCCCAGCCAATCCCTATGCAGTCGTTTCCTGCTGCTGTGTAAGTGAATGGTCCCACAGAAAGCGGCCAGAAGTTCCGTGGGCTTGGCTGGCTTCTCTGCGCTGAGTCTCCAAGGTTGCGTTTCTTTTTGGAAGTTCTAGAAGAGCACCCACTTCCAGGCTCCTTCCCCTTGTGGCAGGAGTCAGGTCCATGCGGCAATAGCATGGCATCCTCAGTTCCTTGGGGGCTGTCAGCTGAGGGTCATCAGCTCCCTCAGAGACCACCTTGCTCCTTGGTCCGTGGCCCCTTCCTCCATCTTCAAGGCAGCAATGGTGGTGTGTCCTCTTCACACTTGAAATCTCTCTGATCTTTCCTTCCGCATCTCCTGGAATCTTCCATATCCCTTCTGCTTTCAAGGGCAGAAGATTCCTGTGATCTCTCCCTCCCCCAGAAAATCCAGAAAAATCTCTCTCTTGTAAGGTCAGCTGATTAGCAACCCGAATTTCATCTGAGAAGTTGCTCTGCAGCAGTACTTAGATCAGTATCTGGTGGCACATCAGGGAACGGGAATCCCGGGGGTGTCTTTGGAATTGTGCCTGCCACACACAAAGCCCCCGTTTTCGAGCTCCATCAAAACAGAGTCATGCAATACCTACTTTGCTGTGTCTGGCCTGTTGGCCCAGATTAAGATCTCCAAGATTCAACCCTGTTGTAGCATGCAGGAAGAGTTATTTCTTTTTATTGCTCAGTAGTATTCCAACACAAGGCACTCACTTTATCCATTTACTTGTTGAGAGGTTTGTGGTGGTTTTTAGACTTCAGTAGTTACAATTAAAGCTGCTATGAACTTTCACGTACAAGCTATTTTTGCGGACATGTGTTTCTTCAGTAAATACCCAAGAGGAGAATTGCTGGCTCAAGGGGAAAGTACATTCTTAATTTTATAAGAAACCACCAAAATGTTTTTCAAAGTGGCTGTATTACTTTGCTTTTTTACCAGCATTTGTTCCACATTCTTCTACCACTCGGTATTGTCAATCTTCTTAATTTTCATCATTTCGGTGAGTGTGTAGTCATATCACATTGTGGTTTTAATTTTTATTTCCCTGATGACTGATTTAAAAATCTTTTCCTGTGCATACTGGTCATTCACTTATCTTCTTTTAAGAAGTCTTCTACTCACTTTTTTATTATTTATATTTTTATAGTTAATTTGCAGTTGTTACATATTGTTTACATTTTTGTAAATTGTATTTATAAATTATGTTATTTCACATATTTATAAATTATGATTAATATTTTTGTGGTTGTTACTTATACAAGTACTTTATCAGATATATGTTTTCCCTTTTTTTTTTTTTTAAAGAGAGAAAGAGCGAGAACACAAGTGGCAGAGTGGGAGGGGCAAAGGGCAAGGAAGAGAGAATATCAGATATATGTTTTACATCCCGGTTTGTGGCTCTTCTCTTGACCGTGTCTTTGGAATGAACAGACACTTCTTTATTTTTGATGAAGTTCAATTTATCACTTGTTTTCCCTTTCATGGTCCTTTTTTTGCCCTCTCTAAAACATGTGTGCCAACTCCATGGTCAAGATATTTTTATTGCATGTTTTCTTCTGGAAGCTTTATAGTTTTTTACATTGAGGTCTGTAACCCACCTTCAAGTAACCTATATGTGTGGTGTGAGGCAGATGGTCAACATTTTCCTGTACCACCTGCCCTCCCTCCCTCCTTTTCTGTGTTATTTTATAGTTATTCCAGAACCTTTGGTGGAAAAGACGTTTTCCTTTCCCTTAGTAACTTTTTTATTTTTTTTATTTTTTTCTTAAACAACCTCAGCTAATGGCCAGCACGGGGCCCCATCTGAACTCTCTCCTGTTCTGCCATGCACTGCTTGTGTCTCTGACTTGAGCAACTCATGGTCCTGATTACTGCAGCTGGAAGTCAGGCCCTGTAGGGCCTCCAGCTCTGCACTCCCACTGTAGGGCTGTCCTACCTTAGGTCCTCACAGAGTCAATGGATCCCAATCAAATTTCAGCACTTTGTTTTTCGAAAAACTGATTAAGCTGATTCTAAAATTTCTGCGGAGGCGATTTATATTTTACATTTCATTTTTTTACTTTTTTATTTAAATTCAATTTAGTTAACATATAGTTTATTATTAGTTTCAGAAGTAGAATTGAGTGGATCATCAGTGACATATAACACTCCGGGTTCATCACATCACGTGCCCTCCTTCATGTCCATCACCCAGTTACCCCATCCTCTCCACCTCCTCCCCTCCAGCAACCCTCTTTTTTCCCTAGAGTTAAGAGTCTCTTATGGTTTCCTTCCCTCTGTTTTCATCTTATTTTATTTTTCCTTCCTTTCCCTTATGTTCATGTTAAACTCCACTTGGCTATCTGAGGAATGGGGCAGAGAGAAGGCAGGCAGTAGACGGTGGTGCCTGGAGTGTGGGTCCTACAGGAGAGCCTAGGGCTTCCTGATGGGGAGCCAAGCAGGAATTCCCGACAGATTGGCTGTGAAGGGTCAGTGAGAGCAGCAAGCTCTCAGGCTTTTGGAAAAGCAGGATGTTTCCTGCTTTCCATGGTCTGGGCTCAGATGGGCTGGTGGCCCTGGAGGTTCACATAACTTCCAGGGAAGCCTGGTCTGGGTTCACCTGGGACACAGTTGTTATGGGCCTGGGGCCCCCCATGGTTCTGTAACCGTGACACTGTTCTTAGCGGACGCTCGGGCTCTGGCCCAGGTGAGAGCAGCTCCACTGATCAGACCTGTGGGAGCTCCTGAACATCTCAGTCAAGACCTATATTCAGAAAAGAGTCTGCAAACAACTGCCAGAGCGGTATGTAAGGGAGAGCTTCACCCTAATTACACCAGGAACTGGCTCAGGCAGGTGCCAGCAAGGTGGCTCAGAGGAAATGCGTGGCTACAACTCCAGACTCTACGAGAGGAACCCCAGGGCGAAGTCAGATGCCCTGACACGCTGGGCAATCACGCTGACGGCCTTGACAAAGCTGCATCCCTCACCTCTGTGCTTTGGGCTTTAGATAGGCTGCTGGGCGGGAAAGTAGGTCCAGCCTGACATTATCAGGCTTGCATGAGCTATCACAGCAGCCCGAAGGTTCTGTGAGCAGATGCATGAAGAACAGGGCAGCCTGGGAGGTTTGCAGGCCTGAGGAGGGCAGAGGAACGGGCTCTGCCTCTGGGTGAAGTATGTGGAGGATGTAAGGTCTGGTCAGGAGAGATGAATCTTCTATATTTGTCTGCTTCTTTGCTTTTGCTTTGATTTTAGTTTTAGTTTTTGGTTTTTTTGGGGGGAGGGGGAAGGATTTGCATATTGAGTGAGAGGTACAACTCACCTCCCCTCATTCCCTTTCTCATTCATTCTCATTCATTTGTACATTCACTATTTGAATATCTATTGGGCCATTTTACACATGACATCTTTAATCCTAATGGCAGTCTTGCCGTAGTGGTATGATGATGAGAATGTCTGTTTTAGCACTGAAGGAAACCAAATAGTTTAAACAGATCAAGCTCCTTGCTAAGCTCACACATGCAGAGGGCATTCCCTCAGCCCCACCTGGAAATGAGAACATCTAAAATCCTGAGCTCACTCTCCGAATGATGACTTCTACAATCATGGAACAAACAGATTAAAACAGAGAACAATCAATTCCTTTTTTCAGACTCATTTTTTAGAATGGCTTACCAATGCCTGAGGCCAAGCATCCTGTCAATTATGTGAGGAACCCCAGTGGCTCCTGAGACACTGCCACAGCGCTGTCACAGTGCTGTCAGGGAGAGACCTTGGGAGCAGGGCCTCCCACCGCACTTCCTTTCTCCAGCCACAAGGAAGCCTTGGTGACTGCAAGGACAGAGGTGGATGAAGGGTTCTGACTAGTGGGACCCTGGGGAATCCAAAAGTGCCACCATCACAAAGGCAGCAGTATCAACACCAACAGGCCTTTCTGGATACCCTTGGAGTCCAATCTGCACTGTAGCAGAATATTATGAGGAGCAAAGCTCATTTACCTCAACCAAAGTTGAGCATCTAGTTGACCTTCAACCCCCAAATCACTGGTTTGACTCCCATGAGCTACACACATCCTAACATTCTAGTCATAGCTGCCCTTTGTTTGTGATGTCTAGCCCAGCGCAAATGCAGAATAGCTTATACGTCCTCTAAAGAGCCCTCCTGCTAGAGCTACAGGGCTCTTATGGAACTTTGTCTTAGTATCTTATACTCTTCACCTGCAAAGCCCTGGTGAGTCTACTTCAGGGTCAGGGAGACAGAGACAAAGTAGTGCAGAGCTAGGGCAGGTTTATAGAGGTGTCCATTACACACACACACACACACACACACACACAAGCATGCATGAAGGTAGAGAGCTGGAAAAATATTAAATTCCTTTCAACCTAAGAAGTTACTTCTTGATACAAGTGGTACACGAGGTTGTTTAAAATAAACTGGGCAGGATGTAGATGGCTAACAAAATTAACTGAATTTTCTAACATAACTAGCAAAATGTAAACAATGGTGGATAATCAGTGCTCATCATTTTGAGAAAAATTCCCTTTCTTGCAAAAATGTATGAGGTCACATTGTGAAATTATACATCCTGTGCAAAAGTCATCCATGTAAACTACAACACTACAAAAATGCAAAACCTGATGCCAACAGCTGTCACATTAACTCTCTAATAGACAACTTCTGTTTCGGAAGTCAGTAGCTATCTGTTCAATTTGGCAAAAAGAGCTACCATCTGATGATTGAGCAGGTGATATTTACAACCACTCTTTTCCACATGCAAGTTAAGAAATAATATTTTATTTCAACATTAACCATATAATGCTGACATCAACCAGCTTGGGATTCTTTGATATAAAAAGTCATACAAAAAGCTATAATATGCTTATTCCAATACTGAAACATTTATCAGTGACATCACAGTAGACAAATTCAAACCATACCTGAAGTTTTGTTTCTGGAAATGGAGGACTAGGTTGTTTCAGACAAACACGGACAATGGAATAACTAGGAATTAGGGCAGAATATAAGTAGGAAGGCTGTTTGATGGCATTGGGGAGTACAAAGGCAGTAAGGAATTTTAAGGCTGAGATCTTGGAGGGGATGCAGGATGAGAGGTGAGCCTAGCACTAGAAGCCACTTCCCCATTGTGGATACCACCAATGATAAAAGCTGTGGCTGAGAGGCTGAGAAGTTGAGCAGAGCTTTCAATGAATTTTCTGGATCTGGAAGGACAAAACCCAAAACTCAGGGCCCACAAAGAAGAATAGATCTAGGTCAACACCCCAGGCTTTCATCTGGGAACTTAAAGAGTTAGACCCAAGAGTCAGGGTGAACTAAGAATAGAGCATCCATAGCATGGAAATAAGTCTAGCTTCAAATCCCTTAAATCCCTGCTTGGCTTAAGGTGGTCTTGAATAGATAATAGCCCCAGCTGCCTTGAATAAGCAAATTTAATTCTCTCTGGAAAAAGATAAAATCACCCACAGCCTAAAATTATATTTCAAAATTTTAATATATAATATCCAGCACTCAATTAAAATGATTAGGATTATGAGAAACCAAGGCAGGACAGAAAAATAAGAGAAAAGCAGACAGTAGGAGAAGAAAAATAGGAGATCTAGACAATGGAGTTATTAAACATATACTTTAAAATAATTATGACTAATATGTTGAAGTTAAAGACTTTTGGCAGGGAACTGGGAAATATAAAAATAAGCCAAGCAGAAAAGCTGGAACTGAAAAATAGAATAACTAAAAAGAAGAACTTAGTGGGTATGTTTAAGAACTGACTTGATACCCATGAAAAGAGAATTGATAAACTGGAAGATAGGTCAGAAGAAAAACTCCAGTCTGAAGCAGACAGACAGACAGATAGACAGACACACACACACACAGAGCAGGGCACAAGGGTGGCAGGACAAGCACAGACAAAGATCATAGGACCCAAAATATGTATAACTGAGTCCCAGAAAGTCAGAGTATAGAGGATGGGATGGAAGTCACACTTAAAAAAGATAATGACAGAATTTTCTAAAATTAATGAAAGATATCATGTCACAGGTTCAGAAGTGGTATGAAACTCAAGGAGGAAAACATAAAGAAAACACAAGGAGGCAATCTATAATAAAAGTGATAAAAACCTAGGATGAATAACAAAATTTTAGAAACACGGACAAACAAACAAACAAAGAAAGACATATTACCTTCAAATGAGCAATAAGAAGGTAGACAGTTGACTCCCCAATGGAAATAATGAAGGCCAGAAGAAAATGGAATGATATCTTCAAAGGGCTGAAAGAAAATAAATGCCAATCTGGATTCCTATATCTTGTAAAAGTTACCTTTCAAAAGTAAAGGTAAAATGAAAAAAGTCCAGATAAACAAATTCTGAGTGCATTTACTACCCAGTGGACCACACTAAGGTAAATGATAATGGGTGTTCTTTAAGCAGAAGGAAATTACCCCCATCTGAAGCTCAGAGATGTGGGAAGAGCAATGGACAGTTTTTCTGTGTTTAAATTGAGTACTGACTCCATAGGAAATCATATTGCCCTAAGGGTTTAAAATAGAATCCAATTATGGGACATGATTAGCATAAAAGGCAGGAGGGGGTAAACAGAATTAAATTCTAACTTCTTGAACCTTCTGAAGTGTGATAAAAGTACTAATTTAAGGGAAACCACTGTCAAGGATGCACATTGCAATCTTTGTAGTTACTGCTAAAAGAATAGGAAAGGAATGTATAGCTAAGAAACTACAGAGGGAAAATTAAATAATAAAAATTTTAATTTCTACAAAATAAGGCAGAAAAGATTAAAAAAAAGAAAAACAACAGATAGGACAAAAAAAATCAAACAGTGAGATGTTAGATCTATAACCAAATATATCAGTTATCACAGCCAATGTAGGTAAACTAAATACTCCATGTTAAAGACAGATAATCAGCAGATTAAAAAAAACCCCTAATTACATATTGCTTAGAAAAGCTACATCTTAAATACAAGGTGTCAGAAAGGTTGGAAGCGAAAAATAGAAAAATAGATATTGCAAACACCAAACAAAAGAAAGTTAATGTAGAAATACTAATATCAGAAAAGGAGGCTTTTAGGGCACCGGGGTGGCCCAGTGGATTAAGCCGCTGCCTTCGGCTCAGGTCATGATCTCAGGGTCCTGGGATCGAGTCCAGCATCGGGCTCTCTGCTCGGCAGGGAGCCTGCTTCCCTTCCTCTCTCTCTGCCTGCCTCTCTGCCTACTTGTGATCTCTCTCTGTCAAACAAATAAATAAAATCTCAAAAAAAAAAAAAAGAAAAGGAGGTTTTTAATGAAACTTTAATAAAGATAGAAGAAATATTCATAATGATAAGGGGGTCAATCCAACACAAGACTGAATGTATTTAAACTCAAAGTATATAAAGCAAAAGCTGACAGAAAATAAAAGAGGAATACACAAGTCCAAAATCACTGTTGGAGATTTTAATCAAGTGCTTTCAGTAACTTAGAACAGGCTAACAAAAAGAAATCAGTGCAGATATAAATGCAGCCTCGCCCTGGCTCTTCAGCAATGGAGTATCTTACAGTTCACACAACAGGGATGTGGCCCTTGTGTTTCAGTTGTTGTTTTGGGTGTGTGGACAGGACAAGGACCTGGAATCTGGCACCTCCAGCCACCCATCACTCCCTGTCTAACTAAGTCATAAACTGAATCCCAAAATGGCTCATTGTCTCTTTACCAGCTGAACATATGTGTGTGTGTGTGTGTGTGTTAGACAAAATTTAATATCAAGAAGATAATTGGAAAATGCTCAACTTCTTGGGAATTTAGCAGAAATGTCCAGCCTTCGATATAAATCCCTGAAAAGAAGAGGCTGAACTGAACATCAATAATCTAAGTTGGGGGTTGGCAAATTATGGCCCATGGTTGATTCCAACCCGTCTGTTTCTGTACAATACATGAGCCTTGTATAATGACCTTTAAATTTTTAAATGGCTAAAAAAGAATATGTGACAGAGACCATACGTGGCTTCCAAATAAATGTGCTTACTATCTGGTATGTGACAGAGACCATATGTGGCTTGCAAATAAATGTACTTACTATCTGTCCTTTTGCTGAAAAATGTTTATCAATTCCTGATCTAAGTGTCCATATTAAATAGTTTTTAAAATAAGATATTTAATAAAAATATAATGGAAGGAAAGAATGGAATAATGAATAGATAAGACAAAGAAAAAATAGAGAATGATAGCTCTATGCAAAATATTATCAAGAATCTATAAAGATCACAATTCAACAAAAGAGACAAATAACAATGAAAAGAATTAATAAGCCATAAAGTGATTCTTTGAAGAGACTTAAAATTATCAATAACCCCGGCAAGCCTGGTCTCTTCATGTCCAGCTCCACCTCTACCATATGCAAAGGAAGGTAGAAACACGAGAATACACAGTGTATGATTCCATGTATACAAAGTCCAAGAACAGGAAGAACTCACATAAGATGTTAGAAGTCACGACTGTGGTTATTTCTGGGGAGAAGGAAGGTTTAGTGAAAGAAAGATGGAAGGAAAGGAACTTCTGAGCTGCTGACAACGTCACAGATTTTTATTTGATGGCAATTATGGTTGCATGGATGGTACACTTTGTGAGAATTCGTTAGGCTGTGTACTTAAGATTTTTATAATTTCTGTATGTATGTAATACTTTAATAGGAAATATAAAATATAAATTTTTGTATCAAATTTCAAAGACTCTGTATGCCTTATTAGGTTTATTTGGAACCAGGTATTGCACAATGTTACATGGAAGCTATTAATACAAAATACACAAATTCTCTAGAATTTTCCCACACTCAGAAGTTACTTGGCAGTTAGCTTGGTTATTTGGCAGTTAGTCTTCGGACTCTATTCAGAGAACAGAGTCTGGAATGGTTACACCATGCTGCACCCCTCACCCCACCTTCCTGTTGAACCAACCAGCTCTGTGCATTACTTTCTCTGGGGCTTGTCATTGAAATACTTTGTTTTGTGTAGGAATGTAAAAGACTGTTTTTGTTTTTTTTTTTTCTGTTGACTTACTATCCTTTGGTAACCCCGAACGCCTTATCTTTATTCTTACTGGGTCTAAGATGTTCCTAAACAGAACAAATACATTAAGAGCAAATACATTTCATTTTTTCTCAATTGATTAAGAAAGCTGTTAATTCATAACAAAATAAAATAAGCATGTTTATAAATATAAGTATAAAAATATAAACAAAAATGTAGTTTTATACATTTGTATCTTTTAATTAGTCTATTATGATTCACTCTTGGTCTAAATTTAACACCAAATTAAAAGCAGTGGTATTTATTCTTATAAACCTGATTATTATTACTAAAATAAATCATGCATGAAGAAAAAGGAAGTCTGCTGAAAGCTGCAAGATCATGACATAAGCATTAACATTTCACAATGAATGTGGAGAATGCTGTTAGAGGAATATCCATGACTAATTAGGCAGATGACACATAGTCATAGATGACAAAAACTTTCTAAATATCAGGAAAAAAATAAATTTGAGACTAGCATTCTCTAAGTGTTTCTCAGTAGCCTACTGGGTTCTTCCCAGATGGACTTTGGTACATGTAGTACTCAACAGTAAAATGGGATAAAATTATGGTGGATGAAAGGTATAAATTGCAAATTGTATGAACTATTGATACCTGCCCTCTACTGAGACCCTATAATGTACCATTATGGTGCTATATGTAAATTATTTCATTTAATCACACCACTATTTAATAGCTATAAGAGCTGAGTCTTAGAGAGTCAAACTCCTTGGCCCAGCGATCCAGCAGAGGGTCTAGGACTTGGGGGACTTGAACGTTGACACAGAATGGTCTAGTTGGCCTTGGTCAACTTCACAGAAAAGCTTCAGCTACCCAACACTCCTATTGGCCCTGATTACAATTTCCTTGTTCTGCCAGCAGCTGCTTTGACCTTCTCCCCATGTGTGATGGCCAGACTCTAAGACAGCCCCCACTTTCTGTGATTTATATCTTTGTGTAGCCCTGCCACATTCTACCAATAGAATATGGCAGAAATGATGGGACGTCAGGTCCAAGATTACATTATAAAATAGTGTGGCTTCTGCTGTGGGAATGTCTATTTGTCTATCTTTCTCTTATCACTGACTCTGTGGAAAGTCAACTGACATCTTATGAGAACATTCAGGCATGTAGGGAGAAATGGAGGTCTCCTGCCAACGCTGAATGAAGGATGGAGGCCTGCTGGCTAACATGTAAGCCTGGAAGCAGAGCCTCCAGCCCTAGCTGAGTTTCAGATGATGGAAGCCAAAACTTGACTGCAATCTCGGGAATGGCTCAGAGTCAGAAAACCATCCAGCTAACCACTCCAGGAGTCTTGACTCTGGTGATTTTAAACATCCATAAAGTAGTAAATATGATACACTATATTAATGAAATGAAATATACATATCCTATAATCATCTTAATAGACGCCAAAGAAGCATCTGATAAAATTCAACATCCTTTAAAACTGAAGGAAAGCCTGTTATTTATGACAACATGGATGAACCTGGTGGGCATTATACAAAGTGATACAAGTTAAACAGAAAGAAAAATACAGCTTACCCTTGAATAACATGGATTGGAATTGTGCAGGTCCACTGATGTGTCAATTTTTTTTATAAACACAGTATAGTACTATAAATGTATTTTATTTTCCCTATGATTTACTTAATAGTTTCTTTTCTCGAGCTTCCTTTATTTGTAAGGATACAACATATAATACACATAATGTACAAAATACGTGTTAATCAACTGCTCATTTTATTGGTGAGACTTCTGGTCAACAGTAGGTTATCAGTAGTTAAGCTTTGGGGGAGACAAAAGTTATACATAGATATCAATGTGGCCTGTAGGCATCCCTAATTCCCATGTTGTTCAAGGGTCAGCTACTGGATGGCATGGCTCATGTGTAGAATCTTGAAAAAACAGAACTCACAGAAATGGAGAGTAGAAAAGTGGTTGCCAGGGGCTGGTGAGTGGGAGAAATAGTGAAAGGTTGGTGAAGAATTCAAACTCTCAGGTATAAGATAAAAAAAGTTCTGAAAATCGAATGTATTACATGGTTACTATAGTTGATAACAGTATAATGTATAATTAAAATTTGCTAAGAAAGTAGAACTAAAATTTTTTCATTCCCCCCCAAAAAGGAAAAAAGGGTAAATATGTGATATGATGGATGTGTTAATTAAATTGATACTGCAATGCTTTCACAATGTATCACATATCACACCATCAAAATTATAAGAAAATTATAAGAAAACCTTGCAATTTTGTTCATCAGTTAGACCACAATAAAGCTGGAAAAAAAATTCAAGGCCATAAAGATTTTCCCCTATTATTTTTCTTAAAGATTCTGAGATTTAGGTGTTACATAAATGTGAAGGTCTATCATCCATTTCCAAGCAATCTTTGATATAGGTATGAGATATGAATCCAGCTTTTTTTTCTGCAAATGAATATCTAATCATTCTACCATCATCTTTTGAAATGATTATCCTTTCTGCACTCAACTGCCTTTGTATCTTTATTTTCATTAGTCTACACATGTGAGCTATTTCTTGACTTATCTGTTTCATTAATCTGGTTATCTTTGTGATAATTCTACACTCTTGGTTACTCTTTTGGTTACATTATCTTCATAATCATAATATCAGATAATGTGAGCCTCCAACATTGTTCAAAGTTTTCAAATTTTTGTTTGTTCTAGGTCCTTGCATTTCTCTTTCAATATTAAAGTTGCTCACCAATTTCTATAAGAAAAAGCCTGTTGGAATTTTGATTGAGATTGTATTGAATTTAAAGATCAGTTTGGAAGGTAGGTTGGAAGATTATGGCAGAGTAGTAGGACCCGAGGCTTGCCTCATCCCACAAATTACTACTATATAACTTCAATTATCTTAAATACACCAGAAAACAATCTGAAGACTAGTAGAACAAACTCCACAAGTAAAGGTGGAAAAGAGGCTACATTGAAGAAGGTAGGAAGTGTGGAGACATGGTTTTGGAGAAAGATGGGTCATGGCCACTGTTGTGGGGTGGGACCCATAGCTGCACAGAAGGGCAAGAGATAGACTAGCACACAGTGGAGTTCATGGGGAAAACAGATCCCTGTACAATCGGCTTAGAAAGTGAGAAGAGCCAAAGTTCGTGAGTTCTGGCAATGAGTAGAGAATAAAGCCTGGAGTTTTAAAGGTCAGCAGGCTTGGCTGAGATAGAGATCAGAGGGCACTGCATTGCTCTTTGAGAGAAGGCAGGCAAGCAACTTGTGGACATACAGTGTGGAAACTGATCTGAAGAGCACCTGGGGCACATAATGAGGAGGTTATTCACTCATCTCAGAGCATATCCCAGAGGGACAACATTTATAGAGAGATCCCTTGAGGAACAAAGAAACTGGCAGGTATCCTTTGCCTCTCCAGACCCTGAGCACCTGCGGGGACCAGAGAAATATCAGCACTTGTTATCCAACTTGTATACCCCAAGCCCCAGCCTTTCATGCTCTGGCAGATCTACGCTTCTGAGTCATATTTGTATCAGTCCCAGCATGGTGGGCCCCCTCCTCCAGAAGACTGGCTCAACCCCTTGCTTATACCACATCTCCCAATTCAGGAGTTTTAGAGAGCCTCAGTTCTGGCAGTGGTGGCAACAGGTCTCTTTTCACAAACAGACCAGAGCACACTTAGTGAAAATGTGCCAGAGTCAGGCCAGGGGCCAAACACTGCCCATAGCAGGTAGGGAGAGCCTCTGAAGATGATGGGCCTGAAGGATAAAGTGGTCAGAACAAAACAGGAGAGCACACATGGCACACATTAGAGATACTCCCATAAGTGACAGGCCCTTTGGAACAGAGGATACTAGCTATCAGGGCACTAAGGGACCTCTTTTTCATAAGGCCATTAGCCTCAAGAAGACGAGATGTAGTTGACTTTCCTAACCTGCAGAAAGAGATACAAGGAATTAGACAAAAAGAGAGGACAGAGAAATTTATCCCCAAAGGAAAGAACAGAACAAGGCCATGGTAAAGGATCTAAGCAAAACAGATATAAGTAATATGCCTGATGCCTGATGGAGAATTTAAAGTAATGATCATAAGGATACTCACTGGACTTGAGAAAAGAGGTGAAGACATGAATGAGACTCAATACAGAAATGAGGAATAACATAGAATAGATAAAGGACTCAATAAACAAAATGAGAAACACACTTGATGGAATGAAGAGGAAGATGGAAGAAGCAGAGGAATGAATTAGTGACCTAGATGACAGAGTAATGGAAAGCAATCAAGCTGAACAAATGAGAGAAAAGAGAATTATGCAAAATGAGAATAGACTTAGGGAACTCAGTGACTCCATCAAAAGTAATAAGAGTCATAGTGTAACTATGTCTCAGAAGAAGAAGGGAAGGGGGGAGAAAATTTATTTGTAGAAATAATAGCTGAAAACTTCCCTAATCTGAGGAAGGAAACAGATACCTGGATCCAAGAGGCACAGAGAAACCCCAACAAAATCAACAAAAACAGATCCACACCAAGACATATTGTAATTAAATTTGCAAAATATAGTGATAAAGGAAAAAAATTAAAGAGCAACAAGACAAAAAAAGGCAGTACCTTGCAAAGGAAACGCCATATAGCTAGCAGCAGCTTTTTCAACAGAAACTTTACAAGCCAGAGAGAGTGACATGATATATTCAAAGTGCTGAACGGGAAAAATCTGTAGTCAAGAATACCCTATCCAGCAAAGTTTTCATTCAGAATAGAAGGAGAGATAAAGAGTTTCCCAGAAAACAAAAACTAAAGGGGTTCATGACCACTAACCCATCCCTGCAAAAAATATTAAAGGGAAGTCTGAGTTGAAGGGAGAGACCAAAGGTGGCAGTATGAAGGTAGAAAACACAGAACCAGTAAAAATGAATATTTCTATAAAACATCAAAGGACTCACAAAATAGAATGTAAAAATAAAAACAACATGTACCTCTAGTGTGGGGAGGAGAGGAATAAAGAATGGGCTCAAATTTAAATGACCATCAACTTAATATAGTCTCATACATGCAGAAGAGGTTGTATACAAACTTAATGGTAACCATATATAAAAAACCACTAACAAATATGCAAAGAATAAAGAGAAAGAAATCCAAATACATCACTAATGAAAACTATCAAACCATGAACTAGAGAAAGATAAGCAAGGAGAAAAACCTTCAGAAACCACCAGAAAACAGATAATAAAATGAGAATAAATACATATTTATCAATAATTACTTGGGATGTAAATGGATTAAATGCTCTAATCAAAAGACATAGGGTGACAGAATGGATAAAAAAGCAAGACCTACCTATATCCTGCCTACAAGAGACTCATTTTAGACCCAAAGACACCTGCAGACTGAAAGTGAGGGGATAGAGAAACATTTATCATGCAAATGGATATAAAAAGAAAGACTGAGTAGTAATGCTTATATCGGAAAAAACAGACTTTAAAACAAAGACTGTAATAAGAGACAAAGAAGGACACTATATAATAATAAAAGGGAAAACCCAACAGGAAGATAGAACAATTGTAAATGCACCCAACACAAGAGCACTCAAAAGATAAAAACAGTTAATAACAAGAATAACAGAACTAATTGATAATAATATAATAATAGAAGGGAAATTTACCATCCCACTTACATCAGTGGACAGGTCATCTAAATGGAAAATCAACAAGCCATCAACAAGCCATTGTTTATGGCTTTGAATGACACATTGGAACAGACAGATTTAACAAATATATCCCAAACATTCTCTCCTAAAACAGCAGAATACACATTCTTTTTGGATACCCATGGAAAACTCTCCAGAATAGGTCACATATTGGTCCACAAAACAAGCCCCAACAAATTCAAGAAGATCAAAGTCATATCATGCATCTTTTCTGTCCACAACACTATGAAACTAGAAGTCAACCACAAGAAAAAGTCTGGAAAGGCCACAAATACATGGAGGTTAAATAACATGCTAACTAAATATAAATGGGTCAACCAGAAAAATCAAAGACAAAATAACCTGGGGAAACAAATGAAAGTGAAAACACAATGCTCCAAAACCTTTGAGATGCAGCAAAAATGGTTCTAAGAGTGAAGTTTATAGAAATACAGGCCTACCTGTCTTCTGTGAATAAAGACAGCTTATTTTTCCTTTTCAATATAGAAGGTCTTTGATATGTTTTCTTGCTTGACCTCACCAGCTAGAATATTCAGAGAAATGCTGAACAGTAACTGTGAAAGTGAGCATCCTTGTTTTGACATTAGGGAAGAGCATTCTTTCTTTTACCAGTAAACATCATGGTAGTTGTACATTGTTTTTTTGTTTGCTTGGGGTTTTTCTTAGCTTGTTTGCTTTGTTTTTTAAATGCTCTATATTGGATTGAGAAAGTACCCTTCTATTCCTAGTTTTCTGGGAGTTTTTATTAAGAATGCATGTTGGATTTTGTCAAAAGATTGTTTCTACGCCTATCAAGACAGTCATATAATTTCTAGTTTGGGGCTTGTTAATATGATGATTACATTGATTGATTTTTGAATGCTAAACTACTTTTGCATTCTTCTTTTTTTTTTTTTACCTTTTTATTTATTTATTTTTTAAAAAAATTTTTTTCCAATTTATTTATTTTCAGAAAAACAGTATTCATTATTTTTTCACCACACCCAGTGCTCCATGCAAGCTGTGCCCTCTATAATACCCACCACCTGGTACCCCAACCTCCCACCCCCCCCGCCACTTCAAACCCCTCAGATTGTTTTTCAGAGTCCATAGTCTCTCATGGTTCATCTCCCCTTCCAATTTACCCAAAAGCACATACCCTCCCCAATGTCCATAACCCTACCCCCCTTCTCCCAACCCCCCTCCCCCCCAGCAACCCACAGTTTGTTTCGTGAGATTAAGAGTCACTTATGGTTTGTCTCCCTCCCTATACCATCTTGATTCATGGATTCTTCTCCTACCCACTTAAGCCCCCATGTTGCATCACCACTTCCTCATATCAGGGAGATCATATGATATTTGTCTTTCTCCGCTTGACTTATTTCGCTAAGCATGATACGCTCTAGTTCCATCCACGTTGTCGCAAATGGCAAGATTTCGTTTCTTTTGATGGCTGCATAGTATTCCATTGTGTATATATACCACCTCTTCTTTATCCATTCATCTGTTGTTTCTCTTTAGATCGCATAAATCTTTCGCCTTTTACTTTTGCATTCTTAAGAGATAATCCACTTGGGCATAATGTGTTATCCTTTTTATATATTGCAGAACTTAAATTGCTAAAACTTTGTTGAGTTTCCGCATTGATCTTCATGAGGAGTATCTGAGTTCAGTCTTTGTTTTTTTTGTTTGTTTTTTCTTTTTTTGTGTGTGTTAGCATAATGTTGGTCTCAAAGAATGAATTGGGAAGTATCTCCTCTTCAATTTTCTGGTAGAGTTTGTGTAGAATTGCTATAATCTCTTCTTTATATGTATAGAATTTACCAATGAAGTAATCTATGCCTGCCTTGTCTTTGTAGGAAGGGTTTTTTCAACATAAATTTTTTGAATATATACAGATATATCCATGTTATTTACTTTTTCTTGCATTAACTTTGTTAGTTGGCAACTTTCAAGGGATTTAAGTTGTGATTACTGGCATAGACTTGTCCATATTATTCCCTTATAATTCTTTCAGTACTTGTACAACCTATATTGAGGTCATCTCTCTCATTCTTTATATTAATTTGCATCTTCTTTTTCTCCTGGTTATTTGGCTAAAGGTTTATCGATTTTATTGATCTAGAAAATCTCCCTTTAGTTTTATTGACCTTCTCCATTTTTCTGTGTTCTATTTTATTAACTTCTGGTCTGGTATTTATTATTTAACTTTTTCTTTAACTTTTTACTTTGCATTTAATTAACTCTTCATTTTCTAGCCTTTAAGGTGGAAACTGAGGTCACGATTTGACGCCTTGATTCTTTTCTAATAGAGGTGGTTAGTGATATAAATTTCTACCAAAGTACTGCTTGATTCTTCAAATATTTTTTCCTGTACTCCCACATCCCTCTTTCAGGGGCTCCAATTACTTATACTTTAGACTGACTATGCTTTCCCCACAGCTCAGTGATGCTTTCTAAATCTCTTTAATCTTATTTTCTGTTTCATTTTGGAGAGTTTCTACTGCTCTGTCTTTACATTCATTAATCTTTCTTCTGTGATATCCAATTCACTGTTAATCTTTTTTTTTAAGATTTTATTTATTTGATAGACAGAGATCACAAGAAGGCAGAGAGGCAAGCAGAGAGAGAGGAGGAAGCAGGCTCCCTGCTGAGCAGGGAGCCCGATGCAGGGCTTGATCCCAGGACCCTGGGATCATGACCTGAGCTGAAGGCAGAGGCTTTAACCCACTAAACCACCCAGGTGCCCCTTCACTGTTAATCTTACTGAGTTATTTTTGTTCTTACACTTGGTAGTTTTCATATCTAGAGGTTTGATTTGGGCCTTTAAAAATATCTTCTATGTCCTTATTTAAAGTTTCAATCATATAGAATGCAGTTATAATAACATTTGATGTTGGTCTGATAATTCTTACATCTTTGTCAGGTCCAGGTTGGTTTTGATTAAAATAATGTCTTCTCATTATGAGTCACACTTCCTTGCTTCTTTGCATTCCTGGTAACTTTTGATTGGTTGCCAGACACTATGAATTTTATATTGTTTGGTGCTGGGCAAGTTTATATTCCTATCATATTGCTGAGCTCTATTCTGGAATATAGTTATATTTCTTGGAAACAGTTTGGTCCTTTTGGGTCTTTTTTAAAGGTTCATTAGTGAGACTAGACCTATTTTTATTCCTGGGCTAATTATTCTTCATATTGCCTCTTACAGAGGCAAGCCCCTTTTAGATGTTATATTCAGAGCTTTTCCAGTTTGGCTGAGGCATACAGGTTCTTTTCTTGGTCCTCTGTCTGCAGTGGGTGCTGTCTCTTCTAATCCTTCTAGTTTGCTCTCTCCCCAGCTGCACATAGTTTATACACACACACACACACACACACACACACACACACACAGCAGAAGTAAATCCTCCGTAACTGCTAGAGTTCTTACTGTGCAGCTCTCTCCTATCTTGTGCTCTGATATCAAACTCTAGTCTCCCTCACTCCCTAGACTCTCAGTTCTGTCTCCTTGCACTGGGGAGTCTGCCACATTCCATGTGGGTTCCTCCTTCCAACACCACATCTTGGAAACACTGTCAGGGAAATCAGGCAAGCAACCCTAGAACTAACCTTGTTTGATTCTCATCTTTTGCGGATCACTGTCCTCTACTGTCTAATGTTCAGTGTTTTGTTTCATATATACTGCCCTTTATTCTTTTTCCGAGCATGAATGTAAAGCTACTTCTTGATACTCCACCTGGTCTAGAGCATGGTTCCTAGTCTTTCTGTTTTAAAACACTCTCTTCTGGCATTTTGACTTAGGTGGGGGAGTTAAGATGGAGAAGGAGTAGGGGTGCTATAAGTTTGTCTCATCCCTCAAATACAACTAGAGAACTATCAAACCATTCTGAACACCTGAGAAATCAATTGTAGGTCTGGAAGAACAAATAATGTAAGTCTACAAGTAGAAAAGTGATCATTGTTGGGAAGGTAGGAGTTGTGGAGACTTGAATCTAGTGTGGTATAGCTGAGGTTATGGCAAAGGAGAGGGAGTCTGCTTAAAGAGGATACCATAAAACATTATAAGCAGCAGAGCACAAAATATGAACTTTTAGAAGTCTACAGTGGGGAACATGCCTGGTTTAAAGGTGTTCAGGTGGTGAAGTGAGGCAGAATCCCAAATGTGACAGTATGGTATGAGGATCCCCAAGATTGCAAGTAGAATGGGTGGTGCCTGAGTGCTGCAGAGTTCCCAGGCATAGGAGTGTGGGAAGACAGCTGAGAACAGTGAGTCCAGGCGCTGGCTTTCTGCTTTGTGTTGGCTTAAACTGAACCACTGCATGGTTATGTAACTGCTTTCTTGGAACAGGTCTGACAAAAAGGCAGAAACAGGATGATACCTTCCTTGGGAGGAGCATCATGGGTCCCTGCCTTGGGAGTCCCTAAAAGTTGAGTTTTGAAATTCAGTTGTGTGCTTGAGATAAATAGTCGGAGACAGGCAGGGTGAACACAGAGTTCTGATGGAAACTGGGGAGACAAGAGTGATTGACTTTTTTCCTGTGAAGTCTCGATGAAAAGCGGGGAGTGTGCATTTTCAGCTGAGGGCTCTATAGAGAGAGAGCAAGGTGCAGCAACAGTCATCCCACCCATTAGTAACAAAAACCTTCAGGAAGCAAAAACAGTGCCACCTAGTGGAGGCTAGAGCCTCACACACCAAGCTCTGTCTCCCTGTGATCTGGAGGTGCATCTCCACTAGGGCAAATCCACCTGAAAATCACAACAGGCCCACTCCCCAGAAGAGCAACATAAACAACTCAATGGCACCAAGTTTACAGATGGTAGAGCGTTGCAAAGCTTCAGCTCTAGGTGAAAATAGTACCTAACTCCTTTTATTTCTTTATTTTTGTATTATAATTTTTTCATTTATTTTACTTTTTCAATTCTTTCATCTTTTTACTTTTTTTACGTATGCTTTGTATATTTTTTACTTTTTGTTTCCTTTCATTGTATTTTATTTCTCTCTCTCTCTCTCTTTAGCTTTTTCTTTTTTCCTTTATTTCTTAGCTTGAGATCTAAATCCTTCTAACAAACAGATCAAAACACACCCAGGACCTAGTTTTCTTGAGTGTGTTATTTGTTTTTTTTTCTCTTTCTTTCTTTTCTTTTCTGGGCAAAATGACAAGACAGAGAAATTCACCCCAAAAGAAAGAAGAGGAGGTAGTACTCACAGCCAGGGATTTAATCAATACGGATATAAATAAGATGTCTAAACTATAATTTAAAAGAGTGGTTATAAAGATAATAGCTGGGCTTGAAAAAAGCATAGAAGACACTAGAGAATCCCTTACTGTAGAGATAAAAGAACTAAAATCTAGTCATGCTGAAATTAAAAATGCTATAACTGAGATGCAGTCCCAATTGGAGACCATAAAAATGAGGATGGATGGAACAGAAGAGTGAATCAGTGATATAAAATATAAAATTATGGAAAATAGTGAAGCTGAAAAGAAGAGGGCATTAAAACTATTAGATGATGAAGGTAGACTTAGGGAACTCAGTGATACCATAAAATGAAATAATGTCCACATCATAGGAGTCCAAGAGGAAGAGCAGGAAAAACGGGAAGAATGTTTATTTGAACAAATGATAGCTGGGAACTTCTCTAATCTGGGGAAGGAAACAGGCATTTATGTCCAAGAGGCAAAGAGAACTCCCCTCAAAATGAACAAAAACAGGTCAATTCCATGGCATATCATAGTGAAACTTGCAAAATACAAAAATAGAGAATTCTGTAAGCAACTAGGGGGAAGGCATCATTAACTTACAAGAGTAAACACATAAGGCTGACAGTAGACCTGTCCACAGAGACCTGGAGACCAGAAAGGACTGGCTTATATATACAACGTGCTAAAGGGGAAAAATATGCAGCCAAGACTACTTTATCCAGCAAGGAGAGATAAAGAGCTTCCAGGACAAACAGAAACTGAAAGAATTTGTGAACACTAAACCAGCACTTCAAGAAATATTAAAAGGGACCCTTTGAGTGAAGAGAGCTCCAAAGTAACAAAGACCAGAAAGAACAGAGATAATCTACAGGAACAGCAATTTTAACTAAATCTATGTATTTCAATAATTACTCTGAATGTAAATGGACTAAATGCCCCTATCAAAATACAAAGTGTATCAGAATGGATTCAAGAACAAGCAAAAAAACAAGACCCATAGATATGCTGCTTACAAGAGACCCATTTAGACCCAAGACACCTCCAGATTGAAAGTGAGGGGTTGGAGAAATATTTATCATGCTAATGGACATCAAAAGAAAGTTGGAGTAGCCATACTTATATTAGACAAACTAGATTTTAAACCAAAGAGTGTAATAAAGGATGAAGAAGAATATTGCATCATAATGAAAGGGTCTTTCTGACAAGAAGATCTAACAGCTGTAAGTATTTATGCCCCTAACATGGAGGCAGCCAAATATATAAATCAATTAATAACAGACTTAAAGAAACTCATTGATAATAATACAATAACAGTAGGAGACTTTAATCTCCCCATTCACAACAACAGACAGATTATCTAAGCAGATCAACAAGGAAACAAAGGCTTTGAATGACACACTGGATCAGCTGGGCTTAACAGATATATTCAGAGCATTTCATTCTAATGCAGCAGAATACACATTCTTTTCAAGTGTGCATGGAATGTTCTCTACAATAGATCACATACTGGGTCAGAAATCAGGACTCAACCAGTACAAAAAGATTGAGATCATATTATGCATATTTCCAGACCACAATTACATGGAAGTTAAACAACGTGCTACTAAGGAGTGAATGGGTCAATCAAGAAAGTAAAGAAGAATTTAGAAAAGACATGGAAGCAAATAAAAATGAAAACATCACAGTTTAAAACCTTTGGGATGCAGCAAAGGCTGCCCTAAGAGGGAAATATATAGCTATACCTTCTTCAAGAAGCAAGAAAAGCAAATACACAACCTAATGTTACACTTAAAGGATATGGAAAAAGAACAGCAAATTAAGCCTAAATCCAGAAGGAGAAGGGAAATAACAAAGATTAGAGTAGAAATCAATGTGACAGAAATAAAAAAAAAATAGTAGAAGAGATCAACAAAACTAGAACTGGTGCTTTGGAAGAATTAACAAGATTGACAAACACTTAGTTAGACTTACCAAAAAGAAAACAGAAAGGACATAAATAAATTAAATCATGAATGAAAGAGGAGAGATCACAACCAACACCTCAGAAATATGAACAATTGTAAGAGAATATTATGAGCAACTATGTACCAACAAACTAGGCAATTTGGAAGAAACAGATAAATTGCTAGAAACCTTCTATATAGAAGCTACGAAAACTGAACCAAGAAGAAATAGAAAATCTGAACAGACTCATAACCAGCAAAGACATTGAATTAGTAATCAGAAATCTTCCAATAAATAAGAGTCCAGGACTGAATGGTTTCCCAGGGAATTTTACCGAACATTTATAGAATAATCAATACCAATTCTTTTGAAACTGTTCCAAAAAACAGAAATAGACGAAAAACTTCCAAATTCATTCTATGAGGCCACCATACCTTGATCCCAAAACAAGACAAAGACTCCATTGAAAAGGAGAATTAAAGACCAATATCCCTGATAAACATGGACTGAAAATTCTCAATAAGACACTAGATAGTTCTATCCAACAGTACATTAAAAGGATTATTCATTATGTCCAAGTGGGATTTATTCTGGGTTATAGGACTATATAGATTCAGCACTCACAAATCACTCAACATAGTACACCACATTAATAAAAGAAAGGATAATAACCATATGATACTCTGAATAGATGCAGAAAAAGCATTTGGCAAAATAAAGCATCCTTTCTTGATAACAGCCTTCAACAAAATAGGGATAGAAGGAACATACCTCAACTCCGTAAAGGCCATATATGAAAGACCCACAGCTAAGATCATCCTTAATGGGGAAAAACTGAGAGGTTTTTCCCCAAGCTCAGGAAACATGACAGGATTCTCCTTTTTCACCACTGTTTTTCAACATAGCACTAGAAGTCCTAACTTCAACAATCAGGCAAAAATAAATAAATAAAATGCAGCCAAATCAACAAAGAAGTCAAACTTTCATTCTTCACAGATGAAATGATACTCTGTGTAGAAAACCTGAAAGACTACATCAAAAAATTGCTAGAACTCATGCAGGAATTCAGTAGTCACAGGATATAAAATCAATGCACAGAAGTCTGTTACATTTCTATACAAATAAGGCAGAAGAAAGAGGAATCAAGGAATTGATCCCATTTACAATTGCACCAAAACCCACAGGATACCTAGGAATAAACCTTAGGATCCATACTCTGAAGACTATAGTACACTTACGAAAGAAACTGAAGAAGACACAGAGAAATGGAAAAAAATTCCACGCTTATGGATTGGAAGAACAAATATTGTTAAAATGTCGCAATCTACCATTTAATGTACTTCTTATCAAAATAACACCAGTATTTTTCACAGAGCTGGAACAAACAATTCTAAAAGGAAATAATCAACACAACTAAAAGGCAACCTACAGAATGGGAGAAGATATTTGCAAGTGATGTGTCAGATACAAATGATGTGCTGTATTCAAAATCTATAAAGAACTTACGAAGTCAACACCCCCCAAAAAATTCCAGTCAAGAAGTGGACAAAAGACATAAATAGACATTTTCCCAAAGACATACAAATGGCAAACAGACACATGAAAAAATGCTCAACATTACTTACTACAGGGAAATACATACCAAAACCACAATGAGATAGTACCTCACATCTGTCAGAATGGTTAAAGTTAACAACTGAAGAAACAACAGGTATTGGCAAGGATGCAGAGCAAGGGGAACCCTCTTATACTGTTGTTAAAAATGCAAAATGGTGCAACCACTCTGGAAAACAGTATGGAGATTCCCCCAAAAGTTAAAAATAGAACTACCCTATGACCCATCAATTGCACTTCTAGGTATTTATCAAGAGATATAAAAATAGTGATTCAAAGGGACATACGTAATGCAATGTCCACAACTGCCAAAATATGGAAAGAGCCCAGGTGTCCATAGACAGTGAATGGATAAAGAAGAAGTTCATATATATATATATATATATATATATATATATATATATGAAAATCTTGTCATTTGCAGTGACATGGATAGAACCGGAAGGTGTTATGCTAAGCAAAATAAGTCAGAAAAGAAAAATACCATATGATTTCATAAGTGGAATTTAAGAAACAAAACAGATGAACGTTGGGGAAGGGAGGGAAAAATAAGATAACAGAAAACAAAGGGAGACGATTAAAGACTCTTAACTCTAGGGAACAAATTGAGGGTTGGGGATGGGTGGGTAGGTGGATGGTGTAATTGGGTGATGGGCATTAAGAAAGGCATTTGATGTAATGAGCACTGGCAACCGATGAATCACTAAACTCTATCCTGAACCTAATAATACACTATATGTTAACAATTTTAATTGAAATAAAAAAATAAAACATTCTATACTGGAAAGCTTTGTACATATTGGGAAGTGTGCAGAAGATAACAATGGATCCATTTGCACGCACCACCCAGTTTTAATGAATAATCAACTCATGCCTAATCTTGCTTCATTTCTAGTCTCACCCATCCCCCCGCCACCCCCCATCTCAGCTTGATAGTTCCTCCATCAATATTTCAGTGTGTATATTTTTCTTAGTATAATCTCTCCAGAGCTAATTAATAATTATTCCTTAATATCATCAAATACCCAGTAAGTGTTGTGTTCAAGTTTTCCATATTGTGTTATCATATTTCTTTTTTTGTTTTAAGATTTATGTATTGATTTGAGATAAGGGGGGGTGTGAAAAGGGAGAGAATCTTCAGACAGACTCTGTGTTGAGTACCGAGCCCAACACAGGGCTTGGTCTCAGGATCCTGAGATCACAACATGAGCCAAAACCAAGAGTTAGATGCTTAACTGACTGAGCCATCCAGGTGTCCCTATTTTTCTTTTTCTTTTATTTTTTATAGTGTTCTTGAACCGACACTTAAGTAATGTGGATACATTTTAAATGGTTGACATGTCCTTTAAGTCTTTTTAAATTTATAGTAGGGGCTGACAAACTATGGCCCGTGGGCTGTATGCCTGCTCTTGGAAATAGTTTATTTAAAATACAGTTGCACCCATTGTCTGTGGTTGCTTTCATGCTCCAACAGCAGAGCTGAAGAAACTGCTTGGCCTGTAAAACCTAAAACATATATTATCTGACAATTTAAGGAAAAAGGAAACAAATTCCCAAGCTGTGGAATTTACCTTGGAATTTATTTGTTGAAGAAACCTATAGCCTAGATTTAGCTGTTGCATACTTGCGTTGTCATAGAACAAGCTCCTTCTTCCTTTGTATTTGCTGTCAGAGTTTTGATCAGACTCAGGTTCATTTCACTTTTAATAAGACTTCCATAAATGCTGTTAGTACTGCTGCCAAGAGGCAAGAAATGGCTAAAAATCTCTCTTCGTGATATTGTCAGCTACTGAAGATCCTGTCTAGATTCAATAGAGGCTACAAAATGGTCATATAATTCTATAGCCCTTCTTCCTAAACTCAAAAACTTTTATAAAGAGAACATTTCTCTCATTAACTATTTAGTTACACAGTGATACTAGGTGGTATTAGAAAGGCAGGACAATGCTTATTTTCCTTTATTATTGTCCAGTTATTCAAAATAATGAGTTGGTTCCTTAGCATCTTCCAAAAATATCAACGATTTGTCTTTCAGTGTCATTACCAATTCATGCATGTAAACATATTTGATGTGTTTAGAATCTCACTATTACTATACTTGTGTTTATTGACGTTTCATTTATCACACCTCTGTCTATGGGAGCTTCTCCAGAGTGGCTCTTGTCTTTTTGAAAAGACCAGGTCACAGAGACAACTTTCCTAATTTCTGGTTACGGTGTTCCTAATTCAGCTGACATCTTGCCCAGAACTGGAATCAGACATTTCTCCAAGGAGCCCTCACTCCTTTTATGAGAAATGATAAATGGCATGCACAATTTGGGCATGATAGTTGCTCATGGCTTAGCTGATAGGTTGTTTCTAAGACTGTAGTATACAGATCTAGGGAATATCTATTTTTAAAATAAAACATATCCTAAGTCCATATTAGTAATTTCAATTCAAATTAAGAACTATAAAGAAGTGATGTTGGCATCATGGTGGAATAAGACATCTTGCATTTTTGTCCACTCTCTGCTCCAAGAATAATTTGCCATTCATTCATGGACAAAAGTGCCTTTGTGGCAGCCGTGGGATCCAGGACAATTCTCACCTACTCATGTGTTGGGTAATAGGCATGCAGACCTCAGTCCTAGCTGTAGACCCTGTCATGAACCTTTCCAGCCCCTCTTGGTTACAGTTTGAGGGCCCATGTAAAACACAGTTTTAGATAATCATGCATGGATGAAAGAACCTAGAACTCCAGGTTCCCAGAGAAGAAGTTCCAGCACAACATTGGAGCAAGAAAAAAACATACAGATTTGTCACATTGGAGAAGATTAGAGGAACAGTTTGACTTTACCTGCATTATCTTTTCCCCAAGGCAGCAGAGTTTAATGCCAGAAGAAACCATCTTGGTCCATGATTTCTCCCACGGGGGAGAGCCCGATTATGTGGGTAAGCACCAGCTTTCCCTGCTATATGGGGCGCTGCCAAAAAAGTTAACCTAATCCAGATTACTGAGTTATGAGCTGCATGACTGAGCGGTGGGGAAAGGCTGGGAGAGTGGCATATAAGACTCTGGAGAGGCATTAAAAGGATGCGGATCCTACTAACCGGATCATGGATTCCATCAAAAAAATCTGCCCATGAGCCACTGTAAACGGTTCACCCATGGATACCCCAGCTGGCCAAAGGGCCCCCCCAATACTGGTGAAAGTTAGCAGATGGCTAGTGAGCACACACAGAAATTTGGCTCAGATCAGCACTCTAGGAAGAGATCTGTTTGTAAACCAAAACTTGAGCTTTAACACAGCCTTTGGCAAAGCAAAAGGGAGGCTTGTCAGCATGGCAGATCAGAAGTCATACAAGCTTAAGAATTCAGCCACAAGAGGGAGCAGGAAACATGGAGCAGGTGTATCCACTGAAGGTCCGAGAAAGCCTCAAAATCCTTAGCCTGACTGAGGGAAGGTATTTCTCTCCTGAAGGCAGTTAGTAAAAACTAGAGGAGGTGACTGCTACTTCAAATGTGATGACAGTAATGCAAAACTTCAAGGAATATGAAAAATCAAGTAAACATTATACCACTAAAGGCTCACAATAATCTTCCAGCAATTGACTACAAAGACATGGAGATCTTGCAATTTAGCTAGTAAAGAATGCAAAACAGCTGTTTTAAGGAAACCCAACAAGCTACAAGACACACGGAAAGACAATTCAATAAAATTAGGGAACAATATACAAACAAAATGAGAAGTTTAATAAAAAGAAGGAAATCACAAAAAAGAACCAAACAGAAATCCTAGAGCTGAAGAATACAATGAATGAAGTGAAAAATGCAATAGGAAGTACCAACAGTAGATGAATTAAGTAGAAGAAAGAATCTGTAAGATAGAAGACAGAATCTTTGAAATCATTTAGTCAAAGGAGTACAAAAGAAAAAAAAATGAAAAAGAGTGAAGAAAGCCTACATGATCTATGGGATAATATTTTTAAAAATTTATGAATTACTTAAGTCTCAGAAGTATAAGGGAGGAAGAAGGGGGAAGAAAGCATATTTAAAGAAGTAATAATAACTGGAAATTTCCCCAATCTGGAAAGAGATGTGGATAGACAATTTATAAAGTTCATAGGTCACTAAACCAAATCAACTTAAAGAGATCCTCTCCAAGACATTATAAGAAAACTATCAAAAATCAAAGATGAAGAGATAGTCTTAAAAAAAAAAAAGAGGGAAAAATAAAAGTCTGTAATTCACAAGGAAACACCCAAAGAGGTACCAGTGGAAGCAGGAGAAATCTCACAGGCCAGAAGTGAGTGGGATCATATATTCAAAGTACTGAAAGAAAAAACTTCCAACCAAGAATACTTTATACAGGGCACCTGGGTGGCTCAGTGGGTTAAGCTGCTGCCTTTGGCTCAGGTCATGATCTCAGGGTCCTGGGATCAAGTCCCGCATCAGGCTCTCTGCTCAGCGGGGAGCCTGCTTCTCTCTCTCTCTGCTGCCTTGCCTCTCTACCTACTTGTGATCTCTCTCTGTCAAATAAATGAATAAAATCTTAAAAAAAAAACTCTACCACCTTTAAAAAAAAAAGAATACTTTATACGTGGTAAAGTTATCTTTCATAAATGAAGGGAAGATAAAGACTTTTCTAGAAAAACAAGCTGAGGGGGTTCATAACTGTGAGACCTGCCTTATGAAAAATGATGAAAGAAGTTCTTTAAGCTGAAATGAAAGGACACTAATGAGTAAAATGAAAAAAAATGAAAATATAAAATGTACTGGGAAAGGTAGCCTTACAGTCAAATTCAGAATACCCTAATGCTATAGTATGGTAGAATGTTAACTATTTAACTCCAGTATAAAGATTAAATGACTAGAGTATTAAAATAACCATAGCTACAATAATTTTTAATAAATACACATTATAAAAAGAGATATTATGGCATCAAAAACACAAAGAGGGGAGCAAAAGGGTAGACTTTTTGTATATGATTGAGGTTGTTATCAGTATAAAATAAACTGTTAACAAATATAAGATGCTTTATTACATCTGTATCTTTGGGGTAAATATCCAGTAGTGCAATTGGTCATAGGGTAGCTCTATTTTTAACTTTTTGAGGAACCTCCATACTGTTTTTCAAAATGGCTATACCAACTTGCATTCCCACCAACAGTGTAAGAGGGTTCCCCTTTCTCCACATCCTCTCCAACATTTGTTGTTTCCTGCCTTGTTAATTTTTGTCATTCTAACTGGTGTCAGGTGGCATCTCATTGTGGTTTTGATTTGAGTTTCCCTGATGGCTAATGATGATGAACATTTTTTCACATCTCTGTTGGCCATTTGTATGTCTTCTCTGGAGAAGTGTCTGTTCATGTCTTCTGGCCATTTTTTGACTTGATTATTTGTTTTTTGGGTGTTGAGTTGGAGAAATTCTTCATAGCAGCAATGTCCACAATAGCCAAACTGTGGAAGGAGCTGAGATGCCCTTCAACAGACGAATGGATAAAGACGATGTGGTCCGTATATGCAATGGAATATTACTCAGACATCATTTGCATTGACATGGTGGAACTGGAGGGGATTACACTAAGTGAAATAAGTCAAGCAGAGAAAGACAATTATCATATGGTTTTACTTTTGGAACATAAGGAATAACATGGAGGACATTAGGAGAAGGAAGGAGAAAATGAAGCAGGGGGAGTCAGAGGGGAGATAAACCATGAGAGACTGTGGACTCCGAGAAACAAACTGAGGGTTTTAGAGGGGAGGGAGGTGAGGGGATGGGTGAGCCTGGTGATGGGTATTACAGAGGACACGTATTGTAACTGGTTGTTATATGCAAACAATGAATCACAGAAACATCAAAAACTAATAAAGTACTGTACGGTGACTAACATAACATAATTTAAAAAAAGAAAAACTTACCTTTTATTACCTTATTAAAATTAAACCCTGATCTTCCAATATTAGACACAGAAGGATAATCTCTGGTGAGGAGATATAACTAGTTACTGTAATTCTACATATGTGTATGATGCTTACAGCTTTTACTTAATATAAAATTAATACTTATTGTAGGAAAAAAAGGTGTTTTATATAAACCCCATGGCAGCCAGAAACCAAAAAACTACAGTAAATTCATAAAACATAAACAGAAGGGAATTCAAGCATTCCACTACATAATATCAATCTATAAAGGAAGGCCAATAAAGAGGAAGAAAGGAGAAAGGGAGCTATAAAACAGCCAGAAAACAATAAGATGACATTAGTAAGTCCTTATTTAACAATAATGATTCTAATTGTAAATGGGTGACATTCTTCAATCAAAGGCACAGAGTGTCTAGATGGATAAAAATCAATAACCATCAACCTCAGCAGCAGTAACTTCTCCCTAGAAACATCACCAAAGGCAAGGGAAATAAGGGCAAAAATGAACTATTGGGACTTCATCAAGATCAAAAGCTTTTCACAACAAAAGAAGCAGTCAACAAAACCAAAAGACAACTGACAGAAAGGGAGAAGATATATGCAAATGACATATCAGATAAAGGGCTAATATCCAAAATCTATAAAGAACTTATCAAACTCAACACCCAAAGAACAAATAATCCAATGAAGAAATGGGCGGAAGACATGAACAGACATTTCTTCAAATAAGACATCCAGATGGACAAAAGACATGTGAAAAAGTGCTCCATCTCATTCAGCATCAGGGAAATAATAATCAAAACCACAATAAGATACCACCTCATACCATTCAGAATGGCTAAAATTAACAAGTCAGGAAATGACAGATGTTGGTGAGGATATGGACAAAGGGGAACCCTCCTACACTGTTGATAGGAATGCAAACTGGTGCAGCCACTCTGGAAAACAGTACGGAGGTTCCTCAAAAAGTTGAAAATAGAGCTACCCTATGACCCAGCAATCACACTACTGGGTATTTACCCTAAAGATACAAATGTAGTGATCTGAAGGGGCCCATGCACCTGAATGTTTGTAGCAGCAATGTCCACAATAGCCAAACTATGGAAAGAACCTAGATGTCCATCAACAGATGAATGGATAAAGAAGATGCAAGAAATATATATATATATATATATATATATATATAATATATATATATATATTTATATTTTTTTTTATTTGTCAGAGAGAGAGGGAGAGAGAGCGAGCACAGGCAGACAGAGAGGCAGGCAGAGGCAGAGGGAGAAGCAGGCTCCCTGCCGAGCAAGAAGCCCGATGTGGGACTCGATCCCAGGACGCTGGGATCATGACCTGAGCCGAAGGCAGCTGCTTAACCAACTGAGCCACCCAGGCGTCCCATATATATATATATATATATATATATATATATATATATGCACACACACACAATGGAATACTAAGCAGCCATCAAAAGAAACAAAATCTTTCCATTTGCAATGGCATGGATGGAACTAGAGGATATTATGCTGAGCAAAATAAGTCAATCAAAGAAAGACAACTATCATACGATCTCTCTGATATGAGGAATTTGAGAGGCAGGGAAGGTGTCAGGGGTAGGGAAGGAAGAAATGAAGCAAGATGGGATTGGGAGGAAGACAAACCATAAGAGACTCTTAATCTCACAAAACAAACTGATTGTTGCTGGGGGTTGAGGAGGTAGGTGTAGAGGGGCTAGGTTATGGGTACCGCGGAGGGTATGTGCTATGGTGAGTACTGTGAAATATGTAAGCCTGATGATTCACAGACTTTTATCTCTGGGGCAAATAATACATTATATGTAAATAAAAAAATCAGTACCCAACTATATGCTGCCTGTAAGAGATTCATTTCAGTTGCAGGATACACATAGGTTACAAGTGAAAGAAAGTGTAAATGGAAGTGGAAATCAAAAGAGAACAAGGTAGCTATACTTATATCAAATAAAATAGACTTTACAGCAAAGTTACAGGAGACAAGGAAGATAGTTTTATAATGGTAAGGGAGCCAATTAATTAAGAATATATAAAAGTACTTAATACATATGCACCCAACACAGGAGCACCTAAATACACGAAACATACACTAGCAAATTAGAGGGGAGAAACAACAACAATGAAATAATAGCAGGGGAGTTTAATTCCCCACTTTCAACAGTAGATAGATCATCCAGACAGAATACCAACAAGGAATGCTGGATTTGAATCATACTTTAGATTTAGTTGACCTAGGAGTCATACACAGAACATTCCACCCAACAGCAGCAGAATACACATTCTTATCAAGCACACATAAACATTCTCTAGGATAGATCATATGATAGGTCACAAAATAAATATCAACAAATTTAAGAAGGTTAAAATAGTACCAATTGTCTTTTCTGACAACAATGATATGAAACTAGAAATCAACAATAGAAGAAAAGCTGGAAAATTCACAGATATTTAGAAATGAAACAGCACAGTCCTTAGCAATCAATGGGTTAAAGAAGAAACATAAAGGAAATGAAAAAGAATCTTGAGACAAATTAAAATGGAAACACAACATATCAGAACCTATGGGATGAAACAAAAACAGTCTAAAGATGGCATTTTATGGTGATAAATGCCTATATCAAGAAAAAGAATAGACCCGAAATGAACAACCTAGCTTTATACACAAAGGAACTAGAAAAAGAAGAAAGACCAAGTCCAAAGTTAATAGAAGGAAGGAAATAAAAGTCAGAGTGGAAATAAAATAAAACAGACATCAGAAAAACAATAGAAAAACCAATGAAACTAAGAGCTAGTTTTTGGAAGAGATAAACAAAATTGACAATTTGTTAGCTAGACTTGCCAAGAAAAAAAAGAGAGAACGCAAATAAATTGAATCAGATATGAAAGAGAAGACATTGCAACTGATACCACAGAAATACAAAGAATTGTACAAGACCATATAAACAGTTATATGCCAAGAAATTGGAGAACATATAAAAAAGGTGGATAAACTACTAGAGACATAAAATCTACCAAGACTATATAATGAAGAAATAGAAAAATCTGAACAGTTCAATAATGAGTAAGGGGATAGGTCAGTAATCAAAAACTTTGCCACAGAGAAAAAAGTCCAGGACCAGATGGTTTCGTCTATGAACTCTACCAGACATTTAAGGAAGAATTAACACCAATCTGTGGAAAACTTTCAAAAGTCTGAAGAAGAGGATAAACTTCCAAACTCATTTTATGAGGACAGGATTACCCTGATACAAAATTCAGATAAGGACACTGCAAGAAAACCAGAGGTCAACATTCCTGATAAATATAGAAGTAACAATTTTCAACAAAATACTAGCAAACTAAATTCAGTAGTCCCTTAAAAAGATCATCATAAATGACCACGTGGGATTTGTCTCTGAGATGCAAGGACTGTTCAACATATGTAAATTAATAAATGTGATGCAGCACTGCATTAACAGAATGGAAGGTATAACCGTATGATAATCTCAATAGAGGCACAAAAACATTCAACAAAATATAACATGTTCTCCTGGTAAAAACTTCCAAGAAATTGTGTATAGAAAGACTATATCTCAACATAATAAAGATCATATATAAGTTCCATAGCTAACATATTCAACACTGAAAAGCTAAAAAGTCTCCTTCTAAGATCAGAAACAAGGCAAGGGTGTCCATTCTCACCACTTCTATTCAGCATGGTGCTGGAAATCTTAGTGCAATCATGCATGAAAAAGAAATAAAAGGTATCTGAATCATAAAGGGAAAAGTGACATTATTTGCAGAAGATATGATTATATATATAGAAAATGCTAGGTACCACCAAAAAACTGTGGCTATACAGTTCTGCACCAGAAGCCTGGTCTCACATTCCCACAGACTTGAGGAGTTTCTACGGATGGGATAAAGTCAACTCAGAGGAATGAGGGCAACTGAGACCAGTAGCCAGAAGAACCTCCTCAACTCTTGGTGCCATGACAAACATCCCATTCATTCGGCCTGTGTCACCCCTGGACATAAGCACAGCACAGCTGATCCGGTGGGATCTTAATAATGAGAAAAGACCATTCCAATCCTGTCCTTGATCCGTGTCTTGGAAACAACCAGAGGCAGTCTGTGAGACTAATTCCCCAAAGCATGCTTGACCCCATGGTGGGAGTTTGAAGGAACCAGCTCACTGGGAGGCTGATCCCATAACTTACTGACCCAATGTGCAGTCACAGATGGCATTTCATGCCATTTGCTCATTATCCCTTGCCTGGAAGGTAGCAGAAATCTCCTTACTGGTTTAGAGATATGAACTCTAGTGGCACCAGTTGTTATCATGAGGACTGTGGCTAATTAATGATCCCCTTTCCCTCTGACCCTCAGGCTCATGCTTTTGGCAGGCACAGTTCTTAAGGCAGAACCATAGACAATTAAGATTCAGAAATGGGATACAATCTATTTTGCACTCTAGTCTCATAGTGTTTCCTGGGACCTCCCTACTTCCCTTCAGTGCTTCTCACTGCTTAAAGGGTAACTTCTCTGCATGGAACCCAGGTCTTTTGAGATGTGTCCATTCACACAGTCTCATCTATCTCCTGCCATTTCCCCTCCAGTCAGTCTGTGACACAGCAATACTGAGCTACTTCTCTTTTCTGATTTTTATGCTTCCATACATTTGCAAATGCTCTTCCCTCTGACTGGAATCTGCAACTCCCCAATCTTACACACATACACACACACCCCTTTCTGCCTATTAAATTCCTTTTCCACCTCTGAGCCTCAGCAACCTATGGTATCATCTTGGACCACCCTAAGCCAACCTGGGTTCTCCTCTTGGACCCCTCATTTTGGCCATTTAGCTACCTGTGACAGCAGAGGGTTGTTAAATACTTGAGAGCAGAGGGCACAGCCCTTCCTTCTTCCATACTGGATGTCCAGCATCTAGGTCAGAGGTCCCTCGTACATCCTTGTAGACTGACCTCATCATTGTTTTTGCTTAGGCGGGAGTTCTTAATATGTAGCAACTTCCCCTTTCCTGCTCAAATTTTTTAAAAATTGATTTTGGTTTTCACGGCTACTTTTTAATCTTAAAAAATGTTTGACTTTAGATGACTCCAATTCTGAGCCACAATATCAGAGGATCTTCCACCAGGGGATGCCGTTCTCTTGACCCTCCCTCTTCAACACAGTTAATTTCAGTCCACACGACTGAGGGCACTGGCATGGGAGCCCCTTAGGAATGTGCACATCAGCAAAGCAAGGTGGAAGAACCCTAAAAGGTGGAGGTTATGGGATAGCCCAGGTGGAGACATCGATTGAGAAGACTGTCATGGACATGGTTGGCTTTCCAGAGAGGAAACATTTCATTTCAAGTAGCCAAGATGGGACAGCCTCTTGAGTAAAGCCAATAAAACAGGCCAATAATAGTGCCTGGGGTTACAGTCTACCCTAATGGAAACGAAATGAGGGAAATAAGATCTACTTCATTGATTAGCAACCCGAAAGAAAACTCCTCACACGTGGTTGTACTGGATCTCACTGTGTTTCCAAGAGTATTTAAATACTCTCCCCTATCTAAAGAGAGTATGTGTCTTCCTAAACAGGGGCCATGCCAGAGGAGGCATCTTGGAAGTCTGATCCTAAACAGGATTTTTAAATTTTGGTTGTATTATTTTAAATATGTCTAGTGTAATGGCAGAGCTGTCCCCAGTGGGAGCAGGACAGCAGGGGGAGAAGCAAGTGTTTTCATTCTAGTATTTCTAGACTCACTGGCCAGAACCCATCAAACCTTCTCCTCCTCTAACTCCTGTTTAGGATCTAAGGTCACCAGGCCACTTTTTCCTTCCCATCCAAGAATGATCCCACTTAAGTTTTTAATCATGCAAACCTGAAAAAGTTACAGCAATGAATCCTTCTGGTAAACGGATGGCATGTGTTCAAGATGAGGCTTCAGAGCTAGCTTGACTGAAGAGAAACAATGCTCTGGTTACACACAGCTGGGATATCCAGCCTTGAAATGCGTTTCTCATTTTAATTAAAACACTATTCTGGAGCCTACCTCAGTTTCTTGCGTGTGTAAGTCATGGGTCAGTGACAGCAACTGCCCAGTCTTCAGGCAGAGTCCCATTTGGCTTCTCTGACCTCTGCTCTACCACTTCCAATTTCATCTTGTCTGCTCTGTTGAATGCCCACAACAACTATGTGGGTTTGTTGTGGGCAGATCCCATTCACAGCTGTGGGCTAATGAGAGAAATTTACTAAACACATTCTTCTCTCAGTTGCCTTCATCCCCTCCCCCATTTCTTGGGTGTACTCTTTGGGGGCATTATTATAGTGATCTAAGTCAGCAGCTGCTGTCCCCAGTTGTGGAAAAGTTTTCATAGGCCAGATGTAAGTGTTAATGGGACATCCTATCACTAGGACTGGTAAGTTATTGGGAGTTACCTTTCTGTGTGAGCTGGACCAAGAAAGGACCAAGAATGGAAAATTCCAAACCATATATGTTTCAAATCTAAGGGCCCCAGGATTACAAAAGAGGTTACATTTCCCCATAAACAACTCTAAGTACTTTAGTCCTCAAATTTCAACTCAACTGGCAAACAGACATGCAACTTAAAATGTGTGGACAATTTAACTTAGTTGCCATTAACTTTCCTTAACTTTGCTAATTCCTTAAGGATTCTAGGATTATACTAGGGACGTATGAGATGTTAATTTCCAGTTAATATTCTTTCTAAATGCAACTTGGCTGTTTATTTGATGATTTTTTTTTTCCTCAGGGTCACAACAAAATTAAGGCTTGGTTGCACTGAAAAGAGTATCTTGGTAGAGCTGAGCAAGACTCAGGGTTACTGTAAAAGCATGAGAGTTGTTTTGTCTTTAAGAAGGGAACAAATACTTTGTAAACAACTCATGCATTTGGCCTACCACTCAAAAATCTTTTTAAGTAACTTTTTTAATATATTTAAAGTGGCCAGACAGTGTATGTAGTGTTTGGCATCTGATTGTTAATTATTAGTTCTGTTTTTTGAATAGTTTTTGTGGTCTATTAAAGTAATATTTTATTTAAAAAGTTAATTAGCCATATCATAATATGGGTGACTAAAATATCTGTTTGGTGATTAGTTAAAACTTTTTTGCACACATACAGCAACACAAAATGCTGTTACACTCGAGGACAGTGGGCATGAAGATAAATGGCAGAAGTTTTTGCAGAAAGAACTTGGCTGAGTGACACATTTGGGTTCAAATGCTGGTTCTGCTACGTTTTGGATGTATAACTTCAGGGAAATTTCTTAGCTTCAGCTTTCTTGCCTATAAAATGGGAAATCTAACACTTCTGTAATTCACTGTGTGGATTAAATGAGACATCACATTTAAAGAACCTAGCGTCTGGCATATAACAGTCCAACATAAATACTAACTACTATTGTCAATGTTATTGTCTTTGATTCTAAGAACTTCCAATTTAAATGAGAAAACAAGTATGTGATTAATTATAAAATAAGACAAAATCAAATATATGTGACAACAGAAGTCTGCGAAGCTCTGAGGAATGGCAAAGAATGACCAATTAATTTCAATTCTTGCTGGAAACTTCTTTCTCCAGATAGCTACGTCGTTACTCTCTCATGCCTCAAATCTTTTCTCAGACTGTTTTTATTAATAAGTCCTCCTCTGACAACCCTAATTAAAAACTATATCCACATGTACACCCCCCAGACCCCTCCTTTTGATATAGTTTTCTCCATAGCACTAACCATGAAAATACTATATAATTGATTAACGCTATTTATTGTCTGTGTCCATGAGGATGATGATTTTCATCTGGTTGCTTATTGCTATACAGCCAGCAGCCAGATCATCCCACTGAGAAACTGGCATGTACTGGGTGGCATGTACTGGGTGTTAGAGGGACACTGAAGGGGCACCCAGGTGGCTCAGTCGTTCAGCGTCTGTGTTCAGCTCAGGTCATGATCCCGGGATCAAGCCCTGCATCCGACTCCTTGCTCAGCAGGAAGCCTGCTTCTCCCTCTTCCACTCCTGCTGCTTGAGTTCCCCCTCCCTCTCTTTCTTTCTCTCTCTCTGTCAAATAAATAAATAAAATCGTTTTAAATAATAGAGGGATACTGAGCAAAACCCACCACAGTCTCTGCTGTCATGGTGCTCATACACCAATCTGGAAGAAGAGTAGAATCTCCAAGTGAGACAGTGTGTGTAGAGGGAGGAGACAACGCATGAACTGAGCCTGACCTGAAGCACAGGGGTAAATGGCGAGTCTGGGGGAAAGGACGGTGCAGAAATGCACCAGAGATGAGGGGGAAGGGACAGAACAGAGCACAGGCTGAAAGGAACAGAGTGCCATGCTGAGGAGTTTATTCTACATGTAACAGGGGCTATCAAAGGATTTGGGGAGACACAATCATTCAACCCAACGTTATTTCAGAAAGACCTCTTTGCCAATGTGGAATAGGCAGATGTGAAGGGCCGAGACAGCCAGGTAAGGATGCACCCCCTCACTGGAGGCAAATCACTGTGCATTTTTTTCTGTCCTTCTGTTGTCCCTACCCTGTCTTTTTTTTGCCAGGTGTTTTGTTTGTTTGTTTGTTTGTTTTGTTTTTGGTCAGGTTCTTTATCAACCCATGTTATTTTTTCTTCTCATTCTCTGTCCTCTGCTCTGTTGTGATTCCCATCGCTATATATGTATTTTAAACTTTTTGTTTTGAAATGAGTAATTAAAAACACTCATGAAGAAGTTTAAAAAGCAGGCAGAAAGGGTCCAGGGACATTTTCACCCAGCTTCTGCCATCACTGTGTGATTTTGCCCTTAGCAAGATCACCAGGAAAATATTTCATTCTTTGACACACGGGCTTTGGAAAAAATTTTGACCCAAATAACTCTCACAACTGAAAGAACCATAGTTTGTAACCATAGTTTGCCCACTGGTAAAGATAGGGGACAGGATCCACCCTAGATGAGCTGGAGCAGGGACACTGCAGTCCATCTCTCCTGCTGAAAGCAGCAGGACACCAGGACAGAATGCATTGGAGCAGCTACTGGGGGACTCAGAGGAGTACGTGAGAGCAGGCAGATGGGGGAAGAAGACCATAACTGAAAATTTCCAGAACTGCTGGTGACTTAGCTCACTTCCCCCCTCCCCAATTGGGCTTTTTTTTTTTTCAATTTATTTATTTTTAGAAAAACAGTATTCATTAGGTACCCCAACCTCCCCCCGCCGCCACTTCAAACCCCTCAGATTGTTTTTCAGAGTCCATAGTCTCTCGTGGTTCACCTCCCCATCCAATTTACCCCAACTCCCTTCTCCTCTCTAACGCCCCTTGTCCTCCATGCTATTTGTTATGCTCCACAAATAAGTGAAACCATATGATAATTGACTCTCTCTGCTTGACTTATTTCACTCAGCATAATCTCTTCCAGTCCCGTCCATGTTGCTACAAAAGTTGGGTATTTATCCTTTCTGATGGAGGTATAATACTCCATAGTGTATATGGACCACATCTTCCTTATCCATTCGTCCGTTGAAGGGCATCTTGGTTCTTTCCATAGTTTGGCGACTGTGGCCATTGCTGCTATAAACATTGGGGTACAGATAGCCCTTCTTTTCACGACATCTGTGTCTTTGGGGTAAATACCCAGGAGTGCAATTGCAGGGTCATAGGGAAGCTCTATTTTTAATTTCTTGAGGAATCTCCAGACAGTCCTCCAAAGAGGCTGCACCAACTTGCATTAGCTCACTTTTCCTTCCAGTCTCCCCCATGTGAACTCAGTGCAGCCCCAAACCAGAAGTGGGCATTAGCTCCAGGAAAAGCCCTCTAGCTCTGACCCCAGAAGCAGAAAAGCAGTCTCTTAACATTCAGAGGGTGTGTAGAAACCCCTCATTTGTCTTTTTTTCTTCAAAAAAATTTTCTCAGCTCTCTAGTGCCCCAGACCTGAAGCAATTTTGCCACAGCAATGGGGGATGGCGGGAAACAAAAACTGGGAGACAGGGAAAATGTTCCTCTTCAATCACGGGATGTATGATCCCCATAGGTAAATTCCATGACTTTTTTCTTTTTGGATTTTGATTGCTTAGTTCATACATAAGCACAGTCAAATCAAGTGTGTACGAATGTGGGAATAAACAAAGCCTGGGGACCCAGCACTATTGAGATGACAATGAAGCAGAAATTTGGGAAGCAACTCTTTAAAGTTGTTTATGAACTCTCGGGTTTCCCCTGAGCTGTACATGTATGAATTTGATCCTAAACAGATTCCAGAGGCTTTGCGTAGTGTAATATGGGACAGACGACTGCCCAGCTCCCAGAATGGCCACTAGGTGGTACCCATATGAGACAGAACCACATAGAGTTGACCTTGGACCCACAATGCACAGGAATCTCAGGGAACCTGGAACTACTGGTCTGAACCCAATTGGGGCAAGTGCCTTCTAAAACAAAAACAACATGTGCCATAAGTTTAAACAACAACTACAGTCTCAAAACATAATCTCTAAAATGTTTAGGAATACAATCTAAATTTACTCAGCATACCAAAAAAACCCAAACACCCCCCCCCAAACCAGACATTTCAATAGCAATACTGAAATGAAACTGATATTGAAATTACCTGACAAAGGCTTCAAAGCAGGTATTATAAGTATTTTACAACAGAAGAGGACACTCTTGAAAAACAGAGAGTCTCAGCAAAGCAACAGAGAAAAATAAAGAAGAATCAAGAGAAAATGCTAGAAATTAAAAAAAAAAAATCAACAACAAAAACAAAAGCTCCCTGGAAAGGTTCAGTAACAAAACAGAGCTGACAGAGTAAATAGTAAATTTATAAATGATTAATAGAAATGATCTAATTGGAATAATTGACGATAAAAGACTGAGAAAGTGAACAGAACTCTAATTATCATGGGGCATGTGGTTGGCACAGCTAGTTAAGCACAGGACTCTTGGTTTTGGCTCAGGTCGTAATTTCAGGGTTGTGAGATCGAGCCCTGATTCGGGCTCTACATTTTTTTTCTTTTTTTTAAAAATATTTTATTTATTTATTTGACAGACAGAGATCACAAGTAGGCAGAGAGGCAGGCAGAGAGAGGGGAAGGGAAGCAGGCCCCCTGCTGAGCAGAGAGCCAGACGTGGGACTCGATCCCAGGACCCTGAGATCATGACCTGAGCCGAAGGCGCAGCTTAACCCACTGAGCCACCCAGGCGGCCCGGGCTCTGCATTGTGCAATCTGATTTTCTATCTGCCCCTCCCTCTTCTATCTCTCTAAAGTAAACAAATCTTTTTTTTTTTTTTTTTAAGAACTGTTGTGATCTGAGGACAATAATGAATTCTAAGACTCATATCATCTGAGTCCCAGAAGGAGAAGAGAAAAACACAGAGTAGAAAAATCTTTAAATATGACTGACAGCCTGTTTATTACTAGAAGGCAATCAATATAATCTGTTTTACAGGCAGTTTAAAGAAGGAAAAAAAAAAACTCGCTTAATCATATCAAATTGACATGGAAAATGCATTTGAAAAACTTAACACATATTCATGATAAATCTCTCAACAAAATAGGAAAGGACTCTCCTCCAGCTTATAAAGAACATCTACAAAAACCTATAGCTACTCTACGTAATGGTGAAAGACTGATGGGGGCACTGCTCTCACCTAAGATCTAGAGCAAGGGAAGGATGCTCTCTTTCCCCACTACCATTCAACTTTTTCCTGGATGTTCTAGCCAGAGCAATAAGTCAAGAAAAATAAATACAAGGCCACCCATTGGAAAGGAAGAAATATAACTACTTTCATTCAGAGACAACATGACTATCTATGTAGAAAATCCTTTGGATTTTCTACACACACACACACACACACACACACACATGCATGTGCACTCAGGCATGAGGATGTACACATACATGTATACTTTAGGACAATAATTGAGTTTAGCAAAATTGTAGGATACAAGAGCAACACACAAAAATCAGTTGTATTTCTTGATACTAACAATGAACAATTAGAAACTGAAATTTTAAAAAAAGATAGCATTTACAATAACACAAGAAAACCCTAGGATTTATATGCTAAAAACTACAAAATGCTGATGAAATAATTCAGAGATGTCCTATATAAATGGAAAGTATGCCTACACTGATTTCATGGGTTGTAAAGCAAAATATAGGATTCATTTACTGATTTAACACAATTCCAATCACAATCCCGGCAGGAAATTTTATAGAGAGACATATGTTGATCCTCAAGTGTATATGGAAAGGCAAAGGAAAGAGAGTAGTTGAAACACTTTTGAAAAAGAAAAATAAGGTTAGAAGAATCATGCTGACTTTGACTCACCACGAAGCTGTACTAATCAAGATGGAGAAATACTGGCAGAGGAACAGATGTATTGATCAATGGAACAGAATCAGAATCAAGAAGTAGCTTCCCACAGATACACTTAGTTGGTTTTGACAAATGTGCAAAGCAACTCAGTGGAGGAAGGATACTTTCAACAAATGGTGTTGAAACAATTTGGTTCCCATATGGATACAAATGAATTCTGCCCCAGATGTTCTACAAAAATCCACTAAAATGAGTCAGAGATCTAAGGTATAAAACTTTCAAGAGACCACCTCGGAGAATATCTTCACGACTTAGGGTCATGCAAAAACTCTTAAACATGTCACCCGAACATGATCCATACAAGAAAAAAATGATGAATTAGACTTTATCAAGATCAAAATCTTCTGCTCTGCAAAGGGTACCTGCAGGAGGATAAGAAGTCAAGACAGAGACCAGAGGAGAATATTTGCAGATCCCATCTCTAATAAGTGATTTATTCTCAGAATAAATAAAAGAACTCTCAAAATTCTACTACAAGAAATCAAATAACTCCATTTAGAAATAGGCAAAAGAACTGAGTGAACATTTCACCCAAGAGAAGATACGGATGGAGAATAATAACAAAACATTTAACATCATCATTCAGTGGGGAGATGAAAACCAAAGTGATGGAGAAATATCATCCACACCTAGGAGAATGGAGAAAATAATAAAAAAAGGAGAGAAACACCAAGTGCTGATGGGAATGTGCAGCAGCTGGGACTCTCTTAGGCTGCTGGTGGAAATGCGAAACGGTTCAGCACTCTGGAAAACAGTTGGGCAGTTTCTAATAAAGTGAAATGCACAGTTACCGTATAAACCAGCAAATCCCATTCTTGCACGTGCACTGTGGAAAAATTTAAATGATGTTCCCAGAAAGCCCCGTTGTCTAATACACATTTAAGAGCAGCTCTAGTCGTACCTGCCCCAAACTGGCAGCAACTGAAACGCCCTTGCACAGGTAACTGGAGAACCCAGCTGTCGTCCTTCTCGAGGACCGGTCGTACTTAGCAATAGAAAGGAACAAACTGTTGACAGGCACGACTTGGGCGAATCTCGAAATAATGATGCTGAGTGAACAGAAGCCAGTCTCAAAAGGTTAGGTTCTGCCTGACTCCATTTAGATGGCAGTCTTGAAAGAGACAGAGCGAATGTGACGGAAGACAGAAAGCGGCTGCCAGCAGACGGGGTGGGAGACGGGACGCCCCAGCACAGCAGGAGGGCAGATGGCAGGGGTGTGGGGGACGAGGTGGTTCTGTGTCTTAGAGTGATAGTAATAACATAAACCGATGCATCATTCTTAGAACTGTACCCCCAAAGGTCAGTTTTTCAGTATTTTCATTTAAAAAATAAGATTAAGGAAGAAAAGAACTGGCAACTCTTGTTTCCTGCTTAAGGCCATCCAGACATTCAGAGCAACGTCAGCATCAGTTACAAGGACTGAAGTGACAATCGGGGTCGTCACTGACCGCTTTTGCAGCCTTTGTTACCCGCGAGTCACCCCAGCAAGCATTTGACATCACAGCTTCCAATGTGCACAATCATCCTAGAAGGTGGGTTAGGGTTAGGCTCAATATACTGGGAAAAAAATGAGATTAAGGGAAGAAAACAGTCCGCCCTGCGCGGCAGAGCGTGTAAGTGGCTGGGTCAGGATTTGGCCCTGTCTCTCTGCACAGCTGCTCCCTTCAGGGAGGAAGATCTGTCAGGGAGGAGATGGGCAATCGGGGGAGGGGGGTGCGAATCGCACTTTGATTTATGTAGACCACAAACATTCGCTGCCCATTTTTATTCCGCACCCTGAGTTTCTTTGAAATTTTGGGAGCTTCAGGGAAAGTTAAAAATGACACCGGCTACCGCCCTACTGGCATTTTCTCAGTACCTCGAAGAGGTGGTTCTTAATTTTCCATGGGATTTCAGCAGTTACTTCCATCTTTCATGCAAACGTGCACTATCATAGGATCTCCCTGATATGAGGAAGTGGAGATGCAACATGGGGAGGTTAAGGGGGTAGGAGAAGAATAAATGAAACAAGATGGGATCGGGAGGGAGACAAACCATAAGTGACTCTTAATCTCACAAACTGAGGGTTGCTGAGGGGAGGGTGGTTGGGAGAAGGGGGGTGGGGTTATGGACATTGGGGAGGGTATGTGCTTCGGTGAGTGCTGTGAAGTGTGTAAACCTGGTGATTCACAGACCTGTGCCCCTGGGGATAAAAATATATGTTTATAAAAAATAATAAATAATTTTAAAAAAGTGTACTAACCCACATTGCCCCCTAAATGAATTAAGGGATAATTTGACTTAGGATACTTAACCAAGAATTAGCTAATTCCATAAACAACAGTTTATACATCGGAAGCCAAGAGAAATCATTCAAAAGCTCTCTCACGTTTGCTTGTTCCGAGAAGCTACGACAGGCTCTTCCCACCTCTTATCTCTACTGCACCACACACAGGCACACAAAGAGATTTTTAAAATAAACAAAGTAAATCCATTTTGGAGCCTGAGACAGAAACTGCACATTTCCCATGGAACAAATGATATCTACACTTAAGGTTTAAGGAGGAATTTGGCGTTCTTGCGTATGAATTATTACCATCTATTTACTGGCTACAATGTGGTTTTTCTTCACCAAAAACTTTGGCCTGAGGTATTTTTGTCTCAGTCACGATAGAGATAAGAAACGTTCAGGTCTCCAACAAAAGTGTTCTCTTCAATGTTCTTTTAGTTCTGCTGTTCTCTATTTCCTTTAAAAAAGTAATTTCTGATAAATTTTGACTATCTTTAAACTTTACTGCAAAGCCAAGCCACTAATGCCTTCTTTACTTTGACTGTAGAGAGCTGAATAATCGATTCCATACTCAAAATAAAGCCAAGATTAACAAAAATTTCATCAACTTTTTTTTTTCCTTTTATGAGCCCAGTACCACTGTCAGGTAACAAAAGCCTTCTTATCTTTTTTTTTCCCCCCACCGGTTAGAAGGTCGTTACGCCCAGGAGAATGGCAGGAGGATGACCAGGCCAGCTTACCTTCCAGCAGGTCTCTGGCCAGACCAGGTTCTGCCCCCGTGGACCGAACAAAGTCTGACAGGACTGCGTCCATATCAAGAGTCATAGGCTCATGTAGACGGGCTGCCCAACACTCAGCCGAGGTGGGGTCTGCAAGCAGGCTAGAAACCATCCATCTGCAAGAAAGGACAGAGAAGCCATAGGGCTGTAAGCGGGGATGTAGGAGGCAAAAGTGCCCGCAAGTGACCACACATGCAGAGAATGGAGAGCCGAAACCATTTCTGCCCGTGTTGGACAAACACCCCATTCTGCAGGGAAGACACTGAATAAAAATCAAACCCAAGTATCACCCCTCTGGGAGCTCCATGGGAGCCCAGGGGGCATTACCAGTTCCAGCGCTTCCAACCTTACATTTTGTCCATTCCAATGACAGCAGACTGAAGACAAACTAGCAATTGCAGTACTAGACATTTACCCAAAGGATATAAACATAGTGATTCGAAGGGGCATCTGCACCCCAAAGTGTATAGCAGAGATGTCCACAACAGTTAAACTGTAAAGAGCCCAAATGTCCCTTGACAGATGAATGGAGAAAGATGTAGTATAGATATACAATGGAATATTACTCAGCCATCAAAAAGGATGCAAACTTACCATTTGCAATGATGTGGATGGAACTATTATGCTAAGTGAAATAAAGCAATCACACAAAGACAAACACCATGTGATTTCACTCATATGTGGAATTTAAGAAATAAGACATATGAATATAGGGGATGGGAGGGAAAAATAAAATAAGATGAAATCAGAGAGGGAGGTAAACCATGAGAGACTCTTAACTATAGAAAACAAACTGAGGGTTGCTGGAGAGGTTGTGGGTGGGGGTCTGGGGTAACTGGGTGATGGGCATGAAGAAGGGCCTTTGATGCAATGAACAATGGGTGTTACATACAACTGATGAATCCCTGGTTCCTACCTCTGAAACTAATAATATAGAATATGTTAATTAAATTGAATTTAAATAAAAAAGATTTTAAAAGAAGACAGACTACATTGTTTTTAAAAAATCAAACATCTTCGTACACATTGATTAATTTGGGGTTACTAGATTTCCAATATATTTCCAAGTTAACGAAGTTAACAAAGCACACAACACTTCCACTTCCGGTGATTGCATTGCCGACTACATCCCAATTATGGCTTTATCTGTGAGCCAACCCACTCCTTCGGCTCTCACCCCCCACTTGGCTCTCAGGAAAGAGTCCACACAATCCAGAGTCGACTGAAGTACCACACCTACGCTGTCTGTCATCTCTCCAAGGATCGTCATAGTCACAGGCACAGTCCAACAAAATTCAAAAAGATGTGAGATTTCCCAGGTAGAACAAAGTCCTGGTTAGAAAGAGACAAGAGGCATCCTGCAGCTTGACCACAGAACGCACCTGCCAATTTTGCTGGAGGAAAGCAGCCCGCACCTGGCCTGGGAGGCTCATACCTGGGAACCAGTGCTGGGTCACCAGTGGATACTTGGTCAGGGCTGACAAAATGGAAATGCCTCCCTAGATCTGCATACGCAAGGGCTGGGCAAACGATGGCCCATGGGCCAAGTGGGAGCTACCATCTGTGTTTGTACATAAAGTGGTAGTGGAACATAGTCACATCGACTCATTCACATGTTGTCTCTGGTTGCTTTGGCACACGGCTAAGGTGAGCAGTTAAAATAGAGACCATAAGAACCACTGAAGTAAAAACATGAATGAGCTGGACCATTAGGGGAAGTTTGCTGAGCCCACTGCAGATTTTATCCGGATCTGAAAGCCCACGGAAAATGTTATACCTGTATAAAGTAAGCATCTCATTAAGCATGTAATTAATTTTACTTGCTGTGGGCTTAAGTCCCATGCTACTGATGAATGCCCCCGTTCCTTCTTCCCAGGTAAAACTCGGATGCTCTGCTTGGGGGACAGATTCTCTGACAGGTGCTCCTACTTCAGAGTCAGGCTCGCTGGCCTACTCTGACCCGCCACTCTGACGAGCTGGGACATGCCGTCTAACCTCTCAGAGCCCCTCTCTGCATTTGTAAGCCTGGCGGAAATAAGTCTATCTAAGGTTCCAGACCATGGGGATGGGGGATCAGGCAGGGAGGTGTGCGACCTCAGAGCTGTTCACTGTTTTTTATGCCATCTTGCACGTGACTCTTCCTTGGGTGAAATTTTCAGTTGGTGTTGCTAGAAAGTAAGAAAATTATTGGACCTGATGTATATGGTACCAATTAGGAGATTGCCTTCTTCCTTCTCCCCACGGACCAGAGCCTCGCCTGGGAGGTTTCTTCTCTTGTCACTCTTCTACCTGGGGGACAAATCAGAGAATAAGAGCATGTTATTCTTATTTGCAGGCAGAAGCTGAAGGCTTGAAGGCTCTGCTTCTTGTCACATGAGACTGCGTTTGAGGCCAACTGTTTGTGGTGTACCACTGTTCTCCTGAGCCCTACGGGCACCTGCGTATTGGCCCACCATCAGCATGGGCCCACCCCCATATCTGTGGGGGTGGTTTCTGCAAGGGAGGGGGATCCCCAGCGTTCCTTGTTTTAGCAAGTATCTATATTTCAATGAGTATCCTGTTCACAATATGGAGCGATTTAATTTATTTTGTATTTGTTTTTTAAAAATATTTATTTTAGAGAGAGAAAGAGACAGAGAGCAAGAGCACGGGGGCAAGGGACAGAGAGAGAAGGACAGGGAATCTCAAGCAGACTCCTAGCTGAGCACGGAGCCCGATGTGAAGCTCGATCTCACCTCCCTGAGATCATGACCGAGATCAAGAGTCAGACACTGAACAGTCTGAGCCACCCAGCTGCGCCTACAGAGCTGTTTCTTTTTTTTTTTTTTTTTAAGATTTTATTTATCTATTTGACAGACAGAGAGCACAAGTAGGCAGAGAGAGAGGAGGAAGCAGGCTCCTGCTGAGCAGAGAGCCCAGTGTGGGGCTCGATCCCAGGACCCTGGGATCATGACCTGAGCCGAAGGCAGAGGCTTCAACCCATTGAGCCACCCAGGAGCCCCTACAGAGCTGTTTAAAACCTTACTACAATCACCATATGAATACACTGAATCTTAGTTATTTTTTTCGTTGTGAAAACATACACATAACATGAAATTTACCATTTTAACCTTTCTGAAGTGTACACGTCAGTGGCATTGACATTTACATTGCTGTGCAAATGTCCCCACCATTATTTCCAGAACTATTTCATCTTCCCCAACCAAAGCTCTGTCCCCATTAAACACTCACGTTCATTTTTGTCCCCAACCCCAGAACCTGGCCGCCACCATCAACTTTGTTTCTGAATCTGGCCATTCTAGGTGTGTTGTATAAGCAAATCATATGGTGTTGTCCTTTCATGACTGGTTTGTTCTGCTCAAGCATAATGACTTCAAGGTTCATCTGTGTTGTAACAGGTATCAGAATTTCCTTCCTTTTTAAGGCTTGACTTGGTCCTTGTGTGCTGTTGTAACATAATACCACAGACCGGGCAGCTTAAACCACAGAAAATGATTTCTCACCATCTGGAGGCTGAGAAGTCCGAGATCAGGGTGTGGGCAGAACTGGTGTCTGGTAAGGGCCCACTCCTGGCTTGTAGCTTGCCGCCTGGTTGCTTGTCCTCACATGACTGAGAGACTAAAGCTCTCTTTCTCCTTCTCATAAGGACACTGATCCCATCATGGGGACTCTATCCACATGATCTCATCTAGACACAATTACCTCCCGAAGACCCCAGCTCCTACTATACCACATTGAGGGGTAGGGCCTCAACATACGAATTCTGGGGGGACCCCCGGATGCAGTCCACAACAAGGCTGAGGAATATCCATCGCATGGAAGTACCACATTCTGTTTATCCATTGATCTGTAGCTGGGTGTCTGTGTTGTTTCCACGTTTCGGTATTGGGAGTAGGTCAGTCTAAATCACTTTTCCACTTATAGAGGTCACCATGCTGTGACCATGTTAAGCTTTCACCAGCATTAAAGTCCAGGATTGTGTCCACACCTCCTCCTCTGTACCTTGTCCTCCATGCAGAGATCAAAGAATGGGTTTAAAATACAATTTTTGGGGGGTCACAATCAAATATAAACACTTGCATGGCAAGAAGTTACTCTGCCTATCCCCTCAAAGACTTCTTTTTTAAACCCAATACCCCACCGCCTCCAAGGCCTCATAGTCATGCAGTGTGGTGACAGGGAGATGGGTCATGGGACTATGGGCTCCTGGCCACCTTGGCCACACTTACCCCACTTTCCCTACCACCTCTTCAAGCGTACCACTGGGCCGCTCAGCCTTCATGAACCAATGCATGCACATGGCATGGTACTATTGATGTGAGGTTCCAGGGGGGCCCTGTCCTGGCTCCGCCATCTGGCTTATGCCTGTTCATCTTGTTCCTTGGACAGAACTCCTCTGAGGGTCTCACCCTGGGAACAGCGGTGTGTCAAGCTGTTTTTGCTGTGACTTTGCCTTCAGAGAAGCAGTACATCTGGGTCCTGGAATCAATCTCTTGGTGCCAAAGTGTCCCCATCACTACCGCCTGGATGGCCTCACCTCAGGCCCGTGCTCAGTTCCCTCCCCGCACAATACCGTGCTTTGACTAGGTGAGTAAGGACCCTTTATGTTAGAACATCCCAGGGTTTGGATGTCTCAAAAAAGAGAGAGGAGCATAGGTTTCCATTTGCTATGTGACAAGTGATGACAAATGACGCTGAGAAATCTCTTCTCTGTTACTTCTACCTGTGTGCGTGTGTCTGCCACTTTCGGTTCGCAAGCAGCCCTTTGACCCAGACTCACTGGGGGTGGCGTGTCTCCCTGGTTTATGCGGCGGGTAAGGGGCACATTGGAGGAGAGCAATGTTCCCTGAGTGCTTGAGAGATGGCTTTTAACAGGGTACGTGGGGTATGGCCAGTGGCCCGTTATCTTCCTGGGGCCACCTGTGTGGCTCGAGGGAGGGCTGCAGCCTTGGTTCTGGTCACAGACCATCAGGACAGTGGTGACTGTCTGAGAATGATTAGAGTCACTACACGATCCCAAATACAAAATCCCTGGCAAGGCACTTTCCTGAAAACCATTTCACCGAACATCCTCTGTAGTGAATAGGTATTCTCACTACTCCTCTTTACTTGTGAGGTTACAGAGGTCTGGAGAAGGGGAGAGCTCTCTGGGGGGGGCACTACTGGGATAGGCCGGGTCTCCCCATGTTGTCCTCTACGTCTAGCTTCAAGAGTGGTCCATGACCTTCTCCATCTTCCCTTCAGGCAGCAAGGCGGGGCTGACCATGACCTTGAGAACACAGAAGCCCTTCCCATGCCCATCTTGGTGTCCCACAGCAGTCTGGGCTGGCCTGCCCCTCTTCCAGCCCCTGGCTCCCTCCCTCCCAGGCGCTGGACTCCCTGAGGTCACCCTCCGTGGAGAGCTTCCTGCACACTCCCAAGTGTGTTCTCTTGGCTGGCTCTCACTGAGGATGTTCCTCCTGTAGCTCCCATCAGAGTTTCCTGGGACAAGGCTGAGTGCCTCACCCCTGTCCAACCCCCAGCCATACTCTGTCCCATTGGTGTCCCCTTAATTCCTGTGACAGTGTAAGCTGTCATGCTACCTACCCACAGACTAGAGGAGACAAAAGCCTGCTACCAGTCTTCCTAAACTGCAGATCTCCGTGGCTCTCTGCCTCTGCGTCTCTGTACTGGGCTGTGGCGTGAGCGCAAGCACGTGTGCCCATGTATACACACCAGAACGCATGTCATAGGTGGGCGGCTGGTGGAAGGGCTCATCCCCTTGGGGAATCACATGAGGCAATTCTGATGGGGGCTGTTCTATGCCACACTTTGGGCAATACTGCCAAAACTGAAATATTGCCGGAATACACTATCCATACATTTTGTTACACATTGGAGTTTTGTTCTCTATGAAGTAGGAAGGTTAATGTCAAGTTTACAAGCTCCTATAGGCTAAAATAACCAAATGAAGCAAAGAACCATCCACCTTCCTAGAAAGTACTCCACGCATTTATATAAAATACTTAGTTTTGTTAAGTTAGTTTAATTAAGTATGGGCAGGAGTATATGACTTTGTTCCCTCCCCGCCAAGAGGCTGAGCAGGGAAGAACCCTCCTTAGCTTGGCCACATCCTAATAAGTGCTGACCTTGACTGGGCTGATGGCCGATCTCTCTCAGGCAAGGCAAGGTTTATGAGCGATTAAGTGAATTACATGTCTGTGAAAGTGTTCTGTAAACATTTATAGGCGATACAGATATTTAAGTTCATCCTCTTGTTACCGGGGGGTTAGAGCCACGGCCTCTAAAACAGTGATTTTCAAAGCGTGTTTCTCAGGTCAGCAGCAGCTTCCTCTGAGAACTTGCTAGCAATGCTCATTCCCAGGCCCCGCCCCAGACCTGCTGAATCAGAGTCTCTATGGGGAGGCCTGCCAACCGGTTTTACATGTCGTTCGGGGGTTCTGCTGTGTGCTGAGGTCCCAGAGGTACTGCTCTCGGAGATGTGAATTTAGCTTGCTCATGGGCATTTTGGAAAGAGGTAAAAATAATGATACAGCATCAGAACGAACATGGTGGCCTTTTTTTTCCCCTTTATAATTGCCTTCTCCGCTTCTGTTGACTTCTGCCTCCCCATTTCCCTAAAAAAAAAAAAAAAAAAAAAAAAAAAAAAAAAAAAAAAAATCATTCCCTTCCTTCTTCAGCTGAAACACAGAATTGGCCAGATTTTCAGAACTCAGGCCTTGTTTCAACAAACTTCTTGTTCCACCTCCCCCCCACCCTTCGCTGATGCCCCTCCAGGACAGTTCTGGCTGCTGGTCCAGGAAGGGATGCCCAGCTCCTGCTGAGGCTCTGCCTTCCTTCCCAGTGTTGCTCACAGTCTCCATTCCCCACTCAGAGTTGTCCTTTCTGGCCACACTAATCCTGTTGCACAGGTTCCAGGAGGGTCCCTGCCTCCTCACACTTAGGGCTATTGCTCTCAGACCTCAGCTCAAGGCCTGCCTCCAGTGCCTTGGCTTGGAATCACAGGGTGTTCATGCTGTATGGATGTTCATGACTTCAATACCACCTTCTTTCCAGTATCCAAGGTGGCTGCATTCGTCTATCTTTCAAGCAATGAGCATCACTGGGCTGTCCCTCTGTTTAATTGCTATTCTCATGAATGTGTAAGACTCAAATGCTGGGCGCCATGAGCTCCTTGGGCTTCCCCAGGAGCTTTCCAGCAGGCAGAGAGAGAGATGCAGAAACAGGTGCAGGCCTTAGAGACTGCCAGATTTGGGCCATTGTTGGGCGGAGGAATTGGTCTAACCAGAGAGAACATAATTTTAGGGAAGAGATGCAGCGGGATAAGACTAAAATTGCATCGGGATCCATTTCTCGTTAACTTTCTTTCAGCTGAGCCTAAATAAAGCACATCTCTATTTTATTTGTCTGCAGATGTTATAACCAGAAACTGGAAGGTGGCAAGACGGGATGGATGGGTCTAGACTGGGAGATGGAGGCAGAAGCTGGCGGTCTGACCTCAAGGGACAGACAGAGGAAGATCGTGGGAAGAATGAGTGCCTGAGGGTTATTCTCCACCTCCAGAGTCACAAACAAGCTAGTCAATGCCTTGCATATCATTGTATGTTACGTCTGTTTATCCCAAAGGAGGGCCTGCTGTCTGAGCGCTTGAATCCAATTTCCTTCTCCTTTCTGTTCTCCAGGCTTCACAGTACCTGGCACCCAGCAGGATCAGGACTAGGTGACAAGGGTGAGGCCCCTGTCAGGTGCAAAACTAAAGGGGTGACAAAAATCTCAGAAATCAAGATGAATAATGGTTTGGTACCACATGAAAAAAAAAGTTAGTGGAAAAATATTCTTTTTTTTTTTTAAGATTTTATTTATTTATTTGACACAGAGAGACAAAGCTAGAGAGGGAACACAAGCAGGGGGAGTGGGAGAGGGGGCAGCAGGCTTCCTGCTGTGCAGGGAGGCCAACGTGGGGCTCGATCCCAGGACCCTGGGATCAGGACCTAAGCCGAAGGCAGACACTTAACGACTGAGCCACCCAGGCGCCCCTCCCAAAATATTCTTGATGAACAAAATATCAGCATTTTAAATGAAGGTAGGATCAGTATGACTAACTCTTCCTTTGCCTCAGGCTCCAAATGGTGGGCAAGCATGGGCACACGTCCCGAGTTTGCTACCTGATGGCTAGTATCTCTGAAAAGTCTCCTTCAAACATAACCACAGTACCACTATCACACTCCAAATTAACAATGCTTCCTGAACGTCATTACTATCTAGACAGTGTTCAAATTTCCAATGATCTCAAATGCTACACATATACTTATTTTTAATTGTTCAGTTTGTTTGAACCAGGATTCAAATAAGGTCCATGCATTGTAACTGGTTGATAAATCTTTTTTTAATTTATAGGTTTTTGCCTCCATCTTCTTTTTCCTTAAGTTTGTTGAAAAGCTTGATCAAGTCTATTAAAAACAGTTTATATATAGCTTTGTCTCTTTTCCTTACTGCTTCTGGATTTTGAGTCTTAATTTAAATTTTTTTCTCATTGCCAGATTATAGAGAATTCACTCATTTTCTTCCACAAATTGAAGGGTTTTATTTTTTATACTTAAAATTCGGATGCAGTTGGAATTGGTCCTAGTGCATCAAGTGAAGAATAGATCCAATTTTATCATTTTCTCTATGTCTATCCGACAATTCCAGCACCACTTATGGAAAAGGCCATCCACCAGTGAGTAAGCCCGACTGATTTCCGATGCCTCCCTTATTATACACCACGTTTGCATACACGATTAGGTCTATTTCTGATTTTTCTGTTAGATATATGCCTAGGTATTCATAAAAGGTATCTTTTTTTCCCATTATGTGTGTTAACTGGTTATCATATTAACAAACAAAGTTATTGATTTGTGGATGTTAACTCAGTATTCTGCTATTTTTCTAAATTCCTAAATTTTATAGAAAATTTTCCATAGTTTTCCACAGATATACAAGCATATCAAATGCAAGTAGAGATTGTGTTACCATCTTAATTTTCAACTCTCAAGCCTCATTTTTTCTTGCCTGGTTGAGTTGACTAATTCAGTATAATAATAAATATTAGTAGAAGCAGTGGAATCTTCGTTTTGCTCCTAAATTTAGGGGGAATAATTTTGGTATTTCCACACAGACTAAGATGATAAGTGCTGGCTTTTGAACTACATACATATGCTCACATACCCATACATATGTTTAGAAAGTATCCATATACCTGAATGAGTGGTCTTATGATGAATGGATGTTGACTTTCACATGACTTTTTTGTTAAGATCTATTAATATGATACATTCTATTAACAGACTTAAATATTGAACCATACTTATATTTCTGGAATAAAACTTCTTTAATCATTCATTGGTATTTCTTTTTTATGTGGCTTTTTTTAGTTTGCTAATTTTTATTTAAAATTCCTACACTGATGGGGCACCTGGGTAGCTCAGTCAGTTAAATGTCTGACTCTTGATTTTGGCTCAGGTCATGATCTCAGGGTCATGACATCGACCCCCATGTTGGGCTCCACACTGGGCAAGAAGCCTACTTAAATTTTCTCTCTCTCTCTCTCTGCCCCTCCCCCACATTTGTGCTCTCTCTTTCTCAAAAAATAAAATAAAATAAAATTCCTACATAAATATTAATATATTAGCTTGACACATGGTTTTTATTTTTACATGCAATTTTTTTTAGGAATAAAATTTTATTTTTTATTTTTATTTTTTTTCCAATTTATTTATTTTCAGAAAATCATTATTCATTATTTTTTCACCACACCCAGTGCTCCATGCAAGCCGTGCCCTCTATAATACCCACCACCTGGTACCCCAACCTCCCACCCCACCGCCACTTCAAACCCCTCAGCTTGTTTTTCAGAGTCCATAGTCTCTCATGGTTCACCTGATTACATGCAATCTTTGTCAAATTTTACAGTTAACGTTATATATATAAAACAAAATTAAAAGTTTATTTTCCTTCTCAACTTTCTCACCAAAAGCTAAGTAACATTGGGGTCATTTGATTGTTGAAGGTTTAGCCAGTGTTCCCTGTGAATCAATATGTTCTTGAGGCTTCTTTTGGGGTAAACTCCTTTACAACTTTCTCTATTGTTTTCCTATGGAAATAACTCTGTTTAGGCTTTCTACCTCAGTAGGATTCAATTTTGTTAGATTCTATTTTTCTACAGTTCTATCCATTTTATCTTGGATTTCAAACTTATTTGAACAGAGTTGGACAAGGAAAGCCATTCTCCTCATGGGTTTAAATCCTATCTGAGAAAAGTAACTACAACTTGCTGAGTGCCCTCGATGACAACTGTACTAAATGTTATATGGGTGAGTTAACTACAATACAGACAATAACTCCATGAGCCATAAAGCTTTTTCTCCTTTTACTGAAAACCAGAGAGCCCAGTGGCACACTTATGATTCCCACACAGATCCACTTTGATCCACACGTCACCATTCACCTTCCCGTTACAACGGTACAGGGGTCCTCAAATGTTGCCAAGTCAAAATATCTGGTACTTTTGAAATACACTATGTGCACAGATGCATGATCAGAAGGGACACATTTCCTTAGGTGACACTCAATTATACCTGTTAATGATTTTCTCACAGTATGGAAAGATGGAAGAAAAGTCTCTCTTAAAATGTTTATTTTGGGGAATAGTAGCGAGTATAGGATCTACTGAGGTTTTTCTCTTGTATGCATTGAAATAATACGGGGTCCCCAGGTACTGTAGTCAGCCAAATGATGGACTCTTGGTTTCAGCCTGGGTCATGATCTGTGTCCTGGGATCGAGCCCCGCATCAGGCTCTGTTCTTAGTGTGGAGTCTGCTTAGGATTCTCCTCTCCCTGCCCCGTCCCCACCTCTCTCTCTAAAATAAACAAAAAATCTTTGAAATAATAATCAGTGAACTATCTAATTCTTCAGGATTCTTAATGTGCAAGCAGGTATACAACTGTCATCATGCTCAAGGCTCATGATCCCCATTACAGACTATTCTTTCCATGGCACTTCTACCTTGAACTCATATTAAAGACTAAGCAATTCTTAAAGAATGCACAAGGAATCATAATCACTAATATTGACTATAGTATTTGAACATGGAAGTTCAATTTTAAGGCCCTGAGACAGACAGTCGTTGTGACTTGTAAAGAACAGCTACATCCTTGCCACTGTGTCATGTGCCTCCACCCCAGGATGATCACGTTCCGAGGGAAGTTGGATGTTAGAGGCATTATCTCATCCTTGCAAATCTGCAGCAAAGCTTCCCTGCACAAGTCCAAGCCTCCAGCACTGGAATTCTTACAAGACTGCTTTGCTTTGAAGGATTTATGTTTTTATTCTCCAGGCCCACAAATCTAGCTGTCACACTAGAAGAAAATATGAGTCTGAACCAGACCAATGTGCCATCAACAAGGGCTTAAAAAGATCTGAACAATTCACTAGTCATAATCAGGTTTATATTTCTACTATTTATTTCATCATTTTCTTTAGCTCTTTTTCTGGGGAAAAAAAAAACACGTTTCATATCAAGTTAAAAGAGCCTAGTCTAAAGGGTCAGACCCTCCCCTGCACCTCCCTCTTTGTCATGACAGGAGGGGAACACTCTGAATATTGCATCTAGGCTCTGGGTTGCTACCTCTGCCTGTTTGCCTCCTTTTCTTTCTCCTGGAGGGCAGAGTTCATCTTTTATTTGTCTTCATATTTAGATGTCTTATACCAGATGATAAATAAATCTACTGAGTGAATGAATAAAATGAAACTTAAAATTATTAAAATCCAAGTTCCTATTGCATTTTGATGGGTGGACATGAAAATAATTGTAATTCAACTCAGATTGGGATAAATACTATATTATTGTTTGTGTGGAAAACCATTATAATACTAGAGAGGAACAGATCTTTCTGACCAACAAAATGAAGAGGACCAAAGGGAAGATGAGTTTTTTAGAAGGATTTAGGAAGACTGAAAAGACGCTGCAAGCGGGATGAGCACCATGGACAGAGACCAAGAAGCATGAACACATCTGCATGTCCAGGGGCCAGTGGTACAAAGAGCAGGGAAGACAGTGGGCACAGAGACTAGAGGTGAAGGTTAGATTCAGACCCTCTGGGCTAACAGGATAATTAGCTAGACTGTAACACGAGGCCAGTGGGAGGAAAAGAGAGAAAATTACATGAGCTTTGGGAAAACAAAGACACAAAAATTTGGTAACAGAGTGAAAAATGGATCAAAGGCACATAAAGAAATGAAAAGTTGCTCACTCATTTTCCTAGATGTTGCCCACCCTATACCCTATACCCATTCCTCTACTGCTTTATCAGGTAGCAGTAGATTTTCTGAGAAGACTGAATTCCAAACAGCAGGGGATGAATCAAAATGGGCCAAAGCCAGTCACTGCTAATCTTTCCCCCCTGACCTGGGATTCATCAGTCTCAATGCAGCCATAATAAATGATTCAGGTCCATGTGATGGAAATGGAAGTCAACTGCACTGATAAAAAGGGATAGGCTCAACCCAACAACAGTCCTTTCTTACTTTGCCTTTCCTAAGCAAGGAAATAATATCTACAAGTATACCCATCATCTTGGGACTCTGAGGAAGAAAGTCAGAGGACAAGACCCAACATGCAAAGATGATAGAAAGCTTATCCTTCATGGCATCAGTGAATATTTGTACCAGACCTAGACTACCCCTCTGGACTTCTGATTATTTTTCTCATATAAACACTTATTTGTTCAAGCCAAGTAAATCAAGTACTTGTTTACTTGTAGCTAAATGTATTCCTAGTTGTTCCATGAAGGTAGAATAATTCAGAAGTCAGAATTAGAAACGAAGTAACAGAAAAAATCATAGGCTATTGTCATTTATTAACATTTATGTAAAATTTAAAAGAAAAGATTAGGAAGTGAATCCAAGCTATAGAAAAAGACATAAAAAAAAGACAAAGAAAGGGACCTAGAACTGCAGCATTCAGATGGAAAGAGAATAGTCCTTGGGAATTTCAGGAGCTGCCACAGCCATCCCTAGAAGGCCTCACTCCTGAGCCACACAAGAGAGGTAAATTCCCCACTTACTAAACCCCCTATTATTTCTTCTCCCTTTTACTAACAGCCAAACATAATTCTAATGCTAATATGTTAATATTAACAAATTCTAGGAGAAGAATCAAATGATCAACTCAAAAGATGCTGAAAAGTCCACATTCATTCATTATGTCAACTCAAAACAAACCAGGGGTTATTAAAGGATTATTGATCCTGGAGAGTGACAATGCTCAGAGGGTAACACAGGTTATTCTGAGTATACTCCCCTGTCACATGACAAACAACTAAGAACTGTTCAGGAAAAGACACCACTGAGAGAATCCTGGGGGAGTGAGGCTGAAGCAGCCCCCTTGCAGCACAGAGAGCAAGACAGATTACCTCAGAAGGGGAAGTAACATGGCTACACATTAACCACATTGCCTCTCCCCCACAGAAGTCTCCCCTTATCCTCTGCTTCCTCCAGAGGGAAAAGAGAACCCAGGGGGGACACCCAACTGCCCCCAGCAATTGGGGTAACTTGGCTGGAGCTCTTATTCTGATATGGCACCATGGGAATTACAGGGGGCTCTGACTATGACAGAGAAGAGGGAGGAGCTTGCAATAATTAACAAATCCAAACAGCAGAGAAAGACATAAAAAGACAAGACCATCCTAGCAGACAGAGTTCATACCTGCAGTGTCCCAAGCAGAAATCCCAACCAGTGGTTTTGTTCATCTGCATAACTAAGAGAGTGTGTGTGTGTGTGTGTGTGTGTGTGTGTAGGAAACACACTGACCAGGGAACTCAGCTGGGTGTAGATCTGCCTGATTGGTTCCTCAGGCAGGAATTGTGCCGCCCTACGGTTTGGCCTGTCTACACCCAGGCAAGCAGCCAAATCATAGCCCCAGCTCTGGGGAGTTGTGGAGACCATCTTCCAGCCCAATCTGACCACAGGGGCTGGAGATGACTCCTGGAGAGTGGTCACGAAGGTACAAACTTCCAGTTATAAGGTAAATAAGTCCTAGGGATGTAATGCACAACGAGAGGACTATAGTGAACCCTGCTGCATGATACACAGGAAAGATGTTCAGAGAGTAAATCTTAAGAGTTCTCACCACAAGGAAACGTTTTTCCTTTATTGCATCTGTAAGAGAAGATGGAAGTTAGCTGAACCTACTGTGGCAATCATTTCACAATATATATAAATCACACCATCATGCTGTGTGCCTTGAACTGATACCATGATGTGTGTCAATTACTTCTCAGTAAAACTGGAAGAAAAGAATTGATCCCCAACTTATAAGAATTATCCTACCTAATAATGAAAAGTTTAGAAGCATGACTAAATATTAGAATAGATACAAACATTTTAAATGGCTGGAACAAGATGAACATACAAAAATCAATACCTTTTCTACATACCAACATTAGCCACCTAAGCACTGAAAAAAAAAAATAGAAGGTCACTTTATATTAGCCAACACCAAAAAGAAATTCCTATAATTAACTAGGGATAACACAACAAAATGAGATAAACTTCTTTTGTTTTTATTTTTGTTTGTAGCATACAATATTTATTGAAGAAAAATAAATGTGTAGGAAGGCTATACTTTTAAGACACCAAATCTCATATTTATAATAAATTCCGTGCAATCCCGACAGAGGTTTTATGAAAGATAACAACTTTTTAAAAAAAATATTTTATTTATTTATTTGACAGAGAAAGAGATCATAAGTAGGCAGAGAGGCAGGCAGAGAGAGAAGGAAGCAGGCTCCCCGCTGAGCAGAGAGCTCAATGCAGGGCTCAATCCCAGGACCCTGGGATCACAACAGGAGCCAAAGGCAGAGGCTTTAACCCACTGAGCCATCCAGGCACCCTGAAAGTTAACAACTTCTAAAATTTAGAAGACTAAATAAGTAACACGTTTGAAGACAATTTTGAGAAAGACCAAAGTGGATGCAGAAGTTTGTCCTACCCCATATCAAACATAAATGCACTGGGCTTAGAGTAGAGTGGCCCGGGGGCAGACAGACTCACATAGACCAATGGAGGAGGGCAAGCAATGCAGAGACAGGTCCCTATGTGCGTATGTGTGCATGAGCATGAGAGAGAGAGAAAGAATGAGGGGGAGGAGAAGGAGACAGGGAGAGAGAAAGGGAGGGGAAGGAAAAGAGGGAGACAGGAAGAGAACTTGATATATGAAGGTGGCAGGCGCTCTTAATTTTCAATCTAATACCCATTCTTCTTATTAGTTCACAGCTACTTGCTTTTGTTCCTGGCTGCAATGTACTCAGCCCCATCTAATAAGTCACGACTGGTCTAAGCCAATCAAGGCAATTCTGATTTCTGCTTCACCAACTTTTCTTGCAGCTGAAAGTGTCCTGATAATTTCTTCCCTCTCTACAAGCCCCAAAATTTCAAAAAAGAAATCTGCTAGGCCACTTAAGTGAATATTTTGCTTTTCTAACAAAAAGGGGCATGCAGAGAATTCCCTATTCTCCCCTTGAAAGGGATGCAAAAGGGAAGCGGTGCCAGTCTGTGATCATGAGGGAAATGTAAAGAGAACTTGAGGGGTGCTTGGTTGGTTCAGTCAGTGGAGCACGAGACTGTAGACCTCGGGGCTGTGGATTCGAGTCTCATGTTGGGTGTACAGATTACTTAAAACTAGAATTTAAAAAAAAAGAAAAAAAAAAGGTGCTGCCCTGACATCACCAAGCAGCCACCCCAAGGCTAGCACTGACTCCAGACTCTCTGTTGAGTGAAAGAAGACATAACGTTCAGGGAAGCCCCTGCTAGTTAACTTGCCCATCATATGAGGCCGACAGCGTGGCTATCTGACAGAATGATAAACGGGGGGAATTCCTCACATTTCCGGAAATCTGGGGGAGAGGACAAAACTATAAAATAAGTAGGCAGTACATTTGGAAACTACACACTCCCTTGACCAACAGATTCCACATGAGTTAAATACATACAGAAAAGAAATAAAATGATAAAAGCATGAGAGAAAAATGGACGTGAATATGCTTAAGACCTTGAGGTAGGGAAGAGCACTGGAGGACCTGCTTGAGGCTGACCACATCCCATTCCTCTTCCTCAGATTCCACTTCCTGGTCCTCACACAGGTGTGTGTGGCCATGTGACTAAGTTCTAGTCAATGCAATTTGACATGGAAGTCACGTGGGCCATTTCTAGGACTGATCCCAACCCCTCTCCCCAACTGGAACTTCCACTTCTCTCTTATCTCTCATTTGCAACCTCCCTAGAGAGGATTCCTTGGAGAGTCTGAGACCAGACCCTGGCAGGTGATGAATTTCCTGCATGGGAGTGTGAATCTGGGCTCTCTATGCTACACATATTTAGCTCATGTGGCGAGAAATAAGGCTGTATTATTTCAATGCACTGGGATTTGGGGCAATGTTTGATGTAGCATTTAGTCTGCTCTGACTAATACAGGAAGGCTTCCTAAGGCAAAAAAGCCCATAAAGAAAAAATTGTTAAAACTATTAATAGCTAAAACAGAATCAATAAACAAACTTCTGAACTCACAAAAAATACCATAAGAATGTCAATGTTATATAGCAGAACAGGAGATTTTGAAAAAATGTATAATGAATAGGGGGTTTGCATTTAGAATAGATGATGAACAATCCCAAGTGATTAAAGATACATGGAACAATAAAAAAGTGGCAAATTACATGAATGTGCAACTTAAAGGAAACCCAAATGACCAATCATCATGTGAAAAGATAATCAGCCTTAGTTAATAAGGGAAGTACAAATAAAAGTATAAGATAACCACGAGCCATGCCTACCCACACTTTACCCATAAAAGTCCCTTTCCCATAAGACTCCTTTTGAGGGGAGAGGGGCTGGGGGTTAGATGATCCTGGTGGTAGGTATTAAGGAGGGCAGGTATTGCCTGGAGCATTGGGTATGGGGCATAAACAATGAATCTTGGAACACTGAAAAAATAAAATAAAATTTAAAAAAACCCAAAATCTTTAAAAAAATGTGCTTTCAGAAATAAATAAAAAAATAAAAATATGTAAATAAAAATGTGCTTACAAAAAAAAATACCTCCTTTACCCATAAGGCTGCCTAAAAAATTAAGTTTGAAAACATGACTCCTAATGAGATGAGTTGGGCACTTGTTTATATTACTATGGGGGGGATATATGGGGTTAGCAAGGTCAATTGAGGACATTTTTTTTTCTCAGTGTCTAAATTTTTTTTTTAATGTGCATACCCTCTAACTCTACAATTCTGTCTCCCATTATATTCCTTAAAGCCAACCTTGCTCATGTACATCAAGAAACATGTATAAGGATGCTCCTTGCAGCATGGCTAGAAGTATTAAATAAAACAATCATTTGTCTGTAGGAGGTTGGCTGAAACAAGTATGACACATCTAGAATGTGACCTATCATATGGGTGTTAAAATGGAAATTTCTGTAAGACACATGTATTACAGTGTAATTTACAACTGCTAAAGGGAGAAAAATTCTCATGTAGACAAATATCTGAAGGAGGCACACCTGATGACTGTACCGGCCTTTCAGCAGTGTGGGGCTGTGGGAAGGAGTGGAGTGGGGTTGTCAATTTGACTTTCTGGTCTTCTAAGCTCTTTGCCCTTGTGCTCATGTAATATACTGTATTTTAAACATCATGTTCCACTGAAGCTATTGAATAAGAAGATAAGCAAGATACGACAAGGGACTGTGCTAAAGTATATATGTATAAAGTCTGAGAATAAAAGGAGATGGTGTGTAGGGAATAAACCTTGGAGAAAGGTAGAGACAGTTTTGAATTTTTCCTCTGTCATTCTCTGCAAGTATGGTATTTGGGGAAGTCACTAAACCTCTTCGAATCTCCTTCCTCATCTGTACATGGGGAAGATGCCACATCTTTATCAGAATTTTGTGAGGCTTAACAAAACTTGGGACACCTGGATGTCTCAGTTATTAAGCATCTGTCTTCAACTGAGGTCATGATCCTAGGGTCCTGGGAAGTGGGAAGCCTGCTTCTGCCTCTTGGACTTCCCCTACTTGTGTTCCCTCTCTCGCTGTGTCTCTCTGTACCAAATAAATAAATAAAATCTTTTTAAAAAAGGCTTGACAAAAACTTAAAGAAAAATCTATTTATCTGTCCATCCAGCCATCCAACCAACCATCTAACCATCCATCCATCCCTCTAACTATCATCTCGCTTTGCCCTGTCATAGTGATAGACACAGAGCAGAGCCACAATGAGTACTAGTTTATCTTCACCCCTTTTTCTTTTCCCATTATTCCTTTATTTCTCCATTTCTTTAAAAAAAAACATTTATTTGGAGGAGAGGAAAGGGGTAGAGGGAGAGAGAGAATCTCAAGCTGCATCCCCACCCCACCCTAAGTGCAGAACCTAACTTGGGGCTTGATCTCATGACCCTGAGATCATGACCTGAGCTGAAACCAAGACCTGGATACTCAACTGATTGAGCTACCTAGGCACCTTTATTTTCCCATTTGTCTAATCAACTGCTGTTAACTGAGCCCTTGCTCTATATTAGGTGCCAAAGATACAACCCCAAATCAGATATGGTCTCTGCCTTTGAAGAATATTGAGTTTAGTGGCCTAAAAATATTAAAGCAGCAGTTCCATCACACTCTGCTATTAGAGAGACAAGATGGCAGAAACTCATGGGCAGGGAAGTTGCTCTACACTGGAGAGTAGGAGAGAAAGAGAGTGACTCTGAGGAAGAGATCTCTCATCAGAAAACCACTGTAGGCCTAGGGATTGCCTAGGTTAAGAGGAAGAGGGCGGGTCTTTGTGTGGGTGTTGGGTGGGGGCAGTGTGGACAGACTCAAAAAGATAGAACAGGATGTGTACAACCTTGGAGGACAACAGAGCAAGGACTTATTTCAGAAAAAAAACTAAGTTTACAAAAATTCATACAAAAGAGACCAAAGATAACCTAAATAAATGGTAAGATGTAATGTTTGCATGGATTGTAAGATATAGTATGGTTAAGATGTCAATCATTCTTGGGTGCCTGGGTGGCTCAGTGGGTTAAAGCCTCTGCCTTTGGCTCGGGTCATAATCCCAGGGTCCTGGGGATCGAGCCCTCTGCTCTGCGGGGAGCCTGCTTCCTCCTCTCTCTCTGCCTACTTGTGATCTCTGTCTGCCAAATAAATAAATAAAATCTTAAAAAAAAGATGTCAATCATTCTTATATTGATCTATATCTATAATCCCAATCAACTTTCCAGCAGGATTCTTTGTAGACACAGGCAAGCTCTTTCTAAAATTTAAATGGAAAGATAAAGGACCTATAATGGCCAAAACAATTTTGAAAAAGAAGACAATGTTTGAGGATCCACACCACCTAATTTAAAATGCATTATAAACCTACACTGATGAAGATAGTAGGTATTGGACAACGGTTAGACACATAGATCAATGGAATGGAAAATAGAGAACAGCTTTTTCACAAGGGTGTACAAATAATCCAGTGCAAAAAATACCAACTTTTCAACAAGTGGTACTGAAAAAAACGGACATCAATATGCCAAAAAAAAAAAAAAGAAAGGAGAAAGAAGGAAAGAAAGAACAAAGAAACTCAATCTACATATCACATAATACAAAAAAATTGATTAATTATAAATTAATTATAAATGGGTCATAGGCCACATATACATGTGTTTTTAAGTGTCTTATGTGTATAGCACATGCTTGTATGTGTGCATGTATATGTGTCCATGTAAGTGTTCATGTGTTCAGGAGTGTGTGTGTGTCTGTGTGTGTCTGTGTGTGCAAGGGGTAATGTGGGGAAAGCTGTCTAAGAGAACTTTGGAGAGAAGTACCAGTTGGCCACACATTTGCACTTGGAAGTTTTCAGTGTACGTATGGTAAGTGAAACAAAGGCAGCAGATGCCATAGTTTTTTCTATCAAAATTATTTAAATTTAACAAGTACAGGACAATTTCAGCTTTGGGAGTTTCATTTTATTGTATTTTACTTATTTTTTTTTTAGGCCCATATTAGTTGAATACCTATACATGCTAGTGACTGGTACAATTCAGTGTGTTTTATCTAAACATCTGTCTTTTCGAATAGGATAGGCCAGTTTATCTAGACAAATAAACAAACCAAAGAAAAAAGAAAACATATATCCCTACAGATGACATTATCCTAGATGACTCTGAAAACTTAAAGAAGATAGCACTGAGATAAATGGATTTTTAAGAATGCGTCCAGCTTTCTCTATAATTAATTATCAGGCAATCTGGTGACCCAAAGTGTTAATCTACTAATTGTTCTTCTTGAGCTACCCGGGTTTTAAATTTTAGTCGCTAGAAACACCTGCCTTAAGATACAAATCCGCCCCAGTATGAAATAAAACTAGGACAACGTACTTCTAATCCCTGGTTCTCATTGCTTCATCTCCGAAACAAGGATAACAGATCCTATTTTATGCAGTTGTGGTGGTGGTTATGAAACATTGTGCTGGGCTCATAGGGAGCACCAAAAAAGCTTAGGTATGATTATGATTCTTATTATCTATTTACTTCTTTGCCAGTGTGTTCTCAAACTAATAATTTTGGAAACCCAATAAAACCCTCTGGAGTACCACTCTTTCAAAAATTTGCTTTTGGCAATTTATGTATCATATTAAAAGAACTTACCGTTATGAAAAAAAGTTGTTTCTATACTGAAACAGATGAATATGAAGTTCAAATTTACAGGATCAGCTGTTCAAGTCAAGAAAGAAAATGCCTTTTAAAGCAGAAAATATATATGTCTCCACTCCCCTGAGGAAACAACGCTGAAACCAACTGCACTCAAACACTAAACATTGGCTTAAGACTGCATGAGAAGCATTGCCTCTCTGGAGGAAACAGTCACAGCAAGTCTGAAGCAACTGATTTCCAATAAAAATTTTTTTTATTATTATCCAATAATTAACAACTGATGAAGATGAAAAGTTTCTGTAGTTCTATAAAATTAGAGGCTAGCTTGCAGAAATTGATAACTTATTATGATTTTTATTGCCCTCAGTTAAATGTTAACTCCAGACAAGGGTCCCCCCCCCAACCCCGGAGACTCAGCTTAACTTAGCATCTGATTTCTATATTTCTTTTCCAAATGACTTTATAAGTTCTAGTTACTCAAATATACTTGGAGTCAGACCATTTATCTTTTTGCTGGTTCTCTTATCAATGAGTAAAATTAAGTTTTGGTACATGCTAACAAATGATTTCGTGAGAGAATTGGGCTTTCCATGCTCTAAGAATGCCTAGAAAGCACAGAAGGAATTTAGCAAAGCACTGGAAAATGAACCCTATAGAAACTGCTCTCCTGGCATTATCTTAACTGGCCAAACCACAAGCACATGTTCATGGTGGCACAATGTCCATGTGGATAGCAGGCCTCTCTGGTTACAGAAGATTCAAGAACTTCCCCTGGGCATGGAAGCCCCTTAAGAATTGATATTCATTCTGTCTCACTGGGGACTGTGCCTCTTTTACATGGCTCAGCACCTGGGCTTGGAGGAGGAAGCTCTGAAGCAGAGTCCTGGTTACCAGGGTTTCCTGACTGGTGATGCCAACAATCTCACACTGAGATGCACACACTGCCATGGGTCTACAGAAAAAGCCACATCCGGAAATGCTACCTGTGAAGGTGCAGCTAACATGGAGAAGTATGTTGACTCCAGGAAAGAAAGATCTAGAATATGACATACTATATACTCTAAAGTATCAAAACCAAAATGTTCTCTCTGAACTCCTCTGGAGACTTAGTCCACACAGATCCTGGGAAGACCATAAAGAGACAAAGGACACAATTGCATTCTAGAAGATTCTATGGCTTGAAAGGAAGCTGTAGGGGTGGGGGTGGTTTGGGTCACACGGAAGGGACACAGAGGTAAGGACAGTAATGACAGGGGATCTGACCTTGGCAGGGAGACTGGATTTAGATCTGAGTGAGCAGGGAAAGCCTGTGGCTCTCAGCCTGAAGCTGGGCACCCCAGGCACATTAAGTTTCTTCAAGGGGTGACAAGTGTGGAACACTTTCAAACAATTAAATTCCGAATTCTCAAGTCCCTGTATAATCTATCCTAAAACTTATCTGTGGATAAGATGACTGCCCTGTACGGTCTTTTTTCCCACACCCTACATCTCTCTGGAGTGGAAACATCCAGACACCACACAAAGGGACAGCCAGTGAGTCGTTACCCAGGTCTCCCCAGGAACCTCTCTGTCATCCGTCTCATCAAGAGCCTCTCCTCTGATATATTTTATTTTGTATTTAATTATACTGTTCTGATAATCTGTGACTAATCAATACTATAAATAGTATCAATAACAGCCCCATGAAATATTTTAACATACATATGTATATCTATATATAGGTCTGTGTACCATACATACACGAACAAATATGCAAAAAACAGGTGACAGAATCACCAGTGAATGCCTTTCATTTTTTTTTTTTAGTGAATGTCTTTCTGGAAGAAAATTATGATAAAGTTGTGGAGCAGGTGGAATTTCTATTCCTATTTCTACATGAATTCAAGGAGGAAACAAAATGGTATATAAACTTTCAAAGTGAAGGAAGAATCATGTATTCCGTATTTTGAATGGATGGTCTTTATATTTGACTGGGTATCTTGTTACATATTTATTTATTTTTAAAGATTTTATTTATTTATTTGAGAGAGAGGAGACAGAGAGAGAGTGACAACATGAATAGGGAGAAGGACCAGAGGGAGAAGCAAACCCAACATGGGGCTCCATCCCTGGACCCTGAGATCATGACCTGAGCTGAGGGCAGATGCTTAAATGACTGAGCCACCCAGGTGCCCTGACTGTGCATATTTTTAAAAAACGATAGATCTGAATGAAAAGTGCAGCATAGGTAATACAGTCAATAATAATTATAGTAACAGTGTATGGTGAGAGACGGTAATTACACTTATCATGGTGAGCACTGTATAATGTATAGAATTGCTGAATCATTATGTTGTACACTTGAAACTAATATATGTCACCTATACTTCAATAAAAAAGTGACATATCAGTGTGCCGGGGTCGTTCAGTTGGTTAAGTGTCTGCCTTTGGCTCAAGTGTTGATCCCAGAGTCCTGGGATCGAGCCTCACGCTGGACTCCCTACTCAGCAGGGAGCCTGCTTTTCCCCTGCCTCTGCCACTCCCCCTGCTTGTGCTTGCTTGTTCTCTCTCTCTCTCTCTCAAATAAATAAATAAAATTTTATTTAAAAAGTGACATACCTGTGTTGTTTTAAATGTCATTACTTACAATACGCTAGAAATTACATCTTTGTCCCTATTTAAATTTATGATGCACAATGTTAGATGGGCACGCAGGTGTGCACCCACAAGCAAAGGACTAGCTGAGGGACTCAGCCTGGGTCACGGGCAGACCTATCTGGGAATGTCAGAAGAAAGGCTCATAAGCAGAGGCAGCTAGCTCCCACAGTCTCTGGAGCAATCCTGGGCCTGGGGAACAGTCTGGTTTGAAGGAAAGGCCAGGGGAGGATCTGAGGGCCAAGGAACAACGGCACAGGAGGAAGTTCAGGTGGGACTGGTGTTAAGCAGCCCTGTCACTCACCTGAGAGGTAAGATACAGCTGGTGGCACAGGGCCAGGGGCTCCAAGTCCAGTCCAAAGCCTCAAGTGCTTTTGGTGGGCACAGTGAGCTTTAATTCTGGGCACACAAGAAAACCATGAAAAACAGACCAAAATAATAAAGCATTCCGTTCAGGGCTTGACCCAGGGGGTACAACTCCGCTCACCACAAAGTGACCTCCAGAACAGCACTCTGCTATTTCACAACACCGGTGTTCCTAGTAACTGAGTCAAAGTGTGTGGGAGGACAGGGGACAGGGACCTGAAAGTCACTCCTCACTGTGAGCTATGCACTGGCCTAGGCCCTCATGCTTACAACCGTGAGTTCTAGCATTCTTACCAGGTGTCACGGCTCCGGGAACTTCGCATGAAGGAACTCACTTAGTCCTCACCTGGGCCCTGGGTGGAAGGCACCACCATCGCCATTCCCATTTCAGAGACGAGGAAGCTGAGATCTACAGAGCTCATCCACACTGAAGCCCCCAGCCTGGCCTTGGTGTAGCCAGGAGTTGGGCCCGAGCTCTATGGATGGAAACGACATCGGTGCATCCCTGGCAGCCCCAGGGGACAGGAGACCTTAGCTCCACCCCAGGAGAGGAGTGGCAGCCGTGGTGCCACGCTGAGACGGTGGTTCATCCTTCTCCATCTGCAGCTCCCTCTGCTCAAGGAGGAAGTGGGGATGTCAGTGTGTTTCCATTTATAACAGTTCAAAGAAAACCTTAGGATGTTTTGCGGGACAGCCCCATATGGGCCCCATGGGCTTTAGCGTTTGCTCTATGCAGCTCCCTTCTGCCATGAAAACTGTGGAATCCCCAGTGCTGAGTGCTGCTAGATGCACCAATAGGAGAATGAAGGTAGAAGAAGGAGGTGCCCTTCAACACTCAGTCCCTGGAACCGAGGGAAACACCATCCCCAATCTGCCCTGGGAGACCTACCCAACAGGGGCTGCTGTCCCCATTGGGCAGATGGGAGACTATGGTCACCCAGCTAGGAAGCAGGGAATGAGCACCAGATCCCGGACCCCACAAACAGAAAGACAATGGCTAGGGCTTCACACAGATCCACGTCAGGCTCAAGCACACAGGTTAGGAGTATGCTTCTCATCTAAGAGTATAACTCAGGTTTCCAAGTGGATAGAACTTCACAGAAAGCACTTATAGAACAGAAAAAAGGCAGCCCTAATATTTCCACCCACATAGTCACAGGACACCTAAGTGAGCCTTCTGTGTTCATGCAGAACTGCAGATTTAATTTTCAACTGTACTTCAGTCAACGTATAAACTATTATGTTGTGCCCACACCACCGTCCCTTCCCCGAGGAGTCTGTCAAGGGGACACAGAGATAGGCAGAGGATCCCGGCCTGCAATCAGCTGAAAGGGTGGAAAATAGAAGGAGGAGGTGGGGAGCCTTTGGGGGAGACTTTGGGTTGGTGCCTATGCAGGGCTGTTACCTCTGGGTCTGCAGGGCCCATTCTCTGCCCCAGCTAACCTCAGGCTGGCCGGGTTGGCATCACCCAGAAAGCAGGAGAACACGTGACACCTCGGGGCAGGGCCCTCCCTCAAGCCCAGCCTAGCAAGCCATGAGGCAGGAAACATGCTGGATATAGGATGCATGCTGCCAGCAGCCCCTCTTTATGAAAACCAGCCCTCATCTGTTCCCAAAGTCGTGGGGAAAAAAATCTAGGCAAGTAACATTTTCCGAGGAAGCATTTTTCAGATATGCTAGCTAAAAATGTTCTCCAAGGGCGATCTTTTTTTTTAAAGACTCAGCCTAATCCATGCCCATGTGCAGCTCAAAAACTAACATGTATATCCCCAAGCTATTTTCTTGGTAGAATTTTCAAAGGTTCTCAAAGAAGATTCCAAGGCAATGGAGCTCAGATAAAGCCATGGTGACCAGATCTAAACGGAAAGAATCCTAATCACCTTCAATCAGTTGCTAGTGACTGAAAGGCAAAGCAACCAGCAGACTAGGGGGATCCAGGCCTAGCCAGGGGCAGAAGCCAACCAAGGAGGCTAGAAGTAACCAGCATGGCAGAGCGGACGCCATTTGGACACCATTCGATGACGCATGCTTCCTGTCGTGACGGTGTTGCTCCTCAAGGCCACCTTCTAACTTTAGAGACTTAAAAATATGACCAGTCACATCCTGGGGGACCTCCATCCCATCACTCAGTCTTATCAGCATTTTTTTTTTTTTTTTTTTTTGCCCAAAGTCTTATTCAGCCGGAGATTACAGAAGATGCTGGGAGTGAAGCAGCATTAGGAGGCACGCAGCCCGTCCTCTGCCGCTGTGATAATTATTAGCCAATAGTTAGTGAGGCCCACCATGGGCTCCATCCCGACCAGACACTCATTCTGTGGTCACTTGTTGCCTCCTAATTTTAATCCTAAGGTCACTGAGGGTTTATGAGATGCAACATTTGCTCAAGGTCACCCAGCGAGTGTGTGTCGGAGACGGGGTGCCTACTAGACACGCATCCAGACGGTCTAATTTCAGAGCCCTTCTCTTGACTGCTTCGAGACACTCCCTTGTGTGGCAGCTCACAACCGTGGAAAAATGAAAAAAATAACAAAACCGTTGGACAGGGAAGGAAGACCATGGTGCTGGTGAACTGATTAATTGAAAATCATAATACAACCTTCAGTGGATGCTGTAATGGGTGAAAAATGAACTAAACAAGAGAATGTTCACATGGTCTCAAAGTTCACCCCACCGATTACTAATTCATTATAAGGAATGAAATAATAGTAATTTATAAAGGAGAGCTCTGGCAGAAACCACATGAGCCACGTGAACAAACTAGTCCTCACCAACACCAGGTCCCAGGAACATGCTGGACCCATGGATGTTGTGTAAACACATGAAATGTGTGCTGAACCTAAGCACAAACAGCCAGACAAATCCAGACTCTCCTGGAAACAAATGGCTTAGGTTCTTCCAAAATGTCAAAATCACAAGAGAGAAAAGTAAAAGCAGTGTTCTGCTTTAGATGTAAAGAGACAGATCCAAATTCAGGACATGATGCTTAGCCAAATGCTGCATAGAAAAAACAGCTATGAGGACTATTTTGGGGACAACCAGAGGCATTTGAATAGGAACTGTACATTGGAGAAGATGACTTTATCGATGTTAAATTCCCCAGTGATAATGGTGCTACAGTTTTGAAGAAGAAAACCTATGGATGGAGGAGATGTTTCCCAAAGTATGTCATGTGTCGGCAACTTAATTTAAATGATTCAGAGAGAAACACTGAACACACATACATACCACACATGAGTACATATACCGTGTGTGTGTGGTGTGTGTGTGTGTGTGTTTGTCTTTGTGGGTAAACAACTGGTAAATCTGAGTGAAGAATATATAAGCATCCACTTTCCATTTTTTAATAGATGTAAAATTTATCAAAATGAAAATCAGGGGCACCTGAGTGGCTCAGTGGGTAAAGCCTCTGCCTCTGGCTCAGGTCATGATCCCGGGGTCCTGGGATTGAGCCCGGCATTGGGCTTTCTGCTCAGCAGGGAGCCTCTTCCCCCCCACACCCTTCTCTGCCTACTTGTGATCTGTCAAATAAATAAATAAAATCTTAAAAAAAAATGAAAAGCAAACTGAAAGTAAAATGTTTGTTCGAAGAGTCATAAGGCAAAGGAACTACTATGCTATTAATCAACTAGATAAAAACTGCATTTTGGGATAAGAACTAAGAGGAAACATTAAAAAGGAAAGTATGTGAAAGTGATAAGACTACTGTTGTTTAGATTAGTCTTATAATACTTTACAAATCAATCATGATAGCTACAGAGGGCAACAGAATTACTTCATAAATTTTGTACTAGTGCTGGTGTAAATCAAATTACTTTTCTGTTGTTCACTACAGTCATTTTTTTTTTTTTTGAGAATAGTGTTTATCATTCTAAATGCAAATTCTAGTGCAATAAGAATCTCATTTCATAACTCGTTCTCAGTGGATTTCAGGGAATAAATAACCCCATCCTTGGCTTTAGATCTGATTTCCAGGCAATTTGCTCCAAGGACCAGTACCAGGTCTGTTGCTAGAGGCGTTGACTGCACGTGCCCCTCCAGCACAGTCGCTTGGGACCCACAAACATGAGACTTACTTTTCAGACACTGTGATTCTCTGGAGGCGGGTGGCCGTCAGGCATCCAGGGAAATGGCGCACCGTCCCTGCTGGAAATGGCCCATTGTTGCCCCAATGGATGGTGTCAGACTGCAGCCCCTGAGAACTCTGGAGAAAACACAAGAATAAAAATAGAATGTTCACATTTCACTCAAAGTGAGAATTTAAAATATAAGTTTTAAAAATATATATTTTAAAAATTAAATGTAATTTCAAATTTAAACATCATTTTAAATATTCAGTATGAACTTGAAACGGTCTTGATAGTGAACCCCACATCCCTGTGCCCCGCTTCTTAACACACCTTCCCACTCTTTTTGAAATAAGTGCGGGCATCTGGAGGGAGGTCAGGATCAATGTGAAAGGTCTCCCCAGTGGGTGACTGTGAGAAGTGACTGTGGGTGAGAACACACGAGGAGATCATATGTTATGCTGATGTCCCAGGAGAGGAGCCCAGTGCTTCCCAGAGGGACTTACAAACAAAGCCTCCTTTCTGACATTCCATGGGACTCACAGGTGGTGTGGTCTATGAGGAATCTCGAAGTCAGGAAGCTGTTAGTAACTCCTGCCTGGACCGTGGGGCATCTAGGTGGTCACAGTGATGACCACACCTTGGTCCTGGCAGGGTGCACTGTCCTCCATATGGAGGGCAGGGGGGTCATGAAGAGCATTGGGAATGGAGAGGGTCCCTGTGGACCACACCTCCATCCAGGTGGGTTCGACTTGTTCTACAGCATCTTGACTCCTGAGATCCACTCACTTATATGCCATGTGGAATTATCAGAGCCCTAAGATGCTCTTAAGCTAGAAGGCCTGCGACTTCACAGGTGAATGGAGGGAATTGGGTCACATCTGTGCACCCTACACAGACTACACCATGGGGTACAGGAGCCCCTCCTTCCTCTATGATCACAGCTAGGCTGTGGGTGAAGTCTGGGGATCCTGCCTGTGTCTATGGAATGTCTATGGTGTTCCCAGAGGCCCGGGATGGTATGTCCTGTCCCCGTAGTTCTAAGTACCATGGGACTCCAGATCCCTGGCTGGCTTCCCCTTTGATATCTCCCACCCAGTTGGAGAAATACCATGTCTTCATAAGCATAACTGCTTTACTTTCAACATTTCAAAGCTAATGCAATGCACTCCCTGTTTTTGGTGGTTTTTACCTCTTACTAAATATATTTTGGTCTTGTGTTTACCTTCCCACCTTGAATTCCACTCTGTTACTGGTCTTGTTACTCCTCATTTTTTTTTTTTTATAATACTGCTTGTAATAGTTTTACTTATGCCATTGTATTTTTTAACCTCTTTAGGCTTTTTTTTTTTTTTTTACTCAATTTCAGTTCTTCATTCCAGTATCTGTCCTTTAATTGGGGAATTTAACCCGTTCCATTTTTATTTCTTGAGTAGCATTAAGAGAAAGAGAGGGAGATGACTGGTATATTTGTCCCTTTCCCCAACATCTGTTTTAGTACTTCCTGTCTCTCAAATTTTATGGTGTTATTTTCTTTACTGTCTTCAGTTGACTTGATTGGTCTTATTTTTCGTTTTCTAGAAGTTATATATCTTATTTTTCCTTCTAGTGTTTGTCTTAAATTTGTTACACACACAGGTATATTAATCTTTTTTTTTTTTTTTATCCTGAGAATTGATGAACAGATACAACCTCTAATTTCCACACAGGATAAGACCATTAGTTCAATGTAATTTCCTTTCCTTCCTTTGCTATCTGGTATATTTTGTTAAAATTATTTAAAATACTCTGAACTGCTTTTAATTTTCATGCTTGTAGTTTCTTAGGGATCAGTTCTTAACAATCGCCTTAAGCTTCATGGCTACACTGTTAATAATTACAATACATGATTATGTTTCACTGTTTGTTAATTAGTCATAGATAATTTACATATCTTGTTTCTCTTTTATTTAATTAATTTTTTTATATTACTACAGGGAGTTTTTGAGTAGCTCTTTCAAAATGGTTTCATGGATAATACATTTTCTGGATTCCTAAATAGAAATGGGAAGAGACCTTTTGTCTGTACTGTCATTTGCAAATATCTTCTCCCATTCCGTGGGTTGCCTCTTTGTTTTTTTGACTGTTTCCTCAAACTCAACCCACACGAAACAGGCAAACACATCAAAAAATGGGCAGAAGATATGAACAGACACTTCTCCAATCAAGAAATACAAATGGCTATCAGACACATGAAAAAATGCTCATCATCATTAGCCCTCAGGGAGATTCAAATTAAAACCACATTGAGATATCACCTTACATCAGTTAGAATGGCCAAAATTAACAAAACAGGAAACAACATGTGTTGGAGAGGATGTGGAGAAAGGGGAACCCTCTTCCACTGTTGGTGGGAATGCAAGTTGGTGCAGCCTCTTTGGAGAACAGTGTGGAGATTCCTCAAGAAATTAAAAATAGAGCTTCCCTACGACCCTGCAATTGCACTCCTGGGTATTTACCCCAAAGATACAGATGTCGTGAAAAGAAGGGCCATCTGTACCCCAATGTTTATAGCAGCAATGGCCACAGTCGCCAAACTATGGAAAGAACCAAGATGCCCTTCAACGGATGAATGGATAAGGAAGATGTGGTCCATATACACTATGGAGTATTATGCCTCCATCAGAAAGGACGAATATCCAACTTTTGTAGCAACATGGACGGGACTGGAAGAGATTATGCTGAGTGAAATCAGTCAAGCAGAGAGAGTCAATTATCATATGGTTTCCCTCATTTGTGGAGCATAACCAATAGCATGGAGGACAAGGGGCGTTAGAGAGGAGTAGGGAATTTGGGTAAATTGGAAGGGGAGGTGAACCATGAGAGACTATGGACTCTGAAAAACAGTCTGAGGGGTTTGAAGTGGCGGGGGGGTGGGAGGTTGGGGTACCAGGTGGTGGGTATTATAGAGGGCACAGCTTGCATGGAGCACTGGGTGTGGTGAAAAAATAATGAATACTGTTTTTCTGAAAATAAATAAATTGGGAAAAAAAAAAAAGAAATGGGAAGAGACTAAATACAAAAGAATGAGACTCCATAGGTAAACCATCTTGATAAAGAGGAGCAAAGTTGAAGGTGAAATAGTTCCTGATTTCAAAACTTACTGCAAAGCCACAGGAATCAAAACAGTGTGGTATGTCTATAAAGACAGACATATGAGGATTCTATCTGGGATAGAATGGAGAATCCAGAAATAAACCCTCACATCTATGGGCAAACAATTTTCAACATGAGTGTCAAGACTATTCAATGAGGAAAGGACAATGTTTTCAACAAATGGTGTTGGATATTCACATGAAAAAGAATGAAGCTGGGTTCTTATCTAACACCATATATAAAAATTAACTTGAAATGGACCAAAGACATACAAGTAAGGGCTAAAACTATAAAACTCTTAGAAGAAAATTAGGAGAAAAACTTCATAATGCTGGATTTATGATGATGATTTTTTGGGGTTCAAAGCTCAAGTGATAAAATAGTTGGACTTCATCAAAGTTAAAATGTCCTATGCATCAAAAGACACCATCAACAGAAAAAGGCAACCCACAGAAGGGGAAGAAATATTTACAAATCATATATCTATCTGATAAGGGATTAATATCCAGAATATATAAAGAGCTCCTACAATTCAACATAAAACCCAAACATCCCAATTCAAAATTCGGCAAATAGCCATTTCTCCTAATGGCTAATACGTACATGGAATGATGTTCCACATCACTAATCATTGGAGAAATGCGAACCAAAACCACAATAAGATAGCTCTTCACACACATTAAAAATGGCTATTATAAAAAAAATTAAAAATCACAAGTGTTGGTGGGAATACACAAGAATTGGAACCCTGTGCATTGCTGGTGGGAATGTAAAAAGGCTTCAAAGGAAAACAATATAGTAGTTCCTCAGAAAATTAAACAGTGAATTACCACATAATTCCACTTCTGGATATATGCTTATGTGAACTGAAAGCAGGGACGGAAGCAGATATTTACAAAATTATTTGCAATAGCCAAATGCGTTGGTATAGGCATATAAGGGGTAGCTTTATTTCTTGGTCTTCCTGAGAGCTTTAAGAGAAATATTTTTTCTAGGAAATGAGTTTTAATTCACATACTGATCACCAATTAGTCTGTCACTCAAGAAGTCACAAAAAACAAAACACAGCGGCTTCAGGCCTGGGGTATGCATTTTTGTTTCTGGTTCTCTAACAGAATCAAAACTTGCAGCAGCAGGTCCCGGCTAAATTTTCGGGAAGTTAACATTCAGGAAAAGTGTGACCACTTCTGTAAATAAAGGGGAGATTTCCTTTTTGTACCGTAAGATATTGTGAGCGCAAAATATGTCCAGAATAAGGGTGTAAAGTTCGGGTACGCTGAACTGCTTTTCAAAATGCAAGTTCCTCTAGAGGGAAATGCAAGAAAATTTCTAGCGATTGAAGAACAATGCAGATCAGAAACACAACGAAGAGAGGAGAAAGGCTATCAGCCAAAACAAAGGGACGGATGCTTTGTGGGAACTCCTGGGAGAAAAATAATTTTTTAAATAAAATAGCCATTTTAGTTCTGTGTCTTGGTTTCTGAACGTTGGAATGTGGCTAGACAGCAGACGTCATCATCATAAGGCTGGCAGTGCTTTCTATGACGCCCCCTGACTGCAGACAGCGCCTGGGAGTGTCCTTGGAAACCAAGGACACACCACATGTTTGGAAGCTTCTAGGTGAGAGCCTAGAATAACTCCCACGTGAAAGCAGAAAGATGCTGCTCTGTTGGATTCTCTTTCCTTTGCCTCTACCTCCATTCTGTTGCAGAGTCCACTGGAAAAGCCTCTGGGATGACCTGGGATTGATACCCTCCAAGCTCCCTGCCTGCCTGCCGTCCTGGGAAGCCATTTCAAGCATGGGGCTCAGATGGTTCCAAGCATGGGGCTCAGATGGTTCCAAGCCTCCCGGTGAAGACTGTTGGAGACAGGACTCTGAAAATGCTCTAGGGACCTGAAGGGGCTCACAATTGTAAGGGGATATTATACTAAGGTAAAAAATGCAGGCACATAGGGGGCTAAAGATAAAGTCCACTATGTCCCAGATTTGGCTGCTAAGTAAATAGCAGGAGCAAAGAGGGTAGCAATCATCCAGCAGGGGAGCCAAGGCTGGAGGTGCCCAGGGCTGCTGGAGAGACTCCAGGATGGACCCAGGGAGGTGTGTGAATGTCTCATCATGCCCAGGGGCTCTCTCCAGACTGCCCAGGCCCTGGCCTTCTTGCTCCTTCTCTTGACATTTATGTTTCCCAACGACCACCTAGATATTTTTGTATTTTTTCATCTGGTTCCCTTTCCCCTACTTCTCTGAATGCCCCTGCCCCTTCGCCAGCCAGGGTCCCTTCGAGCCCCATTTCTCTTAATAAATCTTTGCTGCTCATTCAACCAGCAAACCTTTGATGGGCACCTACTTTACCAGGAGTTGCAGGCGGGGGGCAGACATAAAGCAGGCTTGTATCTGCCCTTGTGTATCCTGCGGCCCCAAACAGGAGACAAGCAGGAAATCATCATGTCTCCAAGTCCAGGGGAAGCCACGGTGCTTTGTGCCATCTGCCTCAGGGGCCAGAAAGAAAAAGACACTCGGCCTAGAACTCAAGTCCTACAGAATTCCCAAGAGAAGTGGGCGACAGAACCAGCGCTGGTCAAGGGCTTATTCTGTGTCACTCCCTGGACCAGTGGTTGTGAGTCCTCTCAGGTAATCTCACAAATACAGCTGAGGAAAGGGGCTCTGGGGGACACACCATCTTGTCCCCCCACTGAGGGCCTCCACAGGCTTCTCTCTCTCACCCTGTGGCCTTGCCTGGCTCTGCTCACTCACGGGCCCGCAACCCATCCTTTACCTGCACACGCTGTGTCTGCTGTGCCATCTACGTGTGGGAGCCGCGTGCCCACCAGGAGAGTCCATTGGACAGCTCCAGAGGAGGAAAGCTCAAAGAAGAGCTAGCCAGGGTGGCTCTGAAGGGTGGGTCCAAGCCTCCTGCTGTTGGCCTGAGGCGCGTCTGCCGGCCAGGTGGAGCATGGGACCCAAGGAGGTGATGGGTGATTCAGGGGGCAGCGGCCTCTGTTGCCTGGAAGGGGTTAGGTGTCTGGCGTCCTGGCCACCTTGGAGGGCCCGGAGCCAGGTGGTAACTCTTGACAGCGACCACAGCAAGGAGAGATAAAAAGGAAGGAAGTCTTGCTGCTCTGTGAGAGGGTCTCTGTCACGGGTCATGGAGCCAAACATCCACTTACTCCTTGTCTGGGAATTCACTTCTAAGATGACATTTATGTTTCCCAAGAGAAAGAAGGTGTCACTGCCCTCCTAGGCTTCCTGACCCCATAGCTGGCCCCATTCCCCAGTTTGAAGATGGATGTTCCCTTTCCTTTTGGCTTCTTCTTGCTTTGAATTTGACCTTCACGTGGACCCAGAGGCCCAGTGGTGGGTCAAGGTGACACCAGGATTTCGGACTGGACTCCTCTCTCCCCTTTGCCCTGACTGCTTCCCGTGGAAGCTCCTTCTTGCTTCTGACCATCATTTGGGAACATTCTTTATCAGCAGAAGGAAACAAACAAGCTTGCAGCATGGGAGAGAGGAGGGGGATCCCTCTTTCCCCTCAAGGACATCATAGGACCTTTAAAGGCAGGCAGGTTAAAACTGAATAAGAGTAGTTCCTGGGGCAGCAGGTGGGAATCCAACCAACGTGATCTAGGTCTGGGCAGATCCAACCAGCCGGACCTTTAACTCCGAGACTCGTTTAGAGCTGACTGGAATTGGGCAGGCGCGAGGCTCCAGGACAGGCAGGGCTGCTCTGCCGCGGGGGGATCTGAACACTGTGGCCCTCAGAGACCAATCCTAGACAGAGGCAAATGCACTTCTGCTGGTCTCTGGGGCCTAGCTGTTGCCCCTTGTCACTTACAAGTGAGTCCTTCAGCCCCTAATAGCTTCCCTGGCCTGGGTCCAAGAGTGGGACAGGACCTACCAATGAAAAAATATCTGAATGTTCCCCCCGCCCCCGCCCCAACATAAGATTCCCTTTGTTCCACAGCACTCGAGAGCTCGCAGGAGCCAAGCACAGGGGTGTGGTAGGGGCACACAGTGTCCCTGGCTTTCCGCTGAGGCGGGGTGGGGAGAGATCAAGGGGATGCCCAAACAGGGAACAGATGGCACAGGTCTTAAGGGGGGATACGGGGGAGACTGGGGTGGGCTCCGAGCCAGCACTATTGGGTCCAGTCCTCGCACAGCTGCTCATGAGTTCTGTGGCCTCAGGAGAGTTTCGTGACTCCTGCGTGGGGATAATAATAGGACCTCTCTCATAGGGAGGCGCTCGGTATGAAATAGCTCGAACCTGAATACATATCTTTGTTGCATGCACAGCTCCCTTCTGGGCTGCATGGGACACGAGCACCTGACCTTCGGGTCCCTCCTGCCACCTCCCCTGGGATGCCTAGCTTACTTCCTGGGCAGTGCTTCTCCACAGCTGGGAGAGCTACACCAGCCCCTGTCATCCCAGCCCTTCAGGCACTGCTTGCCTACCCTGTCCTGTGCCTGGGTCTGGGAGCAGGACTGGATGTTTGGGTCGGTCAGCCTTCCCATCTCCCTCTCCCCCTCCAGCCTTCTCTCTGGATAGAGGTCAAGTGAGCAATGCATTACTCAGGCCCCATGCAAATTAAAGCTGAGACCCCTCACTGTAAGAGAGTCCCAGCCTGCAAGCACTTCTCTCCAGGGGAATTCAAAATCACCTCCCCTCCTCAGTGGAAGGCGCTGTGCCTAATGGTATCTAAGGACATCCTGCAATGGACTGTGGGGTCGTCACCCAGCGTACTTAGGAAAGTGCAGTATTCCTAACACGTCACAATCTCACTGGGTGGGCTGAGCTCTGGCTATATTAGTATTCTCTACCTGTAGGTTTAAAGGTAAATTAGGGGGCGACTGTGTGGCTTGGTCATTTGAGTGTCTGCCTTGTTCGGGTCGTGATCCCGGGGACCTAGGATCGAGCCCCCGCCTTGGGCTCCCTGCTCAGTGGAGACTCTCCTCCCTCTCCCTCTGCCTGCTGCTCCCTCTGCTTCTGCTCTCTTGCTGTCAAATAAATAAATACAAATAAAAAAAAAATAAAGGTCAATGAGGCTCTAAGTGGCACTGAGTGAGCAGTGAGCTAGACCAGGTCAGGGTCAGGTGAGCCCGGGAAGTGCAGGTGGACAGGGCTGTCCACGCAGAAGCAGGATGCCAGCCCACAGGGGGCAGGAGCAACATCACAGCATTGTCCTCCACCCAAGTCAGAGCCCGGCACTTGGGCAGGTGGGCCTGGGAAGCTCAGGCAGCTGAGGTGTGAAGAAGGCTGGGACGGTGATCTGGGGACAGAATGGCCAGCAGCACAGCAGTCTGGAAGCAGACCTGACCCGACTCAATATCATCTCAAGGCTGTTCTGGGGCCTGACACTGCCCCAGCGAAGTCAGCCACCGCAGGGAGGGTCCTGCAGGACCTGGCTGGGCCTCCATGTGGCCACCAAGGCCCACGGACACTGGTTTTCAGGCTCTGGAAGCAATTGTTGACAAGGTTTTGAGAACAATCAGAGCTACAGCTGCTGGAAAGTGAAGAGTTTTCTGTGTGACCTTGAAGCAGACAAGAACTTTTTTGAGTGTCTCCAATATGCTAGCTACATTCCATATGTCTCTTCCTTACATTTTACCACAAATCCACACTTGAGGGGCAAGCATGCCTTCTTTAAATGCCACCTCTCCTGTGGCCAGAGGATGTGAGAAACCTACCCAAGGTCCTACTGCAGTAAGTCACCTAGAAGCTGAATAGCAAAATCAAAGCTCCCGCTCTAACATTACTACGCCACTTCCTGAGGTGCAGAGATGCTAATGAAGCTCTTTCTCATGGCACCTTACTCCCCTTGTTTCCTGGAGCTCCAAAGGTACTCTGCCCACCTGAAACGTCCTCCCCATAACCAAGTCCAGAGTCCTGTTACCGCTCCTCAAGAAACAAGCTTTACCTGCTTTTCCCACAACAGCAGCCCAACGTTCTTTCCTAAGCCCTCCCTCCTCCACTGGGGATATTTTCTATTTTGAAAAGGTTGAAATTATGCTATGACAATTTCATCTCTTATTCAAGATGAAATTTTTTCTTTCATATTAGCAAGAAAATAGTCTGCTAGTCTCCGTTTTTTGTTTGTTTTGTTGTTGTTTTCGTTTTGTTTTTTTTTTGCTCTTATTAAACTGGGAAATTTTCACATCAGAGCTGAGCAGCTCAAACATGCTTCATTCTAATACTCTGGCATTTATCAACCTTTGGCACCTTTTTTTTGTTTGTTTGTTTTTTAAAGATTTTATTTATTTGACAGAGAGAGATCACAAGTGGGCAGAGAGGCAGGCAGAGAGAGAGAGAGGGAAGCAGGCTCCCTGCCGAGCAGACAGCCCGATGGAGGGCTCCATCCCAGGACCCTGAGATCATGACCTGAGCTGAAGGCAGAAGCTTAATCCAGTGAGCCACCCAGGTGCCCCTGGCACCTTTAATTGTGGTTGTTTCCCTAGTATTGTGACCTGTTGATGTTTCTGTTAAAAGACAGGCAGACCAGGTGACCAGGCTCCCCATGGTGACCATGCCAGAGAGGCCCCTTCTCCAGGCCCCCATCCTACCATACCCAGTTCCGCTGCTTCCAGATGACCCAACCACCCCTGCATTGAGCAGCAGTTCCATAGTGGAGTGTCTGGACTGTAGCATCAGCATCACCCAGAGACCTGTTAGAAATACAAATTCTCTGGGATGTCTATGTGGCTCAGTTGGTTAAGCCTCTGCCTTTGGCTCAGGTCATGATCCCAGGGTCCTGGGATTGAGCCCTGTGTGGGGCTCCCTGCTCAACAGGGAGCCTGCTTCTCCCTCTGGCTGCTGCTCCCATCGCTTGTGCTCTCTCTCTAACAAACAAATAAATAAAATCTTAAAAAAGGAAAAGAAAAGAAAAGAAATGCAAGCTCTCTAGCTCCTCCCAGACTTGCTGAATCAAAAACCCAGGGCATGCTGCCCAGCAATCTGGGTTTTTCACAAGCCCTCCAAGTGCAGAACCACTGAGCTGGAGGCTACAGAGAGCCTGGGAATGTCCTCTCCCAACACCCCCCACTTCTCTTTCTTTGCATGCAGCCTCAGGAGCTCATTCTTTCTTGTTTCCCAAAAGACCAACCTTCTGCAATTATCCCTTCACTCCCCCATTCCTACAAGCTCTTCCTCTCTACTTTTTTCTCCAAGCCTGTTTCAAACTTACTCAGGAGTCCTCTTCTTGAAAAAGCATCTTTTGCTTGACCTCCTGTGCCATATATTCAACTCTCTTCTCTTCCTTCCTACCTCTGCCACCTTGGCCACTTATCCTTTTGCGTTATCACAGTCTCTAGGAGTGACAGTATCTACTAAATAGGCTAAACTAAGAGTTTAATGAAGTAACATAGGATAAGGATGGGCTATGAGGGTTAATTTTAAGAGGCCTGGAATTAGCCTGAGCTGCTTTGCTGAAGTAAGAGATGTACTTAGTCAAAGGATAAAATGTGACTAATATTGCTGCCTTTTACTCATGGACCCAAAATGAGTTTCAGGGTAGGCTGTGCTAGTTTGTTAGTAACATTTATTGATAATCATGAGACTGAAGGTTTATATGTAGTTTCACTGTAGGGGTGGAGTGTGTAGGGTAGGGAAGGGAAGAAAGCTCCAACATTGGGGCTGGTCTTTTAGTAATTATGTGCTTCCATGACAAGGGTATATAAGAAGTTCCAGCTGAAATTTCTTTTGGGCTCCCTAATTTGGATAGGTTGGTGGTTCAGAAAAAGTACATCTGGTATACCCATGCAAAAGGAAGACAACTGTGGGGAGCCTGTGTAGACCTTGTCCTCTCCAAACTTCTCACTGATAGGCAGTCTTTGGCTATGCTGTAGGTCCTTATTTCTGTGTTTTTTTTGTTTTATTTTTGGCTATATCATATCCTTTCTCAGCAATAAACTGTAGATTCATAAGCATTGTCATTTGAAGCCCTGTGGATCTTCTTTAGCAATAAAACCCTATCGGGCTGCCACTATTAGGGTAGGTGACATGATAGCTATCTTTCCTTCTGCACTGTTTTCACACAGTTCCTTGCTGAAATGCTCACAAGAATTGTTGGCCATTGATTTCTTCATCACTTATTCCATTCTTTGTACTCCCCTTTCCTCTATCCAAATCTTAATCCCATCCTGACTACTCAGTTGAAATCATAGTCACAAATGTCACCAGCAACTTGTAGTTAACCAGCGGCCCACAACTACTGTCTTGGAATATTCTTTATATTTGATACCATCCTCTTTATGATCTGTTTATTACTCCTCTCCCGACCACTTTAGTTTGTCTCACTAATTCCTTTTCCCAATAAACCATGGGTTTTCTCCTAGAGCTATCCTTAGGTCAGCTCTTCCCTTCAGATAGCTCATCATGCTCATTAAATGTTCATAACCACCTATGTTCAGATGGCCCCCAAGTCTCTCTTTCTAGCCTTACTGTCTTTTCTACCCTTTGATCCGCAACTCCCTGATGGTGAGTTACTTGAACATCTCAATGGTACCTCAGAGTCTTTAAGATCTATCTTCCTTGAAAAACTGCCTATTCACCATGTCAGTCAAGACTTAATAATTAAATTCTCCCTCAACTTCTATCTCTTTATTTCAGTGGGTCTGTTACATGTCTTTCTCTGTGAGTCAGTCTTTCTCTTTTTTTCTCCATTTTTCTCCATGTCTCCCACCCTTCCTCTCTTATCCCCAGCCCCAGAAATCACACAATTCTGACACTGATAGAGAATGGACTTCTGTTTCCTCTGTCCATTCTCTTGGTGCCACCATCACTGGGTGGCCTGCCTGACTTCATGCAGTGGTGTAACAGGAGGGCTTGAAGACTCTCCTCAGACTCAGAATTATGATGAGAAAAAGAGCATCTGCATCACAGTGTCAAAGTATCTCCCACAAGACATTTATTAATTACAAATGGTAGCTTTGCATTAGAGAAATTTCACAGAAACAACCTTAATCAAGTGATCAAGGTTAATGCAATAAGCTGAATGTTTTTGTCCCCCCTTAAAAAATCATGTGGAAACTCAAACCTTCCAATTGCAATAATGTTAGGATGAGGGGACATTGGATGGTGCTTAAGTCACGAGGGTGGAGCTCCCATGAAGGGGATTAGTTAGAGCATTATAAAAGAGACCCCAGAGAGCTCTCTTGTTCTTTTTATATTATGTGAGGATCTTAGGAGAAGTAGGCAATCTAAAACATTCCTCAGGAATACAGATGCAAAATCCTTAATAAATATTAGCCAATAGAATTCAGTATATATAAAAATAATTACATACCATGACCAAGCAGAGTTAGTTAGTATTAATTAATACAAATTAATATTAGTATTAATACTAGTATTATACTAATTAATTATACTAATTAATGCTAATATTAATTAATACTAGTATTAATTAGTATAATACTAGTATTAATACTAATATTATTTTAAGGATGCAAGGCTGGTTCAATATTTGAAAATCAATCAGTATCATCCACCACATTAATAGACTAAGAAGAAAAATCACATGATAGTATCAATTGACATATATAAAAAACCTGACAAAATTCAACCCCCCTTCCAGACAAAATTTCTCAGAAAAATAAGACTTGAAGAGAACTTCCTCAGCTTAAAGAGCATCTATAAAAATCTACAGCTAATATTATACTTAAGGTGAAAGACTCAATGATTTCCTCCTACAACAGGAAATAAGACATGATGTCTGCTTTCATTACTCTCATGTAATGTTGATGTAATGTTTCAGCTGATGCAATAAGGTAAGGGAAGGAAATAAATGACATACATGTTGGAAGGAAGGAAGCACAGATGTTGCTATTTCCAGAGGACGTGATATTCTATGTAGAAAATCCCAAGGAATCTACAAAAACTTCTAGTACTAATGAGCACAGCAAGGTCATATGTCACAAGATAAACACACAAAGACCCATGTATAGGTTTAACACTATGTTAGCAATAAACATGCAGACACTGAAATTAAAAATACACTGTCATTTATAATCACTCATTAAGGAAATGAATACTTAGTTGTAAATCTTAGTAAACATGGGTGGGACTCATATTCTGACCATTACAAAACACTGATGAAAGAAATAAAAGATTTAAATAAGTGAAGAAACATGATGTGTCCATGTTTTGGAAGAGTCAAAATACTAATGGTGCAAAAACTCCTCCGGTTGATAAACAGATTTAATAAAACTCCTGTCAAAAACCCAGCAAAAGTTATTGTAGATACAGACAAGATTAATGTAATACATTTACATGGAAAGGCAGTGGCAGTGGAATAAGAACAGTTAAAATGATTTTGAGGGGCACCTGGGTGGCTCAGGCATTAAGCATCTGCCTTTGGCTCAGGTCATGATCCCAGGGTACTGGGATCGAGCCCTGCATAGGGCTCCCTGCTTGGGGGGAAGCCTGCTTCTCCCCCCCCCCACTTGTGTTCCCTCTCTTGCTGTGTCTCTCTCTATCAAATAAATAAAAATCTTTTAAAAAAATTCTTAATAAAATGATTTTGAAGGAAAAAAAAAAAGAACCAAGAGGGAGAGATCCATCTACCCAATATTAAGGTTTACCACGGAGCTTCAGTCATCAGACTGTGGCATTAGTGGAGGGCTAAACATGCAGATCAGTGGAAAAGAACACAGAAACCAGAAGTAGAGCCACACAAATATGCCCAACTGATTTTTATGATGGATAATTCAACAGCCAGTGGTTATTCTTTCCCTTTCCATCAGAGCTCTAGTATCTGATTTCTAGAAGGAAATTACTTCCTTCTTAGACTTCTTTGCTCTGACCAAGAAATGAGAAAAGCTTCGGACATGATTTAGCCCACAGGGCAGAAAATTTCAGTGCCTTGATTAATTGAGACCCATTTTGTCCCATTCTAGTTTCTGCACCTTCAGAAACTCATATGAAGTTACTAGATAAGCAACAGCTTTTGCTTCTGCTTAAATAGCTGTTTTTTTTGTTTGTTTGTTTCCTTTCTTGATTTTTACCTTCTAATCTAAACTCATCATTCTATTTCATCAGTACTGATTTTCATCTTGTTAGATTTGACACACCATAGTTCCCACCTTTCAGAAGTCGTCTTAACTCTTTTTGGCTCCCAGTTCCCTGCTTCCCTGTATAGGTTAGCCAATCCCTATTCTATAGCACTTTTAAAATTGCTAGACAGGAAGGAAGGCATAGCCTTGTAGCAAACTGCTACAGACCCATTTCTAGGCTTAACTAAATGACTAAGAGATAATGTGTTCTTTGTTTATAGTAACTGACAATGGTGAATCCTATCTCTTTAAACTGAAATCCAGGCTACACTTTCCCATTGTTACAGGACTGTCATGATGAATTTACAAGTTCAGTGTTACAGCTTGAAGGGGTCTCAGAAATAATCTAAAATCCAATATCTTCATTTTATAAATGAAAAAAAAAAAAACAGACCCAGAAGTGATCTGACTTCTCCAAGATTAACAACAGGTAACTGAAAGCTTAGTGATTTGAACCTAAATATTCTGATTAAAATATGGTTGTGTGTGTGTTTTAAGATTTTATTTATTTGAGAGAGAGAGAGAGAGAAAATGAGCAAGAGCATAAGCAGGGGGAGGAGCAGAGGGAGATGCAGACTCCCTGCTGAGCAGGGATCCCGATGAGGGACTTGATGCCAGGACCCTGGGATCATGACCTGAGTTGAAGGCAGACACTTAATGACTGAGCCACCCAGGCGCCCCAGATGTGTGTGTTTTTAACCATCACATTATGCTTCCTCTTTACTGAGACAATTCACCAGATGCCCTTCTTTCTATTTATTTACTTATTAAATTTTTTATTAACATATAATGTATTATTAGCCCCAGGGGTCTGACAGGTCTGTGAATCACTAGGCTTACACACTTCACAGCACTCACCACAGCACATACCTTCCCCAATGTCCATAACCCAACCACCCTCTCCCTACAGATGCCCTCCTTTCTTATAGCTACCTGTCCCAGCATAGTATGTAATATGGACATTATTGCCATCATTTGGAGAATCAAATTTCTATCCTTCCTCTTAAAACTCCTAAAAAGTTTTTATGTGCAATCTAAAAAAAAATAATTGAACTAATTAAAAAACAGAGCAGATGAATCATTGCCAGAGATGGGAGAGGGTGGTGGACAAGAAGGGTGAAGGGGGTCAAAGGGTACAAACTTCCAGTTATAAGATAAATTCTGGGGATCTAACATATAGCATGATGACTACAGATAACAACATCATATTATATATTTGAAAACTCCTGTAAGAAGGTAGATCTTAAAAGTTCTCGCCACAGGGAAAAAATGTGTAACTACGTAAGGCAAGAGATGTTAACTAATGATTTCTTTCACTCTGTATATATGAAATCATCATGTTGTACACCTAAAACTAAGATAATGCTAAATATCAGTTATATCTCCAAAAAAAGTGACAAAAAGTGTTTATGAAAATTCTTCGGGGTACTATTGGAGAGAAATCTCCTGGATATATTGTTGATTTTACACATTAATTTTGCAACACATCTGTAATCAGCACCCGGTTCTTGGAACACTCTACTTCATCTTCTAATTATCTATATATATATGGTGTGGGGAAATGACCTATTAATTTTCTTCCCGATTTATACTAAATGATGCTAACAGTTTATTGAACACTGTTTTCCCACTAGATTACATGTGAGAGCATGAGGTCTGTTTTGCCATATGGCCCTCAGCTGCTTCATTCTGAGTTAGGACGAAAGCACCGTGCTGTGGGGCAGCCATTTAGCTTGCAGGTCAGATTTTTATTCAAGACACTACGGAATGTGCCTTCTACTTCTGAAATATTGTTCCAAAGAATTGTGATTTCTGTTTAAAAATTGTAAGTTCTAAATGCATGACAGCATATGCATAAAGTAGAACATATAAAGACACTGAATTACATTTCTGAAATTTTAAATGCCATGGGGAAATACTTAGTGACTAGAAAAATTAAGAGAAAACCACATATATGATATCACCTTAAAAATGTAAAAAAAATGTATATACAAAAAAAAACCCCAAAGAAATTATGGCAACATATTATCATACACTTAATCTGCCAATTGATTCCTTTATCATTCTGGGATTCCTGCCTGACTTAAGAAGGCCTCCTGGGGCAGTCTTTTAAACTTTCGCTAATATTTTTATAATCTGACTTCTTACCCTATATTAAGATTTAAAATTCATCTGGAATTTACTCATCTACATGGCATATTATTGGCATCCAATTCTATTTTCTTCTAACGTCATTGATTAAGACAATATTTATTAAATATGACATATTTTCCTGTTGAGTTATAATACATTTATACTTCAATCTGCTTGTACAATTCCTACTCACCTTCAGTGATTTTTATTTTTATTTTTTCATTGCGGTACCAATGCTTCAACCTTTTGTCTGGTATGCTATGTGATACTTTTAACTTTTTTTTTTTAAGATTTTATTTATGTATTTGACACAGAGAGAGCAAAGGAGAGAGAGAGACAGAGAGCAAGCACAAGCAGGGGGAACAGCAGGCAGGCAGGGGAGAAGCAGGCTCTCTGCTGGGCAAGGAGCCCAATGTGGGGATAGATCCTAGGACCCTGGGATCATGACCTGAGCCGAAAGCAGCTGCTTAACCAACTGAGCCACCCAGATGCCCTGATACTTTTAGTATATGACATAAGTCCATCTTGCTATTATTTTTCAAGCAGTTCTTGCTAATATTTGTAAATTTGGGCCTCACTAAAAACAAAAATCTAGGGTACTGATCTAAGCTGTACATTACATTTATATATTAATTTCAAAAATGTTGATGTCTTCAAATTTAGGTTCCCTACCCATCAGCATAGTATATCTCTTATTATGTAGATTTTAAAGTCCTTTAATTAAAAATTCATACTTTGCACGATTCTTGCTTTTGGTATGCATTCCTGCAGCAAAATACAAATAAAATGTACAAAGTAGAAAAGAGATTGGGAAGAATTATTAGTTGGATAATAATTAGACTTCCTAATGTACAAAAACCTTACACAGATGATAGAGAACAACAGAGGACAGTAGGCAAAAGTCATTCTTATTTTTCTTTTTTTTTAAGGTTTTATTTATTTATTTGACAGAGAGAGAGAGAGAGCACAAGCAGGGAGAGTGGAAGGCAGATGGAGAGGAAGAGGCAGGCTCCCCACGGAGGGGCTCGATCCCAGGACCTCAGGATCACAACCTGAGCTGAAGGCAGCAGGTGCCTCTGCAAAAGCTAATCTTATAAAGGAGGCGTAGAGGATGGCTGATAAGGATGAGAGGGAATGCACCACCTACCACACATCATAAACAATGAAGGAAATGCAAAGCAAAACAAAGTACTATTTTTTTTTCTGATGAGATTTGTAAAACTTAAAAAGAATCTCTAACACCCACTGGCGGTGAAGATGTGCACTTCACACATTACTGATGGAAGTGTAAATTGAAAAGAGTGTGCCAGCCCATACTAAGCCTCAAAATGCACATGCCCTTTGAATCATACTTCAAAGATCTTATCCAACAGAAGTTAAGAGTTCTAGAACAGGAAAAAAAAAATAAGCTATATCGAATAGGCTCTGCCATGCCCAGCATTATTTGTGACAGCAAGTCTGAACATGATCCATAGGGGATATAGCCATATATCCTTTATATCCATATAGCCACATGATATTGTAATGAGAAGGTTTACACCTTTCTTCCTTAAATCATGTTTTCTTTGCAGCTTTCCCCTTTAAGGTTGACATAAACTCAGAATCAAAGAAATCACCCCCCCAGCTCTGAGTCCCAATGCTGGGTTTTCTTAACTCCTTAGTAAGAATTCTGTCTTGAAATCCAGGCTTATTGGAGACAGAGAAGGCAAGCAAATAATTGTATGAATTCCAATAGTGGAGCTTTCCAAGGCCTTTTGAGGGAAACATACATCAGTCACTAAAGAGAACTTTACTACTGCCAGGGACAGAGAGGCCCCAAGACTTCAAGATGAAGGAGTAGAAAGCCCATTACTTGCAGTGACTCTGGCAGAGAGAAAGTTGGGGGAGGGACTCTAGGAGATATAGTCATCCTGTACTCTTTCTGGGCCAAAGAACCAGGTAGAGAGGAATGTCAAGAAGATAAGGGAGGGGCGCCTGGGTGGCTCAGTGGGTTAAGCCGCTGCCTTCAGCTCAGGTCATGATCTCAGCGTCCTGGGATCGAGTCCCGCATCGGGCTCTCTGCTCAGCAGGGGCCTGCTTCCCTTCCCCTCTCTCTGCCTGCCTCTCTGCCTACTGTGATCTCTCTCTGTCAAATAAATAAATAAAATCTTAAAAAAAAAAAGAAGATAAGGGAGTAAGTAAAAGCACCAGTGGGATGGAAACAATACTTTGATCATTTTTTGTGATTATGGGAGAAGATCTCTCGGATTCTAAGTAGAATGCAGCAGTATAATGGGGTTTTGCAGAAAGACATTCATAAGAGAGAGAGTGAAGGGAAGGGGGAGACAGAGGGAGAAAGAGCGAGGGGAGAGAGGGAACGAGAGAGACATAGAGGTGGAGATAGAAGGATAGAGGGGTGGGGAGAGAGAGAAGGGAAGGAAGGGAGACAGAGGCTAAAGGAGAGAGTATAGACTGATACATGAATACATATTCTCTTATAATAAAAACCAGGAATGAAAATGTTATCTGTCATAAGCTTTTGAGTGACAGGATGATAGGTAAATGGTATCACCTTTGGTCTTTTATGTGTTTTCTAAATTTTCCCTAATATAGTCCTATACCACTTTTGTGATCAGAAAAACATAGACATTAAAACAAAAAAACAAAAAGGCATTAAGGCATTTAAATCCTTTTGCTACTCATTACAGAAAAGTTTTTCTTTTTTTTTTCCCTAATAAGGTTACAACCAAATTAGCAGAATGATCACAAACCTAAATCCACAACTGAATGAGTGTCCCAGGTACACATCTTGAAAAACCAGTTTCTGCAAATGAGGTGCCAAGACTTGAATTTGATTAAGTTGCTCTGTCATGGGAATATATATCCCTGAAAAGCAGGATCTGGTTCTTAGAGAAGCAGATTCCCACTACATCAGGAGGCAGGCCTGTTCCCCCGCTATCGTGTTTGGTGTCTGTGGACTGGCCACCCACAATGAATGGTGGTGCAGAGAGGTAAGAGCAAGTCCTCAGGCAAGGCGGACACTAGAGGGAGAAATGAGAGGACAAGACTAATACCTGGGCAGTAACAAAGAAAGGAGGACCCTCCCCAGTTTGTGGTTTAGGGCCTCAAGATACTTACCTGTTCTGGGAGCTAACACTAGAGAAAATCACTGGGCTTACTTCTTGGGCTGCACAGCCAGCCACACCTGTCTTGGTAACAGTGGGCTGTTATGGCTGTGGCCTTGTAAACACCAAATAAGAGAAAAAACATGAAGAATGTGTAGTTATTCCTGTAAAATCCTCTGTTTACTTCCATGATTTAATCAACATGAAGAAATAGGGTTTAAAATGAGAAACCCTGAAGATGAAAAAAGTCCTCAGAGGAGGAGGACACTTGACCACCATACTTGCTGCAGAACACTGGTTAGAAGGGAAGTCTTCAGTGTCAGAACAACAGAGCATGGTTTACAATGATAGAGCTGTCCTTGAACACAGCCAGCCTGAAAGGATGAAATAAAATAGTTTAACAAAGTGACATTCCAGTTCCAGGAAAAGACAGAATAGATAATTTTTCACCTGTTCTCATTACTGAGAACAGCTTAAAACTCTGGGCTTTCTATACTAAAACAAAGACTCAAACAGACAAAAACAATAAACAAGTCTAGGAATACTGAAAGGTAGGGAGTAAAAGGCAGACTGGCTAGGGACTCTGGGACCTGGAAGACAACACAATAGTGAGGTCCCTGGGGTTCCTTTATATCTAATATATACTGGACTGGATGCTGGACAAGAGAGCAACTTGGCTATGCCAATGGACACTCTCAAAAACAGCCTGCTCTCTTTGGCCAAAGGACAAGAAAGAGGCAGCCTAGCAGGATAGAAAAAATTTAGGCAATGACCTCACTACACTAGCCAAACACCATGGAAAAAAACTGTGACTCCGCCTAACTCCTGAGTAAGGAACCTAGACTTCTACCCTTGTTGGGCTGAAATGAGACACCCCTATCTCCCCAACAAAGGTGATGTCAGAGAAAGTCAAGAGGGGGGGCAGGACTTTCACCCTTGTTTGGTGGTAAGAAGACCTTCTCTACCTATATTGTCAGCTGTAACTATATGCGGAGGCTGAAATCCCAAAAGTAACAAAGCACTCTTCTCCACCTAAGTAGTGTCTGTAGAGACTAAATGGGTAACAGTACGAGGGATTTCCCCCTCCTTGAAGCCAGGGGTGTAGCAGCTGAAGCCCAGTGGGAAGCCTGGACTCCCACCTCAGCCCAGCAGTTACAAGGTATCCCTTCTCGTTTCCCTAGGGTGTCCATGGAGGTGGAATCAGGAAATCGTTCTTCCATCCCCACCTGGAAATAATGAGGTGGAACACGCCTTCCCCTCCCAGCCTGTTGTCCTAGGAGGACTTCTAAAACAGAAATTTTAAATAGGATTCAGAATCTCATAACATAATATGCAGGGTATAATTGAAAATCACTTATACAAAGAACCAGGAAAATCTCAACTTGAATGAGAGAAGACAATCAATGGATGCCACATCTATGTGGCAGGGACGATGGGATTTTCTAACAGATTTTAAAGCAAGTATCATAGAAATGCTTCAACAAGCAATTACAAGTATGCTTGAAACAAATGAGGTAGTAGAAAGTATCAGTAAAGAAACAGAAGATAGAAAGAAGAGCGAATGGAAATTCAGAACTGAAAAAAATACAATAACCTAAATGAAAAACTTACTGGATAGGCTCAAAAGCAAAATTAATAGGACGGGGCAAAGAATCACTGAACTTAAAGATAGAACAATAGAAATTATCCAATCTGAACAACAGAGAAAATAGAAAGAAAAATAAGCATGCCTCAGGGACTTGTGCATATATAGCAAAAGACATAAAATTTGTGTCATCAAAGTCTCAAAAGGTGAAGAGAAAGAATCTGGGGCTGAAAAGTGTTTGGAGAAATAACATCTTAGAATTTCTCAAATTAGGCAAAAAACATAAACCCAAAGTTTCAAGAAGCTGAGCAAACCTGAAAGATTAAAAAAAAAAATCAATGCCAAACATAAAATAATCAAACCCCTGGAGAGTGAGACAAATGACATCTCACTTATAGTGAAAAAACAATTCAAGTGACAATTGTTTTCTCAGAAATCATAAAGACTGGAAGGAAGTGGAATAACATTTGTCAAGTGCTGAAAGAAAAGAACTGTCAACCCAGAGTTCTAGATCAAGCAAACATAACCATCAAAAGTAAAGGGGGAAATTAGGACATACTCAGAGGAATAAAATCTAAGAAAATATGTCACTAATAGACCTACTTTAAAAGAATGACTAAGGAATTTCTTAAAATGGAAAAGAAATCAACAACAACAACAACAGATCCCCCCAAGCTTAGAACACCAGGAAGGAAGGAAAAAACAATGGAAAAAGTAAAAATTTGAGTGATACAAGACATTTTCCTTATTTACTAAATCATATTCAATTTTTGAAGCAAAAATTTTAACTTTGATCTGATTCTCAAAATACTACATAGAAGAAGTATTTAAAATAATTATAAATAGGAGAACGTAAAAGGTCTTAAAAGGAGGAAGGTATCTATATTTTATTCAAATTGGTAAAATATCAACAACAGTATACTGTGTAAGTTACATATATACAATGTAATACCTGGAGAAATTATTAAAAAACCAAAGAATTGACTCATACTGTGTATTCTATAACCAGAGTAGAATCAAAATTAGAAGTCAATAATAGAAAAAAAATATTAAAAAGCCTTCAAATACTAGAAACTGAACAACAGGCTTCTAAATAATCTATGGGTTTAAGAAGAAGTCTCAAGAGAAATAAAATAAATATACTGAATTGAAAGAAAATAAAAATACAACATAACAAAGTTTGTAAGTCACAGCTAAAGTACTACTAAAAGGTAAATTTATAGCCCTAAATGTTTATATTAGAAAAGAGTAAAGTCTCCAATCAATAATCTAAGCTCCCATTTAATGAAACTAGCAACATAAACACACAGCCAGCAAAAGGAAGAAAATAATAAAAAATAGAAATCAGTAAAATCAAAAACAGCAAACAACACAGAAAAATCAATTAAAACCAAAAACTGGTTCTTTGAAAACATCAATAAAATTGACAAACCTGTAGCAGAACTGACAAAGAAGAGAAGAAAAGACACAAATTACATATAATGAGATATTGCTACAGATTCTCAGACACCAAAAGCATAGTAAGGGAATATTACAAACAACTATATACAGATAAACTTGGTCACTTGGATGAAATAGACCAATCCCTTGAAATGCACAAGCTCTACAACTCACTCAATATGAAACAGATAATTTGAATATTTCCCTATCAAAGAAATTTAATTTGCAATTTCAAATCTTCCTAAAGAGATATATCCAGGCTCACACTGTTTCTGAAGAATTTTGAAAAATACAACCACATGTTTAAAAAAAAAAGAAAAATACAATCACATGTTTAAAAGGAATAACAATTCTATATAAGTTCTCCCAGAAAACAGAAAAGTAACACTTCTCAATTAAGTTAATAAAGCCAGTATTATCTTAATACCAAAATCTAAGAAATACGGTATACAAAAAATAAACAATATTCTTTTTTTTTTTTTTTTCCCAATTTATTTATTTTCAGAAAAACAGTATTCATTATTTTTTCACCACACCCAGTGCTCCATGCAAGCTGTGCCCTCTATAATACCCACCACCTGGTACCCCAACCTCCCACCCCCCCCCGCCACTTCAGACCCCTCAGACTGTTTTTCAGAGTCCATAGTCTCTCATGGTTCACCTCCCCTTCCAATTTACCCAAATTCCCTACTACTCTCTAACGCCCCTTGTCCTCCATGCTATTGGTTATGCTCCACAAATGAGTGAAACCATATGATAATTGACTCTCTCTGCTTGACTGATTTCACTCAGCATAATCTCTTCCAGTCCCGTCCATGTTGCTACAAAAGTTGGATATTCGTCCTTTCTGATGGAGGCATAATACTCCATAGTGTATATGGACCACATCTTCCTTATCCATTCATCCGTTGAAGGGCATCTTGGTTCTTTCCATAGTTTGGCGACTGTGGCCATTGCTGCTATAAACATTGGGGTACAGATGGCCCTTCTTTTCACGACATCTGTATCTTTGGGGTAAATACCCAGGAGTGCAATTGCAGGGTCATAGGGAAGCTCTATTTTTAATTTCTTGAGGAATCTCCACACTGTTCTCCAAAGAGGCTGCACCAACTTGCATTCCCACCAACAGTGTAAGAGGGTTCCCCTTTCTCCACATCCTCTCCAACACATGTTGTTTCCTGTTTTGTTAATTTTGGCCATTCTAACTGGTGTAAGGTGATATCTCAAATGGGCAGAAGATATGAACAGACACTTCTCCAATCAAGAAATACAAATGGCTATCAGACACATGAAAAAATGCTCATCATCATTAGCCCTCAGGGAGATTCAAATTAAAACAATATTCTTAATAAATATGAACACAAATATTATTTATATACCATAAATAATGTATTATATAAATATGTATAATAAATAATATAAACCCTACTTGGTCATAGTATAAAAAACATATATGTGTATGTGTAAAATTATATACATATAAACCCAAGTCAGATTTACTCCAGGGATGCAAGGATGGTTCAATATTAAAGAACTGATCATTGTAATCAATCATATTAACAGGCTAAAGAAGACAAATCACACAATTACATTATTCATTACAAAAACTTTCAGAATATTAGGAATTAAGGAGAATTTCTTCAATGTGATACAGAATTATGTAAAAATACTATAGCTAACATACTTAATGGTGAAGGGCTGAATGTTTTCTAACTACAATTAGGGTTGAGGCATGATGTTTGTCCTCACAACTTTATTCAGCATAGTACTGGAAGCCCTAGCCATAGCAATAAGACAAGAAAAGGAACAGGACAAAGGAAGAAATACACTGTTCCTACTTGCAGATGACATCACAGTCTATATAGAAAATACCCCAAAGAAGCTACAGAAGATTCCTAGCATAGGTCAGTTTTCAGCAAGGTCACAGGATATAAGATCAATACACAAAAATAAACTGTTATTCCTAAACATTAGCAATGAACCCATGGGCACTGAAATTAAAAATACAATAACACTCACAATGTTATTGTACAATATTCACTCAGGAAACAGATGAAATATTTAGGTATAAATCTAACAAAATGTGTACAGGACTTACATGCTTAAACTGTAAAACACTGATGAAAGAAATAAAAGAAGATCTAAATCAATGGGGAAACATATCATGTTCAAGGACTAGAAGACTCACCATTGTAAAGATGTCGCTCTAAAATGATGTATAGGTTTAATGTAATTTCTATCAAAACCCCAGCAAGATTTTTGTAGAGATAGACACTGTATTATATAATAGATATGGAAAGACAAAGAAACTAGAAAATCTAAACAATTTTGAAAAATAAAAATAACATGGGATTAATCACTCTGCCTGAACTAAAGACTAATTATACAGGTGTAGTTTATTATATAGCTACATAGATCAGCAATACAGAATAGAAAACCCAGAAATAAACCTACACAGGTACAACCAATTGATTTTTTTTTGCTTTAGCTGCATTTTTAAAGAGCTTTATTGAAATATAACTCATGTACCATACAATTATTGCACTAAAAGTATATAATTCCATGATTATTGTAATATTACATTATTTTTAAAAATTATGGAAATATGTATGTAACATAAATTTTGCCACTGTAACTGTTTTTAAGTAAGCAATTCAGTGACATTTAAAAAATATGAAGGGCTTGGGGCACCTGGATGGCTCAGTGGGTTAAGCCTCTGCCTTTGGCTCAGGTCATGATCTCAGGGTCCTGGGATTGAGCCCTGCATCAGGGTCTCTGCTCAGGGGGGAGCCTGCTTCCCCCTCTGCCTGCCTCTCCGCCTGCTTGTGACCTCTCTCTCTGTCAAATAAATAAATAAAATCTTAAAAAAAAATGAAGTACTTCATGAAATTACATGTTATTCCTGTACATGGCCTATAGTCATTTTCTCTGTATCAGTCCTATTCTTGTACACTGTCAGGGCCAATTCAATGTTAAAACCTATTTAACTATTAAGGCCTGCTTAGCCAGAACAACTCCATATTGCCTAGGTAGCCATATTGTTGTTTGCATCCATGGACTTCATTCCAGGAACAAACACCCCAGTAGTTCCTGGTATGGTTCCGGGTATCGATTCTGGAAGTAAACACCTTAACAATAGAAGCCACGTATCTTGGGTCTGCAGTTATGCCCTATAAAACCAGCTTGTGAGATCGGGAGGGGGTCGCTCTCTTTGGAGGCTGCCCTGGCCGGTCAGTCTGACTTCTAATGCTTGGTATGGAATAAGGATTTGCATAACTTTCACTTTGTCTCAGTCTCAACCCTTTGATAATGGACCCCAACAGGCACGTAGTGCCAAAGAGACTACTGGCCAATCAACTTTTGATAAATGTGGAAAAGTAATCCAATGGAAGAAGGACGTCTTTTGGGCAAACAGATATTGTTTGCTGATTGCATATCTATCAGCCAAAAACAAAAGAGCAAACAAACAAGCAGACAAACAGACAAAAAACCCACCCCAAACCAAAAAGCCTCAACCTCATATTTTATAGAGAAAATTAAGTAAAAATGGGTTGCAGTTTCATACGTAAAACACACACCTACATAATTGTTAGAAGAAAAAAATTGGAGAAAATTTTCAGGATGGTGGGCTTGGTGACAAATCAAAAGCCAAAAATCAATAAATCGGACTTTATTGAAATTAAAGCCCTCCGCTCTGGAAAGGACCCTGTTAAGAAGGCAAAATGACAGGCTGGGAGAAAAGGTTTGCAAGCCACATCCCTGACAAGAAACTCCTATCTAGAATTTATAAAGAATCTCATCATTCAACTCTAAAAGACAAACAATCCAATTAGAACGTGGGCAATAGCCCCAAAGAGGCTGTATATAAAGAAATGCTTTTATCTCTGCTCCTGTAGCCAGTATGTAAATAGAGCACAAAATGATTCAACAGCAGCACCCCAGGCCCTGCAGCCAGGGAGGCTTGAAGATGCAACTCAGAAAAGGCCGTAGAGAAGGACAACGACAAGGGACCAAGGTCATGGCCGCCCGCACTACAACTGGGCCTTTCTCCGCTGCAACTGCTGAACCAGAGAGACCATGAAACTTCACAGAGATGGGGAAGGGGACTCACCCGAACCTCTCGGCACTGCGGGCACAAGGGCATAACCAGTGGGGGCAGACGAAACCAGCCCCATCTGCTTAAAGCACTTAAATCTGATCTTGAGCCAATTTAAGCGGACACGAAGACTTTTTGTTTTGTTTTGCATTTATGGCATCTACTTTCCAAGAGTGCTGCATGGAATGCACAAGGTCCCTGGTGGTCCCAAGTACCCAAGTCATGGATTCCATGACGTGTATTAATGAGTGTTTTATAGCCGTGCTGTGCCAGGCATTGGGGAGAAAGACAAGACGTTCTTGCTCGCTAGTGTTGGCAGGTTCTCAAGAGTTTGGCTCCGCTACTTCATGGCATTGGTGCCCCAGCATCCATTTTGTTTGGTCAGATATCCTGCAGGGCCCCTAACTGACACCGGCCGCCTCTTGCAAACACATGTCCTAGACAGTAGTCTGCAGCGTCACAAGCAAATGCAAGTTCCTAATAGGACTTCTCCAACAGCCCTCGTGATAGACAGTCTCTGCCATCATCCATGGCTTCCCCTCCTAGGCTCCTTAGATAAGACCACCTGTGGAACTGAACAAAACCCCCGTCTTTTTGGTTTGATTGGAACCATCTGGCCTTATTTCAGCATTGCCTAAAGCATTCCCACAACCAACCTTAATATGAACCTGTGAGCCCCAGGTCCTGCTATTTTTTTCTCCTTTTCTGCACCCTTCTTTGACCTCTCCTTTTGGTCCCTAGAGGCATACACGTACTTCCTCTGGGACATGTAGAGTAATGAACTCTATTTTAATTTCTCTTGTCGTCTTTTGTTGAATGTGACTTACCATCCACCATCCTTTGGCCCTACTTAACAGATGTAAATTACACAGAATTAAAATCGAAACACAGTAAATAGGGGAGAAAGAATTAAAGCTTCAAGGAGCACCTCTCCAGATGGGTGAAATACAAAAGTGGGTCAGAGAATGCCCAACGCCTCAATTCGGAAGGGTGTGGTGAGCAAGGCAGAGGTGCCCCTCAGGCTTGGCATCTCTGCAAATCCACCTTGAATTAGGAAGGAGGGGTCATAGTCAACAGGAGATCACATGCCTGGTTGGCTCTGCATTTCCTTCCACCCACCCCAAAATGAGCTGGCACAGACCAAGGGTTGTACTTGTATCTTAACTGTGTCTTCAATCTCCTATACTTGATGCTTTGGTATCTTGGGGCCTTGAGAATCCTGAAGTTCAGGAAAGTCCTTCCCAGAGTTAGCCAATTCCTAGAAATAGTAAAGAACTCACCCTCAAGCATGCCTTTCCTATACAAACCAACCAATCAGAGACCACACCCCAACCACTCCCCCTATGGAGGATACTCCAAGCCACCGTCCAGCTTCTGTGATCCCCCAGGACCAGATACTGGACAACCAGGGACAGCCATGATGCCCCAGGGCCCACTGGAATTATCCACATTAGTCAGTCACCCTGTCACCCTGCCTCGCCCATTCCTTCCCACGGAAACCACAGTAAATCCTCGTGCCCACGTTTTCCCCGTATTCTCTCTACCTCCTGACCAACCTTGGCACTTCCCTTTATGACCCTCTGTGACATGGTGTGCCCTCTTTTCTTGGGAGCTGTGATTAACAACTGCTTTTTGAATAGCAGTCATTCCCTGATGTGTTGGCCTTACTATGTCTCAAAATTTCTATTAATACTATATTTTAAAGAACTTGTATTTGGGATTATGACCAGTTAAACTGCACATATTCAGCCTCTTTTTTAAAAAAATATTTTATTAATTTATTTGACAGAGACAGAGATCACAAGCAGGCAGAGAGGCAGGCAGAGAGAGGGGGAAGCAGGCTCCCTGCTGAGCAGAGAGCCCAATGTGGGGCTCGATCTCAGAACCCTGAGATCATGACCTGAGCTGAAGGCAGAGGCTTAACCCACTGAACCACTCAGGGGCCCCTCAGCCTCTTTTTCTATAACATGATTCCATCCTTCCTAAGACTTTTTGGCTGCTCCATCAAATTAAAGGGGATCCTTTAGAAAATGGATAACGAAATTAAGCCAGCCCCCTTGGACTGGTCTCCAGAGTGTGGAAAGAAAGTCAGTGCCCGCCTTAGACAGTAAAGCACTGTGGGGCCAAGTCTTGCCTGGTACAGAGGGCGAGACCACCCAGCGTGGGAGCAGCGGGGGATGATGCGAGGTCCAGAGCAGAGTCTGAGGATGCTGAATATTCCATCCATTCCATCTGCAGTTCAGACGAGGTCACACACAGAGCGGAAGGGCTGAGGTGACTAAGACAGAATGAGAATGAGCAGTGAGGAAATGAGCCTCAGGCTCAATGTTAACCAGCTGGTTCGTGAGCTGATGAGAGCCTGATTTTCCGAACCAGTAATGGGACAAGCCCATCATGCAAAGGTGTGACGGATGAAAAAGGCTGATTTTCCAGCAGGCCTTTGACTTCACAGCGATGTGAAATAGGCTGTCAGCTCTCAGTTACTCCTTCAGGGTATAGACCTGGGTGATGTCATCGCTTTCTCTACACCGCAGCCCACCTCCCAGCGCTGGCTTCGCTCAAAAAGCAGCACAGCACCTCTGGCTATGGTGATGCCTGCTGGGTCTGAGCGTCTCACTTTCTTCCCCTTGCTTTAAATCACACTGCCTCGTCCTAAATCCCCTGCTCAAAATTGTTTTTCCTTCTCTTTTCCTCCCTCCCCCTTGCCTTACTTCTTATCACTAATCTCCATAATTCTGCCAACTTCACTTGCTATAAATCACTTTGAAGTCACCTGGTTCTCCACGGGGAATAAAATCCAAATTGCACGATGATATCTGTAATACCTACAAAGCCTTGAAAATAGGAAAATACAAACTCAAGAATGGGAAAGCTTTTACCTCCCTAACACTTCTTAGAACGAGGCATTTTTTTTTTCTTCCTAGCAAAGTTGCAAAACCACTAATTTTAAGTCTGAGAATCGATTCCACGGTTGGCACGGAGGTTCAAAGGACATATGAGAACAATACACATTTGAGATAATTGGGAATAATGTACTGGGTGTCATCTCCAGTTGGGGTGTATCACTGGCATTCTTTGAGGCTCTCCCTGTGGGTAAATTCTGAGTCACTGGGAGGCCACAGACCAGGACAGTGGCCCCAAAGGGGATTGCTCCTGCCTCCTTCAGCAGATGGGTATGTGTTTCTCTCTCTATTTCCTGGGCAAAGACATTTTGAGCACTCACAAAGCTGTGTCGAGGAAGGACAGCTATGCCACAAGGCACACATGGGGTCCTGCCCTGGAGGCCTGTCTGGGCCACAGGTCTGATAGATATTGAGTGCTAAGTAGGGAGTTAGCTCCCCACGTAACGACTCCGGGAAACTCAACTAGCATAACATGGGGAAGTAATCAAAGAGGAACCTTATTTTCTTCTCCTTCTGACCTCCTATTTTAAAAAGGGAATTCAGCTGAGGAAATTCAAAAGAGTTGTTCTTTCCACTGGATGGGAATCTGGCATACCCCGACTTACAAACATGGTCTGCATCCTAAGTGGAATGAATTCTGTCCACTGCGTTCATTACATCTCCACCTTTCAATCTTCATTTAAGGTAAGCCTTTTCCTGCCCCTCTAAGCCTGATCTGGAGGCTCCTGCCTGCTGTAAAGGGGTAAACCCTGGCATATTTTGCTAAATTTGAGGCAGGGGAAGAAAAGTTTGAACTGGAGGTGTACCCCAGACCTCCCCTTATGCCCCCTAGACCTGGCAGAGCTTTTCACCAGGAAACATCATTAATAGGGGGTAAGGTAAACCAAAGAAAGATAGAAAAGTTCCCCAATACCCACAGAATGCAGAAAGAAGTTAATAAGAAATAGTTAATCCAATGGAAAAGTGGAAAGGTACCTGAACATTTCATAAGAGGACACCTGAATGGCTAAGAATCAATGAAACTGCTCAGGCTCATCAGTTTCCACCCAAATTAAATTAAAATCAAAACTAGTTACCTGCCAGATCTAAAACTACTAGAACAAACAAACAAACAAACAAAAAAAACAAGTGCTGGTGAAGATGTGAAGCAATTGGACCTTTCTTCCAGGGCTAGTGAGAGTGTAACTGGTTCAATACTTTTGGAAGATTACTTGGCAGGATCTACCCAAACCAATCACACATACACCCTTATGACTAGCAATTTCAGTACTCGGTATATACTCAACCACAGCGTGTACATAGGGGCACCAAAGCATTGAAAAGTATTTTCATAGCAGCATTACTCACAGGGTGAAGAACTAGAAGCAACCCAAATGAATACCAATGATAAAATGAACAGATTGGTATATATGCCCACACAGACAGAGTATATGTAAGTAGCATAGTATGAACGAATGACCTCATGCTATATACAATACACTATCTCACTCATCACACGAAGTTTAAAAATAACCTACAGACTAGAAGTCACAACAGTGGCTGGAGTGGACCGAGGAAAAAGGGGGTGATGGGGAAAAACACCAGGGGGCAGAATGGACACAGCTAATGAGCTATTTTTTGGTCTGATTGGTGATTACAAAGGGATATTTGCATTTCTATAACTCACAAGGCTGTACACTTTGATGTGCATTCTTCTGTAGGTATGTTATACTTCAATAAAAAAGATGGGCAGTAAAAATCTGTGAGCCATAAAAGAGCCCTTATGGAAACCTAATAAATAGGCTCATGAAGGACTTCTCCAATCCAACTTCTGTCTACGCACATTTTTGAAAAACAGCCTTCCTGGCACGTAGCTGGACATTTGCTAGCACACTATTGATCATTTCACTCAGTCTGAACACTTTTATCCACATCAGCAAACCAGTCTGCACC